>NC_064616.1:146514412-147764412 GCF_023898315.1 Schistocerca nitens | reverse complement strand
GATTAGATGCTGTAGGAGAGGGAGTGTTTATTGCAGTTGACAATAATACTGCCTCTACTGAGGCTGAAATTGAGTGTGATAGTGAAGTTATCTGGTCACACATAACAGGTCTAGATGAAACCAAGTTAATTGTTGGAGGTTTTTACTGACCACCTGAATCTGCTGTGACTGTTCTAGAGTCAGTCAAAGAAAGTCTGCGGTCAGCTGTGCATAAATACCCAGATCCTGCAATACTAGTTGGTGGGGACTTTAACCTACCGATTATAGACTGGGATGTGTAGTAGCCACCAGAAAGATCGCGGGAGGCGCACATTGGCACACTGCGTCACGGGCGGTAGTTGCCGCAAGTAGAGTCCCGTCCACCAGAGGGCACGCTAGAATTCGGACGCGAACTCTGCCGGCGTAACAACAGGAACAACAACAACAACAACTCCGGCAGCACAGGCCGTGCCCAGTCAGTTAACATCGGGCATGCCTAGGACACAGTCCCGGTCTACGCTAAGTGAAGTGCGACGTAACGTGAACAGTGTTATTACACAATTGGCGACGAGTAGGGTCGTTCTTTCGCGTGTTGCGTCGTTGTTCCGGTTTCGCAGCTGATGAATTGTTCTCCGCCGTGGACGGGAGGCCAATATTTTTCGAAAATCGATCTGTCGGAAGCTTATCATCAGATCCCACTTGATGAGGACTCCAAACGGCTGGCGGTCGTCAACACCCCGTTTGGCCTTTACCAGTACCAGCGGTTGGCTTTTGGAATATCCAGTGCCCCGGCGATATTCCAGCGTTATCTTGAGCATGTCACGTCGACAATCCCTCATTGTATTAATTACCTGGATGACATAATTGTCACAGGCCGCAGCACGAAGGAACACTTGCACAACCTTCGCACCCTCTTTCTCAAATTCAGGTCTGTGGGCTTGCGTTGCAACCTGCATAAGTCAACCTTCTTCCAACCGTCCATTGAGTATGTGGGCTACACCATATCTCGGCATGGCATCCAGCCACTAGGAAGTTTGGTCCAAGGTATCGTCAACCTTCCTCGGCCCACTTCGCTGAAAGAGTTACAAGCTTTTTTAGGCAAGATAGCCTATTACCACCGGTTCATTCCCAGGGCTTCCACTATAGCCCACCCCCTGTACTGCCTTCTGCACAAGGGTGTTCCTTTTGATTGGTCGCCTGCATGCAAGCGAGCGTTCACCTCGTAGAAGGGCCTCCTCACTTCAGCCCCTTGTTTGGCTACTTTTGATCCCCATAAGCCGTTGGTCCTGGCTACAGATGCTTCGCAGTATGGGGTGGGGGCGGTCCTGGCCCATCGCAACGCAGGTGGTTCCAAGCAACCACTGGCGTTTGCGTCTAAAACACTTAGTCCCACGCAGGCCCATTACTCCCAGGTGGAAAAAGAGGCTTTGGCCATTGTCTACGCTGTTACCAAGTTTCACCCTTTCTTGTATGGCTCGAAGTTTCAGTTAATCACTGACCATAAGCCGTTAATATCGTTATTTGGCCTCGCCTCTCAGATTCCGGATAGGGCGGCCTACAGACTACAGTGCTGGGCCTTGTTCCTCTCTAAGTACCATTATGACATTCATTTTCGCCCTACAGGACAGCATGCCAACGCCGACGCTCTTTCCTGTCTTTCGGTGGGCCCGGATCCTGCGTTCGATCGAGAGGAGATTATGTGTTTTCATTTGGATGTGGCGTCCCGCCAAGCAGTTGATGGCTTCCCGATCACTAGTTCTCGAGTCGCCAGGGAAACGGCGGCTGACCCGGTTCTCCGGCAAGTAGTTCGCCTCATTCAGCAGGGGTGGTCCTCCCACCCTCCGGGCCGGGCCTCGGACCCTCTTCATAATTATTTTCTTCTACGAGACCGCCTCTCGGTCTTGGAAGGAGTTCTCCTTCTGGCTACCGATGATACAGCTCCTCGCGTGGTTGTTCCTGCAAGTTTACGAAGGGAGGTCCTCACGTTAATACATGCGGGGCACTGGGGTGTTTCCCGTACTAAAACCTTGGCTCGCAGACATGTGTACTGGCCCGGTATTGACAGAGAAATTGAGCACTTGGTGGCCGCCTGTTCCCAGTGTGCGAGCCAACAAGCATCTCCCAGGGCAGCGTTCTCTTCATGGCCGCCGGCAACCCAAGCATGGGAACGTGTTCACATCGATTTTGCGGGCCCGTTTCTCAATGGCTTTTGGCTCATTGTCATTGATGCTTATTCCCGATTCCCATATGTGGTTCGCTGCTCCTCAACCACTTCAGAAGTTGCAATCCAGGCACTAGCAAAAATCTTTTCTGTGGAAGGTCTGCCAATCACCCTGGTCTCAGACAATGGACCGCAGTTTATTTCGCAGACCTTCCAGGATTTTTGTAGGCGCTTCGGTATTCGGCACGTTTGCTCTCCCCCCTTCCATCCACAATCGAATGGGGAAGCCGAGCGCATGGTGCGCACATTTAAGATGCAGATGAAAATGTATGTGCACGAATTTCCTGCAGAGGAAGCTTTGACGTTTTTCTTGACGGCATACCGGACCACACCAATGGGCGAACGCAGCCCCGCAGAGCTCCTCCATGGGCGTCAACCTAGGACTCTGCTGCACCTCCTCCGGCCTGGTCCTCGCCAGTCTTCACAAAACGGAGTACCTGGCTTTCCACTGGGTATGTCGGTCTGGGCACGTGGGTTTGGTCGCAATCCACGTTGGATACTGGCGGTGGTCCTGCGCCGAAATGGCCGCTAGCTCTATACCTTGCAGGCGGGGGACCGGGTGGTACGTCGTCGCCAAAATCAGCTACGTCCACGTTTGGGCACCCACCCTCCGACCTCTCGGACACTGGCTTCCCCATTGCCGGCACCGGTATTGGTTTCACAGGGGATGTTACCTCCTCTCCCCGCTGTGACTCTGCCGCACTGCGATGGTTCTCAGCCTTGGCAGCCTCCAGTAGCTCCAGCACCGGCATCGCCATCATTCGAGATGCCCCAGCGAGAGCCGGCACCCCTAGCAGGCCCGGTTTCTCAGGGGGCTAGTTCACCTTTGGTCGTCCCTTCCCCTTCGTCCCCGCCACTGGGTCTTGCCCCTCCCGAGGTGGAACAGGATCCGGAGTTCGACAGCTTGTCACCCGTTCTGTCCCGAGCTCCGGTTGTGGGACGACGGGGGCCTCTTCGTGTGGGTCACTTCCAGCCGAATTTGAAGGTTCCGGCTCGAGGGTTGGCAGATCCCCTCGACTCCGGCCATCCAATGGATGTGGAGGTCATCGCTCCTGCCCGACGCTCCACATTCCGATGCAGTGGATCACAGTGGCTTCACCCCCCGAAGGAGGAGGAGTGTAGTAGCCACCAGAAAGATCGCGGGAGGGCGCACATTGGCACGGCGCGTCACGGGCGGTAGTTGCCGCAAGTAGAGTCCCGTCCACCATAGGGCATGCGAGAATTCGGACGCGACCTCTGCCGGCGTAACAACAAGAACAACAACAACAACTCCGGCAGCACGGGCCATGCCCAGTCAGTTAACATCGGGCATGCCTAGGACACAGTCCCGGTCTACGCTAAGTGAAGTGCGACTTAACGTGAACAGTGTTATTACCGGATGTGTATGGATTCATTGTAGGGGGTACAGGCAGATAGTTTTGTGAAGTACTTTTGAACACAGTTTTCCAAAAACTGTCTTGAGCAGCCAGTTCAGGAGCCAAGATACAATTGAAGTATCTTGAACCTTGTAGCTACAAACAGGCTGGACCTTATCGATGGCATCAGTTTAGAGACAGGGATTAGTGATCAGGATATCATAATAACTATGGTTATGAAAGTCAATAAATCAGTCAAGAGGACTAGGAGAGTGTTTCTGCTAGAAGAGCAGATAACCAATTGTTAGCACCTCACATAGATAGTGAACTGCAATCATCTAGTTCCAGGATTGTGGCCATAGAGGAACTATGGGCAAAGTTCAAACAGATTGTAAATTGTGCTTTGAACAATTATGTGCATAGTAAGTGGATTAAGGATGGAAGAGACACATCCTGGTTTAATAATGAAATTTGGAAAATGCCGAGGAGGCAAAGCCTGTCGTATTCTCATTTCAAAAGACAATGCACAAATGACAATGGGCAAATTACTTTTGAATACATTGTGGGAGTGGCAGTGATCAATGTGTTACATATATTTACTATTAGAAACAGACATGATCATGATTTATTTATCAAGGTGACCACAGTAGTGGTCGAAACCGGTCACCTTGATAAATAAATCGTGATCAAGACTGTTTTTAATAGTAAACAATGGGCAAAGATTAGTAGAGATTTGTTCATCTGGGAAAATATCTATGCACGAAGCATACGACAGCTACCACTGTCATACCTTAGCTAAAGATCTGGGGGAAAACCTGAAAAAAATTCCAGTCCTACGAAAAATCGTTAAGCAGCTCTGAGGCTTCCATTCAGTCAGTCATTAACCAGTATAGTTTGGCAGATGAAGACAGCAAAATGAAAGCCGAAGTTTTAAATTCCATGGTCAAGTAATTGTTCACACAGGATAATTGTACAAGCATACCATCATTTGACCATTGCACAGAGTCCTGTATGGATGATGTAGTAATAAGCATCCCTGGCATAGAGGAACAACTGAAAGAGTTGAAAATAGATAAGTCACCAGGTCCGAATGGAATCCTAATTTGGTTTTACAAATAGTACATTATGTCATTGGTCCCTTATTTACTTTTCATTTATCACGAATCTCTCCACTTGTGCAAAGTGCCAAGCAACTGGTAAAAAGTGCAGATGGCTCCTGATGTAAGAAGGATAAAACAACGGACCCATAGAATTGCAGACCAATATTCTTAACATTGGTTTGCTGCAGAATTCCAGAGCATATTCTGACTTTTAATGTAATAAATTTCCTAGAGACCAAAAGGCTCATGTCCATGAATCAGCATGGCTTTAGAAAGCGTTTCTCATGCAAAATGCAGGTTGCTCTTTTCTCACATTATATACTGCAAACTATGGATGAAGGGCAACAGGCTGATTCTGTATTTCTAGATTTCTGAAAAGCATTCAAAATGTAAAAGCATTCAAAATGTATCACACTGCAGACTGTTAATGAAGATACATGCATACAGAATAGGCTCCGGGACATGTGACTGTCCTGAAGACTTCGTAAGTAATAGAAAGGGAGGCAGTGGTTGGGAAGGGAGTGAGACAGGGTTGTAGTCTCGCCCCGATGTTATTCAATCTGTATATTGAGCAAGCAGTGAAGGAAATAAAAGAAAAATTTGGAGTAGGTATTAAAATCCATAGAGAGAAAATAAAAACTTTGAGGTTCGCCGATGACATTGTAATTCTGTCAGAGACAGCAAAGAACTTGGAAGAGCAGTTGAATGGAATGGATAGTGTCTTGAAAGGAGGGTATAAGATGAACATCAACAAAAGCAAAACGAGGATAATGGAATCTAGTCGAATTAAGTCGGGTGATGCTGAGGGAATTAGATTAGGAAATGAGACAGTTAAAGTAGTAAAGGAATTTTGCTATTTGGGAAGCAAAGTAACTGATGATGGTCGAAGTAGAGAGGATATAAAATGTAGACTGGCAATGGCAAGGAAAGCGTTTCCGAAGAAGAGAAATTTGTTAACATCGAGTATAGATTTAAGTGTCAGGAAGTCATTTCTGAAAGTATTTGTATGGAGTGTAGCCATGTATGGAAGCGAAACTTGGATGATAAATAGTTTGGACAAGAAGAGAATAGAAGCTTTTAAAATGTGGTGCTACAGAAGAATACCGAAGATTAGATGGGTAGATCACATAACTAATGAGGAAGTATTGAATTGGATTGGAGAGAAGAGAGAAGTTTGTGGCACAACTTGACTAGAAGAAGGGATCGGTTGGTAGGACATGTGTTGAGGCATCAAAGGATCACCAATTTAGTATTGGAGGGCAGCGTGGAGGGTAAAAATCGTAGAGGGAGACCAAGAGATGAATACACTAAGCAGATTCAGAAGGATGTAGGTTGTGGTAGGTACTGGGAGATGAAGAAGCTTGCACGGGATAGAGTGGCATGGAGTGCTGCATCAAACCAGTCTCAGGACTGAAGACCACAACAACATCACACCAACTGGAAAGTTTGCCGAAGTCGTCTTGTATCTTCCTACAGTCACTCAACTTCGACATCTTACCATAGACCATGCCACCATCGGCAAACAACTGCAGATTTCTGCTTAAGTTGTCTGCCAAATCATTTATGCATAGAGAGAAGAACAGTGGTCCTGTCACATTCCCTGGTGCACACCGGATATTACCCTTGTCTCCGATGAACCCTCGCTGTCGGGGACAACATACTGGGTTCAATTATTTAAGAAGTCTTTGAGCCACTCACATATCTGTGAACATAATCCATATACCTTCATTAACATCCTGCAATGGGGCACCATGTCAAATGCTTTCCGGAAGTCTAGAAATATGGAATCTGCCTTTGCCCTTCATCAATAGTTCTGAGTGTATCATGTGAGAAAAAGGCAAGCTGAGTTTCACACCAGTGATGCTTTCTGCAAGTGTGCTGATTCGTGGACATAAACTACACAGTCTCAAGAAAGTTTATCATATTCACATTGAGAATATGTTAAAGGATTCTGCAGCAAACAGAAGTTAGGGATATTGGTCTGTAATTTTTCAGGTCCTTTCTTTTAGCTTTCTCATATACTGGAGCTGCCTGCACTTTTTTCCAGTTGCTTAGAACTTCATGCTGGGCAAGAGATTCTCAATACATGTAAGCCAGGTAAGGGGCCAGTGCTGCAGAGTACTCTTTTGTAAAATCAAACTTGGATTCCATCCAGAGCCAGTGATTTATTTGCCTTGAAGTCATTCAGCTGTTTCTCTACACCAAGTATGCTTATTACTATGTCCCCCATACAGGAATCTGTGCGATGGTCAAATTATGGTAGGTTTGTATGATTCTCCTGTGTGAACGATTTCTTGAACAAGAAATTTAGAACCTCGGCGTTTGTTTTGCTATCTTCAACTGCCACACCAGACTGGTCAACAAGGGACTTAGTGGAAGCCTTAGACCTGCTTAGTGATTTTACATACAACCTGAAATTTCTCGGGTTCTCTGCCAGATCTTTTGCTAAGGTGTGACTGTGGTAGTTGTTGTATTCGTAGCGTGTAGATCTTTTCACAGATGCACAAATATCTACTAACCACCGCTTGCCATCATTTGTGTGTTCCCTTTTGAACCGAGAGTGCAACAATCTCTGCTTCATCAGCATCTGTCAGATTTCGTTACTAAATCATGGTGGGTCTTCTACATCCTTTATCCACTTACTAGGCACGTAACTCTCCAGACCACGATTTATAATCTGCTTAAACTTTTTGTCCATAATTCCTCTACATCCGCCCTACTAGAACTAAGAGATGCCAATTCACCAAGTGAGATGTTAATAACTGCTTATCTGCTCTATCTAGCAGAAACACCCTCCTAGCCTTCTTGACTGATTTATTAACTTTTATAATCATAGTTTCAATAATGACATCGTGATCACTATTCCCCATTTCTATACAGGTCCAGCCTGTTTGTAGCTACAAGGTCTAAGATATTTCCATTGCATGTGGGCTGCCAGGCTAGCTGCTCACGACAATTTTCATAAAATGTGTTTAAAAGTATTTCGCATGTCAGTCTCTGTACTCCCTCCCCTTCCCCCTCCCTCCCCTCCCCTCCCCTGCCCCCCCCCCCCCCCCAATGAATCCATAGACATCTCAGTCTGTACTCAGTTGCTTAAAGTCACCTCCAACTAATACTGCATGATCTGGGTGTTTACACACTATTGACTGTAGACTTTCTTTGAATTACTCTAGAACTGTCACAGCAAAAGTGGGTGGCCAGTAAAAACATCCAACAATTAACTTGGTTTCACTTGTACCTATCATACGTGGCTGCCACCCTCAACTTCAATCTCAATAGAGAGAATATTTTTGTCAACTGCAATGAACAGTCCCCCTCCTACAGCCTCTAATCTGTCTTTCCGATATACATTCTATGACTCCTTGCGACACGCATCGTTGTTGCCGATGACTGCACTCTGTATGCTTGATAGCCACAGGCAGGGCTCCCTCTATATCTTGGATAAGGTGCCCTGGCAGACATGTAGTGTGCACATGGGCTTTATTTCCAGCCCCGAACACTATATGCCTAAGGGGCTCCATAACAAGCCTAACATTGGAGCTCCCAATAACTGGGCAAGACTAGGCAGCTAGTCTCCACATTGGACCTCCACCTCGAGTGACACAAATGTGTTACCACCTGCCACTCACCCTGCTGCGAGGGCAGATCCACCACTTTGGTTGTGCTAGGAGGTACCTCGAAAGCAGCCTGTCGGCAAAACAAGCGACACCTGCGGTGTCCCATGCAATGTGATAGATTCTCCGTGACTGCTACACCCCGAGGCAGCAGCCTGAAGGTGACTGACTGTAGTCAAAAGTGCATTCAGTTGTTTGCTAGCTGTGGCTAGCTGCTCCTGCATCTGCACACCATGTGCACACATCCTAGCAAGACTAACTGAAGAAGTGAACTATAAAAGCAGACAATCCTAGATATGCACCTAGCTGCCCTCCCGATGTGTCACCAATGGACACTAGTGCGCTAATGAGCTAGGTAGCTGGCAGTTCAGTGAACAATTATTGTGCTACAAACTGAATAAATTTACACTTGCAAAACTGTGAGATTAAACCTCTTAAACAAAGAAAAAACACACACACACACACACACACACACACACAATATTTTATAAATGTACTACGAGGAGTACTGCTCAAGTGTTTGGGATCCACGCCAGGTTGTATTGAAATAAGACGTTGAAGCAATTCAGAGGTGATCTGCTGGATTTGTTACCGGTAGGTTCGATCAGCATGCATGTGTAAGGGATGTCAAGTGGAAATCCCTGGAGGGAAGAAGGCATTCATTTCGAAGAACAGTACTGAGGAAGTTCAGAGAACTGGCATTTGAAGCTGACTGCAGAAAAATTGTGCTGCCGCCAACAACATTTCGCGTAGGGACCACGAAGATAAGAGAAATTAGGGCTCATATGGAGGCATATATGCAGTTGTTCCTCTTTTGCTCTATCTGTGAGTGGAACAGGAAATGGAAATGACTCGCTGTGGTGCAGGGTACCCTCCGCCATGCACTGTATGGTGGCTTGCAGATTATGTATGTAAATGTAGATGTAGACCATTTGAGTACAGTGAGAAATCCGGGTTAGAGTCCCAATCCGGCACAAACTTTCACCAGTCACCATTGGACTTAATTCAATGCCCAATTGCAGAGGAGGTCTGAATTTCTCTTGTGTCTGAATCAAAAATGGTGTCTCTTCTTTTGGATATTTTTGTATTACTATTTTCAATTAAAACTTTTAGTTTCATGTGTTAAAGGTAAAAGTGTGAAAAATACCAAGCACTGTTGGTGTACGAGCAAAGAAATTAGCAGAAAGTACTTGAAAAATTCCCTCTCAGGGGACACCGCCTTATAGTAGGCACCTTCAGTGCCAGGCGGGAGGGTTTGCGTGCTTCGGTGAAGTCGAGAGCTATGCCGGCGGTAGCATAGCTACTGGCAGGGTCTCCCAAGCCGGACTGGTCCTGACAGAGGAGCCAGACAAAGTGTGTCCCACAACATAGGGCAGGGAGGGCTCTAGAGGCGTAGTGAAGCCAGCTTCCCTAGAGGAGTAAACCTCATACAAATCCTGGTCCTCCAGGTTGGGGGTTGGGCATGGGGCTAATAACCCCATACTGTAAAAAAAAGAATATTACGGAAATTCAACAGAAGCCTCGGAAACTGGATGGAAAGCATGTATCACGAGCCCGGCAAAGGAAACGGATAAAGGATCTAACAGTAGCATCATGAAATGTGAGGACAATGCTTCAGCCTGGAAAGATGAAAGAAATAGCCAATGAAATTTTAAAATTCAAATATGATATTGTAGGGCTACAGAAAATAAGATGGCAGGGGAATGGGCAGATAGATAAACCTGAGTACTCATTGGTATATAGTGGACCAGAAGAAAGAACAGGCCAACTTGGAACAGGGTTTATAATAACTAGGGAAGTTGGGAAAAGCCTTCTAGAATTTGAACCCATAAATGAAAGGATGTGCAGACTCAGACTAAAAGGTAAATTTAGGAATATATCAATAGTTAATGCACATGCACCAACAGAGGAAAAAGAGGATATAATTAAAGAACAGTTCTACGAAGACTTGGAAAAAGTATACGGTGCAGTACCTAAATATGACCTGATGCTAGTAATAGGAGATTTTAATGCAAAAATAGGGAGGAATGAACATCTGTATGGAGTTTCTGGAAAATATTCACTTCATGAAGAAAACAATGAGAATGGAGACTTACTATGCCAATTCGCAGCAAGGAATAATATGATTATTAAAAGTACCTGCTTTCCACATAAAAGGATCCATCTGGGTACTTGGAAGTCTGCAGCCAATGGAGTAGTCAATCAGATTGATCATATTTTAGTGATTGCACGCCACTCCACGTCAGTTACGGATGTACGGAGCTGCAGAGGACCAAACTGTGATTCAGACCACTTTCTGATAAAATCAGTCTTGAGAGAGAAACTGTCACTAACAAATGGCAACAGAATGGGAAAGATGATGAAATGGAATACAGACAAACTGAACATCCCTGATGAAGTAAAAAAATACTAAGCAGAAAGTTGAGCAATGAAGAGACCACAGTAGGAGTAGATGAAAGGTGGAACAGGTTTGAAAAAGCCATTAAGGATGCTGCAGAGGAAATAATAGGCATAAGAAGGAACAGAAGAACCCAGGAGTGGTTTGATGAAGATTGCAGGTCAGCAATAGAGGAAAAGAACAGGGCAAGAACAAAAATGCTACAGAGAGAAACCAGAAATAATGTGGAACAATAGAGAGAATTAAGGAGAAGAGCTAACAGACTGTGCAAGAGAAAGAAAAGAGAGTGGAATAAGAAGAAATTTCAAGAACTAGAAGAACTAAAGGAACAGAGTGAAATAAGAAAGTTCTATCATGCCATAGGCAAAATGAAGAATAGATTCCAACCAAAAACAATGGCCTGTTCCAGTAAAGATGGGAAAATGATAAGGGAGGAAGAACAGATAGTGGGAAGATGGGCAGAATATTTCAAAGATACACTAAGGAAATCCTCTCTGGCTTCCGACGGCTATCTGATTTGGTGAAGACTGCCAGTCTCGCTAGCGGGATGAAAGCAGAGCTCACCACCTGCAGCATCGTCGACAGGACTGACTGCGGACCTTTGGTACAGAGCCGAGTGGAGGGTCTGAATCAGAGGCTGAGATAGTTCTGCGACCATGTGGGCTGCAGATTCCTCGACTTGCGCCATAGGGTGGTGGGGTTTCGGGTTCCGCTGGATAGGTCAGGAGTCCACTACACGCAGCAAGCGGCTACACGGGTAGCAGGGGTTGTGTGGTGTGGACTGGGCGGTTTTTTAGGTTAGATGGCCTTGGGCAAGTACAGAAAGGGCAACAGCCTCAAAGGGTGCGGAGCAAAGTCAGGACATGCGGGGACCAAGCAGCAATCGGTATTGTAATTGTAAACTGTCGAAGCTGCGTTGGTAAAGTACCGGAACTTCAAGCGCTGATAGAAAGCACCGAAGCTGAAATCGTTATAGGTACAGAGAGCTGGCTTAAGCCAGAGATAAATTCTGCCGAAATTTTTACAGAGGTACAGACTGTGTTTAGGAAGGATAGATTGCATGCAACCGGTGGTGGAGTGTTCGTCGCTGTTAGTAGTAGTTTATCCTGTAGTGAAGTAGAAGTGGATAGTTCCTGTGAATTATTATGGGTGGAGGTTACACTCAACAACAGAGCTGGGTTAATAATTGGCTCCTTTTACCGACCTCCCGACTCAGCAGCGTTAGTGGCAGAACAACTGAGAGAAAATTTGGAATACATTTCGCATAAATTTCCTCAGCATGTTATAGTCTTAGGTGGAGATTTCAATTTACCAGATATAGACTGGGACACTCGGATGTTTAGGACGGGTGGTAGGGACAGAGCATCGAGTGACATTATACTGAGTGCACTATCCGAAAATTACCTCGAGCAATTAAACAGAGAACCGACTCGTGGAGATAACATCTTGGACCTACTGATAACAAACAGACCCGAACTTTTCGACTCTGTAAGTGCAGAACAGGGAATCAGTGATCATAAGGCCGCTGTAGCATCCCTGAATATGGAAGTTAATAGGAATATAAAAAAAGGGAGGAAGGTTTATCTGTTTAGTAAGAGTAATAGAAGGCAGATTTCAGACTACCTAACAGATCAAAACGAAAATTTCTGTTCCGACACTGACAATGTTGAGTGTTTATGGAAAAAGTTCAAGGCAATCGTAAAATGCGTTTTAGACAGGTACGTGCCGAGTAGAACTGTGAGGGACGGGAAAAACCCACCGTGGTACAACAACAAAGTTAGGAAACTACTGCGAAAGCAAAGAGAGCTTCACTCCAAGTTTAAACGCAGCCAAAACCTCTCAGACAAACAGAAGCTAAGCGATGTCAAAGTTAGCGTAAGGAGGGCTATGCGAGAAGCGTTCAGTGAATTCGAAAGTAAAATTCTATGTACAGACTTGACAGAAAATCCTAGGAAGTTCTGGTCTTACGTTAAATCAGTAAGTGGCTCGAAACAGCATATCCAGACACTCCGGGATGATGATGGCATTGAAACAGAGGATGACACGCGTAAAGCTGAAATACTAAACACCTTTTTCCAAAGCTGTTTCACAGAGGAAGACCGCACTGCAGTTCCTTCTCTAAATCCTCGCACAAACGAAAAAATGGCTGACATCGAAATAAGTGTCCAAGGAATAGAAAAGCAACTGGAATCACTCAACAGAGGAAAGTCCACTGGACCTGACGGGATACCAATTCGATTCTACACAGAGTACGCGAAAGAACTTGCCCCCCTTCTAACAGCCGTGTACCGCAAGTCTCTAGAGGAACGGAGGGTTCCAAATGATTGGAAAAGAGCACAGGTAGTCCCAGCCTTCAAGAAGGGTCGTCGAGCAGATGCACAAAACTATAGACCTATATCTCTGACGTCGATCTGTTGTAGAATTTTAGAACATGTTTTTTGCTCGAGTATCATGTCGTTTTTGGAAACCCAGAATCTACTATGTAGGAATCAACATGGATTCCGGAAACAGCGATCGTGTGAGACCCAACTCGCGTTATTTGTTCATGAGACCCAGAAAATATTAGATACAGGCTCCCAGGTAGATGCTATTTTTCTTGACTTCCGGAAGGCATTCGATACAGTTCCGCACTGTCGCCTGATAAACAAAGTAAGAGCCTACGGAATATCAGACCAGCTGTGTGGCTGGATTGAAGAGTTTTTAGCAAACAGAACACAGCATGTTGTTATCAATGGAGAGACGTCTACAGACGTTAAAGTAACCTGTGGCGTGCCACAGGGGAGTGTTATGGGACCATTGCTTTTCACAATATATATAAATGACCTAGTAGATAGTGTCGGAAGTTCCATGCGGCTTTTCGCGGATGATGCTGTAGTATACAGAGAAGTTGCAGCATTAGAAAATTGTAGCGAAATGCAGGAAGATCTGCAGCGGATAGGCACTTGGTGCAGGGAGTGACAACTGTCCCTTAACATAGACAAATGTAATGTAATGCGAATACATAGAAAGAAGGATCCTTTATTGTATGATTATATGATAGCGGAACAAACACTGGTAGCAGTTACTTCTGTAAAATATCTGGGAGTATGCGTGCGGAACGATTTGAAGTGGAATGATCATATAAAATTAATTGTTGGTAAGGCAGGTACCAGGTTGAGATTCATTGGGAGAGTGCTTAGAAAATGTAGTCCAGCAACAAAGGAGGTGGCTTACAAAACACTCGTTCGACCTATACTTGAGTATTGCTCATCAGTGTGGGATCCGTACCAGATCGGGTTGACGGAGGAGATAGAGAAGATCCAAAGAAGAGCGGCGCGTTTCGTCACAGGGTTATTTGGTAACCGTGATAGCGTTACGGAGATGTTTAATAAACTCAAGTGGCAGACTCTGCAAGAGAGGCGCTCTGCATCGCGGTGTAGCTTGCTCGCCAGGTTTCGAGAGGGTGCGTTTCTGGATGAGGTATCGAGTATATTGCTTCCCCCTACTTATACCTCCCGAGGAGATCACGAATGTAAAATTAGAGAGATTAGAGCGCGCACGGAGGCTTTCAGACAGTCGTTCTTCCCGCGAACCATACGCGACTGGAACAGGAAAGGGAGGTAATGACAGTGGCACGTAAAGTGCCCTCCGCCACACACCGTTGGGTGGCTTGCAGAGTATGAATGTAGATGTAGATGTAGATGTAAGCACCAGCCTAGAAGATGAAGAGACAGCTGCACAGGAGGGAAGAGTGGAGCTGGAAGTAGACAATGAAACCAATGAGGCAAGAAAACCAACACTAAAAGAGGTCTCCCAGGCTATGCACAAGTCAAAAAACAATTGAGCCCCTGGGGAAGACAGCATAATTGCTGAATTAATAAAAACTGGCGGTGAGGCTGTAATAAAGGAACTGCACACATTAATATCAGATATATGGGAAACAGAAAGTATGCCAGATAATTGGAAAATTGGAATAATAGTCCCCATTTATAAGAAAGGGGACAGAACAGCATGTGAAAACTATAGAGGTGTAACACTCCTAAGTACAGCTTATAAGATCTTCACAAGTATATTAAACGAAAGGATACGGAAGTGTGCAGAAGGCATACTAGGGGAATATCAGTGTGGCTTTCGACCGGGCAGAGGAACAACTGATCAAATATTTGTGATAAGGCAAATGATGGAAAAGTTCTATGAATATGATATAGATCTGCATTTCTTATTCATCGATTTCAAACAAGCCTTTGACAGCATAAATCGGCAAGAACTATACAGAGTACTGAAAGAAGTTGGTATATGTGCTAAATTAATAAGACTAATCAGAATGACAATGACAGAGACAAGAGCAAAAGTAAAGGTCCTTAGCAGAACAAGTGAAAGCTTTGACTTTAATAAAGGTGTGAAGCAAGGGGATAGTCTCTCCACTGTCCTATTCAACATTGCCCTGCATAGTGCAGTAAATAAAATCAACAAAAGAGGCACCATATTTATGAAAACTAGTCAGATATGTGCATACGCTGATGACATTGCTATAGTAGGATGAAATACCAATACACTCCTAGAAACATACCGGGCAATGGAACAGAAGCCTTAAAAACTGGCCTCATAGTAAATGTAAACAAAACAAAATATATGGTAATGTCACAATCTGAGGCCAGAAGAACCCCTAAAAACCTAAACATCAATGGGAAATGCTTCAATGGAGTGTCCTCTTTTTAACTACTTGGGAGGCCTAATAACAGATAACAGTATTGGAAAGGCTATAAGGGAAATAATACAAGCAGGAAACAGAGCTTACTTTGCAAATATGCAGCTTTTCAAAAGTAGCCTTGTTTCAAGAAAAACTAAATTGCTAATATATAATTCCCTGGTCCGCCCAGTTATCACATACGGCTCAGAGGTATGGACGTTGACAGAACACGATAAAAATGCTCTAAGAAGCATTGAGCGGAAAATACTACGCAAAATCTATGGGCCAATAAGGGAGGAAGAAGGCTGGAGAATACGCTACAATGCTGAATTACAGGAGTTAATACAAGGCAGGGACATAGTAAAATTTGTTAAATCACAGCGAATATGATGGCTAGGACACTTGGAGAGAATGGCAGAGGATAGAATTCCAAAGAAAATGATGAAAGGTATGATCCATTCAGTTAGGCGAAAAGGGAGACCTAGAAGAAGATGGATCGATGAGGTAATAATGGATATCAGCATTATGGGAGTCCGGGGGTGGAAAAAAGCAGCAAATAACCGAGAAGTGTGGAGGAAGATTGTTGAAGAAGCCAAGGCTCACCAAGGGCTGTAGAGCTACTGAAGAAGAAGAAGAAGAAGAAGAAGAAGACTTGAAAAATTACATGATAATTTGACGTGAAGAAATGCGAAACTTTCTAGTGAAATCCACAATCTATAACGTATACTCTTCCTGTTGTGAAGTAAATTTTGGTTACTCTGTCATGTCTGTTATCATGGTGCTCTCACTGAACTTCTCATATACTACTTTTTAATTGGTTTAGGTTTAGAAAACAGAAATACAGAATGTATTTTGTTCATATTTCTGTGAGCTGTAGCGCAAGCGATATAGTGTAGTGATTAGTGTTGCTGGCTGGTGTGCTGTAGCTCACCAATTCAAACTCAAGAATTCTGGAATGATCTTGAAAAATCTCATGTTTGTGTATTCAGAAATGTTAAGTGTTTGTCCCGAATGTCAGCTGGTGTTTTTAATAAACGTGCGTTCAGTTCTCAAGTGTTGCATTTCATTGATGGCTCTGCCTTCATATTTGGACTTGACTGTGCTTTCGACATGACATTGTTTGGTGGAGTCACTAGGTACTTCAAACATCTACTACACTGTGGCTGCAATTAGGCGACTTAAAAGCTGTCCCCTACATGGACAGGAATTGGAATATGATGAGTACATAGTATCTAAGCCCCATATATTCAGGGAATCAATGGATTCCAAAACAGCAGCAAGTCAGCTGCACATCAGGCACCCATCAGTGTTTTCTGGAGACAATGATCAGGACCCGAAGGAATGGCTGAAAAGATTTGACCAAGTCACCAGATAGAACAGGTGGGATGATGTGATGTGTTTGGCAAATGTATATTTTTAATTGGACAGCAGACCACAGCTTTGGTTTGAGAACAACAGAAAGCACCTCAATATCTCGGACAGATTCCAGGCCAAACTGATGAAAACATACAGTGACACTCGACAGCATGTCCACTTAGCAGAATAACAACTTAAGAACAGGACCCAGTGTCATGGCAAAATGACAGTCACACATACAGAATGTTTTGACCCTTTGCAACATTGTGTTTCTGAATATTACAGAAACCAACAAAATCTCGCATTTGATGAAATGAGTCACAGAAGATATATACCAAGCTCTTTTGGTAAAAGATATCACAACAACAGAAGAAATCAAGAAGTGGTGCCAGCACATTGAGGGATGCAACAAAAGGGAATGATTAACTGCTGAAAGTGGTTCGTAATTGTGGAATACCACCATGACCTCTCTTCTGTCATACACCAGATTGTAAGAGAAGAAATGCAGCATTTTATGGCAGCCAGAACTTGTCGGATCAAGTACACTAGAGATAGTGGCTATGAACATTGAACCAACCAGGAGGTAATAGAGAATGTTGAAGAATAGTAGTATTGATCTTTGGCACCAACCTCAATCACCAATCAAACACACCACAAAGAATGGATCCAGCCAACTCAGACTTACACTACTACTGTCCAACAACAACCTGGCATTTGATAAACACCTGTGCAACTCTCCTCCACCAAGTAAAATGCCCCACAGGTGAACAGACATTTGGAGGACAGAGGACAACACACCAGTCTGTTTTCACTGTGGATGCCCTGGAGTGGAGAAATAAGGCGAGTGTTTGATAGCTATTACACTGCAAGACGTCAGCCATCACAACAGTCCTATTCATGCCAGTCAACTACGAACATTTATAGATGAGCTGTGGGCTGAAGCTCATTGCTGTATTCTGGATGAGGTAGCTCCCCAACATACCCATTGCCTTAGAGGTGCTAACTGCTTGTCTAGCCACAAAAGTCATGAAAACTAAACGAGTCGACCATCTGTGGAGGTGGCGCCATCAGATGGAAGTTCTCCATGAACGGCAGTTACCAAGATGATAGGAAATGTCATAGACATCATCATCAAAGGCCAACCACTCTGGGCACAAGTCTACTGGGGTACTTCTTTATCTGTAATGTTGAATGCTTATTGTCACCAGTTAAAGAAGACTGTGTTATGTGATGCAAAAGCGATTGCGCTGTAGGTCCCAAAGGGGAAATACATCCAGCCTACAGGAAGATGTATTGCAAGAATAACAATCGATAACAGAACACACCCTTTCAAATTTGTCGTTTTATCAGAATATGGTCATGCTGTTATTCTTGGATAGGACTTCTTGCAGTTATCACAAAAAGTAACAGACTTTGGAAGATCAGAGCTCCAGATTGGTGGAACAATTTCAACATGCCCACGTAACAAAAATTGCTCTGGATGGTTGTTTAACATTGAAGACATTGTTATCTTGCCATAATCCACAAGATGAGTTCATCATCATTTGAGACGTACAGTTAAACTGTAAAGTTTTTTCAGTTGCAAAAAGCTGCTCTTTCTTACAAAGGAAATCTACATGCCATTGACGATCATAAGAACTTTTTATCACTAATTGTCATGCTTAGCCACAATTCATATCTTGAGTTATGTGTGTAGGGACAGCTGAACCACTCCAGGATGGGTAGCTTGGTAACACTGATAAAGAATATACTTGGCTACCACCACAGACAACACCAGGAGTGGAAGCTGCCATCGAATTGCCAATAGGATCTGGCCTGACTGAGGAATGATGTCGGCGAATAATAGCCATTCTGCAACAATATTTAATGCTATAAAATCTAGAGTGGAGAAAAGACAGACTTATGATAAAACACCATATCAGCAGTGGCGTCATCCACCAACTAGGCAGCGTTCATATAGTGTATCTTCGGCTGAATGACAGACAATCTGGGAGGAAGTCGAGAAGATGAAGATGGTGCGGAATGGTGTCATTAAACCTTCAGAGTCTCCTTCATTCTCTCTGGTGGTTCTCGTGAAGAAGGAGGGTGATACACTGCACATCTGCATTGAATGCTGATGACTGAACAAAATCACAAAGAAAGATATCTATCCACTGCCACACAGTGATGATACCCAGGACTGCTTGAAAGGAGCAAAGTATTTCTCAACTATGGACATGCAGACAGGTTACTGACAAGTCAAGATTGACAAGGCTGACCGGAGGGACTACCTTCTCAGCTGCTCTTGCCCCTCTGTTCTTTCACAGTTGCACCATTTGACTGTGTAATGCTCCAACCACCGTCAAAAATATGTTGGACAACCTGCTTTGACAACTAAAAATGTGCAATGTATCTATGCTATCTGGAGGACATTGTCTTTATTTTATTTATTTATTTTTTTAATTATTTGAAAACAGACGTGTTGAAGTGAAGTGTGCTCAGATTACAGGTCTCCACCTGAATCCAGAAAAGTACCTCTTCACCACCTAAGATACTAAAATCTTGAGGCACCTAGTGAATGATGATGGTGTCCATGCTGATCCAGAGAAAGTAAGAGCAGTTGCAGATTTTCCAACTCTTCAACACACGCATGATGTGAGAAGTTTTCATGAAATGTGCTTATACTACTGGCAATTCATAGATGACTTCATTCTAAGGCACATCCCTTACAAAAACTACTTTGGAGAGTCTCAAAAATTTTCCTGGAATGAGGCACAAGAAATGTTTTCCTTGTCCTTAAGGAGGTGCTAACATCATCTCCAGTCCTAGCTTTGTCTGATGAGAATGCTGAGATAGAACTTCAGACAGATGCTAGTAGTTTTCGAGTAGGGGCAGTTGTGGCACAAATTCAGGAAGGTGCTGTAAAGTTGATAGTTCATGCTTTACGAGTACTGTCCATGTTTGAGAAAACCTTCTTTGCAGCTGAGGAAGAGTGCGTAGCAGTTGTTTGGGCCATCAAGTTCTGACTGTGTTTATCTGGCAAACAATTTACTGTTGTGATGGATCACCAGTCTCTGTGCTGGTTGACTAGCCTGAAGGATCTGTTGGGTTGACTGGTGAGATGGGTACTGAGGTTCCAGGAGTACGACATCACAGTGGTATATAAAAACAGACACAAATACAAATACAAGGACACTGACTGCCTTTCAAGGGATCCTTTGGCAGAGCAGCATGGATGAAATCTTAGTCATATCTGTATTAAATGGTATTTCTGCTGAAAAAAATGAAGATCCATCATTGCTGAAACCAGAGAATCCTTGAAGAACGAGGAACCAACCAAAGGAGGAGGCCAATTAATAAATGAAACATTGTATAAGGGTAACTATAATTTGATGGGGCAG
The DNA here is from genome assembly GCF_023898315.1 of Schistocerca nitens. NCBI lineage: Eukaryota > Metazoa > Arthropoda > Insecta > Orthoptera > Acrididae > Schistocerca > Schistocerca nitens. Next base: position 147,744,340 of record NC_064616.1, on the reverse strand, counting down.
AAATGGTTGCTCGTCATCCCAGGTCATCTGTGGCCATTGATCCTGAAATATTTCCAAGACACTCCAATATCTGGTCACCTAGAATTCACAAATAGTCTAGACCATATCATTGCAGGTATTACAGGCCAGGTCTCCACTGACCCATTAGGGACTATATGAGCCACTGGAAGGAATGTCATCAACTGAAACATGTGCCACAATTACTTGCAGGGCATCTGCTACCAGGCCAGCCTGCAGCAACACCATTCAACCAAATAGAATAGTCGTCTTTGGGAGGTTCCCGAAATTGACTAATGGCTATGAGTGGATAGTGGACTGTACTGACTACATCACCTGCTATGTTGTCACGAAAGCTGTGCCAACTACTGAAGGTCTGGAAATTGCAAAGTTCCATGTAGAATGTCATTTTGAAGTACCTTGTGTGACAATCTCTGATAGTAGACAAGTTTCCCACTCGAGACTAGTGTTGAAGATAATTTCACATCGCCCACAGGATGACAACAGCCCACCATCCACAGACACATGGCCTCACTGAAAGCTTTCATCAGATGCTGGCAGATATGTATGTTGATGGCAAACAGAGACATTGTGATACAATACTGCCCATTGTGACATTTAGATGCAACACTGTGAAGCAAGGCACTACAGGCTTCACACCATTCTTTCTGCTCCACAGTCGCTTGGTCAAAATGCCAGTGAATACACTGTTCCCATTCCAGTAATATGATATTCAGGATGACTGCATCAAACACAGGACCAAAGTAGTAAGGCAGTTTGTTGAAACCGCGACAGGAATGGTCATGGGGTTGCTGCTAACAAAAAATGCAGCAGGACCGAACGGGAGTGGCCCGCGAACAAACAAGACGGACGAATGGGAATGGAAGGACAAGCACGATGACAGACAACCGAGCAAGACACAAAGATCAACAACAAAGTATTAAGCAGCAGGGTCACAAGAGATAATCTCACGAAATCAAAACAATGTCCCCTCGTAAGCGGGGAGTAAGCACATGCAACGTAAACACGATGTCTGTAAGCAAGATATCAACAGATTCAATGTGAATACCAGACTGCCTCACTGCATGAGACGCAGCTGCCTAAATACATGACAGGATATGTTGCTATTGGCCGCTAGGACCACATGCTCCACAGTGGCACCCTCTCATTAGACTCGGGGCCAGGAGCACGTGCAGCCACGGCTTACGGCACAACTGCTGCAAAGACCTCTAGTGGTCATAGAGTTCCATGCCAAGTGGCGTGGATTCAAAACCCGCGGTGCTCGGTGCCCCATCCCACCCCCCTGAAACTTGTGCGTAGGGGCAAAAATGCACCAGACAGTGCCGCAGTGGTCGGCAGATGGGAGAAGACCCAGGCTCGTCAATTGCCATTGTTTGGGAAGAAGAGACGTCCGAGGTGTCCATGATGGCCAATCCAGAGGCCAGGGCATTGGAGGGAACCTCCAATCCACCTGGGGGTGGGGAGAGCCGGCAGCAGGCTCGCGGAGAGGCAGCAACTGGGGCCAGTTGCGGCGACTCGAGGACCACATCTGTACCAGAAGGAGGCAGCGTAGGAGGAGGCAGTGGCGGGAGTCCCACAGGGGTATGTGGGCGGAGCTCCAACCCTTTTGACATCTGCTCTGACATCACATGCTACCTGTGGGCTGCGACGACCGTGGCGTGTGTCCAACCCGACTTGCTCTCGTACACGCGGGCCCACACGGCTCCGCCAGGGGCATAACGCTGAGAGGTCCAGGAGCAGGGGTGGAAGGGTGACGGCATCAGCAAATGGAAAAGGGTCCACGGCTGCTACCCATGTAGGAGCTCCGCCAGACTATGTCCGTCAATTGGCGTGGTGTGATATGTGCTCAAGAACAGGGTGAGGGCTGATGTGGTGGGAGATGTTTCGACCGCCTTTGTCGACTGTTGTTTAAATGTGTGGACAAGCCTCTCCACTGCAATTTTGGAGGAAGGGTGGAAAGGCGGGCTACGGATATGTTTGATACCGTTTGCCTGACAGAAGACGTGGAAGGAGGATGCCACGAATTGGGGGCCCTTATCGGAGACAATGTGTGAGGCAGGCCCTCGATGGTGAGAACCTGGGCTAGGGATGAGTGTGGTCTCTGTGGTGGTGGATACCATGCGGGCGATATATGGGTATTTGGAGTAGGCATCAACGATAAGTAACCACATGGACCCGAAAAACGGTCCCACAAATTTGAGAATGATATGATCCCAGGGCCGGTGAGGCACAAGCCAGGGGGCAAATGACTGAGGGGTGGAGGGGGGGGGGGTTGCCTGGTGACGCGCACACACAGTGCACCTATGGACCAAGCAGTCAATTTTGCCATCGATGCCGGGCCAATATACATGCTGGCGAGCCAAAACTTTCATGCGGGACATAGCCTAGTGCCCGCAGTGTAACAAACAGAGGACGTGATGTCGAAAATACCAAGAAATGACCACCCGATGGGCATCAGATTCCGTGGCCAACAGAAGGACATCATCGAGCATGGGGATGGTGTGGGACAGGTGGTGCCAGGGGCTGAAGTTGGTCTGCATCCAACGAGTAATATAGGTGGGCCAACTGTGGACCATGTAGCGGAGAACCTGCTGCAAGATAGGGTGTCTGCGTGGAGCCGTGGTAGTGTGAGCAGCCATAAGAAGCAGACCGTCCAGTGGATCCCAGCGGGCAGAATCAATGTGAAAGCAGAGGACCTCCTGTTGGTCAAACACAGGATTGGGGCCTGGTGGGAGACAAGACAAAGCGTCCGTGTTAGCATGGTGGGTGGTGGGCTTATACCAGATTGTGTAAGTGTAATTCTGTGAAAATAATGCCCAGTGCTAGAGACTAGAGATGGGCAAAGTCGTTCATCCTTGGGAACTAGTTCACTGGGGATCGCTCTTTTTTGGGAACCGTTCATTTTTACTCGTTCACCGTTCATTGTGCTTGGTATATGGTTCTTATGAAAAATTGAAAATTAGTAGCATAGGTGACTGAATATGGAAGGCACCAAGAGGGGGACTTACCTCCACCCTGGAGTACAGAGTTTTTTTCGTAACAGAATTCTCACATACTTGTAATTTTCGTGATTCTGCAAAACATCTTGTTTTAACCAACTGTAGCATTATGTGGCTGATCGCAGTGAAATAATAAAGGTGACGTACGAAAAACCGACCCTGAGTACAGACTGCTCGGCAATTACACACGTTTTGTTGACTGCTACGAGCAGAACAGATAAACATGTAATAATTAGGCAGTGAAGAAATAACAAATAAGCTAATGCAAACAACTTCAAAAAAATAGATGACGATCGGTAAGCGACAATGAGCAGTCTAGTACTTGGGGCCTATTTTTCGTGTGCCACTGAAATAATATTGTAGGAGTTATCATATTCTCTTTACAAAATGTGACACCATACACTCGATTACGAAGCGCAGCCTTCATTCGGTTGTAAGTCGGTCTGCCTTCCATAACAATGAACATGCTCTTTTACCTTGGATAAAAAAAAAGACGGAAAATGGCCACTCATGTATGCCATGCCGACGTCTTTTGCATGTGTAATAACAAAAAAAATCTTGCCTTTTTACAAGTATTTGTTCAGCTGTTTATCGAATTTGTGAAGTAAGCTGATAGCCGTTTTGTTACCTGAAAAGATGTATGTATTACATACCATGTAATTTTTATGTAGTTTACATAATTATAAAATACATTTTAATTACCAGTCGTGGACGCTGAATAGAATACAAAAAGAACCAGAAGTTCACAGTTCAAAAAAGGTTTCAAACAGATCTAGAAAAGGCATGTGAAGCAAACAAAACGAACAACAACAACTCAATACTGAACTAACTATGAGCAGTCGGCAGTGGAACTGCGACGAGTGGCCATGTGAAGAAGGAAGGAAGAGTGCAGCCTAGCGAGACTGAGACTGAGACATACGGGAACGGAACTGAGCCTGGAACGAGACCGGCCGACGTGCCGTTACGGTAATGAGACCAACCGTTTCCCGTTTCCAGGAACCATAAGTAGAAAGCCGCGACCGAAGTGAACTATGAAAGACTGTTTCTTAGAATTTGTTCCTCGCTCATTCCATTAATCTTAGTGAACCGTTCCTTTGGACCTGTTAGTTCGCAAATGACTCATCTCTACTGGAGACATTGAGCTGTCCTCTCTGGAAGGTGAGAGTGGGGTCCGAAAAGTGTAACTAAGAGCTTATGGTCCGTCAGGAGGGTGAATTTTTCCCCAAAGAGATAGATGTGAAATTTTTGGACGGCGAACACTATTTCCAGGGCCTCCTTTTCAATTTGGGAGTAGTTCCATTGTGCTGCGGTTAACGTCTTAGATGCATAAGCAATGGGCTGTTCTGAGCCATTGGTATTCCGATTGCAAGGACTGCCCCAATGCCGTATGCCGACGCATCAGCTGCCACAACCAAGGGGCGGTCTGGAGAGAAGTGAGAAAGGCAAGGGGCAGACTTCAGCAGGTCTTTAAATGGAGAAAAGCTTGGTCACAGGCAGGAGTCCAATCAAAAGGTACGACTTTGCGATGCAAGTGATTGAGGGGTTGAGCAACGGAGGCAGCTTGGGGTAAGAACTTTAAGTAATAAGTAACCTTGCCCAAAATACCTGGAGTGCAGATAAGTCCTTGGGACGAGGAAGCACCTCAATGGCCGCGACATTGCGATCCGAAGGGCGAATGCCATCTTTGCTAAGCCAGTGGCCTAAGTATTCCACTTCCGGTTGAAAAGAAACAACACTTGTCCAGCCAACAACGTAAACCTGCAGATTGCAGAGTGTGAAATAAGGTGCTGAGGTTGCGCAAATGTTCCTGGTGGGAACACACGGTGACAAAGATGTCGTCCAGATAATTCACACAGGCTGGGATAGGCTGCGTAAGCTGCTCCAGGAACTGCTGGAAAATTGCCGGCGCTGAAGGGACACCAAATAGAAGGTGCTTGTATTTGTATAATCCGAAAGATGTGTTGAGAACCATGATGTTCTGGGAATCCGCATCCAACGGTAACTGGTGTTATGCCTCAGCCAGGTCGATCTTGGAAAAGTACTCGCCCCCGGCAAGCTTGGCAAGAAGGTCTTCCTGTCGGAGAATGGCGTAAGTGTCTACTAAGGACTGAGCATTGACAGTAGTGCCGAAGTCCCCACACAGCTGAAGGGACCCATTGGGTTTCCGTAAGACCACCAGTGGTGTTGCCCAAGCACTGTATGTCACAGGCTCTAGGACGCCAGCAGCCTGGAGCCAATCAAGTTCCTGCTTAACTGCTGGCCACCGGAATGGGTCTGGCCTGGAAAAAGCGAGGCTGCGCATCCGGCCAAAGTGTGATGTGCGCCTGAAAACATGAAGCACACCCGAGATCTGTTGCAAACAAAGATGCAAAAGCTGAGCACAGATCAACAAAGTCCTGAAAAGAAACAGCCGTGGAAATGACCTTAACTTCATCGGAAATTGAAAAGCCAAACAGTGGAAATGCATCCAGGCCAAAACTATTCAAAGCCAATGGATGGTTGACGACAGCCAGATAGGGAGCCGGGGTACATGTTTGTATGTCGCCTGGATGACAAACTGCCCACAAAGGGAAATGGAACTGTTGCCATAGGTGACCAAACACCGAGAGGGAACGCCGGCCGAAGTGGCCGTGCGGTTAAAGGCGCTGCAGTCTGGAACCGCAAGACCGCTACGGTCGCAGGTTCGAATCCTGCCTCGGGCATGGATGTTTGTGATGTCCTTAGGTTAGTTAGGTTTAACTAGTTCTAAGTTCTAGGGGACTAATGACCTCAGCAGTTGAGTCCCATAGTGCTCAGAGCCATTTGAACCATTTTGAACCGAGAGGGAGGTGACAACGCAGGGGAGCCGAGGTGGGTATATGTCACAATATTAATCAGGGAGACGGTGGCCCCAGTGTTGGACATCTTCAGTAAAAAGGCAGAGTGGGAGGAACAACTTCCGTGCTGATGGGTCCTCCAGCGAGACAACAGATTGCAGAGCATGTACTGTATCCTGAGGCCCAGGACGGGACGGGACGGGAGCGAGTCGAGCAATTACGACAAACAGATCGAATGTGGCCCTCTTTCTCACACAGCGTGCACGTTTTCCAGTGGTGGAGGCAATCAACTAGAGTATGCGGTAAAGCACTGTGGGCAAGATGGAAGTGGGCTGCGCAACCGGCGATGAGGGGCGACCGGAGGCTCTGATGTCATAGAGACATCAGGCAAAGAGGAGTCCCGACAACGCTGGCCACTATTGGCCGGGCCACGTCTTGTGTCGCGAGGGTGGAACCTGCAGAGATGCACTGATCGCCGCCACTTGCGGCCATGCCATGAGCTCGTTGGCCACCTGAGCAATTTCAAATGAGTGGGCCATGCGGAGAGTCTCTTCCAATGAGGGATTATCTAGTTTCAGCGCGGCTGTGTGGGCCTCAGGATCGGAAGCCAGTTGAACCACCACATCTCGTATCAGGGAGTCCACATACAAAGCCTTACACTGCAGATTGGCACATGTAAATTCACATCGACAGCTGAGACCCTGCAATTCCGTGACCCAGGAATGGTATGATTGGCCAGGCTGTTTATGGCACTGGTGGAACTCCAGCTGAGAGGCGACCACATGGTAGCACTGTGAATAATAGTTTGTCAGCAAAAGGCATAGCTCCTGGAAATAGAGATTCACAGGATCTGACAAGGGTGCAAACTTGCGAAGAAGAAAGAATGTGTCTGGGGAGGCCCAAGACAAAAACAACCACCATTGCAAGGGGTCATCCGTGACTTGAAAAGTCGTGAGATGTTGTTTCAGCCAATGTAAGTATGTTTCTCAGTCTTCTATAGCATCATTAAATGGTGGGAATGACAGCGGACGTGGGAAAGAATTGGACACCTGAGGACTCGGAAGCTGTGGCGGTGATGCATCATGGGCATCGACTTTGCCCATTAGCAACCACCTTGACTTTTGTAAGATGTCTAACTGGAGCTGCTGCTGCTGCTGCTGCTGCTGCTGCTGCTGCTGCTGCATGAGCTGTTGCTGTGGTTCTAGTAGACAGACCAACTTAGCCTCCATGCTAACAGCGACTACCGTTTACCTCATCGCCAAAATGTTGTAACTGCAACAGGAATGGTCGCAGGGTTGCCGCTAATGAAAACACGGCGGGACCAAATGGGAGCGGCCTGCAAACGAACAAGACAGACAAACAGGAATGGAAGAACAAGGACAACAACAGACAACCGAGCAAGACACAAAGTTCAAAAACAAAGTATTACACTAGGGGGTCACAAGAGATTATCTCACAAAATCAAAACAACGTCTACTCGTAAGCGGGAAGTAAGCACATGCAACGTAAACATGATGTCTGTAAGCGAGATATCAACTGACTCAATGCGAATACCAGATTGCCTCGCTGCATGAGAGGCAGCCACCTAAATACACAGCAGGGTATGTCACTATTGGCCACGTGCTCCACAGTGGTGCCCTCACATTAGTTTTGGGGCTAAGAGCGTGCACAGCCATGGCTTACAGCGCGACTGCTGCAGAGGCCTCTAGGGGACATAGAGTTCCATGCTGTCTGGCGCGGATTCGAAACCCACGGCGCTCGGTACCAGACAGTTGGTTCACATACCAGTCATGGACATCCAGACTGAGAGTGCTATAATGCCAAGCACCAACAATTGAGATACAGCCCAGAAGACTTGATATGGAGTTTCATGTCTTTGCAGGAAGTAAAGGTATGGGAAAAGTTACTCAAGGGCTTCTATGGTCCGTATCGTATCTGCAGTAGCCACCAGAAAGATCGCGGGAGGCGCACATCAGCACGGTGCGTCACAGACGGTAGTTGCCGCAAGTAGAGTCCCGTCCACCAGAGGGCACGCGAGAATTCGGACGTGACCTCTGCCGGCGTAACAACAACAACAACAACAACAACTCAGGCAGCACGGGCCGTGCCCAGTCAGTTAACATCGAGCATGCCTAGGGCACAGTCCCAGTCTACGCCAAGTGAAGTGAGACGTAAACGTGAACAGTGTTATTACAGTATCCTTCTTCACTTTTCAGACGTCACATATGAAGTTGGGAATTGTGACCCTTCATCCATAAGAGAAAAGTGCAGAGATGTTGCACATGCCTTCTGTATGAGGCCGTACTACAGTCCAGAGGTGCAGATCAACAATGGGAGGTTCGAGGAAACTAAAGACCCAACTTTTCTTGATAACAAAGCTTTGATGGGAGGGGCTACCTTTGATGCTCATTATAGTGAAGAGGGTGTAACAACATGCCAATAACATAGGGATTTGCCAACACCACCCTGCAGAGAACCATTGACTAGATCTAGATCCCAGCTACTGTAATCAGCTGCAGTGAGAACCCCTGAACTGTGGGTCATTGTTACTTCAGGAGAAAACTATGCCAGGAGTAGTGGTGCATGCAGTAAAGCATAGTGGTTAGCTTTGCTGGCAGATGTTTTGCGGATCACCAGTTCAAATCCAACCACCAGCAAGTAGTCGTGGTGGTGGTGGTGGTGGTGGTGGTGGTAGTAGTAGTCATGGTGCATACGTTCATAGCACTTTTGTTTTGTGTGTTGGCATTTGGTTGCTATTGGTTTATTTATCAATTGTAATATTTTATTTGTTGTTCACTGTTGCCTTTTTAGTTTGCATATTGTCATTTTTTCATTTGGAGATAGTGATTGGAGCTGTGGATGCTAGGAAATGGAGTGCCAAATGGAGGAATTAGGACATTTACAGCATATTCTTCTGTTTGAGTTCAATAGAGGGGTGACATCAACAGAGGCAGCCCGAAACATTCACACAGTGTACGGGATAATGCCATTGGACAGAGCACAATAAGAAAATAGTTTTCTCATTTTAAGGAGAATTGTTTTGACATTAGTGACTCTCCATGTTCAGGAAGTCCTTCTGGGTTTGATGAAGATCATTTAAACACATCAGTGTACTTGAGAACTGGCAAATGTGATGTATCATGATCATTCCACCATTATGCAACATTAGCATACGATTGAGAAGGCTCAAAAATTGGGTTAATGGGTACCGCATGCTCTAAGTCAAAACCACAATAATCAGTTGCTGGCCGTATGTGCATATCTGCTTACTCATCATCAGTTGGCTCATGAACAACACTGACCATTCATATCCTGTATCATTACTGGTATCCTGGTATTCCATATCATTACTGGTAAGAATAAGAAAGGAATGGTTGAACTCAAAAAAAGCAGCAACTCGCCGTATGAAGACCAGCATGCATCTACAAAAGATAATGTCATGCATGTGATGGAACAGCGATGGTGTGGTTACTATGAATTGCTTTTTCAAAGTGTAACCATAACTAATGACATTTATTGTCAACAAGTAAGACGTCTTGCACACAGAATTCAAACAAGTAAGACGTTTTGCAGACACAATCCAAGAACAGCACCCAGGAAGACAGCGGGAAGTGATACTACTCCACGACAGTGCCTGCTCTTGTTCTAAGAGACTGACAAACACTGTACAGGAGTTGGGATGGGAAGTCATTCTGCACCCACCTTTTTTGGTGCTCTCGGATTTCTACCTTTCTTGCTATCTATCAAATTAACTTCAAGGAATTTCTTTTCTGGCTGAACATGAATTCCAAACATGGCTTGATGAGTTCTTCGCCTCAACACCATGTGATTTCCACAGTAATGGGTTCAAAAACTTACCCCATCATTGGGAGACTTTTGTAAATAGTGAAGGAAAATATGTTATTGATGACGAAAGTCTCTGTTATATGTCTATTAAACTTATGGAAAAATGCTACAAACTTGTGCACCAACCCAGTAGTAGTAGTAGTAGTAGTAGAAGAAGAAGAAGAAGAAGAAGAAGAAGAAGAAGAAGATGATGATGATGATCTGTTTTACAGAAATATTGGACATATCATGGTATTAAGATTTAATAACAAAGAAATAAAATAATTCAAATATACAGGCATATGTTTTATTAAGTAATTATTCATTCTGGAAGGTTATTGAAATGTATTTGTAATGTTTGTATATTCTGGAATATTTCATGCTTGTATAAAAAGCAATGTTCTGGAACATTTGATGTTTGTACAAACATCTGCACACACTTCGTCCTGGACGTCAGTTCTGTTGTGGCTGTACAATGGTGTCAGTATTAAATGTCCGTTCAGTTCTAAGTGTTGTACTTCTTTGACAACCCTGCCTGTGGATTTGGACTTTATTGTGCTTGTCACGCGACAATATATATCTTTCTGTACTTATGCTTCAGTTTTCTTTCATTAATTAGTTATAAGTGAACACTCTCCAGGTACAAAAATGAAAATATGTTCAAAATGCAATGTATAAAACAGTTATCTAGAAGCTTTGTCCTCAGTATCCCATCATTAGGCTGCTTTCAAAATCTAAATGCCTGAAAATTTTTTTTAAAAATACTTTGTTCACAGGAGGTGTTTGGCAACTACATTCAACCTAAAGAGAACAGGTGTGACTTGTCTTGCCTTACGTTTGCTGGCATTGCCGATATTTCATTTTCTGTTGTGGATCTTCTACAGTGGAATGCAGGTCAGTACTTTATTTGTAAATTTCAAAGACACTGTAAGTCGTGTTATAGAAATCTATACATAATGACTGAAAGGAATATCCTTACCTATGAGCCTCTGCAGTCGTTATTGTTCAAAACACCATTCTGTTTTCATAAAATTCTCAATTTCTGTGGTGCTTGCAAAATTTTATTACTGTCTAGTCATTTGGTTCAATATTAACAGCCATGTTCAATAGCAGTTAGTAATTGAATTTTCATAAAATGTCAATGAGATCTCATCCTTCCTTTCTCATTCTGACTGCTAAATTTGAATCAACAGTGAGATTCTACATGCATCCGGACAGGTTAACATTGTTATCTATTCTTTTTAATAATATCCAGAACATTTAGTGACTCACATTACTTATTTCATAATTACTCTCCCTGTGATTTTTATTCACTGGTTGCCTTTTTGATAATTATGCTGTGGTTATAATTAAACTTTCACTACTTGAGCCAGTGAGACTGAAAACTATTTACCATATGGGTACCCAGCTTTATAGGAAGTAAATACCAGGTGTTTATAATTAAAATTACGTTACTCATGGAGGTCTAGTGTGATCTGTAATTATCGTATGGCAGTGAAACTTGGTAGATATTCTAATGCATTAATGAGGAACCAATTTAAGTTGAAAAAAAATGGTTCCAATTTTGGCCACCACATGCAAATGTGGCACTGTATACAGTTTGTATGAAAATATGACATCCACACTCTCATTTGACAAGCCATAATATGAGTGAAAAGTATGTCTATCAAGAAGAGTGTCACATGAATTATCCATCCTGTGGTCAACAGTACAGAAAGTTTTGCGGTCTGTATTACGCTGGTACCCGTACGAAATCCAGACAGTGCAGCAGTGGAAATCTCATGATCCACAACGATGTTCTCAATTTTCTCTTTGGTTTCTTGCATGAATCGAAGTTGATGACATGGATAGGCAATATTCTATGGAGTTACAAGGCACATTTTACTCTACAGGGTGCAGTGAATACACAGATCCATGTGTTGGGTACAAAGAGCCATTGCACTCACCATATGTGACTGTGTGATGTGGATTCACAAGCACCATTATTCTTGGTCCATTCTTCTTTAGAGAATACAACCAGAGAGCCTGTCAGGTGTACAGTGACATCTGCACGTTATCAAGTCATCCTTGTGTAGTGTGTGATTCTTGCTTGGAAAGGGCGCAACTGTGTGGAAATCAGTTTTCATGCAAAATGGTTAGTAATCACCCAGTACTTTTGGATTAAAGACCACTTACCGATACATTGAGTTGCCGAAGACACACACACACACACACACACACACACACACACACACACACACACATTGTGCTGGCAGGAGCGTAGAAGTGTGTGTGTGTGTGTGTGTGTGTGTGTGTGTGTGTGTGTAGCTTTTATTCTGCCATACTCTAGTTCATCAAAGCATAACTTGGAAATATAGCAAGTTTTCTTTCTTATGTGTGTGCGTATTGACAAGTGAATGCTTCTGCTTTTTGGTGCATGATTTCTTTTAATCCAAAAGTACAGACTGTTTCAAAAAGAACTATCTGTAATGTTGGAAAGAGCAAACTGTAGTGACATGGTACAGGATGAGGCACCACCGCACTGACATCTGGAAGTGTGGGGAATTTTTAAATGAAAGTATTACTGAACGATGGATTGGTCACACTGGACCAAATGATTCAGTGTTACATTACTGGCCTCCCAATGTCACTGGATCTGACTGCATGTGATTATTTCTTGTGGGGGTTTATGAAAGCCTATGTTTACATGTCTCTGTTACCAATAACAATGAATGAACTGAGACATCGCATAACAGCAGCTGTGGAAGCTGTAACTAAGACATGCTCGCTGAAGTGTGGGAACAATTTGAATATCGTGTTGACATATGTTGTGCATCTCAAGGGGAGCATATTGAAAGCCTATGGAGAAAAAAACAACTTGTTGAGTTTCCCATTCATCAAAAAACAAAATGCATTATATATGTTTATTAGTTTCAGAAATATAGATCTGCCAAATCAGATGATTCTTTCAGATACACCCTGTATTTACATCCTACAACATTTATACCAACCTTATAGAAATGATGTTTAGATTGTTCAGTACAGGATTTGCGTTGTTAGTAGTGTTAGTGTCGAGACATGCTGTTAGGTGCTGGTACTGTATGGCAACATAGGGTTTAAGCACAAGCATCAGTGAGCATTACAGTTGCAGACTGTCTCGTTCGTTCAGTATGGACAAGGTGAGCAGGGCTTTACTTGCAAAGTTGTTTCATGAAAACAACAGCAATAGTATCGACGCATGGAAGGAATACGGAGAGGTCCTCTTTCCACAGCACCAGGGTTTAAGAACATGATTTGGAAGTCAAATTAATTGGCAATTTGGGATTAGCTCATGGAAGATGCCAACAGCCAATAGTGCAAATTGTTGAAGTAATTACTGTTGCCATGGCTGAGAATGCTGGATCCAATGTGCGGTCTCAGAGCAGTGCAAGAGTTATGTCACGCCAGCTGAACATTTCATTGTCCATGGTTCAAAAAGTGCTGTGAACAAGTGTGAAATGGTACCTCCAGTGCGGTCCCAAGCTGTCACGGTTATAAGTAGTCATCACACTGAACATCATTTGTAATTTGGAACATAAGCATGGTCCACTGTTAACAAATTTTGCCCTGTAATGTCAAAATTAAAATATTTCTTCCAATGGTTTGTTCATTATTTATTTTCCTCGTGCCATTACAAATGTTTCCACGAAGTGCCTTCGTCCTATGATCTCTCGTTCTTCATGGGAGCTCTCTCAAGTAGTGAAAGTTTCATAACAACCACCATGTATAATGTATGACAGTTGGATGACTTTACTTCCCTTTCATTTTCATTATAGTCTTTTCTAAATTATTCGCTTCTAATTGCTTAAAATCTCAAAATTTGAAATTTCATTATTGCACTTAATTTTTATGTCCTTCGGATGCCTTGTCATCTTGCGCGTGTTTCCACTGTAGCATCTGCCCCTACTGAACTAATGCTGCTCCAGCCTCTGTATCTCACATTGCAGTGATGCCGTTATGAAGTATCTTTATTATTAACATACCCCACTGGTGTTGTGTGATGTGAGGGGAGAGGAGGGTGGTTTGTTGCTGGGAGGAAAAGGCAGCAAGTGCTTTTGTATGTTTAGAAATAAAATACATATTACAGGTCTATTTTGACGGGAAAAACAGTGATGAATGTTTCCAAATTTTTTTGATCAAAGAAGGAAATGTCTGCTTCGCCAATAATAACAAAATCACAATTACAATCTCTCACAGGCGTGAAGACTTGACAGTAGGATGATCCTAAAGCCTGAAAAAGTAGCACAATTGGGATCTTCATAGACAGGTGCCTTTGGATGGAAAATATTCTAAATGTGAATAAGCTGTCCTAAATAACACCGGCATACGAGCAGAAAAGCCTATCTTGGATAGAGTCTGATTGTGCCAAGAGAGCAATGACGAAGGATGAATACAGTGGTGTCAGTCCCTACGATGGGCTTAGAGAGTGTACTAAGACGGTAGTGTGAGTAGTACCTTCCTGGAGGCTAGGAGAGGCTCGAAGTTGGAAGAACTGACTTCTTTAGCTCTAGCACCAACATTTATAGCGGCAGATAATGGAATACTCGTTACACTATTTTCTGGTCACCTGTGTGGCAGACGTGAATAGATCTTTTGGAACTGGCGGCATCTGCTAGTGCTGGTACCACTGCATGGTGTCATTCCGTTACTACGACTGGGTAAGTCTGCGATGCTGAGGCGTGCGGGGACCATGTAGGCTGGACACGTGGCTGAGGTGCCTGACAGGTTGCTGATCGCTTTTGCGAAGATAGGTGGTATAGCGTTGTGAACATCCTTATTGGATAGACAGCACCACTTTTGAGTGTAGTGATTACTATGCCAATTATTGTATTAGGTGTACTACAAGATGAAACTAGAAAACTGGGGCAGTTTGGTCTGACTGTTTGAATGTGGCTATCAAGAGACTAGTTGTCACAAACCGTATTCAATCCAACAGGTATACAGAATAGGTAACAGACATATTCCATGTAACAAGGAAGGTACAGGGTGATAATTATTGTACTGTATGAAAAATATATATATATATATAAACTACAGTGAGCACACACTTTATTCAACATGTAAATGTGACTACAGATATTCTGACTTAGGCTATGATATGCCTGTCATCCTTGACGATGAAGTGGTGCATTCGAATAGTGAAATTCTGCAAGAAGCTCTGAAGTGTCGGAACATTGATTCTGTCGATGACCTGCCGAATGGCTGTTTTCTGCCGAATGGCTGTTTTCTGCCGAATGGCTGTTTTCTGCCGAATGGCTGTTTTCTGCCGAATGGCTGTTTTCTGCCGAATGGCTGTTTTCTGCCGAATGGCTGTTTTCTGCCGAATGGCTGTTTTCTGCCGAATGGCTGTTTTCTGCCGAATGGCTGTTTTCTGCTCAACAATGGTTTTGGGGTTGTTACTGTACACAATATAGAATGTGTTCAGATTCAGAGAATATGCCGGCCAATCGAGGCCCATGCCAGGGCCTCTTGGGTACCCCCAGAGCCAGAATGCTGTCCCCAAAGAGCTTGTCCAGGACGTCAAACACCCTTTTGCTTTGATGGGGTCGAGCTCCATCTTGCACGAACCACATCTTGTCAAAAATCTGGGTTACTTTGGATAATGGGGATGAAATCATCTAAAACCTTCAGGTACCATTCAGTAGTCACCATGCCATCGAGGAATATCACACCAATTATTCTATGACTGGACATTGCACGCCACACAGTCACCTGTTGAGGGTGAAGAGACTTCTCGATTGCGAAAAGCAGTTTCTCAGTCCCCCAAATGTGCCAGTTTTGCTTATTGACGAACCTATCCAAATGAAAGTGGGCTTAATCTCTAAACCAAACCATGCATGCACATACATAATTCCCATTATGTCTCGTGGCAAACCATGCAGTTTGAATGTCCTAACGTAACCCATTATGATGATTTTATTTCATCAAGTTCAATAATTGTCACCCTGTACATAAATATGAATGGTGAGAATCAGGTCTTTGGTAGAACAAAGTTTATAATCTCACTGCATGCTCAATAAGCTGACTTTATACAGTTGACTGTATAACTACATTCTCATGTAAATCTATGCTGTGAAGTAACTATCCCACTACTTCCAGGCCCACAAAATTTCATCTCGTAATGTGCTGTTGTTTGTGTTTATCTGCTATTGTCATTCTTACATTTTCTCAAAAAAACATTGGTTCAACTGTTGTTGCACTTTAGTGTGCTGTTCGTTATTGAGTGATAGTTATGTGTCGTGTAAAATGATAACAAGTTTAAATTGACCACCGACCCATCTGTTTTCTGCAATTACTTATGTGTAGACATGCATCATATTCATAATAGTTACACGAGTCATGATGGTGTGGTTAAGCCCTTAACTCAAATCATGGGGAAGGAGAAAATTTCAACTAGTTGTATGACCATTCTGATTTTCGTTTACTTGTTTCTTTTGTACTGTTAATCATATGGTCCAAGTAAAGGTAACACCATACCATATAATTGAGGCATTGAGTGGTAGGTGGCATATAAACAAGACTGGAAATATTTCTGAGCTTTGGACAAGGTCCTTATTGAGAAATGACTAGTACAGAACATGCACACAACTGTGTGGCTACTTTGTCCCTGCCCCCCCTGCAGGTTTGGGGGTTAGAATAGGCCCACGGTATTCCTGCCTCTCGTAAGAGGCGACTAAAAGGAGTCTCCAACATTTCGTCTTTAATGTGATGGTCCCCTAAGGGATTTGACCACTACATTTCAAAATTTTCTTTTAGTGCGTACCATTTGGGGAAGGACGCCTTACGTGGTGCATCTTCAATCCATCTTGCCCTAAGATCTGGCACACCCAATATTGTCATGGAGTTGTAAATCAGCTGCGGTGTGTTCTGGGTAGCATACATTCCCTCCATTGTGCACTTCCATCTTCGCCCTAGATATTCAACACCCGACATCCAGCACGGTAGCCAGTCCGTTGTGGTGGGGTCGTCATGTACCCTCTTGGTGGTAGCCCCCTGACTACGCAGGGATCGCACTGCTGGTGCCTGAGCTGCTACCTCCCCACGTATGCCGAGGAGTAGATACCTATCTCTCTGGTGCATCAGGACTCCCGGCAAAGGCCATCCTGCCAGGTGGTCTTTGCTGTGGCTGGGTGGTGCCCGTGGGGAGAGCCCCTGGTCGGAGTGGGTGGCATCAGGGCGGATGACCCGCAATGAAGCGTGGTACATCTTCTCTCGCTGCTGGGCCTCCACCAGCAGTCTCTAAGTGATTGAGGTCTAACCTCAACGGCAAAAAATACGATCCAAGATCATTTCCCTCCCTGGCCACTCCATGGGAGGAACATATGGCTAAAGAAGGCATTGGAGGTTATTCACACCGGTACCTCGTCTGTACGCGAGTTGATGGTGAATCATTTATGTCAACAAAGCCTCAGTTTTTTGTGGAGCATTTAGAGGACAAGTTCGGGGAGGTGGAGGGCGTATCCAAAATGCACTCTGGGTCAGTTCTAATCAAAATAGCATCCTCTGCCCAGTCATGGAGGTTGCTCGCTTACGACAAGTTGGGGGATGTTTCAGTTACCATCATGCCTCATAAGAGTTTAAACGTGGCCCAGGCTATTATATTCCACAGGGATCTTCTTCTGCAGTCAGACGATGAACTGCGCGCCAACCTAGAACGACGAGGTGTTCACTTCATCCGGCGCATCCCTCGGGGTCCGAGGGATAATCAGGTAGCCACTGGTGCCTTCATCTTGGCCTTCAAGGGTGACGCCTTACCCGAAAAGGTCAAGGTGATGGTTTACCGTTGTGATGTGAAGTTCTATATCCCTCCCCCCGATGCGGTGGTTTAAGTGCTGGAAGTTTGGGAATATGTCTTCCAGATGTGCATCCGGTGTCACGTGTCGAGATTGTGGACGTCCTTCGCATACCAGTACTCCATGTGCCCCACCTCCCATCTGTGTTAACTGTGGAGAACACCATTCCTCTTGCTTGCCGGACTGTAGGATATTCCAGAAAGAACAGAAGAGAATGGAATACAAGACCCTAGACTGCCTGACCTACAATGAGGCTAAGCGGAAATATGAGAGGCTACATCCTGTGCCAATGACATCCACCTACGCTGCTGCTGCAACAACGGTTCTCCCATCTCCCGTGTCGTCGCGTACAGTTGGCTCTCTGATCCGTCAGGATCCCCCTGCCTCCTTGATTGTGGGGGGCACTTCCCTCCCTGTTGCTCCTGCTCCATCTATTTCAGGAGCAACCAGCCCCCCCTTCCCCCCAACCATCGGGGACATCAGTTCCCTTTTCCCAGCTGGAGAAGCGTAAGACTTTTTTGGCTACTCTCTCCAGGAAGGGATTCCTTGGGGCCCTCCCTTCCCAGGTTTTGACCAGTGGAAAGGCGGACACCTGCAAGTGGCTGAAACAACCACCGGTTGCTGGTCATAGGGCTTCACAGTCTTCGTCCGTCCCTGGGACTGACCCAGTGAAGCCCTCCCAACCAGAACCACTGAAGGCACACCGCGAAAAGCAGACAAAGAAAATGGCTCCCAAGAACCCTGACATTGCGGTGGCACCCATCCCACCACTTCCTACAAGCTCAGCATCTGAGGATGAGGTGGAGATCCTGGCGTCCGCTGAGGACCTTGGTCTCGCCGGTCCCTCAGACACAATGGATAGCATTTGCACAGGTGCTCAACCGGTGGCAGCAGGTGACCCAGTGGCATAATCTGCCTCCCCAGTCCCTTGCTGTCTTTCTCAGCCATGGACAATATCATCCTCCAGTGGAACAGCAGTGGTTTCTTCCACCATCTTGCTGAGCTCTGACAACTTCTCAGCCTTCACCCTTTCCTCTGTATTGCTCTCCAAGAAACTTGGTTTCTGGCAACGCGAACCCCCGCCCTCCGTAGCTATCGGGGTTATTATAGGAACCGGGCAGCTTATGAAAGGGTATCTTGTGATGTCTGCATCTACGTCCTTCATTCCCTTCACAGCGAGTCTGTCCCTCTACAAACACCTTTAAAGGTTGTCGCTGTTCAGGTGTGGACGCCACAGGCTGTTACTGTCTGCAGCCTGTATCTTCCACTGGATGGTGATGTCCCACAGCATGTCCTTGCTGCACTGATCGCCCAATTGCCGCCACCTTTCTTGTTACTGGGCGACTTCAACGCCCATAACCCTCCGTGGGGTGGGTCAGTGGCAACAGGCCGAGGCGCCACCGTTGAGAATGTATTGGCACAGCTCGACCTCTCCCTTTTAAACGATGGTGACTTCACACATTTCAGTGTGGCGCATGGCACATACTCAGCCATCGACCTTTCGATCTGCAGCCCTAGCCTCTTACCGTTTGTCCAGTGGAGTGTGCACGACGACTTGTGCAGTAGTGACCACTTTCCGATCTTTCTGTCATTGCCACAGCGTCACTCTTCTGGGCGCACCTGCAGATGGGCTATGAATAAGGCTGACTGGAACTTGTTCTCCTCCTTTGTCACTATTGAGCCTTTTTCCAACGACACCATTGATGCGGTGGTTCGCTCCGTCACCACCGGCATCATTACTGCCGCAAAATCTGCTATTCCCGGTCCTTCTGGGTCCCCTCGGCAGAGGACTGTGCATTGGTGGTCACCTGAGATCGCTGAGGCGATTAGAGATTGCAGGCGAGTGCTCCAGCAGCACAAGCGCCATCCCTCATTAGCACACCTCATCGCCTATAAACGGCTCCGTGCGCGGACCCGCCGCCTCATTCACCAACACAAGCAGCAGTGCTGGGAACGGTATGTCTCCACCATTGGCCTCCGTACCTCTCCATCACAGGTATGGGCCAAGATTCGGCGACTCTATGGCTATCGGACCCCCGTCAGTGTCCCTGCACTTTCACTGAATAGAGCAGTTTGAACTGACCCCGACACAATTTCTAACAGCTTAGCAGACCATTTTGCTCAGAGTTCCGCTTCTGCAAATTACACACTGGCCTTTCGCTCCATTAAAGAGTGGTTGGAACATCAGAGCCTTTCATTTCACACACGCCATCCTGAATCCTACAATGTTCAATTCAGTGAGTGGGAATTCAGAAGTGCCCTAGCCGCTTGCCCTGATACAGCTCCCAGGCCGGATCGCATCCACTGTCGGATGCTCAAACACCTCTCAGTGGGCTGCCAGTGACGCCTCCACGACCTTTACAACCATATCTGGGTCGAGGGTGAATTTCCGTTGCAATGGTGGGAAAGCATTGTTATCCCCGTTTTGAACCTGGCAAGAAACCATTGGAGGTGGACAGCTACCGCCCCATTAGCCTCACCAACATTCTTTGCAAGTTGCTTGAACGCATGGTGAGCCGGCGATTGAGTTGGGTACTTGAGTCTCAGGGCCTTCTGGCTCCATCTGAGGGTGGGTTCCGTAAGGGCCACTCTGCCGCTGACAATCTGGTGAGCCTGGAGTCGGCAATCCGTACGGCCTTTGCCCACCGTCAGCTCCTCGTCGTTGTCTTTTATGACATGCGGAAGGCATACGATACGACATGGCGCCATCACATCCTCTCTATGCTTCATGGTTGGGGTCTTTGGGGTCCGCTGCCGATTTTCATACAAAATTTTCTGTTGCATCGTACCTTCCACGTGCAAGTTGCGGCCTCCCATAGTTCCCTCCAGGTTCAGGAGAACGGGATACCACAGGGATCTGACTTAAGTGTCTGCCTGTTTTTAATTGCAATTAATGGGCTTGCTGCAGCAGTGGGAACGTCTGTCTCAGCTTCCTTGTATGCTGACGACTTCTGCCTCTACTATAGCTCCATTGGCATTGCAGCTGCTGAACATCAGCTCCAGGGCGCTATCCGCAAGGCGCAGTCTTGGGCTGTAGTGCATGGCTTCCAGTTTTCGGCTGCCAAGACCTGCGTTATGCATTTCTGCCGGCAACACACTGTTCACCCTGAGCCACGGCTTTATCTTGATGGCGAATTTCTTGCTGTGGTGGAGACACATCAGTTTTTCGGTGTGGTTTTTGATGCCCAGTTGACTTGGCTCCCTCATATTCGGCAGCATAAACAGATGTGTTGGCGGCATCTTAATGCTCTGCAATGCTTGAGCCACACCATCTGGGGAGCCGACCGATCTACCCTCTTACGGATCTACCAGGCGTTAATCTAGTCGCGTCTAGATTATGGGAGCCTTGCTTATGATTCAGCATCCCCTTCTGCATTGCGGGTACTGGACCCCATCCTTCACAGCGAGATCCGACTTGCCACTGGAGCTTTATGGACCAGCCCTGTGAACAGCATACTTGTGGAGGCAGGTGTCCCTCCTCTGCGGTTACAGTGCCATCGTTTACTGGCCGCTTATGCTACACTTGTTTGTAGCTTTCCCAGGCATTCTAATTATCGTCTCCTGTTCCCTCAGTCGGTCGTCCATCTCCAAGAACGTCAGCCCCAGTCGGGTTGTACGATCGCGGTCCGCTTCAGAGAGCTTCTCTCCGGGCTTGGGGTTTTCCCTCTTCCACCTCCTTTCTGGGCCCTTCTGCATACACCCGCGTGGTGTGTGCCCTGCCCATGCCTTCAGCTTGAATTGGCACAGGGCCCGAAGGACTCAGTCCCTCCTGAGGCCTTCCGCCGCTGCTTTCATTCCATCCTTGCCATGTATCAGGGCTCTGGCGTTGTTTACACTGATGGTTCGATGGTTGCTGGTCGTGTCAGTTATGCTCTTACTCTAGGAGACCATTACGAACAACACTCATTGCCGGCTGGCTGCAGCGTTTTCACTGCTGAGCTGGTCGCCATATTTCGTGCCCTGGAGTATATCCGCTCCTGCTCAGGTGAGTCCTTCGTTATCTGTAGCGACTCTTTGAGCAGTTTACGAGCTATCGACCAGTGTTTCCCTCGCTCTCGTCTGATGATGGCTATCCAGGAGTCCCTCCAAACTCTTGCCCATTGTGGCCGCTCTGTGGTCTTTGTGTGGACCCCAGGCCATGTTGAGATACCCAGCAATGAACATGTTGACCGCCTGGTCAAACAGGCCACCAGTAAACCGTCTCTGGACATTGTCCTCCCGGAGACTGATTTGTGAGCAGTCTTACACCGCAAAATTTTTGAACTTTGGGACACTGAATGGCGCAACCTGACCACACCAAACAAACTCTGTCCGATCAAGGAGATGACGAATGTGTGGCAGTCATCCATGCGAGCCACTCGCAGGGACTCAGTTGTCCTTTGTCGGCTCCGCATTGGCCACACCCACTTGACACACAGCCATTTACTGCGCCATGAGGACCCGCCTCTATGTCACTGCGGGTCGGCCTTGACGGTGGTCCACATTTTGTTGGCCTGTCCCCTTTTAACTGTGCTCAGGCAGACGTTCGTGCTGCCTGATACGCTCCCTGCCTTTTTAACAGATGACACTGCTATGGCAGGCTTAGTTTTGCATTTTATTCAGGCAGGGGGCTTTTATCACTTAATCTAAGTGTTTGTCATTTTTTTGTGTTAAATCTGGTCTTTGGCCTACGATTTTAGACTGGGTTTTTTAGTTTGTTTCTGGGTGGTTGGCTTTTCCTTTTTTGCCTCTATGGTCAGCCAACCACTGTCACACTCTGTGTGATTTTAATTCCTTTTGTCTGGTCTCTGTCTGAGTCTTTCTTGTCCTGTGTCGTCTCTTGTCGTCTCGGTTGTTCATTTTTCTTCAGTGTGGGTGTTTGAATTTTCTGGAAAAAGGGACAGATGACCATAGCAGTCTGATCCCTTCAATCCCACAAACCAACCAACCTTTGTCCCTGCACTTTAGCTCGCCTGGAGTGAGGGTTTGTGTTGAGTTGAGCGAGTGAGCGGAGGAGGGGTGGGGGGAGAGGAGGGTGGTTTGTTGCTGGGAGGAAAAGGCAGCAAGTGCTTTTGTATGTTTAGAAATAAAATACATATTACAGGTCTGTTTTGATTCTTGAAAAATAAAAGAAGAGAATTGTGTATGGCAGACAAGCAATGAACTTTTTGACACCATTAGGCGGCAGGTATTCTGCCAGATATCAGCATCATTTGTGCATGATATTTCAGTAGCATGATTTGTTATCTTGATCAGATGCTACCTGAAAAGTGGCAGGTAGCACGTGATGAAAACGAGTCACGTTGTGGAAACATTGTGCAGGAACAATGCTGATATTTGGCAGAGTACAGAATTATGACAAAAAGCTTTTATTTAGTTGTAGAGGCAGTCCTCAAATACTAAGAAAATAGTCATAATTGAGTTAATGGTTAGTGATCAAGCAGTGGCAGTAGATACACAAATTAAACAAATATTTTTTGTAGTAGATAAAACACCGTAGTGCATTTATACATTTTACTAGTAACTAAAGTGATTTCATGTTAAATTTTCTTATATGTTTTCCCTCTACTAAAGAAACCCACTAGTGTATGTTTATTGTGATATATTGACATGACATTTTAACAGATGCTACAATATTTTCCGGCAGGATAGAAATTCTTGGCTTTGCTAGGGGCCTATCATTCCATTTTAAAAGACTACATTGTTTCCTTGTTCAGCCAGATGCAGAATTGGACACAAGTGGACAATGTGTGCAACTATCAGTGCCAAATGCCTATCATTAGCTTCTTCTCAAAATTCCGTCTCCTCAATACATTATTTCATAAATAACATTGCCTCATCTCACCATAACTGGAATACAAGATTCAGTGTGTCTACTATGTTCTCTCTCTCTCTCTGTCTGTCTGTCTGTCTGTCTCTGTTAGAGAGAGAGAGAGAGAGAGAGAGAGAGAGAGAGAGAGAGAGTGTGTGTGTGTGTGTGTGTGTGTGTGTAGTTCTACTAGCCACTATTGGAATCTGTATTTCCACAAATTACGTACAGTCTGACAGCACAAGCCATTTAAGAAATTAAAACACTTTCAGCTATCTTCACTGTAAGTTTGACAAAATAATAATAAGAGAAAAGGACTATCCTTGAAGTCCAACGGCTAAGGAAATCCTAATTTTTCTGAAATTACTTTTCTGTTTTTTTGTCCTCCTTTTTTCATTGGTCCCCCCCCCCTTTTTTTTTTTTTTTAAAAGTAAATTCATCCCATTATACACTCCTGGAAATTGAAATAAGAACACCGGGAATTCATTGTCCCAGGAAGGGGAAACTTTATTGACACATTCCTGGGGTCAGATACATCACATGATCACACTGACAGAACCACAGGCACATAGACACAGGCAACAGAGCATGCACAATGTCGGCACTAGTACAGTGTATATCCCCCTTTCGCAGCAATGCAGGCTGCTATTCTCCCATGGAGACGATCGTAGAGATGCTGGATGTAGTCCTGTGGAACGGCTTGCAATGCCATTTCCACCTGGCGCCTCAGTTGGACCAGCGTTCGTGCTGGACGTGCAGACCGCGTGAGACGACGCTTCATCCAGTCCCAAACATGCTCAATGGGGGACAGATCCGGAGATCTTGCTGGCCAGGGTAGTTGACTTACACCTTCTAGAGCACGTTGGGTGGCACGGGATACATGCGGACGTGCATTGTCCTGTTGGAACAGCACGTTCCCTTGCCGGTCTAGGAATGGTAGAACGATGGGTTCGATGACGGTTTGGATGTACCGTGCACTATTCAGTGTCCCCTCGACGATCACCAGTGGTGTACGGCCAGTGTAGGAGATCGCTCCCCACACCATGATGCCGGGTGTTGGCCCTGTGTGCCTCGGTCGTATGCAGTCCTGATTGTGGCGCTCACCTGCACGGCGCCAAACACGCATACGACCATCATTGGCACCAAGGCAGAAGCGACTCTCATCGCTGAAGACGACACGTCTCCATTCGTCCCTCCATTCGCGCCTGTCGCGACACCACTGGAGGCGGGCTGCACGATGTTGGGGCGTGAGCGAAAGACGGCCTAACGGTGTGCGGGACCGTAGCCCAGCTTCATGGAGACGGTTGCGAATGGTCCTCGCCGATACCCCAGGAGCAACAGTGTCCCTAATTTGCTGGGAAGTGGCGGTGCGGTCCCCTACGGCACTGCGTAGGATCCTACGGTCTTGGCGTGCATCCGTGCGTCGCTGCGGTCCGGTCCCAGGTCGACGGGCACGTGCACCTTCCGCCGACCACTGGCGACATCGATGTACTGTGGAGACCTCACGCCCCACATGTTGAGCAATTCGGCGGTACGTCCACCCGGCCTCCCGCATGCCCACACTCACTCACTCACTTGCTCTAACCCAAAAGAGAATTTGTTGAAAAACAGTAAAAGTCTCAGTCTGTAACTTTCATCATGGATGATGATGAGATTGAAGGAATGTGTGAGCTGAGAGAAATTATTCAGATAGTTAAGAGAGATGAAATTTTAATTGTGATAGGGGACTGGAATTCGACATCAGCAAAAGGAAGAGAAAGAAAAATTGTAAGAGTATATGGAATGGCGAAAAGGAATGAAAGAGGAAGCCTCAGGGTAGAATTTTGCACAGAACAATTTAATCATCGCTAATACTTTAAGAATCGTGAAACAAGGTTGTATATGTGAAAAAGACCCTGAGGTTTCAGATTGATTATATAATGGTAAGACAAAGGTTTCAGAACCAGATTTTTAACTGTAAGACATTTCCAGGGGCAGAAGTGGACACTGACCACAATTTATTGGTTATGAACTGTAGCTTAAACCGAAGAAATAGCAAAAAAATAGGAAATTATATGGAGATAGGATCTGGATAAGTTGAAAGAACCAAAGGTTGTTGACAGTTTCAAAGGGAGCATTAGGCAACTATTGACAAGAACATGGGAAAGGAATACAGTAGAAGACAAAGGCATAGGACATGAAATAGTGAAGGCAGCAGAAGATCAAATAGATAAAAAGACAAGGCATAGTAGAAGTCCTTGGATAAGACAGGTAACATAGAAATTAATTGATGAAAGGAGAAAATATAAAAATGGTGCAAATGAAGCAGGTGAAAGGGAATACAAACATCTAAAAAGAGACTGATAGGAAATGCAAAATAGCTTAGTAGGAATGGCTGCGGGACCAATGTAAGTATTTAGAAGCATGTATCACTAGGGGAAAGATAGATACTGCCCCCCCACCCCTGGGAAAATTAAAGAGGCATTTGGAGTATAGAAAAGTAGCTGTTTGAATATCAAGAGCTCAGATGGAAAACCAGTATTATGCAAAGAAGGGAAAGTTGAAAAGTGGGAGGAGTATATAGCACATCTGTTAAAGGGAGATGAATGTGATGGCAGAGTTGTAGAACTGGAAGACGACGTAGATGAGGGCGAAATAGAAGATAAGATACTGCAAGAAAATGTGATGTGGCAGTGAAAGACCTAAGTCGAAACAAAGCACCATGAGTATAAAACATTCTGTCAGAATTAGTGATAGCCTTGGGAGAGCCAGCCATGTCATAACTCTTTAACCTGGTGTGCAACATGTATAAGACATGTAAAATGCTCTAGTAGTTTAAAAAGAATATAGTAATTTCAGTTCCTAAGAAAACAGCTGACGGTGGGTGTGAATATTACCAAATTATCAGTTTAATAAGTCATGGTTGCCAACTAGTGACACAAATTATTTACAGAAGAATGGAAAAGCTGGAAGAAGCTGACCTTGGGGAGGGTCAGTTTGGATTCCAGCAAAATGTAGGAACATGCAAGGCAATACTGACCCTATGACTTATCGTAAAAGATAGGAGAGGCAAACCTGTGTTTGTAGCATTTGTAGATTTAGAGAAAGCTTTTGACAATGTTGACTGGAGTACTTTTGTTGAAATTCTGATGTAGCAGGGGTAAACTACAGGGAGTGAAAGGCTATTTACAACTTATACAGGAAGCAGGTGGCAGTTATGAGAGTCAAGGGGCATGGAAGGGTAGCAGTCACTGAGAAGGGAGTGAATCATGGGTGTGGACTATCCCCAGTGTTATTCAATCTCTGTGTTTCTGAAGAAGAAAAATTTAACATCAAATATAGATGTAAGTGTTAGGAACTCTTGTCTGAAGGTATTTGTATGGGGTGTAGCTATGTGTGAAAGTGAACATGGGCAATGAAAATTTAGACGAAAAGAAAATGGAAGCTGTTGAAATGTGGTGCCACAGAAGGATGCTGAAGATTAGAGAGGGAGACTAAGATATAAATACAGAAAGCAGATTCAGAAGGATGTAGGTTGCAGTAGTTATTCAGAGGTGAAGAGGCCTGCACAGGATAGAGCAGCATTGAGAGCTGTGTCAAGCTCTTCATCAGATTGAAGAAGAAGAAGAAGATGGTGATGATGATGATAATAACAACAACAATAATATCAACAATAACATCTTCCATTGACTCAATACCTGTACTATTTAGTGAGTTAACTTTACTTCCGAATTATTTACATTTGATGTTTACTTTCCAGTACCATATTTCTTTTACCTGTAATGCTTTTGGCAAAAGTAAGTCCAATCCTCATCTTTGGTTCTGACTTCACCTTTTTTTTTCCAAATTTTGGCAATAGTGTGAATTATTTGGATAAAGACGTGTTAGGTCGCATGCTGTCTGCAAAGAGAGAGATTCTCAATGGACTCATTCTGCAACTAAGGAAGTGATGACCATGTAGTTTGGTCCTGCAATCCACATATGACCAACCAGCCTACCATCAACTAATAACTTTTTAGTTTTCACTAATATTACTGATCTGACACATGCAAATTTTTCATGTACATGAGTCCATCCTTCTTCCTTTCTTCATTTTCCATTAGAGTTAATTATTTTAATTCCTCTGTCCAGACTGTCATTTTCCCCACATAGTTGACTTTGACTGTTGGAGGCTCCTTTACCTCAAATTTCATGAAGCTGTCATGGCTGCCATTTCTAAAGGATCAGAAGACCAGGTTTCTTTAGGCACTAAATGTCTTGAAGTGGCATTGTCTCAGCTTATTGGGAGTAGACAGGGCACATTTCCTCCGATCTTATTAAGCTTTAGTATTGTTCCTTGTAGATTTCACCACAGTAAAAATAATTTTTTGAAATCTTTTATCCTTGAATATTTAACTATCCTAACTGGTTGCTATAGTGATGCCTAAGTACTAAATGGCAATTTGTTGTTTATCCTAACGAGCTGTGAGTCACGAGCTGAGTGTCTATTAATTATGGAGTATGTGTTTGTTTGCTTTCCTTGAGGTTTACCTACAGAGACATCATGATGTTGTTCTCCTGCCCAGAAGCCTATAGAAAACCAACACTGAAATCACCACAGACCATTAATAGTTTCTTTAATCTCACAGGTGCATATGTTGTTCTTGTGTGTGTGTGTGTGTGTGTGTGTGTGTGTGTGTGTGTGTAATCCCAAATTCATGACCTGGGGTGTAATTATACTCAAAAAACCAGACATGAAGTACATAGAAACAAGGAAGTGTTATTGAATAATAATCGCTTTGTGATTTCATTCTTTTCCATGTAATACTTCTGATGAATTTAACCTAGTATAAGAAAATAAGCATTTATTTAACATAAGATTTGTTTCTCATTACAGGATTATCAGAGGACATTTATCACTCGTAATGGGCTTGTATTTAACTGTATTGCAGGAGCATATGTTGTCGCAATAATTGTAACAGCCTGCACATGTAAGTATAATCTGGGAAAAAAAAAAAAACAAAAAAACTTCTTAAGCTATCAGGGTGTATTTTTGTAATGCTGAAGGTGTGAGGGCGGGGGGAGGGAGGGGGGGGGGGAGAGAGAGAGAGAGAGAGAGAGAGAGAGAGAGAGAGAGAGAGAGAGAGAGAGAGACACAGACCCCTCATTACCCTGTAAACAGTGTGCTATAAAGTAGAAAACAAATTGCTGTATTGGCAAGTTCTTGCTTCTAGTTTATGTTAAATAGAGGTGATTCTTGTTTGCCGTAAGTGCGTTTCACCACAAGAGGGATCCACCAGTTCATTGCATAAGCACCATACTGAATTAACATTGATAACTAAGATCAGTAAGTGCCTCTAGAAAATTGGAAGGCTGCATCAACAAAGTATTTTAAAACTGTAAATACCCAGAACTGTAATCAGATGATGGATGTTTAACTATACTATATATTATGTTGATTCATAGTTCCAGATCATTTGTTTTGGATTGGTAATGTTGCAGTGTTACAGATGTTCATCATTTGTTTGTCACTTTTGTCACTATGTGCTAATCCTGCACTAAATTCACTGATGGAAAAAAAACACAACAACAAAAAAATGGTTAATGTAGAGTAATGAAATTTTGGGAACAAATTTGTCATATTTAAGTGATAACATTGCCGACAACAGGTTGAATCACCAAATTGACTTACAGATTGGCAGTCAGGGTGTGTATGGGATAACCACAAAGTGCTCTTGCTGTCGTACGACATCACACCCCAGGCTATAACTCTTGATGTATATCCAATGTGTCTAGATTGCAGACAGGTTGGTTCAGGGTCCTCAACTGACCTCCTCCTAATGAACACAAGGCCATCACTGGCACCAAAGTAGAACAAGGTTTCATCAGAAAACACAACAGATCTCTACCCTACCCTCTGATGAGCTCTCACTTGATACCACTGAAGTCACAAATGGTGCTGGTTTGGGGTCAGTGGAATACATGCTACAGGACATCTGGCTGAGAGCTGTCCTTGAAGTAATCGATTTGCAACAGTTCATGTGTCACAGTGGTGCCAACTACTGCTCAAATTGCTGCTGCAGATGCAGTATGATGCACCAGAGCCATACATAGTACACAATGGTCTTCCCTCTTAATAGAACCATGTGGTCATCCATAGCCCCATCTTCATGTGATAGTACATTCCCATGACCATTGCTGCCAGCAGTCGTGTACAGTGGCTACATTCCTGCCAAGTCTTTCTGCAGTATTGCAGAATGAACATCCATCTTCTTGTAGCCCAACTTCTTGACCTCGTTCAAACACAGTGAGCTGTTGATAATAGTGTTTTTTGTCACCTTAAAGACATTTTTGATTAACATCAGCTCACCACATCCCATCTCAAAGGTAACTAATTTCATGACCATTACAGCATTTATTTAAAGCAAACTTGATTTGCATCCTCAGAGTGGCACCACTAATGCCACTCTTTGCGACTGACATGAAATTTGAATAGGTGTCTTCTTTCAGACATATAAAAATGCCCACCAACTTCTGTTTGTCACACAATCCCTTCTTGGCAGTGTGATTCTTTCCGTCAGTGTATATTTTTGAAATTTGGCAGCTTAAAAGAAAGATGTTATCTTTGAACATTGGAAAAAACTGAAAATTTTGTGTGGTGTGTGATCTGTAAGACCTTCAGTACACACACCATCAGATTATCTGACTTGTCGCTCTAACGAAGTAGGCGAGTGTCAGCAATATGTCTCGTGGTCTTATCGTGGCGTGTTTATCTTCTGCCGTTAGGTCAGACGATAGAAATGCCACTTGCACGCTTAGAGTAGCAGATTGACGTTTTTTTTTTTCCCATCAGTCTACTGACTGGTTTGATGCGGCCCGCCACAAATTCCTTTCCTGTGCTAACCTCTTCATCTCAGAGTAGCACTTGCAACCTCCATCCTCAATTATTTGCTTGACGTATTCCAATCTCTGTCTTCCTTTACAGTTTTTGCCCTCTACAGCTGCCTCTAGTACCATGGAAGTCATTCCCTCATGTCTTAGCAGATGTCCTATCATCCTGTCCCTTCTCCTTATCAGTGTTTTCCACATATTCCTTTCCTCTCCGATTCTACGTAGAACCTCCTCATTCCTTACCTTATCAGTCCACCTAATTTTCAACATTCGTCTATAGCACCACATCTCAAATGCTTCAATTCTCTTCTGTTCCGGTTTTCCCACAGTCCATGTTTCACTACCATACAATGCTGTACTCCAGACGTACATCCTCAGAAATTTCTTCCTCAAATTAAGGCCGGTATTTGATATTAGTAGACTTCTCTTGGCCAGAAATGCCTTTTTTGCCATAGCGAGTCTGCTTTTGATGTCCTCCTTGCTCCGTCCGTCATTGGTTATTTTACTGCCTAGGTAGCAGAATTCCTTAACTTCATTGACTTCGTGACCGTCAATCCTGATGTTAAGTTTCTCGCTGTTCTCATTTCTACTACTTCTCATTACCTTCGTCTTTCTCCGATTTACTCTCAAACCATACTGTGTACTCATTAGACTGTTCATTCCGTTCAGCAGATCATTTAATTCTTCTTCACTTTCACTCAGGATAGCAATGTCATCAGTGAATCGTATCATTGATATCCTTTCACCTTGTATTTTAATTCCACTCCTGAACCTTTCTTTTATTTCCATCATTGCTTCCTCGATGTACAGATTGAAGAGTATGGGCGAAAGGCTACAGCCTTGTCTTACACCCTTTTTAATACGAGCACTTCGTTCTTGATCGTCCACTCTTATAATTCCCTCTTGGTTGTTGTACATATTGTATATGACCCGTCTCTCCCTATAGCTTACCCCTACTTTTTTCAGAATCTCGAACAGCTTGCACCATTTTATATTGTCAAACGCTTTTTCCAGGTCGACAAATCCTATGAAAGTGTCTTGATTTTTCTTTAGCCTTGCTTCCATTATTAGCCGTAACGTCAGAATTGCCTCTCTTGTCCTTTTACTTTTCCTAAAGCCAAACTGATCGTCACCTAGTACATTCTCAGTTTTCTTTTCCATTCTTCTGTATATTATTCTTGTAAGCAGCTTCGATGCATGAGCTGTTAAGCTGATTGTGCGATAATTGTCGCACTTGTCAGCTTTTGCCGTCTTCGGAATTGTGTGGATGATGCTTTTCCGAAAGTCAGATCGTATGTCGCCAGACTCATATATTCTACACACCAACGTGAATAGTAGTTTTGTTGCCACTTCCCCCAATTATTTTAGAAATTCTGATGGAATGTTATCTATCCCTTCTGCCTTATTTGACCGTAAGTCCTCCAAAGCTCTTTTAAATTCCAATTCTAATGCTGGACCCCCTATCTCTTCTAAATCAACTCCTGTTTCTTCTTCTATCACATCAGATTGACGGTGACCAACTTTAAACAGAACTTGATTAATTTTCACACACATTTATTAAAATGATAACAAGCATAAAAATTACTTAACTTGGTTCTGGATGCTATTTACAATTGACAATCTGAAGTTCCTTTGGTATTGGTATGTTAATCTTATTCTCACATATATCTCTGATACTTGACAAAAGTGTCTATACATTTATCTTCATGGCTATGAATAGGAATATGGTAATCTTATTAGGCGCAGACTGAAACTTGACTATAGACTGGTACAGACAAATGTAGAACTCGTACAGGCTAATGCAGTCTGGTGCAGACAAATGCAGACTGACTAATCGGAGGTCTGTACACTCGTTATACCTCGCGCGTTCATGTATCACTGCACGAGTGTGATCTGCAAGGAGAAAAGGTTCTACGTTAGCAGCAATCTCATTGGCTGCGTTACATATTAATACGAGGATCGGCGGAAGCAGAATTTGGTCCATCTCTATGGCAGCGCCATCTCGTAGTGCGGAGACAGACGCAGGCTGCGCCTGTGCTAGTGGGAAAGTTGTGTACGCGCTGACTACGCGGAACTATGTACACAAAATTTTGTCATCATATTTGACACTCCATAATGATGTTTTCCTTTGTGATTTATAGTTGCAGCAAAAACAGTAAGACAATAAGACTAATCAGTAACATTTATGCCATAAGGGTGAAGGTTTGTTTTCAGCAAAGTGTACATTATTATGAAAATTCCTGAAAGAATATGAAGTTCTAGGGTCAATTCTCATGGTTTTAATATGTCTGGGAGTTTCACTTGAGTCGTGAACAACAACAGTAGTAATATTGTCATATTTCAAAGTAAGCAGTTTTAATTTTGTAATTATTTATGTACTAGAAAAGATGTACAGCTTCATTGAAATAACTCATTTTTTCAGCAATGACACTGGTTGAAATCTTAAAGGGAATTCAGCACTGAGACACTAACATTCGCCCGAATGCCAGTTATGACTCAGTTGGCCTAATTTCCAGTTTCAGCAATTGGTGATTCGAGTGTACTAATGAATTGAAGTATTCCACAACTTAAGACTGAAACAGCAGTAATTAGCATATGTCTGTTCATGCTTATCTGATGGCTTATCAGCTTAAAATTTTTCTGAAGTTATCTGTATGTCTGTGTAAAGGATGTTTACAGCCAGAAGTATTGCACCTAAAAAATTGTTTTCGAGAATGTGTCAACCAGGATTCCTGCAAGTGTTCTTAGAAAAGTGTCAATAACTGTTGTAATTTAATATTAATGACAAAACCTGAAGCAGCTATAGTTGTAAGAAAAATGGCAGATGAAAAGTACCACAGGTTGTACTGCACCATTATTATAGTTACCTGCATTCCAGTACATGACAGAATAACTCGCCTGGGAGAAAATAATATATCACGTGATATTCTTTGAACTTTCTCAAGTTTTCATTTTTTGTGCTCTTTCTTATTTGCAAAATATATTTTGATAATTTAATTTCTGTTCAATTTTAGTTCCACACTCCATGTCCATATCACATGGTTTTTCATTTGTATAACTAAAAGACTGATTCACTGTTGACAATTCCAGACCAGGAAAGTTGCTACTCACCATATAGCAGAGATACTGAGTCGTGATAGGCGCAACAAAAAGATTCACACAATTATAGCTTTCAGCCATTAAGGCCTTTTGTGAATCTTTTTGATGTGCCTATCGTGACTCGGCATCTCCACTATATGGTGAGTAGCAACTTTCCTTCTCTGGTATTGTTACATTCAATCCTGGATTTTCCATTGTTTGATTCACTGTTGATATTCATGTAGATTCAGGAGAATACACCACCACCACTACTGGTCTCAAAACATAACTTTTTGAATCACACTAACAGCTTGAAATCAGTGTGGATTGCTTCATAAGTGCTCTGCAAGATAAAAATGTTATTTTATGATGATCACACAAGTAATATAAAAATTATCAGTTTCAGTTGACTATAGACATCTTATGACATGACAGTATTATACTTATCATTAAAATGTGATTAATTGAAAAGCAAGATATCATATACTACAAAACGTCACTTAAACACATTTCAAGACACTGAGACAAACAGGTACAGCTGCTTCAGCTGTTTGTGTCTACATTTTCATTTACATTCTACACAACACTTCATGGTGTGTGACTAATTGTACTTGAAGTAAAATAATACTTCGTGTGCTTTGTTACCACATTTCATGGTCTATTCACAGATGAAGTGCAGGAATAATGATTATTGGTATGCTTGTGTGTGAGCTTGAATGTGTGTGATCCTCTCTTATGATACCTGCCACTGCTGTTGGGCAAGCATCTCTATGATGCTCTTGCACTCACAAGGGAACCTCCCCATCGCACCCCCCCTCAGATTTAGTTATAAGTTGGCACAGTGGATAGACCTTGAAAAACTGAACACAGATCAATCGAGAAAACGGGAAGAAGTTGTGTGGAACTATGAAAAAAATAAGCAAAATATAAAAACTGAGTAGTCCATGCGTAAGATAGGCAACATCAAGGATAGTGTGAGCTGAGGAGCGCCGTGGTCCCATAGTTAGCGTGAGCAGCTGCGGAACGAGAGGACTTTGGTTGTCTTCCCTCGAGTGAAAAGCTTAATTTTTTATTTTCAGACAGTCATCACCACAAGTACTGTTTATCAACAAATGTAGGAAATAATCATACAAATGTTCGACAATCGTTCGATCCCTTAAGGAACTTTCTGATTCCTTACAGTTCGGAAGTCGCGAGCTATATTTGCTGGATTCATATTACCCACGGAATACATCTCACGTATTAAATGCACTCTCGTCCAAAGTAGCGAACAGTCAACTGCCAGCCAGGGAGTCTCGTTAGCAGGAATACTCTCTCTTCCGTGCGCTGTAGTCGACTGACGTCGTGTGTTTCGATGTTTGTTTAGGTGTAGTGTCCCCATACTACGGCGCAGTTACCTCGCATCGGACGGACAGATAATAATTGTCTGAAAATAAAAAAAATCAACTTTTCACTCGAGGGAAGGCTTGAACCAAGGACATCTCGTTCCGCAGCTGCTCACGCTTACCACAGGACCACGGCGCTCCTGAGTTCACATTATTCTTGATGTTGCATATCTTATGCATGGACTACTCAGTTTGTATATTTTGCTTATTTTTTTCATAGTTCCACACAACTTCTTCCTGTTTTCTCGATTGATCTGTGTTCAGTTTTTCAAGGCCTGTCCGCTGTGCCAACTTATAACTAAATCTGAGGGGGGTGCGATGGGGAGGTTCCCTTGTCAGTAAATGAACATGGTGAAACTTGCAGATCATTTTGGGTATTATCTATCCCCTCTACTAATCCTACTGAGCAATACTTAAAAATCAACTCAGCTGAGTGTTTGCTAAACTATCTTTTTCATAGGTGAGTTACATCTTCTGAGGATTCTTCCAACAAATCTGTCTGACCTCTGGCTTTGCTATGACTATTATTATGTGGTCCAGAATCCAGATCCATACTCCTGGTTATTTTACAGTTGTGATTGTGTTTCAAGTGATTGACTGACTGTTGTGCATCAAACAGTAATGGATCTGCCCCTATTTTATGCACAGTATGATAAATTTGTTTATTTTGATTCAGGGGGGTGTATTCTGGCTTCCTGCGTGAAACTGTCAGCCAGGGCTGTCAGTCTGTGGGAGATACGGTGACAGACTGAGCATAGTTACTAGCAACAAGTCTCAAAGTAGTAATGGTTTCGGTGCAGAAAGTGCTGTGTTTCTAGTTAAACCTGGATTGTCAGTGGAATGGCCTATAAAACACTAGATGTTAAGATTGTGTTTTATGAAAATACTAATTCTATTCTGGATTCAGCCACATTAGTTACAGATAAATAAAATGAGGACTTCAGGAAACTACTATTCATTTTAAGGTCTATGCCCATGTCATGTCTTACAGAAGTGTACTAAACATAAGACAGTTGAGAATGACATACAGGCTGTTTTGTCACAGCGTTTCACGTAAGGGCAGAATTGCTGTGTTACAACACCATTGAAGGTAGAGATAGGTGGCTATATTCTGTCCTGAGTAACTGTAGCACCATAAAAAAAGGAATAGTGTTGCATTTCTGGTGAGTCTCGTAAGGAGCACCTTATTTTTTTTTTTACTTTGAATGTTGTGGAATTGTCGTGAAATGGACAAAGACTACAAACTGTGAAAAATTAATTCTCTGATTAATTTTGGTCAGGCCCAGTTGTGGTTTCCATACAGGGGAAGACTGTGAAATTTACCTATTGGAACTAACCTAGACCTTGAGCCTATGCTACACATCAGTCTGTCACTACAACCAAGATTTCAGGGGCTGCAATATGACACTCTAGCCAAAAGTTAAGATAAGATCTTAGGTTGCATATTTGTCCACAAACATCACATTTCCTGGCACTTTGTCACAACAAATCATACTAAAAAGACACATTTTGAATAAATCTTTAATGCTATGTATGTAAGCTTTGCTGCATACTTAATGTTTTTCATGTATTCAGTTGTAAATTGGAGAGGTTTTATGTCTTGTGTGGGTCCAATCCACGACATTTATGACTTTGTTCAACAAAACTGTTTCCCTGATGATGTCACAGTTCTTGTGCTGTGATTGTGTTTGGATGAATGAATATATAAATAAATACTGAATTACTATTGAATAAAGGCAGTGATGTAGAAAACAATCTTGCAAGAGAGAGAGAGAGAGAGAGAGAGAGAGAGAGAGAGAGAGAGAGCACTCTTATATGTACATAACATCTAATATTATATAACATACTTTAATAAAAGTAATAAGAAAGTCCCAGAATCTCTTAGGAAATGGAAAGGTGAATAAAAATAAATTGGAGAAAGCGGAACTTAATCCACAAACTTTGACACTGTAAGTTCACATCTACATCCGCTACACTATCGTAAACTTCTGTGCTTACGTGTCTTGCGTTATACCTCCCTCTAATTGCCAATATATCATTAAATGATATTTAATTATAATAAATCAACCGAGAACTGTGTGTTTTTAATGCATCTTCAATGCACCATTGCCTTGAAATGGCATACTTTTACAACTCTCAAGTTGTTGTTTGTAAACAGTGAAATACAAAAAATCATTTACCACCAATATGATGATTCTCATCATTTTTATGTGACAAATTGTACCAATAATGACATGTTTTTGAGAGGTCCTTAATGTGCTCATGCTTTGAAAGAGCGTCTGTCCATAGGATGTAAGTTATAACATAAAAACTGCCCAAGATGGGCTTCAACTGTTTAGTATGAACTCCAATATTGTGTCTCCCATGTTCTGCTTGTGACAGACATGACATAGGACAGCTAGGCTGAAGGAACTGTGCCTTTAGAAGGCTCATAAGAGCTGTAATCTGTAGAAGCGATGTTCCAAAGCCTCTGCTACATAGACCTTAACTGCCATTTCAAGGTGCAGCCTAGCTACTTACCTTTAAAAAACATCAGTCGTTATCAGCAGTTCCAAACACACTGACTGTCACTATTTAAATTTAATGGGGAAGATTCGAAATGTGTCCAGATAATCCATTATTGAAAAATGAATTTAAATATATATTGTGGGGTGCCTCCACCTCAGAGCATTTAATTACGAGCTGCGCCTGATCTTGGTCCAATTTAGCAGTCAGTATGTTTCGCTCTGGATACATAAACTACGTATATCCATTTGAACCTGTGTACTGTATTCGTGCTCTCCCTATATAGTTTTTACCCCTGTGGTGGCCAGAAATGCACTCAGGATATAAAATGCACACTGGACCTATCAAAAAAAGCATTCCTAAGAAAAGAATAATTGCTGACATACAAGATAAATTAAGTGTTAGGAAGTATTTTCTGGAGCTGTTTGTATGGAGAGTAGCCTTGTATAGAAGTGGAACATGGATGATAATCAGTTTATATAAGGAAAGAGTAGAAGCATTTGAAATGTGTTACAGAAGAATGGTGAATATTAGATGAATAGATAGAATAATTAAAGAGGCACACTGAATCACACAAAGAAAAAAAATAATTTATGGCACAACTTGATTTAAAGAAGAGATTGGTTGATAGGACACACCCTCAGGCATCAAGGAATGGGTGGTTTCATTATGGAGGGGAGTGTATCATCAAATAATTGTACACTTTATGAGGAACTAATGCTATTATGAAAAATGCAGTCAGTCAGTTATACAGCAAACTAGAATCCAGTTTAACCAGTAATTCATCTTTTAATAATGCCGAAGTTGGAAGTGAAGACAGCTTGCTTCTAAATATTGTATTTAATTGTTCAATGTGTCCCAGTGAACAGGTGGCTTTCAGCTCATTGAATTAACTGTTAGGATTAATTACACCATGGTGACAAAAGTCACAGGAAAGTGATATGCACATATGCAGATGGCGGGAGTATCACATACGTAGGGTATAAAAGGGCAGTGCCATGTTAGAGCTGTCATTTCTTCTTAGGTGATTCATGTGAAAAGGTTTCAGACATGATTATGGCCACATGGTGGGAATTAACAGGCTTTGAACATGGAATGGTAGTTATGGCAACAAATGTATCCATTAGGACAGTGCAGCAAAATTGGGTGTTAATGGGCTGTGGCAGCAGACAACCAACAAGAGTTCCTTTGCTAACAGCATGATATTGCCTACAGCACCTCTCCTGGGCTCATCCTATTGGTTGGACCCAAGATGACTGGAAAATCATGGCCTGGTTAGATTAGTTGTGATTTCAGTAGGTAAGAGTATGGTTAAAGTGTGTGCAGACCCTCTGAAGCCCTGGACCCAAGTTGTCACAAAGGCACTGTGCAAGCCGATGGTGGCTCCCTAATGGTGTGGGCTGTGTTTACATGGAATG
Source organism: Schistocerca nitens (assembly GCF_023898315.1). Classification (NCBI taxonomy): domain Eukaryota; kingdom Metazoa; phylum Arthropoda; class Insecta; order Orthoptera; family Acrididae; genus Schistocerca; species Schistocerca nitens. The sequence continues at coordinate 147,705,848 of NC_064616.1, read as the reverse complement.
GATTGGATCCTCTGGCCCAACTGAACTGATCATTGACTGGAAATAGTTACATTCAGTTACCTGGAGACCATTTTCAGCCATTTATGGACTTCATGATCCCAATCAATCGTGGAATTTTTATGAATGACAATGCGCCATGTTACCAGGCCACAGTTGTTTGTAGTTGGTTTGAAGAACATTCAGGACAATTTGAGTGAATGGTCTGGCTAGCCATTGAACACTGACGGGACATAATCAAGAGGTCAGTCCGGGCACAAAATCCTGCACTGGCAACACTTTCGCAATTATGGATGGCTATGGAGGTAGCATGGCTCAATATTTCTGCAGAGGACATCCAAGGACTTCCTGATTCATGCCATGTCGAGTTGCTGCACTAAACCTGGCAGGTGGTGGTCTAACACTGCATTAGGATGCATCCCATGACTTTTGGCATCTCAGTTTATCTCCAAAGGCAAGAACAGTGACAATTATTTTGGAGGTCAAACAAGAAACTGTCAACTGGCTGCAAAAGAAATAGTAGATCATGACTCAATTACTGCAATTTTCAAAAGAAGTCTCAGATTTCTATCTCCTAAATGGCAGAGTAAATTGTTAGGTTAAGAGTATACTTTTGCAAATAACATTTAAAGTAACATTACATAATGACTTTCATATTGCTCTGGTAATAATTATAAGCAATAAAAATGTGTAACTGTGTGAGATGGCAAAGCTTGCTGTTCAACATACTGCTAATTTGATTAGCCTCATTCTACGTCTATACTCTGGAAACCACTGTGAAGTGCATGGCAGAGGGGTACATCCCATTCTACTAGTTACTAGGGTTTCTTCTCATTCCATTCTGTCATTAACCATGCTATTATACATTTCCAGCTTGACTAATTAGAATGGTAGTTGTTTTAAAGTCTACCAGAGGTAAAAGGTGTAATTATTTATAATCAGTAAAAGTAGTACACTGAGGAACAATATCACATTCACTGCTAAGTGCGACAGTGAACTAGTTCACGAACTGCTGTGTCACTGGTGACACCAGTGGTGCCGGCCAGTGGTTACATACACACATCAAAAAGAGTTTTGCATCACCTAGGTTCAGAGAGTTCCGGAACCTGTACAGACAATTGGAATAGAGATCAACATAAACATCATTTCCGCCCTTTTTATTGCTCATGAAAACCACACATTGCATGTTGTACCACCATACAGTGAAACCGTCAGAGTTGGTGGTCCAGATTGCTGTACACACCAGTACCTCTAATAACCCAGTAGCATGTCCTCTTGCATAGATGCATGCCTGTATTCATTGTGGCATACTATCCACAAGTTCATCAAGGTACCGTTGGTTCAGATTGTCCCACTCCTCTATGGTGATTCGGCGTAGATGCCTCAGAGTGGTTGGTGGGTCAAATTGTCCATAAACAGCCCTTTTCAATCTATCCCAGGCACGTTCAATAGCGTTTGTCTCTGAAGAACATGCTGGCCACTCTAGTCGAGCGATGTTGTTATCCTGAAGGAAGTCATTCACAGGATGTGGACCATGGGGTTGTGAATTGTTGTCCATGAAGACGAATGCCTTGACAATATGCTGCCAATATGGTTGCACTATCAGTCATAGGATGGCATTCACGTATTACAGCCATTACGGCACCTTCCATGACCACCAGCGGTGTACATTGGCCCCACATAATGCGACCCCAAAACAGCGGGGAACATCCACCTTGCTCCACTTGCTGGACAGTGTGTCTAAGGTGATTGTCTGGTTGAAGGCATATGCGATACTCATAAGTGAAGAGAACGTGATGCAAATCCTGAGCGGTCCATTCTGCATGTTGTTGGGCCCATCTGTACCGTGCTGCATGTTGTCGTGGTTGCAAAGATGGATCTCGCCACGGATGTCGGGAGTGAAGTTGTCCATCATGCAACCTGTTGCGCACAGTTTGAGTCATAACACGACGTCCTGTGGCTGCACAAAATGCATTATTTAACATGGTGGTGTTGCTTTCAGGGTTTCTCCGAGCCTTAATTCGTAGGTAGTGTACATCCACTGCAGTAGTAGCTCTCGGGTGGCCTAAGCGAGGTATGTCATCGACAGTTCCCGTGTCTCTGTATCTCCTCCATGTCCAAACAACATCGCTTTGGTTCACTCCGACACATGTGGACACTTCCCTTGTTAAGAGCCCTTCCTGGCACTAAGTAACAATGTGGACATGATCAAACCACAGTATTGACCATCTGTGTAACTCCTTCCTGGTGGAATGACTGGAACTGATTGGCTGTCGGACCCCCTCTCTCTAATAGGTGCTGCTCATGCATGGTTGTTTACATCTTTGGGCAGGTTTAGTGACATCTCTGATCAGTCAAAGGGTCAGTGTCTGTGATACAATGCCCAGTCAGAGTCTATCTTAAGGAGTTCTGGGAACCGGGGTGATGCAAAACTTTTCTTGATGTGTGTATTAGTTGGGAGTACCTATGTGTTAAATTTCTACCTACCTAGAGTTTGAGTATCAATTGCAAGTTCTTGCACAACATGTTCATCATATTGCAGATCTTACTGCATTTTTCTAAAATTTTCTGGTGTTGCAACTTCTCTGTTCACAATATCATCATACACAAACAGCTCTGCAGATTGTGTTACAGCACTGTTGTTCTGTAGTTATGTAGCTATGTTCGTACTTTCATGTCTCATGCTGTGACCAGTAGTGCATTACCACCACATGGTGTGATGACAACAACAAGCCAAAAACAGTAATGTGTATATTACCATGTGCACTAATGCCTCAATAAAACATTTGTTAATTTAGGTGATACCACAGTTTCTTCATCTGACAATAGGTTGGTGCTTCCTCTACAGTAGATCAGTATATATCATGGTACATTTTTTAGTGTCTTAAGTTGTCAGGAGCACTCTGTTAGACTTTCCTCCCTATACTGCCACAGGATTTTCCTCTTTGCACACTCAATTCCACCATCATTTTCAGTAATTGGCACATCTACATACAATTTAATTTATTATAATTTACCATTATAATATAAATTAGTCTTGGCAGGATGGACTGAATCCTGCTGTCATCTCTTCTTTCCTGGTTCTCATACTCCAGTATACTAGGTGACTAGATTTACAAAATCCAAATATGGGACACAAATTAGAAGTTGAAATGAACAACATTTTGTGGCAACTTTTGTTAATACTATGCCTATATAATTTATTTGTGTTAAAATACTTTGTTTATGCCACAACTAAATAGATCATTGTACCTTTTCGTTACAACTAGCAATAAAAAAAAAAAAAATACAGCAAATACATTGTCACATGCAAGCGCAAAATATCGTTTCATTATGATGAGGTCTTGATCAGAAGTAGACAATGGTTACAACCTACATGGGCTATTTACTTAATGTATGTCATTGAGGAGATTGATGTTTTCAAACAGAAGTATCATGAAAATGGGTCTTAGTTATAATTATTTCCTAAGTTTCCACACTGAACCTATTCTTTCCATCAGTCCGTAAAGCATTTGCGGTATATAACACACTTTCTGCAGCAGCAGTAGTGTCAACTAGACTTAGACAAATGCAGTAATGAGCTGCAAATTTTTGCTGCAGGTATCTTTTAATGCAGGGTTGTTACAAATGATAGACCATTTTTCAGAAACACATTTCACAGATCTTAATTCATGGGTTTTCACTTCACATGCACTTTTAATATGCTTCACTTCTTCAAAAATTCATCTTCACATATTTCAGAATATTTTCATCAAACTCTGCTAAAGTTTTAAGACTTTACTGAACCATCTTCCAAAGGAAAGAATATTAGAGCTGAATCCAGTTAAATGGTTTCAACACGTGAAGTGGATGAGCCAGTTTTTCAGTACAGTCAATTAAAGTCTCTTAAAATAAGCTTGAAATGTCCAAGAAATCAGAATATTGCAGCTAGCCATCTTCTTGCAATGTACTTATCAAAAACCAAGTTTTCGTAATGTGAAAGTTTTCCTCCTTCCTCAATTTCACTTTCCATACCAATATGTCTAACTCCAAAACTTTGTTGCATATCTGCTGCCTCAGTAGTTTTTATTGTTGAAGAAAACATTTTCAATTAACTCTGAATAAAATAGGGCCACAAAAGTGATTGAGGATCATTGAAGAATGCTTTTAAGACGGTAGGACATTTTTCTTGAGACAAAAAAATAAGGTTTTAGTCCCACATAAGTGTCAGTAATCCCATTAACAGCCAGTTCCAAGGAAAGCCATCTGTTTTTAACACTACCAAGCACCTGTTTGTATTCTGTTTCAAAAAACTCTTTCAATTCTTCAACGCAATGATTTAAATATGGAATTGTTGAAAACTTTTGTTTACAATGGTTTCTACGTCTACTGGGAGAATATCAGCACTGGTTTGTATTGCATTAGCATAAGCCTGTTCCATCATCCATCCAACATACACAATACGCTAGTCCATCCCTGTGCCACTCCCACTCCCAACCTCTTGCTACAGGGATCATATCCTTGTGGTAGACCAAGGTGCGAGACTGCCCAGTCCACCCACCCAGCACCACCTACTCCAGTCCTGTCACAGGCTTATCCTATCCCATCAGGGGCCGGGCCACCTATGAAAGCAGCCATGTCATATACCAACTCTTCTGCAAATACTGCACAGATTTTTATGTTGGTATGACTACAAACCAACTGTCCACCAGGATGAGTGTCCAATGGCAAACTGTTGCGCAGAACAAAGTTGACCACCCAGTGGCACAACATGACGTTGAGCACAATGTGCTAGTTCAGTGGCTGCTTCACAGCCCAGGCCATCTGGATCTTTCCCTCCACCACCAGCTTCTCTGTTCTACACAGTTGGGAATTAACCTTAACACCCTCCACTCCCGTAATCATCCTGGCCTCAATCTCCAGTAACCCACTGTCCCCACACCCTTCACCGAACAGCTTCCCCTTCCTCTGTCCTGCCACTCCCTCCCAATTCATGTGTCCATGTCACCTCCAGCCTGTACCACTCCCTATTGGCTCTGACAACAGTGCATCACACGCCTAGCTCCCCAGTGGGCTCACTGCTCTTTGGTGAGTTCGTGCTTGGCTACCATCGGACTCCAGCCTTTGCAGCACAGTTTCCCTTCTGTGGTGCATGTCTATCCTCTTACTATTCTTTTTCCCCTCCCTTGGGGAACATGTCTGAGATGTTCTTGGAAATGTGTTCTGCATTTTCATTAGCCAATATCAGAACAGTCCCTCCACTGTTTTTTTTTTTTTTTTTTTTTTTCCATTTCTTCTGTCTTCGTAACCCCTTCTCCTATCCTTCTGGGGCATATGAGGTTCCTCTTTTTTCTTCTTCCTCCCTGTGCACTTCTGATGACCAGCCCACGCGTGTGACACATAACAGGTGACTGGGTAATGCAGGATTCCCAGCCCTAGGTTGACAGGTAGGTTTCGCGCATACCCCCTGGTACAGGCCAGGCCCAGGGAGGGGTGATTGCCTGGGCTGCTACCTTCCCAAATTGCCAATTGGTCTGTCTGTCAGATGTCCGGGAGGCGTGACCTGAGGTGTGAACAGTCACCTAAGGCAGGTGCGCCACCTTCTGGAGGGGGCCTCCAGTTGGAAGGGGCATGCCTTCTGCACTGCCCACCTTGCCCATCGTCTCGAGTGGTCCATTCTCCCTGACACGTACTCGAGCGACCATTTACCATGTACTATCTGTTTGCTGACTCCTACCCCACCTATGTGCATACCCAAATGACAGCTTTCTAAGGCTGACTGGAGCCTTTACTTCTCCCTGGCAACCTTCAACAAATCACATTTCCACAGTTGTGATGACCAGGTAGAGTATCTTACAAACGTTATCCTTACTGCTGCGGAAAAATCCGCTCCTCTCGCTTCCTCTTTACCACACGGTGTCCCGGTCCCTTGGTGGACGCAGTTTGCGAGGGGAAACGTTCTCTCTGTGTTTTTAACCATCATCCTATAATGCTAAACTACATTCGTTACAAACTGTTATGTGCACAGTGTCATCGCATTCTTCAGTATAGAAAAAATGCTAGCTGGATTTCATTTACTAGTTCTTTTAACAATTTTCCGCTCCCTCCTCTGTTGCGTAGGCCAACCTCTGACAGCTCTCTCCTGACTGTAGCAGACGATGCCATAGTGGACCCTGTTGCTATCTCGAACACCTTGGGTCACAATTTTGCAGAGATTTTGAGCTCCTCCCACTATCATGCTGCCTTCCTCCATCAGAAATGAGGTGGCCCTTCTCAGAATCGTGAGTGCTATAATGACTCCTTTACTGTGAGGGAGCTCTATCGTACTCTCACTTCATCCTGATCCTCTGCCCCAGGTCTGGACAATGTTCACATTCAGATGTTGGAGAACCTTTCTCTTGCAGGCAAGCACTTTCTACTTAATACGTACAGTCGCATATGGGCAGAGGGTTCATTTCCCAGACTATGGTGTGGAACCACTGCCGTACCCATACCTAAGTCTGGTAAGGAAAAACACCTTCTTTCTAGCTACCGCCCCATTTCTCTCACCAGCTGTGTTTGCAAGGTGATGGAACGTATGATTCATTCCTGGCTGGTATGGTGGCTAGAGTCTTGCAATTTACTGACCACTGCACCGTGTGGATTTAGTGTGCGCCATACTGCAGTTGACCATCTTGTCACCTTGTCAACCCATGGCAGGAATGGTTTTCTGCAGAAATAGCAGACTGTGACCGTGTTTTTCGATCTGGAGAAAGCCTACGACACTACTGGAGGATTGGTATCCTTTGTCCCCTCTACATGTGGGGCTTTCAAGGCAGCATGCCCCATTTCCCTCAGAAATTTTAAAAGACAGAGTTTTCAAGGTCTGTGAGGGTTCTGCCTTGTCAGACACCTTTATCCAGGAAAACAGTGTGCCTCATGGTTCCGTCCTGAGTGTTGTCCTCTTTGCTGTCGCCACTAACCCTATTATAGCTTATTTCCCTCCAGGCAACTCAGACTCCATTTTTATTGACAATTTTGCCATATATTGCAGTTCTCCGCAGACTTGTCTCATTGACTGGTATCTTCAGTAACTTCTCACTCGTCTTTACTAATAGAGCATTGGCAATGGCTTTCGCTTTTCCATTGACACAACCGTTTGTATGAATTTGGGGTGGCGCAAGTGGTTTCTTCCACTGTCTTTACGCATTGGCCTGTTACTACTCTGTTCGTTGAAATTACAAAATTACTAAGGCTCATGTTCGATAGGAAACTGTCTTGGTCCTCCCACATGTATTAACTGGCTGCCCACTGAACATGGTTCCTCAATGTCCTATGTGTCCTCAGCGGTACTTTCTGGGGAGCGGATCAGAACACCCTACTCCTTTTTTACCAGTCCCTTGTACTTTTGAAACTCAGCTATGGATGTTTTGTTTATGCTTCTGCACATCTCTCCATCTTACATCATCTCAATACACTCCACCATCACGGCATCCATTTGGCCACTGGCTCCTTCTACACTAGCCTGGTTGAGAGTCTGTTTGCAGAAGCTGCTGAACTACCACTGTCATACCGCCATTACTCACTCCTCAGCAGATATGCATGCCATTTGTCTGCCGTGCATGGCCTACTTCTTCGATGATTCCTTTGATCACCAATATGGGGCACGTCCCTCTTCTGTTACCTCCTGGAGTTCACTTTCAGCTCTTTCTCCATCAGGTTAACTTCACACTACCTGCCACTTTCCCAATGGGTGTGAACTGTTCATCACCTTAGCTTCGCGTGGTGGCCTGTGTTCATATTGGCCTTCATTTGCTCCCTAAAGCCACTACTCCAGCCTTGCTGTTTTGCCATAAGTTTCACAACCTTCAAGCGGAACTTCGCGATAGTACCTTTATGTACACTGATGGCTCTCAGACTGACTGTGGTGTCAGGTGTACCTTCGTCATTGACCCCGACATTTTTCAGTATTGGCTTTCGAAACACTGCTCAGTGTTTACAGCAGAGTGCTTCCTCTGGATCAGGCCACACAGTACATCCGGAGACACAGACTTTTCAATTCGATCATCTGCTCTGACTCTCACAGTGCCCTTCAGAGCCTCTGTGTGCTGTATACCGTCCATCCCTTAGTACAACAGGTCCAGGAAAGCTATCACTTGCTCACTCTTGATGGCACCTCTGTGATGTTTCAGTGGGTTCCAGCTAATATCAGTCTGACGGGAAATAAGGCTGCTGATGCTGCTGCCAAGGCTGCAGTCCTGTTACCTCGGCCCACTAGTTCTTCCATTCCCTCCGATGGTCTCTGTGTTGCCATCTGTCAGCAAGTGATGTCACTGTGACATCACCATTGCTCCTCCCATCATGGGAACAAGCTCTGTGAAATTAAAGCTCTCCCAGTGGCTTGGACGACGTCCTCCGGCCCTCTCACCCTGAGGAGATCATTTTAGCTAGGTTGTGTATTGGGCACTGTCTTTTTAGCCATTGCCATTTTTTTAAGTGGCACTCCCCCACCACTTTGTGCTCATTGCCCTCAATCTTTGGTGGTTCACCATTTTGTGACAGAATGCCTTTTTTGAACCACTTATGTTCCAATTTGTTTTTACCAAATGACTTATTGGCCATTTTAGCGAATGACGCACGGGCATTTTACTTTTTATCTGTTGTAGCGATATGGTGAAGGACATTTAATCTGTAGTTCAGAACCTCTGTTTCTCTATGGTGTATTTTATGTACCTTTCTCCAAGTACCTGTTTTTAGCTGTCTTTCCTACCATCAGCTGTGCTTAACATGTAGTTGCTTTTAACTCCTTTTTTTTGTCTTTGTGTTATACAGTTCTGATGTGGATGCATATGGCCCTCATTGTTTTTGCACCATAAAACAAAACAATCACATGCCTAACCCATATACCTGCGACACCTCCCACCCGCATTTCTAGCTGGCAAACTGGCTGCTTTCCTCTGAGCTGCTAGCCACCCTCCCCACCCCCACACCCGCCCCCAGTCCCTCATTCTCCCTCCGGACCCTCTACACATGTGTATTGCATATTTGCAAAGGGGAGGGGGGGGGGAGAGGGAGAGAGAGAGAGAGAGAGAGAGAGAGAGAGAGAGAGAGAGAGAGAGAGAATATTCTAGCTTGAGAAAGGATTACTCTGATAGCTATCAAGTTGTCTTTTTGTGTGAGCCTATCGATGATTTAGTGCTTCTGCTTTTCGGGGAGTGTTCTCCTTTAATACAAAGGTATATAAGATAATCAGTTTGTTATGGGTTACATGGTTCAACACATGATCTAATTTAGCTTCTGTTAAGGAAACATAATGCACAAAGTTGCCATAGGATTTTTGATTAATACAAATAGGGATCATCTGCATGGGGAGAAATAGTAAGGCTTCTTCCATATGGTTCGATCATGGGCCAACTCTGTTGTTGTTCTGTATGAAGGATCTGATGATACAAGCATTATCGTGAAACTGAGCAAAGAGCACCAACAAGGAAAATGGTAAATAATGTTTTCGTAAAATTATTGGCAGGTTTTGCACAAATGGACCAGCTTTAAACTTTAAAAAACACAGCTTATCCACTACATTGGATAGGAGAGGCTTATAGAGATTGGCAATCATTCTTAACACTTACACACAGAATTTGTGTGGATCACAATGTGTGTATTATTCCCTATTAAATGTCTTTGTCATAGTCATCTTCAGATCTAAATAAAGAAAGAAGAAACTTAGAAGTAGCAATACAATGCAAGAAAATACCCAATCTGGTTAATATGGAATATCATAATACAATTAATACATCCTAAAATAAAACATGATGTACAGATACAACATATCGCACCCACTAACAACTGTACTGTACATTACAGTCACAAGTTGCAGGCAGCCTTGTGACAGCTGACTGTGATACTAATAAATTGCCATAAGGTGGCATCATAGTCAAATATCGGTTGAACAGAAAAATGGTTAGACCGTCAGTGAGAGAGCAGTACTAGTTCCTACTACTAATAAGGCGAGTACAACGTTCGCTTGTTACATATTTTTACGAGCTTCAAACAGGAACAACTTATTTTCAGTTATCTGTGTAGGTACTAGTTTATTTTTGTAATTTATTGCGTGTTTGAGTGCTTACTAGGCACAACCTTTTATTTCAATAACAGTGTAGTGTACAGTACCGCCGTTGCTATCAACCCTCATATTGTACAGGCTTTTGTTTGTTTGGTTAGAACAGCTCAGTGTCGGTTAGACCGTCAGTGAGAGAGCACTTCGATTTCCCGCTGCTAATAAGATGAGTACACCGTTCGTTTGTTGCATATTTTTATGAGCTTCAAACAGGAGCGACTGCAGTAATGGATAGGAACTGTGATTGTCGTGTACAGATGCGAGCTCAGTTGGCGACCCTTCGCTCGCAGCTCCAGGCTGCTTTGGCTTCCGTCACACAGCTTGAGGCTGCTGCCAAGGGGTGTCACTGTGGGGGATTGAACGCGGGGATGCAAGGGACGTAGAGCACGTCCCACATGTCCTCCAATCGGTCCACTGCTGTGGCTGCCATGGGTTCTGCCTGCACTGAGGTTGACCCCTCACCCGTGGTCGAGTGGGAGATCATTCCAAAGTCTGGCAGGCAGCGAAAAACTTTGAGAGTGGGCATTCACAGAGGGCGGGTTTGCTGGTAGTTGGGAGCTCCAATGTTAGGCGCGTAACGGGGCCCCTTAGGAACATGGCTACCAAGGAGGGGAAGGAAGCCAGTGTGCACTCAGTGTGCATTCCGGGGGGGAGTCATTCTGCATGTGGAAAGGGTGCTTCTGGATGCCATGAAGAGTAGAGGGTGCAGCCAACTGCAGGTGGTGGCTCACATCAGTACCAATGACTTGTGTCGCTTTGGATTGGAGCAGATTCTGTCTGGTTTCGGGTGGCTAGTGGAAATGGTAAAGACTGCCAGTCTTGCTTCTGAGATTAAGGTGGAGCTCACCAGCTGCAGCATCGTCGATAGAATCGACTGTGGTCCTTTGGTGCAGAGCCGAGTGGAGGGTCTGAATCAGAGGCTCAGGTGGTTCTGTGACTGTGTAGGCTGCAGATTCCTTGACTTGCGCCATCGGGTGGTGGGTTTCCGGTTTCCGCTTAATAGGTCAGGAGTCCACTACACACAGGAGGTGGCTACACAGGTAGCGGGGGCTGTGTGGAAGGGACTGGGCAGTTTTTTAGGTTAGATGGTCTCCGGGAACCACAGAAGGGACGCCCATCTAAAAGTGGGCAGGTAAAACACAGTAAAGTAGTTGTAGAAACGATTGGTATTGTAGTTGTGAATTGTCATAGCTGTGTTGGGAAAGAACCAGAGCTCCAAGCCCTAATAGAAAACACTGAAGCTCAAATTGTTGTAAGTACAGAGAGCTGGCTAAAGCCAGAAATAAGTTCAGTCAAAATTTTTTCAAATGATCTAATGGTGTTCAGAAAGGATAGATTAAATACAGTTGGTGGTGGAGTATTTATTGCTGTCAGAGGTAGTTTGCCTTGTAGCGAAATTGAAGTAGATAGTTCGTGTGAAATAGTATGGGTGGAGGTTATACCTGACAATTGGACTAAAGTATTAATTGGATCCTTTTACCAACCCTCCGACTCAGAAGATATAGTTGCTGAATAGTTCAAAGAAAACTTGACTCTCATTTCAAATAAGTACCCCACTCATACAATTATAGTCGGTGGTGACTTCAATCTACCCTCGATATACTGGAAAAAATTATACGTTTAAAGCTGGCGGCAGGCAAAAACGCCATCCGAAATTGTGCTGAATGCTTTCTCAGAAAATTATTTTGAACTGTTAGTTCATGAGCCCACTCAAAGCAAAAATGGTTGCGAAAGCATACTTGACCTATTAGCAACAAATAATCCTGGACAAATAGCGAGTATTGTGACAAATACAGTGATTAACGACCACAAGGCAGTTGCTGCTAGGCTGAATACCATAACACCTGCAACCTTCAAAAAGAAACGCAAAGTATATCTATTTAAAAAAGCTGATAAAAATGTTTTTAATGCCTTTTTAAGAGACAGTCTTCACTCCTTTCAATCTGATCATGTAAGTGTAGAAAAGTTGTGGAATGTTTTCAAAGAGATAGTATCGACAGCGATTGAGAGATATATACCACATAAATTAATAAGTGATGGTACTGATTCCCCATGGCACACAAAATGGGTCAGATCATTGTTGCAGAAGCAACAAAAAAGCATGCCAAATTTAAAAGAATGCAAGTTTTACAGAAGTTTGAAATATGGCATGTACTACAATGCGAGATGCTTTTAATAATTTCCTCAACAAAATTCTGCCTCAAAATCTGGCAGAAAACCCAAAGAGATTCTGGTCATAAATAAAGCACACCAGTGGCAAGATGCAATCAATAGCTCCACTGCGCGATAACAACGGTGAAGTCACTGATGACAGTGCCACTAAACCAGAGTTATTAAACACGGTTTTCCGAAAATCCTTCACCAAAGACGACGAAGTAAATATTCCTGAATTCCAGTCAAGAAAAACTGCCAAGATGAGAAACATAGAAGTAGATATCCTCAGTGTAACGAAGCAGCTTAAACCACTTAATAAAAGCAAGGCCTCCGGTCCAGATTGTATACCAGTCAGATGGTTCCTTTCAAAGTATGCTGATAAAATAGCTCCATATTTAGCAATTATATACAGCCACTCACTCACAGAAAGATTCGTGCCTAAATACTGGAAAATTGCTCAAGTCACACCAATACCCAAAAAGGGAAGTAGGAGTAATCCACTGAATTACAGGCCTATATCACTAACATCGATTTGCAGTAGGGTTTTGGAAGATATACTGTATTCTAAAATTATGAAGTACCTCAAAGAAAACGATTTATTGATACATAGTCAGCACTGTTTCAGAAAATATCGTTCTTGTGAAACACAACTAGCTCTTTATACTCATGAAGTAATAAGTGCTGTCGACAAGGGATGTCAAATTGAATCCCTATTTTTAGATTTCCAGAAGGCTTTAGACACCGTTCCTCACAAGCAGTCTTCTAACCAAACTGCATGCCTACAGAGTATCGCCTCAGTTGTGTGACTGGATTTGTGATTTCCTGTCAGAAAGGTCACAGTTTGTAGTAATAGATGGAAAGTCATCAAGTAAAACAGAAGTAATATCCAGCGTTCCCCAAGGAAGTGTTATAGGCCCTCTATTGTTCCTGATCTATGTTAACGACATAGGAGACAATCTGAGTAGCCATCTTAGATTGTTTGTAGATGATGCTGTCATTTACCATCTTGTAAAGTCATCAGATGATCAAAATGACTTGCAAAATGATTTAGATAAGATATCTGTATGATGTGAAAAGTGGTAATTGACCCTTAATAAGGAAAAGTGTGAAGTTATTCACATGAGTACTAAAAGAAATCGGCTAAATTTCGATTATGCGATAAGCCACACAAATCTGAAGGCTGTAAATTCAGCTAAATACTTAGGGATTACAATTACAAATAACCTAAATTGGAATGATCACATAGATAATATTGTGGGTAGAGCTAACCAAAGACTGTGATTCATTGGCAGAACACTTAGAAGGTGCAACAGGTCTACTAAAGAGACTGCTTACACCACACTTGTTCACCCTATTCTGGAGTATTGCTGTGTGGTGTGGGATCTGCATCAGGTGGGACTGACGGATGACATTGAAAAAGTACAAATAAGGGCAGCTCATTTTGTATTATCACGAAATAGGGGAGATAGTGTCACAGACATGATGCGTGTATTGGAGCAGCAATCATTAAAACAAAGGTGTTTTTCATTGTGACGGGATCTTCTCATGAAATTTCAATCACCTCTTTTCTCCTCCGATTGCGAAAACATTCTGTTGGCACCCACCTACATAGGGAGAAATGACCATCACGATAAAATAAGAGAAATCGGGGCTCGCACAGAAAAATTTAAGTGCTCATTTTTCCCGCATGCCGTTTGAGAGTGGAACGATAGAGAGACAGCTTGAAGGTGGTTCATTGAACCCTCTGCCAGGCACTTTATTCTGAATAGCAGAGTAATCACATAGATGTAGATGTAGAGAAAATGACATGAAAGTATAGTAAGTGATTTAAAAAGGCAAGCACAAATGATTTCCATTTATGTAACATAAATACCAAGGATGATTACATAGTAAAGTATTGCATAGTTCTATTTGCTTGTTTGTAGGTGTTGAGCAGTCAGCAGGGACATATACAAGATTGAAACTTATGCTGAACTTTTGTACAGCGTTCTTCTTTAGAGTTAAAAAAGAAATTACATTTTACTGCCAGGCTATTATTTGTTGTATATTGTGAGAACTTTTGGTTTACTAACTGAATGCCATTCTTTTTGGTGAGAATGAGACTAATGTTGTATGAGATTTATAATTTTATTCGTATTTTGCCCCTCTACCTACATTTTTTGACATAAGATTTTAGTATACTTTCACAGTTGCTGTTTCAGTCATGTATTGCAAGTGATCAGTGAGCAACAGTTGCCTGGCCTATAAATCCCACTTTTTTTCTTGTTCTGATTGTATTTTAACAGAATGTTTCAGTCTTACTAAATGCAGATATTTTCTTTTTTAGTTCCACCTCATCGAACTCGATACTATCAAGAAGCCCAAGAGGGGTTGTATAGTGGACCACTTTTTCTTTTGTGCTATCTCCTGTATTCACTGCCATTTTCAGCAGTTTCTGTTGCAGCGGCGTCAAGAATTTCATTTGAGTAAGTATATAATACGATATTAACAAAATTTTTGTATTTTATGTAACTTTGTCTTTGCAGAAGGTGGGTACAAAGGAGTGTGTAATAATTTCATTTGTTGAAAAAAAAATGAAAAATACACCATAAGTGTTAGCTGAGGTTCTAATATTAATGTGGGCTTTTAGTAATGAGTGATTCTTATGTTTTGCTGTATTTTGCTATTGAGTTACCAGACAATGCTTTCACTAATGTTCCTTTTAGAGTTCTGTTAAATAAGCTGTGACTACTGTGAGGTTAAGGTACAGGTAATGACCCATTTCTGTCATAACAGTAAAAAAATTTCCAAAGAGTTGACAGACTTCACATAAAGTAATATGGTCGGGAAACACTTACTGACTACAAACTAATTTGAGGCAAGTTTTCTTCAGTTGAGCAAATTACAACCAGTGCCCTTACAATATGTTTCAGTAACTTAACAGATTCTTCTATTTGTAGATTACAGCAGCTTAATAGTTAATAATAAGACAAAACAACAACAGGCAGAGAAAGGTATTGAAATCATGAGGGACATTTATAAGTGGTCACTGTTGAACATAATATGAACTTTTACATAAAAGTAAACCACATTCATGAACGATGTACTTCACACAGCAGTTTTATTTATGAGTATTTACAGGCAGTTTCTTCGAGAATAACACACAAGAGTTCATTAAAAAGAATCGCCATGAACGTGTTATTTTCTTACAGCTTTTGGCACCTGCATGTAACAGCTCATGAATTGTTGTTGTGACCTACTTATATGTGCACTCATATTTTTATTTAGGTGATTATTTTTTAGGTTCAGTTGTACAGAACTTGGAAACCATTTTCAGGCTGCCGAAAATATCCTCAAGTATAACACAACACATTTTGTCCTTTATACTTCAACTACTTCCTCTCTTTATTTTACTCACACCTGTTACAGTACCATGAATTGAATGTACGCAGTTCTATAAGAACTCGCTCATATAATCAAGTTTATTAATTTCATTATCTTTATGTCAAGCTGTACTCAAGAACTGGGCGTGAAAATCTGTTTGCAGAGGCTTTTGCAAATTACATTATTTGTATTTTATATTGTTAAGATGTGATTTAATTCAATAATGTGTAAAATAGTCATCTTAATTAAAAATTTATATGAAAGTATAATGCAATACTTTTCTGTTTAATCATTTATTGATGTTTTCCTTATTTGATCATAACAACTCTTAACATTAAATACGTCTGTTGTTCTCTTGTGCTCCCTGTCTATATTTATGAAGTGTATACCATTTAACAATTTAAATGAGAGAAATATTCTCTCTGTTTCCTTACAGATTGATTGGTATAAAGGCTTTGTCCGAGTGGCTTCTGTTTGGTGGCATTTTGTGGGCTTGTTACTTACTGGCTGAACAGCAAACTATAGCAATTCTGATGACTGTATGCAGTTCTTTTAGAGCTGCTGTCTGCAGTCTTTATATATCAACAGTATATCTGATACTTGGGAGTGGCATTTTGAGGTATGTGCAAATACAGTGGAGCAAAAAAGTTGTCACTCATATTGTACTCACCCATGTGTAACAACAACTGTATGACATACAATATAATTGCAGTGAACAATGAGCGCACACACTATAAAAAGGGTGTTGGTTATTTTAGCTCAGCTGTTGCTGGACCATATCGTATAGCTTATGAATAAGGTCACCTTAGGGCACACAGTGAACACAAATGGAACTTGACAGTCTTTCTAGAGACTGCTTCCCTACATAATTTTCTACCCACTGAACACTGAATTTTTAATTCTCATTTATGCCTTATCTACTTTTGCTACAGAAGCAAGTGTTTGCTGTACAGGAAGCAAAGCTAATTTTTTCCTCCATTCCAGTCATCAGTGACAGAATTTTGTCCCTCTCTGTATCATAATAATACTAGTGACACAATTAAGTGACCACCTTCCCCTGGTTTAGTCGAGGCATTTTGTTGAGCATAGGAGCTGAAGTAGAGGGACCTCCTACTGTCTGACTGCTGGAAATTTCACCACTTGAATTCAGTCTCCATGCCAATCCTCATAGATCTCTTTACAGTTCATCTGAAAATTCTTTCATCAGTCTTCTCCTACAGTTTTTACCCCTCATATTTCCTTCCACTAACAAACTGACAATTCATTCATACTTGTAATTAGAGGCTTCTGGGAAACTCTGGGTCTATAATAAGAGCCCTACCACTTTTTAATGGATCATTCTGTGACTAACATCTGTTCCTGAACTTTAATGTGAACTTTTCAGAATAAATGACAAGATTATCTGATTATGCATTTGACAATTTGCATTAGAGTTGCCTGTCCCTACTAATTAATTCCTTAGGTTTCCCAGAGGTGTGATAGTTAAATGGCACCCTTGATCACCGGTAGTGGACCTTGTTACATGCAACAATCCCTCTGAAATCTGTCTGTAAGCCATAATTTCAGAAAATAAGCATGAATTGTGACTGCACAACATGAAATCGGAGAGACTGTAATTAGTGATGGACTTCTCTTTGATGTTGTGGTGAGTGGACATAGTGAGGAGTTTGACTTAACCATGTTGTTGTTGTTGTTGTTGTGGTCTTCAGTCCTGAGGCTGGTTTGATGCAGCTCTCCATGCTACTCTATCCTGTGCAAGCTTCTTCATCTCCCAGTACTTACTGCAACCTACGTCCTTCTGAATCTGCTTAGTGTATTCATCTCTTGGTCTCCCTCTATGCTTTTTACCCTCCACACTGCCCTCCAATGCTAAATTGGTGATCCATTGATGCCTCAGAACATGTCCTACCAACCGGTCTCTTCTTCTTGTCAAGTTGTGCCACAAACTCCTCTTCTCCCCAATTCTATTCAGTACCTCCTCATTAGTTATGTGATCTACCCATCTAATCTTCAGCATTCTTCTGTAGCACCACATTTCGAAAGCTTCTACTCTTTTCTTGTCCAAACTATTTATCATCCATGTTTCACTACCATACATGGCTACACTCCATACAAATACTTTCAGAAACGACCTCCTGACCCTTAAATCTATACTCGATGTTAACAAATTTCTCTTCTTCAGAAACGCCTACCTCGCCATTGCCAGTCTACATTTTATATCCTCTCTACTTCGACCATCATCAGTTATTTTGCTCCCCAAATAGCAAAACTCCTTTACTACTTTAAGCGTCTCATTTCCTAATCGAGTTCCCTCAGCATCACCCGACTTAATTCGACTACATTCCATTATCCTCGTTTTGCTTTTGTTGATGTTCATCTTATATCCTCCTCTCAAGACACTGTCCATTCCATTCAACTGCTCTTCCAAGTCCTTTGCTGTCTCTGACAGAATTACAATGTCATCGGCGAACCTCAAAGTTTTTATTTCTTCTCCATGGATTTTAATACCTACTCCAAATTTTTCTTTTGTTTCCTTTTCTGCTTGCTCAGTATACAGATTGAATAAGATCGGCGAGAGGCTACAACCCTGTCTCACTCCCTTCCCAACCGCTGCTTCCCTTTCATGTCCCTCGACTCTTATAACTGCCATCTGGTTTCTGTACAAATTGTAAATAGCCTTTCGCTCCCTGTATTTTACTCCTGCCACCTTTAGAATTTGAAAGAGAGTATTCCAGTCAACATTGTCAAAGGCTTTCTCTAAGTCTACAAATGATAGAAACGTAGGTTTGCCTTTCCTTAATCTTTCTTCTAAGATAAGTCATAAGGTCAGTATTGCCTCACGTGTTCCACTATTTCTACGGAATCCAAACTGATCTTCCCCGAGGTTGGCTTCTACTAGTTTTTCCATTCTTCTGTAAAGAATTTGCGTTAGTATTTTGCAGCTGTGGCTTATTAAACTGATTGTTCGGTAATTTGCACATCTGTCAACACCTGCTTGCTTTGGGATTGGAATTATTATATTCTTCTTGAAGTCTGAGGGTATTTCACCTGTCTCACACATCTTGCTCACCAGATGGTAGAGTTTTGTCAGGACTGGCTCTCCCAAGGCCGTCAGTAGTTCTAATGGAATGTTGTCTACTCCGGGGGCCTTGTTTCGACTCAGGTCTTTCAGTGCTCTGTCAAACTCTTCACGCAGTATTGTATCTCCCATTTCGTCTTCTTCTACATTCTCTTCCATTTCCAGAATATTGTCCTCAAGTACGTCGCCCTTGTATAGACCCTCTATATACTCCTTCCACCTTTCTGCTTTCCCTTCTTTGCTTAAAACTGGGTTTCCATCTGAGCTCTTGATATTCATACAAGTGGTTCTCTTTTCTCCAAAGGTCTCTTTAATTTTCCTGTAGGCAGTATCAATCTTACCCCTAGTGAGATAAGCCTCTACATCCCTGCTTAGCCATTTTGCACTTCCTGTCGATCTCATTTTTGAGACGTTTGTATTCCTGTTTGCCTGCTTCATTTACTGCATTTTTATATTATCTCATTTCATCAATTAAATTCAATATATCTTCTGTTACCCAAGGATTTCTACTAGCCCTCGTCTTTTTACCTACTTGATCCTCTGCTGCCTTCACTACTTCATCCCTCAGAGCTACCCATTCTTCTTCTACTGTATTTCTTTCCCCCATTCCTGTCAATTGTTCCCTTATGCTCTCCCTGAAACTCTGTAAAACCTCTGGTTTAATCAGTTTGTCCAGATCCCATCTCCTTAAATTCCCACCTTTTTGCAGTTTCTTCAGTTTCAATCTACAGTTCATAACCAATAGATTGTGGTCAGAGTCCACATCTGCCCCTGGATATGTCTTACAATTTAAAATCTGGTTCCTAAATCTCTGTCTTACCATTATATAATCTATCTGAAACCTTTTAGAATCTCCAGGGTTCTTCCATGTGTACAACCTTCTTTCATGATTCTTGAACCAAGTGTTAGCTATGATTAAGTTATGCTCTTTGCAAAATTCTACCAGGCAGCTTCCTCTTTCATTTCTTTCCCCCAATCCATATTCACCTACTATGTTTCCTTCTCTCCCTTTTCCTACTCTCGAATTCCAGTCATCCATGACTATTAAATTTTTCGTCTCCCTTCACTACCTGAATAATTTCTTTTATCTCATCATAAATTTCATCTATTTCTTCATCATCTGCAGAGCTAGTTGGCATATAAACTTTTACTATTGTAGTAGGTGTGGGCTTCGTGTCTATCTTGGCCACAATAATGCGTTCACTATGCTGTTTGTAGTAGCTTACCCGCACTCCTATTTTTTTATTCATTATTAAACCTACTCCTGCATTACCCCTATTTGGTTTTGTATTTATAACCCTGTATTCACCTGACCAAAAGTCTTGTTCCTCCTGCCACCAAACTTCACTAATTCCCACTATATCTAACTTTAACCTATCCATTTCCCTTTTTAAGTTTTCTAACCTACCTGCCCGATTAAGGGGTCTGACATTCCACGCTCCGATCCGTGGAATGCCATTTTTCTTTCTCCTGATAACGACGTCCTCTTGAGTAGCCCCCGCCCGGAGATCCAAATGGGGGACTATTTTACATCCGGAATATTTTACCCAAGAGGACGCCATCATCATTTAACCATACAGTAAAGCTGCATGCCCTCGGGAAAAATTACGGCTGTAGTTTCCCCTTGCTTTCAGCCGTTCGCAGTACCAGCACAACAAGGCCGTTTTGGTTAATGTTACAAGGCCAGATCAGTCAATCATCCAGACTGTTGCCCCTGCAACTACTGAAAAGGCTGCTGCCCTCTTCAGGAACCACACGTTTGTCTGGCCTCTCAACAGATACCCCTCCGTTGTGGTTGCACCTACGGTACGGCCATCTGTATCGCTGAGGCACGCAAGCCTCCCCACTAACGGCAAGGTCCATGGTTCATGGGGGGGGGGGGGAGGGGGGGGGGCACACTTAACCATAGTGTTAGTGATATAACTGCGAGTGGAATTATTTTAGCTTTGGTGGAGTTTATGCTGTGTTTGAAAAAATGGAGAACAACCAGTGATAAACTGGGGCTCTGAATTATTAAGTGAGTGCACTGTCTTGTAAAAGGCAGCTGTTCAGGTTAGAGACCCTAGTCAAACAACCCCCCCCCCCCCCAAGGGGGTTTACATCTCTTTTGTGAGTATCTGCTTGGCCACCATGGGGCCCGAGCCTTTTGCAGCACTACTTCTCTTTCCATGCTGCAAGTCTTATCTTTCTGCTATTCTTTATTCCTTTGTCTTTTCATTGGATGATCTTTGTGGTGCCATATATGCCTCAGATCTGGTTTGTGTTTGGGACACAAACCCAACTCAGTAGCCCATCTGGGATGGGGTTTGAGGTGGTAGAGTAGTGTAGTGCAGTGTAGTGTAGTGTAGTGTAGTCATGTATCTTCATGGTGTTATCCTCTTGACCATGTAGGGATCGCATTGTTGGTGCCTGAACTGGAAACTCCCCACAAAGCCAGCGAGTAGGTGTCCATCATGGCTGGAGCACGGGGACTCCGGGCAATGGTTTACTGTCCAGGCAACTGTTGCTGTAGATGGATGGTGCCCATGGGGGGGGGGGGGGGGGGGGGGGGGGGTGATACCATGGTGGAAGATTCGCATATGAAGCGAACTAAACTTCCTTCCTCTGGTGGCCTCATAACCCCAGCAGTCTCTTCTGAAGCTAGCACATATTACATTGTGGAGAGGTATGATCCCAAAATGTTCAATTCACTGGCTACACCATGGGAAGAACATAGTGCATTGAGACAAGGTGAGAAATACTCCCCCCAATATTCAGTTTGTTCTAGGACAGATGGTGATTCCTTTTTGACTACAATGCCTTTGTTCTTTGTTGAACATCTTAAGGACATGTTTGGGGAAAGCGGCAGTCTTTTCAGACATGAAAAGTGGCTCTGTTCTGCTTAAAATGGCCTCCCCCACTGTCACAGGTGCTGCTCATCTGCAACAAGCTGCTTGATATTCCTGTCTCTCTAATCCCCCATAAAAGTCTGAATAAGGTACAGGGTATTACTTTGCACCAAGATATCCTTTTACAGACTGATGATGAGTTGCAGGTTAATTTGGAACAATGAGGTGTGAATTTAACAGTTGTATCCACTGAGGACCAAAAGACAACAGAATAGATACTGGAGCCTATATCTTGGCCTTTGGAGTTGACACATTGCCTGAGAAGGTATAGTTGGTGTGTCACTGTGATGTCGGGCGGAATATTCCTCCTCCCATGTGTTGCTATGAATGTGTGCGATTTGGACATGTCTTCTCGTTGCAACACCAGCCCATCTGTAGGGACTGTGGCCGTCAGATGCAAATGAACATTCTGTGTGCCTCTCCCTCCATATATGTCAACTGTGGGAGCACCATTTGCCCCGTTCAACAGACTGCACCATTTTCAAACATGAAAAGAAAATCCAAGAATACAAGACCCTTGACTGCTTCACATATCAGCAGGCGAGGAAGAAGTATGATCACCTACATCCTACATATATGACAGTGATGTATGCTACTGCTACGTCAACGTCGCCCTTTTTAGTGATTGTCCCATCGCCCTTTGTTCCCAGGACTATGCTGGTGTGCAACTGGGTGCCAGCCAGTGGCTGACGGAGCCACAGTTTGCAGGTCATAGGACTTCGTGTTCCTCCTCTGTCCCAGAATCTGGGGCAGACAATCCCTTGCAGAAGTGTAAATCATCGCAGGACAAGTAGTAGTCCAAATCGAGGGAGATTGTGATGGCCACCTTGCTGCCAGACCCTGCATGTTCTGCCTCTGTATCCAAGGCAGCATTTCTGGTGGCCTTTATGGCCCCAGACCCCTTCACACCCCACCCCTCTACCCCACCCCCTCCCCTCCCCTCTCCATCCCTCCTTGCACCTGATTTAGAACAAATGTATATTGATGGTGTATCTTAACAACCAGTAACAGCAGGCAGCACTGAGGCATGACCTGCCTCCTTGGTCCCTTCATGCCCCTTACCAGGGTGCTGATAGCATGATCCTCCAGTGGGACTGCCGCGGTTTCTTCTGCCACTTGGCTGAGCTGCGTCATGTTATATGTGCTTCCCCTGTCTTTTGCAGTGCCTTTCAGGAAACTTGTTTCCCAACAATGCAGACCCCTACCCTTTGCCGCTATCAGGGCTATTTTAAGAATCACACCGACTGTGAAAAGCATCGAATGGTGTTTGCACATACATTCTGGACTCTCTCTATAGCAAACACCTGCCAATCAGTACGACTTCAGAGACTGTGGCTTTTCATGTGAAGACATGAAACAATGTTGTATCTCCCTCCCAACAATGAATTTCTCCAGAACATGTTGTCTGCAATGTTTTCTCAGCTCTCCCTGCCCTTCCTAATATTGGGTGCCCATCAATGCCTCCAACCCTTTATGGGGTGGAACTGCGACCACTGGCCTGAAGAGCTCGATGATTGCCTCTTCAATAGTGGTGTTCCCACACACTTCAGAGTGGCACATAGGTCTTATTCGGCCATTGACCTTTCCATTTGCAGCCCAGGTCTTCTCCTGTCCATCCATAGGAGAATACATGATGACCTGCACAGCAGTATCCATTTTCCGATCTTTTTGACCCTCCCTCGTTATCACTTGCCTGGGTGTCCACCCATATGGGCTCTCTCCAAAGCTGATTTGGATGCTTTCATGACTGTCATCACCCTTCACATCCTACCACATCGATGTGGTTGTCCAGAGCACAACTGCAACCATCCTGTTGGCAGCTGACTTTGTGAGTCCCTCTTCCTTGGGATCTCCCTGTTGGTAGACAGCACCTTAGTGGACCACCAAAATTGCTGTGGCCATTAGAGATCGCAGGCACGCTCTCCAACACCATAAGCGCCCATCAGTGGAGCACCTCATTGTCTTTTAATGGCTCTATGAACACCAGTACCCTATGGGTATATGGGGTATCTCTGTGAATGGTGATGTCTACACTGATGCAGATGCTGTTGCCAATCAGTTTGCTTTTCATTATGCTCTAGCTTCTGTGTCACCAGAATATCAGCCTGCATTTCATATCCTCAGACAACAGGTAGAATGACTTCCTTTGCCATGTACTACACATCACCTGGAACCTTGTAATGCTCCATTCATTGACTGGGTATTCCTCAGAGTCCTAGCCCTGACACAGCTCCAGGGTCAACTGCATCTACAGCCAAATGCTTTTCGGTGGAATTCCAGAGTCACAGTCTTGCCATTTTCAACCATATCTGGAGCAAGGATGAGTTCCCATCTCGGTGACGAGAAAGAGTGGTCATCACAGTACTGAAATTGGGTAAACACCCCTTAAGATGAACAGCTATTGTCCAATTAGCCTCACTAATGTTCTCTGCAAGTTGCTTAAGATACAGTGAGTTAACGGCTGGCTTCATCCCAGGGCAGTTTTCACCAAGGCCATGCTGCTGCCTGGAGTCTGCTATTCAGTCAGCTTTTGCCCATCATCAACATCTTTATCCCTGTCTTCTTTGACTTGTATAGGGCTTACAACACCACATGGTGTCACCACATCCTTTCTACCCTCCGTGAGTGGTATCTCCGGGTCGAACTCCCAGTTTTTGTTTGGAACTTCTTGTCTCACCATACTTTCTGGGTTCAAGTTGGTATTTCCCACAGTACCCCACATATACAAGATAATGGGGTCCCACAGTGGTCTGGGTTGAGTGTGCCCCTTTTTCTAGTGGCTATCAATAGCCCCCACCAGAACCCTACCTCAAGGACCAAATGCTCAATGTGGAGTCGTATCGTTTATTGGGATTGATCTTTGATGTCTGGTTGATGTGGCTTCCCCATCTTTGCCAGCTTAACTAAACATGCTGCTCACATTTTGATACTCTTCACTGTCACAATAATACCAGCTGGGGTGAAGACTGCTCTACAATTTTGTGGCTGTAGAAAGCTCTGATCATGTCGCATCTTGATTATGGGAGCCTGGTATATGGCGACTATTGTGGGGTTCAAGTTGCGACAGGTACCTTTCGGACCAGCCCTGTGAACAGTCTACTAGCAGAGGCTTGTGTCCCTTCCATACAGATCAGGCACCAATAGACCTTACGGTTTTTTGCCACTTTGATGCATTTCCAGGCTCAGACGTGGTACACACTGACGGCTCTACGGTCAACAGTCGAACCGGTTTTGCCTATATACATATAATATGCAGTGAACTACACTCCCTGCCAAATGGATGTAGTGTATTCACTGCAGATTTGGAGGCTATTGCTCGAGTCCTCAGCCACCTTCATTCTTGCACTGGCAAGTCGTTCTTAATTGGCAGTGACTCCTTGGGTAACCTTCAGGCTGTCTACCAGTGCTACCCTTGACACCCATTGGTTATGACTCTCCAAGATCTCCTGTATGGCCACCACACTGGACATCCTGATTGTGTTGGGATCCCCAGGAATGAACGCGCTGACTGGTTGGCCAAGTTCAGTGCGAGGATGCAAACTTTGGAGGCGAGTTTACCAGAACCAAATTTCACTCAACTGTATGCCAACAATTGTTGCAGGCTTGGAATGCAGACTGGTGTGCCCTGGTTTCTCGGAATAGACTGCAAACCATAAAGGAGATCACAACCATGTGGCAGTCTTCACTTCGTGCTTCTCGCAGGAAATCTACTGTTCTGTTGGCTGTGCATTAGCAACACATCCTGATCCATGGCTATGTCCTCCAAGATGAGGATCCCCTCCACTGTCAGTGTAGTGCCCGTCTCACATTGGTCCATATCCTACTGGACTGCTCTAATTTGGCCACCTTATGGCGAAAATAAACTTGTTGACACACTACCTCTGGTGCTAGCGGATGACACCATGACACCAGAGTGGCTGATTTGGTTTTACATTTTACCCATGGAAGTGCTTTTTACTCCTCTCTGTGACGTAGGGCACATTGGCCTCGTCGGCCACTTGAGGGATTGAAGTGGTGCCCCATTGCTACTCATACCTGAAGAGCCTGTGACTGCCCTTGTGGGGTGGTCTGGCCTGACTCCAGCCCTTCCCAACTTTTTAAATCTTCTCGTTCTTTCACATCTGTCGCTGATTGACATATTCATCATCATTGTTTTCTTTCCTTATGTTTTATCTTCTCAGTGTAGCTAGTTCTCTTGTGGTAATGGAGGATGCGGAAATACTGTTCAGATGCAGAAGGTGTGCTTCTGGTTGCATAACGTGTCCTGGGGGCCTCCAGTTGCTTTCTGGGTGGGGCATCTCTCTCACTTCTCCTTGCATCTCTCTCTCGGCTTTCATGATTCTTGGCTAGAATAGACTCCATTGGGATTTGTCCTTTGTGGCCTTTCCCTTTTTGGACTATTCCTAGCTTGACACACAAAGGATTATGGGACTGATGACCTCATAGTTTTGTCCCTTCAGCCCCAGCAATCCATCCATCAAATAAATAGGTTCACTCATAATAATCATACAGTGTGTACTTCACCAAAAATAAAATAATTTCATTCTCACTCGGTATTTTCACTTCCATGTACTTCACATCTTCACCCATTAAATTTCCATTTGATATGGCATGAAAGATGTGTTGTGTAGTAAGGGTAAGAGTTTCTTGTATTAACTATCACACAGGGCCCACAAATAAAATGTTCAATGACCTAGCAGCAGCAGCAGCACACCAACAAAATCCCATATGATGTCTGCAGCTTGTGGTCTAGTGGCTAGCATTGCTGCCTCCAGATCACGGGATCCTGGGTTTGATTCCCAGCAGGGTTTGGGGTTTTTCTGCCCAGGGACTGGTTGTTTGTGTTGTTCTCATCATTTCTTCATCATTTGTGAAAGTGGCTAGATTGGACTGTGTACAGATTGGGACTTTGTACTGGCACTGATTACCGTGCAGTTGTGCGCTCCACAAACCAAACCAATCACATATGATCATGTTGGTGGAAAGTTCTGCACTCTAAGAATTTACTAATAAATCACACTCTAAAAATTTACTAATAAATCACAAAAGCTGTGCCATGCATGACATAAGATAAAGCTGTTCTCAATCCAAAGGTTGGTTTTATTACCACTATGCTTTACTGGGCTGTGGTATGGCCTTGTCTATCCTTGACATTTGAACTGATTTACCAACCATAACAATAAAATACAAATAAATAGCACGAAATAAGCTGAAGGGTGTGGTTTTTTCAGGTTACAATGTTGCATCTCTAATACTTTTTATGTTTCAGATCATTTCATGGACTTCCAGACTGGCTGTTATATTTGACATATGCAACTCAATCTCGATATGCAGGAGCATTTCTCAGCCAGCAGATCTTTACAAAAGATGGTCTACTCAACAACTTGCCATATGATGCTAATGTGAATTGTACATCATTTTTTCTTTCACAGAGCTCCTCACAAGCATCTTCCTCCTCCTTTGTGTGTAGATATGCAAATGGAATGGCATTCCTTTCAGAACGTTATGGGAAAAAAGATGGAGTTGACACTTTAGCAGAAATTTTGGATCATGATTTAAATTTTGGTGTAGTATATGCCTTTTCCATTGCCCTCATTATAATAAATGCACTTCTCTACCTTGTTCCACTGCCAGCTTTTGTGAAAGCAAAGTTTCGTGAGTAAATGAAATGCCGTTCTCCTCAAGATATACTGATAAAGGCACGTTTAAAATGTTGTAGCAACCCAGAAATGTATGAAGTCATAGTCTTGACAGTGGCAAGGAACTGCACACATTTCACAAATTAATGTGATATTGGTTACTCAGATACCTATGCCAGGTACTGCTAACAGCAAAATATCTCCAAATTGCATTGATCTGTACTGACACTGATATGATAAGTGACACTAGCTACTCAGATAAACAGGATCCAAACTGAATGAGATTTTCACTCTGCAGCGGAGTGTGCACTGATATGAAACTTCCTGGCAGATTAAAACTGTGTGCCCAACCGAGACTCGAACTCGGGACCTTTCCCTTCACATGGTTTGGAAGGTAGGAGACGAGATGCTGGCAGAAGTAAAGCTGTGAGTACCGGGCTTGAGTCGTGCTTCGGTAGCTCAGATGGTAGAGCACTTGCCCGCGAAAGGCAAAGGTCCCGCGTTTGAGTCTCAGTCGGGCACACAGTTTTAATCTGCCAGGAAGTTTCATATCAGCGCACACTATGCTGCAGAGTGAAAATCTCATTCTGGACACATCCCCCAGGCTGTGGCTAAGCCATGTCTCCGCAATATCCTTTCTTTCAGGAGTGCTAGTTCTGCAAGGTTCGCAGGAGAGCTTCAGTAAAGTTTGGAAGGTAGGAGATGAGATACTGGCAGAAGTAAAGCTGTGAGTACCGGGCGTGAGTCGTGCTTCGGTAGCTCAGATGGTAGAGCACTTGCCTGAAAGGCAAAGGTCCTGAGTTAGAGTCTCCGTCGGGCACACAGTTTTAATCTGCCAGGAAGTTTTCAGGATCCAAACTGTTGTGACCAGACGAAACTATGGTCATCTGGCCATAACTGTGGGTTCTTTGATTGCTGTGGGAGAAGGCTCATCAAACTTAACACGTGAAATATTAGTTCACTTTATTGCATAAATGATTTACTTAACTTTGACACAGTTCTTTGCCCCAGGACTGCTTGATAATTTACAAATGCCATTGACTATGAAAGCATCACTTGATGCACAGGTTAACAAACTATCCTTTTGCAGTACAAAATGCATCATTTATGAAAGTACATTTCATCAGAAACTTTTAACTGTCACTGTCCTACCCGATTGATGTTGACTGCTGTAGCTGAGGTCTCGAACTGGGGGAAAGCTCTTCCAAGCTCGGCTAAACATTCTGCTGCTGTGCTGAGAGGAGAGGTGTTGGCATCAGGAGTACCTTTGATTCATCATTGCCATTTGCAGTGGAACCTCACTAGCATCTGTGGTATCGATATGCATTGTTGACTTTGGCATGACACCACAATCTCTGAGTGATACTACAGATGCAGTACTTACAATAACTTAGAAATGATAGTGTCATGTAATTCTACTTTCCTACAGCATCCACCATTTAGAAAACATTTTGCTTAATTCCCAACAGGTTTTCTCATTTAAAACAATCTGGACAACTGGTGGGAAAAGACATATAAGAATCAGTTGAGAAATGTTACATTCCTATATTTTTCATTTCATACACCTGGACTTTTTCACTTACATAATGGGTAGGGCAAGGGAGGAAGGATGGATGGATGGATGGAAGGAAGGAAGGAAGGATGGATGGATGGATGGATGGATGTATTAAATATGTATTACACTTAATCAATTGGATAAACTCAACCAGATCAGAACAGTACTCTTTATAAATTGGAAGAGAGAGATTCTTGTGTTGTTGTGTAAAATATTTATAAAATTTTCATATTGTATTTGTATTTTTCTGAGAACTGTATGTATTGAAAGGTATTCTCTTTCATGAATAAATCTAGCATAACATCTCCATGTCTTGTAACTACTGCCTGACCTCTCTCAACAACTATCAACAGAAGTTTGCAAAATATAATTAACTTTAAGCACATAGTTTTACAGCAGTTATCTTGAAATATGCACATACAGAATAATACTTACCGGATAAAATGGTTTATATGTAGTCATGTTAATATCATATTCTTGAGCCTGCACCAACTGCATTGTGCTATGTCTATTAGTTGTATACATCAATAAGTCACTCTAAGTAAAGCAGCTGGTGTCACAATAAATTTATACAAACTGTTGCATAGTGGACAACATAATGTAAGAGGGAAACAGTCTGATACATATGTTCCAGTGACTATTTGTATGGTGTGTGTATTCAAAAACACATCTAGATACATGCTTTCATTCATAACCAGAACACTAAAAACCACAGAAACAACTTCAGAAATATAATATTGAGTAATAAAAGTACTCAAAAAGTTTTCTGCCACCTGAATATCTGCAACTGAGTGGAGGCTCAGATTCAAGGAAATCAGAGAATGGAAGAATGAGCCATATGAAACAAAAAATTAAAAAAAAACACCTTTATGAAATAAAATGGTCATCACAATAATGGTAGTCTGTTCAAATATGTGTAATCAAAATGTGCTGCTCGGTAATGAATGTTTCTCCATTAACATGGGCTCAATTGTGTTTGTGTCTCCAGATATAGCAGACAATTACAATTGGTTGCTTCTTGTCTCCTGCATAAATATGTTCATGAAGTGGGTATGGTGTGCTCATTCATTATCATCATAAAAGATGAACCCATCACCAAAACATTGAATGTGGAGTTGAACAATAGGTTGGACGATCCTGTCCCAATACTGCACAGCCCTCAAATTACCATCAAGAGCAATGAGAGGTGTCTGAAATCAATACATGATACTTGCCACAAACATAACTCTTCCACATCTCTGCGACAGACATCCATTGGTACCTGCTCACCTCCACACTCTTCTACGATGATCATCAGGGGCTTTTTCTGTTCATAATATATGCATAGAGGCCAGATTGATTAGGTGAAGACTTGTATACTTTTTAGGTCAAAACAGGCCTCCTAGTTGCCTCCAAAGTGGCAGTGTGTGATTTTGTTGCATTCTCTTTAATTTGTATGCAATGTTAATTATCTGGTGTTGGTGATGGCAGGTAACCATTATGAGGCAGACATAGTGTTTTTTATCCCTCAATAGTGGTTGAATGTTCAAATGATGTAGCTGTAGTGTAATCCACTTCAGCAGGCAACATCATGTGCTTAATAAAACTGCTTGCTGTGAAATGACAATGCAGGTACTGTCCAAGCTTTAAATGTCTATTCTAAGCTTGTTGACTGAGTGAATGGTGCACGCAAGCCACATTGTCCTGTTCATGAATGGAGAGACGTGAGCTCTACCGAGAATGAGGTATATTTTTACCTTCATTACACAGGTACGTACATACATACATAGTAATTTTCTGTGATCGCAAGAGTGTTGATGAAAAGGTTTCCAATAAAAATCTTGCACTATGCAGGTAATGAAGATAGTGCAAAAGCTTTCTGAGCAGTTTATATCAAATTATTCAATACGACAATACTGGAAATGAGGAAAAGCCCACAGCCCTCCTCATAGAAGCATGTAGCCAGCCTGTTCCAGAAAACAGAAGTGCACACAATCTCATGTTATTTAGTTTTGGAAAAAAAATGAAAGGGGAAGGACTGCATGTTCAGCTCTGAGTTATAATTAATGCCATGGTAACTGAAAATAGTATAACATATATTACAAGTGGTTTTATTTCAATGTATGTGATTTTCTGCAATACCAATGTCTTCATGAGCAGAAAGTCTCTCCTATAGTGTGAAATACCTTCTCATACTGAAGAAACTTACTTGCAGCAGTGAATACCAGCGTCAAGAATTAGTGAACATTTTGGCCAGTATAATCCCTCAACCTATTAAATTTCAGGAGTGCAGCTGCAGAAACTTATTTCCTCTTCTAATATTTCAGCCATCTACAGAATGAGCCAATGGATTGAAACCACAATACTCACTACATAGTTTTAAACCACACGTGCCAGCTATGTTGATCAGCAACAAAGAGCATGCACAAACTGAATCTGTGACTGGCCGATACATGCTGGGATATCAATGTATCATTATTAGCAGCACTGTAGTGATGTCGTTGCAAGTTTGTTAAAGAAAGTGCCACATTCCATGATTTATCCAGATTGAAACCAATATCTTAATGAATTTTAACTGCTTCTTTCACCACCTAGTCCCAAAATGCTAGAATTTTGACATTTTCATACTTCATCAATTGACTGGTGTTGATGTAGTGCTCTGCCATTACTGATTTATCAGACTGTAAAAGCTATAGTGTTCCATGCATCTTTCATGAACTGTGCGTGTCATCTGCTCTGTGTCAAATGCTACAATTGTGGGTGATCTTCCATCAAAGATGACTTGCTCCAGAAGTCTAGGGTTGACAAAACCTCCAGCAAGCAACTACTGTGACTATTGTGTCTGCGGGGAGGGGGGGGGGGGGGGGGGGAGTGGGGAGTTTATGCCCTTACAAGGACCAATGCATATTTTCATTGAGCATGATTTTTCAATCAGATTTTAGGATTTGGTTTTATAGCTCTTTTTAATGAAGTTTCTGTCACCTCCTATACACCTTTCAGGTCATAAACTGGAAATTTACATGTGCATTCTCCTTCCATCACTTTGCAGTACTTAATGCAGAGATCACTGTTCTAATTACATCTGTAGAAGCCAATCTGTCACTCTTTTGCTTATGGATTTACCTTTGTTCTCCAGCAACTAACTACCTGCTGTCAGCCTCTCTTTTTTATGGTCATTTTTAGCTAAAGAAAATTTTTCTTTTGTTACTATTTTGTTGGTGATCTATCCATGTATTATAACTATTCCCAACATACTGTCTTGACTGCAGTCTGAATATGTCACTCTTGACTACGACTGTAGTCTTGAGGTAAAACGCGGGACTACCTCTGTTATGACTGTGCGCCCAAATTTGGCATTAATTGGCTATGGCAGCAGACAACCAATGCAAATGCCTTTGCTAACAGCATGACATTGCCTGCAGTGCCTCTCCTGGGCTCGTGACCATATCGGTAGGACCCTAGACGACTGGAAAATATTGACCTGGTCAGATTGGTTCCGATTTCAGTTGGTAAGCACTGGTCTAGGGGTAGTGTCTTTGATCAGTAATTAAAATGCCCTCTGTCCCGGGTTTGAACCCTGTCACTGCTTAAATTTTGAACAAAAATCAGCAGCAATGGCAGACAAAGACTTCTAGCATAAGAAGTCATCCTCATTCTGTCAACAGCAGAGGAGCAGACAGAGGTTCAGGGCACTCTTTGCCCTTGGGGTGGGAAACTACCCCTAAAAGGTGGAAGACTATGCGATGATCAACAGCATGAGGTTGCAGAAGGCAATGGAAACCACTGCATTAAAGACACATAACATGTATCCACAAGTCATGTGGCCTGTAATTGAAAAAGTGTCATGATGGTCTCTCCATTGGCAAAAGATTCCTGATTAGTCCCCCATTTGGATCTCTGGGAGTGGACTGCCAAGAGGGAGGTGACCTTGAGAAAAAGATTGGATAACCAGTGGAAGAGTTAATGTTCTATGAGTTGAACATGGAATGTCAGCAGTTTGAACATGGTAGGGAAGCTAGAAAATCTGAAAAGGGAAATGCTAAGGCGCAATCCAGATATAATGGGTGTCAGTGAAGTGAAATGGAAAGAAGACAAGGATTTCTGATCATGTGAGAATAGGGTAATATCAACAACAGCAGCAGAAAATGGTATAATGGGAGTAGGACTCATTATGAATAGGAAGATAGGACAGAGAGTGAGTTACTGTGAACAGTTCAGCGATAGGGTTGTTTTTATGAGAATCGACAACAGACCAACACCGACAACAATAGTTCAGGTATACATGCCGACATTGCATGCAAACGATGTGAGACAGAGAAAGTATATGGGGATATTGAACGTGTATGTAAAGGGAGATGAAGATTTAATAGTTATGGGGGGTGAAGTAGAAGAAAGAGTTATGGGAGGATGTGAGTTTGGTACTAGGAATGACAGAGGAAATAACTAAGTTCTGCAATAATTTTCAGATGGTAATGGCGAATACTGTGTTCAAGAAGTAGAGGATGGAGCTGAGGAAACACGTTTTTCGAACCACTAGTACGTGGCGACGAGAGGGGGTACTGACCTTGAATGAATGGTGGCACACTGCCCATACAATGTAGTTTCAGTCGCTATGGAGCATTGGAGCGTAGAGCACCGTGTGTTCGTTGTCAAGCAGTACTTTAGAAACAATGATTCCATAGTCACTGTGCAACATCTTTTCCATCAAAATTTTAGAGTTGGACGTCGAGGTGCAGTGCCCAATTGAAATACTGTACTCTGATGGGTTGCAGCATTTATAAGTACTGGATCTGTGATGAAAAAGAAACCACCAGGTCTTCCCCATTCAGTTCGTACTCTGGAAAATGTAGACCGAGTGAGAACGGCAGTTCTTAGTAGCCCGAAACGATCGGCTAGATGACAGGCTGTAGTGCTAGGTATGTCACGTCATTTGCTTCACCGCATCTTACGTGATGGTCTTAAGTTTCACCTGTACAAGATAATGATCGTTCAGCAGCTTAGTGGAGGGGATTTTTTACAGCGCAGAGAGTTTTGTCGTGTAATGGACGAAATTTTTACGGAAGATGCAGGTGCTACAGTCTTCATGAGTGACGAAGCTACATTTTCATGTAGACGGTTACATCAATGTTCAAAATTGTTGGTATTGGGTGCCGGAGAACCCACATGAATTACACCAATACCTCTCCACAGTTTAAAAGTAACAGTGTGGTGCTCCATTTCAAAGATGGGGCTTGTTGGACCCTATTTTTTTGAAAAGTAAGGAACTGCAGATACTGTGACATCAGCGCGCTATGTTAAACAACTTTCTTCATCCAGAACTTGAAAGACGTCAAGTGAACATGAGAGAAATATGGTTTCAGCAAGACGGTGCCGCAGCTCACATGGCCAGAGCATCCGTGGAAGTGGTTCGACAAATGTTCCCAGGACATGTTTTTTCGAGATATAGTGATGTTTACTGGCCCCCTCGCTCACCTGATTTGTTGATATGCGACTACTTTTTGTGGGGATATTTAAAATCAAAAGTCTACATGAACAAGCCTCGCACAATCACTGACCTGAAGAATTCGATTCGTCAGGAAATTGAAACAGTTTCGAATGAAGTGTTGGAGAGAGCCGTGCATAACTTTTGGGAGATGATCCAAATTTGTATCCAGCAAGAAGGACATCATCTCTAAGACATTATTTTTCAAACCTAATTAAAGTATGTATATTTCAAAACTGCATTAAAAAATCTATCACTTAATGCTTGTTTTTATTATTTTTATCAAACCAAGTCCCAGTCATTCAATAGTGAAAAATGTGTTTCCTCTGCTCCACCCTGTACAAGAGGAGGAGGTATAATTGAAAAATATAGAGGTACAGGAAGATTTCAGTTAGATTACATCATGGTCAGGCAGATATTCAGAAATCAAATATTGGATTGTAAGGCATACCCAGGTGCAAATACAGACTCTGATCACAATTTGGTACTGATGAAGAGTTTAAGAGGCTGGTCAGAAAGAATCAATGCATAAAGAAGTGAGATATGGAAGTTCTAAGGAATGAAGATACACTGGAAATTCTCTGGGGCTACAGGTACTCTGAAAATTAATAGCTCAGTAGGCATTTCAGTTGAATAGGACTACACATATCTGAAAAGGACAATCAAAGAAGTTGGAGAGAAACACGTAGGTACAAGGAAGGTAACTGTGAAGAAACCATGGATGACACAAGAAATACTTCAGTTGATTGATGAAAGAAGGAGGTACAGAAATGATTAAGGAAATACAGGAACATAGAAATATAAGTCACTTAGGAATGAAATAAATAGGAAGTTCATGGAAACTAAGGTGCAATGGCTACATGAAAAAATGTGGGGGAAAAAAACAGTCAGAAGAACTGACTCGGTACATAGAAAAGTCAAAACAAACTTTGGTCAGATTAAAAGCAGAGGTGGTAACATTAAGACTGCAATGAGAATTCCACCATTAAATGCAGAGGAGAGAGCCGATTGGTGGAAAAGAGTACATTGAAGACCTCTACGAGGGGGAGGACTTATCTGATGATGTGACAGAAGAAGAAACAGGAGTCAGTAGGGAAGAGAGAGGGAATCCATCATAAGAATCAAAATTTAGAAGGGCTTTGGAAGACTTAAAATCAAACAAGGCAGAAGATCATAGATAACATTCCATCAGAATTTCTAAAATCAAAAGGGGAAGTGACAACAAAATGATTATTCATGTTGGTGTGTAGAATGTATGAGATTGGTGATATACCAACAGACTTTCAGAAAAACATCATCCACACAATTCTCAAGACTGTGAGAGCCAACAAATGCAAGAATTATCACACAATCAGCTTAACCCTGCGGCGGGCGTGTGGCGGCATACAGTGCTGCCAATTTTGTTTTCGTTCAATAATTACGTCAGCGCACCGAGCACACAACAGTGGTGCTAGATATGCTTTGATTGTTAAGTCACGCACCAAACTGCATTACTGTGCCGTCATTATACCCACCATAACAGCTGTGACTCACCTGTGAAGTGGACGACTGCACCAAGACGGCATGTAGCCATACCACTGTGGAATGTTTTGATGATTAGAAGCTTTGTTTTACAACTCTATGGGTGAATGATGATTCAGTTGTTAACATTGCTTTGTGTTATTAGAATTATTTTACTATCTCCCAGGTCCGCACAAAGGAAAGGACTAACACCAGCAGAAATTGAGCATCTTCTTCTGCAATCATCTGACGGAGAAGATTACGCAGATTTCTCTGACAGCGACGAGGAAGCAGAAATAATTGAAACTGCAGATCATTATAGTGAATCTGAGCAGTCATGCATTGACGGGAATGAAGTGAAAGGAATGCCACATGATGACTGCCATTTTTATATTGGTAAGGACCAAGAAACTTTGTGGATAAATAATCCATTAGCACTACCAGGGAAACCAAAATGTAAGAATATAATTAAAGTCTTACCTGGTCCGAAATGCAATGGTTGAGAAGCTAAAACTGAAATTGAAAGTTTTGTCATTGTTTGCTTCTGAGATAATTGATTATGTCGTTGCAAACACAAACAAGTACATAAATAACAAGAGATCATCTGTGAATTACTCAAGGGTTAGAGATTGCAAAACTACTTCTGCTTCTGAAATAACGGCTCTTTTAGGAGCACTGTTTCTCATTGCTGTACAGAAAGGATGATGCACAAATGTATTAGAACTGTGGGCATCAAATGGAACAGGAATGATTATTCTAAGGGCAGCTTTTAGCTACAAGCACTTTCTGTTCTTGCTCCGGTCACTCAGGTTTGACGATACTTTTACAAGAAAAGCACGACTAGCAACTGATAAACTTGCTGCCATCCGCAATCTCCACTCAGCATTTCTGAACAACTGCAGAAACAACTATAGTCCAGGGGAGTTCACAACCATAGACGAAATGCTTGTCCCATTTCGTGGACATTGTGGTTTTGTTCAGTACATGCCCAATAAGCTCTCTAAGTATGGATTGAAGTTGTATGCATTGTGCAATAGCAAGACATTTTATACTTTTAATTTTGAACTATACTGTGGCAGACAGAATCCTGGACCATATGTTGCATCTAACCAGCCAACGCATATTGTGAAGGGAACTCACAGGAATGTAACTACGGACAACTACTACAGTAGTTACCCTGTAGCCCAGCATCTTTTAGAAAATGGGCTAACGTTCATTGGAACATTGAAAAAGAACAAGAAGGAAATTCTTCCAGAATTTTTCCCCAACAGATCGCGAGAAATTGGAAATTGGCTTTTCAGGTTTCAACATGACTTCTGTCTTGTTTTGTGCCAAACAAAAAGGAACAAGGCTGTGCTTTTCCTGTCGTCAATGTATGAAACTGCTGAAATCGACACCGCTACAGGCAAGTCTGTTTTAAATTTGGACTACAATGCAAGAAAAGGTGGAGTCGATACTGTGGATTATATGTGTACATCCTACTCTACACAAAGCATCACAAGAAGATGGCCCTTTGCATTGTTTTTTCGTTATCTGGATATTGCTGGGATAAATTCCCAGGTCTTGTTTCTTGCAAACAATCCAGAGAGAAGATTCAGAAGAAGAACCTACCTAACAAACCTGGCCTTGGCTCTGATGGACTGCCATTTGAAAGAAAGGGCTCAGCTCTCTACTCTACCACGAGATATTCAAGGATTTCTGTCACCTCATCAATCAATTCCCGCCAATCATGATGAGACTGTAAGAAGGTGTGGGAGGTGCCATCTTTGTGGTGGTAAAAAAAAAATAATAAAATTGCTGTCACTGGCAATAGCTACAAAAGATTCGTTTGCAAGCAACATTGCCACAGTGTTGTCACATGTAATGATTGCAGAGCTTCTCCAGAGGAAGAAAGTGTGTGATTCTTGATATGTATTTACTGACTGCCTTATTCTTTATTATTACCACAAAGTTTTTATACATATTACATGTTTTTGTAAAACTTGCTTTAACAATGGTAAACAATCGAATCATATCTGTGGTTATAATTTATTTAGAATTTGTTATTAAAGTAGCACTTAGGAAATATCCTGGAAACGCGTGTCAGATATTCTGTAACAATTTTAATTTTCCCATGCACCTTGGATATATGTATACAGATCATATTAAAAGTTGCTGTTAAGAATGATGTTATAAACAATAAATAATTAATTCCACCAAAACATAAAAAAACTGCTTTTTTATGTATTTAAATGTAGGCGGCACTGTGTGCCACACGCGGCCGCTGACGCAACAGTCTGAAGCACGCCTGCTGCAGGGTTAACAGAGTGTGCATCCAAGTTGCTGATGGTAATATACAGAAGAACGGAAAAGAAAATTGACGAGTTGTGAGAAGTCGATCAGTTTGACTCTAGGAAAGGTAAAGGCACCAGAGAAGGAGTTCTGACATTGCAGTTGGTAATGGAAGCGAGACAGAAGAAAAATGAAGACGCTTTCATAGGATTTGTTGACCTGGAAAAAGCATTCAGCACCTTAAAATGGTGCAAGACGTTCAAAATCCGGAGGAAAATAGGGGTAAGCTGTAGGGAAAGACAGGTAATATACAATATGTACAAGAACCAAGGAGGATCAATAAGAGTGGGAGACCAAGAAAAAATAGCATGGATTAAAGAGGGTGTAAAACAAGGATGTAGTCTTTTTGCCCATGCTGTTCAATCTATACATCAAAGAAGAAATGATGGAAACAAAAGAAAAGTTAGAGTGGAATTAAAATTCTAGGTGAAAGGATATCAATGTTAAGGTTCACTGATGACATTGCTGTCCTCAGTGAAAATGAAGAATTATGAGATGTGTTGAATGGAATGAACACTGTAATGAGTACAGAATATGGATTGTTGAGTAAATCAAAGAAAGACGAAAGTAATGAGAAGTAGCAGAAATTAGAACAGTAAGAAACTTATCATAATTGGTGATTACGAAGTAGAAGTAGTTGAGGAATTCTGCTACCTAGGCAGCAAAATAATCCATGATGTATGGAGAAAGGACATAAAAAGCAGACTGGTAAGGCAAAAAGGGCATTCCTGGTCAAGAAAGTTTACTAGTATCAAACATAAGCCTCAATGTGAGGATAACATTTCTGAGAATGTATGTTTGGAGCACAGCATTGTATGGCAGTGAAACATCGACTGTGGGAAAACTGGAACAGAAGAGAATAGAAGCATTTGAGATGTGGTGCTACAGAAGAATGTTGAAAGCTAGGTAGATTGATAAGGTAAGAAATGAGGAGATTCACCACAGAATCAGTGAGGAAAGGAATATATGGAAAACACTGACAAGAAGAAGGAACAGGATGATAGGGCATCCTTTAAAACATCACAGAACAACTTCAACGGCACTAGAGGGAACTGTTGAGGGTAAAAACTGTGGAGGAAGACAGGCTGGTATACATCCTGCAAATAATTGAGGACGTAGGTTGCAAGTGCTACTCTGAGATGAAAAGGCTGGCACAGGAGAGGAATTCGTAGCAGGACACATCAAACCAGTCAGACGACTGATGGACTGGGTCCTCTGTTCCAAGTAAACTTATCATTGATTACAAATGGTTGTGTTCGTCTACTTGGAGACCGTTTGTAGCCATTCATAGGCTTCATGTTCCCAAATAATGATGAAAATTTTTTGGATGAAAATGTGCCATATCACTGGGCCAAAGTCATTCACAATTGGTTTGAAGA
Organism: Schistocerca nitens; assembly: GCF_023898315.1. Lineage (NCBI taxonomy): Eukaryota > Metazoa > Arthropoda > Insecta > Orthoptera > Acrididae > Schistocerca > Schistocerca nitens. Next base: position 147,666,427 of record NC_064616.1, on the reverse strand, counting down.
ACATGCTGGACATTTTGAGCAAATGATATGGCCAACCCAATTGCCTGACATGAATCCCATTTAACATTTATGGGACATGATCAAGAGGTTGATTCATGTACTAAATCTTGCACCAGCAACACTTTTACAATCACAGATGGCTATAGAGGCAGCAGGGCTAAACATTTCTGCAGGGGGCTTCCAACAACTTGTTGAGTCCATGCCACATCGAGTTGCTGCACTACACCTTACAAGAGGCCCTACATGATTTCAGGAGATATCCCTTGACTTGTGTCACCTCAGTGTAACACACATGCAATCTTTGAGCAAATAACATGCATATACATATATTACTATCACATTGGCGTTTCACTTTAAGATACTATGGTATTACATTTTTTAGTTTATTGTTTTATTTTTTTGCTTACTGTCACTTCAGCAAGCAAAGTGCTAAGAAGAATTACAGTCTACATTTTAGTTGTTCAAAGTGGAATCAAAAAGTCGGTCACAAGGCAATGATAGAGAGTACTTAAGTGTTGGCCTTCTTGAACTCATCACAGATATCGTGACAAAAAGCTAAATTATTGTTTAAAAGAAATTCAAGACAGAACTGCTGTCCACTACTTACTTCCAGGAAACATAATATTTAGCATTGTTGATACATGTGTAAAAATTGCAGGAAATTATTTGTGTGCAATAAACGTCACATCGGTGCACAAGTGTACTTCGCACTTGGATACGCAAATGATTTACCATTTCAGTGCAGCCTCACATTGTAGCTAACGAAATGAAGGCAGAGCTCACCATCTGCAGCATCGTTGACAGAACCGACTGCGGACCTATGGTGCAGAGCCGGGTGGAGGGTCTGAATCAGAGGCTCAGATGGTTTTGCGACCGTGTTGGCTGCAGATTCCTTGACTTGCGCCATAGGGTGGTGGGGTTTCGGGTTCCGCTGAATAGGTCAGGAGTTCACTACACTCGGCTGGCGGCTGTACGGGTAGCGGAGGCTATGTGGCATGGACTGGGCGGTTTTTTAGGTTAGAAGGCCTTGGGAAAGTACGGGGTGGGCTGCAATCTCAAAGGGTGCATGGCAAATACAGGATGTGCTTGGATCAAGGAACAGTCGGAATTGTAGTTGTAAATTGTTGTAGTTGTGTTGGGAAAGTCCCTGAGCTTCAAGCGCTAATAGAAAGCACAAGAGCTGAAATTGTTATAGGTACAGAAAGCTGGCTAAAGCCTGAAATAAGTTCTGCAGAAATTTTTACGAAGTCTCAGACGGTGTTCAGGAAAGATAGATTAGGCAGAATTGGTGGTGGAGTGTTTGTGTCTGTCAGTAGTGGTTTATCTTGTAGTGAAGTCGAAGTAGATACTCCATGCAAATTGGTATGGGTGGAGGTTATACTTAACAGCCGAACTAAGTTAGTAATTGACTCCTTCTACCGACCCCCAGACTCCAATGATATAGAAGCTGAACAGTTCAGAGAAAATTTGAGTCTCGTAACAAATAAATACCCCACTCATACGGTTATAGTTGGTGGGGACTTCAACCTTCCCTCGATATGTTGGCAAAAATACTTGTTCAAAACTGGTGGTAGGCAGAAAACATCTTCAGAGATTGTCCTAAATGCTTTTTCCGAAAATTATTTCGAGCAGTTAGTCCACGAACCCATGCAAATTGTAAATGGTTGCGAAAACACACCTGACCTCTTAGCCACAAACAATCCAGAGCTAATAGAGAGCATCATGACTGATACAGGGATTAGTGATCACAAGGTCGTTGTAGCTAGGATCAACACTGTTTCTTCCAAATCCACCAGAAACAAACGCAACATAATTTTATTTAAAAAAGCGGATAAAGTGTCACTAGAACCTTTCCTAAGAGAGAATCTCCATTCCTTCCAAACTGACTATGCAAATGTAGACGAGATGTGGCTCAAATTCAAAGATATAGTAGCAACAGCAATTGAGAGATTCATACCTCATAAATTGGTAAGAGATGGAACTGATCCCCCGTGGTACACAAACAGGTCCGAAGGCTGTTGCAGAGGCAACGGAAAAAGCATGCGAAGTTCAGAAGAACGCGAAATCCCGAAAATTGGCTAAAATTTACAGACGTGCCAAATTTGGCACGGACTTCAATGCGAGATGCCTTTAATAAGTTCCACAATGAAACATTGTCTCGAAATTTGGTAGAAAATCCGAAGAAATTCTGGTCGTATGTAAAGTACACAAGCGGCAAGACGCAGTCAATACCTTCACTGCGCAGTGCCGATGGTACTGTTACCGACGATTGTGCTGCTAAAGCGGAGTTATTGAATGCAGTTTTCCGAAATTCCTTCACCAGGGAAGATGAATGGAATATTCCAGAATCTGAAACACGAACAGCTGCTAGCATGAGTTTCTTAGAAGTAGACACCTTAGGGGTTGTGAAGCAACTCAAATCGCTTGATACGGGCAAGTCTTCGGGTCCAGATTGTATACCGATTAGGTTCCTTTCAAATTACGCTGATACAATAGCTCCCTACTTAGCAATCATATACAACCGCCCGCTCACCGATAGATCTGTACCTACAGATTGGAAAATTGCGCAGGTCGCACCAGTGTTTAAGAAGGGTAGTAGGAGTAATCCATCGAACTACAGACCTATATCATTGACATCGGTTTGCAGTAGGGTTTTGGAGCATATACTGTATTCAAACATAATGAATCACCTCGAGGGGAACGATCTATTGATACGTAATCAGCATGGTTTCAGGAAACATCGTTCTTGTGCAATGCAGCTAGCTCTTTATTCGCACGAAGTAATGGCCGCTATCGACCGGGGATCTCAAGTTGATTCCGTATTTCTAGATTTCCGGAAAGCTTTTGACACCATTCCTCAGAAGTGACTTCTAATCAAGCTGCGGGCCTATGGGGTATCGTCTCAGTTGTGCGACTGGATTCGTGATTTCCTGTCAGGAAGGTCGCAGTTCGTAGTAATAGACGGCAAATCATTGAGTAAAACTGAAGTGGTATCAGATGTTCCCCAGGGAAGCGTCCTGGGACCTCTGCTGTTCCTGATCTATATAAATGACCTGGGTGACAATCTGAGCAGTTCTCTTACGTTGTTCGCAGATGATGCTGTAATTTACCGTCTAGTAAGGTCATCCGAAGACCAGTATCAGTTGCAAAGCGATTTAGAAAAGATTGCTGTATGGTGTGGCAGGTGGCAGTTGATGCTAAATAACGATAAGTGTGAGGTGATCCACATGAGTTCCAAAAGAAATCCGTTGGAATTCGATTACTCGATAAATAGTACAATTCTCAAGGCTGTCAATTCAACTAAGTACCTGGGTGTAAAAATTACGAACAACTTCAGTTGGAAAGACCACATAGATAATATTGTGGGGAAGGCGAGCCAAAGGTTGCGTTTCATTGGCAGGACACTTAGAAGATGCAACAAGTCCACTAAAGAGACGGCTTACACTACACTCGTTCGTCCTCTGTTAGAATATTTCTGCGCGGTGTAGGATCCTTACCAGGTGGGATTGACCAAGGACATCGAAAGGGTGCAAAAAAGGGCAGCTCGTTTTGTATTATCGTGTAATAGGGGAGAGAGTGTGGCAGATATGATACGTGAGTTGGGATGGAAGTCATTAAAGCAAAGACGTTTTTCGTCGCGGCGAGATCTATTTACGAAATTTCAGTCACCAACTTTCTCTTCCGAATGCGAAAATATTTTGTTGAGCCCAACCTACATAGGTAGGAATGATCATCAAAATAAAATAAGAGAAATCAGAGCTCGAACAGAAAGGTTTAGGTGTTCGTTTTTCCCACGTGCTGTTCGGGAGTGGAATGGTAGGGAGATAGTATGATTGTGGTTCGATGAACCCTCTGCCAAGCACTTAAATGTGAATTGCAGAGTAATCATGTAGATGTACATGTAGAATATTACCATCTACATTCTATATATAAGGAAAGATTGCGCAGCCTGTTTTTCATTCACAGATCACATTTTAATGTTGGTTGTCATTAAAAGGTTGTGTTGGAATTCAATAGTGACAGGAGCATGGTCTCCTGAGGCTGTAGTTTATCATTTCAAAGATATTCTGCTTAGATTGGCTGGGATCCCACAGTACCACACAAATATGGAATAGGCAGGTACCAGAGGTCCGTAATATAAAACAGACATATTATTCACTCAGATGGGTGAGAGCGCACAGCCGCATCATGAACCTTGATTCAGGAAATGGGCTTGTTTACAATAAGAAAAGGATCCATACAGACAGTGAGATGATGTGTAGATCACTGTTGTGGATTCCCTCAACATGGCAGCAGAGAGGTGTGCTGACGATGGCACACCCAATGACAACACTGGACATATGAGTGGCACCTTATTGTCTTTTCAGTGAAGTTCAAGTTCTAGTTCTCCATATATCGAGATGGACATATCCAAATGTGGAATCTCCAATGAGAATGAACACTGCCAGGTAGCATCCGTCATCATCATATGGGCCCAGCACCTGGGTACAAAACATGCTCACCTCAAGTTTGCATAGGCAGTAATTTGGAAGCAGCCATTACATTTATGACATGTTAAGATCAGTGGTTGTGTGCTATCATCAAAGTCTCATAAGTTATCTTTCAACAAGTTTTTAACATTACTTTTAGGACAAACTTCACAGTAATGGACTTCACAAACTACAAACACTGGAAGTTTAAATTCTCCCCAAACTATGAATAATTTTTTATGAGAAACATGTTCCAGTTCCTACCATCTTAACTAACTGTATTTGCTTCTGACTGCACAGGACTACACAGTCAGTTTGCTCTGAATATCACGATTATCACCAATGACCATACTAAAATCATGGACTCTGGTTTCCTTTATTGACCTGGAGCTGAACATGATCTCTAATTAATGGAGCTTTAAGTACCTCTCTCGAGCAGTTTGCATCCAACTATACCAGATTATAAGTAGCTTTGTTTTTTATGTAGCATTTCTTTCTGTGTAATGAATCTGCCAATAGTATCCTGCAGATGCAGGGAGTATTTATTAATGTACTGCCCATGAGTCTGATAGGCTTTGTGATATAGGGTAGTTAGCTTAAAGACACTCTCTTATTAGAGCAAGACCGATACAATACTATTGTTTGACAAAAACTACATACAGTTTCAAATATTTTTAAAATTGGGCAAACTGTTTCTACCGCTAATAGTTTCAGTAGTATTGCACTCTTAAATTCCAAAAAAGCACATAATACTTTTCATTTTATGCATTATTTCATTCTTCACTACACAATTTGGTATACTTCAACAACATCAATTGATATCAAAATCATTAAAAAACCCAACAAAAATACTGATTACAACTCAAATCACAAACAATTTTCAACACAGCTAATGCAGATATACTTTTTGTACATTTATATACAGAAGCGACAATAAGTATCTTGATAAACACGTTTTCGCCACTAGGGTGTGCATCATGGGCCCCTCTGCCTATCCGGCCCATCTCAGTTCACTGTGCAGTGGCATGCATTCATATAAATACATGTATCAGGATTCAGCACAGTGGAGGTAAGAACAACATTGACAATGTTGTGGTCAGTCCAAAACTATTTTGGCACTGTGGTTTACGTTCAGAAAACAAATGCCTACACAAGTATTACGTTGAACACCTTTGACTTACATTAGCTTCTGTTTTGTTTCTACACTGTTCACAACATGCTGAAGGTCAAAGAGTATTCAGTAGACCTCAAAAATGTGGTACTTGATGCCCCACAGCGATGTCAGTCTAAGGCAGATGTTGCTCAGGATTTCGATTTGTCGAAAAAAATTGTGAGTGTTTGGAATAAGAAGAAATGATTAACAGGGATCACAGATAATAAACATAGAATGGGAAGGTGCAGCAAAGTCATACCACAAACAAAGAATCTTGTAAGGTTGATGTCAAAGACTGCTGTTGACATAAACACAGAGATGCGTCAATTCCACAATGTGGAAATATCAAACAGTACTGTAAAACTGATTCTCAGTGAGTCTAATCTTCATGGCTGGCGTGCTAGCAAAAAGCCATTAACATCAGCAAAGAATTTGAAAGCCCGACTTGATTTTGCCAGAGCACATAAGGACAGGTCATGTCAACAGTGGTCGTGTGCTCTCTGTAGCTATCAAAGTAAGTTTCAATTCTTTTCTTTCAGTGGGATTCGATATGTATGAAGACTAATCAATGCAAGAAACGATGGACAGTACCGAGTATCCACTGTTACACATGGCTGTCTGGATTTTGTGGTGTGGGGGTACTTCTTCCATTCAGGTGTTGGTCCCCTGTACCCATTAAGTTATTGTGGATCATTTCAAATACTGTGAAATCTTGAAAACACAAGTTGGCCCATGCCAATTGTAACAGGACATCATCCTCTAGCATTACTTTTCCTCAACAGTAATTGCCAATACCAGTGATATTTTTCGAATTTTGGACAAGTTAATGTTATCTCAATTGCTTTTCTGAAAACTTTCATATAATTTTATACACAGTATGCTATATTTCAAGCTAAAATTTATGAAAAGGAATTACTTTATAAAAATATTTTAGTTTCGATGTCCTAATTGATAAGTATTAGTTCCGAATGTACAGTTAAAACCTTTTTTATTTTTAGAAGCATTTGAAATTATGAATTATTTGCACACTTAAAATTTCTATTATTAATTATGAAATCCTGTACTGAAATTAATAATGTAATGAAAACTAGTAGGAATTCATTTGTTAAGAAAAATTGTAAACCCTTTTGAATATGGTTATTTCCACAGAGTGTGGGAGTTGTAAGCTTGCCTCTGATGTGATTGGACATATTTTTGTACAATAGGTGCGAACATTGTGACTTCGGTTTTGTTAATGAGAAAAACCAAAATACCGTATGACATACCACAATGTGAGAAAACCAGTGGAAAATATATTTACGTAAAAAATTCTGCAACAACAATCTTCCAATTTATTTAGTTCAAATCAACTGTGATGATGGATTTTCAGCTTCAAGAATCAGCCCCCTAGTCAAGAAGAACTGGAGTCATCTCAGCATGACAAGCTAAGTAAACTTGAAAGTGTATTGTAATCTTCAATCCTCTCAAATCTTCATAAAAGACTTTGCTTATTAATTACTTGGACTGGGCATTGTTTAATGTGGACATTAGATGGAAGAAGGAAGGAGAGAGGAGATTACACAATGATAAAAATGGGACAAAACTGGTAGTTTCATCATGACACCAAACCTAAGCACCCCTCTGCTCATCACAGAATTTTTGGGATGGGTGCAAGGAAGAATGCTTAAGTGGCCTAGTCAAAGCCCAGATCTCAATCCGATCCAATACCTGTGGCAGGAATTTGATCGAAGGCTAAGACAACAAAAATTCTCCAGCCACAACCAATCATTGCAATCTTTTGTTAAAGAATGGCAGAAGATCATTTGGCTGCCCTTGTTACTCCATGCTGTGCGGCTGTAATTAAGGTAAGAAAAGTCGTGCAACAAAATTCTAATGGCTGTGTACACCGATTCAAGTTCCCCAAGTCTAAAGCTGTAAAACTAATTGTGATATTGCCAGTTATGGAACACAATGTTCCTTGTGATGTGACATTAGCACAAGTAACACAATATCGAGAAACACAATATCGAGAAAAACAATATCAAGTGCCATAATTATAAAGAGTTTCCTTTGAATAAGTTTTTTCCTTATGAAAATTTGTTTGTCAAAATACTTATTGTCGCTACTGTACATGCTGATAAAGAGCTTACTGTGCTAGATGCTGATCATACAGCAGGGAGCACAAAGCACAAAAATAGTACCAGATAAAAAAAGTCTTGAAAGAATTTTACCAATGGAAAATTTTGTGGTCAGTGCAATATAGTTTTGAGCTGACAACTTTACTCATAGTATTTGAAGTATACCAGGGGTTTGGCATGTGTATTTAAACTGAGGAAATCTTCAGGTTATGGAAGTGTTTTGATTGTCATAAGACACTGCAAATGTGACTTAAGGTGCACATATGAATCCATCAAAACACAGGTTGTTCTGTTTATGGTATGGAATAAGTCCTGTGAAAGGTAAAGGAATGATAGAAACAAGTAAAGATATAAGGCTATAAGAGCATTAATGGCACACAACAATCAAGAAACATTCCAGGGAATTTTAGAAGTGGCTTTGCACTAAGAAGACCTGTACAGTTCTGAATTTGATATGTACTGGAATTTTCAAAGAAATCTACAAGGTCACTAGTGCAATATAAGTTTCTTTCCACTGCCAGTACAAGGGCCCCAACATGGATATACACTTGAGATTATTGCACAGCATCCTAAAACATATACAGTAAAACCCCTTTTTACACTTTTCAGCAGACTGACACAAAAAAGTGTAAAATGCAGGAAAGTGTAAAATGCAGGAAATCACAGGTAACCCAAGTGAAAATGAATAAATTGCCCTTACTGTCATTCTCTTTAACTTGTTCAAAATATGAAATGAAAACAATAAAACTTTTGCCTGTTTAAAAAAGTCTGAAATAATTAATTGTTTTTGTTTCTTTCTAGCTCTATTTGTTTCTCCACTGTATACAACACATGAGTTTTTCTCTTCATTCCGATCATATCCATTGGTGTAAATAAAACACAGAGACTTATTATTGAAAAACATACAATTACAGTATACAGAATTTGTAACACAATATAGGTTAAAACACTGAAGTTGGCAGTCTTCGTAAACAGAAAACATTAGGCACAAAATCTACAGCTTGTTGCCAACAAGGAGGTCACTGAGTTCAGCGATGTCCTGAGTGAGAAAGAAGGTGGGAATTGTCACATTACACAGCATCTCTAGGAGGGACTTGTATGTCTGGCATCAGGTTGTACCAACCTACGACCATGCACCTAGTATGGATGCTACTGGAGTCACTATTGTCAGATAGTGATTATCCACAAGGCAGGAAGTTAGTATATTATCCCGCTCTTCCACACATTGGGAACCTATAGTTCAGGCAGCTGTGACCCAACTTAATGACAATGAAAATCTTGCTTACCACACTAACACTACATTACATTACATTACATGATCAATAATTTTGTTTATAGTCTGTATTTTCTGCTTTGTTGCAAATCTGACTTTTGAGCAGAAATACGAGGGTGGTTTGAAAAGTTCTTGGAATCACTATGAGAGGTCATCACTAGCACAACAAGTTGTTCATGTGATCAGAATGAGATTTTCACTCTGCAGCGGAGTGTGCGCTGATATGAAACTTCCTGGCAGATTAAAATTGTGTGCCCGACCGAGACTCGAACTCAGGACCTTTGGACCTTTGCCTTTCGCGGGCAAGTGCTCTACCATCTGAGCTACTGAAGCACGGCTCACGCCCGGTCCCACAGCTTTACTTCTGCCAGTATCTTGTCTCCTACCTTCCAAACTTTACAGAAGCTCTCCTGTGAACCTTGCCGAACTAGCGCTCCTGAAAGAAAGGATACTGCGGAGACATGGCTTAGCCACAGCGTGGGGGATGTTTCCAGAATGAGATTTTCACTCTGCAGCGGAGTGTGCGCTGATATGAAACTTTCTGGCAGATTAAAACTGTGTGCCCGACCGAGACTCGAACTCGGGACCTTTGCCTTTTGCGGGCAAGTGCTCTACCATCTTAGCTACCGAAGCACGCCCGGGCGTGAGTCGTGCTTCGGTAGCTCAGATGGTAGAGCACTTGCCCGTGAAAGGCAAAGGCCCCGAGTTCGAGTCTCGGTCGGGCACACAGTTTTAATCTGCCAGGAAGTTTTATGTTCATGTGATATTCTTTGGACTGTTGCCTGTAAAGATGTGCCATGTCAGTGCTCTTGGAAGAGAGCTGTGGCAGTGATATGGCCCTGTTGTTGTCCCAGTGTAGTGATTTGCAAAGAAGGAAAAAAATTAAAAAAGAGCAGTGATTAAGTACTTTGCAAAGAAAGGTACGAAAGCAAACGACATATGTGCTGATTTCCAGAATACACTGGGGGACTCTGCTCCTTCATATTCAACTGTTGCCAAGTGGACAAATGAATTTAAATTTGATTGGGAGAGCTTAGGTGATGATCCGCGCAGTTGTCGGCCAAGATTTGTCACTACTCCAGAAATCATTGCAAAAGTGCACAAAATGGCCATGGAGGATCGCCAATTGAAAGTGCGTGCAATTGCTCATGATAGCCAGATGTCATCTGAAAGGGTATATCACATTTAAACTGAAGAATTAGGAACACAAAATTTATGTGCAAGATGGGTGTAGTGACTCTTGATGCTGGATCAAAAACGCATGAGAATGGATATATCGGTATCATGTTTGGCCCATTTTAGGAGAAATGAACAAGAGTTTTTCCACCGGTTTGTGACCGCAGATGAAACTTGGGTGCACTACTGTAACCCAGAAACAAAACAACAATCAAAGCAGGCAAAGACAATTCCTTCAGTGCGAAAGGTCATGGCATCAGGGTTCTGGGATGCGAAGACGATTTTGTTTGTAGATTATCTCCCCACTGGGCACACAATTATTGGAGAATACTATTCTAACCACCTGGACAAACTGCAACAAAAGATATGTGAAAAAAAGGCCTGGTTTAGCAAGGAAGAAAGTCATCTTCAATCAAGACAATGCACACCCGCACACGTGCCATTGCCATGGCAAAATTAATCCCCCCCATGAACCACTAAATACATCCAGCCATTAGATGTCTACTTTTTCAGGCCATGAAAACTTTTTGTTTGGTGGTGGTGGTTAGTGTTTAACGTCCCGTCGACAACGAGGTCATTAGAGACGGAGCGCAAGCTCGGGTTAGGGAAGGATTGGGAAGGAAATCGGCCGTGCCCTTTCAAAGGAACCATCCCGGCATTTGCCTGAAACGATTTAGGGAAATCACGGAAAACCTAAATCAGGATGGCTGGAGACGGGATTGAACCGTCGTCCTCCCGAATGCGAGTCCAGTGTGCTAACCACTGCGCCACCTCGCTCGGTATCTTTTTGTTTGCATGCTTGAAGGTTGTATTAGAAATAAATTTATTTTGGAGGCACTGCAAGATACATTACATGGTCAAGTGTTAATAATGGAACTTCATTCAGTAGTTTATCACCAGATGTGTTCATCTGTTTTCAATGACTTGATCATTTATGCCTGCGACAGAGGAATCTATAACGAATCTCAGTTTCATACTAGAATCAATGATACTAGTAGGAAATAGGGATTGTAGTATCTAACACTGTGAAGACAGTGCTGTTATTAGCTATTTATGCTATTCTCAAATGTTCTGCCCAGAACATTTGGTAATAAGACCTAATTATCACAAATCGACACCATCATACGATGCAGCAAAATACACCAATACAGAAGTGCCATTTTACAATAGAAAAGTACAAGTGCCGTGCAGGATTAGCCAAGCGGTCTAAGGCGCTGCAGTCGTGGACTGTGCGGCTGATCCCGGCGGAGGTTCGAGTCCTCCCTCGCGCATAGGTGTGTGTGATTGTCCTTAGGATAATTTAGGTTAAGTAGTGTGTAAGATTAGGGACTGATGACCTTAGCAGTTAAGTCCCATAAGATATTAAAAAAAAAAAAAAAGTACAAGTCTGCATTTGTAGAAACATACCTTACACTGACTTAGCCTTTGTACATATAATTATGCATGCTTGCATATATGTTCAAGGATGTAAACAAATGTGTCCATTAGTGTGTAAACCATCTTTCCTATTACATACTGTACAGTATGTTGCGCAGTTTATTTTTGTCACGAATTAACACTGCCATTTGCCTGCAAAATGGACATATGGCTCACGAATACGTGGCCTTATTGCGCAAAAACTGTGCATTTCCTTAAGACTGGATCTTCACCAGTGTGTTCATGGACTCGAAATGAGCCCAGTATATAACAGTTTCACCCAAATACAACTCGTACAACAGAAACATCTTGCTTGTCAGATTCACAACAAATTTTTCAGCTGTAAATAGCAAATTAAATGAATGTGTTTACACATGTTCAATGTAATGGCTGAGACAACACAGCTGCATATGAATTTATGAATTCAGGCTTTGCAGATGGAACAACGTCGGTAGAGCACCAGCCCACGAAAGGTAAAGGTCCCAAGTTCCGAGTCTCGGTCTGGTACATAGCTTTAATCTGCCATGAAGTTTCATACCAGAGCACACTCCGCTGCAGATTGAAAATTTCATTCTAGGAACAATGTAGCTCACATTTGCACAGATTGTCTTCAAACTGTTTGATGACGTCTTCTTATTGGTTGTTGCTACTTTCCATCTGCACAAATCACAAATCATATGTTTAGATGTAAGCTCCAAGTGAAGATTTGTGCCATTGTCTTATGGCTGACACTTTAGATGTCACTTTTCCCTTATTCAAATGTAGCAACCTGTCATATAATTTGTCTGGCAAGTAATGCATAAGCACATGAATGGCCACATTTTGTCACTTGCTCTTCTTTCCCTTCAAATATATACGTTTTATCATGCCACACATTCTTTCCAAGTGCATGTTTGTGTCAAGGCCAGTGTTTTGTCAGTAACAATATGCCCAATTTGCACATATGGTCTTTTACTTTTTTTTTTCCTTTTTTTTCCAAAATATGTCCCAAATTTTGAAATGTACGAGTCTGTTTTCATGCGAAGTATAGCCTTTTCTAAAATTCCCACTAATGTCCTAAGATTCTTACATGCCTGTACTTGATTGCTATATCCCTTTACCACACTAAAATTTTTTTCTCCATACTCTGTCAGTGTGCCACAGACAGAACAATGTTTGATTGGAGTCATTACTTTGCACCATGCTCTGAAAAACACGTCTGCCATATCAGACCAATACGTTTGTCTGGAGAACACTTATAAGAATTTTTATGACACTTAAACAATTCCATAACTTTAAGATCTCTTTTGGGAAACATGAATGAACATGGGAGTCCCTGCCATAATTCACCTAACACCAGTGAAGTTGTTAGTTCAAAACTGTATTCAGTTAAACCAGAGGTGCTCTCCATGCAAATAGTTACTTCCAAATTTGTATAACATACCTTTTGGGGCATCATTCACTATTATTAAAATTAAATCCTTTCACAGATCCTATTCTTCTGATACACCACCTTCCACCTTGTAGAATTGGAGAACAGAAGCTGTTTCCTCCATCTCCTTCGCCCAAGGTTCTACTCTACTACCATCATTTGTGTGTCTTGTAGCCTCAGACTTTAGGTTGTAACTTTGAGCTATGTTGTGTGCATCTTTTCTTGACAAGAAGTTATGATGCTGCAAACCACTATCTTGAATCAGATATGCAAAACAGTCAAGAATGTGGTCAAGTGGAATCTTCATTGCTGTTTTCCTAGCTATTTCCTTCCTTTCAAATTTTGAAACAGCCTATCTCAACAGATTACCCCCATATGTGCTACAGAGGATAACTAACTTCCCCAGGTGAATGAAGTGTCTTGTCCATTTTAGATGGGCAGTGACCACCAATTTTATTATTGCTTAATATTTAAAGCTGTGGCACATAAAATATACCTTTACGCTTTCATCTGCACTTTTAACCAACTGTCCTTGTGCATGTAGGAACTTATTCAAGAATATATTTTCCTACTTTGTGCTTCCACTCATAAAACTGATTTACATTACAAAATTCACAATTTTCTTCACAGATATTTATATCACGGATCAAAGAACAAAGCTGAAGCATTCAAAACGCGTTGGGACAGCTTTTTTTGTCATCAGTCTACTGACTGGTTTGATGTGGCCCGCCACGAATTCCTTTCCAGTGCTAACCTCTTCATCTCCACGAATTCCTTTCCAGTGCTAACCTCTTCAATCTCAGAGTAGCACTTGCATCCTACGTCCCCAATTATTTGCTTGACGTATTCCAGTCTCTGTCTTCCTCTACAGTTGTTGCCCTCTACAGCTCCCTCTAGTACCATGGAAGTCATTCCCTCATGTCTTAGCAGATGTCCTATCATCCTGTCCCTGCTCCTTATCAGTGTTTTCCACATATTCCTTTCCTCTCCGATTCTGCGTAGAACCTCCTCATTCCTTACCTTATCAGTCCACCTAATTTTCAACATTCGTCTATAGCACCACATCTCAAATGCTTCGATTCTCTTCTGTTCCGGTTTTCCCACAGTCCATGTTTCACTACCATACAATGCTGTACTCCAGACGTACATCCTCAGAAATTTCTTCCTCAAATTAAGGCCGGTATTTGATATTAGTAGACTTCTCTTGGCCAGAAATGCCTTTTTTGCCATAGCGAGTCTGCTTTTGATGTCCTCCTTGCTCCGTCCATCATTGGTTATTTTACTGCCTAGGTAGCAGAATTCCTTAACTTCAATCCTGATGTTAAGTTTCTCGCTGTTCTCATTTCTACTACTTCTCATTACCTTCGTCTTTCTCCAATTTACTCTCAAACCATACTGTGTACTCATTAGACTGTTCATTCCGTTCAGCAGATCATTTAATTCTTCTTCACTTTCACTCAGGATAGCAATGTCATCAGCGAATTGTATCATTGATATCCTTTCACCTTGTATTTTAATTCCACTCCTGAACCTTTCTTTTATTTCCATCATTGCTTCCTCGATGTACAGATTGAACAGTAGGGGCGAAAGGCTACAGCCTTGTCTTACACCCTTCTTAATACGAGCACTTCGTTCTTGATCGTCCACTCTTATTATTCCCTCTTGGTTGTTGTACATATTGTATATGACCCATCTCTCCCTATAGCTTACCCCTACTTTTTTCAGAATCTCGAACAGCTTGCACCATTTTATATTGTCGAACGCTTTTTCAAGGTCGACAAATCCTATGAAAGTGTCCTGATTTTTCTTTAGCCTTGCTTCCATTATTAGCCGTAACGTCAGAATTGCCTCTCTCCTCCCTTTACTTTTCCTAAAGCCAAACTGATCGTCACCTAGCGCATTCTCAATTTTCTTTTCCATTCTTCTGTATATTATTCTTGTAAGCAGCTTCGATGCATGAGCTGTTAAGCTGATTGTGCGATAATTCTCGCACTTGTCAGCTCTTGCCGTCTTCGGAATTGTGTGGATGATGCTTTTCCGAAAGTCAGATGGTATGTCGCCAGACTCATATATTCTACACACCAACGTGAATAGTCATTTTGTTGCCACTTCCCCCAATGATTTTAGAAATTCTGATGGAATGTTATCTATACCTTCTGCCTTATTTGACTATAAGTCCTCCAAAGCTCTTTTAAATTCCTATTCTAATACTGGATCCCCTATCTCTTCTAAATCGACTCCTGTTTCTTCTTCTATCACATCAGACAAATCTTCACCCTCATAGAGGCTTTCAATGTATTCTTTCCACCTATCTGCTCTCTCCTCTGCATTTAACAGTGGAATTCCTGTTGCACTCTTAATGTTACCACCATTGCTTTTAATGTCACCAAAGGTTGTTTTGACTTTCCTGTATGCCGAGTCTGTCCTTCCGACAATCGTATCTTTTTCGATGTCTTCACATTTTTCCTGCAGCCATTTCATCTTAGCTTCCCTGCACTTCCTATTTATTTCATTCCTCAGCGACTTGTATTTCTGTATTCCTGATTTTCCCGGAACATGTTTGTACTTCCTCCTTTCATCAATCAACTGAAGTATTTCTTCTGTTACCCATGGTTTCTTCGCAGCTACCTTCTTTGTACCTATGTTTTCTTCCCAACTTCTGTGATGGCCCTTTTTAGAGATGTCCATTCCTCTTCAACTGTACTGCCTACTGCGCTATTCCTTATTGCTGTATCTATAGCGTTAGAGAACTTCAAACGTATCTTGTCATTCCTTAGTACTTCCGTATCCCACTTCTTTGCGTATTGATTCTTCCTGACTAATTTCTCGAACTTCAGCCTACTCTTCATCACTACTATATTGCGATCTGAGTCTATATCTGCTCCTGGGTACGCCTTACAATACAGTATCTGATTTCGGAATCTCTGTCTGACCATGATGTAATCTAATTGAAATCTTCCCGTATCTCCCGGCCTTTTCCAAGTATACCTCCTCCTCTTGTGCTTCTTGAACAGGGTATTCGCTATTACTAGCTGAAACTTGTTACAGAACTCAATTAGTCTTTTTTTTTTTTTTTTTTTTTTTTTTTTTTTGCTATTTAGGGAGTAAAATAACTGATGATGGTCGAAGTAGAGAGGATATAAAATGTAGACTGGCAATGGCAAGGAAATCGTTTCTGAAGAAGAGAAATTTGTTAACATCTAGTATAGATTTAAGTGTCAGGAAGTCGTTTCTGAAAGTATTTGTATGGAGTGTAGCCATGTATGGAAGTGAAACATGGACGATAACCAGTTTGGACAAGAAGAGAATAGAAGCTTTCGAAATGTGGTACTACAGAAGAATGCTGAAGATAAGGTGGGTTGATCACGTAACTAATGAGGAGGTATTGAATATGATTGGGGAGAAGAGAAGTTAGTGGCACAACTTGACTAGAAGAAGGGATCGGTTGGTAGGACATGTTTTGAGGCATCAAGGGATCACAAATTTAGCATTGGAGGGCAGCGTGGAGGGTAAAAATCGTAGAGGGAGACCAAGAGATCAATACACTAAGCAGATTCAGAAGGATGTAGGTTGCAGTAGGTACTGGGAGATGAAGAAGCTTGCACAGGATAGAGTAGCATGGAGAGCTGCATCAAACCAGTCTCAGGACTGAAGACCACAACAACAACAACCTCTCTCATTCCTTGTCCCAAGCCCATATTCTCCTGTAACCTTTTCTTCTACTCCTTCCCCTACAACTGCATTCCAGTTGCCCATGACTATTAGATTTTCGTCCCCCTTTACATATTGCATTACCCTTTCAATATCCTCATACACTTTCCCTATCTGTTCATCTTCAGCTTGCGACGTTGGCATGTATACCTGAACTATCATTGTCGGTGTTGGTCTGCTGTCGATTCTGATTAGAACAACCCGGTCACTGAACTGTTAACAGTAACATACCCTCTGGCCTACCTTCCTATTCATAACGAATCCTACACCTGTTATACCATTTTCTGCTGCTGTTGATATTACCCGATACTCATCTGACCAGAAATCCTTGTCTTCCTTCCACTTCACTTCACTTCACTGACCCCTACTATATCTAGATTGAGCCTTTGCATTTCCCTTTTCAGATTTTCTAGTTTCCCTACCACGTTCAAGCTTCTGACATTCCACGCCCCGACTCTTAGAACGTTATCCTTTCGTTGATTATTCAATCTTCTTCTCGTGGTAACCTCCCCCTTGGCAGTCCCCTCCCGGAGATCCGAATGGGGGACTATTCCGGAATCTTTTGCCAATGGAGAGATCATCATGACACTTCTTCAATTACAGGCCACATGTCCTGTGGATACACGTTACGTGTCTTTATGCAGTGGTTTCCATTGCCTTCTGCATCCTCATGTCGTGGATCAATGCTGATTCTTCCGCCTTTAGGGGCAATTTCCCACCCCTAGGACAAGAGTGTGCCCTGAACCTCTATCCGCTCCTCCGCCCTCTTTGACAAGGCTGTTGGCAGAATGAGGCTGACTTCTTATACCGGAAGTCTTCGGCAGCCAATGCTGCTTATTTATCAAAATTTAGGCAGTGGCGGGGATTGAACCCGGGACCGAAGACGTTTTGATTATGAATCAAAGACGCTACCCCTAGATCACGGGTAGATAGTTTGGGACAGCTAAGTACATATAAAGCACTTTACTCCCATATTCCATTCAGTAGGCAGCATCATTGTGTTGCTTTAGAGAGTCTACTCTGGGAGTGGATTACCTACGTTACATACATATAAATTTTTCACCATCGCCAACTGGATGCTCGCAGCAGATGTGTCAATGTAAGTTTTTATTATTGCTGTATGTTGCAGTGTACAAATTTCCCAAATGAAAGATGTATTAACATAAACACACAATAACCAAAAACTGCAAACAGTATATAGACTAACGCAAGCTTTTGCTCTCTGCCAACAGAAAACACTAAGAGCTGCAGATCTGAGGCCAGCGAGTGCACACAACTGGCACCAAATCACCAGATTTGCAGTCCCTAGACACAAGTGTCCTGACTACAGTATGTGCCTTTTGCTCCCATCAGCACGTGCCGCATTCTCTTAACAACAGAAAACGTCCAGTTACGGGCTGCCGAGACCGGATTGCCACTACACACCAGCCACTACAACTCATGAACTCTAGCACAGAGTTAAAGCAGCATGGAATAATATGACTGAATCCGTCATCCGAGTTCACTTTCACTTGATGCCCAGCTGGGTCAGAGTAGGTGTGGCCCTCACCAAAGGTGACACCTTAGTGCTAAATACTCCAAACAACCTACAAATTTAATTACATATCCTTCCTTATACTGCATAGGCACCGTAAGAAAAGTTTCATTGCTAATATCCTTCCTGGTGGTGTCATTTTAATGGCCAGTAGCATCCTTGGGGAGGAGAGGTATACGCTGGAGAAGACCCCATCACCCACATCCCATGATGAGAGGGACAAGGACACACACACACACACACACACACACACACACACACACACACACACACACACACAACTTCACTCAAATTTCATTGAAGCAAATAAATTACATTTGTTTTGAAGGAAATTTGACTGTGGAGTTTATGTGTGTGATGTTTTTCCTTTTGACTTTAAACTCTAGTCTTATCTTTGTGGAGATTATCAGCAAAGTTGCCGAGAGGTATGTGGTGGTGGTGGTGGTGGTGGTGGTGGTGGTGGTGGTGTATGAACTGTGACTGATTTATGTTTTCCCGTCCAGTTGTTGGATCTCTGAATCATTTCTGAAAGTAGTCAGACTGCTATAGGGATTTTACTTTTGGTGTAGAGGTAGTGAGAATTTTTGTTGCTTCTTGTGGGTCAAAGCAATGCTGTCAGCCTTTATTTAAACTGATTTCATAAAGAAATTATCTGCTACAACATTCCTTTCTTGGTTTACAAGTATCACAATCAGAGGTATTACAACTTACTCTCCCAATTTTTTTTTCCCCCTCCTTACTGAGGTGTGCAAAATGTATTATATGTAAACAATTCACCCCCACACACATAGCAAATCTATGTTTGAGACATATTCATCTATCGGGTTGCTTAGGCAATACCAGGGTAAACCTGTTTCTAGGCAGTAGCTCCTTATTATCTTTCCAGTCTCACAGAAGTGAAATTTTTAGCTCGCTGAGGTCTGATCTGGGTTGACTTTCTGACAAATCTAACCCCCCCTGCCCCCACCCCCAATTAGTCTAGCATTCCATTCCGTTATTTTCTTCTCTCTTAAGGCAAAATGTTCACACAATGAAAGAAGGCCAGACAGCATGATAACAGAGTACTTGTTAGTACTTCTGCAATATATGAATCCAGAATGTTAACCACCTCACTTGGTTTAATATATTAAGTTTTTGTGATCATACAGATTTTTCCTCCACTGATATTTACCACTGCTTTAAACAAAAGGACTGTACAGGAATAATGAGGATAGCTACCAAAAATTCTAAATAACAGCTGTCACCAATGTAAGACATGTACATTATTTTGAAGTGTGCAAAGTGGAAATGCTTAAAAGTAACTATGAAACTATATAAGCAGTTGCAGTATCTAAAATTCTTCAGTCAACTTTATTATAAAAAAATACAGATTTTTGTAACAATATTTTTTCATAATCTTAAGCAACACCTTGCTTTCATATACAAACGAGGCATAACAAAAGTTAAATTTCTTTATAGTTTCTCTCAGTCTTACAATATAGTTCATTTCTTAAAAATCTTACAAAATGGAAATGAAGCAGCAATTCGCAGTTATGGTAAAGTAGATTATTTTATTCACGTAAAATGTCATTGTTTTATTAATATACATACTGTAGTGTCAAAAATGAAATTTATCAGGCTAAAACAAAATATCATGTCCCATCATGAGATTTAAATGACAACTGACAGTATTAAAATATCAAAATGATCTCAACAGTGTGATAATGTTACAAAAAGGAAAACTGTAACACATGTGTTAATGGGAGCATGACTGACTTCAGTGACCAATTTAATCCACAAATTGCTGTGGTAGTTGCATCTTTTATATAACAATAAAACCAAGTTTCAACTTGGAACATTTATTACAAATTGCTTAGTCTTAAGACAAAGAACTAGTTCAATTCTCCAATGAAATAACAAAAGTAACTACACCCACTCACTCAGTCCTGGTTTTATAAATGTTAAGCCATTTTCAAAACTGAAATTTTTCTCAACATTCACTCAATTACCAAGTTGTTTTGTGTTGCATACAAACACAATTTTACAGTCATTATCACCATCCTATTTTCTTCATCATCATTATAATTATAATCACCATTTTATCTCATCATCATCATCACCATCTTATTCTCTTCATCATGACCACGTAAGACAGGAATCTGCCATTTGTTCAGTACTGATTTAGCAGAATCTGAAACAAGAATCACGCCCATCTTACACAAGTTGAAATTTCATCCTCTCTAAGAATAGAGTTTTTTCTCATAAAATGTCTGAAAAATTTAATATTCAGTATCCTAAACAACAAGAAATGTATTTCATAATGGGACTTTTCACTCAGTAATTGTAGGAGTAAATTTAGTGTACATACTGCTACAGTGAAAGCCAGAATTTTGTCACTACTGGAAGAAGCAGTATCTTCAGTGTTGTGTCGGCAGACTTGCCAACACTACGCACACTAATTGAAAGAGGCGGCCAAGATGCACGCGCTAACTCACGAAGGATGGAGTGAGGTCTGAAACAGGAGACTTAATGAATGCTATAAAGAAAAGTACGTAGCTCCTTTGGTACTTATCTTTTAATCCATCCTTTGTATACATCGTTCTTGATGAGACATCTGGAGATTGTGGCGATACAAGTGAGACTCTTTAGATACAAGCTATCTAAGGCTAATGGCGCCTTACTGGGTCGTAGACATGAACTTAGCTGAAGGCTATTCTAACTGTCTCTCGGCAAATGAGAGCAAAGGCTTCGTCAGTATAGTCGCTAGCAACGTCGTCGTACAACTGGGGCGAGTTCTCGTACGTCTCTCGAGACCTGCCGTGTGATGGCGCTCGGTCTGCGATCACACAGTGGCGACAAGCGGGTCCGACATGTACTAATGGACCGCGGCCGATTTAAGCTACCACCTAGCAAGTGTGGTGTCTGGCAGTGACACCACATTCAGAATGTAAAAAAAAAATTGTTGTTCAACGTCCATTTGCTACAGTTTTAGTTTTGTGGAACTCTTATCTTCATTGACACTTTTATTCAATGAATACTTACGGGTTTTGAATTCCTCAATTTAATTTATATAAGAACTGTCTATAGAATAATATTGCACTAATCTTGTGTGTGGCAAGTATTATAGACCACTTCATGTGTTTAAGCAAAAGTAGAGACCATCAAAAGATGTGAAGAAACATACAAGTTGTGATTCAGAAGTTTCACGACTGATTCATTTCTGAATAGAGGAGCGCACGCAGACTGGTTCTGTCGGGTGGGGGAAGTTGTGGGGGGTCTCAGGGAACGAACAAACATTGCGGCAGTTGCCTCCAGAACCCTGGAGAGTGCGCATTGCTTGCAGTGTGAGTGCATGTCATTGACCTCAGTCGAAAAGTTGGAGAGGCAAAAATGGAGTGGTGTTATGCAATAAAGTTTTGCGTGCGAATGAAAAAAACCGTCATGGAGACTCTTGGTATGATTCAAGAGGCCTTTTACGGAAGAAGCCATGTCCTGTGCAATGGTTTTCATGTGGCACAAACGTTTCAAAGATGTGCGTGGGAATGTTGTAGACGACGACCACTCTGAGAGGCCATCATTAAGCCAAACGGATCAAAACTTGGAGAGAATGCGGGAACTTTTAAACAATGACCATTGTCTTAGTACTAGATTAATTGCTAATGATCTGGGACTCAGTCAGAGTACAGTGTGGAGGATTGTGACGGAGAATTTGATGATGCGAAAAGTGTGTGCCCAAAGTTTTGTTGGTGGATCAGAAGAAACGGCACATGACTGTTTGCCACGAAATGCTCCAACAGTTGAATGTTGATCCGAACCTTCTGTAGAAGTGGTTACTGGTGATGAGACCTGGGTCTACAAGTACGATCGTGAGTCAAAGCATCAAAGCTCAGAATGGCACACTGCTTCCGTCGTGTGTGAAGTGGGTTTTTTTTTTTTTGTTGGAATGATTCACAAAGAGTTTGTTGCTCGTGGACAGAATGTCAAAGGCGACTTTTATGCTGGAGTGCTCCACCACTTGAGGGATTGAGTTCACCATGTCTGCCCGGCAATCAAACGCAATTTGATTCTCCACCACGACAACGTGCCCGCTCACACGTCGTGCACTGCTGCCGAAGTTATGGTCAAGTTCAATGTGACACCGCAGCCACCCTACACAGCCCCGACATGGCTCCAAGTGACTTTCTTCTTTCCCCGAACCAAGACAGGCCTAAAAGGGAAGCAATTCGACTCCATCCAGCAGGCTTCGACAAGAGCTGTTGATAAGATGATGCCTGAGGCCTTCAGGAAGGGCTATGAACAGTGGAAGACGTGATGGCAGCACTGTGTTTATGCTGAAGGATCATATTTTGAAGAATTTTAGTCTGGTGTACTTAAATGTCCAATAAATTTCTAGTTCTGAGTTAAGTCTTGAAACTTTTGAATCACACCCTGTATGTAGTTTCATGAGAGTCAACTAACAATCGTCACTTACAGCCTTCCCGATTTCTTGTGCAATAGCAGACCAGCGACTCTTGCCACACTATTTGCAGTCATGTGTCTATTACCATAAGCATTCTGTAATTAGCAATTAATATCTGCTGCAGAAATGCCATTTTTAAAAGTAAGCAGTCACTGTATACTGTTTAAACACTGTCAATACATTGATGAACAAGTGCACAGTACATCTTTAATCAAATGGAAGGGTAGTACTTTCTACTGTGAACAAATTCAGCTGCAGTCACATTAAAATACTTTCGACAACTAAGTAATAGCACTGCAAACAATAGTCCCTACAAAACCCTCTTTCTTTTCCTTGTAGAAAAAAAGAAAGTAGTGGGGTCATATTGAAAGTGAACTTTCATAGAATAATTTGGCATGGAAACTACCTGTCATTCCAACGTTTGGTTCTTCAATTAAGAACGAGTTAAAAACCACATTTTTCAACTTGACTAATCTTAAGTAGTGTGGTCGCATGATATGTACAATTGTTCTCATGTACACTCAGCCTAGTGACTAGCCTAAAAAACCTGAAAAATCAGAGGGCAGGGTGGGGGGGGGGTGGGGGGGGGGGGAGGATGTGTTGTGTGATATCAGAGACTCAAAGAGGTGTGTGCACCTGAGAGACTCTGGGGGGTGGGGGGTGTTTTCTGAGTGGCTGCTAAGACGGATGGGAGGGCATCCTGAGAAGATGCAGTAGGGAAACAGGGTGGGGGAGGGGGGGGGGGTAGTGTAAATTCTGATAGGCGGAGAGACAGTAGGGCAATGATGACAAAAAACCGACAGACCTGATTGTTAAGCTTCCAATTTCAGTCACATGTTATATACAACAGAAAGAGCCATCTGTACAATGCTACGATGCATAGTATGAACATTGGTGGGGTAAACCTATCTGCGACTTATCGATAATGACCAGTTCTCAATGTCTGTCAGCATGCATTGCATGCCACTGTGAATGGATGACTACTACACAGATGAATTTGTTCCAACTTAAAAAATCCTATACAAATAATCAAACTCTATGTATTTGGTAATAATCTTTCTAATATCTTGCTAAAACATGCAGTCATCGAATTTACAGTAACACTACATGGTCCCCGCATTTTCATCCGCACTTTTGAAAACTTGCAGCTGACCACTGGTAGATCTCAATTTCTTATATTTTTCAACAAGAGGTTTTTTTTTCTTTATAAATAAATTCTACAGCTCCAGCAACCACTGCTGGTACGGTATCTTTTGTAAAGGTTTTGTTTGTGTTATGATGGATTCTTATAGATTCTACAACTTCAAATGACCCAGGTAAATAACTACTGAAGGCGAGGGGACTTCAAAAAGTAAGTTACACATTATCATAGCAGACCAAGTACCTTTTATTGAATGTTGCACTTCACTTCAAAGTGACCAGATACAAGAAAATTTCTCAATATTGTCGCCATGGCTCTAAACAACTGCCAGAACATAATAGCAATTACTCAGTTCTTTGACAACAGAAACCCACTTCTTGATCATGGAGCCACTCAGGAAATGCTGTTTAAATGTCTTTAGTTTTGGAAAACTTCCCTCTTCCTCCCCTTCTGAATCTGCTGTCTATATTCATATCTTTGTCTCCCTTTATGATCTCTCTCCCCCCCCCCCCCCCCCCCCCTCCCCACCACTCACTCACTCACTCACTCTCTTCCCTCCAATACTAAATTGGTGATACTCTGATGTTTCAGAATGTGTCCTACCATCTGATCAGATTCTATTCATTACCACCCCATTAGTTATGTGGCCTACCCATCTGGTCTTCAGCATTCTTATGTAGCACCATATTCAAAAGCTCCTATTCTCTTCATGTCTTTACTGTTTATCACCCCTGTTTCACTTCCATACATGGCTACACTCCACAGAAATACTTTCAGGAAAGACTGACTTACACTTAAATCTCTATTTGATGTTGGCAAGTTTCTCTTCATAAGAGATGCTTTTCTTTCCATTGTCAGTCTACATTTTATATCCTCTCTACTTTGGCCATCTTCAGTTATTTTGCTGCCCAAATAGAAAAATTTATCCACTATTTTAAATGTCTCATTTCCTAATCTCATTCCCTCAGCAGCACCTGATTTAATTCAACTACACTCCACTATCCTTGTTTTACTTTTGTTGATATTCATCTTACACTGAAGTGCCAAAGAAACTGGTATAGGCATGTGTATTCAAATACAGGGATACGTCAAAAGGCAAAATATGGTGCTGTGGTCAGCAATGCCTATATAAGACAACAAGGGCAGTTGTTAGATAGGTTGGTGCTGTGACAATGGCGGGTTATCAAGATTTAAATGAGCTTGTCGCACGAGCGATGGGACACATCATCTCCGAGGTTGCGATGAAGTGGGGATTTTCCCATATTACCATTTCACGGGTGTACTGTGGGTATCAGGAATCCGGTAAAACATCAAATCTCCGACATCACTGTGGCCGGAAAAAGATCCTGCAAGAACGGGACCAACGACAACTGAAGAGAATTGTTCAACGTGACATACATGCAACCCTTCTGCAAATTTCAATTCCGGGCCATCAACAAGTGTCATTGTGCGAACCATTCAACAAAACATCATTGATATGGGCTTTCAGAGTCGAAGGCCCACTTGTGTACCCTGGACGACTGCACGACATGGAGCTTTACCCCTCACCTAGGCCTGTCAACACTGACATTGGACTATTGATAACTGGAAACTCGTTGCCTGGTTGGACAAGTCTCGTTTCAAATTGTATCGAGTGGATGGATGTGTACAGGTGTGGAGACAACCTCATGAATCCATGGACCTTGCATGTCAGCAGGGGACTGTTCAAGCTTGTGGAGGCTCTCTAATGGTATGGGGCAAGATACGACTGACAGATGACATGTACCTAAGCATACTGTCTGATCACCTGCATCCATTCATGTCCATTGTGCATTCCGACAGACTAGGGCAATTCCAGCAGGGCAATGCAACACCCCAAACGTCCAGAATTCATAGAGTGGCTCCAGGAACACTCTTCTGAGTTTAAACACTTCCGCTGCCCACCCAAGCTCCCCAGACATGAGCATTACTTAGAATATCTGGGATGTCTTGCAACATGCTGTTCAGAAGAGATCTCCACCCCATCGTACTCTTACGGATTTATGGACAGCCCAGCAGGATTCATGGTGTCAATTCCCCCGAGCACTACTTCAGACATTACTCAAGTCCATGCCACATGTGTTGCAGCATTTCTCTGCGATCTGTTATACCAATGGAAATATGTTTGCATGACTTTTGTGTCCTGTGTTGTGGTTTGCTGATAAAAGATAAAAGCAAACTGAACAGGCACCATATTGATCTACAAATTCGTAGAGTGCCATGTTTGGCGCTTTTTGTGTTTATACTTGTTTAATAGAAAAATATGCAGTTTAATTGATGCATCACATTAATGATTTTTCCAAACTCCACAATTTTCAGTATGATTTGATATTTAAAAAGTCACCGAATAAAACTATTATCTCTATTCCAAATTAAAAACTTCCTTCATTACCACAAAAAGAATGTTTTGTGATGAAACCAGCAAACTGCTGAAAAACATAATGCGACAGATACTTCAGGTGGACATGAAGGAAATACCTGAAACACTGAATTGCACCTTCATACTAAGCTAGCAACTCTTATGGCCCAAGATCCATGCAAGTCTGTTTTCACAGCCCTAGCAACCGTGGGATGATAATGATGAACTCTACTTATGCCAATATGGCAAACATGCCATTAAGTATACCTAGAATGGTGGATCTCAGTCATTTAGATGTTATAAACAGATATCTATTCCTATTAAGTAATTTAGTGGAAAAGCATCTTTCCCTGCCAGCAGGAAATGTGGAAGCAATGAGCTGTCTCATACTTTGAAGGAAAAATAGAGAATACAGGTGTCTGGTTCCACATAATAGTAAAGTGCTGACTTACTAACAGGATTGTGTTTCAGAAGAGAACTTTCAAGTTATGACAATACTTTCTTTTGAAAAACTTTTCCACAGTGTGTGGTTGCATAGACATTTTTCCTTCAATTTATTGGATTTGAAGGGTTTAACGTAAATGGTTTCTTTTTTCCAGAAATTTCAATAAATGTGATCTGTGTTGTCAATAAAACTGAAACTCATTTTCATTTCAGCATAACACAAAAACAGCTAAATGAGAGAAAAACAACGAACATACAGTACTTCAAAAATAAGAAGTCAAAAACGAATAGAAGAATTGGCAAGAGAGACACCAAAATCAGTAAATAACAACTGCTATACCGGGGGAGGGGAAATTGAAACTGGCTATAAAATAAACAGTTATTTTGCTGTCTTTTTAAAATTTTGAACATGGTTGGAGCAGCAAATGTTGGGTGAAATCTTTCTGTTGAAATAGTAAACAGCCAACCAGCTGCAAAATGGAAGGTTTATTAAAACCCCTTTACCATGGTTTCAGTGTTTATAAAAATGTCTTCTTCAGAAGGAAATACTGACAACTGGCTTACACGTTGTGATAGAGGTTGTATTGACAGGCATCTTTCAGCTATATTTTAACATATGTTTACCACAACATGCAATTCAGTTGTCAGTATTTCCTCCTGAAGACCATGGTTTTCGAAACACTGAAACCATGGTAAAGGCACTTTAATAAACCTTCCATTCTGCAACTGATTGGTTGTTAACTGTTTCTACAAATAAAATACTTACAATCTGAGAGTCCACAATTACCTGTAATTTCGCAGCACTGGTAATTTTGATTTTCTGTGCAAAAATGACCAGGGTCTGTAATATGTTTCCCAGCTCTCCTCTGAATCTAAGTTCTTGGAATTTCAACAGTAAACCTCTCCATGATATACAATGTCTCTCTTGTAGCATGTCGCCTACAGTTTAATGAGCATCTCTGTTATGTTTCTGTGCTTACTAAATGATCCCATGATAAAATTTGCATTTTTGTTTGATCTTCTCTAAAGTGCAATACTCTAACATCCATCATAAAGCTGTTCTGTAAGCCACTTCTTTCGCTCATTACTTACATTTCCTGAAGTTTCTTTTAACGAATCTCGGCTCGGTATCTTCTTTTCCTGCAATGAGTTTTACGTGTTCATTTCCACTTCAGGTTACTCTGCATGATTACTTCTAAATATTTTAAAGTTGCTACTGTTTCCAGCGGTTTATCGCCAACAACGTAATTGGAGAGTAAGGGATTTCTTCCCCTACTTGTATTGGTTGGTTGATTTAAAAAAGGGGGGAGGGGGGGAGGGGGAAGGGACCAAAATGCGAGGTCATCGATCCCTTGTTCCCGGTAAAATAAAAATAATTACACAAGGGAAAGAAGAAAAGAAAGGAAATGTACAGCACAATAACAGGAGAACCAGCCACTCTGCGACACATTAAAACATCCACCCTAAAAGCATTAGAGTTGACAACACAAAGGGACAAAGGACATGCGCTAAAACTTATATAGAATGATAAAATCCACCATCATGTATAAAACATAAAACTAAATTAGCCAATGAGGCCTTGTCAGGCAACGAGTCTGGTAACTGAAGAGTGAGTCGCAGGGCAGCCAAAGAACAACATCTCACCAAGACAAGGGCCACTGTCAGCCGGGCGCAGAACTGACACTAAGGTGGGTCATCACAGTGCAGGAGGTAGCCGTGTGTCACCCAAGCACGGCCAATGTGAAGCTGGCAGAGAACCACAGGGTCCCTGCGAGAGGCCCACATGGAGGACTGCCACACATTCGTAATCTCCTTAATGGCACGCAGTTTGTGGTGCATGCTGAGGTTATGCCATTTCGTCTCCCAAAGCCGCAAAACCTTGTGGCGTAGTACTGAATGCAGGTCAGTAGCAGAGAAGCCGATCTCCACAAGTGGTTTCGGCATAGCCTGTCAGCAAGTTTGTTGCCTGGGATTCCGACTTGACCTGGGGTCCAGACAAACAACATTGAACGACCAGACCGTTGCAGGGCATATATGGAATCCTCGATGGTTGCTACAAAAGGATGACGAGGGTCAGTACACAGAAGAAACGACTCCCCAGGGGATGAACGGATGTGCTCAAGAGCATGAGATATAGCCACCAGCTCGGCAGTGAAAACACTGCAGCCATCGGTGAAGGAATGCTGTTCAAAATGTCCTCCATGGACATACATGAAGCCGACGTGACCATCAGCCATTGAGCAGTCCATGTAAACTACTTCGTGGCTTGGTACCTGTCAAGAATCAAGAGGAAATGGCAGCGGAGAGCCACGGGCTTAACTGAGTCCTTAGGACCATGTAAAAGGTTCAGATGAAGCCATGGCCTAGGTGTACATCATCATGGAGGTGTACGTGAATGGACCTCAAGTACAGGTGGTAAAGGCAGGGACTCCAGTTCTGAAAGAAGGGATCGCACACGAACTGCAATTGGAAGCCCTGAGCTGGGCTGCTGATGCAGGAGATGAACTGCTGTGGGTGGGAAAAGGAGACAGTGATTCGGATGTGCAGGACAACTACGAACTTACGCGACATAATTGGCCAGCAGTTGTGCATGCCTAACCTCCAATGGAGGGACTCCAGCCTCCACAAGGACGCTGGTCGCCGGACTCATCCTAAAAGCTCCTGTCACTTGGCGAACGCCACAGTGAAGCACTGTGTCGAGTACATGCAACGATGAGCGCGCCGCTGAACCATAAACCCAGACTCCCATAGTCAAAGTGGGATTGAACAAGGGCTCTGTAGAGCTGCAGCAGCGTAGAGCGATTTGCACCCCAGTTGGTGTTGCTCAGACAGCAGAGGGCATTAAGATGCTGCCAGCACTTCCGCTTAAGCTGACGAAGATGAAGAGGCCTAAGAGTCGATATGTCTCCACTACAGTGAGTGGATCGTCATTAAGGTAAACTTCTGGTTCTGGATGAACTGTATGGCGCTGACAGAAGTGCATAACAAATGACTTTGCGGCCGAAAACTGGAAACTGTGGGCTAGAGCCCATGACTGCTGCGCCTTATGGATGGCCCCCGTAGGTGCCACTCAGCAACACCAGTACTGGTGGAGTAGTACAAAATCCAGAAGTTGTCTGCATACAGAGAGGGTAAGACAGACAGCCCTACAGCTGCTTCTGGACCGTTAATGGCCACTAAAAATAGTGATACGCTCAATACAGAGCCCTGCGGGACCCCATTCTCCTGGATATGCGGGCAGCTTTGGGAGGCACCAACTTGGACATAGAAAGTATGGAGTATTTTGAATAAAAACTCGGGAGTAGCCATCAAAGACCCCACCCATATAATATGGCAAGGATATGATGTTGCCAGGTGGTGTCATACACTTTTCGTAAATCAAAAAAGATGGCAACTAGGTGTTGGCATCTGGAAAAGGCTATTTGGATGGCAGACTTGAGAGACCCAAGATTATCAGTGGTAGAGCGACCCTGCGGACCTGCCCTTACATGGAGCCAGTAGGCCATGTGACTCCAGCGGCTTACAAACAACATTGGTGAGGCTGATGGGCCAATAGCTATCCACATCAAGAGGGTTTTTACTGGGTTTGAGCACCGGAATGATGGTGCTCTCCTGCCATAATGATGGAAAGACGCCATCGCACCAGATCTGGTTGAAGATGATGAGGAGATGTCGCTTGTAGTCAGATGAGAGATGTTTAATAATCTGACTGTGGATCCGATCTGGCCCAGGAGCTGTGTCGGGGCAATGTGCAAGTGCACTGAGGAGCTCCCACTCTGTAAATGGGGCATTATAGGATTCACTATGGCATGTAGTGAACGAGAGGACTTTCCCTTCCAGCCGCCGTTTGAGAGTGAGAAAGGCTGGGGGGTAATTCTCTGACACACAGGCTCGAGCATAGTGCTCAGCAAAGTGCTCGGCAATCGCATTTGTGTCAGTAGATAACATGCCATTTATGTTAACACCAGGAACACCTGGTGGGGTCTGGTACCCGAAAAGAGATTTGATCTTTGCCGAGACTTGCGAAGGTGACGTATGGCACCCAATGGTTGAGACATATCTCTCCCAACACTCCTGCTTCCATCATTTTATAAGTTGGTGAATACGGGCATGGTGCCGTTTAAAGGCTATGAGGTGCTCCAGGGAAGGGTGCCGCTTATGCTGCTGTACAGCTTGCCGACACTCCTTAATTGCTTAAACGACTTCCAGCGACCACCAAGGGACTGCCTTTCACTGGGGCACCCTAAAGTGCGAGGGATCGCATTTTCTGCCACATAAACTATTGTTGTAATCACCTGCTTAATCATCACATCGATGTTTAAGTGTGAGGGAGTTTCAACAGTAACATCAGAGGTGAAAGTTTCCCAGTCTGCCTTGTTTAAAGCCAATCTGGGCAGGCATCCATGGGCCCGATACCTGGGAATCGGCAGGAAGATGGGGCAGTGGTCACTACCACACAGGTCGTCATGTGCTCTCCAGTGGATAGATGGGAGAAGTCCTGGGCTGCAAATTGATAAATCAATGGCCGAGTAACTACCATGAGCCACACTGAAATGTGTGGCGGCCCCAGTATTTAAGATAAGAGGCAGAGGTCAAACTGAGATAGTAAAGTTTCGGCATCTCTGCCTTGGCCAGTAAGCATGGTGCTACCCCACAAGGGGTTATGGGCGTTAAATCTCCCAAAGGTAGGAAAGGCTTAGGGAGTTGATCAATCAGTGCAGTTAATACATTCAGGGATACTGCACCATCTGGAGGAAGATATACATTGCAGACAGTAATTTCCTGTGTAGTCCTTATTCTTACAACCACAGCTTCAAGACGGGTTTGAAGGGGCACAGTCTCACTACAGACTGAGTTTAGGACATAAACGCAAACTCCACCAGACACTCGATTATAGTCACTAGGGTTCCTGTAGTATCTCTTATAGCCGCGGAGGGCAGGGGGTCCGCATTGCCGTGGAGGGCAAAGCAGAAAGCAGGTGTAAAGCTTAACAGTTGCTGTAGCTCAGCCAGGCAGTGAAAAAAACTGCCAGAATCTCCACCTTATCCACAGACGCACAGCTTGTAGATAGTGGTAGTGTGGGTGCAACTGCCATTCCCTTGGTC
This sequence comes from Schistocerca nitens, assembly GCF_023898315.1. NCBI lineage: Eukaryota > Metazoa > Arthropoda > Insecta > Orthoptera > Acrididae > Schistocerca > Schistocerca nitens. The sequence goes on along the minus strand of NC_064616.1, from coordinate 147,634,662 downwards.
TTGGGGACCTTCTTTTTGATGTCTCTCGTTGCTCCTTATGTTTCCCTGGCTGGGAGGACTTCACTGATTCAGTCTCCAGGACTGAGGATAAGCGTGAAGCCCTATGATCAGCTACTTTTGGGCTCTTCAGCCACTGGCAAGTGTCATCTTTCCCACTAGCAGAAACCTGGGAAGGGAGTGACCCAAAGGACTCCTTTCTAGTGAGAGGAGTCAAAGAAGCCTTATGCTTCTCTGGCACAGAAGTGGGGACTGAAATCCTCAATGGTTGGGGGGATGTTGCTCCCGTCCCGAAGTAGGTGGTGCGGGAGCAACAGGGAGGGAAGTGCCCCATTCAACTAAGATCGATGCTGCTCATCTTTAACTTTAACGTTTCACTATTTCTAATTTAATTATTTTTTCGTAGTTCAGTACACCTTCTTTCTGTTTTCATGCTTGATATCTGGTCAGTTTTTGATGGACTATCTCCAGGGACATCTCATCACTAAATCTGAGGGGGGTGCAATGGGGAGTGTGTCTTGTATGTGGTTTGCCAGCTCACCTGGGCTGTAAATGGTGGTCTACTACAGATTTAGCACAAAGCAGCCTTCACAAAGACAACCTACAAAAAATGTCTTCATTTTTCTACTCTGACACATGGTAGCTTCAGAATTTATTCTTTACAAGCTCTGACAATAAATGTTTACCTATACCACTATTAGTCATTTGTCGGATAGGTTCCATTCTCTCCCAGATATAACTTCAGTGTTGCGAACTTTTTGCTCATTGTACTTACGTTCATCTCTGAATGAAATTTTTAATGTTTAGGACTTTCGACCTTTTCACGTATTTTGTGTCCCTGTTCTGCAATGCACCTATAAATATGTCACAAAAGCAAAAAATAAAAAATGTAGACATATGGATAATTTCTCATTGATATTCCAACTGATGAAACATAACTTCAGACAACAGCTCCAGCAAGAAATAAACAAACACATCCTAGTGGTGTAAAAACAAAGGAATAACAATCATCTATTAGAGAAAACAAATTACAGCAGTCATTATACCTGTTGTCTTTACGTGAGGCATCTGATAAGAGGTGTCATTCATCTTCAACATTTACTTTCACTCTGCCCATTGGTTTCAGATCTGATGATACTTCAAAATTGCATCCTGTGGCCTGTATTATGTCTGGCACAGTTGTATCTTCTGCAATTTCAACTAGTGTCAAACCATCTTCTGCATCAACCTCAAAAACACCCTATAACAGATTTTTGATGAACTACAACATTTCATAAAACACATGAAATATATACACCTAGGGAAAAAAAATCTTTGTTATTAACAAAATCCAACAGATAAATTTTACTTATAATGGATACTTAAATTTCAGTAAGTGGACAAATAACACTAAAAAAACCTAAGTGGCCTATCCAGTAGCATCTTCCAGCTTTTGAATGTGGGTTATCTTCCAAATTTTACATACTTATGGACAAAAATCATTTAGTCAAATTGCAAATTCTCCAGATGGTGAAAAATATCTAATGGCTGAAAACAAAACTGCTTCCATTGCTACATGCATGCTAAAAATTCCATATAATTATATAACCCGTTTCTATTAACACTTTGACTGGTGGCAGAATTTTGGTTGGGTTCTTTGGGGAAGGAGACCAGACAGCGAGGTCATCGGTCTCATCAGACCGTGCCGTGCCCTTTCAAAGGAACCATCCCAGCATTTGCCTGGAGCGATTTAGGGAAATCGCGGAAAACCTAAATCTGGATGGCCGGATGCGGGATTGAACTGTCGTCCTCCCGAAAGTGAGTGCTGAATTTTGGTATTTTTTTTACTTTGGCCATGACTTTCTTCCTTAATATTATTTTAGAAAATTGAAAGCTAGTATATCTTATCATTCATGAAATTGTAAAAAAATGATTTTAACCTGATAAATATGGTGTGATCAAATATGATGCACATGGCTCATTTTAAACTTACGATGCAGCTAGAAGCTTTATACGGCCCTATGCATCACTCGTGACACACACTTGTATCTGATAAAGATATTATTGCAAATAAAAACTCCATTACCTGTTATATAATTGCTTCAATTAACAAAATAAAAAACTTATATTTTTAGACATTTGTACATTGCAAAAAAACAGTCCATGCACATCAAACTCTGAGAGGGCAAATTTGACATTTCAATGACACTGCTTGCTATGCTTTCACCAATCTGCTTCTGGTAACAGTTGTTACATTGTCGTCTCACTGCAGTTTCATCCAGTTTGTGAGTACTGGTGTCTCCTTAACATTGTCAATCCCAAGCAACTAATTTGCGAGAGCCTCATGGAAAGCAATTATACCGATTTTTGCGTTGTAATTTGAACATACAAAGTATGAGCATTTATAAGAGTAGTATTGAAAAGTAATTCAAAGGCCACTTTGAAGAACCACTTCACTTCATTGACTTCCATAGATTTTCTTTTGATCTGAAAATCATTGAAGGATCTGGGTGTATTGTAATCCACAATTGTATTTGGTTTTTTCACTTCATCTCTCCTTGTTTTCACTGTCACAAGCTAAGGTTTGTGTTTGGTTGTCAAAAAAAATGATGTCCCTCTTGTCATGCCATTTTCTAACAATCACCTTTGTGTTGCTTTCCACAACCACCATTCCCCCGTCATCAATTTTTTATGATAATAGTTTTTGGATTTCCCCTTCTTTTTTCATGGAGGGTCCCAACCAGATGAACTTGTTTTTCTAGCAGAATGTGCACCAAGTTAATAGAAGTTTAGAAATTATCTACAAAGAGTGTCCTTCCAGAATTCAAAAGTGATTCCAATAACTCCATGACAATTGTTATGTCTATAGCATTAATGTCTTTTCCACAATACACTTTAACATTCCAAGTATGTCCACTTACAGCACACACTTCGTATCATTTCATCCTGTATTTAAAATGTTTTCCAGAAATGTACTGATGAATGTGTAACCTTTCACCAAATGGAACCACTGTTTCATTGGTATGAACAGTTTAACCTGGAATGAAAGCTTCCTGGAATTTTGTGTTCAGACAGTTCACAATCTTCTAATTTTGAACACTTTTTCATGTTCATCTATGTTTTCACTGTCACAAAGCAACAAATCAAACATATTTCAGGACATAGTAGAAGACACCTGGTTTTTGTAAAGCGGATTTTCGCTTCAAAAACCCTCCATTGTTGGCTTATCAAGCCCTAGCCACAACGTAAGTCCTGTAAGTTTCCTGAAATCATCAATGCTGATATCACTCCATAAAGTCAGTCTTGATTATGGTAATAATGTCCCTGCATTATTCCACTAACAAGCTTTTGTTCACCATAACAGTGTTTCCTTCACTACGTAACTGCACATTCTTCAGCAAGGGGGAGGGGGGGGGGGGGGAAGATGATCAACTGGATTAATATTTGTTGCAGGTAGACTGCCCAAAAGGGATTGACTACGCCACAGTTACTAAAAAAAAAAAAAAAAAAAAAAAAATTGTTTATATTTGCCTGCACATCAGACCACTTCATTCGTGCAGTAGCGAGCCCATCAGTACAAGACATCTTCAGGTGACAGCTCACTTTCACTGTACTCGTCAATGAAAGATGAACCTTCATTTGACTCATTTGTGGATGTATCATTCGTATCCAGCATGAGTTTCTTTTGTTTCTTCAATGGAATTACTTCATCTTCACTATTACTCTCGCTCAAGTAAGGAGCATGATAGTCTGGGTCATAATAACTGCCACTTCCAAACAGTGATTCAACACAAACTCTATTCCTCCAACCATTTTCAGATTCGATCCTCTTGTGAATTCATTATTCATCAAACAACCACAATGTCTCGCTGGAAACAAGAACTACACAACACTGCATATGTAAACAAAATGCCAGTACTGGTAAGGAACACACATCGATGCTACACTGTAATCACGTGGAAATTGCCTGTCATCCAGTGCTGCCATTACTAAATCAACATCACAGAACTTTTTTCACTGGTCAGTAGAATGTAGCACCCATTTTCTTTCAGCACAGCTGTGATTGTATATTCAGCACATGCAAACACTCATGACCCCTCACGTAATCCAATATGATGCACATGGTGAAAACAGAAAACTGATGTGCATCATATGTAATGAATATGGTAGTGAAAGTGTTAAATGTACCAAGTCCTATATGTATCTATTTATGACATTTCAACAATGTAGGAAAAGACATATTGCAAATTACTGTAAAGAAGACATGTTAAAGTTCCAGACAGGTACATTAAAAGACACTTGCATAAACTATCACATGGCTCCATTCGCACTTCTGTCCACATTAAACCCACCAACCACAAACAGTACCTACATTTTAACAGCTGTCATCCATGTTGTTGTTGTTGTTGTTGTTGTTGTCTTCAGTCCAGAGACTGGTTTGATGCAGCTCTCCATGCTACTCTATCCTGTGCAAGCTGCTTCATCTCCCAGTACCTACTGCAACCCACATCCTTCTGAATCTGCTTAGTGTATTCATCTCTTGGTCTCCCTCTACGATTTTTACCCTCCACGGTGCCCTCCAATACTAAATTTGTGATTCCTTGATGACTTAAAACATGTCCTACCAACCGATCCCTTCTTCTAGTCAAGTTGTGCCACAAACTTCTCTTCTCCCCAATCCTATTCAATACCTCCTCATTAGTTACGTGATCTACCCACCTAATCTTCAACATTCTTCTGTAGCACCACATTTCGAAAGCTTCTATTCTCTTCTTGTCCAAACTAGTTATCGTCCATGTTTCACTTCCATACATGGCTACACTCCATACAAATACTTTCAGAAACTACTTCCTGACATTTAAATCTATACTCGATGTTAACAAATTTCTCTTCTTCAGAAACGCTTTCCTTGCCATTGCCAGTCTACATTTTATATCCTCTCTACTTCAACCATCATCAGTTATTTTACTCCCTAAATAACAAAACTCCTTTACTACTTTAAGTGTCTCATTTCCTAATCTAATTCCCTCAGCATCACCCGACTTAATTTGACTACATTCCATTATCCTCGTTTTGCTTTTGTTGATGTTCATCTTATATCCTCCTTTCAAGACACTCTCCATTCCATTCAACTGCTCTTCCAAGTCATTTGCTGTCTCTGACAGAATTACAATGTCATCGGCGAACCTCAAGGTTTTTATTTCTTCTCCCTGGATTTTAATACCTATTCCGAATTTTTTTTTTGTTTCCTTTACTGCTTGCTCAATATACAGATAGAATAACATCGGGGAGAGGCTACAACCCTGTCTTACTCCCTTCCCAACCACTGCTTCCCTTTCGTGTCCCTCGACTCTTATAACTGCCATCTGGTTTCTGTACAAATTGTAAATAGCCTTTCGCTCCCTGTATTTTACCCCTGCCACCTTCAGAATTTGAAAGAGAGTATTCCAGTTAACATTGTCAAAAGCTTTCTCTAAGTCTACAAATGCTAGAAACGTAGGTTTGCCTTTTCTTAATCTTTCTTCTAAGATAAGTCGTAAGGTTAGTATTGCCTCACGTGTTCCAACATTTCTACAGAATCCAAACTGATCTTCCCCGAGGTCCGCTTCTACCAGTTTTTCCATTCGTCTGTAAAGAATTCGCGTTAGTATTTTGCAGCCGTGACTTATTAAACTGATAGTTCGGTAATTTGCACATCTGTCAACACCTGCTTTCTTTAGGATTGGAATTATTATATTCTTCTTGAAGTCTGAGGGTATTTCGCCTGTCTCATACATCTTGCTCACCAGATGGTAGAGTTTTGTCATGACTGGCTCTCCCAAGGCCATCAGCAGTTCTAATGGAATGTTGTCTACTCCCGGGGCCTTGTTTCGACTCGGGTCTTTCAGTGCTCTGTCAAACTCTTCACACAGTATCTTATCTCCCATTTTGTCTTCATCTACATCCTCTTCCATTTCCATAATATTGTCCTCAAGTACATCGCCCTTGTATAAACCCTCTATATACTCCTTCCACCTTTCTGCCTTCCCTTCTTTGCTTAGAACTGGGTTGCCATCTGAGCTCTTGATATTCATACAAGTGGTTCTCTTCTCTCCAAAGGTCTCTTTAATTTTCCTGTAGGCAGTATCTATCTTACCCCTAGTGAGACAAGCCTCTACAGCCTTACATTTGTCCTCTAGCCATCCCTGCTTAGCCATTTTGCACTTCCTGTCGATATCATTTTTGAGACGTTTGTATTCATTTTTGCCTGCTTCATTTACTGCATTTTTATATTTTCTCCTTTCATCAATTAAATTCAATATTTCTTCTGTTACCCAAGGATTTCTACTAGCCCTCATCTTTTTACCTACTTGAACGTCTGCTGCCTTCACTACTTCATCCCTCAGAGCTAACCATTCTTGTTCTACTGTATTTCTTTCCCCCATTCCTGTCAATTGTTCCCTTATGCTCTCCCTGAAACTCTCTACAACCTCTGGTTCTTTCAGTTTATCCAGATCCCATCTCCTTAAATTCCCACCTTTTTGCAGTTTCTTCAGTTTCAATCTACAGTTCATAATCAATAGATTGTGGTCAGAGTCCACATCTGCCCCTGGAAATGTCCTACAATTTAAAACCTGGTTCGTAAATCTCTGTCTTACCATTATATAATCTATCTGATACCTTTTAGTATCTCCAGGATTCTTCCATGTACACAACCTTCTTTTATGATTCTTGAACCAAGTGTTAGCTATGATTAAGTTATGCTCTGTGCAAAATTCTACCAGGCGGCTTCCTCTTTCATTTCTTCCCCCCAATCCATATTCACCTACTATGTTTCCTTCTCTCCCTTTTCCTACTGACGAATTCCAGTCACCCATGACTATTAAATTTTTGTCTCCCTTCACTACCTGAATAATTTCTTTTATCTCATCATACATTTCATCTATTTCTTCATCATCTGCAGAGCTAGTTGGCATATAATCTTGTACTACTGTAGTAGGCATGGGCTTTGTGTCTATCTTGGCCACAACAATGCGTTCACTGTGCTGTTTGTAGTAGCTAACCCGCACTCCTATTTTTTTATTCATTATTAAACCTACTCCTGCATTACCCCTATTTGATTTTATATTTATAACCCTGTATTCACCTGACCAAAAGTCTTGTTCCTCCTGCCACCGAACTTCACTAATTCCCACTATATCTAACTTTAACCTATCCATTTCCCTTTTTAAATTTTCTAACCTACCTGCCCGATTAAGGGATCTGACATTCCACGCTCCGATCCGTAGAACGCCAGTTTTCTTTCTCCTGATAACGACGTCCTCTTGAGTAGTCCCCGCCCGGAGATCCGAATGGGGGACTATTTTACCTCCGGAATATTTTACCCAAGAGGACGCCATCATCATTTAATCATACAGTAAAGCTGCATATCCTCGGGAAAAATTACGGCTGTAGTTTCCCCTTGCTTTCAGCCGTTCGCAGTACCAGCACAGCAAGGCCGTTTTGGTTAATGTTACAAGGCCAGATCAGTCAATCATCCAGACTGTTGCCCCTGCAACTACTGAAAAGGCTGCTGCCCCTCTTCAGGAACCACATGTTTGTCTGTCATCCATTTTACATCAAAAAATCTCCCCCATACAGTCTGGCCACGTGGAAATGGTGTATCTGCAGTGAGATCTCCTGTGCCATATCCCCTCACATCCCCAATCCTCCCACCACCTTCAAGAATAAGCTACAAAGGAGTGTCTCCTTCATCACACAGTGCCACCCTGGACTCCAACTGTTGTAATCTTGACCGTTCTGATCGCAGGATGGCCATGAATGAAAGCGCGGCGGGACTGAACGTGAGCTGCCCGCGAACAACAAAGATAGACGAACGGGAAAGGATGGACACGCATAACGACAGACAACCGAGCAAGACACCAAGAACAACAACAACAACAACAACACGCAAGAAGCAATGGGGTCACAAGTGAAAACCTCACGAAGTCAACAATGTCCACTAGTACAGGGAAATAAGCAAAATAAACACGATGTCTGTAAGTGAGATATCTAGAGACTCACGCGAGTATCACACTGCCTCACTGAGAGAGGCAGGCGTTTAAATACATGATAGGGTACGCTGCTATTGGCTGCTGGGACCAAGGGCTCCACAGTGGCGCCCTCACAATATATGCGGGCCAGGAGTGCGCACAGCCACGGCTTACAGCACGACAGCTGCAGAGACCTCTAGTGGTAATCGAGGTCCATGCCATCTGGCGTCGATTCAAAACCCGCGGCGCTCAGTACCAGACTAACAACAACCACATCTTTTGCCAGGGCTTTGATCACTTATCATCATGCACTGAAATGAGTGACATCCTACCCGGGATACTTTCTATCCCTGTTACAGTTGTGTTCTATCACCCACCCGACCTCCACAACATCTTAGTCAATCCCTATGCCACTCCCAATCCTAACCCCTTGCCACAAGGATCATATTCCTTGCCCAATCTACCCACCCAGCACTTCCTACTCCAGTTCTGTCACAGGTTTATCCCACCCCATCAGTGGCCGGGCCACATGTGAAAGCAGCCATGTCATTTACCAGCTCTGCCGCAATCATTGCACAGCTTTTCATATTGGTCTTACTACCAATCAGCTGCACACCAGGATGAACAACTACCACCAAACTGTGACCAAGAACAAAGTAGACCACCATGTGGCATAACATGCAGCTGAACATAATACACTTTATTTCAATGGCTGCTTCACTACCTGAGCCATCTGGATCCTTCCCTCCACCACCAGCTATTCTAAACTGCACAGATGGGCATTATCTTTACAACACATTCTCCAATCCCGTAATCATCCCAGCCTCAACCCATCTTAACTTACTGTCCCCACACCCTCCACCCAACAGTTTCCACCCACTCTGTTCTATCATCTCCTCCCATCCTGTTTATTTGCTGCCCTCTGCCACTGCATCTGCCCGTCTTTCCCCACTCCTCTCCTTTTTTGCCCCTTTTTTCCCCCCCACCTCCCTATCCTACAACCTCCTGACACTGCGCCTGTTGGCATTCTAGTCCCTGTACACTCCACTGGACAGCATATATCTTTCTCCCGACTTGTAGATTACTATACCTTCCCCTTCCCCGCCCCATTCAGATTGCTGCTTGCACCCCATGTGATAGTTACATTCTGGCCCGAGATGCTGGAGTTGCAGGTCATGTGTGCATGAGGTGTGCATGTTTGTTGTGTGTATGAATGGTGTGTGTGTGTGTGTGTGTGTGTGTGTGTGTGTGTGTGTGTGTGTGTGTGTGTGTGTGTGTGTCTTTTACTGATGAAGACTGTGGCCAAAAGCTTAATGTAAGTGTCTTAATTGTGTGTGTGTCTGCAACTTAATGAGTTTTCTTTACAGTAAGTAGCAATCTGTCTTTTTCCTACATTGTTGATATTCCTTCCAGAGTTTCTGGTGTTTTATTTATGGCATTTATACTTTGACCCTTTCTCCAGTATTCTAATAAAAATTTATGAGCTTTTCATGAATTTTACTTTTGAATTCAACTGGACAACTCATTTGGTCAAGCTAAAAGGAAGCCCATGGAAATAAAGGCTGTTCCAAGCACTTTCAAAAAATTTATTCAGTTTTGATATGGTTGCAAGTAGAAAGAATATTTATGTATCTGGATGACATGGGAATAATACATTAATTTTGCCACACTAACCTATAAAAAGGTCCTATCACAGATTTGACAAGGATAGGGAACAAAATCAGCCTTAGCTCTTTTAAGGACTTACTGCAGTATATTAACTATCTAACTTTGTTTTTGGTGACAGTATTGGAAGAGGAGCAGGAAAGGAAGAAGTCAAGAAGGCGGAGGGGGAACAATGCAGTGCCCCTCACAGAGTGCATAATTGGATAGCAAGAGGTACATTTTTTGACATAAAACATGGCCAGTGGACAGCCGCTGCAGAGCCTAATTCTGCTCTAATCGTGAGCCAGGGCATATAACCTGGGCACACCGATAAATATTCCAAGTCCAGCCATATGCACAATCTGGCAACACTAAATATTGTGGCACTTCCTGGAGGAAGTCTCTGCCTCTGAATGCCACACATGCCACAATATCAAGAACGCATTTACCAGTTCTGCTGCTGCGGCAATGCTGTGCTCCCTTTCCCCTTACCAAAGGCGCCTGCTACTGCTAATCACTTTGGGTGGTATAAAATGCTTTAATATTGTCGAGTGATGCTCCAACAGAAATGTCCATGATTTGCGTTTCACACACAACAGCAATGGAGGCATACAACTGTTTTCAAAATCATGACTTTTCTATCACACATCTATTGCACAAAATTATTTCTATAGTTTGTGATCCAATTAAAATACCTCACTATGTTGTTTAATGTTATTATTAATGCATTAGATCTCATTCATTTTCCTTTTAGAGGCGGTTCTTCATACAATTATTTTGTCATGAATTCGTGTGTTTCTCCCGAGCCTCAGTAAGTAACGGTGGTGCAATACGTTTCACTGTCATCATCTGGTTCTACACAGTAAATGCTTGTGACAAACTGTGTGATTAGTTTGCAGCACAAGATCTGCAACGAGGAGGTACACTGCACATTTTGAGGACCACATATGGACTCATGGAGAGCTTAACACTAAGAAAGTGGTTTTGACATATTCAATTATATTTAAACCAACAAAACTGTTCATATCTAAAGCTACCAAGCGGGGAAGAAAGTTGCTATTGCCGGTGTTAGCAAATGTCTGCAGGGGGTATCTAATTGCTGTTACAGAAATTTAGGACAGAGCCACCTACTGTAGTTACGTTGGCGGGAACATGAATGCTGGGGCAGTAATTGTGATGTGGAAGATGATAGTTGGGTTTGGATTTAATCAAATCATCTGACTGCCCAGAAACTGATTCCTGATATTCAAATCCAACAAAACAAACAAATCTGCATTACTCCAAATCTTCTAGTGCCTACTCAGAAAAAAATAAACCTTCCCAGATGCTACCAGACTTTAATGTCTACATAGGTAAATGAGTTTTTCGAAAAGCACATAATCATTTCTACTTCTTACGACATAAAACCTGTATTACTGTGAAGTGGGTAAATTAAACTGTAGTAACACTGTTCACATTTTACGTCGCACTTCACTTCACTTAGCGTAGACCGGGACTGTGTCCTAGGCATGCCTGATGTTAACTGACTGGGCACGGCCCGTGCTGCCTGAGTTGTAGTTGTAGTAGTTGTTGTTGTTGCACCGGCAGAGGTCGCGTACGAATTCTCGCGTGCCCTCTGGTGGACGGGACTCTACTTGCGGCAACTACCGTCCGTGCCGATGTGCGCCTCCCGCGATCTTTCTGATGGCTACTGCACTCCTCCTCCTTCGGGGGGGGGGGGGGGGTGAAGCCACTGTGATCCACTGCATCGGAAGGTGGAGCGTCGGGCAGGAGCGATGACCTCCACGTCCATTGGAAGGCTGGAGTCGAGGGGATCTGCCAACCCTCGAGCCGGAACCTACGAATATGGCTGGAAGTGACCCACACAAAGAGGCCCCCGTCGTCCCACCACTGGAGCCCGGGACAGAACGGGCGACAAGCTGTCTAACTCCTGATCCTGTTCCACCTTGGGAGGGGCAAGACCCAGTGGCGGGGACGATGGGGAAGGGACGACCACAGGTGAACCAGCCTCCTGAGAAACCGGGCCAGCGAGGGGGGCCGGCTCTCGCTGGGGCACCTCTAACGATGGCGATGGCGATGCCGGTGCTGGAGCTACTGGAGTCTGCCAAGGCTGAGAACCATCGCAGTGCGGCGGAGTCATAGTGGGGAGAGGCGGTAACATCCCCTGAGAAACCAACACGGGTGCCGGCAATGGGGAAGCCGGTGCCCGAGAGGTCGGAGGGTGGGTGCCCAAACGTGGACGTAGCTGATTTTGGAGACGACGTACCACCCGGTCCCCCACCTGCAAGGTATAGAGCCGGCGGCCATTTCGGCGCAGGACCACTGCCGGTATCCAACGTGGATTGCGACCAAACCCACGTGCCCAGACCGACACACCCAGTGGAAAGCCAGGTACTCCATTTTGCGAAGACCGACGAGGACCAGGCCGGAGGAGGTGCAGCAGAGTCCTAGGTTGGTGCCTGTTGAGGAGTTCTGCGGGGCTGCATTCTCCCATTGGTGTGGCCCGGTATGCCGTCAGGAAAAACGTCAATGCCTCCTCCGCAGGAAATTCGTGCACATACTTTTTCATCTGTGTCTTAAATGTGCGCACCATGTGCTCGGCTTCCCCATTCGATTGTGGATGAAAGGGGGGAGAGCAAACGTGCCGAATACCAAAGCGCCTACAAAAATCCTGGAAGGTCTGCGAAATAAAACTGCGGTCCATTGTCCGAGACCAGGGTGATTGGCAGACCTTCCACAGAAAAGATTTTTGCTAGTGTCTGGATTGCAACTTCTGAAGTGGTTGAGGAGCAGCGAACCACATATGGGAATCGGGAATAAGCATCAATGACAATGAGGCAAAAGCCATTGAGAAACGGGCCCGCAAAATCGATGTGAACACGTTCCCATGCTTGGGTTGCCGGCGGCCATGAAGAGAACGCTGCCCTGGGAGGTGCTTGTTGGCTCGCACACTGGGAACAGGCGGCCACCAAGTGCTCAATTTCTCTGTCAATACCGGGCCAGTACACATGTCTGCGAGCCAAGGTTTTAGTACGGGAAACACCCCAGTGCCCCTCATGTATTAACGTGAGGACCTCCCTTCGTAAACTTGCAGGAACAACCACGCGAGGAGCTGTATCATTGATAGCCAGAAGGAGAACTCCTTCCAAGACCGAGAGGCGGTCTCGTAGAATAAAATAATTACAAAGAGCGTCCGAGGCCCGGCCTGGAGGGCGGGATGACCACCCCTGCTGAATGAGGCGAACTACGTGCCGGAGAACCGGATCAGCTGCAGTTTCCCTGGCGACTCTAGAACTAGCGATCGGGAAGCCATCAACCGATTGGCGGGACGCCACATCCAAATGAAAACACAAAATCTCCTCTCGATCGAACTTAGGATCCGGGCCCACCGGAAGACAGGAAAGAGCGTCGGCGTTGGCATGCTGTCCGGTAGGGCGAAAATGAATGTCATAATGGTACTTAGAGAGGAACAAGGCCCAGCGCTGTAGTCTTTGGGCCGCCCTATCCGGAATGTGAGAGGCGGGGCCAAATAACGATATTAACGGCTTGTGGTCAGTGATTAACTGAAACTTCGTGCCATACAAGAAAGGGTGAAACTTTGTAACAGCGTAGACAATGGCCAAAGCCTCTTTTTCCACCTGGGAGTAATGGGCCTGCGCGGGACTAAGAGTTTTAGACGCAAATGCGAGTGGTTGCTCGGAACCATCCGCATTGCGATGGGCCAGGACCGCCCCCACCCCATACTGCGAAGCATCTGTAGCCAGGACCAACGGCTTATGGGGGTCAAAAGTAGCCAAACAAGGCACTGACGTGAGGAGGCTCTTCAACGAGGTGAACGCTTGCTCGCATGCAGGCGACCAATCAAAAGGAACACCCTTGCGCAGAAGACGGTACAGGGGGGCGGGCTATGGTGGAAGCCCTGGGAATGAACCGGTGGTAATAGGCAATCTTGCCTAAAAAAGCTTGTAACTCCTTCAACGAAGCGGGCCGAGGAAGGTCGACGATACCTTGGACCAAACTTCCTAGTGGCTGGACGCCGTGCCGAGAGATGGTGTAGCCCACATACTCAATGGACGGTTGGAAGAAGTTTGACTTACGCAGGTTGCAACACAAGCCCACAGACCTGAATTTGAGAAAGAGGGTGCGAAGGTTGTGCAAGTGTTCCTTTGTGCAGCGGCCTGTGACAATTATGTCATCCAGGTAATTAATACAATGAGGGATTGTCGACGTGACGTGCTCAAGATAACACTGGAATATTGCCGGGGCACTGGATATTCTGAAGGCCAACCGCTGGTATTGGTAAAGGCCAAACGGGGTGTTGACGACCGTCAGCCGTTTGGAGTCCTCATCAAGTGGTATCTGATGATAAGCCTCCGAAAGATCGATTTTCGAAAAATATTGGCCTCCCGCCACGGCGGAGAACAATTCATCAGCACGAGGCAAAGGATAGGTGTCCACCACCAATTGGGAATTAATGGTGGCCTTGAAATCGCCACAAAGACGTAATTTTCCCGAGGGTTTCCTGACATTAACGAGGGGAGAAGCCCACTCACTAGAAGAAATGGAAAGAATGACCCCTAGGGCTGTCAGCCAGTCTAGCTCTTCTTTTACCTGAGGGTGGAGAGCCAAGGGGATCTGCCTCGTGCGTAGAAAACGCGGGTGAGCCGACACCTTCAACGTTAAGTGAGCTTCAAAGTCTGAAGCACACCCCAGGCCCTCCTCAAAGATATCTGAAAAGTCTGAGATCAAAGATTCCAATGATTGATAGGGAACGTCTTCAGAGACCAACTGTATGGTGTCAGCGATAGAAAAACCGAAAGCTTGAAAGGCATCCAGGCCAAAAAGGTTAGTGGAGCTCGCATCACTGACAACAATAAAAGTAATAGGCCGAGTGACTGATTTGTAAGTCACGTCGGTAGTGAATTGACCCAGTAGGGGAATGAACTGTTTACCATAACCGCGTAGACGCCGGTAAACTGGCGCCAACAGGGGCGATCCAAGGTCGGAATAAGTTTGTGCATTCAGCAACGAAACTGCCGCGCCCGTATCTACTTGCAGTTGTAACCGGCGCGACCAAACAGACACCTCGATAAAGAGTTTGCGTGCCGATGCGTCGGGAGCCTGGCCCGATGAAACTGCCTGAATGTCAACGTCCATGTCCTCTGTACCTGCTTCCTTCGATTCTTTTGAGGCTGAGCGGCAAACTTCAGCAATGTGACCTTTTTTATTACATTTGCGACAAAAGGCCCAATGCTGGGGGCACTCTGACCGATCGTGATGTATATAGCACGACGCACAGGACAGCAACAGGGGCCGGCGGCTGGAACTCTGTTTACGCGCCGTGCGGGAGCGGCCGTAACGGCCAGATTGTACCGCTCGCACGTCGTCCACCCCGGACACAGTGGACGCGGACGCGCCGCCCTGAACCGCCGCAACGTCGCACCACGCTTCCAACTGTTGACCTGCGGCGTGAGAGACTTCATACGATTGAGCAATGGACAGGACTTCCTCAAGGGAAGGGTCATCTAACTGCAGGGCCCGTTGCCGGACCTCCCTATCAGGGGCCGAACGAACAATGATGTCGCGTACCATAACGTGGGCATACGACTCTCGCGACTGCTCCATGACAAAATGACACTTGCGACTAAGACCGTGCAAGGTAGAGGCCCACGCCCAGTAAGACTGATGGGGCTGTTTCTTGCATTGATAGAACTCGACCTTAGCCGCCACAACATGCGTGCGGCGGCGATAATATGAAGACAGCAATGAACACAACGCGTCAAAAGACAAGGACGAGGGTTCCTGCAACGGCGCTAGCTGTCGCAAAACTTGATACAGCGAGGGAGATATCCAAGACAAGAAGAGAGCACGACATACCTCGGCATCGGCAACATGAAACGCCTGGAAATGCTGCCGAAGGCGATGTTCATATGCGTCCCAATCCTCCGCCGTCTCGTCATATGGGAGAAAGGGAGGAAGAACGGCGCTGGAGCAGACTGCGTGAGAGCAACGCCAGAAGCACTTGTTTCATGGTGGCCATGAGCTCCGTCTGCTGCTCAACCAAAACCCGCACTAAATCCTCCATGCCGTGGATAAGCTGTGAAACTGGAACAACGACGCAACACGCGATAGAATGACCCTACCCGTCGCCAATTATGTAGTAACACTGTTCACGTTTTACATCGCACTTCACTTAGCGTAGACCGGGACTGTGTCCTAGGCATGCCCGATGTTAACTGACTGGGCACGACCCGTGCTGCCTGAGTTGTTGTTGTTGTTGTTGTTGTTGTTGTTGTTGTTCCACCGGCAGAGGTCATGTCCGAATTCTCGTGTGCCCTCTGGTGGACGGGACTCTACTTGCGGCAACTACCGTCCGTGACGCACCATGCTGATGTGCGCCTCCCGCGATCTTTCTGATGGCTACTGCATAAACATTTTTATGATTCTGCTGCATCATGTGGAGCCCAATGGTAGGATGCATTTTAAACTTTATCACAGGCAGCAGGTGCGTATGCTTCCACCGAATAGTCCATTTCCATGCATGCATTTTTACCACCAACAGAGTTTTATTCTAGGACTTCTTGTCATCATGCCCTTCATCAGAAATTATTTTTGAATCGCCATACACAGCAACTAGCAGCTAAAATTATTTATTGCTCTACAACAATGAACAGCTTTCAGCATGCCTGTATTTAGTTCTGACCATCACTTTCTAAATGGTAGTTTCTTTCGAAACAGGTTCCAAATTTTCTGCAACTGTATCTTATTAATTCCATTGTGCTATTACCAGTCACTGTTTACGAAGTGTTATGTTATGACAAAGAAAGCGGCCTGATCACTAGAGATAGTGCTACAGGTTACTCTGAAGTGTAACAAAAAACACACATTTCATATTAATACACGAAAATCCACCTGATGATGCAGGTTTAATCCTTTTCACTATTTCTTTAATTGAGCCACCAATTGTCACATCGAAGGTCAGAGATGAATCTTAAGAAACCCCCTGTTTCAGTTGGGTCCTAGCACCTTGCAGGAGATATCAGTCATATCTGCTTTGTGAGTACAAAATTACGTCACCAACAAAATGTGCGAGAGTCTCTGAAAAGATTTGAGGTAATTGTCAGTGACAAGAATCTGTATTTTGTTCAGCATCTCGGTGTCAAACAAGATTGGAAAAATTACAGAAGCACTGAAAAAGCTTGTTAGAATCCATTACCGATGGTAGAGCTAGCGATGTAAAATGTTTGACAGTGCACAACAGCACATTTCCATAAGTCTTCTATTTTTTCTGCTTCATGAGCCATACATTCAAACTTTTCATGTGAATCCACAATACGATTTATTATTTACCTCACTGTCTTGTATTCAGGATAATAGGAGTAGCCCAATGAGCAAAGATGTTGATGGAAGGACAGTGAGGCAAGCAGAACTTTGTAACTGAAGCAGTATATTACTCAACAATTGAATGTGCAGTATGATCTCTGCACCTGCTGCAGATACCTGTGAATTTGTGACAATAACCACAGTTTACTCTAGGCAAAGCTTCTGGTTATAGTGTAACAATTGTAATTGGAAGACTGCATTTGTGTTACTATTCAAATGGATTATACCAGTGGATAACTTAAAGTTTCATATTGCTTCTATCTACACAGCTATGTAAAGTAGCATTTAAATTCAAGGTAATCAAGTGTGTGTTTCACTTGCGACATTAGATTTTGAATGCAGTTTGTAAGTCTTCTGACAATCTTTATCCAATACCTATACCACACTGGGTGCAGGCATAGTGTTGTGCTTTCCAAATATCAAGCAACAACACATATAAATTAAAAAAACAACATTGTTCCACCAGGCTATGTATCCTGTATTTTTATATACACTACTCATTTCAGGCACTGCCCCTTCTCATGTGCATCAAGAGTGACATGTGGACACATCGTTGTTATCGTCTCAAAAATCAGGTACCATGCATATTTCTGCACAAATATGCATGGCGCATGATTTTTTAAACAACGAAAATCATACCTCCATGTTTCTCCCTATAGATGCATTTGAGACTGGGCAGTGCCCGAAACTAGTAGTGATGATAAGGAGTATATACAGGAACACAGAAACATCTGTCACTACAACAATTTGAAGGAACCATAAGTGGCCGAACAAGGAGGAAACATTACGAAAGCAATTAAGAGGCTATTTAGTGTGCATTACATACATATAGATCTAAACATGAAAAATGTATGAAGGTGCTGAAACGCACATTGCCCACATCTCCAGTTTTGTTTCCATGTAAATTAGCATATTTCTCAGTTTGTTCTTTTCTGAATCCTGAAATGAACTGATTACTGCATGGCTCCGAATAATTCGTAAACTGCGGTTCTTCTTGCTTCCGTCCCCACCAATATACATAGCCAATTTCATGGTGCAACGTGTTTGATACCTTACTGTTTCACGATATGGGATAAGGTTGATTTCCAGTTATTTTTTATTCCACTGAAATAAGCTTTCATTCTAACTATCAATATGTTTTATTTGTTTCTGTTTCATTAAAACTGTAATCACGATGGAAAGTTATACACATCCATATTTCACATGCCATATCTTCCACGAGCTAACCTGCCACTAGCTTAGATATCACTATGTTGATATTATATAACACTGGGATTAACAGCCCACTTCCACACTGGAAAGCTTAAAAACTGAGAAATGCTGGATGTTTTACATACAGATAGTCTAAAAGGCGACGTTAGAATGTGTCAGGAGATACCAATATGACGAGTCAGTCTAGCATTTCGCTACATGGCTTCTCCTAGACCAGCTAGGAAGCGGCAACATCACCACAAATATTTGGCAACACTGTGAGAGTGCATGGCCCTGAATAGACCTGCTAACTTCATTTGACATTCATTTCCCTGCTCAATGATTTATGCTATATAATCTTCATGTAAGGTGAGACACTGAGAAGTAAGGTTTCATTTCTGAACTCCATGTATTCTTTTCTGTATGTAAGTCAGCTGTTCTTATGTTTAATGGTGCCTCATGAGGCTCACTGACTGATCTTGCGATATGATAGCGCTGCTGCCAACAATGCCTCATTAGCTCAGTGGTTCTGCACACGTTACAATGTGACAGTGGTGGGGATTGCAACTTCAAATCATGGTGGGTACAAGGCCACTCAAAGTTTTCGTTTCCCATGGAGCTGAAAATTGCTAGAGGAAATTCTTTAACAAAATGAGAAGAAAACCTTTATACATTCATTCAGTCTCCTTGCACTCTCGACTCTGTGAGCTGTTTTAATGGCTCTAGGTGTCCAATTTGCGAATATCGAGCTCCATCAATATACAAACGTCTCTGAATAGATGTGAATCAACTCTCAATTATACTAATTTGAGTTTTGTTCGTCACATAGAACCCACATTTCAAGGGGAATAGTTATAAAGTGAACATACTGATTAATATAGTTCCTCTGTGTTAAGTTTCTGTAGTAGCAGTTAGGCACCCCCTTTAAACGTATGCTGACACTGGAGTTAGCAACTTCTTTCCATTCTAGGTGGCTTTGAAGATGGCCAGACTTTTTGGTTAAAATATAATTGAATATCTTAAATATTATTTTGATTAACATTAAGTTCTCCATGAGTCCATATGTGGTCCTCAAAATGTGCAGTGTGTGTGTGTGCTGCTATAGATCATGCACTGAAAAGTATTCGCAGAATCTATCACATACATTTAATGTACGAAATCAAACAACAACAGTAAAATGCTGTGCACCACCATTACCTCACTGTGGCTTGACAAAAATAGACGAATTCCTAACAAAATATCTGCATGAAGAAGCACTCCAAAAGAAAAAAAGTGACATATAAAGCATTAGTAACATTAAAAAATGTAGACAGGTATTTTGATTGAATCACAAACTATAACAATAATTTTACTATAGGAAGTTTCAAAAACAAAGAAATAACTAACAAGTGGACCTTCCAGTCTCTGAAATTCAGTTCAGGATGAGACTTCACAGGTCGGTAGTAGACATCAAAGACTCATAGAAGTCTTAAAGTACACTATCTAGAAAATTCCGAGAAAAAAGGCTCTAAAGTTTTAAGTGTAGCTCATATGCACCTCATATACCATCAGAAATAGCAGTGCATCATACAGGTGAAACAGCTTAATCAGTAGCATTCTAGAATGTTGTATGACCGATCTGGGTTTGATCCTACCTGCTGGCTCAATTTTATTTTGTTTTGTTAATTGTTTGAAAAATTATAACAACTTTTAAGTAAAATTAATGAACTGATGTATTATCAATTAAATCATAAATAATTTTATTTTGTTTATGAAATGGCTGTCCCAGGGTACTTAAAATTTGAATTACACTCATCAATACTATCTTTTTTTAAAAGTTGAATAGTTTCAAATGCCTTGTCAATGGAAGTAAATTACAGCAGTAATTACTGTCATTCCTATGTTATTACAAAAATGGGCAATATTTTAAGCTGTGGAAAAGTTATAAATATTGTTGTAAATTTGAGGAACTGGAGACTTCATAGAAAATCAGAGTATCACTACTGCCCTATTGTATATACAAACAGACAGACAGTCAGGAAGTGTCAAGGCCTGCATGGAACTAATCGAGCAATGGGCCTTACCTGCTATAGTGCCAGTCCTTTCCCGACTTTTGCAGAGACTGGAGCTTTCTGTACTGTGAAATATTATCGGAATTTTTACAATGTTCTGAATTTAAAAAAATCTATCAAGGAAAAAATAATGAAAGTATTATAAGTTGCAGATTTATTATACAATGAAGTATTGAAGGTGATGTTAAAAGATGTGGTTGTTTGTTATGAAAGCTTGCTTGGCACAAATAACGTGATTGCATTGGAATCTTCAACGACAATTTCTCATGAAGCAATGTTGATGGGTGAAGAAATTTACCGAAGTATTATGGACATGTTGGCTGAAAAAATACTTGTGACTGATGATGAACTTGCTCATGAAAATGAAAACTG
Organism: Schistocerca nitens; assembly: GCF_023898315.1. Taxonomy (NCBI): domain Eukaryota; kingdom Metazoa; phylum Arthropoda; class Insecta; order Orthoptera; family Acrididae; genus Schistocerca; species Schistocerca nitens. The sequence goes on along the minus strand of NC_064616.1, from coordinate 147,614,033 downwards.
TGAAGGTGAACCTTTCGAGAAGTATGAAGACCACAGCTCATCGGATGAATATGAACCAGAAGAAAAGAAGGCAAGAGAAGCATACTTTCTTAGGATTACAAAATTAACATTGTTAATATCACAAAGCCTCATCCCACCAGGAAAATACAAACATGACAAAATGAAGAATGCAGCCGGTTAAGAAAGAAGGAATGTTTACCCCAATTGGAAGAAGAAATATAAAAAAAATGGAGAACTCAATCTGATAAGTATGCAGCAATCAGTTCCTGGATGTATGATAATTTTGTTGAAGCCTGAGAGAATTATCAGCAAGTGACTACATGGAATTTATAAGCATGGGCTTTAGCAGCAGCACAACAGTTTACAGATTTTCAATTTAAAGCTTCTGACAGATGGGTTTGTGGTGTCACTGCCAGACACCACACTTGCTAGGTGGTAGCTTAAAACGGCCGCGGTCCATTAGTACATGTCGGACCCACGTGTCGCCACTGTGTGATCATAGACCTAGCGCCACCACACGGCAGGTCTCGAGAGACGTACGAGAACTCGCCCCAGTTGTACGACGACGTTGCTAGCGACTATACGGACGAAGCCTTTGCTCTCATTTGCCGAGAGACAGTTAGAATAGCCTTCAGCTAAGTTCATGTCTACGACCTAGCAAGGCGCCATAAGCCTTAGATAGCTTGTATCTAAAGAGTCGCACTTGTATCGCCACAATCTCCAGATGTCTCATCAAGAACGATTTATACAAAGGAAGGATTAAAAGTTAATTAGTCCAGAAGATATGTACTTTTCTTTATAGCATTCATTAAGTCTCCTGTTTCAGACCTCACTCCATCCTTCGTGAGTTAGCGCGTGCATCTTGGCCGCCTCTTTCAATTAGTGTGCGTAGTGTTGGCAAGTCTGCCGACACAACAATTTTGGCGACGCGGATCAATCAGGATCTTGTTCTTTCTAATTGATTACATTTCCTTGTGTCATGGCTTCGCCAGATGTACTGTCCGAATTTTATCGCTTGCAGAATCAGCAGACGCAGGCGTTATTGGATGCCCTTGGACAGCTCGTCCAGGGTCAACGTGCACTGCAACCCGATGCGGCCGCCGCCGCTTCATCGCTACCGCAGCCACACCAAGCAGTTGCACCTCCGTTTCGTAGCTTTGACGCGGCCCACGAGACCTGGCCGGAATGGTCTCGACAGTTCGGCTTCCATCTAGCCGCCTACAGAATTCAAGGTAATGAAAGGTAATGAGCGGCAGCCGTTTTTGCTTTCTTGGGTCGGTGTGTCCACCTACCGTGTGATAGTGAAATTGTTTCCCCGACGCAACGTCGCAACTCTGTCCTACGAAGAAATTTTGTCTGCTTTAGATGCCTATTTCAAAGAAACAGTTAATGTAGTTGCCAAACGGTATACGTTCTTTCGTACAAAACGTACGGCCGGTCAGACTAATAGGGAGTGGGTTGCAACATTGCAAGGACTTACTAGGGATTGTGATTTTCAATGTGAATGTGGACTTCCGTATTCAGATACTATGGTGCGTGATGCAATAGCACAGAACGTTTCTGATGTTCGCATACGGGAACAGATTTTGAAACTAGTTAATCCCTCCCTTCAACAAGTGATAGACATATTGGATAGGCAAGACACACTTGACTTTGCTCAGGAATCATTTGAAACTTCGCCAGCAGTGTGTCGCATTGACCGGCCCGCCGGGCGCGCGGCACGGGACGCTAAACGGCCCTCGCGCACGTCAGCGCAGCTGCAGCCTAGCTCGCAAACACGTGTGCCGCGTAAGCATGCCAATGCCATGCTCAAATCATGCCCGCGGTGTGCAACTAGACATTCGCGTGAAAATTGCCCATCACGCCAAGCTATTTGCTTTTACTGTCATAAGAAAGGACATGTTCAAAGTGTTTGCCAGAAAAAGCTAAGATCAGACAATCAAAACCATTCCAGGCCCTTTGCTTCGCGCCGGAATCAAACCAGGCACAATCAGGCTCGTGGACCTTCGCCCATGGACATTCATGTCGTTAATTCCACACCGTCCAGTGCCACTTTATCTAACAGTGACTGTGTTCGTCCCACAAAACGTGTGCGTCGACGTCGCCGGAAATCCCGTAAAGTCGCAAGTGCTTCTGTACCTGTATCAGTTCAAATTGCACGTGAAAGTCGCTCTTGTCGTCAGCAGGACAATAAACTTTTTGTAGACTTAGACTTTGGAGGCAAAGTGATACCGTTCCAGCTCGATACCGGAGCTGCAGTTTCATTGCTCAATCAAGACACGTACAAACAACTGGGCGCACCTCCGTTGCGTGCCGCAAATGTTCAGCTCAATAGTTACTCAGGCCAGACAATACCTGTGTTAGGACAGTGCAGCCTTCTTGCCACATACAAAGGACAAACAAAACTTGTGTCATTTTACGTTCTTCGTTCTTCTACGGCAGTGAACTTGTTTGGTTTAGATTTATTTCAAGTGTTTAACATGTCTCTCGTAAATCAGGTCCTATCAGTGAATCAGACTGTGCCTTCCGCCAGTGTTGCTAGTCTTTGTGAAGAATTTGCAGACATTTTTGCACCAGGCCTTGGTTGCGCTAAGAACTATGAAGCACATTTGGAACTCAAAGTGGACGCGCAACCGAAATTTTTCAGAGCGCGCAATGTTCCTCACGCATTGCGTGATGAGGTCGCAAGAACATTAAACGATTTCGAATCCCAAGCTTGCATGTTCATTGATTCGGAAACCGATGACGTGGTCGAATCGTTTCCGATTGATTTTCGTCGTGTCGCTACAGCCACAGCTGCTGACCCTGTCCTTGCTACTGTTTTGCGTTTTGTTGCTACGCTATGGCCCTTGTCAAAGTCACGGATCGAGGATCCGTTGGTTCGCCGATTTTTTGCTCACAAGGCGAGACTTTTTGTACGGCGTGGTGTTTTGTTGTTGCGTTCGGATAATGATCACTCCAGAGTCGTGGTCCCACGTTCGTTACAGTCCTCTGTCTTACGGCTTCTTCACCACGGACATTGGGGTATAGTGCGAACGAAACAACTTGCTCGTCAGCACTGTACTTTGTTCGGAATCGATGCTGCGATTACGAATATGTGCTCTTCTTGCGTGGCGTGTGCCGAACAACAATCCGCCCCGCCACGGAAATTCTTTGCATGGCCGAAAGCCACTTCCCCTTGGCAACGCTTACATATCGATTTTGCTGGTCCATTCTGGAATGCTCGATGGTTGGTTGTGGTGGATTCCTTCAGTAATTTTCCTTTTGTTGTCCGGATGTCTTCCACGACGTCATCTGCCACCATCCAAGCGTTGTCCGCTATTTTTTGCATTGAAGGTCTTCCCCAGACTATTGTTTCCGACAATGGCCCACAATTCATGTCCGCAGAATTTCAGTCATTCTGCAAGGCCACTGGTATTCAACATCTGACATCCGCGCCGTTTTCGCCTCAGTCAAACGGTGCCGCTGAAAGATTGGTCCGGACTTTCAAGTCACAGATGTTGAAGTTGAAAGAGTCGCATTCTAGGGAGGACGCATTGTTGCTCTTTTTGTCTTCGTATCGCTCTCAGCCCCGCGATGGTCGCTCGCCGGCTGAGTTGCTTCATGGTCGTCCTCATCGAACCTTGATGTCTTTGCTGCATCCGCCGCATCAGGTTCCAGTGCAGCGGCAGACTACTGCTTTTGCTCCTAGCGACGTTGTTTTCTATCGCAACTATCGCGGTTCACGGCGTTGGCTCGCAGGGCGCATTCTTCGCTGCCTCGGCCGCGCGATGTATTTGGTTTTGGGGGCCTCTGGTGAGGTGCGTCGGCATCTCAATCAGCTGCGCCTCTGTCGTCGCCTGGGTTCTGCCGCTCCCCGTCTGCTTTCAGCGACGGTGCCGTCAGGTCAGCGCCCTGGGGACCCATCTACTGGCTCGCCTCATCCCCAGGTGTTACCGACGATGCCTTCCATTTTTCGTCATGGCGACGTGCCGCCGCCGCCGCCTGTTCTCCCGCCGGCGCCGCCAGCAGTGGACGCGTCGCTGCAGCCGCCTGGCGCCTCCCTGGGTCGCGCGCCGCCGCTCGCTTCCCGTGACCGGCTGTCCTCCACCACGGAACTCTTGCCCGCTCCGGACCAGATGTCGTCTTCGCCCGTCGGGTGCCCCGACCACATGGAGGTCGACCCTTCGGCCCCTCCTGTCTCTCTACGGGCGCATACACCGCATGTTGACGTGCACCCTGGACTAGGTTTTCAGGCGTTTCCTAGCTCCCCTCGGACCGAATGGCCGGGTGCGGGTGGCACAGCCTCGCCTGTTGTTAGGCTCCCCACCTCATCGCATACGTCAACATGGGGTCCTCCCCACGGCGGGCGGAAGCCCTATAACACGGCCGTTCGCCGATTTGCGGGGGAGGAATGTGGTGTCACTGCCAGACACCACACTTGCTAGGTGGTAGCTTAAATCGGCCGCGGTCCATTAGTACATGTCGGACCCGCGTGTCGCCACTGTGTGATCGTAGACCTAGCGCCACCACACGGCAGGTCTCGAGAGACGTACGAGAACTCGCCCCAGTTGTACGACGACGTTGCTAGCGACTATACGGACGAAGCCTTTGCTCTCATTTGCCGAGAGACAGTTAGAATAGCCTTCAGCTAAGTTCATGTCTACGACCTAGCAAGGCGCCATTAGCCTTAGATAGCTTGTATCTAAAGAGTCGCACTTGTATCGCCACAATCTCCAGATGTCTCATCAAGAACGATGTATACAAAGGAAGGATTAAAAGTTAAGTAGTCCAGAAGATATGTACTTTTCTTTATAGCATTCATTAAGTCTCCTGTTTCAGACCTCACTCCATCCTTCGTGAGTTAGCGCGTGCATCTTGGCCGCCTCTTTCAATTAGTGTGCGTAGTGTTGGCAAGTCTGCCGACCCAACAGGGTTCATAGTTTCAAAAATAAATATGGGATTCGCCAGTGAAAAGTGATGAGATTTGTTTCAAGAAAAGAAACAGCAACAACTGAAAAAAATGTTGCCAGCTGCAGACACGTTTCAAACCCAGATGTTAAAACTGATACCAAATTTAAACATAGATTTTGTTATCAACACTGACCAGACAGGTATTTATTGTGGGGTATTTAAGAATTCATTTTTCTCTATTTTTACAATTCTCTGACAAAATACTTCAATTTTGGTTTTTTCCTTTTTTTCAGGGTGTCAGTATCAGACGGTTTACAACAGGACTCTGGCTGTCAGAGGAATCCAAACTATTTTCCTCAAAAAACACGACAGGAACAAAGTGACGCACACATTTACCATTCAATACACTATCCCTCTGTCTGGACACATCCTAGCTCAAGTGTGTTTTGTTTACAAGAGGCAACCGGTAACTTTTGTAACACAGCAAGCTCCCAGTTGTTGAGGTTAAGGCATTCACAAGCCTGCATGGATAACCAAATACATGAATAATCCAAAATACACATTTTTACCAGAAACTGCTGCTTACTGTATCTACAAAACATGCTACATGCCAAATTTGAAAGCCCACTGCATTACTTGCCAGGAATTAACAAATTATTTACAATATCACTTAAGACACACAGTATTTTTAATCTCTTGCTTTCAGCCACTTTTGACAAACTATTGTCCATCTTCTTTCTCTCTTTCTGTCCTTCGTGAAATTGTTTTCTGATCATTGTTCACATTTTCTGGAGAGTCATAACATTGGTATAATCAAACATATTTTATTCTGCATACACTAATAATAGATAAAAGCATTTTAGTGCCTCATTGAGTGTGATACTGGTTCCTCGATCATTTAATTCACTATATCTGGGTGACTCACATGTAGTGGCAAGTTCATTATTCCTGTGAATGCACACAGTTTGTTTTAAATATTTGCTTATAACGAATTTCTTCAATTTGTGTTCACTCACTAAATTTGCAGTCTTATGTTCAGCAGCTTGTGTTAAGTTCTATAGGCATGCCCTTCCACTACAGTCCAGTTTAATCAGTATTTTAAATCTGTTCTGGGAGAAAAGATTTTGGAGAATTTGCTGCAAAAAGCATAAGTTGTGTTTTTGTTAGCATTATGTTTCTCACTCTGAACAGCAATTTCTCAAATTTCACAGCAGGGCTTATCAGGCTAGATATTCTGATAAAGCATTACATTTTTATCCATTCCTCAAATTTTTCATGGAATCTGCTGCTTTCTATATCAACGTTGAATCCGATATGGTAACTTGTGCTGCTTCTATTCTGAAACTACAAATGCAGTGCTTCATATAGTTTTTGATGCATCTAGTTTTCAACGAGTTGCTGTTTTCAGGTACTTATTCTTTGACAGCCTTTTGTCAGCTATTGTTGCAAAATTTTGTGTTTCTTTATTTTCCTTTAAGTCTCTCACTGTTTGTATGCCTATTCCAAGATTCTGGGAAAGTTTTACTGTAGGTTCTCTCTTTTCTAAGCTTCTGTTTGCCTATGCTTGGATTAAAATAAGTGTGACTGACATTTCAGTGAGTCAAGTGGTAGTGTGCAGTAGCCTGCCAATTTAAGCCCCTCATTGAGCACCATGTGCTCACTGCGTTGCCTGTATTGTACTTAATGCAGAGACCTGTCAAGCATGTCTGGCTGGATCCTGACAATACTGCACCCCAGCATTCTACTCTGTCAATCGAAAAGTTATTTTATTCGTTCCGTAGCACATATAAACATACACAACTTCAGCAATTAAAAAAAATTGATATATTTTGGTGAACACTCACTCAATGTCACTAATATAATCTAGACATTATGCTATTATTGATAAAGGTCAACAGCTAGAAAATTATGAACAACAACGTGTTCCTTCTGTCAGCACAGAGCAAGAATTCTGAATGTAACTGTTCCAGAAGAAAATCCAAATAGTTTTTCCCTATCAACTTCGAGTAAGTTGGAAATTATTGAACTTTAGCTTCTAGGGTACGTGTTAGGTGAACATACAGACAGAAAATCTGCTGCACTGATGTTAGAAACGTAGAGTCACTGCATTTATCTGAACATTAAATGGGAAACAATGGATAAATATTTCAGAGATGTCTGACAGCACAAATGGGGCCACATCACTTTCTGGTGATACAACATGAATTACATGCATAGTGGTGTATTCCAAATGAAGAATTTACCCTTTAGTGAGGAACTAATGTAAACTGTAAAGTTTAGTCTTGACAATGAGTGTAATAATGACTGTCAAAAGGCAGCAACTGGAAAGAGTAACTAAGTGCCATTATATAAAACAAAGAATCAAGGAGCAATTAGAACAGGAGTTAGGGGAATATCAGGGAGGTTTTAGACCATGGAGAAGCTGTGCAGAGCAGATAATTAATTTAAAATTGATTATGGCATACTACAAGAAACGGAACAAACCTCTGGCAATAACATTTGTAGATTTTAAGAAGGCATATGACTGTCTCCACAGACCTTCAGTATTAAAAATTTTAAGAAATCTAGGACTCCATCCAAAACTAATTAAAATAATACAACTCACTCTAACCAACACCAAATCAAAAGTGAAGTTTAGAGGAGAAATTTCAGAACCATTCCTCATAAAAACAGGCTTAAGACAAGGTGACTGCCTATCACCATTACTGTTCAACTGTGCACTGGAATACATAATGAGAGAATGGTACAAGAGCAATTCAAAGATGATAAGAATTGGAAGTGCAAAAGATGATATTAGCTTAAACTGCTTGGGATTCGGTGATGATCTTGCTCTCCTAGCCAACACCATTCATCAAGAAGCCAGGCAACAAATGAAATCACTCAAGAAATAGCAGAGAAAGTAGGCCTTAGAATATCATTTGAAAAAAATGGAGATTATGCTAACTGATCCACCACTTGCAAACAAAATTACAATAGGAGAACAGGAAATCAAAATTGTTGATAAATTCAAATATTTAGGCAAAATAATAACATACAATCTAAATGAGAAGTCATCATGGCAGAATTGAATAAAAAAACTGAACTACGCAAATTACATTACCAAAACTACATACAACAAAAAAAGCCTATCTATAGATGCAAAATTAAAACACTATAAAACAGTTACACAACCAGAAATAACGTATGAAGCTGAAATCTTCAAAACAACTAATACAGCAGAAATTGACGGAATACTAAAAATAGAAAGAAGAATAATTAGGACCTGTATAAATAAACAGTATAAAATAAATGGCCATTGGAGAATAGCATAAAATGAAACAGTATATAAGAAAATAAAACCAGTTATGAGCACAATCAGGAAGAAACGCATCTCATTCTTTGGACATCTGATGAGAACTCCAGAGAACAGAATTAGTAAAAAAATAATAATACAAAAATTGTGGAATAGCTAGAGCGACATTAAATGGATCACAGAAATTAAGGAAGATATAAAAGTACTTCAAATTACCTAAATATCATATTAAGTTATTGTTGAACCAAATTGTATCCCTGTGTAACAACTTTGTATTTTTGACTAGAGTGGTCCAATGAAGACCATAAAATAAATAATAATAATAATAAAATATAAAACAAAACAATGCAAAAATCTGTACAGAATAAATGTCTCCCTTACACTTACCATTAAAATAAACTTCCCTTAAGACAATGTAAGGTGTGCATATGGAGTAGTACAACTATTTTTTGTATTTTGTATTTAACATTCTACTAAAAAAATGAAAAAATTAAAAACATGGTCATTATTACACCTTACCTTTTCCGTTATTATCATGTCTACACAGCTTTTCCCTGTCAGTGGTAATGTACACTGTGACAGAATCTTGTGTGCACCTCCTTTTGCAGTATGCTCCATAGTCACAACCACTTTTGTTCCAGGGGCAGCTACCAAGTCCATTGCACCCCCCATTCCTTTCACCAGCTTCCCCTGAAACAAGACATAATGCAAATTTGATTTATCTGTATTATGTCATTATCAAATTTTGATGAGCAAACTGTGTATTTTTTCCTGCTACTTCAAATGATCCATTCCATTTCTGCTTGAGGACAACTTATCTTCAAGCTATATAGACATCCAAATAAATGGTATATCAACAAAAATAATCACTCTTTAAAAATATAATAGACGAAGAATCTACTCACCAAGTGGTGGCAGGAGAAAACACACACACAAGTTCAGGAAATATTAAGCTTTTGGAGCCAGGGGTGGTGCCTTCTGGCATAATGGTTGAAGGGGAAAAGAAGAATAAAGGAAAAGGACTGGTGAGGTTTAAGAAGAAGGGACAGTTAGGGAAAATTCACCCAGGACCCGGAGTTGGAGGAGACTTACCAGAAAGGATGAGAAGGAAAGTCACCAGTCCTTTTCTTTCACTCCTCTTCCATCCCTTTCGAACCTTCTGCCAGGAGGAGCCACTGGCTCTGAAAGCTTGCACATTTCCAGAACTTTTATGTGAATTTTTGTAATAAGATATAGCCGAAGCTAAACTATTCTACACCATAACTATGCTTACATTCCTGCAAAGTATATAAGAAAGCATAAAGATACTGGCCGACTGAAGCTTCAAACTGGTATGAGAAGTAGGATTCAAGAGCTCAGTTTGGTAGTGTGTTTTATGTGAAACTTGAGGACCAGGATTGAGACCTGGTCTAACTCATTTTAATAATGTTTATGGCATACACTATGCCGCAGACGGAGAGATATATTCTGAATTTTTATCATAATTTATCCTTCAGTGATCACACACAATAACACTGTCACACTGATAATTGATGGTATTTACCATGTAGTTTATTGGTTTAGTTACATTCCAGCAAAACCCCTGGCTCTTTAAAGAATCAAACTCCAATGTATAAAACAGTGAGAAAAAGTTTAGAAAAGGTTTCAAATGATGTGAAACCTTTGTTTGAAGCCACTAAGTGCTCTGAATTTTAAATACCAGATGAAGTATGAGTATTTATGCACTATTAGTTACGCTGCCTCAAGACAAACACACAATTTGTAACTGTAATATTTGTCTTACTGCGTTAAAATTTTAACATCAGATTGCATCTCTCAATGAGTAGATTATGACAGCATTTTAAATTTTTTAAATTCGGCCTATAATTATGCAAAATAATCTAATCTAAGTTGCCCCTATGCTGAAGCTGGTACCGGGTTCCAGGTAAGCATTTTAGTAATACAGAGTATCTTTAATCAAGCCATTACAAGGGGAAAAACGATAGTTTGATAAATTCTTAAATTTTGGACACAACATAATTTACTAATAAGGGAAATAGTGGTAACATTTGTAATGAAATTACAGAACACAGTCTTTAACACCCAGTGGTGATAACCACAACAAAGCTAGATGACCAAAGACAAAATAATTTAGAAAATTTAAAGGATTACCATAACCATAACCACCACCACCACCACATCGAAACACATACACTTAACTCCAGTATGTAACATCATCAGTTAGTTGCTGAATACTTACTGGTATCATCCAATTAGCAAGATCACCATACTGTGAGACCTGCATGGCTCCAAGGATAGTCAGGTCAACGTGTCCACTAAATTAATATAAAAAGAGAGAACATGATAATGATAATGATAATGATGATAATAATAATAATAATAATAATAATAATAATAATATCAAAACCGTAAAAAAATAAGACTGCTATCATGACAAGAAAAAAAAATTTTAAAAAATGTGGGCTTTAATTGAAGGCTATTATTCATATAAGACGGCATCTCTCCATTATTACTGTACATTGAAAAAATACAAACCCTCTTATCATTGCAAAGCTCTCATCACTGCTAAAAAATGATGCTCCAGGTTGAACTGTCACAGTTTGTTTGCCAGCATTAATCAGATCTGGATCAACCTCTTCCTGAGAAGCTGGGAATGGTCCTAGCCCTAATATACCATTCTCACTCTGCATACAAACAGACATACCTTCAGGAATGTAGTTGCTGGCAAGCATTGGTATACCAATACCAAGATTAACTGCAAATATTATTAAGGACACATTCCCAAGTAATGTTAAATACAGTTATACAGAAATTAATTATTAAACAAGGAAGATTGGCATACGAAGATTACAAATTGCTTTCTATTCTGACCTAGAAAAGGGAATAGTTAGCAGACCACTTTCAAAAGGATACCATACATGCCATCCTTGAATTCAAGGGCAGCACGCCTAATAATTCTTTCACGCATTGCGGCTGCTGGGCTTGAACTTGCTGCAGAAGAGCTCTTTGATTTTTTCAGTAAGGTTAACTGCTGTAGAACACAAAACCACAGTAAGAATCAAAATTACTACTTACTGTCAACAATGAGCAACTTTGTTTCTATTACACTCAATTTGCTGTGAATTATTTCATAACACAGCACTCATAAAATCATCTAAAGCTACTGATACTGTTAGCTACAAATGCAAATGGAAGCACAGTTATAAAATTAACTTATGGTTATCATGTTGACTCAAATATTTTTACAACGGAAACTCCAGGCAGCTTCTGGCCACATAGCATGTGACCACCAATTCCAACATCTCAGGCCGGAATGCAACTTCACGTGGGATCCAAGCAGCAATCTGGAGGGGAAGGGGAAGAGGAAGGGATAGTAGTGTACGGGTGGGGAGAGAGACGAACTGTCTGGTGGAGTATGCAGGGACTAGACTGCCAACATGCACAGCATCAGGAGGTTGTGGGGCAGGAAGATGAGGAAAAAAAGAGAGGAATGGGGAAAGATGGGCAGATGCATTGGGAGGGGGGCAGCAATAAACAGGGTGAGAGATGAGAATGGGGAGGGGATGATAGGACAGAGGAGGTGGAAACTGTTGGGCAGAGGGTGTGGTGACAATATTTTACCATAGGTTGTGGCCGGGATTATTATGGGAGCGGAGAATATGTTTTAAGGATAAGTTTCCACCCCTTCTGTCCCATCATTGTCTCCCCATTCTCATCTTCCGCCCTAATATTTGCAGCAAACTGCCAACCCATCGGCCCATCTTTCCCCACTACTCTCCTTTATGCTCCTTTTCTCCCCACCTTCCTGTCTCACAAACTCCTGACGCTGCACCTGTCGGCAGTGTAGTCCCCTAGTCCCTGCACACTCCAACAGACAGCACTCATCTCTCCCCCCACCCGTACACTACTATCCCTTCCCCTTCCACTTTCCCACCCCCTCCAGATTGCTGCTTGCATCCCACGTGATCTTGCATTCCAGCCCAAGACACTGGATTTGGCAGTTGTGTGTGTGTGTGTGTGTGTGTGTGTGTGTGTGTGTGTGTGTGTGGTGAGGGGGGGGGGGGAGAGGGGGACGTACATGTGTGTCTCTTAATGACAAAGGCTGTGGCCGAAAGCTATATGTGAGTGTCTTAATTGTGCCTATCTGCAACTTGACATGTCTTCTTTACGATAAGTAGCACTCTGTATTTTTCCTACATTGCAAATATTCTTACAATAATTTTAAAGGTCAACTTCACTTCTGTAGGACACCCACAGTTATAGCATTACTTTATTTAATTTCTAACATCATTAATCCAACTATGCCAAAATCTACAAGGGTTATTGATTTGAAGTTGTTAGCTTTATGGCTGCACCATATAATGTATTTCTTAGTGTATGAGTCAGCAGCATAACAGATGTGCTATCTTTATTTTATTAATGAAGCAAATAAGTGTCAAAATTATCTGTTATGTTTTCCAAATTCTCCTTTACCTACAGCAAAATAATTTTAGATGTAGCTATTGACACTTGGGAAGAAGATCTTGTGAAGACACTGTGCACAGTTTTATGGAATCAACCAGGCAAAATCCAAGGCATCTAAATATAATTGTCTGAATTTATTCTTTACATGCTCCAGAAGTTTCTTATGAATCTAAGTGGATGAAGAAACTGAGTTCTATACCATTTCTGTTCATTTGAGCAGTCAGAGGAGGGAAATAAATAGATTACCGGGTGGCACCTTCCTCCAGAAATGGCTACAGGCTGTGTTAGGACTACCTTATTTCTGAACTCATTTTTGTCAAATGATCATTTAATAGAAGCTCTACATATGGACAACGATATTTTAGCATGGTAATTATGTAATAAATAACTGAAAATCTCAGAACTCTGCTAAAAAAATGCTGCCAATCATAGACAAATAAATAACTCTGCTACACATATTGTCTGTCAATTTCCATGAAATGCCCTCACTGGCCTCTAAAAGACTGCAGCTAAGCATTGAGTACATTGCGTAGAATACAAATCATTTCAATTCAGTTCAAGAGATAAGAAAATTATAAGCTCAGTGGAATGTGTGGTCAAAAATTTACATAACAACAGTCCAGTACAGATACAGACGTTCCTAACAACTGGCGTAATTTCAAACAACTGTCTTTGAGGTATGTTAATAAGCACACCACTGTCCAGTAATATATTGACCACCACAGTATAACAAAACTATACTGAACAAGAAAATAAAATAACACATCAACACTTTTAAACTACTGGACAAGCAACAGAGAACAGTGAATACCAGCAAGAAAATTAATATAGATATGTTTAAAGTTAAAGAGAGCATATCATATAAGATACTAAAGCTCTACCACTGTTCCCCAATATATTCAACAAATTCTTGGAAATCATAAATACAAAGCATTATTTTAAGTAAACTGCTGCTTATGCTATTAGACTAATGATTTAAAGAGTTTTCAAACAATAAAAAGCAAACAGAATATATTTTTATTGTGTTACTTCTGCCAATGATTTGCATTTTTTTTACCTCTATCCTCTTTTCATAATTCTGTCCAGCAATTACTCGATCCACGTAAATACCAGGAAGATGAACTTCATCTGGGGGAATTGCACCAAGTGGCACTAGCTCTTCAACTTCAGCAATGGCCAGGCGAGCAGCTTTACACATCGCTGGATTAAAGTTTCGAGCACTCTTCCTAAAAGAAAAAGAAAGATTAATTTTTATGCAACACGCAGTTTGAGGTGATTTCTACAAAATACAATGAAAATAGTTTTACAATTAACTGAAATTTTAAAATATGCAAACTGAAGAAGTCTGTACTGATGTTTCTTTTTTACAGGAAGGAAGGTCAACTCATCTCTTCACGTGTTTCATTTCAATTGGTCATCAAGCATATTCAGAGGCCTGACCTTTAAACATGATACACATTCTTTACAGATTTTAACAGAATACTTTTTGGTTCTTAACAGTTCTAGCAATCATGCCAACAATGCAAAGTAATAAAACAGGTTGTCCTTTTATCAGGTGGAACCTGTTAAAGAAACTCTATGAACACCTGGCAGATTGTGGTAAAAGGCAACTTTTATAATTCTTCACCAACTACATCCATCCATCCATCCATCCATCCATCCATCCATCCATCCAAGTATTTAATGGAAGAAGCACATGAAAGAGAATGAGAGGGTAAAGGGGAAAAGGAGAAGACTAAGATGAAGATGATGATGATGATGATGATGATGAAGGAGAAGAAGAAGAGAGTAACATCTTACTCACAATCATGCTATTATGCACCAAGGGCTAGTTCAGATTGGACAAAGATGGAGAGGTAAATCAGCAATGAACTTTTCAAATAAAACAGTGTAACTTTCACCTTAAATGATTTGTGAAAACCGCAAAAAAACATGGGTAGTTTGACAGGGATTTGCAGCCTTCACTTCCTGGATGTAGGTCCAGTGGAGCATTGTGGCAGTATAATTGCCCCCAAGTCCAGTTGCCGATTTATTTTTCTTTAAAACAATGTTATGTTCTACTGAAATTTGTGAGAATCTTTGCTGGGAATGTGTAACAATGTTAACATTTAGGAGGGCATGACGAACTGCCCCTCCAAGCCAAACCTGTGGGGAGAGCTAACTCCCACAATCCACATCAATGCCAACACTGTCCAACTCAATAATACCTACCTCAGGTTGGGCAAATCCACAGTCTTCCCTGTTATCACTGGGTAGCTCTCACTGAAGGTCAAATAATGTTATAGACAAATGATTAAGATCTATGTAGTATGAAATAGTCTTCACAAATCAGCAGGTTGAGAACATTTGGGAGAGTGTGAAGGGCTGCCCCTTTGGGCAAAATCTACTAAGGGGATAGTAATTTATGTTCAGAGATGTATATCCTCCACATAATGATTCTCAGTAAGCAACACCCTTGAGGAAACCAAAAATACATTTCACCCACCCAAAACCACTGAAATTTTTTTTGTGGTTTTAGGGCGCACAACTTAAACGGTCATTAGCGCCCAGACTACGTGAGGAATGCACCGCGAGTCACAAGTTTAAAACAGCAACGAAACGGAAAACACGATAAAAGACAGACTGACAGGCATAGGATTAGAAAAAGAAAACAGCAGAATCAAATGTCCTTGGAGAGGGTTGTCAAATTGATAAAATGAAGAACGCGAGCAGCTGCTCGTGGGTCATCCGCTAAAATGGCTTCTACAGTAGATGGCAGGCCAAGATCAAGACGCAGGGTGTTAAAATCCGGACAGACCGTTAAAATGTGGCGGACCGTCAGCAATTGCCCACATGGGTAGAACGGCGCCAGCGCAGCCATCAGCAGATGGCGATGGCTGAACCGGCAGTGGCCAATTCGTAACCGGGCCAAAACGACCTCCTCCCGCCGAGAAGGGCGTGAGGAGGACGTCCAAGCCACGGGAAGAGGTTTCAGGGCCCTAAGTTTGTTGTCTGTAAGTGCAGCCCAATCGGCATGCCACTACGATAAAATGCGCCGACAAATTACCCTGCTACAATCTGACGAAGGGACACAACAAGAAGCTGTCTGAGGCTGGAGGACCGCAGCCTTGGCCGCGGCATCTGCAGCTTCGTTCCCAGGGATACCGACATGGCCAGGAACCCACATAAAGCTAACCGGAGAACCGACGTCCACCAGCTGCTGAAGAGAGCGTTGGATCCGGTGCACGAAAGGGTGAACCGGGTACGGATCACTGACGCTCTGGATAGCGCTCAGGGAATCGGAGCAGATGACATATGCAGAATGTCGGTGGCGGCAGATGTAAAGGACAGCCTGGTAGAGGGCAAAGAGCTCAGCTGTGAAGACCGAACAAAGGCCATGGAGCCGGTATTTGAAACTTTGTGCCCCGACACTAAAAACAACACCCGACCCCGTCAGTGGTCTTAGAGCCATCTGTATAAATGAAGGTCATATTAATGAACTTCGAACGAAGTTCGATAAAACGGGAGTGGTAGACTGAACCGGGGGTAACCTCCTTCGGGAGCGAACAGAGGTCAAGGTGGACGCGAACCTGAGCCTGGAGCTAAGGTGGCGTGTGGCTCTCGCCCACTCGAAAGGTTGCAGGGAGTGAAAAATTAAGGTGTTGAAGGAGGCGACGAAAGCGAACTCCAGGGGGTAGCAGGGCAGAGACATACAACCCGTATTGACTGTCGAGAGAGTCATCAAAAAAGGAACGATAAGACGGGTGGTCGGGCATTGCCAGTAGCCGACAGGCATACCGACAGAGCAGTATATCGCGCCGGTAGGTGAGTGGCAACTCACCAGCGTCAGCATGAAGACTCTCGACGGGACTAGTATAAAACGCTCCGATCGCAAGTCGTAAACCCCGATGTTGTATGGAGTTGAGGTGGCGTAAGATGGATGGCCGTACAGAGGAGTATACGAAGCTCCCATAATCCAGCTTGGAGCGGACGATCGACCGATATAGGCGAAGTAGGACGGTTCGATCCGCTCCCCACGACATACCACTGAGAACACGGAGGACTTTTAGAGAACGGGTACAACGGGCAGCCAAATATGACACATGTGGAGACCAACTAAGTTTCCTGTCAAATGTAAGACCTAAAAATTTTGTTGTCTCCACGAATGGGAGAGCAACGGGACCGAGTCGTAAGGACGGTGGGAGAAACTCTTTGTAGCGCCAGAAGTTAATACAGACCGTCTTCTCGGCAGAAAAACGGAAGCCATTGGCGACACTCCACGAGTAAAGACGGTCAAGAGAACACTGAAGACAGCGCTCCAGGAAACACGTACGCTGCACGCTGCAATAGATGGTAAAATCGTCCACGAAAAGGGAGCCTGATGCATCAGCTGGGAGGCAATCCATTATTGGATTGATCGCTATGGCGAAGAGAGCGACGCTCAAAACTGAGCCCTGTGGCACCCCATTCTCCTGGCGAAAGGTGTCTGACAGGACAGAACCCACACGTACCCTGAACTGTCGATCCATTAAAAAGGAATGAATAAAAAGAGGGAGGCGACCGCGAAGGCCCCATGTATGCATGGTGCGGAGAATGCCCGCCTTCCAACAGGTGTCGTAAGCCTTCTCCAAATCAAAGAACACAGCCGCGGTCGGGCGCTTCCGCAAGAAGTTATTCATAATGAAGGTCGACAAGGTAACCAGATGGTCAACAGCAGAGCGGCGCCTACGAAATCCACATTGTACATTGGTAAGTAGGCGTCGAGACTCGAGCAGCCAAACCAATCGAGAGTTAACCATTCGCTCCATCACTTTACAGACACAGCTGGTAAGCGAGATGGGTCGATTACTGGAGGGCAAGTGCTTGTCCTTCCCCGGCTTAGGAATCAGGACAACAATAGACTCGCGCCAGCATGCGGGAACATGTCCCTCAATCCAGATGCGATTGTAAGTACGAAGAAGAAAACCTTTACCCGCAGGAGAAAGGTTCTTCAGCATCTGAATATGAATAGAATCAGGCCCTGGAGCGGAGGACCGTGATCGGCCAAGTGCGTTTTCGAGTTCCCGCATGGTGAATGGGGCATTATAACTTCCACGATTCGAGGAGCGGAAGTTAGGTGACCTAGCCTCCTCCGCCTGTTTGCGGGGGAGGAAGGCAGGGTGGTAATGAGCGGAGCTCGAAACCTCTGCGAAAAAGCGGCCGAAGGCATTGGAGACAGCCTCAGGGGCCACAAGGACGTCATTCGCGACCGTCAAGCCAGAAACTGGTGAGTGGACCGTAGTGCCAGATAGCCGGCGCAGGCTACCCCAGACAACAGAAGAAGGAGTAAAACTGTTGAAGGTGCTTGTGAAAGCAGCCCAGCTGGCTTTCTTGCTTTCTTTAATAATACGACGACACTGTGCACGTAGTCGTTTATAATTGATACAATTCGCCACTGTAGGGTGGCGGTGAAAGGTGCGTAAAGCACGTCGACGAGCACGTAAAGCGTCTCTACATGCTGCGGTCCACCAGGGGACCGGTACGCGACGTGGAGAAGAAGTAGGGTGAGGGATGGAATATTCAGCAGCAGTGAGAATGACTTCCGTGAGGTGTGCGACCTGACTATCGCAGCTTGTGAATGTTTGATTCTGAAAGGTCGCCCTGGAAGAGAAGAGCCCCCAGTCTGCTTTGGAGATGTTCCAACGAGATGAGCACGGAGAGGGGGTATGCTGCAGGAGATGGATAACAAACGGGAAGTGGTCGCTCGAATATGTATCAGAAAGTGCATACCACTCGAACCGGCGTGCAAGTTGGGGAGTACATATAGAGAGATCTAAATGGGAATAGGTGTGAGATGTGTCCGAAAGAAAAGTAGGGGCGCCAGTATTGAGGCAGACAAGATTGAGCTGGTTGAAAAGGTCTGCTAACAGGGAGCCCCTCGGGCAGGATGCTGGAGAGCCCCAAAGGGGATGGTGGGCATTGAAGTCTCCAGTTAACAAAAATGGTGAAAGTAGCTGAGCAATAAGTTGCATCATGTCTGCCCTGGTAACGGCAGACGACGATGGAGTGTAAACGGTACAAATGGAAAATGTAAAAGTGGGGAGAGTAATGCGGATGGCAACTGCCTGCAGGCCGGTGTGCAACGTGATGGGATCATAGTAAATATCATCCCGGACCAGCAACATAACCCCTCCATGAGCCGGGATACCTACCACAGGGGGTAGGTCAAAACGCACAGAGGTGTAGTGTGCCAAGGCAATTTGATCGCATGGGCGTAGCTTCGTTTCCTGGAGGGCTACGACGAGCGGACGGTGCAAGCGGAGTAGCAACTTCAAGTCCTCTCGGTTGGAGCGAATGCTGCGAATATTCCAGTGAATAAGTGCCATCGTAAGAAAAAAAAAAAGACGATGAAAGAAGGGGTCACCTCGAAGGCCGCTGAGGGCCTGGCTTCGAGCGAGCACTGCCGCCGCTATCAGTAGGCGGACAGTCATCGTCCATTGGGTCTATAGGTTCATCGGCCATCTTGGGAGGATGGCCGGGAGGGGGAGCTTCCTCCGCCGGTGAATGGCCAGATGTTCGGCTACCAGCGGTGCGGCCAGGCGAAACGGAGGACGGCCTGGGGCGGCAACCGCTGGGTGGCGCAGGAGAAGAAATGCGCCGTGGCGGAGAAGGAGAACTGTGCTTCCTATGTGCCTTCTTGGAAGGTCGTTTGGTGGAAGTACCGGTCGAAGGCTGGGAGGTCGAGGTACGGAGGAAGTCTGCACGGGACGGTTCCTTCTTGAAGGCCCGTGCATCTGACTTCTGGGTCTTCGTCTTAGCAGAAGCTGATGAAGGGGCTGGTGTCTGTGGGGTGATGGGAGGAAGAGGAGACGTCGACCGCGCGATCTTAGCACTGGCCGAACGGACGACCGTGGTGGTGAAGGTCAGATCGCATGTCTGGGTTGCCACCTCCCTGGTAGTCCGAGGAGAGGCGAGGACAGTACTGTATTTCCCTGCTGGGAGCAGCGTGGGCTTCCTACTAGCCAATAGCTTGCAAGCAGCCGAGGTGGACACTTTCTCTTTGACCCAAATTTCTTGGATACAGCGTTCTTCCTTATAGACAGGACAGTCGCGGGAGGATGCGGCATGGTCATCCTGAAAGTTCACACAATGAGGAGACGGAGGTGGACAGTCACCCTCATGGGCATCCCTGCCACAAGTGACACATTTAGCCGCATTGGAACAAGACTGTCGAGTGTGATTGAAACGCTGACACTGGTAGCAGCGCGTAGGTGTCGGGACATAGGGGCGAACTGAAATGACCTCGTAGCCCACCTTGATGCGCGATGGCAGCTTAACACTATCGAAGGTCAAGAAAAGTGTCCGGGTCGGTACAAGGTCATTGTTGACCTTTTTCATGACCCTATGGACAGCCGTCACGCCCTGCTCAGCGAGGAAAGATTGAATCTCCTCGTCAGTCAAGCCGTCGAGGGATCTAGTATAGACCACACCACGAGATGAATTCAAAGTTCGGTGAGCCTCCACCCTGACAGGGAATGTGTACAGGAGTGTGGCCCGAAGCAGTTTTTGTGCCTGAAAGGCGCTCTCAGTTTCGAGTAATAAGGTACTGTTATGCAACCTGGTACAAGATTTGACAGATCCGGCTATGGCATCGACGCCCTTCTGGATAACGAAAGGGTTGACAGAGGAAAAATCCTTTCCCTCCTCAGATCGAGAAACGACGAGGAACTGTGGGGCATGCGGTAGTACTTTTGTCACTGGTAGCTGGTCAAGTTTCCGTTTTTGGGCAGAAGTCGAGAGAGATGGAGTGAAATCCATTGCGGAGGAATCCCCCATGATTGCCAGCGTCTCCGATGGCGCACTCCTTCCTTGTGGGGACCCTCTCAGAGGGCACTCCCGCCTTAGGTGAATGTTTACACCTCAGGTCACACCACCCGAGAAACAGACGGAGGGACCAATCGGCATGGTCAGAAGGTATCAGCTCAGGCAATCACCCCTCCCCGGGCCTGGCCTTTACCAGGGGGTACGCGCGTGCCTTACGTGTCTACCCAGGGTGGGGAATTACGCGTTACCCCGTCACCGGCTACGCGTGTGAACGCGTGGGTCGGCCTTCAGGCGCGCACAGGGAGGAATCCCCCATGATTGCCAGCGTCTCCGATGGCGCGCTCCTTCCTTGTGGGGACCCTCTCAGAGGGCACTCCCGCCTTAGGTGAATGTTTACACCTCAGGTCACACCACCCGAGAAACAGACGGAGGGACCAATCGGCATGGTCAGAAGGTATCAGCTCAGGCAATCACCCCTCCCCGGGCCTGGCCTTTACCAGGGGGTACGCGCGTGCCTTACGTGTCTACCCAGGGCGGGGAATTACGCGTTACCCCGTCACCGGCTACGCGTGTGAACGCGTGGGTCGGCCTTCAGGCGCGCACAGGGAGGAAGGAAGAAGAGGAAAAAGGAGAGAGGGGGGGAGAGAGAGAGAGAGAGAGAGAGAGAGAGAGAGAGAGAGAGAGAGAGGGAGGGAGGGAGGGAGGGAGGGAGGGAGGGAGAGGGGGGGGAGAGAGAGAGAGAGAGAGAGAGAGAGAGAGAGAGAGAGAGAGAGAGAGAGAGAGAGAGGACAGACTGTCTCAAACGCCGAGGCGGAGGCCAGAGAAGGCAAGGAGAAGAAGGCAATGAGAAGGCAAGGAGAAGAAGGCAATGAGAAGGCAAGGAGATTTTGCAGGGGAAAGAATAAGGAAGACAGTGAGGTGGAGAAGAGCAAAGAAAGGAACCAACCAAAGGAAGGAAGAAACGAGAAGTGAAAAAGCAAAATGACCGCAAATAGAGGTCGTGGAACCGTCCGTCTCCGGACGCAGGCGCTAACTACCCCCTTGAGGGGGAGGGACTCCTTTTAGTCGCCTCTTACGACAGGCAGGAATACCTCGGGCCTATTCTAATCCCCGGACCCGCAGGGGGGCCACTGAAATTGAGCAGTAGTTAGGTGCAGTTGTGGTTGTTAAGGGTGATATACCTTTGATAAAATATTAGTTGTTTACTCCAAGAAGACTTACATCTTGGTGGCTGAGGGAAGTAGCTGTTTCATTAAAAGGCAAATAGCTGTGGCCAGTGCTGACAGTTTTTTTTAAGAGCAGCCAATACAGTCAACCACAGTTAGTAGACAACAGTGCTTCTACACACACTTAAACAAAAGGTGACATAACACACAAAGATCACAAAAATGTTGTATGTATTTGAAGCTGAAATAGTTTCGATTTGTTGATATCTACAATAATGATACTCTTTGTGCACAGTATTGAAAGCAAAGGTTGGTAGTGACTGGGGCAAATGAGTATCAATCCAACATCATACTTATACTGATTTCTGTCAAAAGATCTACTCTCATCAGCTATGGTGTGATACCTCTTCCAACAAGAACAATAATAAATACACAGCTACATATGCTCCCATGTGGAGTTACACTCATCCAGAAATTCTGTGACTGCATCATTGACTGCCATATAACATTAGTTTATTAAGAAGAAATCATTCTCCAAAAAACTAAAAATATCAGTCACCCAATATGTGACAGATTCCAATATCCTACGAATAAAGCAGTCCATAATAATGACGCAAAAAGCAAACCTGTCAGTTACTAAAATACTGGACTCTTCCATTTTAAAGGAGAGGTCCCCAGCAGCGGGAACGACTTTTTGAAATAGTCTTTCTAATGAGGTGGGTCAAGGTTCCAGGTATCACACCCTGCAGGCATTCACCCTAGTGGGGCCTCTTTTGTGAGTAATCGACGACAAAAAAATTTCAGAATTTCACTTGGATCTCTACAGCTTTCATAACGAGGAAATGCAACAGACTGATTGTGCAATGTAATGGTTAATGTACAAGCTGCACATGCAAGAGGTTGTGGGTTAAAATCTCATCTTTTATTTTTAAGTCTTTATTGGAATGGCTTTGGTAATTATTTTTATTCAATTAACTGGGTTAAACCTATATTTTTAATTTTTATTCCTTTG
The DNA here is from genome assembly GCF_023898315.1 of Schistocerca nitens. Taxonomy (NCBI): domain Eukaryota; kingdom Metazoa; phylum Arthropoda; class Insecta; order Orthoptera; family Acrididae; genus Schistocerca; species Schistocerca nitens. The sequence continues at coordinate 147,591,424 of NC_064616.1, read as the reverse complement.
TCACATAATTTTAAACACCAGGTAACTCCTTTAATTGCTCCTCATTTCCTTCCTATTATTCTTTTTCCTCTTTGAATACATGAGCATATGAATTAAATTATTTTTATTTAGCTATCATAATGTTTACACATTTAGAACTGCTGATGTATCAGTCAAAAAATGAAAGACAAAATAATATATTTGTAATGACTGTGCAGAGATCAAAAATATTTTGGATGGTAATTGTCATACAAACATTTAAAACAAATTCTTATTGCACTACAGACAAAGTATTGCAGATACAGATTTAAAAGTAAAAATAGATTATAAATAAAACAAAATTCAAGCAAAATCAGGATCGGATATAATGAAGGTAAAAACATGGACAAAAATATAGGATGCTAAAACTGAAGAAATTAAGTCGAAGTTAATAGATAAAAATACATAACATCAAATCAACAAAGATTCCACATGGAAAAAGACTGACAGGAAGAAAAACAGAGCAATTGCACCCTGCACAACCAGTTTGTTACACAGCCCTCATCTAAAGTTTTAGAGCATCACAGGAAATTTTGATTACTTGCAAATGCAGACCCATCAGGGTGAATGACTGCATGGTTTGGCACATGGGCCCCTAACCTGCATCGCCGTACAGATGATTTCAGAAAGTCTGACTCACTGCTAGGGACCTCTCCTTGTAAGTACAAAATGGTCAACAATTTATCTCTATCTTGCTCCTAACAAGCACATGTGTGATGCTCTCAGTCAATGCCTGCCTTACTTTCACCCACCTTCACAGAAACTCCAAGTGTTGCAAAATGCTCCCTAATTTCAATGGATGCATATGACAACACTACTAGTTCACAATCCTGTTAACAGTATTGTTGTAACCATGACAGTTCCTGTCGTGTGGTTGCCGCTAACGAAAACGAGGTGGGACCAAAGGGGGGCGGCCCGCAAACGAACAAGACGGACAAATGGGAATGGAAGCACAAGCACAACGACAGACAACTGAGCAAGACACCAAGAACAGCAACAAAGTATTAAGGAACAGGGTCACAAGAGACAACCTCAAGAAACCTAAACAATACCCACTCATAAACGGGAAGTTAGCACACGTAACGTAAAAACGATGTCTGTAAGCAAGATGTCAACTGAATCAACGCGGATACCAGACAGCCTCGCTTAGTGAGATGCAGCCGCTTAAATACATGACAGGGTATATCGCTATTGGCCACTGGGACCACGTACTCCACAGTGGTGGCCTCGCGTTAGACTCGGGGCCAGGAGCATGCGCAGCCATGGCTTACAGCACGACTGCTGCAGAGACCTCTAATGGTCATTTAGTTCCATGCCGTCTGGCGCAGATTTGACACCTGCGGCGCTCAGCACCAGAAGTATAATGGTTCGTTTTGATAATTAGTGTGATAACATTCTTTACTGTAAGTCTTACATAAACCTTTTGTTTCATTTCTGTACTAATCTCTCCAGAAAAATAAAGACAATTATGTACTAGTTATTGGTAAAACTGTGACAAATACCTGAAATAACTTCTCCACATACTGAACTGTTCATAAAGAATACATATTAAACCTCACAAACTGACCAAGTGAATAAAGCTTCTGATCACTTTCAGTGCAGTAATGTGATCAATGTAAATAAGAGTTGTGAGCTGATTTCCCTTTGATGATGAATGGCCAAAATAATCCAAGAATTGTCATATTGCACCTAAGTGTATTGTACATTTACATGTTTTGTGGTAAGTTTATTACCTCTTAAATGAAAATATGTTTAAGGTGCATGCGCGCGCTTAGGGACATTTTGATAATTTTTTGAGACGGTACTTGCAGTTAGATACACACCACATTGTTTCTTTCATTGGCCTTATACAATTTATATACAAAATATATACACTGCAAGAGAAGCAGAGCTTTCACATATAATGTTAGTCTTTTATGCGCGTATTACACTTTAAGATACATCACACACATGCGCCAGTAAAATTTCAATAACGACATTAATGTCTGATCTTCTAGGCTCGAAATTCATCTAAATGGCTCGTCACCAAAAGAGTTTATTTTTAAATCAGAGTCAAACACTCTCTGATTTAAGAAATTCATCATTCATTCTCGCTCAGAGTTCAACTTGCGTAAAAGGAAATTTACTTTGAAGGTAATGCTTTTCAAACCATCATTCACAATATTTTCCTGCGATGTGTTACAAATAGGTTCGTTTCAGCAGTTGCCAGAGAGCACCAGATAACAGGCGCCATCGCACTTATGCAGCTGTGATGATGTAGGAAGCCTGTATGTTCGTACATGTTAAACTTTAAAAGATCTTACATTATGTCATAAAAGAAACAAGACATCAGAGGATACTCCAAGAGTATCAGAATTTCATGACCCATACGAGGATAATGGAATGTAGTCGAATTAAGTCGGGTGATGCTGAGGGAATTAGATTAGGAAATGAGACACTTAAAGTAATAAAGGAGTTTTGCTATTTGGAGAGCAAAGTAACTAATGATGGTCGAAGTAGAGACGATATAAAATGTAGACTGGCAATGGCAAGGAAAGCGTTTCTAAAGAAGAAAAATTTGTTAACATCGAGTACAGATTTGAATGTCAGGAAGTCGTTTCTGAAAGTATTTGTATGGAGTGTAGCCATATAGTGAAATTAATCATATTATTCGTCAAGCTTTGTTCCATATATATTTTTGTGTTTTAACCATCTATATGCTTGATTTCTGAGACATAAATTGGAAAGCAGATCATTATTCACACATGTGTACAGGGAAACTAAAATCCTTCATGTGATTCTTGAGTTTTTCCCAGCGTATTTGATAATCAAAATATCCACAGGTGTACTGCCGGTCTACAGTGTCCAACGGGCACAATATTTCAGCGATCATACATGTCGCCACCATCAGGTGAACCGACGGACTGAGCTCTTGTGAACGTGCCGGTACGGAGATCCCTACACTATGGCTGCTTAGGGGGAACTGGGTCCGGTTGCAGCGGCGGCCGATTTAAATACCCTCCACCCACGGCGCACTCCCTCCTCCGTCCGCGCCCCGTGTCACGGTCGCGCAGTGGAACAGATTGCGACGGCGTCTGAGATGACGTCGGTGTGATGGCTCTGTCCGCCATGGTCGTCACAACTATACGTTTGCTCGATTTACTCTTGATTAACCCAATCGCTGGTTCCCAAGCCTTGCTAAGATTATAGCCACAGTCACGGTTTATGAGGTCGTCATTGGTGTGAATTTCGATGGCCTCTCTAACAACGCTGTCCCAGTATCTCGACGTCAGTACCAGAATCCTCATGCGTTCATACTCCATAGCGTGATTTTCCGACAATGTTCAGCGACCGCCGACTTGCTCGGATACATCAGTCGAGTGTGCCTCTGGTGTTCAAGGCATCGATCCTCGACGGTACGCATCGTCTGACCAATATACGACTTGCCACATTGACATGGAATCCGGTACACGCCGGCCTTCCTCAAACCGAGGTCATCTTTGGCGCTCCCCACCAGTGCACTAGTTTTATTCGGAGGACAAAACACAGTTCCGACCTGGTGTTGCTTCAAAATGCGGGCGAGTGCGCCTGTATATGAAATAAACGCAGTGCCTACCTCCTCCCTCGTGATTTCATCCATCTCCACAGGTTGTGCTGTAGTGGTTGGGCGGAGAGCACGTTGAATCTGCCACTCTTAGTACCCATTTTTTCGAAATACAGTTCTCAGATGTTCCAATTCCTGGGGGTAGACTCTTTGGGTCAGAGATAGTGTGCGCCCTATGTACTAGAGTTTTAAGTACCCCATTCCTCTGTGAAGGGTGGTGGCAGCTGTCTGCGTGCAAATACAGATCAGTGTGCGTTGTCTTCCGATACACCCCATGACCTAGGGTGCCGTCAGGCCTTCTCTTGACCAAGACGTCAAGAAAAGGTAGTTTACCCTCCGTTTCAGTCTCCATAGTGAATTTGATGTTGGGGTGTATGGAGTTTAGATGCGTAAGGAAGTCAAGGAGTTTATCCATACCATGTGGCCAGATGACGAACGTGTCGTCCACGTAATGGAAAAAGCAAGTAGATTTCCATTCGGGTGACGACAGGGCTTCCTCCTCGAAGTTCTCCATGTACAAATTAGCTACCAGTGGTGAGAGTGGGCTACCCATGGTGACTCCCTCCGTTTGTTCGTAGTATTTGTGGTGTCACTGCCAGACACCACACTTGCTAGGTGGTAGCTTAAATCGGCCGCGGTCCATTAGTACCTATACGGACGAAGCCTTTGCTCTCATTTGCCGAGAGACAGAATAGCCTTCAGCTAAGTTCATGTCTACGACCTAGCAAGGCGCCATTAGCCTTAGATAGCTTGTATCTAAAGAGTCTCACTTGTATCGCCACAATCTCCAGATGTCTCATCAAGAATGATGTATACAAGGATGGATTAAAAGATAAGTACCAAAGGAGCTACGTACTTTTCTTTATAGCATTCATTAAGTCTCCTGTTTCAGACCTCACTCCATCCTTCGTGAGTTAGCGCGTGCATCTTGACCGCCTCTTTCAATTAGTGTGCGTAGTGTTGGCAAGTCTGCCGACACTACAGTATTCTCCATTAAAAAGAAAATACGTGGAAGTCAAGACATGCCTAAAAAGTTCATTGGTCTTCTCGTCAAACTTCTGACTAATCAATTCTAGTGACTCTCGCAGGGGTACCCTCATAAACAAGGAAACGACGTCAAAACTCACCATGATATCCGACTCATCCAACCTGAAGCTATCAAGGCGTTTAACAAAATCCACAGAATTACGGATGTGATGAGGGCATTTACCCACATAAGGACTTAATATTCCCGTCAGGTATTTGGCCAACAAATATGTAGGATATTTTGATTATAAAATCCTTCAGTTTCACAAGCTAGTATTTTATAAGCCAAATTTATACTCTTAGAGGCTGGTAAAGAAATACTTGACTTTCTTAAAACATTTCAACCAAACTTCATGAACAGATAAAAACAGTATTCGTGTGCAAAAGATGCTAAAATTAGAATGCTGAGAGTCAGTGAGCATGTATAAGAATCTAGATAGCTTATGTATTAACAAATACAGTAAAACCCCATTTTTTACACTTTTGTAAATAATGCGTGTCCTGTCATTTTTAAGGGGCCCCATGATGATCAAGATGCAAAAATGAACACGTATTACGAATGTGTAATGGTTATAAAACATAAGTATACCTAAATATTAGATTTCCAACAGGGTCAGCTTTCCAGGCCTTTACAATTGCATAATCACCAGTTATTGCCTCTTCCAAAATATAATTTTTCCCATCAAAAGATGCAGATGCTCTCTTTTTGCTTGCTATTTCCACTTTCCCAGAAGATGAGTATTTAATAGGAGCACCTCCTTCATGGACTAATGTCCCATAAGCAGTGGGTGTGTAAAAGGCTGGTATGCCAGCTCCTCCAGCTCTGATACGTTCTGCGAGAGTTCCCTGAAAATACAACAGATAACATTATTTTATGTTTACACCTGGCAGTTCCACTATGATGACATTAGTAGGAGCAAAGGATAAAGAGCTGAAATTTGTTTGTTTGTTCCTTCTAGGAGTATATATTTCTGAATACTGCAGATAAGTCTTAAATAAGCTGCTTAAACAGAGAACAACAATGAAATACACAAAGCCCAAATAACTGTGTGCTGTGCTTTTCATTTCTTAGCTGAACAACATCCACAACACTTCTTTCAGTTACGAGGGTAAGTCAATTACTATCTGCAATTTAGTTACATTTTTGTTTATTTTGGTAGTACTGTTGTTCTACATTGATAATGCATGCTTTATTTATTTGTTGTTATATCTTTGCAAGTTTCAGGCTGCCAGGTTAGTTCTGTTATCACTGCCACACTGTTAACCATGGCTGCTCCATTGTCTATTTGCACCAAAGAAGAGCAACGTTCAGTGATCTGCTTTTTGTGACCAGAAGGTGTATCAGGGGCCCAAATTCACTGAAGACTTTCGGTGCAGTATGGGAACAGTGTTTTGCCACAACGGAGTGGCTACAAATGGGTTGAAAAATTCCGAAATGATTGCACAAGTGTTATGCACGATGAAGGAGCCGGACGACCGTTTACCGCGACAAATGAAGAAAGCATTGAGTGTTCATGTGAAATGATTCTCTTAGACAGACAATTAACTATTGACGAAGTGGCATATTGTCTGCAAATTAGTCACAGTTCTGCCTATGAAACCATCCACAACAGACTTGGGTTTCATAAAGTTTGTGCAAGATGGGTCCCAAAACAACTCGCACAGTTGCACAAACAAATGCACTTGGACATCTGCAAAACACATTTGTATTGCTATGGTAATGAAGGGGACAACTTCTTAGGGTCATTGCTGGTGATGAAACATGGATCCATCATTAGGAGCTGGAGAGTAAACGGCAGAGTATGGAATGGAAACATCCAAATTCGCCGTGCAAGAAAAAGTTCAAGACCCTACAGTCCGCAGGAAAACTGATGCTTACGGGTTTTTGGGATGCACAAGGTCCAGTACTGGAACATTATGGGGAAAGGGGCACAAAAATAAACAGTGTACATTACACTGAGATGCTTACTGCCAGGCTAAAGCCTGCAATTCTAAGCAAATACCGAGCATTGCTGTCAAAAGGTGTTGTGTTGTTGCACGACAACGCCCGTCTGCATACTGCTGAAACGCTCCAGAAACTCAAATTTGAAGTACTGGATCATTCTCCATATAGTTCTGATCTTGCCCCTTCTATCACTTGTTTAGTCCACTCAAACAGGTATTAAGGGGCCGTTGATTTGCCTCGGATGAAGCAGTGAAAGAAGTGGTGCATTCCTGGCTCACAGCTCCAATGAGAACCTTCTTGTATGAGGGCATCAAAAAGCTTGTACAATGATGGACAAGTGCATTGAACACAAGGAGATTATGTTGAAAAATCACATTCTTGTAAGTTTCCTATTTGATTAGAATAAAATTTTATAACTACTTTGCAGATAATTATTGACATACCATCATACATGCTATTCAGTACATATGATGTATTTTCTCAAGTCTGATGGATGCTATTCTTTTGTTGGTACTCTTAGTTACATCATCAGCAACGAAATATTCTCTCTGTTTTCACTTAAGTGGTACATGTACTCGTACTACTTTGTGTTTACAATATCAATATCATTAATTAAAGTGCCAAATATTCCAACAAAGTCAACAGTAACCATCAACCGTCACACTGTAAATGTGGAACTTATGTTGTCTTGTTAAGAGGAAAAGCCAACAAAAATCTTATACTGACTTTTTCCTGTTGAATTCAACTATCACCAGTAAATAAGAGCATTGGCACAAAGACAGAAACAATGCTAACAAATCTGACGAATTTTTTCCGCCTATATAGGGAAAACTTTTTAATGAACACTGTTTTAAAGAAAAACATATATTTTACATGCTCTCTAATCAGCGTGTGTGTGTGTGTGTGTGTGTGTGTGTGTGTGTGTGTGTGTGTGTGCGCGCGCGCGTGTGTGTGTGGGGGGGGGGTGTAGTTTTTTTTTTTAGTACTCTGTATGTGAATAAATAAATAAGCACATACTGCATATTTTTCAGAATTGACAGTATGATCAGTAGCGACCAGACAATGTAGCTTCAATATTATTATTATTTTTTGTTTGTTTGTAACTGAAGAGATATACAAACTTAAAAGGTTGTCACACTATATGCTGGAAGATGAAGCCTTAGTGCTTTGAAATTGACTGTAAAAGAAGAAGTGGTGATTGAGGAGCTGTTTTACTGGAACATTTGCTTTTGCAAAAACTTCAAGAGTTTTCTTCCAAAACGGTCATTGCTTGTTTTCTTCTGTTGGCTCTATGTGAGATTTCAACAACTGATTGTTTCTGTTGTAAAGCAGCAGCATGTTCCCACCAGCGAACAGAGTGCTTTTCTGATTTAAAGTGTTTCTCAACATTATTTTTCTTTTCCCATCCAATTTGTTCATTAAAAAAATCTGCACAACATCGATTTCGACATGTCATGGGCATTCACAGTCATGCAACCCATACTTGACAATGCTACAGATTGAACTGACAAGGTACTTAGAGATCACAGAGAACAATTATAACTATTTGCATGTTAGGGAAACATTTTCGGCATGGTAGAAACACGTTGGCAGGTTCTGTTTTCCAGTTACTGTAGTGCAGAGTATGAACACAAGAATCTGGCAGTCAAACACAAGCATAAACAAACTATAATTAATGAAGTAAGAAAGGAAAACAATGAGCAATGCACAACACAAAATGTTTGGTAACGGCTGGTGTGCAATAGCTTACTGATAATGGCAGTGTCATAAACAAGGTAGTTCAGGCCTGACATCTACTGGTATAAGAAGCATCTACAGTTCAAAACACCTGCTGCCTAAAACTGTTACATCAACTTTTGAATTTGAGCTAGCAGACAAACATATGCATTTCTTTGTTCTACAATGCTAGGTCCCACAGCTGAAACCCTATGTTGCATTACGCGGCGTGTGTCTTACACAGACCATTCAATTGCCACACAGACCATTCAACTGCCAACAACCAATGTGTCATGAGAGCACGGAGCACACTGATACATCATTGTGTTCATGGCATTTTTACTTTGCAAATGCACTGTTATGCACATTATCTTTCCAAATTGTGTTTGAACAAATGTGCAATATCAGCAAATGAAAGTATGTCACGTTTTTAATATGTCTACACAGAAAATAAAGCTATTTCAAGCTGCCTCTGATAAAATAGTTTATCTGGATACAATTAGTTATGAAATAGCATTTTTAAGTAAATTCACATTTTGAAGCAAATTCTCATTTATCACAAATGTGAAGTCTTAAGATCCCTAGTCATCAGAGATGGTGGATGAGCTCAGCTGGGGCAGTTACCTTAAACAAAATTCATCATAACTTGTTCTGAGGAATTGCCCCTGTATTCACTTGAAGTGATTTGGGAAAACTGCAATAACATAGTTGATATCTAAATACATTAAAACATTTGTTGTTTATATTTAAATGAGAAAGACAGTTTTCCTAACTTCTTACATATTTTTCCAGTTCAATGAAATATGCTTTAATCTTTATGTACATGTTTTCACAAACAGGTAATCAACAGCCACTGAATATCAAAGACAGAATTACTTAGTTACTTATAACCCTCTATATATTTATACAAACAACTGTTAATAGTTCTTTTACCCCTTCTCATTCATCACAATATTTGAAATACATCACTTCCATCTAAAAATCACTTCCATCTACTAGTGAGGATATTTAATACTTGACAAAAATTTTTAAAAATTAAGAAGTTTATCTTGCACTTGCAATTTTTTCAGCAGTAATACTAATTGAAGTAACCCATCCAGATAGTCACATGCATTAAAGCACCAGCTTCTGGGACACAGGGAGGCACACTGCTCCAAGATCGAATCCCCACTGCTGACTAACAACAGGGGCTGGTGTGCCACCCAGTCTGGATGTGGGTTTTATGCGGGTTTCCACATTCATCTTGGTAAATGCCAGGCTGTTTCCCACATTGCACCTAAGATAACACTTCAAAAAATGATTACACTAGAAACAGACAGAAGGGGTACACAGATTCCTTCCTGGAGGGAAACTGGCAGTAGCTTTAACATGCCTTTGAGAGTGGTGATCCCATTGTAATAATAGCCAATGAACGGGTATGGGTCAACAACATGGTCATTAGAGACTGAGTACAAGCTCAGATTAGGGAAGCGTGGAGAACAAAAGCAGCTGCACCCTTTTGAAGGAAGCATCCCAGCATTTTCAAGATGAGGAAGAGGAAATTTGATGACTAGGCAGTTCAATATCAAAATTTAACAAATTTTTACAAAATAGCACACATCTGTGTGACAGACTTTCGGCAAAACTTGATTCCTTGATGTAGCATCAACAGCTAATATTAATAGAAGTCTTTACCATTAGCGACAATAAGCATTGTAGTTCAGTTCAGTAGCACTTTTTCTATTATGATAATTCAAGTTATAAAGATGCAACATTTTGTGGTTGAAAATATTTTTTCTTTCACCAGCTGAAAACAAGAGAGACTGCCAAGCCTTCATATTGAACCCAATGAATTGTCCACAATTTTCATGGTGAGCTGACAGAAATATGAATGACATTTTTGTGTATTTCACAAAACATTCAAATAATAGATTTAGTTATTTAATGTGAGGAGTAACTTTGAGAAACACACATATTCATGGCTGGTATATATTAATACAGTGTATCATACATGAAAAAATATGATTATGGTACAAAATGTAATCGAAGACTATAAATATACTAGTAATTGTAATAGAATAGTTACTCATCAGTAGGCAGCATACACTCTTAACATTCTTGCTCACCTGAGGTGTGAGTTCAACTTCCAATTCACCAGCAAGATACTGCCTTTCAAATTCTGCATTTTCACCAACATAGGATGCTATAATACGCCGAATTCTATGTTCTTTTAACAGCAGTCCCAAGCCAAAGTTATCTACTCCAGCATTATTGCTTATAACGGTCAGATCTTTCACACCTGTCTCCAGTAATGCTGATATTAAATTTTCCGGTATTCCACAGAGTCCAAAACCTTGAACAATGGAAAACCCAGTGTCATACGATGGGAAAAATGTTTTACTTAGATTAAAAAGTAGTTCTGTTCACTATGTCTCAATATTACATATGGGTCAATAAGACACTTGCACAAAAATTCAAATACTAGCAAACTATCAAAACATTAGGTTTATGCATAATTTTGTATTATTTGCATTTGGTCTGGAGTCTAAGTAACAATGACAGTTGGTATGTTGTTTCGGAACACAGACAGCTGGTAGCAGGTGGAGGGGACAAAGGTGTGAACCACCAGGGTAGGGGAGAAGCCACAAAGGAAAGGAAGGGGTACAGTAGCACTGGAAGGCAGGAGAGGGGACAGGACCACCAGTGGCAATGTTGAACAGTAGGATAGCACAGATTAATATGAGTAGCAATTTAAAAAAGCTCAGGAGGAAGGGAGATGTGAGGAAGGAGATGGGAAGAGGAAGAAAGAGGAGTAAAACATTTTGGGCATGAGAGAACTGGCATGGGATATAGCAAGAACTGAGAGTAACAGACAGGGATTGGAATATAGCAGATGGGAACTAACACAGGTTTAAGCAAGGGGGATTGTGAGAACGGAGTTTTTGTTGGAAGGACAGTTTCACTCTGTGCAGTTCAGAGAAGGAATGGGGCCAGGAATGGGGAGGGAGGCAGGATCCAAATACTAAGGATGTTTAAGCAACTGATAAAAGTCAATGAAATTATAATGTGCACCAACTAGGTGGTCAAGTCTGTGATTAGATATAATCTGGCTATGTTCATTCATGCAGCCGCACAAGGTCTCCATGCAGCTGATATCATTAGTTCTTTCCCTTTCCTTTCTCACATTCAGTTTACATAAGAGTCAATTGTGTGCTGCTGTAGTAAACAATGAATGAAATTATATCACCACTGAAGTAAGCCACAGTGACCTACAGAGAAGAGTATTTAACACTGGTTTTTGTTACTCACGGCAAGATGCCCAGAAGGAGACTAAATTTGATTCGCTACCAGTGGTGACTGATATTGACGTGCACAACAGTTCAAAACCAGGAGAACTTTCACTATAATGCACATTACAGAAGATGTGGCTGCTGCCATATTTAATTACACTTTTACTGCATAGGAAATGCCTGTGACAGGACTGAAGTGGGCTGCATGGGTGGGTGTATGGTACAGATCTTGCAAGGGAATGAACTATGAGGTGCAAGATCAGGAGAGTAAATGGATGGAAAATGAGTGAGAAAAGGCTGTAAAAGGTACTGGCTGCCGTGCTGGATATCAGGTGCAAGGAAGTCCACGGTCATCGTTGACGCAGAAATCGACACTGCATAGTGCATGGTGGAAAACACACCCAGGAAGGTGTCTTCACCCAAGAGATGGAGAATGGGCAGGACTGCAATGCGACAACGAGAAAGTGGGCTAAAGATCTCAATGCACGATGGACACAATGCACCTTGTAAGTTGCCTTTCCCCAATTGGCTTGCTCTTCGGAAAAATTTTGAAGAATGGAGGTCAAACCCTACAGGGGCCCCATCACATTAAGGCCGAAACGTGTGAAACTCCTTTTAGTCACCTCATACGACAGGCAGGAATACCTCAGGCCTATTCAAACCCCCGGACTCGCAGGGAGTAAGGAATGAGTACATCAGGGGAACAGTGAAAGTAGGGCCCACAGGGAAGAAGATCCAAGAAAGTAGGCTAAGGTGGTATGGACATGTGCAGAGAAGACGGGCGTACTACGTGAGGAGAAGAGTTGAAGACCTAGAAATCAAAGGATCAAGGAGAAGAGGAAGACCAATACAGAGATGTGATACGTGGTTTATTCATCTCATTACGTACAATTTTCAAATCATTTGATTTGATGTACAGGAGACATGTCAAGGTTTACAAAAGAAACTTTTTCACTTTTTTAAGGGAAATACAAAAGTTTACATTATATTTTACATTTCTAAGTTACAGCTACACATGTACATAAAATAATACATGTAATACAATCCCCGTGTTCAGACTATGAAGCTGTCCTCAATGAATTCATCGACAGAATACTAACACTTTTCCGTCAGAAGAGTAAAGAGCAATCTTTTCAGTGAACCCATCTCCATTTTAAATATATTACTGCCTTTTATTTTATTGAAAATTTTTAACCCCATATACTCTGGCATTTGGGCATAAAGTTTTAAATGATGTGTTGGAAATCTGAAGTTCTCTCTGTGGCGAGTGCTGTAGTTGTGGTCAAAACGGGAAGTGTCTAGTGTATGTTGATTTTTATATAGGAACACCACCATCTCATATATGTAAAGTGACGGGATAGATAGTATTTTTAAATTTTTTAACAGTGGTCGACAGGATTCCCGTTTTTTTGCAACATAACGTTTCCAATTACTTTCTTTTGTAATACTAGGAGCCTAGTGACATTTTCTGAATTTCCTCGGAAGATTATGCCATAACGAATAACTGACTCAAAGTAGCAGTGATAAACTATCTTTCTGGTATCCATGTTTGTGGCACCTGACAAAATACACATTGCAAATGCTAAGTTGTTCGGTTTATTTGCTAAGTAATCTATGTGTACCTTCCAATTTAAATTTTTGTCAAGATTTAGGCCTAAGAACTTCACGTGGTTTGCTTCTGTGATATCCTGATATTTGCAAGTTATCTTTATTTCGCTCCTTTCTACTGATTTAGCTTCAAATTGCATCATTTTGGTTTTAGTTACATTTAGTTTTAGTCCATTTTGATAGAACCAAGATTCAAGTTTTTCTAAAGTATTTTTGACTTTTTCTGGAATATTTTCAGATACCTTGTTTTCAATTAGAACTGACGTTGTATAAGCAAATAAGACTGAATGAACATCAATAGCAAGTGGTAGGTCATTTACGGAAAAGAGAAACAGATAGGGACCCAATATCGAACCTTGTGGGGACTCCTTGGGGAAATTTTTTTCCAGTCTGATGAATAATTGGTTCCATTTGAAGTTAAAATTACTCTTTGTTACCTACCTGCCAGGTAAGAGCTAAACCATTTTGAAGCAGTGTCCCCGATTCCATACATCTGTAATTTGTGGAGGAGTAATGCATGGTTCACTGAATGGAATGCTTTAGTCAGATCACAGAATATACCTGTGACCTTTCTACCTTTATCTAACGTGGGCATATTTTTTGGATAAACTCATTTATAGCATTCACAGTGCTTTTAACCTGTTGGAATCCGAACTGGTTTTTAAAAATTATATCATTTACAGTAAGAAAGTTATTAATTTGTTTTGCTGCAATCTTTTCAAACAGTTTGGAGAAGACCGGCAAGAGAGAGAGGGCGGTAATTCCCCCAGATCTTCTGTTGATCCTTTCTTGAATAGAGGTTTGATCTCACCATACTTCAATAGATCTGGAAAGCATCCCTGTTCAAAAGATTGATTTATAATAGTTGACAGTGGTTGAGAAATAATATCGTAGACATACCTGATTACAGATGATGTTATTTCATCCCACCTATGTGAGGTTTTGTTTTTTAGAGACAATATTTCCTTTTCCACATCCCTTTGGGTGATTTTTTCAAATTGTTTAAAAGATGTGTTCTGGCTGTTTTCCAAATTTGTGATGCCCTGATAGAATGTCATATCCACATCCGATTATTACTATATTTAGGAATAATTCATTGAAACAACTTGACATCTGAACAGGGTTTACTATAATTTCATTTTCATGTCTAATTTTCAAAATCTCATGAATTTTTACTTTGGCTTCTAATTCAGACTGAGCAACTGACCAAACTGCTTTTGTCTTATTTCTGTGTTCTCATATTAATTTATTATTTGCCATTTTTTTAGCTGCCACTACAACTTTCCTAAATACAGCTTTATACTGTTTGACATAAGTAGCAAAATCCGGATTTCTGTTTGATTTTAACTCATTGTGGAGCTCTCTCTCTCTCTCTCTCTCTCTCTCTCTCTCTCTCTCTCTCTCTCTCTCTGGCACTAGAAATTTTTATTCCTGTTGTAATCCACTTGAGTTTACCATTAACTTTCTTTTGCTTATATCTACGAGGAAATGATTCATTAAATACCTCTAAGAAACAATTTAAGAATTTGTCATTGTTTATCGGGAAAGACGAGGTAGCAGGGGACCTACAGGAGAAAGGATGGCTTAGAGAAGAGACAATGGATAGGCATTTATGGAAGAGAAGGATACAGCAAAGCAACGCCGACCCCACATGATGTGAGAAAAGGCTGAGATGATGATAAATTTATTGAAAGTGCACAACAGTGTTTCATTCTGACAGTGTATTAATTCTGTAAATATTAGCAGTTCCAGTTTACTGTAATGTATTCAGATATTTTGACAATCTCCTGACAAGTGATCAGGAAAGTGAGTATTATATTCAAATGTTTTATGTTTTTTATGTTATACTTCCCAACTTGTTCCACACCCACGAAACTCATCTCATTTTTGGGTCTATGGAACGAAAACTATAATCTAATTGTGGGGATGAGAAGAAACTTTGTAGTAGATATCTTTATGAACTACCTGTACTAGATATTGTCTGTAAAACCTCATGTGAGATTATCAGCATATGCACATAGCTCCAGCTTCCCAACAGTGTGGTATCCATAGTGTAGGAACTTCTTGAGATGTAACAGGTAGCAGATTTACTAGTGGGTGTTTATGTTCTGGACAGCAGAACAACTAATTTCCTGTGCTACCATTATATTCTACTCCCATCAGGTAAAACCACTACCCACCATAAGAACTCTTTTCTCCCATGCACCCCTCCTTTCAACCCATTGTAACACCATACCCTGCCTTGCTGATCCACTCTGCCTCAGAAGCTTTCCTTATATTGTTCTTCCTGCACTCCATAAGTAAACGGAACAGAAAGAGACCATAATTACTGGCACAATGGAACATACCCTCTGCAATGCACTTCATGGTGGTTTGTAGAGTATGGCTGTGGCTGTAGATACTTCTCACAAAAGCTCAACTTCCAAATACCCTTTCCAGACAGATTGTCATCAACTTACTGCCTAAAAATCTGAGCCCTGTGTAAATCTCAAAAAGACTCACCTTTAGCCGCCAAATCCAGGTTTAACCATGTGGACCTGGTCAAGGAACTGATTTCCTTTATTTGCTCTCTTCAACGGAAATGTTTCTTTGCCACTCATCTTATTGCCCAAAGACTGTCCAAAATAAACTTTAAAACCTTGTTTTATCCACAATAAATATCCCTCTAACTGTTACCTCCTCCCCTCTTTTCTTGCAGCCTCCGTCTAACTCTCCAGAAATTTGCCCCTCCAAACTGTCTTCATTTTGCCTCAGCAAATTCCTTCCCAGTGATTTCAACATCACAGTCAGAGGGTGAACAGTAATTAATAACTTGAAAATAATTTCTGGCTTAATAACCTTCCTGCTGGCAAGGAGTTCACAAATGTGTTCTTTAGCTATAGCAATTATAGTTTCTGGCAGCTTTCTGACATATTTAATTTACTAACCTTGTCACCATGATTCCATTTCAGAAGTATAGTACAGTACAGTATACAACAACTCATAAAAAAATTAGGTTCAACCAAAATCTGTCCCCTAAATTCATTTTCCTACTCACAATGACAACTTTATAACAGCCACATCTTATTTGTCTAAAGAAGTCTGCAAATATAGCTCCACTGGTACCTCTGCTGGTTACTCCATTATAGTGCAACCCTTCCTATTTTCAAGAAGCATATCACTTTCTATGTGCAATATCTGAAGGTATGACAAAATGTGAAAGCAGTTACATCACCTGCCAGCAATGTTGTTACTACTATCTACAATTTTACATAGGTATGACAATTGACCAGCTGTCTACCTGCACAACAGGCCACTGCCTACTGTAGCTAATTGCAAGCTCTACAGCCCAATTGCTGAACCTGTTACACATCAAAACACCGGCTTCAATGGCTGCTTAAACATGCTTGCCATTTGGACTATCCCACAGTACCAGTTTCACTGACTTGCACAGATGGTAACCATCTCCTGAGCACATCTTCTGCCCATCCTTGGTCACCTCTTTCCCAATTCCTTTCCATCATAGTTTTTCCTCTTGCTATTTTCCTTTCCTCATGAATATCCCACTCTACATTGTTGCTTATCTCCCCCCCCCCTCACCCCCGCCCACATACTGTCCTCAGTCATGTAGGTGGTAAGCGAGGTTTGTTTTGCCCCATTGTATCCAGCCTTAAACTATTATCATCACAATATAATGATAACTACCTGGTTGTTGGGAGCGACCGCTAAGGCATTTCCCATGTACAGCCACTCTCATCAGACACCATGCCGAGTGTCGACTTTGTTTGCATGTATATTACGTTTACCTCACGATTATGATACATTAACTTACTTGTGAAAAATATGAAAATAATTTTTGTGTGATATTGAAAATCACAATGAAATCTGTCACAAATTCATGGCAACAAAACAGATCATAATGAAGGGGTGTAAAGACTTGCCAGTATCACAGGCTGCAAACTCCTTATTGTTACTACGTAAGAACTGCAAGATCAGAAATATCTAGCCACAAGACAAGTTATTATTCCAATTAGGACATCTCTGCCCCAATGCTAGGTAAACTGGGTAAATAAGAACGAAGTTCTACAAGATATTGCTCTCTCCATTTTGGGAGGGAATGAAAGATGTGCAGAAAATGAAAATAATAATAATAATACAAGAATGAATGTGTTGCGCTGGCCACAATCAGATCAATGGTGGGCTGGATGCAGCTTGTGGTCCATGCATCTCTGCTGTAATTACTTTTGATTGTGCTTAGAGGCATATGAACTACATTAAATTCTCTGATATGCAACCAACAAAGTATTGCCGACATTAAAACTGGAGAAATGCACACTTTTCCCTTAGGAAGTCCACACCAGAAGAATGCCAACTGCTTTCAACTGCAGAAACTTTTTCTCTGCAGTTTCACACAAGCACTTACATTTTTATCCATTTTTTGCTTAGCTATTCTGATTACTTTAGCAATTATTTCAGGTCAGTGGGCTCTTTATCAGTGCGCAAGCTTAACAGACTAATTGTATTCCAGATGCACACTCGTCTCTGATGCCATTATTCCCATACACATATGTGTACATTATCATCGTTGTTCCAAACACTTATCCTACGAGCTGCTCAGAAGCAGTGAACAAAAATGTTTCCAAGAAACCAATTTCTCAAAATAACTGTGCAGGTTTCATGACCATACACCAAGCCAGTCTGCACTAAAACAACACATCTACTGTGAAACCCTGATCTGATGTAAGAGGCCTGATGGCCTCAACCAGATCAGGTTAAATACATAATATAAACTACCTACATTCTTTGGAATAATTATATTTAAATATTATATAGCACCCCTATATTTTAATTTCTTCTCTTGTATGAATTTCTTGGAGGTGTCAACAAATACAATAGCAATAGACTGTTAAAGTAATGTTATTCACTTTAAATGGTTGAGGCCCAATACACTGGAAAAGAAAGCACCAATTTGCTGGCTCATAATTTGTTATCAGCAATATACAGTGTACAGAAGAGAATCCTTACGTCCAGTGAACCTCAAAACCATGAGCAAACACCATTCCCATCGATTCTTAAATGTTTGTCACACCTTGCCATTCCTGCTTAAGACACATGGAAACTTGTCCAATTAGCAATAAGATATCTTATGTTTCCTATATTTACAATTTCATCAATGAAATCCTTTCCATAATTTTTGGTTCTGCAAACTGTACAATTTACACAATTAAAGGATGACATCTTTTACTGTTGCATGTGCAGAGGCAAAAAGAGGGACATTTTATAAACCAGTTTCAGCTCTGAATATTTTCAATGCAACAAGACACTAAGGTGAAACTGCACTGCAAGGTGTCCATATGCTGTAGTGATGTGCTATACAGATCAGATGTTGGCAATGTATCAAGGTTGAGACAGCCAATGGGAGAGTAGTATAGGGTAACCGAAGATAGTACCATGACCCGAAGATATCTGTATGGTGGAAAATACAAATTATTCGCAGTGTGTGGACAACCTTCCTTCAGTTCAGTTTCCACCTATGTCGCAGACTGATGTGTTCGTTATCGATATACATAATAGCTTTTCACTTATTTATGTTGTAATAGTTTTTAATGATTTTTTAAACTCTAAAAACGATTTTTTGCTCTCTGACCCTCTTGTTTAGAAGTTTTTCACAATATCTCACTGCTACCAGTTTCACTATTAACATTAATGCATGCATGTAAAGGATAGACCAGTCTGACCTTGGCAGCCAGACACAGAGGTCATGTGTGTGCGAGCTGCATTTTTGTGAGTGTGTATGTACATGTTGTCTAATTTGGAACGAGGCCTTTTCACTGAGAGCTTACTTGTTTAACAGTCTTTTCGATGTGCCTATCTGTGACCAAAGATCTCCGCTACACGGTGAGTAGTAACCTATCCTTTTCATAAAACTGTCATTACTCCAGTCCAGATTTTCCACTTTTTGATTAATACCTGTTTCATATTGCAGATGGTATAACTCAACCAAGTGAATCGCACACTGTGTTTCATGCTGGCTACAGACTTACAGAAGCAGAACTAGAATTTTCACTGCCTTGACGGCAATTCTATTTGATACCTTCAGTCACACACAACAGTGTGAGAGTTCCTGAATGAATAATGAATATGTGACTTTACACAGTCAAGAGGGAAGCGAGTGAACCATTGAATGTGAGTTAAATCATCTCTCCGTTAAAGATGTGGAACACTGTAATTGTGATAAATAAAAGTTTTCAGTAACGACTGCAACAATTCACCTTTCATGGCAACAGAATTTTTATGTTCCCATTATATGCTTCAGTGCACCTGGTAACTCATCACCACATGGTACAGTTTTTAGTATTCATTCATAGCAATGTCGGAGTTATCATGTAGCTGTGGCAAGACACAAAAAATTATCAAAACAAGTAAGCACTGAATGTGGCGAGCTATCTAAGAGTTCTTTTACGTCATAAAATCACAAAGTCAAATTGGTGGCATTACTACTTACAGTTATTTGATTCCATAGGAGTAATCCCAATGCTCAAATCACTTATGCACCAGGAGACCAGGAGTAATCCTACTTAATCAAATAATTTTAAGTAATGCCATGGAGTCGACCTTTGCATACCAACCTGGTCAACGCGACTAACACATTAAAACAAATCTTGCACAATAAATATCTTCAATGTTACGCGGTAACTTCGTGACTCAGCAAATAAGTGTCAGACTAAAAATCTATAGGTAGGATTTTAACTATCACATCAATTAAGTTACATATGACAGTGTTTTGTATACATGAAAAGTCAATCTGCAATATGGTTCACTTTGCTAAGCTGCAAGTCCCCTTAAAACTGGCTGGGTGAGCCGGTGCTCAGATTGAAAGAGAGAGAGAGAGAGAGAGAGAGAGAGAGAGAGAGCATACATATTAATACATTACCTCCAACTAAAATTTTAGCTCCATCTGGAATGTCCTTTACAGCTTCTCCAGCACTAGCATATATTTTATTTGACTCAGATGCTTTAGCAGACAGTGAACGAGATAATAGCTGCAACAGAATAAATTATACATTTCATATAGTTATCTCTAGTTCTCTCTTGGAAATTGATATATTAAAACAGCATAATGTTTTGCCATTTAATTTCCTTAACAAATTCTATTCACTGATTGTGAATCACAAATAGACAATTTCTTCAAAAGATTTAGATTTTTCAACCACACTTCACTATTTTTCATACATAAATTGGAGAGTACAAATGATGTTCTAGTGCACATTGCACAAGCAATTCTCTCTTAAGTGTGCGATTAAGTTAGCACACACACAAAAACAAGATTTAACACTCAAACAACTGAAAATCTACTAGTTGTATACAGTGAGTAATCAGCAACAATAAAGTAAATACATTACAACTGTCAGTGAGTATTTCACTTAATGCACATTGTCTTCAGAGCAGATTCTGAAAGCAATCTTTGGCTATCTCTAAATATTTAGCGCCTCACTTAAGTGTGCTGCTCTGAATGCTTTAGAACACAGCTTCCTTAACAGTTATGCGTAGATTTGTCATTAAGCTTGTTAAGTCGCATAAAGAGTCATACAGCAGGTGAACAATGACTTTATTGATCGTAGAATGACACATTTTGGAATTATTTCCATCTTTAGTGTCCCAAGTGCAAAGGCAGCACAAGAATAAGTGTTTCCAGATGTGTTTGTACCACGAGATAAATTTGTCATACCTTCATTATTTCATTAACAGTTGTAAGAGCAGCACTGACAATCTACAGGTTAATCCATTCATTCCTGGAATCTGTTCCTATATACAAATATTGCCAGTTCAGCGTACTGTGTCTAGTTCACTTTTTGCTCAGTACCCTTCTGAGCAGCTTTCTGTTCTATTCACAGCCTGACCCCTGCAGCTGGAGGTTGCAGAGCCTCATCTGCATGTTATGTACATCAATAGAACGAATTTTCATCTGATGCTTGATGTGCCAAAAATGACATAGTATCTGAATACCATTTAACTTTAGACTATGTAAACTGACTAGTTCAACATCATTACACCTTATCACTCTATGTGACCCTTGGAACCTGCAATTAGGTAACCAAACAACAAACCCACCAATCAACTCTACTTGGCACATGGTCTTTGACTGCAACCACTTGCATGATTGTAGTTATGGGGAGAAGTGTGGAATGGCTTATATCATTTACAAAATAAGCATTCCATATTTTTCTCTTTTCTCTCTTTCTGTGGATGACAAAGTTGTCTAACACAGGGGCTTTCAAGAGTCTTCAAACTGCGTCACCTGAACGCAGAGCCACAAGGAATTTACTGAACAAAAAGTCTTGAGACTGTGGGTCCTGAAACCACTTGTGTTCTACACGGGTGTCTTAACAGTAAGATAGTTTTCTTTCCTTTGTCTTTCAGCTGAGGATTGACTCAGGTACTTATTAGTTCCCTTGGCCTGTTCACAAATCTTCATATCTTTTGTGAGTGAGTAAACTCCTGAAGAATTCTGTAAATAATCCTTAATTTCGTGGCTTTGACCATTTTTTTTATAGTTTGTATTTCTTTCAAATGGCAGTATCTTTGTACTTATTCCTTATTTTCTTTCTGCCTGATGCAATGGTTCTGTGAACTGTGAGCTTCTATCTCCGCTTTTTCCTCTGGTTCTGTTTGTAGGCTGAAGGGAGAGTGTAAGCTGAATGAATTCACGATGAGGAATTCCCTTTTCTGTAGCAGAATTTTGATTACAAATGTGAGCATAAAAACAAAAACAAGTAGTTTTTAAGCCTTTTTTCCTTTTTTTACTTCAGAAAATGCTAGTCAATTATTTATCTCTACTTCCTGGATTTTCTTCTCCTCAGAAAATATTGGGCAGTCACAATAACAAGCAGCACAATTCTAAAAGAAATATTCACTTATGATGAGCAGAGGACCTCTCATGTGCAAATTTGCCTCATTTCATACAACTTGGTTGGCCCTTGAATATAACAATGACATGTGATGCCCAATATCCCACATAGTGCCTAATGATAGTGGATTAACCACATATCTAACAGTCAGGAAATACTGACAAGCAGCGGCAGCTCTTGAGTATACATTCCGGGTGTTCACAAATTTTTAGATTCAGTTAAATCTGAGAGTGTGAAATTAATAGCATCTGCTATGACAGTCATGCTTAACAACACAACTACAGCCACTGCCAATAATAATAATAATACTAACAGTAGTAGTAATAATAATAATAATAATAATCCAACACATGGCTAAGAAAAGGCAATATATACAGTGAGACGGAAGGATTCATGATTGCAATACAGGATCAAACAATAAACACCAGATATTACAGCAAGCATATTATTAAAGATCCCAATACCACAACAGATAAATGCAGACTTTGCAAACAACAAATAGAAACAGTAGATCACATCACAAGCGGATGTACAATACTAGCAAATACAGAATACCCCAGAAGACATGACAATGTAGCAAAAATAATACAGCAACAGCTTGCCTTACAACATAAACTTATAAAACAACATGTTCCCACATACAAGTATGCACCACAAAATGTACTGGAGAATGATGAATACAAATTATACTGGAACAGAACCATTATAACAGATAAAACAACACCACATAACAAACCTGACATCATACTCACCAATAAAAAGAAGAAATTAAGACGACTAATCGAAATATCCATACCCAATACAACAAATATACAAAAGAAAACAGGAGAAAAATACATCCAACTGACTGAGGAAGTCAAGGACATGCGGCATCAGGATAAAGTTGACATTATACCAATTATACTATCAACTACAGGAGTCATACCACACAATATCCACCAGTACATCAATGCAATACAGCTACATGCAAAATTATATATACAACTACAGAAATCTGTAATTATTGATACATGTTCAATTACCCGAAAGTTCCTAAATGCAATATAACACATACCGTACAGTTAAAAGGAAGTGACGCTTGATCAAGGTCCGCGTCACTTTCCATTTTTAACCAGACTTAACGTCTGAGAAAGTAAAGAAATAATAATAATAATAGTACACATAACTTATCTGACAAAAGAAAGAAATATTTTTGTGGAATTTCATTGTTTTCTACATAATTAAGTACAGTTTAGAGTAATAACAAAATAATGTTTAAGCTTTCGCAACTCTCCATTTTGCATATTTGCGCAAGTGGGAGTTTTCATGCTTTTCAATTTTTTCGGACAAATGTACAAGGTCCCTAATAGATGTATTAGTCCATGAATTTGCTTCCCGGCTGAAAGTCATATTTTTACGCTGCACCCACACAACAACTTGTGCTACCTGTACACTTTCTTGCTAAATGTTTGCTCGCAGTCACACTTATTTGATTTCGTCACTCTCTCCATCAAAGAATCTGTTCTCTGAGGCTCTAGTTCCTTTGTGGCTAACTTTTACCGGTAATTTAAGTTTCTGTTCCCTAAATGAGATTTTCATTCTGCAGTGGACTGTGTGCTGATATGAAACTTCCTGGCAGATTAAGTCTGTGTGCCAGACCAAGACTTGAACTCAGGACCTTTGCCTTTCATGTGCAAATGCCCTATCAGCTGAGCTACCCAAGCAAGACTCACGACCTGTCCTCAAAGCTTTACTTTTCTGTTAACATTTAAAATAGACTCAACATAGTTCATATTTACATTGCACATGAAAGCAGATTCCCGCACAGTACACAACAAACTCCTAACACAAATGTGCGTTTGGATCTGATGGGCACCCAACGGTGACATTATCAGCGCCCTTAAACTTGTGAACACAAACGAATATGGAAATGAACTAAAAGTGTTGTACACACACGCACTCAACATGACTGCACAGTCACACTGTATCACATGCACTAAACCCAATTAGGAGGGAAGAGAGCTAATCAAGAAATTAAAACACAGAAGAACTAAAAGAAAAGCACAGAAAAATGAGACTGGCTGACCACCTACAAAAAAACTAGGGTAAGCCAGCCACCCTTTGAAAAATTAAGAACAGTTCCCTAAAATCTTGTTAAAAATATTAGCCAATTCACAAAACTTTAAAACCCTAACCACATTCATTTGATCATTACATAAGATAGACGGCAAATATGCCGACAAATCCGCCGCAAAATGCAGTCCAATAAAATGTGGTGCACCATGATCTGCACGCCCCAAGCACCACACATTGGAGGGTCCTCTCGCCGGAGTAAGAACCCATGTGTCATAGGGCTGTGGCCTACGCGAAGACAAATAAGAAGGACCTCGTACCACCGATGTGGTTGGAAGGAAGTACTCCATGGCAGAGTTGTGGTCTTGACAACATGGAGCTTGTTATTGCTCACTCCCAGCCACTCGTATTCCCATCGACACATGACTTTGTACCTCAACAGTGAGGTGATAGCATGCACAGGGATAGCACACTGAAATACCAGAGGATCACAACACACCTCCTTGGCTGCTTGATCTGCCTTTTCATTTCTTGCAATTCCAACATGCCCAGGTGCCCAGCAGAAAGACACCTCCTACCCCAGTCGTCGTAGTTGTAGGAGGGCATCCTGGATATTCTGGGTTACTGTATCAGCTGTGTATAAACGTTTGAGAGAGTAAAGGGCGCTCAGAGAATCTGAGCAGATGAGAATTCTAACACCGGGAGAACATCTCATCTGCTCCAGTGCTCGCAATATCACATATAATTCTGCGTCATAGACGGTAAATTCTGGAGGCAGTCTGACCTTGAGAACACCATCCGGGAAAATGACAGAGCAACCAACAGAGTGCCCGTGCTTAGACCCATCTGTAAAAACAACTATATGATTGTGGCACTCAGATAAAATATCAGAGGATATCACATTAAAAACAGAAACAGGAGTGCTATCTCTCCTGTACTGCACCAAATCTAAAATCACTCTGGGTCTCTCCAGTAACCAGGGTGGCAGATGGTTGAGGTCATACTGGCTCCACAATGACTCCAGCACATACTGCATGCGGATCCCATATGACACTGCGGCTTGTGGATGGTTGGAAAAAAGGCATTCCAGAGGTGGACGAGCAGCAGTATGGTGTGCAGGTGAAGTTGGAGGTGCAAGGAACTTATACACTTGATGCACCACGAGGAGCTGGTGCCAGATGGTAAGCGGCAGTTCCCCCACCTCAGCACAGATGCTACGTATGGGACTTGTCCGATAAGTACCCGTGGCCAGCCAAATCCCCTCATGATGGACAGCGTCAACGATCCACAAGTAAGAGGGTTTCACTGACCCATACACCGTGCAACCATAGACCAGCCGCGAACACACAAAAGCCCGATAAAACTAAAGGAGACGCGCCCTGTCCGCTCTCCAAGACCTGTGGCTAAGGCACTTCATGATGATCAGTGCCTTCTGGGAGTCAAAAATGAGGCCCAGAAACTGCACTGTCTCTAAATTGTAGGATGGTGTCCCCCATATTCAAGGCAGGCAAATTAAAAAGACGACGAGAATGATTAAAATGCACACGCGCGCGCACACACGAGCGCGCGCTCTCGCGCACACACACACACACACACAAACGCTGACAGAAAGACCGTATGAAGATGGAGAGGTGGACATGAAAGCCCCATTGGTGCAGTTGTGGAAGAATACGGTGTCTCCAAGTAGTATCGTATGACTTACTGATATCTAAGACTATATGCCTACACAGTGATGCTTACAGAGGAAAAGCTGCTGAACAGCCGCCTCTACAAGAATCAGATTGTCGAAAGTGGGCCAAAATCTTCGGAATACACAATGAGAGTGGCTAAGGAGTTGCCTGGTCTCTAACATCCAGACTAGATGATGGTTAACCATTCGCTCCAGGGTCTTTCGTAACAGCTCATTAAGGTGATAATCCGATAACTACTGGGACATGTGCAGTCCTTTCCTGGTTTGAGGAGAGGAATTAGAGCTGCCTCCCTCCATGAGTTGGGGAACTCACCTGTCTGCCATATTAGATTAAAACATTCGAGAAGGATTTCCTTTGATGTTGCTGGCAAATTTCAAAGCATGCAGCAGCAGATTTGGTTGTGACCGGGTGCAGTGTCACGGATCTCAGTCAGTGCCAATGCAACCTCCCACATGGAGAAAGGGGAGTTGTAGGCCTCAGAACTGTTGGACTTGAAGTCCAACTCTTCCCTCTCTACAGTCGCATGAGAGCGATTAAACGCCAGATGCTGGTTTGCATTGGCAGCAGTTTGTCCAAAATGTTCGGCCAGCATCTGAGCAATGTCTCTTGGTGTTGTTTGGAGGCACCCTTGTTTCAGCACTACTACTATCGGTAAACGGCTCTGTTTACCATAAATCCTCGGGATGGCTTCCCATACTTTTATAAAAGAAGTGGAAAGATTGATATAGTCCAGGAATGCTTGCCATAACCTTTTCTTACTCTCAATAACGACGCATCGTGCCTTGGCCCTCGCAACTCAAAAGACCCTAAGGTTGTCTGCTGTTGGTCGGCATTTAAAATGTCGAAGAGCTGCACACCTTTCCCTGATTGTGGAACGGCACTCACCTGTCCACCTACGATGACCTGAGGACTGTGGGATGGATCACTCGTGATGCGGTCCACCCATTTTCAGATGCTGTCGCAGTGTTTGAACACAGCCAGCTGGCTGAACCGCATCCAGTTAGCCCTGCTGACCATCCATTTTGGGGCTTAACTTCAGGTGGTGAGCCATTTAGCAGGTAAGGTGGACGGGGAAGTGGTCACTGGAATGAAAGTTGTCAGTGACCTCCCACTGAACAATCAGTGAGGGCGGGAGAACAAAAGAGATGTCGATGGCTGAGATTGACCCAGTAGCAGTAGAGAAATGTGTGCGAGTACCCGTGTTGAGGATGCACAGCTCATGAGACGTCATGAGGCCCTCCAAAACCCAATCCCGAGGGCAAGTATTGGTCGAGCCCAACATGGCATGATGGGCATTGAAGTCCTCCAGGAGGAGGAACAGTCATGGGAGTTGTGTGTTAAGATCCGTGAGAGCTTCAGAGTCTAGAGCATCTTGCGGAAGTACATACAGTGAGCAAACAGTGATCCTTCGACACAAATGAATTTGAACGGCAACTGCTCGCAGGTCAGTAGCCAAGGGGGGAGAGGAGGAGTGGTGTGCATTAGTGACAAACACTGCAACACCTCTCATTCCCCCAATAGGTAATCCTTGTGGTATAGCGTATATCCCTGTAGCACAGGGACATCTGTATCTTTAAAGAGAGTTTCTTGTAAACAAAAGCACAAGGGACATGCCTGTGCTAGGTGTTTCAGTTCCTCCACATGAATCCTGAACCCATTCATGTTCCACTGTAGTATGGAAGCTATGTCATTGGTGTGGTTTAATTTACCCCTATCTTTGCACTGGGGAGGTGAAGTACTTTAAGAGCAAGGGGGAGTGGGGGAGCTGCCTGGATCCAAGGCATCCTCCTCATAAGTCAGATGGGAAAGAATGACGTCTGATGGCACTCGGGACAGCTTTTGACCCAAACATCGTGAGCCTTTCCCTGCACCCTGTCCCTTTGAGGATGAGGAGCAAAGGGGGCATTGAGAGGCACTCTGCTTTTCTTGAACCTTCTGGATGCTCGCTGAGGAACTGTTATCAGTCTTTCCTGGTGCAGCTGCCTGGATTGCTTTGTCCTTACTCTTTTTCCCTTGACATGTACATGTGCAAGTACAGGTGCTTGTGGTGGATACAGGCACACTAGGCATCGTCTGTGTTGAAGCGTCCGCCTTGGGAATAAGTGTCTGCACCATGGAAGAATATGAGATGGCAAGGATAAGGTCTTTCATTGCCTTATATTCTTTTTCGGCTTCGGCATAGGGGATCCGCTTGGTCATTTTTATCTCCTGTATTCTGCATTCTTCAGCAAAAACATGGCAGTCTCAGTTCCAGACTGGGTGGTTCCCAGAGCACTTGATGCAGATATGACAAAGCAGTCTTTTCAGTTGCTCCATTATTTCTGCGCGTTCGTTGCTCCACATCAACTATTCCCTGGGATGCGCATTCTTGCGTCAGTTCTTCTACGTCTGTGTCCATCATATATGTGCATGTGACAACGCCCTCACTGGAGTTGAGAGAGGTGTGCATCTCAACAATGATATCATAGTCACCCAGTTTCTGCAATTTCTTAAGAAGGTCTACCTGCTTTGACTTGTTAGTTTCGCCAGCAATGAGCCATTACAGAATCTTTTTATAGATTTTAATGTTCCAGCAAGGCTTTCCAAGCCCTTATGGATATAAAAGGGAGACACTTTTTCAAATGTCCCCTTTATCACCAGAAACACATTGTTGTTCATGACTCTGTGAGCCCTTTTACTGCAGTCCAAAGTATTCTTATATCAGGAGGACTAGCCTCTCTCATTCTTTTGGATGAATGGGTGTGAAAACTCCCAGGTGATACACCCTTCCCACTGGGAGGAGAAGATGACGATTTCGAGGGTTCCCTCTCGGTCCCATGAGCAGCTAGGGAAATAAGGGCCCACTCAGACAGACCTGGCAGGTTCCCCAGAAGGTTCGCCGCTCTAAATTGGCACACAGCTTGTTGTCAGACTTCAAAAGAAGGTACCTGCGGAATATAATACCCTGGACCATATTTAAGCTCTTATGGGGTGTGATGGCAACAGAAATATCACCCTACTTGTCACAAGCGAGTAATGCCCGTGACTGGGCAGAGGGTGCTGTTTTTATCAAAACTGACCTAGATCTCATTTTGGACAAGCCCTCCACCTACTCCAACTTGTCCTCCAAATGCTCCACAAAAAACTGAGGCTTCATGGACATGAAAGATTCCCCATCAACTCTTGTACATTCGAGGTACTGAGGTGAATAAGCTTCACTGCCTTCCTTAGCCTGGCATTGCTCCCACGGTGTGGCCACAGAGGGGAACAATTTGGGGTCATATTTTTTAGCATTATAACTAGACTTTGCCCACTTAGAGACTGCTGGTGGCGGACCACCAGCAAGAGATGACGCACTACGCTTCATGGCGTGTTATCCGCCCTGATGCCACGCACTCCGACCAGCGGCCCTCCCCACGGGTGCCACCCAGCCGCAGCAAAGGCCACCTGGCAGGATGGCCATTGCCGGGAGTCCCGATGCCCCAGAGGAATGAGCATCCAAACCTTGGCATACATAGGGTATTTATGGCGCAGGCATCAGCAGAGCGATCCCTGTGTGGTCAGGGGGCTACACCCAACAGGGTACATGGCGGCCCCACCACAACGGACTGGCTACCATGCGGGATATGAGGTGCAAAGAAGAAGTGACACTGCATAGTGCATGGTGGAAAACGCACCCAGGAAGGTCTCCTCACCCAGGAGATGGAGAATGGGCAGGACTGCAATGCGACGATGAGAAAGTGGGCTACAGATATCAATGCACAATGGACATGATGCACCATGTAAGGTACCCTTACCCAATTGGCTTGCTCTTTGGGAAAATTTTGAAAAATTGAGGTCAAACCCTACAGGGGACCATCACATAAAGGCCAAAACATGTGACTCCTTGTAGTTGCCTCTTAGGATAGGCAGGAATACTGCCGGCCTATTCTAACCCCCAGACCTGAAGGGGGATGATGCTAAGTGTGAAGGAGGGACAGGATGATCGGAAAATAATCAGTCACACAGGTCATCATGAACTTTCAAATGGGTGAAGGGGACAGGACCAGGGATGCATATGGAAAGTCCAATGGTCAAATACGATCCATATGATACACTGAAGTGTATGGGGGGAGGGGGCGAGTACTAGCATTCACGAGAAAGTTCAAGCTCTGTGAGCAACGTTTTGATACCTTTACCATGGCCTATGGTCACAGTTCCACCCTACAAAAGGGTGTGGGCATTGAAGTCACCAAAAATGAGGAAGAGTGGGGGGACTCTTAAGAAACAATGCAGACAATGCAGTCTGAGATACTCAACTAATGTGAGAGAGATACATACATACGTACATACTTACAAACAGTAAAGTTCAGAGACATCCTCACACAAACAGCCACAGCCTCTAAAATCGCACTGAGAGCATGTGTTCTGCTGTACACAGAGTCCAGAATGTACATGCTAACTCTGCCTGACACTATTTCATAGTCTGCTTCATTCTTAAAGTAGTTCTGATAGCCACACTGGATAGGGCTTCATAAATGGTGGGAACCAAGTTTCCTGGAGGTCATTGCAGAAAGCAGGGGAAACACATTAGACATGAGGTAGCTCAAGCCAAGTGGTGGAAAAAAACCACTACAGTTTTACTGGACATCAGGCTATTGGTATCCTGTGCAGGATGTGAAGAGACAAAGGAGGCAAGTCGTGCCCTACGGTCACCTGCTGCCACTGGTAGCAAGGATACAATACATATTGGTTCTAAATCAGATCATGTGGTGGAATCCGGTGCCACAGGGGCCACCAGGACCTCCGTCTTGGGTACTGAGGTGGAACATGTGGGTTTCAGCGAAATGGGACCACTGGAATCTCCTCTGTCTTGGAGGTATTCTTTTGTTCCTCTTCTACTCAGATGACTGATTTCTGCGACAGATTATCTGCCCTACTTACAGGGACAGATCAGGAACTTCAAGCTCTACAACCAGCAACCTGTGGCTTCTTCAGCCACTGGCTGGTGTCCAGGTGTAGATCAGCAGAATCTTGGCACGAGTGCATCTCAAGGGACCCCAACCTGGTGGGAGACATTGGAGTAGAGTGTTGTGGTTGGTTGGATTGGAGAAAGGGACCAAACTACATGGTCATCAGTCCCTCCGACCTTGGAATAACTAAAACCGATAAAACCTCACACTATAAGAGGGAACTACAATGACCATAAAATTACAAATTATTAACAGAGACGGAAGGAAGAAGGCAAAAGAAGAGAGGAGGGAAAGAAAGTGACTAATGACAGGGGCATGAAGGAAGAAGCACAGGTAGACAAGATACACATTAGAGATAAAACAGACCCCCATATAGAAAGGAGTGGGAAGGCAGAGGCCCAGTCGAAGCCAGTCCAGTCAGGGCGAAGGGGAGAGCAAGACAGCCTGCCATCCCCTCCACCCACCGATAAGGTTGGAGGTCTCACCCTTAAATAAAGCACTAAAAACCCCAATCACAAAGAAATCGTAAAACTATATCAGCCGCTGAGGCATTGTCATCTAACACCAGGGGTAACGAGTCAGGAAAGCTAAAAGTCCGTCACAGAGCAGCTAAGTCAGGACAGTCCAGTAAGAGGTGAACCACAGTCAACATTGATCCACAACAACAGAGAGGGGGGTCATCATGACAGAGGAGATAACGGTGAGTCAGCCAAGTATGGCTGATGCAGAGCCGGCAAAGGATGACAGAGGCTTTACGAGAGGCCCACAAGGAGGACCGCCACATAGTTGTAGAATCCTTTATCGCCCTGAGCTTGTTTGGCGAAGAATGAGTGTGCCATTCTGCATTCCAAAGTCCCAAAACCTGACAATGTAATGACAAGTGAAGGTCTATTTCCAGAATGCTAGCAAGAGATGGCCTGTTAGTAGCCAGTTGATTGGCAAGTTAATTGCAGGGATCCCAACATGGCCTGGGGTCCAAATGAAAACCACTGAGCATCCACATTGATCAAGGAGAGAAAGGTAGTCCTGGATAGCTATAACCAACGTGTGGCGAGGGAAGCATTGGCCGATAGCTTGAAAACTGCTCAAGGACTCAATACAGATAGTGAAGGACAGTCCTTAGTAGAAGCGGACATGGTATAGTGCGCGAAAGATGACTACCAATTCTGCAGTAAAAACACTACAGCCATCTGGCAAGGAATGAAGTTCCGTGTGTCTCGCATAGGTGTAAGCATAACCAGTGTGACCAGCAACCATAGAGCCATGGAGCCATCAGTAAACATCACTTCCAAACCCTGGAATGAACTGAGGAGACAGTAGAATTGGTGGCGAAGGTCCTCTTGAGGGATAGAATCCTTTGAATTGATGGAGAGATCAAGACAGAGCTGTGGCAAAGAGACGCTCCACGAACAGGTACGTGTGTGAGTGGAGAAACGAGGCAGTAAAGGGAAGTGCTGCAGCTCAGAAAAGAGCGACTGAATGCAGGTAGTCATGGTAAGCCCACATGTGGCCGCCACCGCAAGATGTTAATTTCCATGTCTGGATAAAGGAGACCATAATTAGGGTGCTTTGGGGTGTAGTGAATGCGGAGCGCATAAGATATCAGCTGCTGTTGGCACAAAATTCACAGCGGTAGAATCCCCACCTCTGTGAGAAGACTAATCACGGGGCTAGTCCAGAAGGCACCAGTTGCAAGTTGTACCCCACAATGGTGGATGGGGTCTAGTATCTGCAATGTCGAAGGTGACGCAGAGCCATAGACAGGGCTCCCGTAGTCTAAACAGGACTGGATCAGCACTTTGTACAACCACAAGAGAATAGAGCTGTCTGCAGCCCAGGTGGTATTGCACAGACATCTAAGAACATTGAGATGCAACCAGCATGTCCTCTTCAGCTGGTGAAGATGAGGGAGTCATGTCAACTGGACAACAAAGACCAGACTCAAGAAACGATGGGTGTCCACCACCTTGAGGGATTGGCCATCGAGCAGCAGGTCCGGATTGGGATGGACTGTACGGTGACGGCAGAAATGCATGGCACGCGACTTTGCCTCCAAAAACTGAAAGCCATGGAATAGAGTGCAAGATTGCACCCGGTAGATTGCCCCCTGTAGATGGCATTCTGGAGCGCCCATGACGGAGGAAGTGAAGTAGATACAAAAATCGTCAGCATACTGTCAGCCCAGCAGCCACCACCAGTCCATTAATGGTAACGAGAAAGACAGGCACGCTCAGCATGGAACCCTGTGGAACCCCATTTTCTTGCCGATGGGAAGTGCTGTAGGAGGAACCAACTTGGACCCGGTAAGAGTGACAAGACAGAAAGTTACAGATAAAAATGGGCAGAGCACCACGAAGGCCCCATTGGTGAAAGGTGGTGAGGATGTGGTGCCGCCAGGTGGTGTCATAAGCTTTATGGAGGTCAAAGAAGACTGCAATGAGGTGTTGCTGATGGGCAAAAGCCAACGGGATAGCAGACTCCAGGTGGACTAAGTTATCCACCGTAGAGCGGTCACAGCGAAAACCACCTTGAGTCGATGACAAAAGGTCGCGCAATTCAAGGATCCAAAACAGCTGCCGACTCACCAGGCATTCAAGGAGCTTGCAGAGGGTGTTGGTAAGGTTAATTGGATGGTAGCTATCCAACTGAAGAGGTGGCTTCCCAGGCTTTAGCATTGAATTAACAATGCTTTCCTGCCACTGGGTAGGAAATATCCCCTCACTCCACAGATGGTTGAAAAGGGTCAGAATATGATGGTGGCCAGCCACCGATAACTGTTGGAGCATTTGGTTATGTATCCGATCTGGTCCCGGAATCGTGTCGGGACAAAGGGCGAGGGCACTGGCGAATTCCCACTCGCTAAATGGGGCATTATAAGGCTCCAAGCAGCGAGAAACTAAAGACAAAGGCAGTCGTTCCAAGTGCTCTTTCAGGAGGAGGAACGTGAGCGGATACTGAGTCGATGCAGAGGCTTGAGCAAAGTGTTGAGCGAACTGCTCTGCAACAAAGTCCACATGGGTAAGGACAACACCATGCACAGAAATTCCTGCAATGCCGGTTGGAGGACAATGGCCAAAAATTCGCCTGAGTTACACCCAAACTTGTAAAGAGGGTGTGTGCAGTCCTATGGCAGCCACATATCGTTCCCAGCAAATCCATTTCTGAAATTTGATTAGGTAACGGACTTGGGCACGGGACAGTCTGAAGACCAGAAGGAGAGCAGTAGAAGGGTGCCGCTTGAAGCATTGAAGAGCACAGTGGCGGTCTTTTATGGCTGCAGCAATTTACAGAGCCCACCAAGGGTCCATTTTCCGACGGGCGGGGGGACCCGAGAAAGAAGAGATGGCTGAAACAGCTGCGGAAAGAATGGCAGCAGTCAAAGTTTGTGTAAACTCATCAATACTAGTGTGTGGTAGAACGGGGGATGGTAGCAGAGAAGGCACCCCAAACAGCTTTAGAGAAGGCCCACCCGGGAGGGTGACAGAGCAAGATATACTGAAGGAAGGTCAAAACAATCTGGTAATGATCGCTGTCACATAAGTCATCGTGGACATCCCAATGAATGGATTGAAGAAGGCCAGGACTGCTGATGAAGACGTCAATGGCAGAGAAAGTGCCATGTGCCACACTAAAGTACGTGGGAGTGCCAGTGTTTAGGAGACAGAGGTCAAGCCCTGCCAGAACAGCTTCAACTGTCCTGCCCAAGGCAGTAGTCGTGTGACTACCCCAAAGAGGGTTGTGGGCATTAAAGTCCACGAGAAGTAGGAAGGGAGAAGGGAGTTGTTGAAGAAGGGTTGTTAGGGCAAGGGTTGTGTGCAGTCTGTCAGGCGGGAGGTAGAGATTAAAGATTGTGATTGGAGTGGCCAGATGGACCCTGACAGCAATTGCTTCCAGAGTGGTATGGAGGGAAACCCATTTACTAACAATGTCCTTGCGGACCAAGGGGCAAACACCACCATAAGCCCACAAGGGGCCAATTCGGTTTCGACAGAAAGTGTGGAACCCATGAAGGGTGTGTAAGTAAGAACTGACAAAATAGGTCTCCTGGAGAGCAATGCATGCAGCAGAGTAGGAGGAAAGAAGGGGCTGCAACTTTGGGAGGTGACGCAAATAGCCATTACAATTCCACTGGAGGATTCTCAAGCTGGAGTCCAAATGGGAAGCGAACGGACCGGAGCCAGTCACACCGCCGAGTTGCCATCTGTCACTGATAAGGATGGGGTAATGTCCATATAGGTGGGGTCAGACTCTGTTGGTTCATTGGCTGGAGAAGTGGGTACTAGAGGGGCCTTGCCCTTGTTCTTGTGTTTCTGCTTCTTCTCTTGTGAAGGAAGAGAAGGACAGATTGCAGCGAGGTCGGGCACGGAATTATGCCTGGCAAACTTGGCACCCACCGGCCGCGGGTCGCACGGCCGATGTGGAGCTGCAGATTGCCTTTCAGGGGGGTGCCAGGAAGAGAAGTCCCGGGAGGGAGCTCCAGTACCAGCAGCTGCCGAAGATGGGGAGCGCTTCTCCAGTGGGGGAGGGGGAGCAGCACCCGAAGGGGTGAGTATGGGTACTGATGGGGAGGGGTAGTGGGAGAGTGAGGGTGAGGGTGAAGGTGTGGAGCGAATTGGGCAGGGCTTGGAAGAGGAGGAGGGAGAATGGACATAACTGAAGCAAAAGTAGAAGTTAGAGGCACGGGATGGAGCCGGTCAAACTTTCGACAAGCCTCGGTGTAGGTAAGTCAATCCAAAGTCTCGTACTCTTGAATCCGTCGTTTTTTCACATACACCGGGCATGCTAGCGAGTGTGGAGGATGCTGCACATTACAACTGACGCACACTGGCGGGCGAGCACAGTAACTCCTCTCATGGAAGGGGCACCCACAGTCACCGCAGAGGGGATCATTGGTGCAGTGGGAAGACGTGTCCAAACCGTAAGCATTTAAAGCATCTCATCAGTGGTGGAATGTAAGGTTTTACATCACACTGATACACCATCACCTTTACCTTCTCCTGGAGGGTATCCCCCTCAAAGGGCAGGATAAAGGCACCTGTATCGGTGCGACTGTTTTTAGGGCCTCGCTGTACATGGCAGATATATCGGACTCCTTGCCGCTCAAGGTTTGCACGGAGCTCCTCGTCAGTTTGGAGAAGATCTCTGTGGAAAATGATACCCTGAACTGAGTTCAAAGATTGGTAGGGTGCAACAGAGACTGGGATGTCACCGAGATGGTCACAAGCACACAGGGCTTCAGATTGGGCAGCAGAAGATGTCTTTATGAGCAAAGAACTGGACACCATTTTACTCATGGATTCCACTTCACCATACTCATCTTCAATCATCTCCACGAAAAATAAAGGCTTGGTTGTGGCAAAACTATCGCCATCTGTCCTGGTACAAACCAGGTACCGAGGGAATTGGCGACTATAATGTCGTCATGGCTTCTATGTCAGAGGAAGTTGGAAAAAAACAGCATAGAGTTTTCTTGTTTGGGAAAGCAAATAAAAGTGTCATTAATGAATATCTTCATAGTCACAACGGGACACTGGACACAAAGATATTGAGCATCTTTGCCCGTAATTTAAAGGTATTATCCACCCTATGCTAGAGAAGTATGTGCCTAGCAAAAGTATAGGTGAGGGAAAGGATCCACCTTTGTACAAAAAACATATTAGGAAGTTGCCGAGAAAGCAGAGAATTTTGCACAGTCGTTTTAAACGTAGTCACTGCCCCGCCGACAAACAGAAATTATGCGAAATGAAAGCAGCTGTCAGAACGACAATGAGAGTTTCTTTCAACAAATTTGAAAGCAATATTTTATCTGCAGATTCTAAAAATAACCCCAAAAAATTTTGGTCATACGTAAAATCTATGAACGCTACACATAATTCAATACCTTCTCTTGCTGACAGCACGGGTAATGTAACTGATGATGATAAACAGAAGGCCGAAATTCTAAACCTAGCCTTCAAAAACTCTTTTACGGTAGAGGCCTGCAGCACCATTCCCCCTTTCAATTATCGAACAAACAAAAGGATGGCTGACATAGTGTTTAGTGTATCTGGGATTGTAAAACAGTTAAGATCCTTAGACTCCATGTAGGCATCTGGCCCAGACAGTATCCCCATAAGATTTTATGTTGACTATGCTACAAATATAGCACCATTCTTATCTATCATCTGTCAGAGATCATTGGAACAGTGGAAAGTTCCACGGGACTTGAAGAAGGCCCAGGTCATAGTAATCTATAAAAAGGGTAGAAAATCGGATGCACATAATTACCGGCCAATTTCACTGACATCGATTTGTTGTGGAATCATGGGACATATTTTGTGTTCAGACATAATGATCTTTCTAGACTCTGAGAAGCTCACCTGTAGAAACCAGCATAGTTTTAGGATACAGTGGTCATGCGAGACACAGCTGGCCCTCTTTGTGCATGATGTACAACAGACTCTAGATACCGGCTCCCAGGTTGATGCCATATTTCTCGACTTTCGAAAGGCATTCGACTCAGTTTCGCACTGTATGTCGTCCTGAACGGGGTGACTTCAACAGAAACAAGCATAACTTCAGGCGTGCCCCAGGGCAGCATAATAGGTCCTCTGCTTTTTACGATTTACATAAATGATCTGGTTGATGGTATTGACAGCGGCCTTATACTGTTTGCCGATGATGTCTTAGTCTACAGGAAAGTAGTATCACACGAAAGTTGTGAACAAATCAGTGAGGCTTTACAGAAAATAAATGCGCAGTGTAATGACTGGCAGTTATCTCTCAATATTAGTAAGTGTAACCTTCTGCGTATAACAAGCCAAAAATCCCAATTAATGTACGAGTACAAAATAAATGCCCAGTCTTTGGAAGCAGCAATGTCTAAAGTACCTGGGTGTGACTATTCAAAATGATCTCAAATGGAATGATCAGATTACACAAGTAACGGATAAGGCGAACTCTAGATTGCGGTTTATTGGTAGAATCCTGAAGTGATGCAGTCCTTCAACAAAGGAAATAGCTTACAATACGTTAGTTAGTCCAGTCTTTGAGTACTGTTTGTCTGTGTGGGACCCTTACCAGTTGGGTCTGATTCAAGAGATTGAGAAGGCTAAAAGAAGAGCAGCAAGATTCGTGACTGGTACATTTAGCCTTCACTAGAGCATTACAAATCTCATAGAAAGTTTGAAGTGGGACACTCTAGCTGATAGATGGCACGCTAAACAGAAGGGGCTGCTCACTAAATTCTGAAATCCAATCTTCACCGAGGATGTAGAGCACATATTATTACCAACAACTTTCAAATCACGCAATGATCACCATTCAAAGATAAGGGAAATAAGAGCTCGTACTGAGGCATTCAGGCAGTCTTTTTTCCCTCACGCGATCCGAGA
Organism: Schistocerca nitens; assembly: GCF_023898315.1. NCBI lineage: Eukaryota > Metazoa > Arthropoda > Insecta > Orthoptera > Acrididae > Schistocerca > Schistocerca nitens. The sequence goes on along the minus strand of NC_064616.1, from coordinate 147,553,324 downwards.
GTGAGAGTGGAACAGAGGAGGGGGGGAGGGGGGGGGGAGAATATGACTTTGGCACGAATTGTGCCCTCTGCCACACACCGCTTGGTGGTTAGCAGAGTATATATGCATATGTAGAAGGAAAGGCTTCAACCCAAGCTGGAGAACTTGACCCTCTTCCCAGAGGGTGGCCAGGGAGGGGAAGGCCGAAGGATCAGAAAGAGTGTCATGTCTACTATCACTCTTAGAGACGGCCACAGAATGGCCGGGATGTTGAAGCCTCTGTTGCGTCACGTGCAAGGTGTCCGCCCTAGTACCACCCACTCCGACCAGTGGCTCACCCCGTGGGCGCCACCCAGCCACAGAAAGGGCCATCTAGCATGGCAGCCACTGCCGGGAGTTCTGATGCCCCTAAGTGATGAGCATCGACTCCTTGGCATGCACAAGGCATTAACAGCTCAGGTACTAGCAGTGTGATCCCTGTGTTGTCAGGGGGCTCATCCAAGTGGGTACTTAACAGCCCCACCACGCAGACTCGCTACCGTGCTGGTGACCTAACATGAAGGGGGCCAGGGTGCAAGGGAAAGGGGAGGGGAGGGGGAGAGGAAACTAGGTTGGGAGTTCATCCCAAAATGGCTCACACTGAACAAAAAATGTTGGAAATGGAGGTCAAACCCCAAGGGGACTAAAAAATGTTGAAAAGGAGATGGAAACAGGAAACTAAACAATAGCACATACTAAAACAAAGATGGGAGGATAGCCAGGTCGATATAAAGAAGTCCACCAAGAGGGAAAGAAGGTGGGCAGGGAGAAAGGAGCAAAGACTGGGAAGGAGAGGAACAGGAATCGTAATGCAGCCTGGAAAAAGGAAGGAGAATGCAATAGCTCAGGTCCCTGTGCGTGCCACACACGTACCCACGAAAGGGACTGTGGGTCCCCTGGGGGGAGGAGAGTGTTGTTTCTCTGGCAGGGAGTTGGGGATTGATGTTGGGGATGGAGTCAATACCCCCGACCGTGTGTGTGTGTGTGTGTGTGTGTGTGTGTGTGTGTGTGTGTGTGTGTGAGGGGGCCTCGACCATTAGGGAAGCAGGTGTAGTCAAGCAGCCCTGAGGGCTACAGTGGATGATGTCTTAGCTGTAGCAAAAGGCACTGTTACACAAACGTCATTGTTACACCTTTTCAGGCAATGAATCACCCTCAAAGGTGAAAATGAAGGCACTGGTAGCAAGCCTGTTGTCTTTGGGTCTCCTGTAAATGCACCGGATGAAATGAACACCATGCCTTCTAGATTGTCGTGGAGCGCGTCATTAGACTGCAAGAGGAGGTTGCAATGGAAAATAGTCTCCTGGACCATGTTGAGGCTTTTACGGTGAGTGACTGAAACAGGAATATCACCCAGGACTGGGCTAGGGATGCCGTCTGAATCAAGACTGCACCACTTCTCATCTTGGACAGTGCTGTCACTTCCCCAAACTTATCCTCAAGATGTTCAACAAAAAATTGAGGCTTCGTAGGTAGAAAGGAGTCCCCGTCCATTCTGCTACAGACTAAATACCAAGGCAAATATGGCTCTCTTCTTTCTGTAGCCCTACGTTCCTCCCATGGTATAGCGAGGGAGGGAAACGATTTCGGGTCATATCTGTCAGCATTGTTCTTGATCTTGCCCTGTTTAGAGACTGCTGGCGCTGTACAGTCACCAGCAAGAGTACGCACAGTCTGCTCACTGCGGGTCATTCGGCCTGATACCACCCACTCCAATCAGGTGCTTTCCCCTCTGGTGCCACCCAGCCACAGCAAAGACCACCAGGCATGATGGCCATTGCTGGGAGTCCTGATGCCCCAGGAAGACAGGCATCTACTCCTTGGCATATGTGGGGAGTTTACAGCTCAGGCATCAGCAGTGCGATCTCTGTGTTGTCAGGGAGGCTACCACCAAATGGTTACATAATGGCCCCACCACAACAGACTAGCTATTGCTGGATATTGGGTGCAGAGAAATCCAATATTGTCATGGGGAAGAAAGGGGACAGGAGGCAACAGAATAAGATGACATACCCCAGAAAGTGTCCTCGCCCAAATCATTGAATTGCAGGTGGAGATGCAAAGCCATGACAAGAGGTTCAGGATGTCGAATCTAAGGGCACCATGGATAACTCATGCACCACGTAAGGCATCCTTCCCCATATGGCCCACACTTCCATATAACTTGGAAAGTGGCAGTTCAAACCATAAAATGGGACCTGAAATTACAGGGCCAAAAAGTGAGAGACTCCTTTTAGTCACCTCTTACGACAGGCAGGGACACCTCGGTCCTATTCTAAGCTCCGGACCTACAGGGGGTGATTCGGGATGAGAAGGAGGGGGTGAAGTCCCCCGGGGAAGTGCCAACCTTTGACTTCTACTTCTTCTTCTTCTTCTTCTTCTTCTTCTTCTCCCTTGGGGGGAGGGAGGAGGCTTTATTGGTAAGGGAATAGGTGGCCATGACGTTGAGATTGGACAGAGCGCGAGGGGCTTTGGGGCCCTCTGAACGCAGGTATCTTCTCCGAACTGAGAGTGCAAGCTTCCTGTCCTGAGAACAATGGGGAGGGGTGTTCCAAGAGGGAACCCCATCCTTAGCAACAGTCACAGAAGGGGATGTCTTCCCTGGCCGAGGAGGAGGAGGAGGAGGAGGAGGAGGAGGAGGAGGAGGAGGGTAAGGAACAGGAGCCACTGAGGGTGAGGAAAGGGAAGGGGGCCAGGAAGGGGGTAAGTGGAACGGGTGAGGAGGGCAAGACTTAACTGGGGCAAAGGTAGAGGAGAGATTTATAGTGTGAAGTCTGTCAAACTTCTTAGAGGCCTCAAAGTAGCCGAGACGGTCACGGATCATTATTCGCTGAATTCTTTTTTTTTCCTTTATATATACTGGATACACTGGTGAGTGGAGAGAATGGAGACCAGAGCAGTTTACATAGTTAGGTGGTGGGGTGCAGGGGCTTCCCACATGAAGATGGTGGCTACAGTCACCACAGATGGGAGTGGCATCCCATCGCGAGGACATGTGGGTGAACTTGAGGCAACAGAAGCAACGCATGGGAGGTGGAATGTATGGTTTCACGGCGCATTTTTACATTATTACCTTGAGCTTCTCAGGATGGGGATCTCCCTAAAATGCCAGGATGAATGTGCCAGTGTCCACACGATTGTCCTTAGGGCCTATCTGGACACACAGGATGAAATGGATGCCACGTCGTTCCAGATTAGCCCTAGGTTAATTGTAGGACTGGAGGAGAAGGTCCCTATGAAAAATTACACCCTGTGTCATATTGAGTAACTTGTGAGGAGCAATAGGCATGGGGATGTCTCCTAAACAATCGCAGGCACAGAGGGAGGCTGGCTGGCTGGCAGAAGTTGTCTTTATAAGGAGAGAGCCAGGTCTCATCTTGCTTAACGGCTCAACTTCACCAAACTTGTCCTCAATATGTTCCACAAAGAAAAGGGGTTTGGTGGCAGCAAAAGTTTCCTCGTTGGTCCTGGTACAGACCAGGAAATGTGGAAAGGGTTTCGCCCCAAGCCAGCAGTCTGGCTCTCCTCCCATGGGGTAGCCAAGGAGGGTAAGGCCACGAAGGCAGAAACAGAAACTGAGGCAGAACTATGTCGAGGAATAGAAGTGGCCACATAAGAGCAGCCAGAGAGTTTAACACATTTCATGTGCCAAATGTCCACCCTGGTACCACCCACTCCTAACGGGCTCGCCTTGTGGGTGACACCCAGCAACAGTCGCCTGGCAGGATGGTCACTGCAGGGAGTTCAGATGCCCTGAAAGGATGGGCAACCACTCCTAGGCATGCACAAGACATTCACTGTGGAGGTACCAGCAGTGTGATCCCTGTGGTGTTGGGGGTGTGATCCCTGTGGTGTGAGGGGGGGGGGGCACGCTCTGTCAGATGGGTACCTAACAGCCCCACCACACAGACTGGCGCTACCAAGCTGGTGACATAGCAAGGAGGTGAAAGGGCTATGGTGGGGAGGGAGGGGACAGGCAAAAGGGAGAGGAGGAGGAGGAGGAGGGGTTGAGAGGAACCCATGCCAAAGATGCTAGGGAGGGAATTCTTCCCCACCTGGCTCACACCACAGATTTCAAATGTAGAGGTGGAAGTCAAACCCCTGAGGGGGACCAAAAAAGAAAAACGAAAAAGGAGGAGGAAAAGAAACCAACCAAAAATGCAAGATGAAGAAAAGTCATGAGGATAGCCGGGTCGACATAAAGAAGAACACCAAGAGAGGGAATCAGAAGGGAGCAAAGGAGAAGGAAGGAGGACAGGTAACGAGAAGGAAGGGGAAGGTAAAGCAGTCCAGAAAAGAATAAATGCTGCACTAGCTTGGGGACCCATGCCCACCAAACAAGTACCCACAAAGAGCTGCAGACCTCCTGGGAGGTGGATTCAGTATGATGTGGGTTGAAACAAAGAGGGGTCTGGAACAAGAATGGTAGGTCAAACCCAACATTGGGGGTCATATAGTGAGTGTTAAAAGTTGTATAAAGTGTCAGAAGAGAGGAAAGAAAAGGATGTCCAAAATCATAAAGCAAATCCAAACACGATTAGCTCCAAGAAGACCAGACAGTGGAAAGCCAGACAAGAAAAATGAGAACAGCAGGAGGACAGACTTTGAGCATAGACAGGGAAATAGTGCTGTGCAAGTACATACTCACAAAAGAGATGTGCCCCCTTGCTGCAGAACAACAACAACACAGGGAAATTTTTTTTTTTTTTTTTTTTTTTTTTTTTGGGTTTAAGGGCGCTCAACTGCTGAGGTCATTAGCGCCCAGTCACTGTTGTGAGAGCACATGGAATCTGGTAAAACTCAAGGGGATGGGGGGACACCAGAAGGACCTGACAAATATGCAGATAAAATAAGTAAAAAGGTTAAATGTCTTTGGACAAGCCAGTTAAAGTTATAAAACGCAGAATACGAGCAGCTGCTCGAGCGTCATCAGCTAAAACATCCGGTAAAGTAGATGGCAGGGACAGGACAACACGAAATTGACTAAAACGGGGACACGACAATAAAACATGGCGCACTGTTAATGCCTGACCACAAGGGCACTGCGGGGCTGGGTCACCGGAGAGCAGGTAGCGGTGGCTAAACCGGCAATGCCCAATCCGCAACCTGGTCAGAAAGACCTCCTCGCGCCGAGATGGTCGGGAGGATGTTGTCCAAGCAGTTGGGAGCGGTTTTACTGCCCGGAGCTTGTTTCCTTGGAGGGATGACCAAGCATCCCACCACAACGACACAAGTCTCTTACATACATCCCCACGAACGTCAGATGACGGGACACAATGGGAGGCTGGCCGAGGCAGGAGGACTGTAGCCTTGGCTGCAGCATCCGCAGCCTCATTCCCAGGCACTCCTACATGTCTGGGAACCCACAGAAAGCTGACAGAACCACCATTATCAGCGAAAGAATGGAGGGACTGCTGTATCCGTTGAATCAAGGGATGGACCGGATAGGGAGCTCCAAGGCTCTGAAGAGCACTGAGTGAGTCAGAGCAGAGTACATACGATGAATGGCGGTGGCAGCGGGCATACTGAACGGCCTGATGGAGAGCAAAAAGCTCGGCCGTAAAGCTGGAACATTGGTCGAGGAGCCGGTATTTAAAGGTGGCGGCCCCGACGACAAAGGCACAGCCGACACCATCGTCAGTTTTGGAGCCATCGGTGTAAATAAAGGTGTGACCGGCAAGTCGAGCATGAAGTTCGACAAACCGTGAGCAATACACTGCAGCCGGAGTACCCTCCTTCGGGAGTGAGCTGAGGTCAAGATAAATACGAACCGGAGCCTGGAGCCAAGGTGGTGTCGGGCTTTCACCCTCTCTGAAGGTGGTAGGGAGGGCAAAATCCAATTGTCGAAGCAGGCGACGGAAGCGGACTCCGAGGGGCAGCAGGGCAGACACATACAACCCGTACTGACGCTCGAGAGAATCGTCGAAGAAGGACTTGTAAGAGGGGTCGTCGGGCATTGACAACAGCCGGCAGGCATACCGACACAGCAGTACGTCGCGCCGGTAGATCAATGGTAACTCGGCAGCTTCAGCATAAAGACTCTCGACAGGACTAGTGTAGAAGGCTCCGGTCGCAAGACGTATCCCCCGATGGTGGATGGAGTTGAGCCGGCGTAAGAGGGATGGCCGAGCGGACGAGTAGACGAAGCTCCCATAATCCAGCTTTGATCGGACTATGGACCGATACAAGCGAAGCAGGACAGTGCGATCCGCTCCCCAAGATGAACCGCTAAGAACTCTTGAGGACATTAAGGGAACGTGTACAACGGGCCGCCAAATAAGAGACATGTGGAGACCAACACAGTTTCCTGTCCAACGTGAGCCCTAGAAACTTAGTTGTGTCCACGAATGGGAGAACAATGGGACCGAGATGTAAGGATGGCGGAAGGAACGCTTTATATCGCCAAAAGTTGATACAAACCGTCTTCTCTTCAGAGAACCGGAAGCCATTTGCCACGCTCCATGAGTAGAGGCTGTCTAGACAACGCTGAAGGCAGCGCTCCAGGAGGCATGTTCTCTGGGCACTGCAGTAGATCGCGAAGTCATCGACAAAGAGAGAGCCTGAGACATTAGGTGGAATGCAATCCATAATTGGATTGATCGCGATGGCAAAAAGGGCTACGCTCAAGACGGAGCCCTGAGGCACTCCGTTCTCCTGGAGGAAGACGTCGGACAATACGGAACCCACACGTACCCTAAACTTTCGATCCGTTAAAAAGGAATCAATAAAAAGGGGCAGGCGATCGCGTAAGCCCGACCTGTGCATAGTGCGGAGGATACCTCCTCTCCAACAGGTATCATAAGCCTTCTCCAAGTCGAAGAACACGGCTACCGTTTGGCGCCTTCGCAAAAAGTTGTTCATGATGAATGTCGACAAGGTCACAAGGTGGTCAACAGCGGAGCGGCGGCGACGAAAGCCGCATTGGACATTAGTAAGTAGCCGTCGAGATTCAAGAATCCAGACTAACCGAGCATTAACCATGCGCTCCATCACCTTACAGACACAGCTTGTAAGAGAAATGGGGCGGTAACTAGAAGGAAGGTGTCTATCCTTCCCAGGTTTGGGTATAGGAACAACAACGGCGTCACGCCAACGCATGGGGACTTGACCTTCAGTCCAGACGCGATTGTAGGTACGAAGAAGGAAGCTTTTGCCCGCCGGAGAAAGGTGTGCCAGCATCTGAACGTGAATGGCATCTGGCCCCAGAGCAGAGGACCGGGACAGTGCAAGTGCACGTTCGAGTTCCTGCATAGTAAAGGGGGCATTATAAGTTTCCAGATTCAGCGAGTGGAAGGAAGGTCGCCGAGCCTCTTCTGCCTCTTTCCTGGGAAGGAAGGCAGGATGATAATGGGCGGAGCTTGAAACCTCCGCGAAAAAGCGGCCAAAGGCGTTGGAGACAGCCACAGGATCAACAAGGACCTCATTACCTGAGGTCAGGCCAGGTACCGAGGAGTGGGCCTTAATGCCCGACAGCCGGCGCAGGCCACCCCAAACGACAGAAGAGGGAGTAAAACTGTTAAAGGAGCTGGTGAAAGAGGCCCAACAAGCTTTTTTGCTTTCTTTGATGACTCTACGGCATTGCGCTCGGAGTCGTTTGTATTCAATACAATTTGTACAATTCGCCAACGTAGGTTGGCGGCGAAAGTTGCGTAAAGCATGTCGTCGAGCACGGATAGTGTCCCTACAAGCCTCGTTCCACCAGGGGACGGAAACGCGACGTGAAGAAGAAGTAGTACGAGGAATGGAACGTTCGGCAGCATTGATGATAACAGCCGTGAGGTATTCGACCTGACTGTCACAACTGGGAAAATCGTGGTCCGGAAAGGTCGCCAGGGAGGAGTAAAGTCCCCAGTCAGCTTTCAGTATGTTCCAGCTCGAAGGACGTGGGGATGGGGTGTGGTGCAGGAGACGAACGACACAGGGGAAGTGGTCGCTCGAATAGATGTCAGAAAGGACATACCACTCGAACCGACGGGCAAGAGTGGTAGAACAGATCGAGAGGTCCAAGTGGGAGTAGGTATGAGTAGAGTCCGAGAGGAAAGTCGGGGCGCCAGTATTGAGGCAGACAAGATTGAGATGGTTGAAGACATCCGCCAAGAGTGAGCCTCTTTGACAGGATGCAGGAGAGCCCCAAAGGGGATGATGGGCATTGAAGTCGCCAAACAATAAAAACGGCAGGGGAAGCTGAACGATCAGGTGCATCATGTCAGCCCGACTAACAGCAGATGACGGTGGAGTGTAGATGGTACAAACTGAAAAAGTAAAAGCAGAAAGAGTAATGCGGACAGCTATTGCTTGGAGTGGAGTGGTCAATGGGATGAGATGGTAATAGACATCGTCCCGAATGAGCAACATGACCCCACCATGAGCTGGGACACCGTCCACAGGGGTGAGGTCATACCGCTCCGAGGTATAGTGGGTAAAGGCAATACGGTCAGTCGGGCGCAACTTGGTTTCCTGGAGACCAAGGACGAGCGGACAGTGCAGGCGGTGGAGCAGTTTTAATTCCTCCCGATTAGATCGAATACCTCTTATGTTCCAATGAAACAACGCCATCGCTAGTCAAAAAGTTGGAAGAACGAGACGGGGAAAGAGCTGGTCACCTCGACGGCCGCGGAGGTCCAGGTTGCGAGGGAACAACGCTACAACCGACGGGAGGCGGATCCGGTTACATCGACTCGTCGCCAGCTGCGGCCGCTGTCCCTGGTTGTGTAGGAGGGGCAGCATCGTTTGCCGACGAAAGGCCAGCTGAGCGCCTGGCAGCAGAGCGTCCCGGCGAAATTGAGGACGGCCGGGAGCAGCGACTCACGGATGGAGCGTCAGACGAAATGCGCCGGGGTGGAGAGGGGGATAGAGACTACTTCTTGGAGGCCTTCTTGGAAGGCCGAGGAGGCACAGGGATGGTGGGCTGGACCCGAAGAAGGTCCTCACGCACGGGGTCCGTTTTGGAACGCCGGACCTCGGAAGCTGGGGTCCGGAACGTTTCCCCGATGGACGCCTGAGAAGAGGATCGCTTCTCAGGTGGCGTGGGGGCAGGAGGAGGAGGAAGGGTGGCCCCTGGGGCAGAAGGGGTGGGGGCCACAGGGGAGGAGGATTTGGAAGGGAGGGATTTGGGAGGCGGAGGCAGAGCCCCCTGATGGGCGGAGGAGGCGGAGGGGGAACAGGATAGGGGTGAGGATACCGCGGAAGGAGTGGACACAACTGAGGCAAACGAAGTGGTCAATGGCACGGGATGGAGGTGGTCATACTTCTTCCTGGCCTCAGAATAAGAGAGCCGATCCCAAGTTTTGATTTCTTGTATCTTCTTCTCCTTCTGATATGCGGGGCAGTCTGAGGATCTAGGCGAGTGGACGCCAGGACAATTAATGCACCGAGGTGGTGGGGTGCATGTATGTTCCTCACGAAGAGGACGTCCACAATCGCCACAAAGGGGCTCAGCCTCACACCGTGACGACATGTGCCCAAAGCACAAACACCTAAAACACCGCATAGGAGGCGGGACGTAAGGTCGCACGTCGCACCGGTAGCACATCACCTTTACCTTCTCCGGGAGAACGTCCCCCTTGAAGGCGAGGATAAAGGCCCCGGTGTCGATGCGACGGTCTTTGGGGCCGCGCTGGACTCGCCGGACGAAATGCACGCCTCGGCGCTCCAGGTTGGCCCTGAGCTCCTCATCAGATTGTAGCAGGAGGTCACGATGAAAAATAACCCCCTGCGTTCTATTTAGTGCCAGATGTGGGACAATGGATACTGGGATGTCCCCTAGGCGGTCGCACGCTTGGAGCGCCACCGACTGTGTGGCGGAGGTGGTCCTGATAAGAACCGACCCTGAACGCATCTTGCCGAGAGCCTCGATTTCCCCGAAGATGTCCTCAATGTGCTGAACAAAGAACATGGGCTTGGAGGTGGCGAATGTCCCCCCATCGGTTCGAGAACAGACCAAATAGCGGGGGAAGTACTTCGACCCAAGCCGGCGGGCCTGTCCCTCCTCCCATGGAGTGGCCAAGGGGGAAAGGGCAGGAGAACCAGAACTAGAAACGGTACCTTTTCTTTTGAAAGACTCGGCCGCAGAGCGACCTGATACGTGTTGACGTTTCATCTGCGAAACGTCCGCCCCGATACCACCCACTCCGACCAGGGGCTCTCCCCACGGGCGCCACCCAGCCGCAGCAAGGGCCACCTGGCAGGATGACCATTGCCAGGAGTCCTGATGCCCCAAGGAGACGGGCATCTACTCCTTGGCCGACGTGGGGAGGGTGCAGCTCAGGTATCGGCAGTACGATCCCTGTGTTGTCAGGGGGCTACAACCTAGAGGGTACATGACGACCCCACCACAACGGGCTGGCTACCGTGCTGGATTTCTGGTGCCATGGAAAGTCCATCATGATCGCTGGTGCAGATGGAGATGCACTATGGGCGTAACTTGGACAACCCATCAGGCGTTTAGGCCCAATTTGAGGAATAGTGGGTATGGTTACAACGCCGGTGCAATGCTGAGTGCCAAGGTCTTAGTGCACTTAGGACCAGTGGTACACCACGTAAGGTGTCCTTCCCCAAAAGGCTCGTACTTCTGTAGAATTTTGAAAAATGGAGGTCAAACCCCAAGGGGGACCATCACATGGAAGGCCGAAACGGTTGAAACTCCTTTTAGTCGCCTCTTACGACAGGCAGGATTACCTCGGGCCTATTCTTACCCCAGACCCGCAGGGGGGACAGGGAATGTTGTTGGATGTGTGTTCTCCTTTGGCCTGTGGAGCAGGTCTAGACGTACCACAGGCTGCCATGAATGTGCAGCAGGAAGAGATAATATTGCAAATACCAGCAGAGGAATTTGGAGATCGTTTCTCAGAGCTTACAGTCATGCCCAAGGCAGTTTGCCTGCTCTGGGCTGATTTGTAAACAGCCTATACTGAGAGTGGTGAAAACAACTGGATAATAGGGTGTACAGAGAATTGATACAGCACAATTTGCAAGTAATTGTTGTCACCAGATTCTTAGCCTCTGCTAGAAGACTGTTGATGGGGCTCAAACAATAAGCTCAGTCTTTAGCCTCACACCACTGCAGTTGACACAGCTGAGTAAGCGTAATACCAACAGAGTGGCAGATCTGTATTCAACGTACCCCCGTAGTACAGGCACGACAGAACTACTGACTTGTAAAATTATGCGAGAATAGTGCAATCTGCTCTCCATTTGGTGCTACACAGGAACTGCACTACATTGAGCATCATAAAGTTTATTTTAGTTTGGTATACATGTGGAAACTACGTTAGTTTACTGTCTAGAAGAAGACCCACAAAGTAGTATTATTTAGGCATTTCTAGTAACTTACTATGTAGGTAGCACTCAGTGTGAGCATGGGCTATTATGAGCCTACAGAAATGCGTAACTCATATTTTTAATTGAGAGAATTTGAAGCCATGTTTCTGGTCCCAGTGTTGTGGATTCTGAACGGATCTCTGTAACTGGTGCTCAACAGCATATGCTGATGTAGTATTGTAGTGTAGGCAGACATCATCTGTCCTGGGAGAAGAAAAATTCGCACACTTTGACTTTGCAGCTTGATTCCTCATGTACTAGCAATACAAAAATGTCTCTCATAAAATTTTGTCCTACACATATTTCCAGTAGTAAATGGACATCTAACATTGGTAATCTGGCAACACTGATCACATGTATGGTAACTAACTCTGCCAGCATATGGGCACAGCAACATGCAGTTGGTGCAGTGGATCACGTTTTGGGTCAAGGGTTTGATTCTGGATCAAGGTGTATCTATCTCTATTTGCCAAATGTAGTCTGCATCATATGGTACATGGCGTTTTAACTCACTCACAGCAATTACAGTAGGTCTTCTACAAAACATCTGCACTTGAACATTACAAATGCAGAAATAGAAGTACAATCGTTTTCACTGGTCAGCTTTTAAAGAAGCCTTTTGCACGTCATGGACGCAAATTGTTTCACACCATTGCATCCACTAGATTCCAAAATTGTTTTCTGTATACCCTCCCCCCATGGTCCAATATATATATATATATTTTTTTTATGGTTTTAGGGCGCAAAACTGCTACAGTCATAAGTGCCCATTCTGTGGCTTAGCGAAGGGTAAAAAACCGAAAGGGAAATCAGCAGCAATGGGAGCGAAACTCACGAAGGAGGGAAACTAAAAATAGGAGGAAATCATAAAAACTACCATTGAAGGCGGGGGTTGTTTTCCCCAAAAAAGAGTGTCAAATGACCGATGTCATCTCACTGACACTTATAAACTCTAGGACATCATTGGCTGAGCACATGTCATCTGCTAAAAGAGAAGATAAATCAGGCAACAGCTGTAAACGGGCGCATAGCGAATTAAAATAGGGGCACTGAAGCAAAAGGTGTCTCACCATCCACGGTTGAGAGCAGTGGGGACAAAGTGGAGGAGGATCGCCACTTAAAAGATGCCAATGGCTAAAAAGACAGTGTGCCCTATCCAGAGTCTAGTTATAATTACCTCCTCCCGACGACGAGGTCAGAAGGAAGAGGTCCAAGCAAATGGAAGGGGTTTTACGTCCCGTAATTTATTATTGGGAAGTGTAGACCAATGTGCGTGCCATAAGAGGAACATGATGACATAAAACACTGTAGATCGGCTAAGGGAACCATGCGAACAGCGGGCCAAGGAAGAGAGACTGCAGCCTTGGCCACTATATTGGCTGACTCATTTTCGCGGATACAAACGTGGCCTGGGATCCAGAGGAATGCCTGTGGTGTCACTGACAGACACCACACTTGCTAGGTGGTAGCTTAAATCGGCCGCGGTCCATTAGTACATGTCGGACCCGCGTGTCGCCACTGTGTGATCGCAGACCGAGCGCCACCACACGGCAGGTCTCGAGAGACGTACGAGAACTCGCCCCAGTTGTACGACGACGTTGCTAGCGACTATACTGACGAAGCCTTTGCTCTCATTTGCCAAGAGACAGTTAGAATAGCCTTCAGCTAAGTTAATGGCTACGACTTAGCAAGGCGCCAATTGTAACAGTTCATGTATCTTACGAGTCTCATTTGTATAGTCAAGAGAGATGTACCAAAGGAAGCTATAAAAGTTAAGTATATTCCAAAGCTACGTATTTTCTTTATAGCAGTCATAACTTATCCTGTTCCAGACTTGACGCCAGTCGGCGTGTGTGTACGCGTGCCTTTCGGCTTCCTCCTCAGTGTGGCGTGACTAGCTTGTTACGCCACAACAATGCCACCAAGACATCCCCCCAGTGGAGCAAGTGGAGGCAGTCCGGAATCTGGTGGACCAGAGTTTGTTTGTTTGTTTGTTTTGGTTTGGTTTTAGGGCGCAAAACTGCTACGGTCATTAGCGCCCGGTCCGTGACTTAGGAAACAGTAAAAAACCGAAAATGGAACCCAGCAGCAATGGGAACGAAAGTCATAAAATTGGAGAACTAAAAGCAGAAGGAAGGCTTAAAAATCCACTACAGAAAGGGGTTGGTTGTTCCCAAAAAAAGCTTCAAATGACTGACGTCATTTCACTGGCACTAATAAACTCGAGAACGCGATCGGCCGAGCGTATGTCATCTGCTAAAATCGGCGATATATCAGGCGACAGCTGTAGACGGGCACGTAACGGAGTAAAATAGGGGCACTCAATTAAAAGGTGTCTTACCGTCCACAGCTGAGAGCAGTGGGGACAGAGTGGGGGAGGATCGCCGCTTAAAAGATGTCGATGGCTAAAAAGACAGTGCCCTATCCGGAGTCTAGTTAAAATTACCTCCTCCCGACGACGCATTCGGGAGGAAGAGATCCGAGCACAAGGAAGAGCTTTCACGTCCTGCAATTTATTATGGGGAAGCATCGACCAATGTGCGTGCCATAAAAAACCAACACGACAACATAAAACGCTCCATAGATCGGCGAAGGGAATCGATTGAATATCTGGCCGAAGAAGAGAGACGGCAGCCTTGGCTGCTATATCAGCTGCCTCATTTCCACAGATACCAACATATCCCGGGAGCCAGAGGAACACCACTGAGACGACCCCAGGTGGAGCAAGCGCAGACAGTCCTGAATCCGGTGGACCAGAGGGTGCACAGGGTAAAGAGCTTGGAGACTGAGGAGAGAGCTGAGAGAATCCGAGCAGATAACGTACTGTATCCGCTGATGGCGGCGGATGTAGTGGACAGCCTGGAGAACAGCGTAAAGCTCCACAGTATAAACCGAACACTGGTCGGGAAGCCAAAAGTGATTTGGGGTGTCGCCAACAATATAGGCACTCCCTACACCTAACGATGTTTTCGAGCCATCGGTGTAAATAAATGTGGCTTCCGTCATTTGTGCACATAGAGCAGCAAATGCCCGACGATAGACAAGTGAAAGGGTACCATCCTTGGGAAATCGACAAAGGTCACAGAGCAGGCAGATCCGGGGATGGAGCCAAGGCGGTGCTGTACCCCAAGTTGTCAAGAAGGTTTTAGGAAAGCGGAAGGAAAGAGAATGGAGCAGTTGACTGAAGTGGACTCCCGGTGGTAGTAGGGAGGAAGGGTGGCCTGCATACCCTACATCCAACGAGGCGTCGAAAAAAATGTCATGGGCCGGATTAGCAGGCATGGAAGACAGATGGCTAGCATAACGACTCAGAAGGACTGCTTGCCGATTGGACAGCGGAGGTTCAGCAGTCTCAGCATAAAGGCTTTCCACAGGGCTGGTGTAAAGAGCTCCAGACACTAAACGTAATCCACGGTGGTGGATAGAGTCGAGACGCCGAAGAATAGACGGCCAAGCAGAGGAGTAGACTATGCTTCCATAGTCCAATTTCGAGCGCACTAAGGCGCGATAGAGGCGGAGAAGGACCACTCAGTCCGCTCCCCAGGAGGTACCATTCAGGACACGGAGGGTGTTGAGGGATTGCAAACAGCGAGCCGAAAGATAGGAAACGTGGGAGGACCAGCACAGTTTTCTGTCAAACATAAGACCCACGAATTTAGCGACATCTGAAAACGAAGGTTGACAGGTCCTAGATGTAAGGAGGGTGGAAGAAACTCCTTACGTTGCCAAAAATTAACACAAACGGTCTTACTGGGAGAAAAACGGAAGCCGGTTTCGATGCTCCAAGAGTGGAGGCGATCGAGACATCCTTGAAGACATCGTTCAAGAAGGCTGGTCCGTTGAGAGCTGTAGTAGATCGCAAAAGCTGTATGAGAAGTGATGCACATTAGGTGGAATAGCCCGTTGCAACAAATGTCGCGTCACCAGATGGGGACTAATTGCTAACAGAGTAACGTGCCCTTTGATATACTCCATGTAAATTCACACACATATCAAATTTTCTTCTCGTGTTAATCTAAAACAGTGCTTGTTTGTTTTAGGATGCAAAAACAACTAGGATCATAATGGCCGCTGTCAGAACTGTAGAACATGAAGACAAAGAGAGGAGTTAAAAATGACTACACATTAATCCGAACTGACAGATGAGAAGACAGATAAAAACAGAGATGTGGAGAAAGGTCTATAAAATACGCCATAGAGAAATGGAGGCCCTGGACTAAAAATTAAATGGCCTTCGCCACATTCTCAAAATGGATAAAAAGTAAAAAGCAGTCAACAGCGCATGCATCATTAGCTGATACAGCTGATAATGCAGATGGCAAACACAAATGAGAATGTGAGTGGTTAAAAAAGGGCATTCCATCAGGAAATGGTGGACTGTCAAAGGTTCGGCGCAATGAGCACAAAGTGGTAGGATCATTCAAGCCACTGGGAGAGGCTTAATAACCTGGAGCTTGTACCCATGAAGGGAGGACCAGCAGTGATGCCAAAGCAACACCAGCTGCTGACATGGCAACACAGAGATCATTTGAGGGAACATAAGAACTAGTGGGCTGAGGTACGAGGACTGCAGCCTTGAGAGCAGCGTCAGGAGCCTCGTTTTCCATCAGACCGACGTGACCAGGAACCCACATAAACATCACAGTGGCTTCATCAAAAATGATCAAGTGATAGCTCCCCTGGACCCGTTGCACTAAGGGTTGGACGTGCACGGCACACTGAGGCTCCTAAGGACACAGAGTGTCGGAGTAGATGATGCAACTGAAAAGCCTGTGCCACCGGATGTACTGCATGGCCTGATACAAGAAGAAGAACTCTGCTGTAAATACTGAGCAGCAGTCCAGAAGCCGATACTGAAAAACAGTGGTGTCAATGGCAAAGGCATACCTGACACCAAGGTCAGTCTGAGAGACATCAGTATACACAAAAGTACTATCGTGAAGTTCCATGTTGGAGTAGTGTATTTAGGAAGTGAATGAAGGCCAAGGTGAACACGGGCTGCCGCACAAAGCCAAGGTGGTGAAAGATAAACACCGATCGGGAAAGTGGCACATAGTGTGAAGTTACAGTGCCGGAGAAAGAGGCGAAAACTAGCTCCAGGAGGTAACACAGAAGAGGGACACATCCTAGACTGGTGGTCAAAGGAGTCATCGAAGGCGGAGGTGTAGGATGGGTGGCCAAGC
Organism: Schistocerca nitens; assembly: GCF_023898315.1. Taxonomy (NCBI): domain Eukaryota; kingdom Metazoa; phylum Arthropoda; class Insecta; order Orthoptera; family Acrididae; genus Schistocerca; species Schistocerca nitens. The sequence goes on along the minus strand of NC_064616.1, from coordinate 147,536,804 downwards.
ATGGCAGACAAACGGCACGCGTATCTGCCAAGCAGAAAGTCATGGCGGTATGACAGTGGCAGCTTTGACATACAGACTCTCAACCGGAATACTGTAAAATGCGCTAGTTTCCAAACGGATGCCATGATGGTGGATAGTATTGAGACACCAGAAGAGGAGCGGATGTGCAGATGCATAAAGGAAACACCCATAGTCTAGTTTTGAACAGACAATGGACTGATACCTGGACTGTTCGTCAAATTCCATCTCAAAACAGTTAAAACACAATAATTCAAAGAACAATGATTGTGTTATATAGAGACAGTGTACATAACTTCCCTCCCTTAGGTTCCCTTGACGACTGTGGTACCAGGAAGGCATCCAGCCAATAAGTTAAAATAATAAAATTTGCCTGAACTAGGTGGGATAAATGTTAGGCAAAATAATGAAGGAAAGACAATAATTATGTCGCACGTGAGAAACCTCTTCTTCTTCCTGCATGGTATGATATTTTCAGGTCTTTAACATAATGCAATGTGATGATAACGAAAAAAGCCATTAAAAATCTATTCCCATGGTGATACAATTACTTTGTTAGTCTTTGTTTTGATTAAACTTCGGGGTTGTTAGTGACAGTGTCCACAGGTCATTTGTTGATGCTCGTCTCTCCGTTGTGTTGATGACACTGGGCTGAGGCCACAGTATCATACTGTTTACTAATCATGGGATTCTAACATCACTTGTCAGAACTGTAAGTCCATTGCTGTAACAACTGCAATACTATCCTGAGTCATAAAATATAGAATGTGATAATGCTCAGAAGGCACTTCCAACAACTGAAACAATGCTATAGGTAAGGAATAGACTTAATGACAAAGCCATCATATACATGGTGAGGAAGAGATAATATATTGAAGATTAAATTTAAGGTACCAATTTTTTCCAATTCACTGATTATTTTATTACAGTCTGCATACTGCAAGTAACATGAACTGACGAGGCTATGGTCGTGGGAGTACACCACGACGATGGCGTCTAAAGTTCATGCTACATATATCACTTCCTAAGCTGTGGTGAGTTACTACACAACACCATTCATTTTACTATGGTTGTTGTGATAACGTTCGTTGTTATGTTCATTTTCGTATGACTTATTCCATGGTACCTTATTTCTCAATACTGTTCAGATAAAGGCTGGTTTGTTGCGAAAAACAGTTGGCGCGGTCGAAAATAATAGAGCAAGAGGCTCTGTTATTTGATTCCATATTTACTGTCTAAAGTAACAATTGCTGTTACCAGGTGGGGCAGTATAATTCCTAAAGTAGCAACTAATGAATAAAAAATATGTATAAATCGAAAACTTATTTATGTAGATACCTTATGTTCCTGAAATTGTATTGTAGTTATTTGTTGTTGATCTGTACGCCTGATTTCAATTTACAATATTGTTGTGGTTATATTTATCTACATAATGCATATGAGTTCCCAACGGAAATACAAGGCCCGAGTGTAAAAATCCGTTCAGACCGACTGTGGTCTCGAAAAACAATTTCTACATCTGATAAATACATATAATCATCTGCTGTAATTTGTCCTTAACAAGACAGGCCTGCTTCTAAACGAACAAAACTGAAAATGCAGTTAGAAATATATATAGATAAAACACACACACACATTATTAATTACGCGCACATATTTTCAAGCGTCTCAGCTTCAGTATGGTTGTGAAAAAACACTATATGAATTTTAGCTTTCTTCTTTTACATATAAAAACAGCTATTTATAAACATACACGGATTTTAAAAAAAGAAAAAACTAGAATCCCACCACCAATGTGGTAAGCAACAACAATTGTTACATAACCACTACAACCTGTTCAGCAGTACCTAGTATTACTTGCAAAATAAAGGGACAGTTTTCGATACACCCAAATAATTTCACAGCAATGTAAAACTAAGCAATATTCAATTAAACCGGCGTTATAGTTTCCTTGAGTTGAGGTATGTTCACTGGTATTTATGTACGAATGCCAATAACATTATTTACCGACACTAAACTGGAAAATCGTGTGAATACATTACCTTTGTCGTGCAGCAAATGAGTAACTTCTTTCGGGCGGAAGTAACAACAAATTCCACCACAGATTTTGTAACAAACAACATTTCCGAAGTCAAAACATTCATATACAGCACTACCGACCCACACTACGCTGCAAACACAGCTGCGTCTATAGACAGCAAATCTTCATGCCAATCGGGTGAGCCGATCGGTTGCACTCGGCTGTCCTCGCGCCTGAAGTTCATAGCACATCCTGGTGGCAGACAGCGAAAGCTTAAATTCACCTTGAGGACAAGAAACTGTTTGATTCATTTCGCGCGAAATTTGAAATTCTTTGTCACTGAAATTTTTAAAGTCGTGTAAGTTCCCACAATTTTCATGTTTTGTCGAAATACCTGCGACAGTTATGCAATTTTAGGACCTACAGTGTACTTTACAAAAAAGGTTTCGAAAATATACCCTACAACTAAAAGCGTAGTTGCCTATATTCATCCCAAATAACAACTAACTTTTCATGAGAAAAGTGTTCCAGTTCTCATTATCTTCTCTGACTAATTCTACACATTTCTGAGTGTGGAGGACAAAGCAGGTAAAGTGGTCTGAATCCCCTGTTTATCGCTGATATATGCACAAACATCATAGATACTGGTTTCCTTCATTACCCTTGAGCTGAATTTGACCTTTAACTGGCGGAGCTTTATATACTTCTCTCGAGAAGCTCATGTCCAAATACAGTATACTACGAGTAGCTATATGTTTTTATGTAACATTCCTTTCAGCGGACTGAATTTGCCAATAGCACAAATATTATTGTAATTATATTTCACAATCCTGGAGGTGGACTAGTATTTATTAATGTACTGGAGTGGAGTGGAGAATCAGCAACAACTTCCTGGCTTTAACGTTATAGCATGTTTTAAGGGCAGAACTGTGTAGCCTTAGGAGTGCATGTGTTTATGTTCTCTCTTACCAATACCTTATTGGTACTGATCCCAGACACTAGAACAATACTTTAGAATTGATAGCGCAATTGATTTAAGTAAAATGCTTCAAACTCTGTCCGTCTAGAGCTCCACCATGTTTAAAAACAACCCGCTTTTTCTTCTTACCCAACTGTTATATCATCACAACACTTTCATATCTACTATATACCCATAAGGGGTGCTAACCTCCTCGACACGCGCACATCTGGAACAACCTTGTGCACTTAGGTGGGTACCGTGAGTAATATTGGCGTGGAACAGCAGTTATGGACTCGACTCGCTCTGTTCCTTCATGAGACGTGGAATGTAGTGGTCTGCTTCTGGTCAGCTGCAAATTAAATGAGTGACAATGTTGCAGGGAGAGTTCGTCAAAGAAAATGAGAGGAGATCTTTCAAGCTCTGATTTTATCCTAAGAATTCGAGAATGCTCTGTGACTCCCATCCGTATAGGGAACAAAAGTAAATAATACACTATGATCGAAGTGCTAGAAGTATGCAGATCGCTGTCTGGTATACTTTGGTGTATATGTTCGAGAATTAACAACGAATGAACGTACTTCACAATCATCTATCTACATTCGCAATGGTACTCGCAAAGTAGATGAGGGGAGGTGTTAGTGATGGTATGCACGCTGCCGCGCCATTGGTTGGTCTTGATATTAAGGTAAAATTGCTAAAATTGATCGCTCTATCAACTTCGATGCTTGTTGCAGCATATCGACGGTGTCTTTTCCATACCATCTGTCCACCGGTATGCTGTTGATTACCACAAAGTGATTGACTGACACCACTTGTTTGAGATGGAGAAAGAGTCTTGGTGGACGGGGAACATCTTCCAGGGATGGCTAGCACCGAAACAGTGATCGTGTGCATGACTGCAGTATGAGGAATTAGTCGCAATAGGACACCAAGCTATTTGCTACCTGGGCACCGTGAAAGATGAGTTTAAATGCAGAGGTCAGCAGTCACCTTCGGACAGCTGTTTGGAAACGCTCGACAATGCAGCAGAACTCTTCCAGTTCCCATGTGTTGAGACTGATTTCATTTAAAAATGGCTCTGCAACATAATTTATACTGTTATAGTCCAGATTTCTGTGAGAGCCAATGGATCGAAATGTGTTAATGTCAATTTAGAACCTGACACAGACCTCAAAGTCGTGGTGGAGAAAACAAAGTCTATGGCGGTGATTTCTGGTCAGATGAGTATAGGGTAATATCAACAGCAGCATAAAATGGTATAATGGGAGTAGGATTCGTTATGAATAGGACGGTAGGGCAGAGAGTGTGTTACTGTGTACAGTTCAGTGATAGGGTTGTTCTTATCACAATCGACAGCAAACCAACATCGGCAACGATGGTTCTGGTATACAGGGTGTTACATAAAGGTACGGCCAAACTTTCAGGAAACATTCCTCACACACAAATAAAGAAAAGACGTTATGTGGACATGTGTCCGGAAACGCTTAATTTCCACGTTACAGCTCATTTTAGTTTCGTCCACCTACGCTCAATGGAGCACGTTATCATGATTTCATACGGGATACTCCACCTGTGCTGCTAGAACATGTGCCTTTACAAGTACGACACAACATGTGGTTCATGCACGATGGAGCTCCTGCACATTTCAGTCGAAGTGTTTGTACGCTTCTCAACAACAGATTCGGTGACCGATGGATTGGCAGAGGCGGACCAATTCCATGGCCTCCACGCTCTCCTGACCTCAACCCTCTTGACTTTCATTTATGGGGGCATTTGAAAGCTCTTGTCTACGCAACCCCGGTACCAAATGTAGAGACTCTTCGTGCTCGTATTTTGGACGGCTGTGATACAATACGCCATTCTCCTGGGCTGCATCAGCGCATCAGGGATTCCATGCCACGGAGGGTGGATGCATGCATCCTCGCTAACGGAGGGCATTTTGAACATTTCCTGTAACAAAGTGTTTGAAGTGACGCTGGTACGTTCTGTTGCTGTGTGTTTCCATTCCATGATTAATGTGGTTTGAAGAGAAGTAATAAAATGAACTCTTACATGGAAAGTAAGCGTTTCCGGGAACATGTCCACATAACATATTTTCTTTCTTTGTGTGTGAGGAATGTTTCCTGAAAGTTTGGCAGTACCTTTTTGTAACAGCCTGTATATGCCGACGTCGCAAGCTGAAAATGAAGAAATAGAGAAAGTGTATGAGGATATTGATAGGGTAGTATAGTATGTAAAGGGATATGAAAATCTAATAGTCATGGGAGACTGGAATGCAGTTGTAGGGGATAAAGTAGAAGAAAAGGTTACAGGAGAATATGCGCTTGGGACAAGGAATGAGATAGGAGAAAGACTAATTGAGTTCTGTAACAAGTTTCAGCTAGTAATAGCGAATACCCTGTTCAAGAATCACAAGAGGAGGAGGTATACTTCGAAAACGATGGGTGGCACTGGAAGATTTCAGTTAGATTACATCATAGTGAGACAGAGATTCCAAAATCAGATTCTGGATTGTAAGGTGCACCCAGGTGCAGACATAGACTCAGATCACAATATAGTTGTGATGAATAGTAGGCTGAAGTTTAAGACAATAGTCAGGAAGACTCAATATGCAAAGTAGTGTGATACGGAAGTACTAAGGAATGACGAGATAGGTTGAAGTTCTTTACAGCAATAAGGAATAGCTCAGTAGGCAGTACAGTTTAAGAGGAATGGACTTCTCTAAAAAGAGCCATCACCGAAGTTGGGAAGGAAAACATAGGTACAAAGAAGGTAACTGCGAAGAAACCATAGGTAACAGAAGAAATACTTCAATTGATTGATGAAAGGAGGAAGTACAAAAATGTTCTGGGAAATTCAGGAATAGAGAAATAAAAGTTGCTGAGGAATGAAATAAATAGGAAGTGCAGGGGAGCTAAGACGAAATGGCTGCAGAAAAAAATGTGAAGACATCGAAAAAGAAGGACAGACTCAGCATACAGGAAAGTCAAAACAACCTTTGGTGACATTAAAATCAAGGGTCATAACATTAAGAGTGCAACGGGAATTCCAATCTTAAATGTAGAGGAGAGAGCGGATAGGTGGAAAGAATATATTGCAAGCCTCTATGAAGAGGAAGATTTGTCTGATGTGATAGAAGAAGAAACAGGCGTCGATTTAGAAGATATTGGGGATCCAGGATTACAATCAGAATTTAAAAGAGCTTTGGAAGACATAAGATCAAATAAGATAGAAGGAATAGATAACATTCCATCAGAATTTCTAAAATCATTGGGGAAGTGGCAACAAAACGACTATTCATGTTGGTGTGTAGAATGTATGAGTCTGGTGACATACCATCTGACATTTGGAAAAGCATCATCCACACAATTCTGAAGATGCCAAGAGCTGACAAGTGCGAGAATTATCAGGCAATCAGCTTAACAGCTCATGTGTTCGAGTTGTTCACAAGAGTTATATACAGAAGAATGGAAAAGAAAATTGAGGGTGTATTAGGTGACGATCAGTTTGGCTTTAGGAAAGGTAAAGGCACCAGAGAGGCAATTCTTTCATTGTGGTTGGTAATGGAAGCACGAACAACGAAAAATCAAGACACGTTCATAGGATTTGTCGACCTAGAAAAAGCGTTTGACACTGTAAAATTGTGCAAGATGTTCGAAATTCTGAGAAAAGTAGGGGTAAGCTATAGGGAGAGATGGGTCATACACAATATGTACAAAAGCCAAGAGGGAATAATAAGAGTGGACGACCAAAGGGTGTAAGACAAGAATGTAGCCTTTCTCCCCTACTGTTCAATCTGAACATCGAGGAAGCAATGATGGAAATAAAAGAAAGGTTCAGGAGTGGAATTAAAATTCAAGGTGAAAAGATATCAATGACACGATTCGCTGATGACATTGCTATTCTGCGTGTAAGTGAAAAAGAATTACATGATCTGCTGAACCGAATGAACAGTCTAATGAGTACAGAGTATGGATTGAGAGTAAATCGAAGAAAGACGAAAGTAATGAGAAGTAGTAGAAATGAAAACAGAGATAAATTTAACATCAGGATTGATGGTCACGAAGTAGATGAAGTTAAGGAATTCTGCTACCTAGGCAGTAAAATAACCAATGAGGGCTGAAGCAAGGACATCAAAAGCAGACTAGCAATGGCAAAAAGGGCATTCCTGGCCAAGAGAAGTCTACTAATATCAAATGTCGGCCTTAATTTGAAGAAGAAATTTCTGAGAATGTACGTCTGGAGTACAGCATTGTATGCTAGTGAAACATGGACTGTGGGAAAACTGGAACAGAAGAGAATCGAAGTATCTGAGATGTGGTGCTACAGGCGAATGTTGAAAATTAGATGGACTGATAAGGTAAGGAATGAGGAGGTTCTGTGCAGAATCAGAGAGGAAAGGAATATGTGGGAAACATTGATAAGGAAAAGGGACAGGATGATAGGACATCTGTTAAGACATGAGGGAATGACTTCGATAGTACTAGAGGGAGCTGTAGAGGGAACAAAACTGTAGAGGAAGACAGAGATTGGAATACATCCAGCAAATAATTGAGGATGTAGATTGCAAATGCTACTCTGAGATGAGGAGGTTAGCACAGGAGAGGAATTCGTGGTGGGACGCATCAAACCAGTCAGAAGACTGACGAAAAAAAAAAAACGGTGGTGTACAAAGCTGTAGTGATACGCTGCTTGGATGTAAACAGCAGAAAAAAGCAATGAATGAAACAACAACACAGGAACCCTCTCTTGTGACTGATAGTCTATGGGATATGGTCCTCCTCCTACAGTACAGGCGATGATTACATTGGCCTGTGCTGGCAACTTCAATCACTGACTGGACCAATACCTGTATATATAATGGGGATCAGCGCATATGCTGGATTCCAGCACACAGACAGTATTTGTTTTGATTTATATATCAGAAAATTTGGTCACGGTAATATCTTATTGAGCTCTGTACCAGATTACGCTAGAGGCGTCTTTATAGTCTGTAGTTTTTTTTTTTCTCTGTTGCATGGAGCACAATAGTGAAAATGTTTGGGTGGCACACGTGAATGCACCCTGAGTAATGCAGATCTCCTTTGGATTGTAGTACCTGTATGTAGTTTGGAGATGCACCACAATGCAATAGCAAAATCCCCGTCCTTCTTCCAGTTCCCATACTGTCTTTTCTACCACCTCGTGTTTCTTCGTTTTGGCGCTGGTCTTACACATTGTACATGTTCCCATTTTCCAGCTTTTGGTCAAAACACTGCCCTGTCTCACTAACTCAGCTCACACCGTTTCTGCACAGGTTGCAGAAGGCGATAGGTATACCACTCTCTGACTTCTGTTCAGTTTCGATTTAAATTGGAATGATCACGTGCACAAGATGCAGAGGAACTGTCTAAAACAACATTGGAGTTTTACTATAGCAGATAGATTCAGCAAAGGTGACTCGCTTTAAGATATGAGAGTTCCAGGCATATGATTCACTAGTGGGTGTAATCACCTCCATATGATCCAATTCAGGTGAGTAGTTGAATAGAAAGACTCGATTCCAAGTTGTAGATAGCATTTCTACTGGAAAGCGTAACATTATAGATCTGAAAAGGCAGTGTACATTTCTTATGATCTCAATATAGCACTGAATTTTTTTAAAAGTGAGTCATTGCATAGCACACCATGTACTGTATGTGATCATTCTCAATCAACCATCATCCTTCCTCGCCTATAGCCCAGTGGATATATCACAGAACCTCTGACGTGGCATCGGTATAGAATGTGTTACAAATAGTGGAGAATTGTCTAGCGGCATCATGAGGGAGTTACAAATACTGGCTTCTTACCGTGTTCCTTAACTGAATCACTTTCTAAATTCGGCGATTTTATTACGAACTTACACCGCTAGCGACGTGCACCTCCACGCTTTCGGCCTATTAATACACACCCCAGTGATCACCATCTGTATTCAATGCCTCGGTATTTGTGCAGGAAACCACTTCATTGAGAAGCAGTACCATATCTCGAGTTCTAAAGCTTGTATAGTTTTTAATACGGACATTTGTGGGTGCTGGTAGAACCAAGACAGCTTGTGACACTAACATAGTCGTTGCGATCGTGTTTTTAACATCTGGTGGTTTGTAAGACGATTACGTCTCTGTTCCTAAGACACACTGGTACCACTTGCAAGAAAAACAAATGAGACGTGTCCATCCACTGCGGATTTTCGCTCAGTAATGTTTTGGGTCACCAGCATTCAGTTATTGGAGAAGTATTATTCTGTACTTAGTAGTAGGGGATACGTGATATACTCACTGTGATCAGCGGGCTTGTAAAGTATGTGTGTGTTCCGACATGTGCAAAGAAATTGGCTTTGTCCTGTCGTAATTGAGGTATGGATCTGACATGGAAAACTGTGATAGCCGTAAGGGGAATAAAAGATTTTGTTTACTTGGAGAATTATGTCCAGTCATAAGAATATTTCCAGAGCCACAGCCGCCAGGAGAGTGTATTTCTGATACTTCACTCTTTTTTGAATGTTGTTAGATTGAGGCAGCAATCGTAATAGTAGTAGCCCGCATCTCGTGGTCGTGCGGTAGCGTTCTCGCTTCCCACGCCCGGGTTCCCGGGTTCGATTCCCGGCGGGGTCAGGGATTTTCTCTGCCTCGTGATGGCTGGGTGTTGTGTGCTGTCCTTAGGTTAGTTAGGTTTAAGTAGTTCTAAGTTCTAGGGGACTTATGACCACAGCAGTTGAGTCCCATAGTGCTCAGAGCCATTTGAACCATTTTTCGTAATAGTAGTAGTAGTAGTAGTAGTAGAGGGGTTTGTTGGGCGCACGACAGCAAGGTCTTCAGCGCCCAGCAATCGTAATATTTGATTGTAAGTACAGTGATAAAATATATGTGGCTTGTTTCCTAGTACAGTTCAGTCTGGAGTGGAGGGTGCGTGGGGTCAGTGGCCTGTGGCCGGAACGATTGACATTTGCGGTTTACGGTTGGAGCTGTCTGGATTGCAGAGCCAAGCTGGGATACAGAAATGCAGCTGAGCTAGCCATGTCGCCATCTAGGCAGGTGAATAGCGAACTAATACCATTATGTGTTCGCAGCCTTTGTGATCGCATGTGTTCTCCATGGAAATTTGAGAAGATTCAATATGATAGTGTGTTTGCACTGGACAGTTATTCCCTCCCATGTAAGTTATCTGGTAGACTGCTTCTATACATTTATCGTCTTTATTTGGTTTAGAGAACATCTATTGTGGTGTGTGTTGTATGCACCTAGATGGCGAAAGACATGTGGTAGAGACATTTGCTGGTTGGCTAGACACGAGAAACACCTTAGTTGACTTTGTAAAGTACAAGGATGACTTGGAATCTGTTATATCACTGGCATCGGTATTCAAGAGTGGGACTACCAGTTTCCTCTATTTTTTGGAGTTTTCATGTAAAGATCTTCGCAGATGAGATAAGTTTCTAGTTACTCAGTGGTTTGCAGCCTGTTCCCCCTCGCTGCATCTCGCTAAAGTTTCGGGTTTCTAGAGATGTAGTTTCCACTCTTTATCTTCGGAATTATATTGTGCAAGCGATTGGTAGCATACTGCTATGTGCTTGATATCGAGAACTAACGCTTAAATGGTATGATATTCTCGCAAACCATATGAAAATACATATCTTCAAGTAATCCCAGAGCTGGTGTTAGATGTAGAAAGCGTGGCAGCAAGCAAGCAAGCAAGTCAAAGCTAGAAACAGTAAAGTATTTGCGCCACGGGAACCAGCCCAGTCTTTGTACACCACTTTGGAGACTGACCACGATCGACTAAGGGCACTCAGATTGCGGGTCGAGCCAGTGCGTGTGCGGGAACATTTGACTCATGAACGATGGCCACAGTGGATGACCGAGTGACCTCGTGCTGTGACTGTATGCACGGTGCATGTGCTTATGTTTTGTTTTGGGATCTGTCTGTCTTCCCGGTACATGTACAAGTGTCTGGTGGTCAATAGCTTTACACAGGAAGCAAGAGTGACGATTTTGTGTGGTGCAGGACATGAATTGTGTTTACTACATCGATATGGTACCTACGAGGTGTGGCTAGAAAAAAACCGGACTAGTTCTGGTGAAACAATAAAACGAATGCAATAAGGCTGAAAGTCGCGTGGCCTGTCACGTGACTCTCGCTCCGCCTACTGCTCGAGTTTCATCTGCCTCCTGCACTCAGTCTGCCCGTGGCGTCTGTTTTAAGTAGTTGACGTTTTGTCTGTGAACAGCGTGTTAACATCAAATTTTGTTTCAAACTAGGAAAATCTGCAAGTGAAACGTTTGTAATGTTACAACAAGTGTACGGCGATGATTGTTTATCGCCAACACAAGTGTTTGAGTGGTTTAAACGATTTAAAGATGGCCGCCGAGACACCAGTGATGACACTCGCACTGGCAGACCATTGTCAGCAAAAACTGATGCAAACATTGAAAAAATCGGTAAACTTGTTCGACAAGATCGCCGTTTAACAATCAGAGCAGTGTCTGAGTTAACAGGAGTTGACAAGGAAAGTGTTAGGCAGATTCTTCATGAAAGTTTCAACATGAACAAAGTGTGTTCAAAAATGGTTCCAAAGTGTCTCACAATTGAACAGAAGGAACGCCGAAGAATGATTTGTTCTGACATCCTGCAAAACATTGAAAGTGATCCCACCTTCTTACAAAATGTTATTACTTGCGATGAATCGTGGTTTTTTACTTACGATCCCGAAACTAAACGCCAATCGATGCATTGCAAAACTCCTGGTTCTCCACGACAAAAAAAGCACGAATGTCAAAATCGAAATTCAAGGCAATGATGATTTTTTTTGACATCAAAGGGATTGTGCACATTGATTGGGTACCAGAGGGACAAACAGTGAATCAGCATTACTACATTAGCGTCCTGGCTACCCTACGTGAGCGAGTACGGAGAAAACGGAACGATTTGTGGAGAAAAAAGTCATGGATCCTTCACCAAGACAATGCCCCAGCTCACAGTGTGTTGTCAGTGAAGACGTTTTTGGCAAAACACAACATTCCCATCTTAGATCATCCACCCTACTCACCTGATTTGGCCCCCTGTGACTTTTTTCTTTTCCCTAAAGTCAAGTCAGCTTTGAAAGGAACTAGATTTGAGACTGTTGAAGCAGTAAAAGAAAAAGCGACGGAAGTAATGTATGGACTTAACGAAAATGATCTGCAGCATTGCTATGAACAGTGGAAAATTCGTATGGAGCGGTGTAGAGACCGAGGAGGAGAGTACATTGAATGAGATAACATGAAATTGTAAATAATTGTAAATAAATGTTTTTTCCAGCATCAGTCCGGTTTTTTTCTAGCCGCACCTCGTATATGCAGTGATACAACCCAGTTGGAGATCGGTTTCACTCTGAATAATTCAAGCTTTCCTCTACAGTAGCAGAGCAATGTAATTGAAGAAGTGTCTTTGGTGGTAGTTTTCGTATTTCATGATATGTAGACCACTTTTGGAGGGTGTAACTGACAGTGCAATATGGGTGCTGTATGTTTTTATTTCGATCTGTACAAAATAGTTTTCCACTGAAAGTCTCGTAATTCGTCCGTCTGCAGAAAAAAAAGGCAGATAGTGCTCCCACGCCGGCAGCAGCAGCAATTTGGCGGGTTTCACACCGAAAAATTCAATCTTTCCTCGACAGTAGCAGAGCAGGGTAATTGAGGAAGTGTCTTTGGCGATAGTTTTCCTGTTTCTTGATCTGTAGACCACTTTTGCAGGGTTTAACTGTCACTGCAATGTGATTGCTGTATGTTTTCTCGAAAATAATTTTGTCGCTGAAAGTCTCGTCTGCAGAAAAAGGAGGGCAGTACTCCCACACCGGCAGCAGCAACAGTTTGGCAGCTAAATTTGGTAAGAGCCAATCAGACTGCTCCATTCACAAGACATCTTTTGTGTGGGGCATAGAGTGGTTCAAACAAGACAGGGAAAGATATCTACAGAAAGTTCTGTGATGTCTGAGAGTAATGTGATGTCTTCTTTGTTTGAGTGTTCAGAGACACATCCAAGCACACCATCCACTTCTGATGGGGTGCTGTCCCTCATCCGCCATTATGACTTTAGAGCATCTCCAGATCAGCAGCTGTAGGGCATGGAAAATTCCAGCCATTTTTTTTTCCTCGTCTGTAGGACAGTGCTTCGAATTGCTCTGATTTTCCCATCTGTGCTTCGAGAGGTGAGGAAAAAATAAAGTCCCTGACTCTAGCAGCAGCAAATATAAAACTAAGCACACTCATCGTTTTAGAGAAGTGATGAACAACACAGCAGCTGTAGGACTCAGAAATTTTTCTGTCTCTGCCAATGTCTTCAGACAAGCAGATAAAACTCGAAAAGTGGTGAGCGTCCTGTTTAGAGCTTCAGAGATATTTATTTCGACTTTCAAATATCATCGTTTCGGCCTGTAAAATCACATATTGCGGCTGATATCGGTTTTGGGACCTGCTTCCCACAAAAGCATGTGAAGTGTCTCAGGGATGATTTCACAAGTGTGCCGTGATCCTTTTTTAGAGTCTGTGTTCAAGTGGGGTGGTATGCATGGCAAAACTGAAGCAAGCTACCGTGCAGTGATCTTTTTGAAAGAACATTTAGACACGAATTCAATTGGACTTAGGACAAGGGCAATTCCCACAAAAGCATACCAAGTGTTTCATGGATAGTTTCACAAGTGTGTTGCGATCTTTTTAGAGCCCATGTTTAAGTGTGGCGGTGGTGGCATTCCTCAGAATAAAATGTGTAATTATTTAAATATTCTTGTGTACTGTAAGGATGTCTTTCTTTGTGCAGTCATACATTTAGTTCCTGTGATATCTTCAAGTTATGTATGTGACACTATTCCACAACATCAGATGTAATAACACCTGGAGCAGTTTGTGTTCAACGACAAATATTCAATTACTCGTTTCAACTTATGATCGGTGCAAACTAAGCTTATATCCTGTGCATGATTAAGCAAATGGTTTAATAACGATTGAATTGTAAAGACCTGGACACGCATTGGAACACTACCCTGCAGGGGTTCTAGATTAGCTTATATACTCATGAAGAGGCTGCCGCCTACTGAGCAAGCACCACTTACTTCAAAAATGTTCCAATGTGTGTGAACCCTTATGGAAGTTAACTGCTAAGGTAATCAGTCCCTAAGCTTACACACTACTTAACCTAAATTATCCTAAGGAGAAACACACACACACCCATGCCTGAGGGAGGACTGGAACCTCCGCAGGGAGCAGCCGCACAGTCCATGACTGCAGCGCCTCAGACCGCTCGGCTAATCCCACGCGGCATCACTTACTTCACTGATGCTATCAGTCATAATAGTTATATTTCGGTTCAATGAGTGTCGCAAATAGTGATTCCATTCAGTGACTGCACTCAGCTTCCACCCCATGTATCGAAAGCTCATATTGTAATCGTCCCTTCGTTAAACACAAAATGCTCAGCACATCCCTCTGTCTCATTATACAGCTTCCTAACTTTCGAGTCATCTGTATTACGACAATGCGCCAGAACACTTGGCCAACTTAATACAACCACACTCTGCTACTACTGAATCGGGAGCAAATGGGTTGGGAAACCTCATGAAAATTAATCAAAATATCCACGGGTGTACTGCCGGTCTACAGTGTCCAACGGGCACAATATTTCGGCGATCATACATGTCGCCATCATCAGGTGAACTGACGGACTGAGCTCCTGTGAACGTGCCGGCACGGAGATCCGTACACTATGGCTACTCAGGTGGAACTGGGTTCGGTCGCTGCTGCTCACATCTATTACTTTCCCCTCTTTGGGGAAGTGTGAGGGGGAGTTTGTAGCCTTTTGGCTTTTACTCCCCTGTGTGCTTGTGTGTGTGATTATTTCTGTACTTTTTGATGTCTGTGAGATTGTGATGTTTGTTCTGTGTGAGTCTGGTACTTGCCTGAGGTTTGGCGAGATAATTGTAGTATTTTGGGTAGGAGCAGGATTTGGGAATGGGTATTGGGATTTTTCTCTTCGACTTAGTCGTCAAAGATCGTCATGGGGCGATTGTGTTTATCGCGGGACATGTCATACCGACCTAGGGAGTGGATGAGGGCGTTTCCCGACCTGGAAGTACCTTCATAGAAGGCCCTTGCCAGGTCTTGGAAACGCTCTCTCAGGAGTGGGATTTCCGCAGCGGCATGCAAATCGTCAATAGGGAATCCAAGGGGTAAACGCAGTGCCCTCCTGAGGGCGCGGTTCTGCAGCCTCTGGAGAGTGTCCAGGTGCTGCTTCGCCGCGTATCCCCAGACAGGACACGCGTATTCCATGACTGGCCGGATCAGGGCCTGGTATACGTTCACTCCTACTGAGCAGGAAAGGGAGCTGGATGAGTTGAGGATTGGGCACAGGATGGACATTCTGGCGCAGACCTTCCTATGGACCTCGTCTATGTGGGGTTTCCACGTAAGACGAGAGTCCAAGGTTACGCCAAGATACTTGGCGGTTCTGCGCCAGGGGAGTTGGGTTCCGTTTAGGTGAAGGTGGAGGGGGGGGGGGGCGTTGAGGAGGTTCGCGCCTTCCGAGCCTACGGGTAATCAGCATTTCCTGCGTCTTTTCAGAATTGATGGTGATTCGCCAGCGGCGGGCCCAAGTTTCTGTGTCATCTAAAACCTGTTGTAGCCTACGGATGACCAGGTCCTTGTTCGCGTTTCTTGTGTAGAAGGCTGTATCGTCAGCATACTGAGCGGTGTGCACCAGGGGGGCCGTTGGTGTGTCCGCAGTGTACAGACTGTACAAAACGGGCCCCAGGACCGATCCCTGTGGCACCCCAGCACGAATACGCCTCTTGGTGGAGGTGGCTGTTTCTACTTTGACAGAGAAAGTTCTGTTCGAGAGATAGCTTTTGATCTGCTTAACTATGCTCCCGGGGAACCCTTGACTGTACAACTTGTAGAGTAGCCCTCTATGCCATACTGAGTCAAAGGCTTTGGCTACGTCTAGTAGCACTATCCCGCAGTAGCCTCTGTGGTTGAAGCCCTCTGTGGCCGCTTCAACCACTCTCATGATCTGTTGTGGGGCAGAGTGGTTCTGCCGGAATCCGAATTGGAAATCCGGTAGAATTTGCTCTCTGGTAATATGTTCTTGTATGGGTCTTAGCATGAGGCGCTCATAGATCTTGCTGAGAGTTGGCAAGAGGCTAATCGGCCTGTAGTGCTGCGGGAATAGAGGGTCTTTCCCTGGTTTGTGTATTGCGACCACTTCCGCGTGTTTCCAGCAAGCTGGGAACTCGCGGGTACGAGTAATCTCGTTGAAGACGTTCGCGAGGTGTTCGATCGCCGTGGGTGGGAGGTTTTTGACCAACTGGTTGGTGACTTTGTCATGTCCTGGCGCCCTTTTGGAGGGGAGGGACCTAATTACTTTTGCCACGTCTTCAGGGGCAAAAATTGTGGGTTCGTCTTCTGGGTCCTCCTCAGCATTGAGGAAGACAGCCAGTTGACGACGGACCACTCTTTCATGCTCATCATCCTGGGGTTCAGCCGCTTGGAACTGCTTCTCGAAAGTGTCGGCGAGGGCGTTGGCCTTTTCAGCATGGCTGTAGGCCATACCCCGCTCGCCGTGCAGCGGCGGATCCTAGCGCGTCTTTTTGTGAATTGTTTGGTTGCTTGCCAAAGTGTGTGATCGTCTACTTTGAGGGTTGTGAGGCGGTTTTGCCATTGCTGGTTTCTGTGCTCATTGAGCGCTACCTTCAATTCTCTCTGTAGACGATTGAGCAGCCTCCTTGTGGCCTGGTTTCTGGTTATCTTCCACTCTTTTGCCACTCTGTTCTTATGTCGAATTTGAGCTAGCAAGTGTTCCGGGAGCTGTATTTGCGGCGGCGGCGGGCCTCTTCTGCCGCCTGCAGTATGGTACCTGTTAGGTCTTGTAGCGCTTGTTCTACTGTTTCGGCAGTAGGTGGCGGAGCGCGAGCGATATCAGAGGCGACAGTTTCTCGGTATCGCTCCCAGTTTGTACGTTTGTAAGACGTCTGGTACCGTGGGAGTGCTACCCATTCTCCCACGTCGACCTCTAGGATCACTGGGTTGTGGTCGGAGGACATTCTGTTGATCGTCCTCGCGGTCACAAACCCCGTAATCCTCCTAGTGAGAGCTATGTCTAACACGTCGGGCCTGCCTCCATTTTTTGGAAAATGTGTGGGCTCGACTGGACCCCATGTTTCGAAATGATGGTTGCGCGCTAGTTGTTGCAATCTGGTGCCTGCTCTGGAGGTTACTCTAGAATTCCAATCAGGATGTTTGGCATTGAAGTCGCCCCCTATTATGAGTTTGCCTTCAATTTGCCCTAGAGTAGCTATGTCTTCCTCATCTATCTGGTCTTGTGGGGGTCGGTAGATTGCAACGATTGTTAGGGGTCCAGTGGCAGTGGCTACTTCCACTGCCACTGCTTCGATTTTATTGGTAGCTGGTAAGAATACCTGGTGGTGGGGGATCCCTCTTTTTATGTATATGGCCACTCCACCGCCATGGGTTGGCCTGTCTTTGCGATAGCGGCGGCGGATTTAAATACCCTCCGCCCGCGGCGCGCTCACTCCGCCGTCCGCGCCCCGCGCCACGGTCGCGCGGTGGAACAGATTGCGACGGCTTCTGAGATGACGTCGGTGTGATGGCTCCGTCCGCCGTGGTCGTCACAACTATACCCAGTTCCACCTGAGCAGCCATAGTGTACGGATCTCCGTGCCGGCACGTTCACAGGAGCTCAGTCCGTCAGTTCACCTGATGATGGCGACATGTATGATCGCCGAAATATTGTGCCCGTTGGACACTGTAGACCGGCAGTACACCCGTGGATATTTTGATTATCAAATACGCCGGGAGAAACTCAAGAATCACCTCATGAAAATTATATAAAATCTCATCAAATAACATTTATTTAACAATTTTCAGATCCAGTTGCAACGTGGACGCAACCAGAAAACATACAATTAAAAAAGAACAAAAAAACAACCTTTAATAAATTAAATCCTCACTCAGTGAGATGTGTAAGATCATTACATCTTCAATAAACTCGGTTAATAAATATTCACAATTAAGTATATTTCTTTTAAAATTACACTGAATGACTATAATAGCTGTATATCTGAGGTTGGTGCCAGAATAGCCTTAATTTTCTGTCGCTTGTATACTTCAAAAGAGTCTGTGCTATAAACCTTCACTAACTGCAGACAGCCCCAAAAATGTCTTAATAAGCAGGACCTTCACTAACTGCAGACAGCCCCAAAAATGTCTTAATAAGCAGGACCCTTAAACGTAAAAAGAACATACCATAACAGCCTTAAGACTAGAGAATAGAAGGGCAAATAAAAAAAAATCTTAAACGTTATTCTAATAATTAAAATTAACACACAATCACAAATTTTCATTGAAAGAAAGCAACAGATTTGGTCTGGCTGAAAATAGCAATGGCCCAAATTATTATTTTAACAAATGTTTAAAAATTCTCTATTTTTCAGTTAACCATCTTTTGAACAGAATAATTTCTAATAATGGCCCATCGACCAAGTTAGTATACAACGACAGTAGCTCGTGCCTTCTGCCTGCAGTGGGAGGAGCGAATCTGAGCCGCGCTGAGTGGCCGCCCGGCTTGAGGCGTCATGTGACGGACTGCTCAGTCCCTCCCGCCGGAGGTTCGAGTCCTTCCTCGGGCCTGGGTGTGTGCATTGTTCTTAGTACAGTTGGTATAAGTAGTTTGTAAGTCTAGGGACCGATGACCTAAGCAGTTTGGTCCCTTAGGAATTGACACACATTTTAACATTTGAACGAATCTGATGAGTTTATGATGTAATAGCGTTATTTCTTGTGTTACTGTATAATAATTATTTAGAGTGACTTTAGAAGCTGAATTGTTTTGTAATGGTCATCTTCGGTTATTTTGTGGTGACACGTTCTGGTATAAGGCCTATTGTGCGAATGATTGGGTAAGGGGAATTGTGAGCTTTGTTAAAGAATGATTCGGAATTTCTTTTGAGGAGTTCTGTGATTTGGAGGAAATTGGTATGCACGTATCTCTCTTATACAGATAATGGGGGCATTTATTGCTGAGTGCAAAATCTTCTTTGCACTGATCGGACTTTCTTAATATTAGTATCAGTAGGTAGTGACCAGAGTTCCGACCCACATATTATTGCTGATAGTTCTATACTTCTGTACATTTTAATCTTAGATTTAGCAGTGAGGCCATTTCCTTTTAGAAATGGGTACAACTGATAGATGAACTGCGATCCTTTATTGCAAATCTGCGTAATGTGGGCACTGAATGTGAGTCTTTTGTCGAATACTGTGCCTAGGTACTTGATGTTCTCTTTCCAATCAATGATTTGCCGTTGAAGGTTGTTTTGACATTATGGTTCATCCTCCGGCGAATGATCCTAATTACTTGTGTCTTTGCACTGTGGATTATTGTTTTCCACAGGTTTGCCCAATCCTGTATCATTTGGCGGTGTTATTGTAGTCTTTTGGCAATAAGATGGAGGTTTGGACGCTCCTGCAAAGGTCGGTACCGTCTGCTCTCCTTCAGACGCCTTTATACAGGGTGAAAAGTATTTAAACCGACAAACTCTGGGAGGTTGTAGGGGACATCAAAACAAATATTTTTCCCTAATGTCATTTTTCCTATGAGGATTATTTAAACCGGTGGAGGCCGTATTACGCTCTTCAGTTGTTAGAGGCCGTATTACGATCTTCAGTTTTTAGAGGACGTATTACGCTGTTCAGTTGTAGGCAACTGCTGTCCACCAGTGTAGTAGTGCATTGTCTCTGTTTACTAATGGAGCGATACACCTGGAGCGAGTACAATGATATGGTTGGTGCGCACTACGTAGGCACCACAACGGATGAGCTGCACAGCGGGTTTATCAACAACAATATCCTAATCGCGGTATCCCGCATCATACGGCCTTTGCTGCTGTGTACGAACGTCTGCGTGAGACCGGGTCATTTAGCAGATTACCTGGACACGCACGTCGTCGCACGGTAAGAACGCTGCAATTTGAGGAAGCTGTGTTGCAGCATGTGGAGCGGGGTCCTTCAATCAACACTCGTGCAACTGCACGTAACGTGGGGACGAATCAGACGAATGTAAGAACTGTCCTTCGAGAGCAGTTGTTACGTCCATTTCACTTACAGCATGTCCACAACATGGAACGCGTTGATTATCCACCCAGAGCACAGTTTTCGCAGTGGTACCTGGAACAGTGTGAAATGCATCCTACATTTCCATTCTCTGTGTTGTTTACCGATGAAGCAACTTTCGGGCGTGATGGAGTCTTCAACATGCACAATCCGCATGTTTGGAGTGAGGATTACCCACATGCCACAGTTACTAGCACCCATCAAGTGCGATTCTTCGTTAAGGTGTGGGTCGGTGTTGTTGGAGATTGTTTAATTGGGCCGTATATGCTACCTAGGCCATTGAATGGCAGGCACTATTACAATTTTTTCGCCAGAACATTGCCAGAATTGCTGGAAGACGTCCCACTCCCTACAAGACAACGCTTGTGGTTCCAACATGATGGGGCGCCGGCACATTTCAGTCGTCGTTTGCGTCGATTCCTGGACCGACGGTTCCCAGAAACGTGGATTGGCAGAGGTGGTCCTGTACCGTGGCCTGCTCGATCCCCAGATATGTCCCCTCTGGACTTTTTTGTGTGGGGAGAGATGCGCAACCTTGTTTACGCAACTCCTGTTGCATCAGAAGACGATCTGGTTGCCCGGATAGTAGCAGCAGCAGGAAAAAATTCAGAATAGTCCTGGAGTTGTTGCCCGTGTCACTCAGAACATGATCCGACGGTGTAACCTTTGTCTACGTGTCAATGGAGACATTTTTGAAAATCTACTGTAATTTAAATTGGGTTGTGTTAATGTGTTGTCTCTTGGTCATAAAAAAATGGGAAAGTGTTTGTTGGTTTAATTAATTTGCCGCCAGAGAAATCTTGCTCTACCGCTTTAAATAATCCTCATAGGAAAAAACGATATAAGGGAAAAATATTTGTTTTGTGTCCCCTACAACCTCCCAGAGTTTGTCGGTTTCAATACTTTTCACCCTGTACTGTGCGGTAGGACACGTAGCTCCTTCCACGTTGGTGCTTCCGTTCACTGCCCTGCGGCCTCTCGTATGTGACCATATATGGTCACCACCAGCACACTGCGGCCTCTCGTATGTGACCATATATGGTCACCACCAGCACACTGCTGCGTTTCGTGGCTCTCCACGTGAGTTCACGTGATACCTCGTGAGTCTACAAACATTTCCGGCGACGCCCAAACCAGCGCCCTTCCTGTGGCCTCTTCTTCGTACTCGGAGAACATTCTAGAAAACTTGTTGACTTTGACTACTGTTCTGTTGTCTTTCAGACGTTGCGTCTTTAAATATGCGACACCTCACTCCTTTAGGCTAAAATTTGTAGGCGCTACCCCAGCGACTACACACTTTTATACAAGTTTTTCACATGTTTTATTCAATTAACGGGAAGCATTCACATTTGTTTTACGATAATACTCAAAAGACACACATAAATGTTTTACAGTCCTCCACAACAATAATGCATATAAATAAATCTTTTCCTGTAAGAGAACACATTTTCATTTTTATATTTGTCACTTTATATCATTGTTACATTCCGATACCTGAAATAAAGTTCCATTTATCTTTACAACATGGGACGCATCATATCATTATTTCAGTTTTGTTTTCTGGCAGGTGAGTTGTACATCTTTATCTTTCAATCAACTTTACTATCAACTGCGCTCCATACATCGATGTACACTTCATGATATAATTGCAACTTTAATACATGAAAGAGCAAACAATTTACACTAGTCTTCACTCTTTCTTCCAGTGTTATCGTTTGTCCATTTTTACTTTATCACTTTTATAAACACCACCACTAACATTCCTCTGTGTATTTCTAACAGCACTAGAGATCTATCAAAAATGACCTCTTCACTGTCTCGAGGTGTTCTTCTGGTAGGACAGTACCTGACTACATCACTTTCTGGGCACAAATTTACGATAGTGTTTTCACACATATTTTCCTACAAAACTCACCACTCATTGTTCCGAAAACAAACTTAAAACCGTCCTGGAAACAATTATAGTATTTACATAGACAACATATAGTTATTAGTATCACTACACCAAAGCCCATGAAACTCTAAAAAGAGAAAGTTGCTGAAGGTACTTCTCTCCTGATAATTTCGCTTTGCAGCTCACCCAGCTTACGTCCTACAACTGTTAGCTCATCTAGCTGCCTAACTGCACGCTGTATTGGCAGTTCTAGCTCCAATTCACTTAAATTTTTCCTCTCATTATTTTCTATGCAGCAATCTATTTCCATGGTCAAGCCTGCTATTATGTCACTACTACGGACAGTTGTTCGTATTATATGTTCGGACTGTATCACCATTTGAGCCGTAAATCCACGATATATACCTAAAAATTTTAACTTCCCTATGCCTCGAAGCACAATATTTGTGGGTCTCCCTTCGACAAATGACAGTAATGTACCTATCCACAGGGGCAACAAACAGTCATTTATTATCAACTTTCTTCAGTGCTATTAGCTTCTGCACGCAATTCCTGGAAAGTTCTCGCACTGGTTGCAACATCTTTGCCACACGTCTCTCATGGTCATACGTGAACAAGAGTGTAAACACTTACTCGCATATTCTGAGGCTCTGACGAACTGTTTTACACTGCAACTACTCGTTACTTAACTTCGTATATTGCCGTTCCGCGTCATCAGTTAGCAATAGCTCTTTCTCAGGGCCAATATACATAAATAAATGCCCCATTCTGTCCGCTTCTGATGGTAACGGCAACATTTTATAGAGGTTGTACACATTGTGCTTTACTAGGGGGTTATTAACACGAAAGGAACCGCTTAGCCTTGATGTCGTCTTTTATCAGTTCTAGATACTTTACGGCCTGAACTGGATTGGTCAGATGCGATTCCAGAATGCCTTTCTGAGTGTTGAAAATCACTCCTATTAACATTTCGTATTCCCACTCCAGATCACTGAAAATGGCCTTGGGTTGTATCGGCTGTTCGTTAACAGTGATCAAGATTACCTCTCTATGCAAACATTTGTCAGTATTGTTCTCAGATTCTCCTATGTGCCAGCTTAATTGTTTCGTTCCATGCCCGATAATCACTTCATTTTTCGCTATGGAGCTTACAGGTTGATAAAAAACTAGTCAAGGTCGCTTTAACTATGATCACTTGCTCTTTGTAAAGTGGTTTCTGTTCCTCTTCTATGACGTCTATCTTCACCTTGAAGTATATGGTGTCGTCTTTGTCTAGTGTTCCGAACAAAACCTTTCTGACCTCGCCCACATTAAGATCGCTCATGTCCTTATGAGGGATTCACGCCTTGCTAATTGGCCAAGTATAACCCTCGACCTTTTTGTTTTTTCCTATGCGCCATTTTAACGCAAGTCCCTCACTTCTACGCACTTCTGCACTCATATATAGTAACGCCGATCTATCTCGAGGGAAGCTTAGTGTGCACAAATTTCTATTTCAGTTCCACCAAATTGAAATAACACAATTTTCCAAGTTACAGTGTAAATTTTTACTTGTTCCATATTATCGTAATACAGTCCGAATGACGTCTAGAACTTGGTTACTTGCGTGTAAGGTTCTTGACTTGTGTCCTCAGTCTCAACGAGCAGAAGGATAAAGCTGGCACCGGCCGAAGTGGCCGAGCGGTTCTAGGCGCTACAGTCTGGAACCGCGCGACCGCTACGGTCGCAGGTTCGAATCCTGCCTCGGGCATGGATGTGTGTGATGTCCTTAGGTTAGTTAGGTTTAAGTAGTTCTAAGTTCTGGGGGACTGATGACCTCAGAAGTTAAGTCTCATAGTGCTCAGAGCCATTTGAACCAATTTTGATAAAGCTGGCGATGTATTACGGCGTCCATATATGCGATTAGAAAAATTCCTTCAGTCTGTTGTCATGAACCCTAAGATGCTTATTTCGTTTCCGACAGATTACTACATTAGGCCCCTTCGTTCGTACTTCTGTGTATTCACGTCACCACTGTTATCTTACTTACACGATCTGGCTCGACGTTCGCTCCCAGAACCGTAACCCCACAAAGGAATTCCTTTGGATTCTGTGTTTCATCGTAGTATTCTTTACTCTTTATATTACATTGTGCATTATACTCTCTCGCACACCGGTACTTTACTTGCATGCACTCCTTTTGCTCTGACACATAATCACCAAAATTATACCTCATACCAACTGGATCTTTCTGCAATATCCCTGAAATGTTACATGTTCTTCCGAAGAACAACTCATGTGGTGTACATCGTGTAGTACTATATGGTGTCGTATTATACATAAAAAATGCAAATGTGACTCAAATGTCCCAATTTCTTTACGCGTTATTCACACAGTGTCCAAATATTTCTGTTCGAGGCACCCTTTCTAAAGCTCTCTTTGTTTGAGGGTGGTAGTCTGAATCTCTTCAATACGCAACAGTTTACACACTCTTTTCATGATTTCAGTCATGAAATTAGTTCCCATACCACTTAACAGTACTGAAAGTATTCCATGCCTCAGTATAATTTTCTGAACTACCACTTGCGCTTCTGTGTCGGCATCTTGCCTGTCAATGAGATCAACTGCCATAACTTCGTCAGCGCATCTTCAAACGTAATAATATATTTATTTCCCTGTCCGTTTAGCTTAATGGACCTACTATGTCAATATCACACCTTTCGAAAACGTGATCAGGCGTTTTCATGATTTCTAATGTTTCCTTTCCTACAGACGAATCCGCCTCTGCTTTTATACTGTTCTGTAGGCCACTTTGCCCCTTCCACGTCGGCGCTTCTGGCTACTGCCTTGTGGGGTCTCTCGTGTGACCATATATGGCGACCGCCAACGCACTGCCACGCCTCACGGCTCTCCACGTAAGCTCACATGATACCTCGTGACTCTGCGTAATGTTTCTGGCCAACACCCAAACCGACGCCCTTCCTATGGCGTCTCCTTTGTACTCTGACTACTTTCCAGAAAACTTATTCATTGTGGCTGCTGTTCTGTTCTCTTTCAGGCGTTCTATTTTTTTTAAATATGGTACAGCAATTAATATCAGCAACAATTAGTACTTATAGAATCCTCAATCTGTCGTTGTTCACAGTAATAGGAATCCTATACCACCAATTCAAGCGGAAAGTAGACCAACTCCCATGCCTGTCAATATTCAACCTATGGTTATAAACTAGTCACAACGGCATCAACCGTAAGCAGTTTGACGAGAGACAAAATGAGGTGTGAACAAAGAACTCTGTGAAGAGCGAAGTACTAGTAAAGTCAGACAGATAATGTTAATAGTGTAAAGGACAAAGTGATACCATATGGAGGTGGAAAGGAGCAGTGCAAATAGAGTAGTATCATTTCAGCAAAATTCGAGGGCGAATTTAATTCATGGGAGGGAGGAAATGTAAAGTGGTAAAGTTATAAATGAGACTTAGAACTTAGTTCAACTTTGCCATTCTGCTAGTGTGGGTTTGAAGTTTTGTAGACACTGTCAGTTAAGCAGTGGCTGCTATACATCTTTACTGCCTCATTCTACCCATATTCTTTACTGGCGATAAATACCGATGTTGTATGTATTATTATTATTATTATTATTATTATTATTATTCGTAGAATACCTGCAAGGTAGTCAGTCTTACTGGTATTCAGTTGAAACTCCACAGGAGCCATTGGCTTATTTGTATTTTGGTTCACATTTCTCTGTTATTTGTTGAAGGAAAGTTTTTTTTAATTATTTGCCATGTACTACGCAAGTTACTGTAAGAGTCTGTGTTTCAGACCCAGGTGGTTTGTAGTTGTATTGTATGATGCTTAATGGAACCTACTGAGTCATTGATGGGAGACTGTGCTAATGTATTCAGCTCTAAAAACATAATTCGTATTAGCACGGAGTTGATCCACACTCAGAAGGTGTGGTAAAATATTAGCATAATCTTCATAACTCTTTTCACTGGTATTGTATGTCAAACTTAGGCAAATTTAATGAGCTTACTTTAGTGTAACAGAAAAAAAATATTTGTAGCACACTAATTAAACTATCAGTCATTTGAACTGTTTGCTGCATTAAAATTTCTGGCCAGGTTATAAATTTCAAGTTCTATTTATCGAATATATTCAGAACTTCTTGGATTCTCACCTTGGTCAGTTGATCACATATATTGTCTTGCGTGTCAGTAGTGCTGCTTTAGAATACAAGACTTTAATAGTTTTGAGCATGTGAAGTTTAATGTCATGTGTTGTTGTATACTAACTTGCTCGATGGGCCATTATTAGAAATTATTCTGTTCAAAAGATGGTTAACTGAAAAATAGAGAATTTTTAAACATTTGTTAAAATAATAATTTGGGACATTGCTATTTTCAGCCAGACCAAAACTGTTGCTTTCTTTCAATGAAAATTTGTGATTGTGTATTAATTTTAATTATTAGAATAACGTTTAAGAATTTTTTAAATTTCCCCTTCTATTCTCTAGTCTTAAGGCTGTTATGGTATGTTATTTTTACATTTAAGGGCCCTGCTTATTAAGACATTTTTGAGGCTGTCTGCACTTAGTGAAGGTTTATAGCACTTAAACCATAGACCCTTTTTAAGAATACAAGTGACAGAAAATTAATGCTATTCTGGCACCAACGTCATATATACAGCTATTATAGTCATTCAGTGTAATTTTAAAGGAAATATACTTAATTGTGAATATTTATTAACCGAGTTTATTGAAGATGTAATGATCTTACATATCTCATTGAGTGAGGATTGCATTTATTAAATGTTGTTTTTTTTGTTCTTTTTTAATTGTGTGTTTTCTGGTTGTGTCCACGTTGCAACTGGATCTGAAAATTGTTAAATAAATGTTATTTGATGAGATTTTATGTAATTTTCATGAGGTTTCGCTCAAAACCTCTTCCCAACCCATTTGCTCCCGTTTCAGTAGTAGCAGAGTGTGGTTGTATTAAGTTGGCCAAGTGTTCTGGCGCATTGTCGTAATAAAGATGACTCGAAAGTTAGGAAGTCATATAATGAAACAGAGGGATGTGCTGGGCATTTCGTGTTTAACGATGGGACGAGTACAACATGAGCTTTCGATACATGGGGTGGAAGCTGAGTGCAGTCACTGAATGGAGTCACTATTTGCGACACTCATTGAACCGAAATATAACTATTATGACTGATAGCATCAGTGAAGTAAGTGATGCCGCGTGGGATTAGCCGAGCGGTCAAAGCCGCTGCAGTCATGGACTATGCGGCTGCTCCCTGCGGAGGTTCGAGTCCTCCCTCAGGCATGGGTGTGTGTGTGTTTGTCCTTAGGATAATTTAGGTTAAGTAGTGTGTAAACTTACGGACTGATGACCTTAGCAGCATTAAAGCTCAGTTTGTACCGATCATAAGTTGAAAGGAGTAATTGAAGATTTGCAAAATGAAGTTATTCACTAGACAATAACATGCTAAATTGAAAAGAATGTTCGGAAAGGTGTGAAGGTTCAGTGACCGCTTAGAGAAACCATGAACAAGAAGTTGCAGGCATGGGAAAAGGTTGCAAAGTGTCATGGGAGCTGTTTAAGAAGCCTCTGAATCCACTGTGGTCCCTGGTGTAGAATATTTAAAGTTTATCTGTTAATGCCAATAAACAGGTCATAGATTGGCTGTGGTTAATGGTACTGCTGGAAAACCAAGATGCAGCATTAGAGGTCAATGGTTTAGTAGTTTTTCATTTGACGTATCCTTTGCTTCTGGGCAAAGAAAGTCAGCTTATTATGGAAGCTATTGAGAAGGGTGAGCCCTTTGTTGGATTCTGTAAATGCTTGCTTGAGGTGATGTCGGAGCGACTTAATTAGCCGATACTTTTATCGGGTGCAAGGGTATAAAGAAACATTTTCATCCTATACTGACGATGATCACATTTCAATGGCCACCGTGTGTACTGGAGTTTCTGAAAATGAAGCTTTGAGCAATATCTAGAAAGGGATGAGCCCAGAAGATCGGTTGTGCATTTTTTCCAAGTAACCTGTGAGTTTTAGTGAATTGGATTAATTAGCCTGTGGGTTAAGAAGGTGTGATTCGGACTGAATAACCTTAATTCGCCGGGAGGGGTGGCCACGCGGTTCTAGGCGCTACAGTCTCGAGCCGAGCGACCGCTACGGTCGCAGGTTCGAATTCTGCCTCGGGCATGGACGTGTGTGATGTCCTTAGGTTAGTTAGGTTTAATTAGTTCTAAGTTCTAGGCGACTGGTGACCTTAGAAGTTAAGTCGCATAGTGCTCAGAGCCATAACCTTAATTCAAAGGTAAACGAAAGGGCACCTCCGAATAATCAGTAGAATGTCAAAGGTTCAGGGACAAGCATCTGATGTATTGTGCTTGGGCATCTGGTGCGTAACTGTCCTGTGTCCAGTGAGAAGACGAAGTAAAGCAGATGACTGGGTCGCCGCGGGTGCCTGTGCACTTTAATTGCCAGCTATAAGAAATTCAAGGCTCCGTGATGAGTACATTAGCCTTTCATTCGTACCTCTGTAAAACAGTATCAGGTTTTCGCCTTAACTGGTTCTGGTAGCTAGGTCTCCCTTATGGACTTGAGATGGTATAAGACTTATTTTCTTATTTGTAAGTTGCCTAGTTTGCAAGGGTGTCAAGTGTGTTATGGCAGAGTTCATGATAAGGAATTGATGGTCAAGAAAAAGGGGTATTTTGTGTTTAGGTAAACTGGCCTGTGGAATTTATTGCTGTAGAAGGCTTGTATAACAGTAATTTGCTGGGATGTGACTTTTTTGAAAGCACAGGCTGTGTGTTGAATTATATGGAAATGGTGGTTACTTTTAAGTTTCGGCCTAATGTACGATGCCTTTTGTGTAAACATAGCCAGGGTAGGTGGGTGTGTTGTGCAAGCATGGAAGAGTGTCCCTCTGACATCTCTCATTTGAAGGAACGACAGATTCTTGCTCTTCTGCAGATCTTGAGCGAATATCCTGAGGTGCTGGGCAATGAACTGGGAATAACCGATAAGATATGCTGCAAGACTCAACTAACTGATTCAAGAAAGAGGAGGGGGAGGAGGAGATTAGTGTTCAACGTTCCATTGACAAAAAGGTCCTTAGAAATGGAGCACAAGCTCAGATTAGGGAAGGATGGGGAAGGAAATCAGCCATGCCCTTCCAAATGAATCATCCCAACATTTGAGCATAAGTGATTTAGGGAAATCACGAAAAACCTAAATCAGGATGGTCGGATGGAGATTTGAACTGTCATCCTCCCGAATGTGAGTCCAATGTGCAACCACTACGCCACCTCTCTCGGTTAATTGATTCTATTCCAGTACCTCAGAGTCCCCATCGCTTGTTGAAAAACCCCTGCATGAAAGAACTGTGTAAGATCATTGACCAGCTTCTACCCAATTTGGTGAGGAGACTTTCAGTATCTCCCTTTGTATCATCTATGTTTTTTGGTATTAAAACCTAATGGAGAAAGGTATTGGCCAGTAGTTGATTATCACATGCTGAGTAAGAAAGTAGTTTTGGAGTTAATACCATTGCCAGATCTGCATATTTGTTTCACATGGTTCTCCAGTGATCAGCATTTCACTGTATTAGAGCTATATGAGGTTATCATGAGGTGCAGTTTGATGAAGATTCCAAGTCAGTGACAGTTTTTTTTGCACTGATCAGAAGTCATTTGAATACAGTTGTGACCCATTTGGATTGACGACTGGGGCCACTGTATTGCATTGAATGTTGGATTCCATGTTGGGATACCTAAAGTATAAATTTGTTTACAATTAAATAGATGATGTGGTCATTTACAACAAAACTTTTCAGCAATATTTAATTCTTATAGGGTTGGTACTCAGCCAAGTGCAAGAAGAGGGACTCATGGTTAAGCCCTCAAAGGCAATTTGGCATTTAGGGAATTTCCTTCCTAGGTCATATTGTCTCACCCAGGGAGTTATGGATGGAACAAGGCTATTTATGCATTTCCTCCACTGAAAAGCAGAAACAGAGTCACCAGGTTTATCGGCATGGTCACTTTCTTTCAGAACTTCACTTTTACTTTCACTCAGTTAGCGATGTCCCTTAACCTTCTGCATAGGAAAGGTCAACCATTTCAGCTGGGTTCTGTGCAACAGGCATCCTTTGATGCTCTTAAAGCTGCAGTGGCTACTACTCAGGTTCTGGTTGAACCGAACATTCATGAACAGTCTAACTTGCAAACCAACACACACAATTCAGGTATCACTGCCACACTTGCAGGAAAGTCCTGGGCAAAGAGCAATAGTGGGGGTATGCCTCCTCATCATTGTCAAACATGGAATCCAAATATTCCATCTGTGAGTTAAAAGTATTGGTGGTATTATTTGGGTTCGAGAGGTTTAATTTCTATCTTCAACACAAACCTTTAATCTTGGAAATGGACAACCAAACATTGAGCTAGATCTTGGCGAGACCACAATAGATACCAGACAAGCTAGTTGGGCAATTAGAATATCAGCATTTTGCTTTGAGGTTAGACACATAAAAGACAGTGATAACTAAGCTGCTGATGCTCTTAATTGCATGTTTGAGCAAGATGAGATGGATAATGAGACAGCGTACAATGTTGAAGAGTCAAGATGTGTTGGTGCAGCCTTAGGTGAGATACCTAGGCTATTTACTGATTTAGTTCAGAGGCAGGAAGCTGAGCTGTGGTTACTAGACATTAAGTTTCAGCTCATGGGTGGCCAGGAAGTACCTGTCTATCCTTGATTAAGGACAGTGTTTGCTATCAGACACTTTATGACAGCAAAGACAAGATCTGTCTTCTGAAAAAAAATAGTTTCCCCGGTATTTAACTAATTTCGTAATTCCTTGTGTGGCAGACATTCAGGAGTAAATGAAACTGTGGAGGAGATTAACAAACATCTTACCTGATCCAGTATGCATAAGACTGTCAGGAAATTAGTGATGCAATGAAAATATCTATCAAATCTGAACTTAATCCTTATACCCATTGGGGAAACTTAGCTCGGATAGGGTCGAGTACCCCATGGAAAAGGTTTATGTAGCTTACCTAGGTCCTCTCTAATGTACCAAGCATGAAAATAGATATAACTAACGGAAAAAGCGGCAACACCAAGAAGTAATAGTGTGATATGAACTAAAGAAGGTAGGCGTCTTCCTACAGCTGAAAGATGATTTCTACTCACATTTCGAGCCAGTCGCATAAGAATAGAGCTAGCGGCGCCACTATGAGGATGCAAATCACATTTACTTGAAATACACACTGTAATGGTCATTAGTTACCTTTGAGCCTGGGTGTGGTGAGTTATTATTTTTTATGTTTATTTTTTTCAGTTCTGTTAATTTAGTGAACATCTTTGCATAGCCATACCTATAACTATTAATGTTAATTTTGTTTTGGTTTTATATGTATAAAAATTAGATTTTCAAATTTTTATAAACTGAAAATATAAAAAATTTGAAAATACTTAATGTAAGAAATTGAAAATTTCAAAAAAATTTGAGAATACCAAATTTTCGTAGTCGAAAATTTCCAAAACATTTTGAATCTCAAGAATTTACAGTTAATATTCAGTGTTCTGAGTCATGAGTTGAATTCATTTTACCACACAGTTATATATGCAATTGTATCATTTGATATATTTTTATTAAAAATGCACGTTATTTCATAGCTGTTTTTTCTGTGCTTAAAATATTCATTCTTCTAGACGTATTTATTACATGGATAGGATAATTTTTAATAAAATTAAAGGGTCATCGTTATTTAATTTTGTGAATCTTTTGAAATCCTAAGGAATAATAAGCTTTTAAAAAATTATTCGGTGGATCAAGGTTCCATAATACTTGAGGAAATTTCACTTCTTCCATTTTTTATGTAGATATTTTCTAATTTAAATGATCTAATAAGGAAGAATTATTTAACTGATAATTTTTTCGATTAGTTTGGAAAACAATAGGAATAAAATAATTCATATCAAATTCAGTAGAATGATAATAATTGCTAATACCTAT
Source organism: Schistocerca nitens (assembly GCF_023898315.1). Taxonomy (NCBI): domain Eukaryota; kingdom Metazoa; phylum Arthropoda; class Insecta; order Orthoptera; family Acrididae; genus Schistocerca; species Schistocerca nitens. The sequence goes on along the minus strand of NC_064616.1, from coordinate 147,504,717 downwards.
TTCAAAAGTTCTTCCTGCACTTAATTAAGGTACTTCAGTTGCTTGTGGTTCATATAAATAAATTGTAATTTTTGGATTTTTCAATCTTTCTTGTTCTAGTTCAAGTAAATATTCTGGTTCATATTTAACTAAAGGAACATGAATTTCCATACTTTTAACAAAAATTTTACATTCGTTTGGAAGTGTACTATTATCATTATTACTAACTCATATAAGATTAGAATCTTCTTGACCGTTCTTTGAACGCCAAGTGAAAATTACTGTTAAATCTCCTTTCCAAGTTATTTCTATAAAATCCTTTAAAAAATCCTCCAAATAGTCCTAATGGATAAATTACTTTTCAGTTTTACCATTGTTAAGAATATGTCTTTCCATAGTTAATTCATTTGATCGAGATGAAGTTAATAACAGGTGATGAAGAAATAAACGGATGTTCTATTCTAGACAAAGTATTGTTTCCATTTGTAATTGTAATAATATTGAACAACTTTAGCACATATTATCACTTAGTTTAAAATTTGATTTACCGTTAAATGCTGAAAAATCTGTTCCATCAATAAGAATAACATGAAACGTCATATAAGATTGTGAAGAATTAGGATGAATCCATTTGTCTCCAATATTAATATTAATTTCTATTTCTATATTTGGATTATTAAAACCATTTTTTTCTCATCGACAGGAAAGGAGCAAAATTGACAACTCGATTTTGTTCATGATTTATTACAGAAAAATTTATTATCCTATTAGTTTTACTGTTAAACAAGCACATTACATTTTATCATCAATTTCTGTAGAACCCTGTTTGAAATTTTATCTTCTTTAATGTGTATATTAGGTGTTTTAGATTGAATAAATTTTTCCCTAATTTTCACACTCAATTGACCAACAAGAAATTCTATTACTTCTTTTTAGTTTATAATTTATTATTTTTTGATGTAATATTTGCAGTTTAGAAAATTGTATGATATGCAACTAGTGAAACACATTCATAAGCTTCTCTTACTGGAATAGATGATCTTATTTAAAGACACATGAATTATGACTCAATCGAAATTATCTACCCATTTATCTTCGTAAAATTTATGTAAATAAATGACAAACTGGGAACAAAAAATAGGAATTCCTGAAAAAATTAAAAAAGTATGCAGGTAAACTGCAATCAAACCCTATTCGAGATTCAATAACAGGACCTCGTGGTTGTGGAAAACAACACTAATGATTGGTCAATGTATTCTAGTACTTCAATGGTTTAAGTGTAATACAATTAATCATTTGTACATTTATTCTAAAAGTTTGTTATTGTTGTTGTCTTCAGTCCTCAGACTGGTTTGATGCTGCTCTCCATGCTACTCTATCCTGTGCAAGCATCTTCATCTCCCAGTACTTACTGCAACCTACATCCTTCTGAATCTGCTTAGTGTATTCATCTTGTGGTCTCCCCCTACGATTTTTACACTCCACGCAGCCCTCCAATGCTAAATTTGTGATCCCTTGATGCCTCAGAACATGCCCTACCAACCGGTCCCTTCTTCTTGTCAAGTTGTGCCACAAACTCCTCTTCTCCCCAATCCTATTCAATACCACCTCATTAGTTATGTGATCTACCCATCTAATGTTCAGCATTCTTCTGTAGTAACACATTTCGAAAGCTTCTATTCTCTTCTTGTCCATACTAGTTATCGTCCATGTTTCACTTAGATACATGACTACACGCCATACAAATACTTTCAGAAACGACATCCTGACACTTAAATCTATACTCAATGTTAACAAATTTCTCTTCTTCAGAAACGCTTTTCTTGCCATTGCCAGTCTACATTTTATATCCTCTCTACTTCGACCATCATCAGTTATTTTGCTCCCCAAATAGCAAAACTCCTTTACTACTTTAACTGTCTCATTTCCTAATCTTATTCCCTCAGCATCGCCCGATTTAATTCGACTACATTCCATTATCCTCGGTTTGCTTTTGTTGATGTTCATCTTATATCCTCCCTTCAAGACACTGTCCATTCTGTTCAACTGCTCTTCCAAGTCCTTTGCTGTCTCTGACAGAATTACAATGTCATCGGCGAACCTCAACGTTTTTATTTCATCTCCATGGAATTTAATACCTACTCCGAATTTTTCTTTTGTATCCTTTACTGCTTGCTCAATATACAGACTGAATAACATCGGGGATAGGCTACAACCTTGTCTCACTCCCTTCCCAACTGCTGCTTCCCTTTCATGCCCCTCGACTCTTATAACAGCCATCTGGTTTCTGTACATATTGTATATAGCCTTTCGCTCCCTGTATTTTACTCCTGACACCTTTAGAATTTGAAAGAGATTATTCCAGTCAACATTGTCAAAAGCTTTCTCTAAGTCTACAAATGCTACAAATGTAGGTTTGCCTTTCCTTAATCTATTTTCTAAGATAAGTCGTAGGGTCACTGTTCCAATATTTCTACAGAATTCAAACTGATCTTCGCCGAGGTCGGCTTATACTAGTTCTTCCATTTGTCTTTAAAGAATTTGCTTTAGTGTTTTGCAGCTGTGACTTACTAAACTGATAGTTCGGTAATTTTCACATCTGTCAACACCTGCTTTCTTCGGGATTGGAATTATTATATTCTTCTTGAAGTCTGTGGGTATTTCGCCTGTCTCATACATCTTGCACACCAGATGGTAGAGTTTTGTCAGGACTGGCTCTCCCAAGGCTGTCAGTAGTTCCAATGGAATGTTGTCTACTCCCGGGGCCTTGTTTCGAATCAGGTCTTTCAGTGCTCTGTCAAACTCTTCACGCAGTATTGTATCTCCCATTTCAACTTCATCTACATCCTCTTCCATTTCCATAACATTGTCCTCAAGTACATTGCCCTTGTATAGACCCTCTATATTCTCCTTCCACCTTTCTGCTTTCCCTTCTTTGCTCAGAACTGGGTTTCCATCTGAGCTCTTGATATTCATACATTTGGCTATCTTTTCTCCAAAGGTACCTTTAATTTTCCTGTAGGCAGTATCTATCTTACCCCTAGTGAGATAAGCCTCTACATCCTTACTTTTGTCCTCTAGCCATCCCTGTTTAGCCATTTTGCACTTCTCTAAAGTTCTCTAAAAGTTTAGATCAACCGAAATATCAAGAATTTATAAAAAGATGTGAAAAAATTGAAGATATAGTTGATGAAAGACATACAACTTTTAATGTCAATAATGAAGGAGTTATTCAGTTAGATGAATGTAAGAAGAATTAAGTTGTATTTTTTGAAGATTTCTTTCTTGAAAATCAAAATATAGTTAGAGAATATCTTACCGAAGGTAGACATAAAGGAATAGACTGTTTATATTTAACTCAGATGTATTCAAAAATACCAAAAATATTTATTGCAGGTAATCTAAACTTTTTAAATATTTTCAGTCAACAAGATTTAAATTGTATTTACTGTAAATTTCTTGCAGGAGATTTAAAATTCGACTATTTTTTTTCAAAAGTAGGTAGTTCATATTGGAATGAAGATGAATTTTGTTTTATTTCAGTTGATATGGCAAGAAGTATTAGTGGTGGTGAATATAGAGAAAAGATAAAAAATCTTTTAGAGATTGAACGTAAATGATGATAATAAACATTGAACATAAATGAAAAATGTAAAATAAAAGTCATCATTGTTTTTATCCGCAACACATATATTCAAAATATGACCAAGAGTTTGCTAAAATGCTAAAGCAATTAAAAACAAAAGAACAATTTAACAAAGAGTTTAGACAATGGAAAAAGAACCAAGAACAGTCTATGGAAAATTAAAAAAGAAGATAAATCAATTATCAATGCAATTGAATAGGGTAAACAAGGAATTTAAGGAAGAGGCCATAATGATTTCAAGGCAATGGAAGAAAACCGAGAAGCTGAAAAACAGATGGTTCCTTGTAACCAACATTATCTAGATAAATTTAACGATATGCCAACAATTAAACAATAAGATAGTTACAAAAGAGCTTATATGTCAAGTGAATCAGAAATAAATATGTTGCTAGAGAATTATGAAAAGGAAAGACAAAGACGTTAAAAAATGAGTATAAGTGACAGAATGTTAAAATATATTACTCATGTTGAATATACACCTTTTGGACTAAGTGAAGCAAATAAATATAATAATTTGACAAAAACAGTCATCGAAAGTTATTTTCCTGGTTTTTTTTAGAAAAAAATCTTCATTTCATAAAGTTTATAAATGTTTAACTAAGAAACACAGAAAAATCAATCGAATATATTTTGATGAATAATGTTTGCGTTTTAATCGATATATTTACATTAATTCATGGTGAAGAATTAGCTGTACAGATAAATTATCATAATGAAAAAGTTGGAATAACTGAAATATTGATTTTATAATTAATTCATTGGTTAATTAGTTTTTGAATAACTTACCACACACATTTTTGAAAAGTGAAAAATAAGGAAAATGATTAGGTAATACATTTATCAATAAGTTGCCATTTGAGTTACATATTCCTGGTTCTAATTATTCTGGTCCTAGATCAAAGTTAGAAGAAAAATTAAGTAGAGAAAATTTGGAAATAAATAAATCACATAAAGTATATAAAACACATAACAGTTTCTATCGAGATAATGTTGAATTAGAAAAATAACATGGAGCACGCAAATAACTTAAATTAATTGCAAAACAAACAGTGTATTATTGTCATTCAGCAACGTCAATTAGAGGAATAATGTATTACAAATGAAAATTTACAATGGGTTTAAATGTTGATGAAAATAGTAGGGGTTTGCAAAAAAATTCTTTACTTATTTTTGATCTATATAAATGAAAAATTTTTGTTGATTACACTTTGCTACGTAGTGGAAAATTTTAAACAAACAAATTAAATTTAAATTAAACAATGAGTAACTAAACCCTACTGAACCATTTAACTTACGTTCAAATAAGGAAGATAGTTAAAAAACAAAGAACTGTTGGATATCAACTTATTACATTAAGTATTCCTGTAGTAAAAAAATTTTAGACTCGAAGGTTTTTTTACCAATTTTTCTTGCTACATTAACCATTCGCTCATTAGGCAGTAGTGCAGCATGAATTGCAAAATCAGTTATTCAGAAACTAAAAACCGATTAAGAATTAGAACAACAAAAAGACACAATCTAGTAATGTAAAATTAAGGAAAATGTTTGGAAAGTAAAAGTATTCAAAAAATAATCAAAAATTTCGTATTACTTGATCTAATTTAAACATAGGATTAGTAAAAAATATCAAATTTAAATTTTTCGTGGTGTTTTTATGATAGATGGATTACCTGATAAATTCAAAAATTTAGAATGTATAACCGTAAATTTAGATACATGTGTTGATAAATGGACATTTTTGAAAAAACTAAATGCTAAACGTAATGGCGATTTTGACAAATTCAAAAGTTTTCAATACTAGGACCAAAAATAAAAAAAAGTTAACTTCAAAATTTGAAGTTGTTAGAGTCAAAACCTAAAAATATTTAATCATCAATAGATGAAAAATAAAACCATCAGGAGATTCACTAGAGAAAAGAATATATCTTAAGATTTCAGTTAAGAGGAAATCGAAGAATAAATGGCCTAATCAAGAAATTTTCAAAAGAAACAGGTAACATTTTTAATTTAAAAATGTCCTTTGATTTTAGAGTTTGAATATTAGTAAATGTATGTGAGTCAATTGATAAAAATGCATAGAGTGAACAAACAATATTTAGAAAAGGAAATAGTTAATCCTGATACTAATGCTGACTGTACAACTATTTTAACACATTCAAATAATTATGTTAATAAAACTTATCTATCAGATTACTTTGCAAAATAGGAAGCAGAAGAAGCTTACTCAGATCATTTCCCAAAAACTAATTTAACTCCATAACGAAATGGTTTAAGAAGTCTTAAACATAAACTATATGACAAACAAATTATTGAATTAACATTTGTGACTGGAGATGAACAGAAGATACATAATTATGAGTAGAGGTTCCTTCTTAAAAGTTCTATATATGTATTAAGAATTTGCTATGAATAACTTAAATATTTTGGTAAGTCTTTTATGATACTTGTTATGTAATAACTCCTATTAATTAGTCGATAATATTAAATAAAAGACGTTTTCTAAGTCTAAGGTTTAAATATTCTGTTAAAACTATTCCAGTTTTTATTGTGTATAAATGGACAATCACTATCAGATGTACTGTGTGAAGGGTGAAAAATTTACTCTCACGCTTAAACCTCATAGAGTAACAGCTAAAAATGTAAAACAGAGAATTGAAGGTATTCGTTGAATCTGTAACACCAGAAAGGATAAATTCATTAACAAAATTTATAGGAAATGTATTAAATATTCATGACCAAATTATTAATGAATTTCTTAACGTAATGAGAGAATTTTTAAAATAGAAAAAGTGTAAAGCCTTTTGGAATGGGTGGATTATGGCAAGTTGTTTTAATCGAAACCGATTCTTTAAAATTAAAAGGACTATCAAAAATAAATAAGGGGTATAAATTTTTTATTTATTGTTATACAGTAGATAGTTTTGCAAAATTTGTTGGGCTTTTCGAAATATAGCTAAAACAAGTAAAAATGCAGCTATTACATTTATAAAGTATTCAAAATATGTCATCCAACAATATTACAAACAGATAATGGTATAGAATTACATGATTAAGAATTTCAAGTACAAATGGCAAAATATATTATTAATCTTTCCTGAATTAAAGGACTCTGTAGTTCAAAGATGGAGAAATAATTTGATTCACAGCGAATTTATAAATGTGTTGATTTAGTGAAACATCTAGTCGATGAATATAATAAACAAAACATTCTACAACAAAAATGAAATCAATAGATGTAAAGAAAGGAAATAAAAAAATATGTCCATCTAACAAATTTGTTAGATACTAATGCAAAATATCAAAAAGGAGATAAAGTAAGAATAATTAAATTAAAAGGAATTTTCGAAAAAGATGTACAACATAACATGCACAGAAATTTTTGAAATTGAAGATGTTCTTTCGAATCCACTGATATAAATTAAAAGATTTTTTAGTGGTTAAGAAAAGAAAGGTAATTTTTATGAACAAAAACTCTTGAAAACAAATTTTCCATATGTTTACCTTGTTGAAAAAGTTTTGAAAAATGAATATAAGAAAGTATATGTTCAGTAGTTAGGATTTGAAAATGCAATAAATAATTGGATTGAAAATATTAAATTACTGCATTTAAATTTTTGTATGAAATTGTAGTAGGCTATTAATAATTTAAACACGTTTCGAGCTGGATATAATGTTAATTATTCTTACTGGTTTATAAATAAAGATAAAGTTCATTTTGATATTAAATTAAAAGTTAATAATCGAGAAATTATGTCAGAATTGTTTAAATTTGATATTTGAATAATTGGAATCAGAAAATTTTCATTGTTTCAGCTTATGAGATGTATATAAAAACCGCGTTGGATGTCATTTCAAATATAATAATGAAAGCGTATTTGGCAATCTAATTTTATATTCTAAGAAAAGTTTGTGAGATTAATTTCATCTTCATACAACTCTCGAATACTTATTGCAAAATATTGAAATATTTATACACCAAACGAATTAGTTATATAATGAATTCTTAAAAAATTTTCACATTTTTGATATCTATTCGTGACAATATTCATTTGTTTTTAATTATTTTAAATTTTGTTCAAATATTGTAGTAATAATAATTATAAAAATTTACTTTTAAAAATAAACATTGGTCTTAAATTTTCATCAGTTAATTGATGAACTACGTATAATACTAAACTATTAATTTGATCATTTCTGTCATGTAAATTTGTATGGTACTCACATATATTTCATTCATTTTTGTTAATTATCATTACATTTCTTTTATATTTAAAATTTTTTATTTGTCATTGATAGAGTATTTTACATGAACCTCTATTTTGTAATCACCATGTTTTGTATCGATGGTAAAATTTCTTCAAAATTCCAATCTTGAAAAATTTCTACTAAAGGAATTTAGGGGTTAATGATTAAAGAATGTAATCTAGTCTCACTTATAATTTTTGTATATTTATGCTAAGTACTCCCTATTTCTTTATTTTTTTTACATTTATTTACTTTCAAAATTACTATTTAACCCTTTCTAAAATTCGAATATTCCAAAATATCAATAATAGCTTTTGCTTTAAAGTATAGGTTATATTTTCGTCGTTAATCATAAGGTGGTTATTTTTTTGTTTAAAAATGATTGAAAAGAATTTAAAATGATAAATAATGATTATTACTATTACATAGCAATTTTTCAAAATTTATTTATTTATGAATGAAGAGGAGAAATAAATTTATTTCTACATTGTGTAATCATGAAAAAGTAGTGCATAAAATATAGAATTAAAATGAATAATTAATCTTCAGAAATCGATTGTACTTTTTATATAAAAGAGAAACCAATAGAAAATGGAAAATATAAATCAGAACATACCAATAACTGGAATAAAGAAAGATTTACTTGTGAAAATTTTAAAAAAGTCAAACATCCATTTCATATTTTCATAGATGACTCCCAAAGAAGGAGAAAATCCACGATTAGCAAAAACTAAAGAAAGCAGTTATCAAGAGGTTGAATCGAAAGTTTTTGTTCGTAAAATGTATATGGGAACATATAAAAAATCATAAAATCAGGAAAATTTAAAAGACTTTTGCAAATTAATTTTTATTTTATTATGTTGTTATATGTTAAGAAATTATATACATATATTTTTATAAATTAGTGGTTGGTATATAATTACAAAATTTTTCAATAATTGTAGAATCGAATATGTATATTACAAAAAATTAAAATTGTCTAATTTATTTAATTAATAATTTGTGTACACTTTTAAAAGTTTCTAAATTATTATTTTTGAAAATTTCTCTTTTTTTTAATTTAAAACGTTTATATTTTTAGTATCTATATTACACACTTTTTGAGTGATAAAAAGTTATTTCTTTTATTTAACAATGTTCATGTAGTATTGTACTTATTTCATCTTGTAATGCAATGTGTTTAACAATACCAGAACTTAAAACAATTTTATTACATTTAACTATAAATCATAAAAATGTACAAAAGTGCAAAAAATTTAAATTTTTGAAATTAAACGCATAAATACATCATTAAGTATAAAAAATTGTAAATTTTTTAACTTTATTCAATTTTATATACACTACAAAGTTTAAAACCTTTATGGTTTTTGGAATTAATCATATGTGTATTGTAATATATTTAAATTTGTTAAATTATTAACATTTATATTAAAATTTTTTAAAATTTTTAATTTTGTAATTTTTATTATTATTATTATAACGATTGTTCCCCTTTAGGAGAGTGATTGAACTTGAATTCATAATTTCATCTTCGGATGTTTTTCTTCTTTGCTTCCCAAAGCCTCCTCATCCTCTCAGAATGCTCCTTCTTCCATTCCTCTGTCCATTTTTTACCAGGCTGACGCGATGTTCTTTCCCCAAACTTCACACTTGTTATTTTATGCCGGCACTCAATGCGATCTTCGAGATTTTTAATATTGATCTGCTGTAGATCCCTCTGGACTTCTTTCAGCCATCCTGTGGCACATTTACTCCTTATTATAATACTGAATAATTTCTTTGCCGTTCTGGAGTCTTCCATCCTGTAGATGTGTGTATAAAATATATCTCGGCGCTTTCTGATTTCATCTTTTACTATGTTGATCTTTCTATAGAGTTCGTTTTGTGGTCTCTTCATCCAAATGCCATTTTTGTTGATTGGACCGTAAATCTTCCTGAGAATTTTCCTTTCCTGCTTTTCTATTTCCTTAATTTTTGAATGACCATCAATCACCATTGTTTCAGCTGCATAGCTTCTGGAAGAATCACTGTTGTATAGTGCCTTAATTTTGTGTCTGTCGAAATGCACTTCTTGTTGTAATGCGTCCATGTTAGCTTGTAGGCCTTCTGGAGCTTGGTGAGTCTTTGTTCGTTGGCAATTCGGTTTAATCCTGAGGACTGTATAGTTTCACCGAGGTATTTAAAATGGCAGATTTATGCAATTTTACCATATTTTGTTATTAAAGGGGGTTTATTTTCTGGCTGCCTTTCCATATATTGGGTTTCTTCATAAGATATCTGTAGTCCGGTTTTTTGTGAAATTTCATGTAGTTTTTCCACTGCGTGAATCGCTTCTGTTCTGTTATTGGTGATAATTGCAATATCGTCAGCGAAAGCAAGGCACTTGACTTTAATTCGGTTCTCTTTCTTGATACCAATTTGGATACCCTTTACGTGAGGTTCCCATTCCCTGAATATCTTTTCTAGAATAATATTGAAAAGGATTGGGCATAGTCCGTCCCCCTGTCAGACTCCAGATTTGATTTCGAAGGGTTCTGATACTTTGCCCATGAATTTCACTTTGGGCGTTGTACTGTAAGTGTCTGTTCTGTGATTTTTCGTGTCTTTCGGTCGATGCCAAATTCTTCCATGATTTTTAACAGGGTTCCACGATCCACTGAATCATATGGTTTCCTGAACTCGATGAATGTTACTACTGTGTTTCTGCATTTCCTCATTTGTAATATTGTCTTTAAGCACCAGATCTGTTCCGCACATGAGCGTCTTTTTCTGAATCCGGCCTGGTATTCACCAATTAGTGTATCTGCTTGGGACTATATCCTGTTTAAAAGCGCTTTAGAATGGATTTTGTAAGCGACTGGGAGCAGGGAAATTCCTCTGTAATTGTTCATGTCTGTCTTGTCGCCCTTTTGTGTAGCGGGTGAATTAGAGCACATTTCCAGTCCTCTGGTATCTGCTCTGATATCCATATGTCTGACATTAAATGGTGTAATTTCTGAATAAGTATAGGATCGTTTAGTTTCCAGAACTCAGCAATGATCCCATCTTCTCCTGGTGCTTTGTTATTTTTCAACTGCTTGACTATCTCCACAATTTCTTCAAGATCTGGGGCATGTGAGTCTGGGTGTGTGAATACTGGAGAAGGGAAGACAAGTTTTTCTTGGGGTGGTTCGCAGTTGAGGAGGGAACTGAAATACTGGGCTAAGATTTTGCAGTTATTTTTCTTGTTGGTTTCCAAAGAGCCATCGGGTTTCATGAAGCACAAGCTAGGCGCTTGGTATCCCTGTAAGTTTTCTCTGAAATTCTTAAAAAAATTTCTTGTATTATTTTTGATGAAATCCTGCTGTGTTTCAGAGAGTCTTTTGTTCTCATATCCCCATTTTTCTTTCCTAATTATTTTTGAGTTCTGTTTTTGAGTTTTAAGAAAGTTCTCCCAGTTTTCTTCAGTTTTGTGACTGCTAAATTTTTTCCATGCAGTTATTCGGTTGTCGACTGCCTCATCACTGGTTGCATTCCACCAGCGATGTTTCCTGTTGTGAGGGGGTTGTCCTAATTTGAGGGCTTCCTGAATTTTCGCTGTTAGTTTCTTCTAGTCTGTTGATTTTTCTTGATTAATTTGCATGATGATTTTTTCTTTGTTGAGTTGCAGATATTCCGGATCTGGTTTGATACTTTTGGGTGGCCTTTTTAGCATTCTGTTGGGTTGGAATTTTGTTTTTATTTGGAGAATATGATGATCTGATTCAAAGACACCTTTGCGGGTTTTGATGTTTTGAATTTCTTTTATGTTTTCTTTGGAAATTGCGACATGGCCTATTTGGTATTAACCCTGTCTAAGACTGGGTGATCTCCATGTGGTTAATTTATGTGCAGGTTTTTGAAACTGGGTACTCATTATTTTATGTCCAAAGTTTCTGCGGAAGTCGATTAGTTTTTCATCATTCTTGTTGGTACTTTTGTGTTTGGTGTGGGGTCCAGTGGTATCTCTGAATTTTTTTTCCTTCCCTAATTGTGCGTTAAAATCGTCTACTAAGATTTTCACATGGTGCCTAGGTACTTTATTTGTTGTTTCTTCTAGTGTTTCCCAGAAATTGTCCACTGTTTCAGGGTAGATTTTATTGTGGTGATTTGTGGGGGCGTGCACATTGATCAGAGTGTATGCTTTATTAGCTGACTTTACTGATAACAGGGAGACTCTTTCATTGGGAGACGTGAAGTCAATAACTGAATCGAGCACGGAAGTGTGTACGGCGAATCCTGTTCCGAAAAGTGGTAGTTTGTCTCTTACTTTTATGGGAGGTTTGCCCTTGTAGATCCTGTAATTCTCTGTGTTAAAGTGTCCTTCATCTGTGAATTTTGTCTCTTGCAGTGCAGTGATTTTCAGGTTAAATTTTCCCATTGCGTTGGTAAGTTGCTTTAATTTGCCTGTTTTAGTGAGGGTGTTCACATTAATTGTACCAATAAAATTATTACGTTTCGTTTTGAGAGTGTGAGTTTTTGAAAAGCTCCGATTCTTCTCCGCATGGTGTCCCTGATCCCCCAGAATCTGATGATCAGGTGAATCCAGTCAATCGACTGGTGCCTGGGGTAGTGACTCTGTGGTCGTCTTTTCCATCATGTGTTCAAGTTGAATTTTAGTCTTTGTGGTGATCTCTGTTGAGACAACAGGTATACGGTTCGATTTTTGAGTTCAAGAAGGTTTTGTGCAGCTGCCTCAACTAGAGGAACAGACGCTGGCCACTGGCCACCATATGCTGAACAGACACCATGGAGTTTATTGGTTTTTGGTCCACTCTGGGTATTTCATTTCCCCATATCTAGATATACCTATATCTAGGAAGCTTTCCCCTATCCGCCACCCGAGGAGTTGTCTGATGGTGGTACCAACAACCCCACATGGGAATTTTTTAATTTTATATATATGTAGTAAAATTTTTTTATAATTTAATGATTGGTATATATTTACAAAATTTTTAATTTTTTAGTAATCGAATATATACATAACAAAAAATTAAAAATATTTAATTTTTTTATTGTGTGTTTACTTTACAAATTTTTAAATTATTATTTTCAAAGTTTATCGTTTTTAATTTAATATGTTTATGTTTTTTAATATTTATATTACACACTCTTTGAGTGATAAAGATTTAATTATTTTATTTAACAATGTTAATGTAGTATCGTATTTATTTTATCTTGTAATGTAATCAACATCAGAACTTAAAACAATTTTATTACATTCTACTATAAACCATTCATGTTTAAATGATCTTAATAAATTCAGTTTCGAGTGTTGTTTTATTTTTTCATCTAAGCTTTTTTTATAATCATCAAAAGTAACTTCATTTTTTACAACATTTTTTTAACTCTTTCGATGTTTGTATTCTACTCTAAAAGCATGTATTATCGATCTTAAACTAGCATGTTCTAACATAATTTTTTTACATTTTTCATCCTTCACTTTTTTCTAAAACTTTCTTGTTTGCATTTGTTATTTTATAGACATTATTTTTTGAATAGTCACTTGTATAAAATTCGCTTAATACCGATTGCAATTCTTTATACTAATATTCATTAATTAGATCTTAAATAAATGAATATGTATCCATATAAGATAGATCAACAGTTTCACCATATATTCATTTTATTTCATTATCGCGAATACCCTACTTTTTTGGAAATATCTTGAATATTCATTCGATTATAAATTCATTTATTGAATTTTTTTCAAACGATGTGGAACTACATTTCCTGAAATACCATAGTATGATTATAATTTGGGTTTGAGATATTTTTTATATGTTTATGAATCTGTTAATATTTTAATATTTTGTTTAATTCTAATAGTTTCCATATTACCAATAATTGATATATTCATTAGTTTATAAAAATCTTTTTCAAATTCGTTACTGCATTTTTTCTCATATCTGTGTTAAAATCAAAATTTCTTTTCAACCAATCAGATTGTTCAAATGATAATGTCCTATGGAATTATGTAAATTTTAAACCACATTATAAAAATTGCTTAAGCATTCTATAATGTAAAACATATTTTCCTTATTATGTAATGTTGTTCATAATTTATTACCTTCTTCCAGTGCCGATGCTAAATTCTTGTGTATATCATGTAATATTTTGATTCTACATCAGCTTCTAAAAAGTCACCATATTTATTATCATCTGATATCGTAAGTATTTTTTCAGAATTAAAATATTTTGGATGTAACCACTAGAAATTTTTTAATGGTAAAAATTTACATTGCAAAACAATATAAATTTTTTTGCATCTAAATATGTTATACAATTTTTCTGGATTAAAATTTTTCATATAGTTATTATTTGGTTAACATATCTTTTAATAGTTTGTGATATTTCTTCTCAAGTCCCTTTTTCAAGAAATAAAATCATGCCATAATCTGTTAATAAATCTAATCCAATTTTTGGATGTTCAACACAGAATCTCAAGATCCCAGTAAAAGACTATGCTGGATCGATTTTATGAGATTTAAAATGTATCTCTCAAATTTTTGAACATATCTGGCAACATTGAAACATTAGATTTATTATATATTTATGTACCTTTATATAAATTTTTAGTATTGAATTTTTTCCAAACTAGTTTGGCTCAATTGTAATTTTCATCAGAAATATTGCATTTATTATGTTTCGAATAAAAGCATTCCTTTTTAGGTAATTTTGTTTTTTGTAATTTTTCTACAGATATACGTGTAATGGTAAACTGTTTATAGCTATTAAATGTAATTGATCACTTTTAAAATATTTTGCTGTTTCTCTAAATCTTTCTTTTGTTGGATTAGAAAATAATTTATCAATACTCGAGGCCATAAATTTAAATGTATCCAAAAATTTTAATGTTAATCCATCTTCACCATTTTGCTAAAAGAACTATATTTTTGTTCGTTATTTGGAATAGTATTAATCTCTTCTTCATCATATGTTAATTGTTTAATAATCAAATGAACAGCGTAATTGGTAAAATTATGAATACAACCGAATAAATAATAATAATAATTAACATTTCAATCTTCATGTGCAGTTCCTCGAACGTTTCCTCTTATATAACAATGTTATCTTTCCTTTTTTATCGCCCACACACCACTTTTGAAACCCAACATGTTCTATTGATTGTCAACATTATGGCTTGGCCTCCTGATTCACCAGATCTGTCTCCAACCGACCACATATGGGACGTCATCCGACTACAACTCCAGTGTCATCCACAAACATGATTAACCCTACCTGTATTGACCAACCAATTGCAACAGACACAGGACTGTATCCTATAAACTGACCTCTGGCGCCTGTTCAAGACAATGCATACACGTTTCCATGCTTGCATTCAATATGTTGATGGTTATACCTGTTATTAATGTATCAGCATATCACATTTGCAACAGCGTATCGCACACTTATATTAACTTGTGATCTTACAATGTTAATCACTCAGATATGTTACCTAGAGAAATGTGTTCTAGAATTAGAAGTACTTTATTCTTATATGCTTCACTGTTAATATACCAATATATGTGTTTTCAGGCATTATCCTGTTGAAAAACACACCTTAGAATGGCAGCACAATAGGTCTAATCTCCAACTAACACACAAATTTTGATTCAGGCTGCATGGGATAACCTTGAGAGTGCTCATGCTCTCATATGAAATCACGCCCCAGAGAATAACTCCAGGCTTAGATCCAGTGTGTTTAGCATTAGACAGATTGGTTGCAGGCCTTGAACTGACCACCTTCTAACCAATACATGGTGATCACTAATACCAAGATGGAACCAGCTTTAGTAGTATATGAATAAGAGTTCTGGACCAAAGAGCATATTTTTTTTCAAATTCCCTATTTTAAAACCTAAATTTTAGTTTTGCTGTATTCCACGTTCACCGAGATAGTGTTTATCTGGACCTCCAAACGATATTTCCATTTTATTTACAAAATAAAAAATCTAATAAATACTTTTCTTTACAAATATGTTCTCCGACATTGTGTTTATTTATGTTTGCAAACGAAATTCAAATGTAAAAATCTAATAAATTTTTTCATAATAATTAAGTTCTGCCAAACCTCATATGTCTATAACAATGATTGATATTTTCATTTAAAATGTTCATTTAAAAACTCAAAGGTACATTTCAACTTAAAAATATTAATTTTTGAGAATGTACGTTTTTCTATATAAATAAAAAGTAAGGCAGTGTACTGCAAAACTGAGCTATTTCAAAAATCAGAAAATAATTGCAAAGAAAAATATGGATGTAGTTCTATGAATTTAGGAGATTATTGCAAAGCAAAACGTTATTCAAATGTAATCTTAGGGATCATGTTTCTCAGATGAAGATTGACTGGGGTAAACATCACTATGGAGTATCCTCAGGTAACTGGACAACCTTCACCCCATTAGGTCTTGCTTAATGGGGGGAGAATCGCACTGTTTACAACATTTCTTGCAACTTGTCCTCCAATATCGATTCTTCTTAGCTTGTGGTTTTTGGCTGCTGCTTTCAGAACTAACTTCTGGGACTATGTGGCAGTGCCCACAGAAAAACAGGTGTTTAAGGAATGGCATAGGCAATACAGTGGAGAGTCGCCAGAATGAGGAAGTGCAGTGTGGGGCCTTGGCTGTCCATGGCTTGATGTTGACAGTGGTCCTGTGGCCATGATAGAAGAGGCAATACATGTTGTCAGCTGCGAGGCCTGTCCTGTGGTCTCTGTTCTGTAATATGGTGTTGGGCACAGCTTCATAAGAAAGCTGATACTGTAGCAACTTCACTGCAGAATAACATACTATAATGGTGAGCAGTTCCTTGGTTCAACTTCGCCTTTCTGCTAGTGTGGGCTTCCAAGTTTAGTAGACGTTGACAATTCAGTAATGACTCCTGCACGCCTTTTGTGTCTTATTCCACCCATGTTCTGTACAGGCGATAAGCGCAGATATTTTATGGTTTACTATTATTGTGGCAGTGCGGAAGTGTTGTAAGAAATATGTATAAATGGCTGTGTGCAGTTTAACGGTTTGCGGTGGTCTTGCTGCTCGGTTCTTATTTGAGCTACGAACATTACAGTATATTAAGCAAAATTTGAAAGACAAACCTGAGCTGGCGCCCAGACAAATAGTGCGACTCGATTAATTCCTGTTGCAAAAGATTTTAAATGGACTGAAATTATTGCTCAGATAATGGAGCCATTTGTATGTATAGCTTTCGGATTTTATGTGCAAAAACGGTCACCCTCATTCGAATTTTACGTACAAAGATAGTCACCCTTAAATATCTCCTGACTGAAGAGAGACTGCTGGTTCAAATTTGGTCCAGTGGTGTATCTGATCTTGGACTAATAAAAGTTCTAACCGTTTGAAAAGAACCTTGCTTCGTTTGGAGTTTACGTGCAAAAAGTACGCTTTTGTGTTAGATTTTCGAAGTGCATCACTTCTTTGCTTTAAACTTGTACGAATTAATTCAATCTTTGCATGAAGGGTAACGTCAAAAAGAATTTTTTATCCATTAATCTTTATCTGTTGTCGTGATAAGATATTTAAATCCATTGAAACGGTTAAAAGTGAATCAAATAAATAAAAAATGCATTCTTACGATAAAAATGAAGACCCGCTTTCCTAAGTCTAGCTTCATTCGGATCTTACGTGCTGAACAAACTTTCTTTATGTTTCAAACTTGTGTTTCGTATAAATTCATTGCATTTTAAGCGTTGCGATTCGATATTGTGGGGTCCTCTCCACTCGTCTCTTATAGGATACTTAAAGGATGCTGCTTTCTTGGATGGCTAAACAACAATTCAAGTAAATCATATTAATGGTTTTTACAACAATAAAGTAGATTGACGATACTTAACTTTGGTTTACAAGAACGTGTTGCAGGCTATCGGTGACGTGCAAATAATCAATGTCTTTCGCTACATAGAATGTCCATGAAAGTAACGGGAAAGGATCACAACTTCTACTGTCTAGCCAAGGCTGGCAAGAGGCAGCTCCTTTCGTGGTGCGGTCCTAGTCAGCCAACAATTGGCTGACATCCTACGCTTGTCGATATGCCAGAACATACCTCCCCCCCCCCCTCAAAGCGACGGACCAGCTTCATATAGGGAGTGCGACAACGGCGGGGGAGGCAGGAGTGTGGGGGCATCACTGGACCAGAAGCTGTGGCTGCAGGGGGCGTTAAGCCTCCGGTTGTACCCCGTATTCTGCCTTTCGTTCTGATGGAAACGTCCCCTGGAAAACGACCAGAAGGGTACACGTAACCTCCTGATGCCATGAACCAGGTGAAGGCGGCGACTGCTGCGGTGTGGTCAGGTCCAGCTCCATCGGTAGGATGAGAGGAGGAAGAGAAGTCGAAGGCTCCGTCTCCATGGGGTCGTCCCGCAGTCTCGTGATGACACCCTCTGGCGTCTGCTCTGGCCACACTGTCCCCTGGATCCGTGAATCTGGGGGAAGTGACACTGAAAGATCATAATGTAAATGGCATAGGCGAAGTTGATTTTGATGTAGGTGGTGCAAGCTGTCGGGACCTGAAATAAGATACATGCAAGCACCATTCCGATAGTAGAATGTCGGTTCCAGCTCACTAACTCACTCACTAGCTCAATACTGCATTTTCTAATTAACTCAATCGATTTTTTAAATTCAGTCTATTTAAATCATTCCCACCAATTTCTGAGCTTTAGCTCAATACCTCAATTTTTGAATAACTCTACCGATTTTAGCTATTTACCTCATTTTTTTCGTTCACCAACCGATTTCTGAGTTCTTTATTTCATATAAAAGGTGAATGTTAGAAAATAAATTTAATGAATCATTTCCCTAGGTGAATGTAAGAAATTAAATTTATATCATTTTTTATAAAAGTTGAATCTAAGAAAATACATAAAGTAAATTGGCTAATGAAGGTAAATTATTCACTTTCAGTTTTCATTTTCCGAAAATACTTCGAAAAGAAATGTAAACATGACGCCAGCGTCTCTATAACTTTTTCTAATTTTTTATTCATTTACATAATTAAAAATTTTCAGTAAGTATTCTATGTTGTGCATCATATGTAAGATTCTTCTTGCCAATAATAAGCATGTGTATCATTCAGAAGTTCATCGTTAAAACTTGCACAAAGTTTCATAGTCGTTTTCTGTGTAGTTACAACATTATTTCTAAGAGTCATATTGATTACATAATGCGGATAATTCGTTATGAAACTAAATGGACTAATAGCGGTATCTGATTTCAGTAGAATATTTCGTTTAAAATCGAGAAATGCACCATATACCTTGAGAAAATTATTTGGTGGATTAATATTCCATCCACATTTCCCGTGGACAAACTTCATTTCGACCATTTTTCTTGTATATGGTCTGAATTTTAACGTGATCGAATAACGAAGAATGAAGTAGCTGATTAGTTTTTCGATTTATATGCAATCCGACCAAAACGAAGTAAGACATGTCGAATTCTACTGAGTTGTAGCAATTTGTGATATCTAGTTGAAATTTTTCTTTCCTCTCAATCCAGCAACTTCTTCAGTTTGAAGTTCATAAAAAGATATAGGAATTTTACGATTTTTCAGAATGTTACTATCTCGCTGTTCTAACTTGTAATTTGGTTCGTCTCCAGAACTTGAACTAGGCGTAAAAATTATGGTTAAATCTCCTTCCCACATAATTTCTTTTTAATCTTTAAAAATCCACCAAGCATTGACAGTGGATAAAGGACTTCATTTCTCTTACCCTTTATTTTTCCACTGTTAAGAATTATCCTTCTCAGCTTATTTTGTCAGTAACAGATGAAGTCAAATGCAGTAATAGTGATGAGGAAATAAACGGACGTTTAATTCTAGATAAAATATTAATCCCTTGGTTTATAGTTATGAAGTCAAACAGTTTTGCTACATAATTATCGTTAACCACTTGTTTGATTTTCCATGGTATGTTGGATAATCCGTTCCATCAGTTCCAATTATACCGAAACTCATGATTTAGATGATGCCACCCATCTCCAATATTTATTTCAGTCTCTGTATGCTTTTTTGGGAGCATTTAAATTATTTTTAGTTTTCTCATTCACAGGGAATGAGAAAAACTCCCAAATTTAGTCATTATTTTTTAAGGAAAAAATTTATTAATCATGTCTAAAACAACTGTTACAGTAGCACCATTAAAGTCAATTAAATTATCGTTTTGATCAGTTACAGTAATTTCTAAGTCTTGAATAGGATCAAAAATAGGAATATTTAGAGGATAATGTGGTTCATGAACTATTGGTCCACCAAACCCTGCATTAGGCTTGAATGAAGCGATAATATTAGTTTCTCTGTGAAAATGATGAGTATGATTTACAAACTTTCCATCAGCAACATTGAAATTTCTATTGATCGGTTCAAACGGAATAATTTTAGGAAATCTTTAGCCACAGATTTTTCTTTAGCCTCAACAACTTGATTACTAAAACCGAGCTAACTTCCAATAGTATCTCCTATATCCATATACAATTTTGTGTCACTTTCGATAACAATTCTGTTTAAAATTTCATGTGCTTTAATGTGAATATTGGGCTTTTTCAATGAATAAATTTAAAAAAAAATTTCAAACTATACTTACCAACAGGTATTTCTATTGTTTCTCCATCAGTAAAGTTTATTATTTTCCGATGTAATATTTGGAGTTAAAAAAATTGAATAAATTCCGACTAGTGAAACATTAGTATAACTGTATTGAATTGGCACAGTCAATCGTTTTCTCAGAACAGAAGACTTACCACTCAGTTGAAATAATTTACTCATTTGCTACAAAAAAATTAATAAATGAGCAAAACTAATTGGGAGCCAAAAATAAGTTCCAGAGAAGAAGTTGAAAAACAAATATGGTAAGATTTTACCAAATCCTGTTTGATGTGCAATAATTGGGCCAAGCGGATGTGGAATAACAACATTAATGATTGATAATTATATTTTAGCTCCAGGATGGCTAAACTGGAAACAAATTTATCATCTGTATGTTTATTCAAAAAGTTTAGATCAACCAAAATATCAAGAATTTATTAAAAGATGCGCAAAAATTGAAGATTAAATTAATGAAAAAATAGTTAGTTTTATTGAAAATAACGAACAAATCATTCCATTAGATGAATGTGAAGAAATTTCAGTTGTTGTATTTGATGACTTCATTCTCGAATATCAAGATATCGTTACAGATTATTCTATTAGAGGTAAACAAACTTATTCAAAAATACCTAAACAGTTATTCAGAGACAATCAAAATTTTTTAAATATCTTTAGACAAGAAATCATATTTACCATGAGTTTGTTGGAGGAGATTTAAAGTTTGATCATTTTAAAGAAATTAGCAGCAAAAAGTTCTGTTTACATGTCGCATCAAATTTGGATAAAATCCCAGACTTTCGATGACTACCTCCATCATCTTCGTTCCTGACAAAGACGACGGAGGTAGTCATCGATAGCTTGGGATTTTATCCAAATTTCACACGGCAAGTAAACTGAGAACTTTTTACGCAAGGAATCTGTCGCGAAAGACTTCGTAATCAATGTGTAGCAAATGTTGGAATGACCAGTTTGGATTTTTCACAATAGACATGAATAGAAAACCGGATGATGGCAAGTTTAGAAATAAAATCCAACATTTCATAACAATATAAACACCAGAAATAAACACAAATGTTCAACACAAGCGTTAGAAATGTTTAATTAATGTTTCTCTTCGCTAATAAATGTTTCCAAAGTACGATGAAGAAGTTGTTAAAAAAGCTAAGTGAAAGAAAGCTGAAGCTGAAGATTTGAAAGAACAATTCAAGTTTTGGAGAAAACAACCACGAACAGAGTGAAAAATATAAAAAAAGAAGATCAACCTGTGATAATGTTTTGAAAGTGACTGAAGAAAACAGAGAGGTTGAAAACCAGATGATTCTATTTCGTCATCACATAGAAGATTTGAAGATTTATCACGGATTAAAACATTAAAAGAGTGGTCTGGTGATATTCCTGGCAAGTATGACTATACATTAAGTGAATCTGATGATTTCCTGGCAAGTATGACTATACATTAAGTGAATCAGAAATTCAGGATCTATTGAATAAATACCAAGAAGAGAAACAATCTAGGGAGACACAGTCCAGGAGTCGTCAAAATGAAGCAAAAAATGTAAATGTGGGTGAAAGAATGTTAAAGTATATTAACCATAGTGAAGATAAAGTTTTTGGATTGAAAGCATTTGGCATGTTTACATATGTTGGTAATTTACTAGTTGAATTCAATTGGGATAAATTAACAATTGGTGGAAAGACATGAAGGAACCGTTGGATTAATGAGTCTTTTAACCGAAAAACAAATTACTATGGATGATATGAATGAAAAGTTCGATGGTGTGGATTTATCAAATTATGCAGATATATTATAGAATTCAGGAGCATTGTATTCTCATAATAATCGAAATAAAATAAAATAAAGTAGAGGTAATAAATATAAATATCTGATAAAGCCAATTGTTGATGACTAGTTCCCAAACTTAAGAAGACCAACTATAGGTTCTTCAGATTATAGCTCACCTGAGACTGCTGAGAAGAAAGAATGTATACAAGTGATGGTCCATTAGGAGAAAAAGTTGCAACAACTGCAGTTCGAGTAATAATAGATGGAAAACGAAATTTAGGAATGGGATTCAATCTTGACAAAAATGGTTGGGGTTTATAAAAATCTTTATAAATTTTTAATCTATATAAATGAATAACTTTACGATCGATTATACTTTGCTACCTACTGGCAAAACTAAACCAAAATCAATTAAATTAAAGTTGCATAATGAACAATTAAATGCGATTCAACCATTTTTGACTGATGTTCAAAACTGGAAGAAAGAAAAGAAAATTGGTGGAAATTTGCTTGTTACATTAGCTATTCCTGTTGTGAAAAAGTATTGTATATCTTACTAAAAAGAAAGGAAGAAAAAGGACTAACACAATACAAAGTTGGATTTCTACCATTACCTTTGGGTGCATTACCATATCTAACAACTGTTGATTCACTTGCTGGCGTATCTGCAGCAATCGCAAATGCAGTAATAAACAAGAAAAAAGCAGACAAAGAATTAGAACAGAAAAGACATAATTAAGCAGTGGAGAAGGAAGTTGGTGTCAGATTGAAGAAAGTAAAAAATGTTCGAAGAGCTGATCGAAAAATTTATCAGTCCTTTATCTAATTCTGATACATAAAAACTTGCTAAACAATTGAAAATTAAACACTTTTGTGGTGTAGTCATGATTGATCAATTGCTAAATAAACCATTAACAATAGAATGTTGAATAGTAAATTTAGGTACTTCTGATCACGCTGGTACTCATTGGATTTGTTACTATAAAAATAATGACAAAAATTTGTTTTTGATTCATTTGGTGGTAATATACCAAAACAACTAGTTAAATATTTGGGGAAAAATGAACTATAGTACAATACTGAGAGAATCAAAATTTTGATGAAGGAATAAATGGCCATTTGTGTCTGTTTGTTTTGAAACTGTGGTCTGCTAATTATAATTTTAATCATATTTTAGATTTAAGAAATTGACATTTTTGGAAATAAGATAGGCCTCACTGAACAAACTGAAAGGCTTATCGCGTATGTATTCAATCTAGAAAAAATCAGAAGTGAAATTGATCCAAAAGTAGGAAATATGATTATGCAATTGCAATCATCAATAGACCCAAATATAGCCAATACAATTAAACAATTTCAGAAAGAATTTAATGCTATTTCTAAAGTAATTAGGGGTTATATTGGCTTTAAAGGTAGAAGACTTGCGAATATAAATGACCCAATTGATGCAAAGGTTGCAGTGAACCAACATTATTTCGATAGTGAGTTATCAAATATAGTTACAAATTCTGAATACGCAAGTATTGTGACACAATTCCCTAATTATGCCACTAAAAAAGACGTTATACAGATTCATCAGGATAACATTTCTCTTGATAAAAAGATGAAAATTATGCTTACAGATCTTTCATTTGCTTTAGAAAAGAACAGCGGACAAGAAAACATAGTACATGATAGACAAATAATTGAATTTACTTTCATGGCTGGGGGCGATGAAAAAATGCACAATTTCGACTATGATTTCAAGCTCAAAAGAATTATTGTTGTTGGTAAGAATATAAATAGGGACTTGAAGTTTGGTAAATTTGACATCACTGTAAGTATGGCTGATAAGCTATACCAAATAAATAATAATAATCACTCAATAATGATACACAAATCAAATTTTCTAACTGTAAGATTGAAAGACACAGTTAAAACCGTTCCTGTAGATGTAAAGCTAATTATAGTTGGTGAAATAATTTAAAATGTAATAAATTTTATCTATATAAATGGATAATCACGATAACACTTGGCATTTAGTACTTAAGGACGATCACATTTATTGCTTCAAGTGTAAAAAATTTACTGAGACACATAATCCACACATCGTAACAACAAAAAATGGAAGACAAAAGAATCGAAGGTTTTTGTACAATATGTAAAACTAAAAAGAGTAAATTCGTTAAGAAAATTTCGTAAGTGGTGCTGGTCTGAATCATATTCGTGAAGAAATAATTAATGCATTACATAAACTAACGAGAAAATATTTTAAGAGAAGACAGGCTATCTCTTTTGGTATAGACGATTTATGGCAAGCTGATCTAGGCGAAATGGACTCAGGTAATTTGAAAGGAAATTCAAAAATAAACAAATGATATAAATATTTATTGACTGTCATTGATGTCTTTTCGAAATGTGCTTGGGCTATATCCCAGTTAAAGATAAAATAGGTAAAAATGTTACAGACGCTTTTCAAAAAATATTTAGACAGACACCCAAGAAATTTACAGACAGATAATGGCAAAGAAGAATGAGATTTTCACTCTGCAGCGGAGTGTGCGTCGATATGAAACTTCCTGGCAGATTAAAACTGTGTACCAGACCGAGACTCGAACTCGGAACCTTTGCCTTTCGCAGGCAAGTGCTCTACCAACTGAGCTACCCAAGCCCGAAACCCACCCTGTCCTCACAGCCGTACTTCCACCCTTACCTCTTTTCCTACCTTCCAAACTTTACAGAAGCTCTCCTGCGAACCTTGCAGGACTAGCACTTCTGAAAGAAGGGATATTGCGGAGACATGGCTTAGCCACAGCCCGAGGGATGTTTCCAGAAAGGGGTTGACTTACGTCTCGAAGTTTTCACGCATATAAATAATATCAGTAATCAATTATTCTTGTCATTAATCACCCAAAAGATTATAATAATTTTGATAGCAAACAATGGCCAAATTATCATTCATTCATTGGTATAAATTAATTAAATTTGGATTGTAATTCAGTCTTAACAGTTCTTCACAGTTAGGATGTCGATCTTCAATTCTATATAGCTATTTCTGTAAATTTTTCCTCTGAGTTCTAATCACATAATAATCAGTTTCACATTCAACATCGAATAATTTTAAAAGAACGAATGTTGGTCTTAAATTTTCATTAACTGTTTGAGGAACAACATGAAGTAATAAACTAATTCTTTTTCATCACTTTCATTTATTATTTCTGAAGCAATATTAACTGTTTCTCTTAAATTTCCTATTTGTTTCTCCCCTTTAATTTGATTATTTCTTCATTTTTTGTATTTATTTTTTATAGTAGTTCTATGCAATAATTTTTGTGTCGAATTTGATCTTTATAAAACTTTTTTACTTCTTTTCTAATATTATATTCTCCATGTTTTCTTATTGAAGGTAAAACTTCATGAGTAACCCATCTTTTAAATTGTTTGGCTTCTCCTTTTTTTGAAGATAATATTAAAGAATAGAGACCAGATTCATTGATAAACACTGTATTTTTTGTGTATTTAATGGGTGCTATGCGATAGCACTACTTGTTCTAATATATTTTCTAATGTAATTCGTTCATCAACATCAAAATTTACTCTGATAACTTGTTGCGGATTAATGTATTCTAAAATCTCAGCAACATCTTTTGCTTTAAACCATGGATTATTATTTTCGACAATAATTATGATAACTTGCTTATTGTTGTATGTAAGCTTGTTGTTGAATAGATCTACAATCGACTCCATGTATTAAGAAGAAATTTTATTAGTTTTGCAAAAAATAAACAGTAGCTGAAATCTATAGTTTATATTCGCCATATTTTTCTAACTCATCTTTTAAATTGTTTTGCAGTTGGTAATTTCGAACTCGTAACTACATGATTCATTGATAAAAATTGTTACTTTTTTTATTTTTACAAATCTAATAAAAATTATTTCTTATAAATGGCAAACCTAAATGAAGTGGAATCTGGAGCAGACGAAACTTATGAACTAATTGAGGAATCTCAAGACATTGATTGTGCTATATGTTTAAGTGACGAAAATCATCAATTTGTCAAAACAAACTTCAATCAGATTTTTCATAAAGATTGTAGTGACAAGTGGTTAAAGGAACCAGAACTTGTCCATTTTTTAGAACGGTTATTAAAAACAGAGCACCAGCAAGAGCTGATGCAGCTGACTTTACTACTATGATGATGGATGACATTCTTGATTATACAGCAGATAATATATTTGAAGCAACATATTTTCAGATGGATGATGGGTCTGATTATGATGATGATAATTACATATATTAAATTGCAAAAACTAGAAAAAATTACTTTTTCACAGATCTAATAAATATTTTTCTACATAAATGGATTAGGTTCAACAGCAGTCTTCTGTGAAAACCAAATTTTTCAAATACTGTAATACTGAGAAGTCAACTGATAATTTTACTTCACAGAAATACACAGAAGGTTGTTATAGAACTATGTGTAGACTATGTATAAATAAATACCATGTAAAAAATTACAATGAAAGTCGAATTCCTTGCATATGTGGAAAAAGTGTTGCTAAATATTATTACAAAGAACATTTACATTGGATTACAAGCGAAGAACATTCGAAAATATTATTACTGATGAATAACGAACAAGCTGTCACTGATCAAGCTTCCGCATCTACAAAGAAATGTAAAGCATGTCTAGACATTGAAGATTTAAGTTGTTTTTATATAAATCCTTCACATAAAGATAACTATAACAATAAATATAGGAAGTGTACTTTAGATTGTATGAAGAATAAGAAAGCTAAAGCAGCTGAAACTAAAGAAGTGCCAGCTGAACTGACGTAGGACTGCGACCAATGCAAGCATCTTGAACTTAATGATTAATTATCTATTAAATAATAATCCTTATCCATCAATTTAAGAATCCTTCAATTTGTGAAAAAACTATTTTTGAAAATTTAATGATTTTTTCCCCTTTAAATAGAAGGAGCAAAATGGAAAGATACGCAGTTGCTCAACTTTATGAACAATTGGGGCAATTCACCATTGCTAAAATACGTGATTATTGCAAAAGAAATAATTTACAACGATATAGCAAATTAAGAAAAGTTGACCTAATTACATTTATTATTAGGCATTCTACACCTAACATGAGGGACAATCTTTGGAAGCAATGACCCTATCATAAATTTGAAAACGATAATGTTTTCCAAACTAAAGAAAATAAACCATTGAAAAGAATATTTCCATTTTCTATAGATGTGCTTGCCAAAACTAAAAAAGATAACCCCATTGAAAAGACTTTTTCCATTTTCTACAGATGTGTGTGCGAAACAAGAAACTAAAGAAAATAAACCATTGAATAAATTATTTCGTATATAGGCCTATTTACTTTGAGTGACACTGCTTGCATATTTATGTTCAAGTTCCATTAAATTAAAGAATATCTAAATGTAGATCATTATGTATTTTTGTTGTTTCTTACTGATCTTCAAATTACATAAATATTAAATGGACATCACACAAACCCTAGATAGTAATATTTAGGCGTCGGTCATGCCTGCCTTGCGTAATAAACAATACAGTATTTTCGCATTTCTTGCTTAATTGTGGATAGCCATAGACAATAAGTTCATTTTCTGAATAATTTTTGCACTGCTTAGAGAATGTTTGATGAGGGATGAGTGTGTTGCTTGAAGATGTGAGGCTTAGGTAGTTGATGCAATTTAGGTTGTGTAACAGCACTCAAGTAGGTTGGAGGCTGCCCTTTCTTCTTTCATGAAGATAACATAAACAACTGTCTTTGAATATCTAAAGTAAAGTTTTGCTTTTTTGCTCCTGTGTCATTGTGCTATTATAATTGTCACAACGTCACAGAACCCAGTGTTCTTCCTCAAGAGGTAACGGATTAGGGAAGTAAATAATGATGACACATTAACTTCTTTAAGTAAGGGAGTCTCCAAGCAAATCTGTACATGTGTGGATAGATTGGCACAACAGAGAATTAGGTCTGGGACTTTACGAAAGCACATGAGATGCTTGGTACAGTGAATTTTCTGCATAATCATGTAACACCTCAACTGTCACATGATCCTAGCAGAAAATTAGTTGTTTGAGGGGAATGTTATGCAAGGTGCCGGTCGCCTTATATGTTGTAATTATTAATTAAAAGTCAACATTTATGTTAATTAATGCAGATATTTTATATCAAGAGAGATCGGTGGTTAGGGTTGATGCAGGCTAGATTCTCCCAAACACAAATAAATAATATATGCTGGAAAAATTAAAATAGCAACAAAGAGGAGGGAGCATTCCTAAGCGCTGTGGGTAGCAAAGAAGACTCCTCACTGAGTTTGACCATGAGAGCCAGACCAGAGTGAGGTTACAGTTACAGTTCAGGGACCGTGAAGCTGTTGGCCATTTCAAGCTAAAGTAAGCCCATGAAACGATGCCATTAGTCGACTGTTTGAGCATGTGTTTGCGTGAATCTTTCTAGAAACATCTCAAAGGTTCTGGAAACACTGTGTAGGCTGCCAAGCATTTCACGTTGTACAAGAGTGGGAGGAAATTGTTTCGAATAGAGCTGTGATTGACTGTGACCAAAATGCACACTGGAGTAACGGAGACTTGGCAGCAAGCATGCAGTCCAGTCTAGCAAAAGGGAGGCGAACAGGACAGTCATTGAGCAAGGCTGCTCTGAGACATTGCTGGCATCGTGTCCAGCGACTAGTCTCTGTCTTACTTAGTACATTGCTGATAGCACTACTTAAAGTACGACTGGTTTGTTTCTCTGTGAGAGAGGATCAGATTGCTACTTCATTGTGGTGCTGTTAGTATTGAGAAGTGCACATTTACGCTTGTGCACTAGATACTCATTTCTGCTCCTGACCAATGTAGGCAAGCAGAATGCAGAGTCTCATAAACGATTGCAATAACTGCGTACCTTCAGCCATAGCAGAGTTTGGACCCAATAATACATCCACTGTGTATGGCACCGCCAGTCTTCTACAACACAGAAGATCCACACTTTGCTGATAACTTGGGTGATATTTGTTCATCGAGCTAATGTAGGGAACAGTAAAGTTAAATACGTGCACTTCCACTAGTTTGTTTTGAAGACTACATGTGACATAAATTTAAAACTATGCTGGCACCAGCCTCATGCATACAGATATTATAGTTATTCAGTGTAACTTTAAAGTAAATATATTTAATTGTAAATATGTATTAATTGACTTTATTGCAGATGTAATGATCTTATATTTTTAACTGAGTGTGGTTGTATGTGTTAAAGGTTTTGTTTCTGTTTCTTTTATTTGTTTATTTTCTGACTGTGTATGTTGCACCCTGTATCTGAAAAACTGTTAAATGAATGTTATTTGATGGGATGTTTTGTAATTGTCTCTGGATTCAGCTCAAAACACTTCCCAACCTGTTTCCTCCCATTTCACACAGGTGTTCAACTAGTGGGATATCTGGCGAACTTGCTGGCCAGAGCAAAGAGCATGCATCACAAAGAGCATGTTGCATCACAGCAGCCACATGTGGAAATGCACTGTGCTACTGAAAAAAGCACATCACTGTCCTGTCAAAGAAATGGCAGTAACATGGGGAGAACAATCCATGCAATGTAGTGGGCACTGGTTACTTTATCCAAAATATGTGACAGCAAGCTGTACCTGATGCGCCCCCCCCCCCCCCCCCCCCAATGACTGGGGTCGGATCTGTGTGTCATAGGTCAGTGCACTCCAGAACATGTCCCTCATCAGGTGTATACCATACATATGTATGTCCATCACTGGCATACAGACAGAACATACACTCATCACTGAACATAATAGAGCAAATAGAGCACCATCCTACTCTCCAGTCGATCTTTCATGACACCAGAATAGCTGTGCTTGGCACTGTCATGGGGTCAATGGTAGCTCAGCTGGAGGCACATCTGATCTTAGTTGTGTTCCAAGCAGATGGTTCCCAATGGTCTTAGGTGATACAGCAGGTGCTATTTGTTCCTTAGATGATGTTCAGTCAGACATGGCCACCCTCACAGTGCATCAATTTTCACACGCGTCTCTACCAGATGGATGTCCAGAATCTCATTTATGGGTATCGGTGTGCTGCACCGACCATTGCTGGAAGCAACAATACACCACCAATACACAGTGCCCAACATATCCAGCAGTTCATCGGTGTGTCCATCCAGCTTCCCGACAATGTGAGTCTGTTCAAATGGCTGGAGTTGTTCAACAGGAGTGCCTTATCATTGGCGGGGCATAGTTGCACCCTATAATGAATGCTGCAAACATTGTTCATCTCTAAATTCAGCAAAGTTACTGGCTGCAGAGTCAAAACAGATGGGCCTCCTGAGCACCATGTGATCGCCGATAGCCACAGCAAATGAATCATTAATGTTGCAACCTATCAGTATTCACATATTATACCCATGTGCCACTGAACGCAGTTCTTGAAGGTGTTACATTTTTCTTCCTGCAGTGTAGTTAAAGCAAGAAAAACTGTATGACTTGAGAGTATGCAGTGAAAGGATAGTTTTAACATTTTTCATCTTTATAGGAGTATTAATGTCACCAAATGTGAAAATTTTCTGGCTCTCAAATGTAATTAAGTACCTTAACAAGTTATCTATATGTTGAACAAAACCTTCGGTACAAATTTTGAAGGCACAATACATGGATGCTACAACAGTCTTTCTTTCAGGGAAGTGCACAACAACAATTTCAATGCTTGAAGATTTACTCTCTTAACTGCATAAACATTTCAAAACATCAACATTGTCTTGCTCAAAAAATTGTACATACAAACATATGAAACAATATTTAGAAGACAATACATAGTGCCTTTTACTTTATCTATAAAAAAAAAAAAAAATGAAATGATCGAGTGGCATTGTTGTCTGGGAGGCTCCAGCTGGGGAAGTTTGGTTGCTGGGTTGCAAGTCTTATTTCAGGTGCTGCCACACTGCATAACTTGCAAGTCAGTGATGATGAAATGATGATGAGGACAGCACAACACCCAGTCCATGAGCGAAGAAAATCTCCAACACGGCTGGGTATCAAACCTGGGCCCGCTGCATGGTAGGGAAACATGTTACCACTCAGCTAAGCAGGTGGACTGCTTTATCTGTTGTTATAATTGCATAAGCTTCCATGGAAAGAGTCAGTTAACATGAAAGTTTTCTGAGTATGGAACAGGGACATATCGTAAACAACTGTGACTGATGAATCCAACGTTTTGGCTATAGTTACAGTGGCCTTCCTCTGGGTTTTCTGGTGTTTTTCATTGTCCAGAGTCACTTATGTTTTGTGATGACTACTCTAAGTATTACATTAAGTTATAATTTTAAAAAGTTGATAAAAATGGAATCATGAGCCCCGTGTAGAGCCTTGAAGCTCTCAGAAGTAGACCAGCAGATGATCCCACTGCTGGAAAGCACCAGTTCGACTCCTGGCATCATCAGGCCTGGGTGCAGACAGTAGTTCCACAATTATCAAGGTGGCGTCTAGTGGTAACTACTAGATGATCCATTTCAGGTCATCGACAGGTGTGGAGTACCTCTTGTAGATGGCTTCAGGTGGTGACAGACCATGCATAGTTGAAACAAGCATTATTTATGCCAGATCAGTCCACCACAGTTTTGCCAAGTCATCATGTCCTCGTCACATGAAACAATAATGTAATCCGATGTCGACCATGGACAGGCTGAAATCCAGGTAATCATGGCTACAGTCTGCTTCTGTATTTCTGCAGTATCAGCTCTGTTACCACACTGGCAGCGAATCTTGCTGCACCGGCAGAGCCTCCTTGTAGCTTCTTGCGAAAGCACAGCCTGCTAGCTTCTGCTTTCTTCCTTTCGCTAATGCCTACTGCATCAGCTCATGGCGACATTTTTGTGCTGACCCAGCCATGGGTTTTTGCCCAACAAGCAAAGGAAGTCATGGTGCAAGCTGCCTTCCTTCTTTGTTAAATCTAGTCCACAGGGATGACAGGCTGTAATACTCTGAAAATAACTTGCAAACACCTGTTACCTTTCAATATATATGTACCCTATGTTTGGGCTTTTCTTACATAAATTCAGCCTGAGCCACCACGTTCACTGTTGGCATAAGTAACTAAAAATCACTTTTTAATGGGGACCCATTAATTTGAAATTTGGTGGGGGTGTTCAGGGGGGTGAGCAGTTTTCTACCTTAGATAGGTATACGCTGGAGATACAAAGTCAAAAGCAAGCCTATTCCTTAGATTGAAACACTTATTGCCACAACTCTGCAGTGGTGATCACTACTATATTCCTGCACATGCTGAAACATTTGCTCTGCACTAATATGTCCATTCTATGTTGCTATTAACTCAACAAGCTTCCCTCATGTCCCACTCATAGACATTCCTACACTGAATCATCATGTAACAGTATAGAGATCAACCTTATGAAATAATACTGCAAACTCTTTCCTCCAATTTATCTGGTGGTTTCGTCAATCACTGTTTTGGTACATCCCTCGGTATCCCATGGTACTTTGTCTTTGCAACAGAGGTCTGCCATATGCCTTCCCAGGAAATCCACCCCTGAAACTGTTCTGATGTATAACCAACATAGTATACTATCAGTACCCCCTAAGGTAGTCTGATTTACTTCCTCTAGTCCAACACTAATTACAGATTGAGTCCTTTCTGCAGTGTTATGTTTTCTCATACCTTTTGGTACCTTATCATGCAAATTGAGCCATCGTGAATTTGGTCGCAGTTCAGTCAGTTCTTCCTTAGAGAACACAAACCTTACAGCCATGCATCACCACAACAGTTTCGCCCATGTAGGACAATTTTCTTGTGAGTTCTACCATGCATTGTTCATGGAAAACTTCAGTATGATGTTTTCTTTTATGCCTTGTCCCCTTTTGAGGCAGTGCTTTCATCACCAGTGGCGGCAGATCTGGTGCATCTCTTAAAGGTTTCTGGACTACCTCTTTAACCACAACATTTGCAACATAATTTATGTCATCAAAAATCACAGTGTCTACAGCAGAACTGTCATTTGCGACTACTCTCTGCATTACACAAGAATGATTGATACATATCCCTATACATGTCCATACAGGAATATACCTGCCATAAACTCCACTGACTGCATATAACACACTTCGACTTCTAATCGATTAGAAACCATTGCATCTAAATCAGTATCATCCATATTGTTATTCACACACTCATTCACCTCAGCACAGCACACATTTACTTCATCTGGCACTACAGCTAATTTAGATTCTGAATTCACATTATTTTCAAGTTTTACAATCTTACTACCTCCCAATGTTAACTTCTTTCTCTTGACTGTCTGTTTTTGCATAAGTACTACCCTTATTAAATTTCCCCCTTTCAATACGCTTGAACCAACCTCCTCATTACACTACATTACATTAATATTTGTTCCATGGATCATGAATACGACCTTTCATAATGTAGTGGAATGTGGCAGCTTAACAGAAGCCTTCTTTACACTATTCTATTTTTACAGTTACTTGTTCATATCTAACAATTCATCTATCAAGTGGAAGAATTGTCATTCAGAAATTCTTTTAATTTGCTTTTAAATGCTGGTTGGCTATCTGCCAGACTTTTTATGCCATTTGGCAAATGACCTAAGAATTTTGTGGCAGCATAATTCACCTCTTTCTGTGCCAAAGTCAGATTTAACCCAGAATAGTGAAGATCATTGTTTCTTCCAGTGTTGTAGCTATGCACTTTGCTGTTATTTTTGATTTGGTGAAGTGAATATGTACTGTGAAGGTACTGTGTATGGCCTACATTCCTTAAATAAATGTCGGCAAGGTGATCTTTGGTGGCCTCCAGCTATTATTCTGATTACATGCTTTTGTCAAATGAATACTTGTTCCCTTAATGATGAATTGCCCCAAAATGTGATGTCATATGAAAGCAGTGAATGAAAATAGGCATATTAGGCTAATTTACTGATATGTTTATCATCAAAATTTGCAATAAACTTAATAGCATAAGTAGCTCAATTTAATTATTTCAGTAGATCATCAAAGGGTTTCTTTCAATTCAATTTCTCATCAATGCACACACCCAGAAATTTTGAATATTCTGGCTTATCAACAGACTTCTATTCAAAGTCTATATTTATCAATGGTGTTATGCTATTTACTATAAAGAACTGTACATATTCTATTTTCTCAAAACTTAGTGAGAATCCACTTGCAGAGAACTACTTAACAATTTTCTGAAAGACATAATTCACAGTTTTTTCAGCTAATTCTTGTTTTTTGGGTGTGATTACTATACTTGTATCATCAGCAAAAAGAGATAGCTTTTCATCTGCATGAATATACACTCCTGGAAATGGAAAAAAGAACACATTGACACCGGTGTGTCAGACCCACCATACTTGCTCCGGACACTGCGAGAGGGCTGTACAAGCAATGATCACACGCACGGCACAGCGGACACACCAGGAACCGCGGTGTTGGCCGTCGAATGGCGCTAGTTGCGCAGCATTTGTGCACCGCCGCCGTCAGTGTCAGCCAGTTTGCCGTGGCATACGGAGCTCCATCGCAGTCTTTAACACTGGTAGCATGCCGCGACAGCGTGGACGTGAACCGTATGTGCAGTTGACGGACTTTGAGCGAGGGCGTATAGTGGGCATGCGGGAGGCCGGGTGGACGTACCGCCGAATTGCTCAACACGTGGGGCGTGAGGTCTCCACAGTACATCGATGTTGTCGCCAGTGGTCGGCGGAAGGTGCACGTGCCCGTCGCCCTGGGACCGGACCGCAGCGACGCACGGATGCACGCCAAGACCGTAGGATCCTACGCAGTGCCGTAGGGGACCGCACCGCCACTTCCCAGCAAATTAGGGACACTATTGCTCCTGGGGTATCGGCGAGGACCATTCGCAACCGTCTCCATGAAGCTGGCCTACGGTCCCGCACACCGTTAGGCCGTCTTCCGCTCACGCCCCAACATCGTGCAGCCCGCCTCCAGTGGTGTCGCGACAGGCGTGAATGGAGAGACGAATGGAGACGTGTCGTCTTCAGCGATGAGAGTCGCTTCTGCCTTGGTGCCAATGATGGTCGTATGCGTGTTTGGCGCCGTGCAGGTGAGCGCCACAATCAGGACTGCATACGACCGAGGCACACAGGGCCAACACCCGGCATCATGGTGTGGGGAGCGATCTCCTACACTGGCCGTACACCACTGGTGATCGTCGAGGGGACACTGAATAGTGCACGGTACATCCAAACCGTCATCGAACCCATCGTTCTACCATTCCTAGACCGGCAAGGGAACTTGCTGTTCCAACAGGACAATGCACGTCCGCATGTATCCCGTGCCACCCAACGTGCTCTAGAAGGTGTAAGTCAACTACCCTGGCCAGCAAGATCTCCGGATCTGTCCCCCATTGAGCATGTTTGGGACTGGATGAAGCGTCGTCTCACGCGGTCTGCACGTCCAGCACGAACGCTGGTCCAACTGAGGCGCCAGGTGGAAATGGCATGGCAAGCCGTTCCACAGGACTACATCCAGCATCTCTACGATCGTCTCCATGGGAGAATAGCAGCCTGAATTGCTGCGAAAGGTGGATATACACTGTACTAGTGCCGACATTGTGCATGCTCTGTTGCCTGTCTCTATGTGCCTGTGGTTCTGTCAGTGTGATCATGTGATGTATCTGACCCCAGGAATGTGTCAATAAAGTTTCCCCTTCCTGGGACAATGAATTCACGGTGTTCTTATTTCAATTTCCAGGAGTGTAGAATGACAAGTCATTAATATATATTAAGAACAATAAGGGACCCAAGATTGAACCTTGTGGGACACCATTCTTCATACTTCTCCAGTTAGAGGACTCTGCTTGTTTTTGCAGACTATCTGCACTGTTAATTTCAACCTTCTGCATTCTTCCAGGTAAATATGAAATAAACTGTTTGTGCACTGTCCCACTCAAACCACAATACTTATCTAGAAGAATTCCATGATTCAGAGAGTCAAAAGCCTTTGAGGGATCACAAAATATCCCAGTGGGTGATGCTCAGTTATTCAGAGCATTTAATATTTGATCAATGAAAGCATATATAGCATTTTCTGTTGAAAAGGCTTTCTGGAAACCAATTTGACATTTTGTTAGTACTTCATTTTTACAAATATGTGAAGACACTCTTGAATACATTACTTTTTCGTGAATTTTGGATAAAGCTGTCAGGAGAAAGATTGGGTGGTAGCTGTTAGCATCAAACCTATCTCCTTTCAACAACAGCATATTTCAGTCTATGTGGAAAAATGCCCTGTTGCAGTGAGCTACCATCTATGTGGCTGAGAATCCTACTTATATGTTGGTAACAAGATTTTAGTACTCTGTTGGAAATGCCATCAGTTCAGTGTGAGCTTTTACTTTTGAGTGAATTTATTATTTTCAAATTTCAGTAAGAGAGCTGGCTTGAATTTCAGTTTTATCAAGTTACATAGCCCTCGATGCCATGGTTTTGTGTATCATCCTCATGTCATAGCCATTAGCTCCAAAAATGGACCTGAGGTTCTGCAGTTCAGCTTGCAGCTTGTGTTCATCACTGATCCTGTAGGCTCTCTTAGTTAAGGTTTGCAGGGCTGAATTCTTTTCCATAGTATGGTGGTAGGAGGATGCATGCAGGTACCTGTCCATGTTGGTGGGCTTCCTATAAACTCTGTGTCCAAGCTTTCCCTCTGGCTTGCAGTAAACTTCCACATCGAGAAAAGGCAATACCCCATTCTTTTCTATCTCCACGGTAAAGTGAATTTTGCTGTGCTGCTGGTTGAGCTGTTTGTGAAAGTTCTGAAGCTCTTCTCCTCCATATGGCCAGATAACAACAGGGAAATGCAGAATGAAGCACAGAACACCGTCATGCTACCATATGTACAAGGGGTTACTGAATGTCTGGGCAAAATTCTCCATCAGGCAGGCATTAAGCTGATTTTTCATAGCAACAACAAAATAAGACATTCTGGGCTCAACAAAAGATACAATTGATAAGTTTCATGCCACCGGAGTTTATGAAATTGAGTGCGAATGTCGACTGGTGTATGTAGGTGAGACTGGGCATCCAATAAGCACAAGGTTAACTGAACACAAGAGATATATCTGCCTCAAACAATACAACAAATCAGCGGTGGCAGAACATCAGGAACAGTGCAGGATAAAGATCGAATTTCAAGAGGCGAAACAGCCGTTTAGTTTGAGGAGGAAGATTAGAGAGGCTATATAAATAGCCAAGTGACCCAACAATATGAATAGAGAAGACGGGTACCGACTTCCAGTGTCTTGGCTGCCAGCTGTGACAGCTTTGTGGAAGGACAGCTCTCACAGAACAACAGGCGCGCAGTAGGCCACAGCGGTGGAGGGTACACAGAGCACTGACACGGCCTAGTCGATACTAGGCAGTTAGTAAACAATGCTTAGCTGTAGTCGCCGCTCAGTCTCCTATTCGCTGATTTCCACTAATGGCAAGCAGTAAAGGAAACTCCAATGGAAAACACCCATTTCTGACAATGACAACACGCAATGCAAAGACCAATAAAATGAACTCCTAATACCATTCCTCCTCACCCTCACGTCCAATGACAGCACTCCTCCATAGTATATAAGTATCCAAAAAAGTGTTCATTCAGCAGTTAGCAATACACCCTGAGGAAGTTCCCTTGCAACAATCGCCAAAATGTTGGAATTTTACAGATGACAATGCAGCCTGAAACCTAGAAGAATTTTATTGACTGTGACAAAGGCCGCGGAAGCCTACATTTACATAGGTCTGTCATACAGCGGCCTCATTCATTGGCAGCCTGCCTCCCGTGCTTAACCATTCTCACTTCATTATTTTTCTGTATCCTATCTTTGAAACTCTCAACAGAATTAACTAGGCCAACGGCAATTGAACTTAGGGCGGGGTCAGCTAAACTGGACAAGGGTCTGTCCTCTTTTACGGCATTTAACTTCCTATGGAGGCCTGCATTATCTCCTCTCAACTGAACTATTTGTTTGATCAAAGATTCAGTCATTTCCTGCATGCTAAAAGCCTGTGTTTCTGAACCTGGTATTATGCAATCTTTTGTGTTAGCAGAAGAGCCATCACACTGTGTTACAAGTGGAGGCCGAAATGCATGCATTTTAGCTCACGCAGGCTGGCTTGAAGAGGAAAGAACTATACTGACGTGAGGTCTGGAACATGACAAGAAATAAGAATTCAGAAAGCGGACGTAATTAGTTTGATACTTAACTTTAATCCATTAATGATGAACGTCACTCTTGACAGTACAAGATTCACAATATTATCTGTTCAGAATACATTCTTGAAGTAATTATAGTAACTGAATATGGCGCATTGCTTGGTCGTAGCAAATGACATAGCTGAAGGCTATACTAAACTGTCGTCTCTGCAAATGAGAGCGTATGTAGACAGTGAACCATTGCTAGCAAAGTCGGCTGTACAACTGGGGCGAGTGCTACGGAGTCTCTCTAGACTAGACCTGCCATGTGGCGGCACTCGGTCTGCAATCACTGATAGTGGCGACACGTGGGTCCGACATATACTACCGCGGCCGATTTAAAGGCTACCACCTAGCAAGTGTGGTGTCTGGCGGTGACACCACACAATCAGGGGGATATTGGATGTATATGGAGAAGGGCAGCATGAATGGTCACAGGTTTGTTTCATCTGTGGGAGATTGCCACAGAGATATCGAAGAAATTGAACTGGCAGTCTCTTGAAGATAGACATTAACTGTCCCAAAAAGGCCTACAACCGAAGTTTCAAGAACCAGCTTTAAATGATGACTAAAAATATACTACAGCCCCTATGTATCACTCACATAGGGGTTGTGAGGATAAGAGTAGAATAATTACAGCACACACAGAGGCATTCAGACAATCATTCATCCAGTGCTCCATACATGAATGGAACAGGGA
Source organism: Schistocerca nitens (assembly GCF_023898315.1). NCBI lineage: Eukaryota > Metazoa > Arthropoda > Insecta > Orthoptera > Acrididae > Schistocerca > Schistocerca nitens. The sequence goes on along the minus strand of NC_064616.1, from coordinate 147,465,498 downwards.
GAAATCCTAATAACTGGTACAGTGGGATGTACCCTCTGCCACGCACTTCATGATGGTTTGCAGAGTATAGATGTAGATGTAGATCTTCAGGGTTTTACATTCTTTTAAGTTTGGCATGCTTTTTTTGTTGCTTCTTCAACAGTGTTCTGACCTGTTTTCTGTACCAAGTGCGATCAGTATCATGTATTATTAATTAATTTGGTATACGTCTCTCAATTGCTGTCAGTACTATTTCTTTGAATTTAAACCACATCTTGTCTATGCTTACATATTCAGATTGGAAAGAGTGGAGACTATCTGTTAGCAAGACCTCAAGTGAATTTTTATCTGCTTTTTCTTTAAAAAAAAATAGATGTAATTTGCATTTATTTTTTGTGTGTTTGGATGTTAAGGTATTCAGTGTTGTGACAACAACCTTGTGATCACTAATCTCTGTATCCATCATGATGCTCCCAATTTAGTCAGGATTATTTGTTGGTAAGAAATCAAGTATGTTTTTGCAACTATTTACACTTAGAGTAAAAGAAACCAATTATTAATTTATTCTGGTTGTCAAGTATAACATTTACCCATACTAATTCACAGGAGCTATCTGCTTCGATTTCACTACAAGGTAAACTACTTCTGACAGCAATAAAAACTCCACCACCAACTGCATTTCATCTATCATTTCTGAACACAGTTAGATCCTTTGTAAAAATTTCAGCTGAATTTATTTCCAGCTTTAGCCAGCTTTCCCTACCTATAACAATTTGAGCTTCAGTGGTTTCTATTAGCACTCGGCACTCTGGTTCTTTTCCAACACACTATGACAATATACAACCACAATGCCGAATTGTTTCTAGGTTTGCTTTCCTGTGTTTGTCCTAAACCCTTTTAGTCTCACACTCTTTCTGTAGTTTTCTGAGACCCTCTAACCTAAGAAACTACCCAGTTCTCTCCACACAGCCCCTGGTACCCATGAAGCTGCTTCCTGGGTGTAGTGGACCCCTGACCTATTAAGCAGAACCCAGAAACCCACCATCCCATGGTGCAAGTAGAGGAATCTGCAGCCTACGCTGTCACAGAACCATCTGAGCCCCTGATTCAGACCCATAACTTGACTCTAGACTAAAGGACTACAGTTGGTTCTGTTGACGATGGTACAGATGGCAAGTGAGCTGGTTGTATTTACTACTTCAGCTAGCCAGTGTGCCTCAAGTAAGGGTGAAATTCATCTTGGAATAGCATTCCCCTCCAATACATTTGGTGAGAGGGTTTTCTGGCCAGAGGAAAGGATAAGTCTCCATCTAGAACTGAGCACTGATTGTAGCTCGAAAGCTCCACACAATTGGAGAGAAACATTGAGCTTTCAGAAAACTGGGAGAGGTGGGGGAGGGAGGGGGGAGGCATGTGCTAGATTTCACTGGGTCAATAACCCCAGCAGCTAGGAGATGATCCAGCTCCTGCTTTATAACAGCACATAAGTAAGGTAACAAGAACTGGTCTGGCATGGTAAGAATGAGGTGTAGCACCCAGCCAAAGGGTGATGTACGCCTGGAAGTCTGAGGCACATCCCAAATCTGAGTGAAATAAAGATGCAAATGTAGTGCAGTGATCCTCCAGTTCCTGGAAACTAAATGTTGTTCATATGACGCTGACTACATTAGGAATAGAAAATCCAAATGATGTAAAGGTGTTGAGGTGAAAAATGTTGGTGGCAGACGATGAGCTATGTAACATTTTTGCAGAATGTAGTGATCAAGAACTATCCACAAAGAGGAATAGAACTGTCCCTGTACGCCAGCAGACACCACAAGGGTGGGGGACAAGTCAGGTGAGCCCAGTTGTGCAGACATAACTGAATTTATTAAAGAAACTGTGGCCCCTGTGTCCACATGGAAATGTACATCCAGGTAAGAAATGTGAAATGAGAGAAACAACTTCTTCTGCAGAGGGACCACCGACTGCAGTGCATGCACAGTCTCCTGATGCACAACGGGGGCAGGATGAAGACGGGTAGCATGGCTTCAATACACTCAGCAGAGGTGCCCCTTTTTGCCACAGCACATGCAGGGCCCACAATGATCTGGATAGTCTGCTCGGGAGTGAGTGGAAAAACACTGAACACTGTAGGCATGAGGGGAGTGGCCCCATGAACATTGACAAGGGGCGACCGGAAGCTGGGCTACCATAGAGACATCAGACAGTGAAAAATCTGAATGTTGATGCAACCTGGGGTTGAAACGCATGGTGGTGTGTTAACTGCCATAACTTTTGGTCTCACCATGAGTCATTTATTAGCAGTCTGCACAATGTCAAAAGAGTGTGTGATGAGCAAGATATCCTCTGACAATGGTTTATCCAGTTTCAGCACCTCTGTATGAACTTCAAGATAAGGTGCCAACTGAATCATGACATTATGAAACAAGGAGTCTGCATATGAAGCCTTACAGCCTTGATTGATGCAGATGAAATCACATTTGCAGCTGAAACTTTGCAAGTCTGTAATCTAGGAGCAGTATGATTGTTTAGGCTGTTTATGGTATTGGTGAAACTCAAGCCTATTGGCAACCATATGATATCTCTGTGAGTTACAATTAGCCAACAGATCCCATATCTGCTGAAAGGAGAGCACAATGGGGTGAGACCAAGGGGCCAATTTGTGAAGCAGGAAAAATGTGTCTGGCAATGACCAAGGCAGAAATAACAATTGTTGCACTGAATCATCTGTGACTCGATACACAATGAAATGTTCCTAGTACTCCATAGTGTCACTGAAAGGCAGAAATGATGAAGCATGAATGGGGGTGTCAACTGCAGGGGGGTACAGAAGCCTGAAGTAAAGTGGTATTTTCACCAATCTGTGCACAGTCTCTCTGCCAGTGCCAACAAGAAATAGATACTGATCTATAGGAAACAATGAAAATTGCACTGCCTGATGATGTTTATATTTCTTTTTTATTACAGTATGGTTAACATTTTCAATAGTTATTTGATCCTAATTTGCTATGTCTACAAAATAAATAGTTATGAATAATAATGTTCAATTCAGTGGTTTACTGTTTAACACTTACATTAATGTCTATGATTAACATTTAACTTCTATAATAAATGATTATTGTTATTGTTGATGATTAATTGTAACATGTGTACAGACTTTTACATTCCTATAAAAATCTTCCTCCAGTGAAGACCCTCTAATCATGTCAGAGGTTACAAAACCGAAATATTCATTCTGACAAATACTACACATTTCTATAACTTTATCAAATTTTTAAAACACCACTGACAAACTATGATAAATTACACTCACAATAACATCATGTTACTGAAGATTACGTAGGATTATTTTGTTAAAACTGAAATTTTCAAATTATGTAAGAAATATAAAATATCAACATTCTTCTGACTAAACAGAGAAAACCTATTAATCATTAAATTACATTCTTAATTTTTTAGATTCTGAATTTTCTATAAAGTGTCTGTAAATTTAGACCCTAAAAATACTGCCAAACGAATATAGATTATGTTATTTACTTTAACAGTTTGCAAAATAGATGCTGGTTTTCAAAAAGTAATAAAATATTTACAAAAATTTAGGTAACTTGAAACAGAGTCTATAAATATTGGTGAAATTTTAGGAAAGACAGGGAAGCTGCAGAATGTTTTCACTTTGTTCTAAGAGAAGTATAATTTAAATTCACTGGAGGAATAGATGAAGGTTCCATAAGGGAACAATTGACAGGAATGGGGGAAAGAAATACAGTAGAAGAAGAATGGGTAGCTTTGAGGGATGAAGTAGTGAAGGCAGCAGAGGATCAAGTAGGTAAAAAGACGAGGGCTAGTAGAAATCCTTGGGTAACAGAAGAAATATTGAATTTAATTGATGAAAGGAGAAAATATAAAAATGCAGTAAATGAAGCAGGCAAAAAGAAATACAAACGTCTCAAAAATGAGATCGACAGGAAGTGCAAAATGGCTAAGCAGGGATGGCTAGAGGACAAATGTAAGGATGTACAGGCTTATCTCACTAGGGGTAAGATAGATACTGCCTACAGGAAAATTAAAGAGACCTTTGGAGATAAGAGAACCACTTGTATGAACATCAAGAGCTCAGATGGAAACCCAGTTCTAAGCAAAGAAGGGAAAGCAGAAAGGTGGAAGGAGTATACAGAGGGTCTATACAAGGGCGATGCACTTGAGGACAATATTATGGAAATGGAAGAGGATGTAGAAGATGAAATGGGAGATACGATACTGCGTGAAGAGTTTGACACAGCACTGAAAGACCTGAGTCAAAACAAGGCCCCCGGAGTAGACAACATTCCATTGGAACTACTGACGGCCTTGGGAGAGCCAGTCCTGACAAAACTCTACCATCTGCTGAGCAAGATGTATGAAACAGGCGAAATACCCTCAGACTTCAAAAAGAATATAATAATTCCAATCCCAAAGAAAGCAGGTGTTGACAGATGTGAGAATTACCGAACAATCAGTTTAATAAGCCACAGCTGCAAAATACTAACACGAATTCTTTACAGACGAATGGAAAAACTAGTAGAAGCCGACCTCGGGGAAGATCAGTTTGGATTCCGTAGAAATCCTGGAACACGTGAGGCAATACTGACCTTACGACTTATCTTAGAAGAAAGATTAAGGAAAGGCAAACCTACATTTCTAGCATTTGTAGATTTAGAGAAAGCTTTTGACAATGTTGACTGGAATACTCTCTTTCAAATTCTAAAGGTGGCAGGGGTAAAATACAGGGAGCGAAAGGCTATTTACAATTTGTACAGAAACCAGATGGCAGTTATAAGAGTCGAGGGACATGAAAGGGAAGCAGTGGTTGGGAAGGGAGTAAGACAGGGTTGTAGCCTCTCCCCGATGTTATTCTATCTGTATATTGAGCAAGCAGTAAAGGAAAGAAAAAAAAAAATTCGGAATAGGTATTAAAATCCAGGGAGAAGAAATAAAAACCTTGAGGTTCGCCGATGACATTGTAATTCTGTCAGAGACAGCAAAGGACTTGGAAGAGCAGTTGAACGGAATGGATGGTGTCTTGAAGGGAGGATATAAGATGAACATCAACAAAAGCAAAACGAGGATAATGGAATGTAGTCGAATTAAGTCGGGTGATGTTGAGGGTATTAGATTAGGAAATGAGACACTTAAAGTAGTAAAGGAGTTTTGCTATTTGGGGAGCAAAATAACTGACAATGGTAGAAGTAGAGAGGATATAAAATGTAGACTGGCAATGGCAAGGAAAGCGTTTCTGAAGAAGAGAAATTTGTTAACATCGAATATAGTTTTAAGTGTCAGGAAGTCATTTCTGAAAGTATTTGTATGGAGTGTAGCCATGTATGGAAGTGAAACATGGACGGTAAATAGTTTGGACAAGAAGAGAATAGAAGCTTTCGAAATGTGGTGCTACAGAAGAATGCTGAAGATTAGATGGGTAGATCACATAACTAATGAGGAGGTACTGAATAGGATTGGGGAGAAGAGGAGTTTGTGGCACAACTTGACCAGAAGAAGGGATCGGTTGGTAGGACATGTTCTGAGGCATCAAGGGATCACCAATTTAGTATTGGAGGGCAGCGTGGAGGGTAAAAATCGTAGGGGGAGACCAAGAGATGAATACACTAAGCAGATTCAGAAGGATGTAGGTTGCAGTAGGTACTGGGAGATGAAGAAGCTTGCACAGGATAGAGTAGCATGGAGAGCTGCATCAAACCAGTCTCAGGACTGAAGACCACAACAACAACAACAACAACAAATAAACCAAGGTGTACTGTACAGGATCATGTAGTATTTTTTGCTTCAAATAGTTCTAAATGTTTAAATTGTATTGTTTTAAATTTAAATTGTACTGCCTGCATTTGGATTCCTGCCTGTGAAGGCAACAGATTTTGTGTAGCCATATTGGAGCTGTCACTATATCTGCCTCTGAGATACTCACTGTCTCCACCAAACTATGTCACATAGAATCCAGAATCAAGTACCACTTACAAAAGCAACACCATTAATGAGAACTAATACATCACACAGAAAGCATGTTTATTGAGCACACAATATATATATATATATATATATATATATATATATATATATATATATATATATATATATATGGAAACAAATATCCTGCCTCGGCAAATCCTGTTTATACATCCACAGCATGTTCTAGCAAATTATGATATTCCATTAACAAGTAAGTCCCACAACCTTCCAGAGGTGATGGAACTGAACTGATGTCTTGCAGAGCATCAGCCAGCAACTATAAACACAACATTATGGTAGATAACATCCAGCATGTGGTAGCATGATTCCTTTCTGTACTATTGTTACACTCCTGGGATCTTTATAAAAATTTCTTTCAGTCTTCGATTATAATCACACTTTATAATACTTTTTGAGAAAAGATAACTTAAAGGCAATTGAAAATCACAGTAAGACATGATCATTGTCCAGCACTTACCTCACTGTCAGTACTTTAATGATTCTCCTTTCAGGCAGAAAAGGTGACTCTTTGAGGAAGTTTGGAAAGGGTCTTAGGGGGACACAGGTCACTCGGACCCTAGGTTGAGGTGATCCCTTATTCTCATACAATCTTTTTTGTATTGCTATCAAATCAGGCACAACAAGTTCTCATTGCCTATGTCATCATAGGTAGTTATATATCTAAATATTTCCATAGAAAATTATAATCATGTGTCAGACACTTAAATAATTGAATATGTCTGCTTTCAGAATTTAATTTTGATGTACTGTTTCAAGTCATTTTGTTTAAATGCAGATTATTAAAACTGTACATAGATTTTTTAAAATTAAAGTAATTTATTTAATGTTAAAATATAGACTGTACAGCAAAACAACATTAATCCACAGTTTCTTCTGCTCTATTTTATATTTTTTTTTTCCTTGCAAGAAAGCACGCAGTTATGTTTCACATTTGAATGTATTCATGTGGTATATTTTATGTACATGTGTGCATTACATTAAAGAATAAATACCATGTGAAAAATTCTAGGTATTGAATTAATGTACAGTACAACCAACAATATTACAAATATTGAAAGAAAAATACATTACACACCTTCACAAAGATACTTTCATATCAAAATAAAATTTAATAGTAAGTTGTGCAGTGTAAAATTTATTTCTTAGACCTGCAGTAGCATACTTTACATGATGAGCATATTTGACTGCACTGAATGAGAGTAAAATGAACAAGGCATAGGAATCAGTTTTTATACAATCAGCTGGCAAAGATAGTTGTAATAAAAGAGGAAACCACTGGTTTTGTCTGCACTGATAAAACAGCAGAAATGCTATTACCACAGTTGCTTTGTTATTTTGATTTCTGCTTTCCATTTGCTACTTTTGACTTCATGGATGGAAATTTTTTGTTCAGTCATCTGCAAAATGTAATACATATGCTAAGTTTGATGACAATGTCCCAGTGAGGTTATAAAAAGATACAAAAATGTATTTGAGATGCTAACACTGAAACTTTACCCTAACATTTATTTTTTCCAGTTTTCATTAAATCTATAGATCTCTTTGATTTGCCATCATTTAAGTCATGTTGCTGTATACAATTGTTAAATTTCATTTCTCATACTTTTTTTAACTAATTTGAGCTTTCTAGTTATTGATTTACATAAGACTGAATTACTCTTCTATTTCTGTATGCCTCCGGAGCTATATGCATTTGTAACATTTCTTAAGAATTTTTTTCAAATATTATTATAAATCAAACCTTAAAGTAGTGAATGTTTCACAGTGGTTAATGGCAGAAGAAACTAATTTTGGGGCCAAATATACAACTGCTATTCTGTTCAGTATTCCTGATAATTTCTTCCATTACACAACTTCTCTCTCTCTCTCTCTCTCTCTCTCTCTCTCTCTCTCTCAAACACACACACACACACACACACACACACACACACACACAACACCTGATAATTTCTTCCATTACACAACTTCTCTCTCTCTCTCTCTCAAACACACACACACACACACACACACAACAACAACAACAACAACAACAACAACACACTCTACTGAATGAATAATGTTCATTAAGATTTCAATTTCTCATGTGTATTTTATAAACAATTCTTGGTGACAGGACTACAGTTTTCCTCAATAAGACCTGTCAAATGTAAATTGTGGGATCATTATGTGTGGGAATAAATAACATTGAGTTTCTTATGCTCCATGAATGCCACATAAATAAAGTTCATCACATTGGAAATAACTAAAATATACTTCTATATAAAACAGGGCATGTAGCAAGTAGATTCAAGGTAACAGAAAGTATCAACAAAGGAGACCGTAATTCTGATTCAGTGTAAATAATATGCCACATCTCAAGCCAACTGTTAAAAATAGAATAACATTTTACATGTTTATGCTTTTCAGCTGCTCTTTTCAAATTGACCATTACACTGGAACCCGTTGTGAGCTTTACAAGAAATAAGTGCTGTAGATGACTATGATATTGCTCAGTAATCCTTCATATTTTACAAATTTTAAATTTAAAACATTATACTATTACATACATAAAGAGTTAGTTTTTACTGTTCAGTTCAGGCGACCAGAACGTGCATCAGTAATTGCGCCCCAAAGTTCGATGATAAAATCATCAGAAAATCCAAATTCTTCAAGTTCTGAGTTGTCAATTGCTTCAGCAAAATCCATACTGTTGGCTTTTCCTTGAGCTTGTTCCCATATCAGAGTAGCTGAAAATTTAAAGTAATTTCAGTAGTTGTAATAACAAAGCAAAAATTATTTTATTAAATTCTATCAGATTATTTGTGTTTCACATGTATGTTTCATATGGGGCTAAGTCAGCGAGGTCATGAAGTGTCTCAACTGCCTGCACATGCTTTGGCACATATAATAACATATGACATAACTCAATTTTACAAAGTAAACATTGTCATTTCTATGTATAGAGACATATAGTCAGAAGAGATGCTTTTAATTTCAGTTGTCTTTTATCAGTGGTGTTATATATGAAATCATTTATCCATGTGATAAAACACTAAGTTAACATCATAAAGGAGACCTGTCAGGTATGTGGAATGAGTCAAGTTATACGCCCATAGGCAAATGCAGCACTGCACGCTACTCCTGTAAAGTAACTAACAACAGTGCTAATCTACTCTCGAGTGCTTACATGTATTTCAGTAGTTGTAATAACAAAGCAAAAATTATTTTATTAAATTCTATCAGATTATTTGTGTTTCACATGTATGTTTCATATGGGGCTAAGTCAGCGAGGTCATGAAGTGTCTCAACTGCCTGCACATGCTTTAGCACATATAATAACATATGACATAACTCAATTTTACAAAGTAAACATTGTCATTTCTATGTATAGAGACATATAGTCAGAAGAGATGCTTTTAATTTCAGTGGTCTTTTATCAGTGGTGTTATATATGAAATCATTTATCCATGTGATAAAACACTAAGTTAACATCATAAAGGAGACCTGTCAGGTATGTGGAATGAGTCAAGTTATACGCCCATAGGCAAATGCAGCACTGCACGCTACTCCTGTAAAGTAACTAACAACAGTGCTAATCTACTCTCGAGTGCTTACATGTATATTAGGAGAAAAATAACTGCTTTGAAAAAAATCCACTACTGCTCCTCTTGTACTACTTAGTTGCTACTTCTATGTAATACTTCAAACAAATCATATACGTGATTTTACACAGACCAAATCACCTGTTTGTATACTGACAAAGTCAGGGTCAGTTTAATACAAGATACATTGGAACTTGCAACCCTCAGTGAAAATACTCAGATAAATTTCAGAAGGAATTGCTAATGAGGTATTTACTTTGTTGCTGATTATCTGGGGATTTTCAGTTTACTACCAGATGTCTACCAACAATTTGTTATAGAGTTTTGCACTAAAGTATAAAACTCTGTTCTGAACAGTAGGTAGGGTATGCATAGTGCATAAGAATCACCCATTTCCAAAATCTGTTAAATCCACTTTTTTCCATTATTAACTTTTCTTTGTGCCAAAAGTTCAAGGTGCATGCTGCATAGTTTAGAACATAATCCAAGTTCCAGTAGCTGCTACTTCTGTTATAAAAGTAACTCCAAAGTTTGGACTTCCAGTCTCTGTTATATCCACAATGGCACAGTTCCAGTAGATGTTAAATTTGGACTACAATACAGGACCTAAAACAGTTATATTCAGAGTGTATTTAATGCTCTGAAAAAGATACATTTCCAAAACCCATTATTTCAGTGCACTTGTCAAATCGTATTTAGAATACATTTTAAACATTATGTTAATTTCTCTTGTGAGGTAAATGCAACTTTAGTTTGTTTAGTTTTCTGTATTTTACATTTTTTATACTGGTATACCTGTAAAGTTGAATTTTGGCACAAATACACATTATTGAGTAACAGCTGGTTGGAGAGATTGAAAAGGTAGTATAGTCAAAAAACACTATGTTGAACCTCAGTTATCGTTATGGCACTACTGGAAACTTTGGGACTATCCACAAACTTGGATTAGATGCACTTGTTGCTGACTGAAGACATCTCCTAAAGGTGCCATGAAACCTCCTTCTCCATGACACTTTCGGTTCAAGTCTTCAAATAGGGTATTAATTAAAAAGAAAGGTCACAGCACTATTACTATTCAAGGGGAATAAAGCTGTAAGTCTGATATAGGTTGAGGTAAAAATATCTGCAAGAAGGGTAAATACTGGATGGAAGTAAAACCAGCAGAGATACGTAAAGGTGTCATGGTCAAACCATAAAAATCAAACTTGCAACAGTCCATTCACAGAACCACTATGGACTCAGTTTGGATGGGCATTAATGAACTTTTACTCCACAAGAACGTCTTCAAACACAGTCTGGAGCTGAACTGGATGAAGATTCTGATGTTAAAGAGCTACCTGATGAGGCTGAACAGCAGATCAGTATTTGATGTAAAAAGTAATGATATCATAATTATGTGTTACTTTAATATAGAGATGACAGCAATTGTTCAAAAAGTTAATTTATAGGTATGTACTATGTTATTCTTTCTAATGGACACGAATAATTTTGTTACAGGAATAAATACTGTGAAATGTCTATGTTATTTTTCATTTGTTCCCATCATTTTTAAACCAAAACATTTCCAGAAACTGTTGCATCCAGATTGCAGTGCCAAAAGTAGTTATGTTCAAAGTAAAATACTTGTTTCAAATAAAAATAATGTGGTGTGATTTATGGAAGTATAAATATAAATCCAAAAAATGAAAGAAAATTTTAATAAATAAACAATAACAATAAAACCAAATACCAACTGAGTGACAGGTTTGTTCTCATTTCTACATCTAAATCTACATCTATACTCTACAAACCATTGTGAGGTGCATGGCAGAGGGTACATCCCATTGTACAGTTATTGGGGTCTCTTCCTGCTCCATTCACATATGGAGTGCATGAAGAATGATTGTTTGAATGCCTGCCTCTGTGTATGCAATAATTATTCTAATCTTATCCTCATGATCCCTGAGTGAGCGCTACATAGGGGATTGTAGTATATCCCTAGAGTAATCATTTAAAGCTGGTATTTGAAACTTGTTAATAGACTTTCTCGGGATAATTTATGTCTATATTCAAGAGTCTGCCACTTCAGTTCCTTCAGTATCTCTGTGAAACTCTCCCTTGGATTAAACAAACCCGTGACAATTTGTGCTGCCCTTCTCTGCATACATTCAACATCCCCTGTTAGTCCTATCTGGTACAGGTCCCACATACTTGAGCAATATTCTAGGACGGATCACATGAGTCATTTGTAAGCAATCTCTTTAGTAGACTGATTGACTTCCCCAGTGTTCTGCCAATAAACCAAAGTCTGCCATCTGCTTTACTCATGACAGCCTATGTCTTCATTCCATTTCGTATCCCTACAAAGTGTTACACCCAGTTGTTTGTATGAGTTGATGGATTCCAACAGTGACTCATTGATATTATAGTTAAAGGATACTATGTTTTTTCGTTTTGTGAAGTGCAAAATTTTACATCTCTGAACATTTAAGGCACGTTGCCAATTTCAGAACCATGTTGAAATCTTATCAAGATCTGACTGACTATTTATGCAACTTCTCTCAGATAGTACTTCATTACAGATAACTGCATCATCTGCAAAATAACCTGATTTTACTATTAATATTGTTTGCAATGTCATAATTATACAACATGAACAGCAAGGGTCCAAACACACTTCCCTGGGTCACACCTGAAGTTATTTCTACATCCGACAATGACTCTCCATCCAAAAAGTCCTCAATCCAGTCACAAATTTCACTTGATACCCCATATGATCATACTTTCAACAACAAGTGAAGGTGTGGTACTGAGTCAAATGCTTTTCGGAAATCAAGAAACACTGAATCTCCCTGGTTGCCTTGATCCAAAGGATTCAGTATGTCATGTGAGAAAAGTGCAAGTTGGATTTCGCATAATTGATGTTTTTGAAAACCATACTGGTTGGCATTGAGGAGGTCATTCTGTTCAAGATACCTCATTATGTTTGAGCTCAGAAGATGTTCTAAGAATCTACAATAAATCAATGTCAAGGATATGGGATGGTAGTTTTGTGGATCACTTCTACTACCCTTCTTGTAGAGGAGTATGACCTGTGCCTTTATCCAAGAACTGGGCACGGTTTTTTGTTCGACGGATCTGCGATAGATTATAGTGAGAAGAGGGGCTAATTCAGCCACAAATTCAGTGTAGAATATGACATGGATTCCATTGGGGCCTGGAGCTTCATTCAGTTTTAATGATTTCAGCTGTTTCTCAAAACCACTGATACTCATACTATTTCATTCTACTTTTCAGTGATATGAGGATTCAATTGGGGCAATTCTCCTGGGTTTTCTACAGTAAAGAAACATTTGAAAATAGTGTTAGACATTTCAGCTTTTGCTGTGTTACCCTGAATTTCAGTTCCTGTCGCATTCGCTAGGGACTGGACACTAACTTTGGTGTCACTAACAGCCTTTACATATGAACAGAATCTACTGGGTACATATTCTGAAAAATTTTGTTTCATGGAGATAACAGACTTTGGAAATGGTGGACTCATATTGAGATTACTTTTACTTCTGCTATGGTGCAGGTAAACTGCTCAATTCATCTCAAATTCATTCCTGTTATTAACCACAAATATCATTAGGATGTATATATATTGGTCCCTGAAGAAGCTTCTGCAAGATGTTAAGTTGTCAACTTTGTGCATGCTTCTATGGAATAAATACTTTTGGGACCTTTGTTATATTGCCTCAGAAGATTGTGCCACAGAACAGTAGTGAGTGGGAATATACAAAATATGCTGGCAATGTCAAGTGATAAAATTCTTCTTGAAAGAATTGATTCATTACCACTACTGAGAAACCCTGTATTTTTTAAAACTCTCTAAGAGCTTGTGTTACATTTGTATAATTTTGGTACCTCAGCATCACAGCTATTTTTCATATATTTTATGATAATGTGAAATGTTCCTTAAAAGTATGCTGCTCATTGCATCATACAAACAGATAATTACATGGCTCTCTTCTTTCACATGGTCTCTAAAGAGTGTGATGGTAGTTTCAAAGATACTAAATGAAAGGAGGGTTTATACTATCCTTAAAAAGACTTTCTGTTACAATTCCATTTTTCAGCGATTTGTTTTCTAGTGGGCCCATAGCATGCATGAGGTCGAAGAACGACATATTTTTGGTATGGGTTTCTGCTACACTATTAATATATTTACTCATAGTGATTAAAAAGTTACACAACAAACCCATTTTGACATTTTTGTCATTGTCAAGCACACCTGTGCAGATGATATTATAGGTATAATATTGTTCCTTAGATCTATGTAAATTCCTATGTTTACATATGACATGTTATGCTCATATCTTAGCTGGTGTGATTCAGCCCATGTTGCGTCCTGGAGCATATCAGTTGTCTTTATGTTATGTTATGATCACATTATTTCCATGTACTTTCATTTGAGTGATCTCAGTAAAATTATTTTTTACCGCTTTCTGGCAGCTCTGACTCCATCGATATTGTTTGTTTACATCGGAATTTATTTTTTATGGAAAGCCACTGATTATGTGTAATTTTTGGAGATAGTATTTTATTATGTATGTTAAATCACAAAATACTGTCTCTAAAAATTAAATGTAATCACTGACTTTCTGTGAAGTATAATTTCCATTGTAAACATATAGCATCACTGGAGCCAGAGCTGTAAAAATAATTTTACTGAGATCACGCAAATAAAAGCATATAGAAATAACATGATTATAACATAACAGAAAGACAACTGATACTTACTCTCCAAGATGCAATATGGACCATGTCATACCAGCTAAGACGTAAACATACTGAGACCAATGTAGAGATAGAAACTAACATAGCCGTATGGAATAGTAGTATACCTATACCATCCTCACAGATATGCTTGATAATGACAAAAATGCCAAAATGAATTTGTCATGTAGCTTTGTGATCAGTATGAATAAATAAATAAATAGTGCAGCAGAAACCTGTATCAAAAATAAAACTCTATTTTTCTTACTGTTATTTTAACGAACTCTTCTGCAGAGCAATAATTCTGTTATGGCATATAGTATCAGGCTTTCCCCACTCCGTAACTTATGCCAAAAACATGGTTGGAGCGGCCCATAGAACAATAATGTTATGTCCAAGTACTTGACTAAGTATTTTATATAGGCTTGTTTCTCCCAGAATTGTACCTGACTGCAAGCTGCTGAAAACTATGATTAATGGCAAGTTAATTTTCTGTGAGCCACCAAACAGCATTATTAATGAATACAAAAGCATTTTCCTACAAATTCAAATAGTTTTAATTTAATTTAATTCACAATGCATGTAAAATTATTTAACAAATTTCTCTCTGGAATAGTAAATAGATTAAAAACATTCTTACCAAGTTCAGCATCATTTATGCCCATAAATGAATCAAGTAGACTGTTGATTTTGTCAATAGCTACTTTAGCTACATCGTCAAGCTGAAAAATGTAACAAAACATGTTAAGATGATTTTATCCATCATAGTAGAAGTTGATCACATTGTCTGTGGATTAAATTACTCATACAAATACAGCAACTAGCCTTTAATTTGAATTACTTGGTTTGAGGCGTGTTTTTGAGGATTTCACTCCTCTTGATGAAATTTTAAATGTTGCAGCTGTCTGTCTTTTATTCTGCAGTCAGTAGCAGCATGAATCAATAGGCTTTCTATGTACATAACTATGTATACCAAAGTGTACAAAAGAGCATATAATATGCACACAAGAATCAAACCAGGAACTAATGATTACAGACTGAAACAAAGCTGCAACATTCAAAATGCAGTCAACAAACTGACAACAAAAATGTAGCTGTATTAAGAGAAGTGCTAAGAGACTGAATAAAAGCCTGAAATCCATCTTATCATGAAACATGTTATTACAATTAGCTGATTGTTTAATTTCTTAAATTGAACATATTTAAAAATAAAATATGCATTCATAAAACTTATAAAGATATATTCTGTCAAAATCTTTCTGGTAATTTTATATGTTAAATGTGTACATTTCAGAATGTACCTGCATGCCTTTGGAAACTGCACTTACCTGATCATCTACAGTATGCTTCTAAAACTGTCTGTATACTCATTTAGAGTTAATGGTTACCATTTGCAACTCTTGAATTTTTATTTACTCACCTCTGGCTGAATCTGGGCTGGTCCATTAGCACTGAACCTTATTGTTTCTTTCCCAGAGCCAAATGCAGGTTTCTTGTTCTTCCGACGATCAGCATGTGGTCCTACATGAGCTGTAACAAAACAGGGAATTCCTTATTGAAACTAACATTTTTACTTTTTTTTTAAGCCACCTCATAATACAGAATTTTGCATACAATTAGGTAACTATTATTTTTATGAACTCTTCATAAAATGTTAATATCAATTGTGTCCCCCCCCCCCCGTCTCCCCTCGTCAGCTTCCATAATATATGAACCATGGTCTTTACCAAAGTGGAGTGGCTTGCTTACTTGTACAATACAGACACATGTACCCTAGGTGCTTCCACAATGGATGGGTGTCTATGGAAAGGGGGGACTGCAGCCTTTTCAGTAGTTGCAGTGGCAACAGTCTGGTTGATTGATTGATCTGATCTTTTAACATTAACCAAAATGGCCTTGTTAAGTTGATAATCAAAAAGTAAGGGGGAAACTATGGCTTTGTTTCCTTTGGAGGTATGTAGCTCCACAGTATGTGTTAATAATGATGGAATACTCTTGTGTGAAATATTTAATAGATAGTCTAGTCCCTTTTTCAGAAACCCAGGTGGGAACTACTCAGCAAGATGTTGTCAAAAGGAAAAACAAAACTAACCATCTATGGATCAGAGTGTGCATTGTTAGGTCCCTTAATTGGGCAGGCAGGTTGGAGAATCTAAAAGAGGAAATGGATGGATTGAAGTTAGATAGAGAGGGATTTAGCGAAATATGGTTCCAAGTATGACAAGATCTCTGGTCAATGGAGTATAGGGTCATAAAAACAAAATGAACCATTGGTAATGAAGGAGTAGGTCTAATAACAAAAAATAAAATATAAATGTGGGTAAGCTACTGTGAACAACAATGTGAATGCATTATAGTAGCCAAGACAAACTTACAGACATGAAGCCAAAATCTGCCACACTACTACAAGTATGTTTCTTACTAACTCCACATGTGGTGAAGAGACTGAAAGAATTTGTGAGATGAAAGAAAGTATTCAGATACCTAAGGGAGATGAAAATTTGACAATGATGGGGCACTGGAATTCAACAGTAGGGAAAGGAAGAAAAATAAAAATAGTAGGAAAACATAAATGAAAGGGGAGCTGCCTGGTAGAACTTTGCGCAGAGCACAATGTAATTGTTGCTAACACTTGGTCTAAAACTCATGAAGTATTTTGAAATAAGATTTTAAACTCAAAAACATTTACAGGTGCAGATGATGTCTCTGACCATAATGTATTGGTTATGAACTGCGGATTAATACTGAAGAAATTTGAGAAATGTAGGAAATCATGGAGATGGTACCTGGTTAAAGTAAAAGAACTAGAAGTTGTTGAGAGTTTCACAGGAGGCATTAGGCAACAATTGACATATTATTCATTTATTTATTTGAGTCAGAAACATGGTTACAACCATTAAAATTAAATGAAAGAAAGGAAAATCAAGTTACACTATTGTTGACCAAAATCTTGCAACTCCAGTTGCACTCAGACTCACAGACAGAAGATCTGTACTGGATGCAGGGCACAGTTGAAAATCCAATAGGTGCTCCACAGTCTGTAGTTCTCTATAGTCACATTTGATGATACCACCAAGGAAGTGCCATTTCTGGAGGTTACTCCTGGTTCTTCCAGCTCCAGAGCAGTTGAGTGACCTCCACATGATCCAATTCTATTCAAGCCAAGGTGGAAGGGTTTCAGGAGGGAGAGGCCAGGTAGAGTTATTCTCAAGTTGAGAAATCCACAATTGTTTCCAGTTCTAAAGTTCCTGTGAGTCTGAATAGAACAAAAGTCTCCAAAAACAAAATAAATGGAAGTCATTTGCCAACAAAGCAAGTTTCAAGTTCACAAGATAAATAATTAAGTACCACAATGCTTCAAATATTCAGTCACTTTAAGTAACTAAATAAAACAATATTCAGAAAGACATGGATGACATCTCTGCACTTTTGTCTTCTTGTATAAAAATCCATACCAAGTATCCCAGGCTGCATCTCACTGGATGTTGCTATGTGTTAGAGCACTCTTAAACTTCTTCCTGGGGTTCCAGGGCCATCATGTGAGTCAGCTGCCTTGCTGCTTCCATCCTGGAGATGAGGTGTTCCACATAGTAATCCTGAGTATTATCCGGTTGAAATGGAAAGAGTGCATCCATCGTTGATTGGGACTCATGACCATGGAGAAAAAAGAATGGTGTGACACCTGTAGTGTCTTACTTCACTGTGTTGTATGCAAATGTCACAATGGGCAGTACTATGTATGGTAAGCAGTCATCATCCTGTGGGTGATGTCACAATGCAAAATTATATCTGACACTAGTCTTGACTGGAAAACTTTTCCACACACTCCGTGCTTCAAAATGGTTCCATCTACAAGGAACTTTGGAATTTCTGAAGCTTCAGCAGCTTTAGTGACAGCATAGTGGGTTAGGTAGTCAGTGCACATATTATCCATTGATTCCCATTTGTACTCTTTGGCAACCTCCCCAAGAGGTTGATTCTAATTCAGTGAAATGGTGCCACTGCAGGCAAGATTGGTATCAGATTCCCTGGAAGTAACTGCAGCACATGCTTAAATTACTGGAATTCCTTACAGTGACCCACATAGTGTCTAATGGGTTTGTAGGGACCTGGCCAGTGATACCTGTGTCTGATTTATCTAAAGGCTTCACAAATTCCAGGTGATCAGACATTAGAGTGTCATGGAAATACTTCAGAATAGCTTGCTGTAAATGAGGTGGGATGATAAGCAACCATTGCCATCCCATTGGATCATAGCTCCTCTTATACAATTCTCTGTTTATTACCTGGAATTATACTTTGGTTGGTTCCTCCTCCTTCAAGGCTTCTATGATTTTCAGCACTGTTGGATCTTCCTTCTGTTCAACAGTAATATTAGTTAATGTGGTGATCATTGATGTTTCATACACACTGCTGTGTTCCACCAAAGGATTCCTTGAAAGGCGGCCAGCAACCATTTTTTTACATCACTGTAATGTCCCGCTCCTGAAGCCTCAGTGCCTGTTTCGGTAGTCGACCTGATGGTCCTTTCAGGCTACTTAGCCAGCAGAGAGTATGGTGGTCAGTCACAAAGGTGAATGGTTTGCCAAATAAACATGGCTGGAACTTGTTGGTGACCCAAAACACTTTGCAAGACACTCCTTCTTGCTTGTAGAGTAGTTCATCTTAAGACCTGAAGAATACTCTGGAGCATAAGCTATCACCTTTCCAGCACATCTTGAATTAGCACTAGAACTGCTCTTACCCCATAACTGCTAGCATTAATGTGGACTTCTGCCTCAGCATTCTTGTCATACAATGCTAGGGCTGGAGAAGATATTAGCTGGAAAGATCTTTTTTGCACCTCATTCCAGGAACATTTGGCAGTAGTTCTTTCAAGGGATGTAGCTTGGTATTGAAGTCCTCTATGAATTGCTGCTAGTAAGAGTACATTCTTAGAGAAATTCTCATGTCATAAATGCGTTTAGGAGTCAGAAAATCGGTGACTTCTCTTATTTTCTCTGGATCGAGACAGACGCCATCACTGTTCACTAGATGCCCTAAATATTTTAATTGCTGGGCAGTGAGGAGGGATGTTTTCAGATACATGCAGAGGTCTGTAATCTGAACACATTCCAACATGGTTGTCAGGTGGTTTAAATTTTTTTCAAATGTATTTGAAAAAAACAACAGTGTCATCCAGGTAGCAAAGATGCATCATGCATTCGAGGAATCGAAGCAGATTGTCCGTCATAAGTTCGAAGATGGCTGGAGAATTACAGTGTCCTAATGGCAAAACTTACAGAGGCCTTCAGGTGTTATGAAGGCAGTTTTTTCAGTCATCACCATCAACCTTGATTTTCTAATAGCCTGTCTGCTTGTCCATAGTTGAGAAACATTTTGCTCGTTTCAAGCAGTCTACAGTGGCAACAATGCATGTCAATGGATAGACATCTTCTTTGTGGTTTTTATCTGTCACAGAGAGTCGACACACAAATGCCACATGCTGTCCCATTATTAAAAACAGTAACTGTGGCAGCAGACTATATGGAATGTAGTAAAACAAGAGACAGGACAACCAGCCACAAAATAGTATAACATCACTATTGAACAAAATGGAAGGGCTGTAAATGATGAGTCAAAGGTAGTAAGTATATTCAACAGTCATTTCTTATATAGTTTAGAAAATATAGGGACAAATAGATCAGGAGGAAAAATCAGAGCAGTAAGTTGAAAAACGAACACTAATAAAATTCAGTCATATGAATACATCACGAACTTCTCTCTGTGAAAATAACAAAATTATATATTCTCTCAAAAATAAAAGCTCATGTGGTTTTCATGGAGTTTCCAATAGAGTGCTAAATATTTGTTCCCATATATATAGCCCTGTCTTATCTGAGACATGTAATGAATCACCACCTCATGGCATGTTTCCAGAGAGATTGAAATAAGTCATTGTAAAATCCCTTTTTAGGAAATGTGATAGGAAATATGTCAATAACTACTGACTTGCTTCATGCTGGCATAATTTTCCAAACTTTTTGAGAATATGATGTATCCTAGAATTATCTCACCTGAGCAACAATAACTCCTCAGCAAATCATAGCTTGGATTTCAGAAGAGTTGCTTTACTGAGAATACCATTTACATTTTCACTCGCCAGAGTTTACAAGCATTAAATAACAAATTAGTGCTGGTTGGTATTTTCTGTGACCTGTCTAAGGCATCTGACTGTGAACTACAATATTCTACAAGAAAAACTGATGTGTTATGCGACTGATGATACAGCCACCCAATGTCATATCTAATCAAAAGAATGCAGAAAGTTTTACTTAGTAATTCAACCTGTGTAGTCCAGGGACATTATTCTGATAGGTGACAAATCACATATGAGGCTCCTCAAGGCTGAATCTTAGATCAACTATGGTTCCTCATATATGTAAATGATCCTCTGTCTAATATACAACAAGCAGGATTAATTCTTTTTGCATATGACACTAATATCATAGTCAATCCATGCATACATACAGCAACAGAAGAAAAGTACGATTGAGGGATTTTATGTGAATGATCTCACCTTCAATTTTAAAAAGACTCAACATATTCAGTTATGCATGCCAGGGGGTACTACACCAATAATAAGTGCAACACATGGTGAGGAAATAATAAATAGGGTGAAAACTCCAAAATTCTTAGTTTCCCATAATGATGAGAATTTAAACTGGAAAAAGCACATTTCAAACTCCTAAAACAACTTAGTTCATCCACATTTTCTCTTAGAATCATTGCAGATATTGGGGAGAGGCAAATCAGCAAGTTGACATATTTTGCATATTTTCATTCAATAATATCATATGGAATCATGTCCTGGGATGACTCATCTTTAACACATTGAGTGCCATGCCCATAACATTACATTGCCTTTGATCTTGGAAAGGATGCCATACCCATAATATTTTTGGTACAACATCGTACTGAGCACTGCCATGCTACAGTCTGATTAAAATTACTTGATAGCTGACACTTTATGCGTTGGCGCCGGTTTCCTCCAAGAGTGCTTTACACCATGCCCAAACTGTTCATGGTTACCAAATTGCCACAACAATTCGTCTGTTCACTTCCAATTATTTTCTTTCTTGGTGTATTTTCATGTTGAATCATGTGTCTGGCACTTTTATTTCATATTTCATCACACATAAAACAACGGTGACAAAATACACATTTACCAAACATTACTGGATACTTCCACACAAGATGTGATTTAGTGTCACATATAGTTATCATAATCACAGAGACTGATTTACATTAGAGAAACTTGGAACCACATTGCATGAGGCTGAGTTTTTGAAGGCTGCAATTCATTGTTACAACTGGGTAACCACAGTTATAACTAATTTACCCACTGTTGTGTAATAATGCAATGGCTAGCGTACAAGCCTGAGGTACTGAAGGTTGCAGGTTTGAACCTCATCTAATATAGCATTTTATTAATTTCTTTATCTAATGAAAAGAGTTTGATTATTATTTTTATTCAAATAATTAGTTTGAATGTATGATTTTTTTAAAATTTTATTTATGATCCTTTGCCGCATAATTTTCATCATCATACTGACTTTATTCGCTATTTTTTTCTGGTTGTGTTGCCTATAATCTGCAACCAGTAGCCAAAGAGGACTGCTCATCAGTTGCTAGCATCGCAGCTCGTGTAGCCAAGTTTCATGTAGCTAACAACAGCGAGAAATTAAAATTTCCTTTTAGCACTGAAACTGAATTTTTTCTGTCTTGAGTTTGCTTGTAAAGGTTAGCTTTAATCACCATGAACAAAGTGACAATGATTTTAGTTCTGCTGCAGACTGTTCACCTCTATTTTCTTGGCTACTTTGCACATCGTGAGGTGGAGGTTAGCTTAGGACACGAGTTTAAATTCAGGGCTACAAAATGCATTATCTGCCACAGGTTACTCATTGGTCACTTGAAATCATCTGTTGACAGAACATCTTGCATTTCTGATATTCCTCATGGCAGCCACTTCAAACATTGCTCCGTGTTACACATTAACAGCATTTGTGAAGTGACCCTCTGTGTTTGTGTCATGTTTGTATGTCACCTATTACTTAGCAGTAGTTGGCAGACAATGCGGCAATACTGTAGCAGCAAGTGACAGACGTCAACTGTCAACTAATTTTAATCAGACTATAGTCATATTGCAGATCTCCCACATCATCCCCTACACTCTGTTACGGAGTATGAGACTTCCTCATCATAGTAATATAAAGAGTGTGGCAGTCCTCATTCAGATTTTGTGCCCAAAATGTTATAGGCATGGCATTCTTTCCGTCATTCAAAGCAATACAACATTCTAGGCAAGGCATCAAAGTGTTAAGAAAGAAAGACTTAGTTGCTCAAAAATGTGCTGTAAGAATAATATGTGGTGCTCACCCATGATCATCCTGTGGACAGCTGTTTAAGGATTTGGGCATGCTGATTACTGTAACACAGTACATTTATTCCCTCCTGCAGTTTGTCGTAATGAATCCACTTTAGTTCAAAAGGAACAATGATGTAAATAATTACAATAACAGAGGGAACAATAACATTCATTACTCCACATTAAGGTTGTGTTTAATGCAGAAAGGGGGTGCACAATGCTGCAACTAACATTTTTGTAAGCTTTCCCAGTGATATAAAATGTCTGACAGACGGTAAAGTAAAATTTGCAGTCTGAAAATATTTCTCCTTGGCAACTTCTTCTATTCCATAGATGAACTGTTATTATAGTGCTGTGTAAAAGGTGATGGATAGAAATTATTAACTCACATCTGTAAGTTTAATAATTAAGGAAAATAAAAAAGATCACCTTATAAATGTCCAGTATGTAGCCACATTTACAAACTGATTTGCAAAGCAAATGTAAAATGACTCCTTCCACACCATAATGATTTATCATGCAAATAATATATTGAACATGAAACTAACTAACTACACTGATTAGCCAACACATTATGACCACCTGCTTAATAGCTGATTCTGTGTATCGCAGAACTGACAGTGTGTTAGTAGGTCCGTGGAGGTATGTGGCATTAGATGTCTATGCACAGGTCATGTAATTCACATAAATAATGGGTCACTAATCTGCGTATGCGGGAATGATGCCTTATAACGACCTGGATGGTTTCCACAGGCAAACTTGGTCACTGAGACAGCAACATGAGTTCACTAGAATGCTCCTCAAGCCATTGTAGCATGGTTCTGGCTCCAAGATGCTGACAATTATACTGCTGAAAGATGACATCACTGTCGGAGAAGACATGAAGCACGAAGGGATGCAGATGGTTCGCAACTATCAGCGTGTCTTTGATTAGTACCACAGGTCCCACACAAGTGCAGGAGAATGTCTCCTGTAGCATAATACTGCTCTCACCAGCCTGCATCCATGATGCACTGCCTGTTTTGAGCCAATGTTCACCTTGATGATGGCATTTGTGCAGATGACCAGCGACCTAATGAACCAAAAATATGATTCACCTGAAGAGCCAACATGTTCCCATTGATCAACAGTCAGATCCCAATGGTCCTGCACCCACTGCAATCATAATTGATAATGTTGGGTCAACATGTGAACACATAAGGGTGGTCTGCTGCAGAGCTCCATGTTCCACAATGCACGATGAATGGTGTGCTCTGAACCACTTGTGTGTGCACCAGCATTGTACTCTTTCAGCAGAGATGCCACAGATCACCATCTATACCACTTTGCAGAGCAGAAAAGGCTCTGAATCCCATGTTCTGTGAAAAGTTGTGGACGTCCAACCATTTAGCACTAGCGGTAGTTTCATTGTCCTTCTACCTCTTTCTGTAGATGCTCACGACAGTAGCACATGAACACTCAACCAGCTTTGTTGTTTTTCAGATTCTGTTCACAGGTTCTGTGAAGTAATAATTTGCCCTTTGTCAAAGTTGTTTATCTTAATGGATTTACCCATTTGCAGTCCATATTTTCACTAATGTGATCCCCCATTCTTGTCTGCTCCATTTACATACGTTTGTCACCACACCACGTGCCTGCAACACCACCAGGCAGCATCAAATGTAATGGTGGGCAGTGATCATAATGTTTTGGTTTATGAGTGTAACTTCATAAGGACTACAGGAGAGGGCTCCCTGAAGAGGCAATAATATCATTTTGCAGCACCTTATCCACTTCCTCCTGGAATATCTGTCATTCAACTGGCAACACTCCATATGAGTGCTGACTAATTGGTGGATGATCCCCAGTGTTGATATGGTGTTCTAGCATGGGCTGTATGGTCTATCTTTTCACCACTCCTGCTCAGAAAGCATCTAAAAACTGATGTAGAATGGCTATCACTTGCTATTGTTGTTGCTCACTCAGGCCAGATTATAATGGCAATTCAGGAGGAGCTTCTCATGCCCCCTCCCCCTCCCCTGAGTTATATATGTAATAGTAGCAGAGCATAATTCTTCATTAGTGATACTAAGCTGCCCTTCCTGGACTGGTTCAGTTGCCCTATGCACATACGTTTAAGGGATGAGTTGTGGGTGCTCATGACAATTAGTGATCCAAACTTCTCCTTGATCAGCCACAATGCTTATGATCATCATTGGCATATAAATTTATTTTGTGGGGCTGAATAGCTTTTTGCAATCAACAGAAGTTTTACAGTTTAGTTAAGCATCTTGATTGATGACTGAAACTTGTCTCAGTAATGATAGCAGGATAACAGCATTTTCAATGGCAAACAGCCACCCTGAGCAATCTTTGTTATCTGTGCTTGTAGGAATAGTTTCATTGATCTGTAGCTCTAGTCTCCCACAATCTATGATTGCTTGTGACGCCTGAAAGAAGGCCCATCTGATAACAGCATGAGTACATTATGTTAAAGTGCCAAATTGGAAAGGCTGTGTTCTGCCATTGATAGTTATTCTTGCAATACATGTTCCTGTTGGCTGGATGTATTTCCAATTTGCAACTTTCAGCACAATTACTTTTGTATCATGGAACATAGCCTTTTTTTTAGCTGATGACAATAACCATTCATCATTACAGAAAATGATACCCCTGAGTTGGATAAGGCCTTGACAGATCGGTCACCAATCATGACACTGGTGAGATTCCCTGACATCCTGGTAACTGTGTGGTGGCCTCACTTTCATAGATGATCAACTCTGAAGTCAGTGGCGAAGCAAGAGGCTGGTACCTCTTTATGGTGGTGGGAAATGGCTACAACATGTTGGGGAGTGACCTCCCCAGGGAACAGTGATGAGCTTCATTTCACAGGTCAATTAGAATTGTCTGCAGTTCTGGAGTGAACAGAACTGTTCTGATGGTTGATGCCTGGGGGCACAGTAGTCTTGGAAAATATGACTTCTTTCTCTGCAGTAGCCTACTATGTGTCCAGGATGTCCATAGTGGAAACACATCAGTATGTTGTACTGGTAAATTTGCATTGAGTATGGAGGAAATAATGGTGAGAAGTAATATAACCTCATGTCATGTGTAACTGTCAATCAAGAACATATGATTCCTTCCTCTCCATTTCAGACATACAATAATATGACAAATTTAATTAACAGTAATTTTAAACAACTACAAGGGCAATAGTGAAGACAGTATATAATAATTAAAGAAATGCTTTGCCCCAGTTGTATTATGCACACAAGGGAAGTACTTTGGAACTGTGGCCAGATGTTGGCACATTTTAGTTTTGTCATCCAGAATCAAGTCCAAATCGAAAAGCAGGGCTGTCATTGAAACACAACACTTAGGACTGAAAGCATGTTTATTATGAACACCAACTTATATCCAGAATAGAAATGACCTCCTGGAGAGAGAGTGCAGCATTTATACAAACTCTGAATAGTCCAAAATGCTGACATTTATACATACTTCGAATGTTCCAGAACATGCAAACATTAAAAACATAAGATATTTTGAAAACCTTTCAGAACTGATAAATACTAAACAACAAATAATTACTGGTAGTCAGGTTTGATGCTAACCACTAGACCATATTGTGTGTCCCACAGCTCGTGGCAATGCCCTCTCTCCTGCAGAAAGAATGATCCACTATTTCAGAAGTTCTCACTGGAGCCAACTACAGCAGCCTGGAGCTATCAGTTTCCTGCACCCACAGTCTTTTCACTTCTCTCCTTTTCTGCTCCCACCCTCTCCCTGCCCTCCATCTAACCTCCCCACTCCACCTACCTGTCCTACGCTCTCCCTACCTCATCCCTGCATGCTCCCACAAGCATCTCTTTACCATTCCCACAACCACCCTACTAGAATCCCCCCCTCCCCCCCCCCCCATGCTTTAGCCTCCTGCTTATCCCCACCACCCAGATTGCTTCTCCCACCAAGTGCAGTTGCTCACAGTCTGGCTTCAGCAGCCAGAGACAGTAGTCATGTGTGTGTGAGGTGTATTTTCATGTATACGTGTGTGAGTTGTTTTTGCGTGAATGTGTGTGTGTATGTTGTCTAATTCAGAAGAAGGCTTTTTGGCTGAAAGCTTACTTGTTTAGCAGTCTTTTTGTTATGCCTGTCTGTGACTCAACATCTCCACTATATGGAGAGTAGCAATCTATCCTTTTCATAACCTTGTCATTATTCCATCCTGGATTTTCCACTGTTTGATAACCTGGTTCTAGATCTTCTCAGTGGTCCTCTGTCGGAGTGATGAGCATGGGAGGTGCCGAATTCTATCAGAAAACTGATTTGCAAGTCTGCACAACCACTTTTGCTTCTCATAACACATCTGTTCACAAGTTAGGAGTGTTTTGTTGCCAGTTGCACCTGTGTGTCACCCAAATATAAGTAAATCATTTGGAGAAAAGGTCTGGTGAGTATGGTGGGATGGAAGCTAGTCAAAAGATGGTTTGTGTTTGTTACAACTGTAATATGAGCTGTAAGGCACTGAGCATTACCAAGTTACAACAGGGCAGAAATCTGCACAATTTTGATTTGACTGCACACCAAATGTGATTTTTAGAGTTATGAGTTTAGCGTTCCAAGATGAAGACTCTACCATCCCAAAACAGTGGCAGTATAACCATCTTACTGATGTCTGTGTTTAGAGAATGTATAGTTTTAGTGATAAGGTATGGTGCCATTGCTCACTCATTTTCTTTGTAAATGGTTGGTAGGAGTGACAATTTTAGCAAAGAGAGCAACAAACTTGTCCATCATTGTAGTTGTCTGCAAACATCTGTACATCACGGTTTTAATTCTGGAGTCAGCTGCTAGGTCACTCATAGTGCAGACACTTTGTGAAATTGGAGCCCATTATGTGCAGTTTGATGTGTTGAATGATGAGCAATGTTTACAGTTGCACTGTTGTCCAGTGTCACTTCACAGTTTCCCAACATGGCTTCAATGGCTGCAGTATTTTCTGGACTCACAACGTGGTATGCCTAACCCAGCTGACAAACACTGGCCATGGACTTCAGTCCAAAACTTCTGACACCATTCACAGATTTTCTCTGATGATAGATATCCATTATCTCACTGGCCCTTCATTTTGTAATGAATTTCAAAAGGTTTCACAGCTTCAGTTAGTAGAAATTGAATAACAGAATCCTATTCATCACAGGTGCAAGTTTTAAGTGGGGTTGTCATTTTTATATGATTCGTGGGCCAATGTTCGTGCACCTCTATGATGTTACCATCTTTATGGTTTTTACATTGTTCATGGGCCAATGTTTGTGCATCTTTATGATGTTACCACCATTATGGTTTTCATTTGCCTCACTGTCATTGAAAAACCATGAATATTAATTAATGATAGCCCATTATGGCTACTAGGAGATGCACTCTATAATGATGGTAAAATAAATAAATAAACATATAAATATGTTCATGACCTTTACAGATTTTGCACTGGCAGTGCTTACATGAGCTATCATATGATGGTTTAATAAATCTCAATGTATATAGTGTTTACAAGGAAGAAAGATTAAGGCCTAATGACTCTTTGATTATGAGATATTTAGAGGTGGAGAACAACCTCGCTTTAGGCAAGAAATTGGTTGATGACTTTTCAAAAGAAGCAGTGCAGCATTTGGCTTTCGTGACTTATGGAAATCACAGAAAACTAAATCTGGATGATTGCATGGGGATTTGAACCCTGCTCATCTCAAATACAAAACCAGTACCTTGACTACCTCTTCATTGTTGTAAATGCTGTGCCATCTTAAATCTCTTGAAATACTCCTGTTTTTATTAATGTTCAGAGTCTGATTAAAATATAGTGTGTGGAAACAGTAACATTGCTGACAGGGAGAGTGACTGTGTGGACACTATCAGACTGTTTAGTGTGCACTATGCCCTTGTCATGACTTGTTGATCTGAGTATAATAAAATCATAATTACTCTATATATGAGCTGCATATCATGTATTTTACACCCATCTGTATCTGAGTTCCTTTAGTGGCGACCCATGATGCTCACAAACACTGTACTTGATGCCTACAATGTGCATTCAAACATCACAACAGACGAACAGTGCAGTGCAGATTTGGTGTTTCGTCCTAAATCAGTACCCAAGAAACAGCCCACCTGGATATGGAATACCTACTCAACATGTTCAGTACTGCACAGTAACACACTTAGCACACTCTGCGGGACAAATATACAGGTACAGAGTGTCAGTGCAGTGCTGCACAGCCCCACACTACCCAACCAGTTGGGCAGCACTCACAAAACGATGCCTGTGCCACAACTGCACCATGCCTGTTCAATCAAATTCTCCAAAATCATGCTTCTCAAAGCACTGGACTATTTTCAGACATTCTTTTCCAGCCTACTGTTTCATACAGTCACTAATGTGTAATGAATGTTGCCAACAATGGCAGCCATCTTGCTTTGCCGCAATCTCCACTCACCTCATGAAGGCAAGAATCCAAACTCATATGTATTAAAGCGACCATCACCAATCATGACACCCTCACCTGCACATGATACCAACTGGCTGTGTTATCACTGGTTTGTTCTACAGCTGACAAAGAAACTGGCATCTCCTCTCCAATGCAGCAATCATCCATGACATCGAGCCTCCATCTGGCCGCCACTGAGATGATGCAACTCAGCCCAATCACCGCCGACCGAGAGGATGCCACTTCTCTGCAGCAATAGTCAGTCAATGCAGCAACACATCACATGGCAGACACTGATTCTCCACGTGTATGTACAAGTCTATATTGCTTCCACTTGCATTTCGGCCTCTCCGCATGGATGTGCTGATGGCTGTGTATGCTTTGCCAATGAGATGTGCTGTCTGCAGTGAGTCACAGATGCAACGCAAGACATCCACCTACTAAATGTAACAGTACAACTACTGACACACATGATGTAAACAACAATCACAATGATGTCATACTGCAGTGATTACGCTATCTAGAGAACTGTATCATAGCATCAGTCAAGTTACTTCCACTGTGCGATGGCTATACTGCTGCAGAAAAACGAGATGTTTAGCCTCTGATATGAGAATTACACCTACAAAAAATGGTCCAACCATCTGAGTATAGATGATAGTCAGCATAGTCTCTCTCCCACCCACGTTTGACTGCACCAGGAGGGGGGCGGGGCAGCTCTGTGGGAATAGCAACATCACTGACCAGGGAGAGCGACTGTGTGGACTCTGAATGTTTAGTGTGAATTATGCCTTTGTCATGTCCAGTTGATCTGTGTATACATGTATCAATAAAATCATTATTATTCTATACACAGGTTGTGTATCATGTATTCTACACTCTTCCCTATCTGAGTTCCTTTAACTGTATTTCAATCAATATATCAAACACAAATTTATGAAACAAAATAAAGGAATAATGTTACTCACTTTCTGTTATGTATACATAGTTTTTGTGATCAAGGGCAACAAGTCTACTATCATAAACGTGCATCACACAGCTTTACATTCTTGATTTTTGCCATATAAACTGAGTTTTTTACTGATATTGGAGCTCAATGGCATTGTTATTTGCTATGTCACTACACTGGAAATACTTACTGAATCCATCCTTCAATGGCTCAACAAGTCTTAGTGTAAATGTTGTGTCCTTTGGAATTTCTTTTAGCATCTTTGCCACTTCAAAATGTCTTCGACCAACCAGATTCTCATTATTTATCTTCTCAATGTGATCACCAACCTGGAAAAACAATCTATTTTTAGTTAACATATCTTTATAACTTATGAAAATCTATGTAAGTATGTATGTTTGTTCAACATCTCCTCCTAAACTACTGGTTGAATTTCAATCAAACTTGGTACACATATAACTTGCCATCTAGAAAGAAGCACTTTGGTGGTAAGAAACAGCCACCTCTCAAAGGCATGGTGTTGGGGCTGAAAAAGGAATGTAATGCACTGCACACAAAAAACCAGACTATATTCATTCAGTAGTTGAGAATGAGAGCACTTAGCCACTTGCTACAAACTTTACATATAATTTCAAACCTTTTGAAACTTTTGGAGGAAAGTTTATCGCTTACTACATTTTCGCTGTTCATGCAGTAAAACTGCCACAACAGGCATGACATTTTAATTTATTACCTCTTTACTTCTAACCCCATTCACATCACATTTTCTAGACAGTATCCAATATACACACCGAATGTACCAGCAAAATTATATTACTGCATGACACATAGTTCAGGAGATGTGATGTCATAACTGAGATGCCTGAAAACTACCACATCAGGCACGAGATTTCAATTTATTACTTCTTTAGTACTATCTTTAATCACAACACATCTTGCAGAGAGTATCCATATACATCACTGAGAGTAAGTATGGCACATAGTTCAGGATATATATAATAAACAGTTAGATGCGTGAAAAGATGCCGCATTATGCATGATGGTTGAATTTATTATTTCTTTATTACTAGCTTTATTCACAACATATTTCATAGACAGTACATTTACTATCCACTAATACCAGTGAATGTGACTGCAAAATTATAGCATTGTATGACACATAGTTCAGGAGATATGACATCACAAACATTGAGATGAGCGAAAAACTATGTTCTTCTACAATCTAGTGCAAGTTACCTAGACTATACACACCAAGTGTGTGATAATGTGAGCACTTAGCAACTTCTAATGAACTTTAAACATAGTTTAAAGACTTTTATAATTTTTTTCTCACTTACATGCTGAATATCAAATGTCTAATGCTTTAACTCATTTGTAATCTGAAGTTTGAAGCTCTTTTATATAGGGAAGTTCAATTATTTTAAAGAATCAAGGGTTACTAGTAACTTACTAATTGGAAAAAGGCACTGAGGGACTAAGAATCATCTATACCCCATAGGGGTGCGAATGAAATCAGGTGACACTGAAGAATAACTCAGGAACACATGGTGCAATTTCAACTCAATTTGTTAGGTATATGACTTATTATTGGTACAAAAATACTGTGGGAGTGAGATTCCCCACTACCACTGTGGATGGGGGACAGGATGAAAAGGAGTGACGTAAGTAAAAATGTTTGAAAATGACCTATTAATATTTTCCTGTGTTTAGTTAAGGAGGAATACTTCTATAAGTATGAAGTGCAATTTGACTCTTATTTGTGCGGTTCAGTGTGTCAGCAGGTTGTGAGGATGAGCTCTGCAGAAAGCCAATAATTTTGTCAATGTGTTTCAGGACCTAAGATCAAGCCACATGGCTGAATACCATAGACAAATTTACCATGTAAAACAGCAGAGAATCGGACATATTTGTGTGCAATGTATGTTATGTATGCATATGTACAACATCTCCTCATAAGCTCTGGGATCAATTAGTATAACCAAATTTGATACACATATCAGTTACTAAGAAAAAAGGAAGCTGTGGGGATGGCAGCCTTTCACCACACAGCTGTCTTAGCAGTTCCATTTGCTCTCGACTTGCTATAGCTGTCTGCTAAGGCAATGAGTTTCAACCCCTCACATAGTTCTTCTGTTCACAGCTGTCAATCTTGTGTGACAGGACATTATCACCACACGCCTTGCACAACTGGAACACTGCAATGCCACCCTGTGCATGCAACATGGCAACGCAACCACACCACACGCCTTGCACAACTGGAACACTGCAATGCCACCCTGTGCATGCAACATGGCAACGCAACCACAGGTGGACCAGCCACTGAAGCTGGACTCCACACCACAGTCCACACTGGTCCTCGTCTCCGCCGATCTTCCTGGCCTTGAAGCACCACCATGCGATTCACCACTCTGGCTGGCCATGCTGCAGCTCATCTGCTGCCCTTAACCTGTGGGACCCACGTCTATGGTTTTCTTCAGCAGATGTGATCTTCACCAGCTGCAGCATAAGCTCGAGCCTACATATGCAATGGAAGTCCCTGAAATCATTTCATCACCCACAGCCACCGACCACACCGACACACCCCAGCGCTGCCTCGTGACACAACTCACCTCTTCTGAAATACAGTGCATCCAGGTCCTTCTTTCCCTTGACAGTGTGGGAACCGACAACCCTCTCAGTTCCTGTGCCACCTCTGAAGTCTGACAGAACCACACATGGTCTCTGATGATTTTATTTATAACATCTGGCTAGCTTGCCTCCTGGACCCAATACATACAGCAGTGGTTTCACACGCCGACCTCTCCATCACTCATGCCAACAAGGTGCAATAGACGCTGGCCTCCCTGCCCATGAGTGCAGCCCCACCTGGCACAGCCAGCTGGCCATCATCTGATCAGTCACCACGGCATGTGCTCATCTTCGCTGCTCAATATACCACTAATGATGTCACCAGTCCCAGCCCTACAGCACAGCATTCAACAGTAGGAGTGTACAACATGCTCGCCTGCCTCAGTGTCGACATAGCAATGTTGAAGCAATTGTGGTCTGACTCAACTCTGACCACCACAGCCCATGCAGCCACAGCTGCCAGCATTACAACCACAACAACACTGCAGCTCCAGCCGACCTGCAATGCCCCTCACAACAGGGCCGGCCTCTGCTGGTATTGCAAGTACTTCAGCCCAAATGCCATGAACTGCAGAGAACCCTGCTCTTGGCACCCAAATGCCAACAACCACCAGGATTAGGCACGCACAATTGTTGCTTGGTCTCCCAGTGCCTGCTCATCTGTGACACCTATTCTGCCCTACCATTCCTCATAGACACTTGCTCTGAGTAGTCTATTCTCCAATGGCGGCTTGTACAAAATGCTGACACCGCCTCAGCCATTCTCTTGACAGCAGCAATTAACTTCACTGTCGCTACGTATGTCATTCATCATCACACCCTTGATCAGGGCCTGCAACAGGACCTGCCCTGGACCTTCAATGTCGTCAACATTACTGACCCCATTATCGAGTGGACCTCATCAAACACTAACACCTATGCAGCTACGACAACATGCTGGCTTGGGGCTACAGTCTTAAGCATGATCGACTTCTCAAAGGCTTTCACCCAGATTCTGGCTGTACAACCAGACGACAGCCATCATCATGCCATTTGGACTCTGTGAGAGCGCCTTTATGACCTTTAGCCTCCATAATGCTGCACAAATGTGGCAGCGGTTCTTGGATAGCGTCCTGCAAGACTTGTCCTGCTGTTTCGCATACCTGGTTGATATACTTATATTTTCCACAACGCCAGAGGAACACCACGAGTACTTCTACAGTATTTTTGGACGTCTACAGGATGCTGGCATCAACATCAACACAGAAAAATACGTGCTTGGCACCAGTGAGGTGGAATTCATGGGCCACACCATATCCCCTGCCTGCTCATGTCCCTTACCCGACAAAGTACAAGCTATACTCGATTTCCCGTGCCAAAAGACATTCAAGGAGCCCCCTGTTTTCTTGGCATGTTAAACTTTTTCTGATGGCATCTAAAGAATTCCAGTGCTATGCAGGAGCTGCTCACTGCTGCTCACAGCGTAAAAACAAAAGGGAGCAAGCTGGTGCTGTGGACGCAGCAAATGGAAGACAGCTTCTTGGTCATCAAACGCGACTTTGCAGGCTTCACTCTGCTCGCCCATAGGCACTGTCCTGCAACGGCATGTGGGCGACACCTGGCAGCCGCTTGCTTTCTACTCCAGCAACCTCTCTCCCCCTCAAGGGCACTGAACTGCATATGACAGAGAGCTCCTCGCCATCTATGAGGCTATCAAATACTTTCGGGCATTGGCAGAGGCCCATCACTTCATGGTCTTCATCGATTACAAACCCATAACATTTGCACTTATGAAAGACATTGACCAGTGTCCCCCACGTAAATTCTGGCAGCTATCGTTCACCTCAGAATTTACAATTATGTCATGTCGCTGGAATAGACAACGTCGTCGCTGTCCAACTGCACATGTACCATTGCTTTGTCATTGGACTATGGGGTTCAATTCATGGAATCAATACTAGAAATAAGAATAATCTTCACAAGGATTTGAAGTCACTTAGTCTTGTACAAAAAGGTGTGCATTATTCAGGAACACACATTTTCAATAACTTGCCAGCAGCCATAAAAAGCTTAACAACCAATGAAATTCATTTTAAGAGAAGCCTAAAGGACTTATTGGGATTTATTGGTGGCCAACTCCTTCTACTCCATTGATGAATTCCTCAGTAAAACCAACTGATTTGTGTTCTGCACAATTTCAGTGCAGTAATGTGTTCATTGTAAATGTGTGTGTGTGTGTGTGTGTGTGTGTGTGTTTGTGAATTCAGTGCATCAGTATTTGTAAAATGACTCTTTCATATAGTGTTCATTAAAAATGATGATCATTCCACTTGGGACCTGTGGAATGGTACACTAGCTTATTTGTTTTAGTTGTAAATATTTGTCATGTATTGTTATTTTTCTGACATGGGCCACATCCTAGAGGACCTACTCACTACGGATCAATTGGAATGAAAGTAAATCTAATCTAATCTAATCTAACACTGCCCAGGAGCACGACCCAGAACTCGCCCAATTCTGCCAGGACGCCGACTCTGGCCTCCGTTTTTAACACAAGCTGGCTCATGGCTTCAACAGCAGACATATATCTGGTGCGGTATATCCACCAGCTCACCTTGCCTCTTCCTACCCACTGCCTTCCACAAGGCCGCATTCAACCATTACACAATCTGGTGCACACCAGAGTGCGCACATCCACTGCTCTAGTAACACAGTACTTCATGTGGCCTTGGGGATGTTCTGGAAACATCCCCAAGACTGTGGCTAAGCCATGTCTCCATAATATCCTTTCTTTCAGGAGTGCTAATTCTTCAAGTTTCGCAGGAGAGCTTCTGTAAAGTTTGGAAGGTAGGAGACAAGGTACTGGCAGAAATAAAGGTGTGAGGACGGGGCATGAGTCGTGCTTGGGTAGCTCAGTTGGTAGAGAACTTGCCCGCGAAAGGCAAAGGTCCCGAATTTGAGTCTCGGTCCGGCACACAGTTTTAATCTGCCAGGAAGTTTCATATCAGCGCACACTCGCTGCAGAGTGAAATTCTCATTCTGGAAACATCCCCAAGGCTGTGCCTAAGCCATGTCTCCGCAATATGTACCAACTTGACAGAAAATCCTAGGAAGTTCTGGTCTTACGTTAAATCAGTAAGTGGATCGAAACAGCATATCCAGACACTCTGTGATGATAATGGCATTGAAACTGAGGATGACACGCGTAAAGTTAAAATACTAAACACCTTTTTCCAAAGCTGTTTCACAGAGGAAGACCGCACTGCAGTTCCTTCTCTAAATCCTCGCACTAACAAAAAAATGGCTGACATCGAAATAAGTGTCCAAGGAATAGAAAAACAACTGAAATCACTCAACAGAGGAAAGTCCACTAGACCTGATGGGATACAAATTCGATTCTACACAGCTGTGTACCGCAAGTCTCTAGAGGAACAGAAGGTTCCAAATGATTGGAAAAGAGCACAGGTAGTTCCAGTTTTCAAGAAGGGTCATAGAGCAGATGCGCAAAACTATAGGCCTATATCTCTGACATCGATCTGTTGTAGAATTTTAGAACATGTTTTTTGCTCGTGTATCATGTCATTTCTGGAAACCCAGAATCTACTCTGTAGGAACCAACATGGATTCTGGAAACAGCGGTCGTGTGAGACCCAACTCGCTTTATTTGTTCATGAGACCCAGAAAATATTAGATACAGGCTCCCAGGTAGATGCCATTTTCCTTGACTTGCGGAAGGCGTTTGATACAGTTCCGCACTGTCACCTGATAAACAAAGTAAGAGCTTACGGAATATCAGACCAGCTGTGTGGCTGGATTGAAGAGTTTTTAGCAAACAGAACACAGCATGTTGTTCTCAATGGAGAGATGTCTACAGACATTAAAGTAACCTCTGGCATGCCATAGGGGAGTGTTATGGGGCCATTGCTTTTCACAATATATAGAAATGACCTAGTAGATAGTGTCAGAAGTTCCATGCAGCTTTTCGCAGATGATGCTGTAGTATACAGAGAAGTTGCAGCATTAGAAAATTGCAGCGAAATGCAGGAAGATCTGCAGTGGATAGGCACTTGGTGCAGGCAGTGGCAACTGACCCTTAACATAGACAAATGTAATGTATTGCTAATACATAGAAAGAAGGATCCTTTATTGTATGATTATATGATAGTGGAACAAACACTGGTAGCAGTTACTTCTGTAAAATATCTGGGAGTATGCGTACGGAACAATTTGAAGTGGAATGATCATATAAAATTAATTGTTGGTAAGGTGGGTGCCAGGTTGAGAGTCATTGGGAGAGTCCTTAGAAAATGTAGTCCATCAACATAGGAGATGGCTTACAAAACACTCGTTCGACCTATACTTGAGTATTGCTCATCAGTGTGGGATCCGTATCAGGTCAGGTTGACAGAGAAGATAGAGAAGATCCAAAGAAGAGCGACGCGTTTCATCACAGGGTTATTTGGTAAGCGTGATAGCATTACAGAGATGTTTAGCAAACTCAAATGACAGACTATGCAAGAGAGGCACTCTGCATCATGGTGTAGCTTGCTGTCCAGACTTCGAGAAGGTGCGCAACTGGATGAGGTACCGAATATATTCCTTCCCCCTACTTATACCTCCTGAGGAGATCGCAAATGTAAAATTAGAGAGATTTGAGTGCGCACGGAGGCTTTCCGGCAGTCTTTCTTCCCGCGAACCATTCGCGACTGGAACAGGAAAGGGAGGTAATGACAGTGGCACGTAAAGTGCCCTCCACCACACACCGTTGGGTGGCTTGTGAAGTATGGATGTAGATGTAGATGGATGTAGAATATCCTATCTTTCAGGAGTGCTAGTTTTGCAAGTTTCACAGGAGAGCTTCTGTAAAGTTTTGAAGGTAGGAGACAAGGTACTGGCAGAAGTAAAGGTGTGAGGACGGGGCGTGAGTCGTGCTTGGGCAGGTCAGTTGGTAGGGCACTTGCCCATTGATAGCATAACAACAGTATGCAAGGTGTCACAGGAGGAACGGTCAGTATTCGGGGATATGATATGAACAATCATTTGAAGCAAAAATGTCTAGTAAACATAGGCTCCAAGGTGTGTACCTTAAGAAATCAGCACTACTTCATCTTCAATACTGTGAAACACGTCTCTTCTACTGTAAGTTCTTTGCTTTTCATATTTTGAGAGGTGGTAGTATGGACCAAAACAAGAATAAAAGACCAGTAAACATGGGCTGTAAAGTACATACCTTATGAGCTATGAGGGGTTCATCTTTGCTAGTGTGAAAAACATTTGTCCTACTGAAATGCTTACATTATGCATTCTAGAGCCCATGTGTACTAAACATGTTTTTGTTGTTTTGGTCCATACTGTCTCCTCTAAAACATGGAAAGCAAGGATCTTACATTAGAAGAGGTTTGTTCCACAGAATCGAAGATGAAGAAGTGCTCACAGTTCTTAAGGTACGCATCTTGAGCCCACATTTACTATACCTTTCTGCTACGAATGATCATTCCTATTATATCCCTGAATATTGGCCATTCCTCCTGGGACACCCTGTATAAGGGCTACTATAGTGCCGTACACAATATTACTATTATTATTATTTATTATTAGAGTGACCAGAAACATAGTGTTAATAGACTGAAGTCTTCTAATTTCTACCAGGTCAGAATTAAGGAATCCAGCAATCAAATGATTTACTAATAGTAAGTATAGTGCACACATTTTAACTTGGTTCATTTTAAATGCAGGTGCAGGTGCAGGTGCAGCAAGTGCCACTAGGGAAAGCAGTTGTGCAGGGGAAGCATGAGTTTTAATGAGTGCCTAACCTTTTTTCTCTCTACCTGAACACAACACACGACATGTGGAAAAGAAATGTGGGCATCAAGATTTGCAGATGTGAAATTTTTTTTACTATGATAACAATGACAATAAAAACAAGTATTTGTGAAGTCCAGGACTGAATAACAATATTATTGTTAAAACAAGTAACTGAATTGATCTGGAGCATGATTTATGATGTGCCCTTACTGAAAACAACTCAAATACAAAAATGGTTGTTAGACATAAGCGTTACCAATTGTCTCAGTGACTCATTAGTTGGTGACCTAATCAAATACCCACAAAACTAAATACCTTTCATCTTTCACTATTTTTAAAATAAAAGTGTTCAAAGAAAGTTCTTTTTCATTCTGAAGTTTAGTTAAGAGCTAAATTTGGTGATGGCAGGGGGAATGGTGGTAGGGGGAAGATGGGGGGTACTGTATAACATCTGATTGCACTCAGGTGTATTGGTCTAAGAAAGGTTGGGAAACAATGGACCAGAAATTCTGGTCTATAACATAAAATTTTCTACTAGTTTGCAACAGCTATGATATATGGAATTTTCAGTGTAGAATGTATTCAGAAACAAAGTAAAGAATGTCTCTCTTGTACTATATTAATAATAATGTGCCATTTTCTCAGAAGAGTTTCCAAACAAATTTTATTTTATTTCCTAAACCTCAAATATACTGGCATACATCTCTACATTGTTCATCTTTGGAATTGTCAGTTATACTGTTGATAGTAAAAATATAGGTGGAAGTAAAGAGATGATGTACTGTTCAGTAACAGCAAGATGAGTGCAATCGTCCTGGTCAAAAATACTTAACATCAACAAATTTCATTCAATTGTTGAATATGGTCTGATGATTCATTCATTTGGATTCACTGTGCTTGGCATCCCCACATGGGATTTCAGAAGGAGACGAGTGCAGTCTGGCACCAAACTGGAGTCTTTCTTCTATTTTCTTTCTTGTACTCACAGATACCAATTTTTAATTCCACTTTTTACCATAATTGTAAATTTGTTATGGCTACATGGAAACTAACACAGATCATACTTTGTACAATGTTCAAAAGAAGAATTCACTCCATAAAATTACAAAATTATCAGAACACACAGTGGGTGGCCAGTATATTCTTTCAGAAGGTATAATTTCATTACCATTGACTGACACATTTAAAGACATATAAAAATTATTCCTACCTTACAGAACTGTCAGTTCTTCCACATGGAGGAAAAGGGATATGTCAGGAGGAATAATGGGTCACTCAGATAAAAGGATGAGAGTGACCCACCAGCTGTGAGGATGAGAAGAAACAAAGATAAAAGGGGAGACACAGAAACAAAGATAAAAGGGGAACATAAGAGAGTAGGAGAGAGCCTGTGCCCAGAAGTGATGATAGGGCAGAGTGAGAAATAAAGATGGATTGAGAGGAGGAGAAATGAGAAGTTGAATGAATGGTACCATTAACAA
This sequence comes from Schistocerca nitens, assembly GCF_023898315.1. Classification (NCBI taxonomy): domain Eukaryota; kingdom Metazoa; phylum Arthropoda; class Insecta; order Orthoptera; family Acrididae; genus Schistocerca; species Schistocerca nitens. The sequence goes on along the minus strand of NC_064616.1, from coordinate 147,425,461 downwards.
CTAAAGGAGAGCAGAAAATGGGATGGGGAAAACCAAGTGAAAAGAGAAGAAAGATGAAGATAAAAAGTTAAGTAAAATGGATAAAAAATAGAAGAAAATATAAGAGAAAAGATGTTGAGAAAAAGAAAGAGGGTAAATTGTTAAGGAAATAAGGAATGCTATCAATGAAAAACATAAATAATTAAATAGGGGAGGTGGGGGTGGGGATTGTAAGAATAGGGGGATCTGAAAATACACTGCACGACAAAAAGTGAAGCACCCAGAAGACATGGTTAGCTATCAATGTAACTGTCCACATACATACTGTCGACAGGTATATAAATAGTAAGAGTTGCAATTCTCTGTGACAGATCGAACAGCGAACTGACTGCATTAGTGTTGTTCATGTTTAGTATTATTACCAGGCCTGGCAGGGGATATAAGGAGTGTGAACAGTGTATGTTGGAGAGCAGTTTCACATTTCTGGAGTTCGAAGAAACTCGAACTAAGAGGGAGGACCCAACTGCCTCATGTTGTGTAGCAGGCAAACCTACTAAAATGGCATTTTCAGATTCCTCTAAGAAATTCATATTCTCAATGTTGGAATCAGATAAATTAATTATCATATGTTTTGCTACCATGAATTGAGGATCTATAACAACTAAAGATCACATCATCATAATAGGTTTCATGGGGGACCTACTCTTTTGGCTACTTGCTCAGCTGTATAATGTATTTACAAAGGAATCTGCTGTGCAATATCAAAATTCAATTAAATGATGTTTTCAAAAAGATAGGTCATTTGACTAATTTTACAGGCAAAAGATAATGTTTTACACCTACAATAAGATCCAAACACATCAGGTGAATTCATATTAATAAAATATTAACCACAATATTAAATTACCCATAGCTTTGAAAATATAGCTGTCTCACAAAATCTAAGACCAGCTTGGGAGTCAGTAAAAGAATTTCTTTAAGATGAAACACTTTATACCTCATTCCACAGTTGCTATAAATTTTGTAAAAATTACGTTTCTGGCATTGGGCTGTGCAGAAGTTGAATGTCAAACAGAACAAACAGATCTCAATGACTGATAGAGGGCAGTGTCACTGCAGTGCTGCACTCACCTAGTGAGTGCACCACCGTCTCACCACACAAACACACTGGCTAAGCCGCGCAGAATTAGCCGAGCGGTCTGAGGCGCTGCAGTCATGGACTGTACGGCTGGTCCCGGCGGAGGTTCGAGTCCTCCCTTGGGCATGGGTGTGTGTGTTTGTCCTTAGGATACTTTAGGTTAAGTAGTGTGTAAGCTTAAGGACTGATAACCTTAGCAGTTAAGTCCCATAACATTTCACACACAAACAACACCGGCCAATAGTGTCACTCACAGCCAGCATAAATACCACCACACATCAACTGCTCAGTCAGTCATGTACTTCATCTGATAGCATTTGTTACTGTCTCCCCCATACTACTGACTACTCACAGACGACTTCACTTTGATATTAGTTTCCCTCTCTGATCTCGATTTGGATTGTGGCTCATACTTGATCTGTTGACAGCATTGTGTTGAAAGTTTGTCACACTTCATTGTAGCCTAGACTGTTATTGCCTTGCTCTTGTTGTGTTGGGTCCACCATTTGTCTGCCCTGTTACTTGACTCCGGTGAGGATTTGAGTTCTGACTGCAGGCAGTCTTACCGCCTTGGATCATCATCGTTTCTCATCTGTTCTCTGATGTCTGCACTGGTATCCAATGACTCACAGATATAGCAACATTTATTTTATTTCACTAAGAAGGCATAATGATTTGTGGAAGGAATAGATAACTCAAATACTGATGCTGCCACAATATTATTCATTGAAGTTACTGTAATATACACTGGACAAATGCTTTTATGTAAAAATTAATATAAATTAAAACATTGATAGTGGTAAAGCAGCTTACTTCTACTATGAAATACATATTTTTACATTATTTTTGTCACTTTGCAGCCCCTAAGGGCTACCACAGGCAGTTATAATTGAGTTTATGTTGAGGTAGGTTGTCAAGACATCCATTATCTTGTTTCTTATGAAGACCTGCCAAAAATTAAGCTGGCAACAGAGGAAAAAACCAGGCTGATAGTTGTTATTGTGGATACTGTGAACTGTGATCTCTGTGAACTGTATTTACTAATAAATAGTGTACTTGGAATGAATATTTTGATTTATTGTATGTGAAACACAAATCTTTATCATGAACGGATTGCCACTATTGAACTGGGACCAATCTCCTGGAATAAACTAAAGCCAGTTTAATTCATCATTGTTATTGCTCCAATCAATTGTATGGATTTGTGGCATAATTTAATGGGGGCTCAGAATTTAATTGTTTATAGACTTCAGTTGACAGGCAATGCCACACACTCAGGTCTCTTGTGTCATCTTGTATCACGTGATCAGCAATAGTTTACCGCCATTCCCAAGGGTAGACATTTCTCAGTGTTTCTTCGTGTGCTTTGCCAGTTTAATAGCGGCAATCCTTTCATGGAAATCCAAGCAATGAAAATAGTTCAGTTGGTAACCAATGGATGTGGTGTCACATGTTGCTCCGCCTGTGGTATTATGAAAAGGATGGTTGCTACCCACCACATAGTGGAGATGCTGAGTCACAGATAGGCACAACACAAAGACTGTCACAAAATAAAATGTAAAAAACAGACAACAGATATACACACACACCTTGTTGGCCAAAACCTGGTTTTGCCTTTTTGTTATGCCTATCTGTGACTCAGCATCTCCGCTATATGTTGAGTAGCAACTATACTTTTCATAATATTATTACAGTCCATCCTGGATTTTCCATTGTTTGATTTTATTTGTGGTATTGTAGGGTTTAACAGTAGTGTGACTGGAGTAAGTGTTAGTGGCTGGATGGATGGTGCAGGTTCTAAAGTGAAAGAAATTGATGGAGTAGGAATCTTGCAATAGAGATTAATGTCAGTAACTATGATATGGTGTCCAGAATGAGATTTTCACTTTGCAGTGAAGTGTGTGCTGATATGAAACTTCCTGGTAGCTTAAAACTGTGTGTTGGACCAAGTCCTGAACTTGGGAGCTTTGCCTTTCATGGGCAAGTGATCTACCAACTGAGCTACCCAAGCATGACTCACACCCCATCCTCACAGCTTTACTTCTGCCAGTACCTCGCCTCCTACCTTCCAAACTTCACAGAAGCTCTCCTGTGAAACTTGCAGAACTAGCACTCCTGGAAGAAAGGATATTGTGGAGACATGGCTTTGCCACAGCCTTGGGGATGTTTCCAGAATGAAATTCTCACTATTTTAATCTGCCAGGAAGTTTCGTATCAGTGCACACTCCACTGCAGAGTGAAAACCTCATTCTGGAAACATCCCCCAGGCTGTGACAAAGCCATGTCTCTGTAATATCCTTTCTTCCAGGAGTACTAGTTCTGCAAATTTCGCAGAGAGCTTCTGCAAAGTTTGGAAGGTAGGAGGTGAGGTACTGGTGGAAGTAAAGCTGTGAGGACAGGGTGTAGGTCGTGCTTGGGTAGCTCAGTTGGTAGAGCACTTGCATGTGAAAGGCAAAGGTTCTGACTCTGAGTCTCGGTCTGGCACACAGTTCTAATCTGCCAGGGAGTTTCATGATATGGTGTGATGAGGATGTTACAAAATGGCTGTGTCAAAAAATAAGAAAAGAGATTCTGAAAATGAGAAGAAGTTAAAAGCACAAAGTAGGGGACAATGATTACATTGACAATGCACAACCTACAGAAGACTTTGGTGAAGGATAATGTACAATTTTCCCCTCCAAACTGACTGGAGACAACTGTTTAGGAAACTAGTGTACTAACAACAGCTAAATAATACTTATCCTTTCTTGTGGCATTCGTGTTTTACAACTGTGTCACTCCTCAGAATATGGAATCAGAATCAGCTATATAACTATCAGGCAGTACATGGATACTTTGCAACTATTTCATTTACTCTACTAAATATTTATTGTAGCTCTAATTTTTGTTGATAAGATCTTGAAATTATATACACTTGTATTTGCTTATTTTGAATTAAGCTATCTTTGTTTCATGTGTTACATGTGTGTACAGTCACCCAAATTCTACAAGGTGTTTGGAAATTTCTGTTACAAACTTCAAGGACTTGTAGAGGGTAGTAAGTACATGATATTCTGAATAGGAAGCCATGCCCGGAAATATACTGTTTCACTGCTACAGCCATTTGAAAACATGTTTTTTAGATAGGTATGCAACAGGATAGTCACGGTGGGGGCTGGTTGCATTGGACTGGCTGATGTCATTTGATGTCTCCCCTACCTCTCTGACATGATTTGAGCCTCATTCAGGTGTCAGTGTTAGAGTAACTTGGTTGAGTACACAGTTGCAGATAAACTGACATTATCCTTCTGAAAGGCAAAGCTCATGGCAATGGAAGAGCTGCTCATCGCCTTTAACAAGATTGTTCTCCACAATGTCTGACTCCGTGACATACCCTTTTCACCACAGTTACACAATGACTTCAATTATGCAATGGCTTCACCATCAGAATGTGTGACTGTGGTGCTCCAAGGAGACACTGCACACTTGAACTGGAAGAGGCTGTACTGCATCATGTTGAAGAGAACCTGTCAATGAGTACATGAGCAATTTCTTTGGCTATTAATCAGTGGAATTGTAAAACAAGTCATTTACTGGGTCACACCTAATCAATTACTTGTAAAAGTGGTAGTGATACTAACATGATTTTAAATGGTTCTAGCACAGAGAGAGTATGTTTCCAGACATGAGTTCCAATTGAAAATATTATCTAGCCACGCCCATCTACAAGTCCTAGAAGTTTGTAACAGGAATTTGCAAACACCCTATGTGAAAATGTACAGTAACTGAGTTTTTGCCAATATGCTTGTTTCTGTGGCATGATATGGTGGATATTACTGTATTTAGCTGGTGACAGAAACTAGCCACTAATGTCATACATGCCATGAATCATTTTTGTCTCTGAATTCAATAAAATATTTTTTGTTTTAATTAAATGAAATACAAATAAAATGATACTATGTTCTAATCTCATCAATGACATCAGACTAAGTAATGGATTGTTAGTGAAAAATCAGAAGTTGCACCCTTTGCAATTAATGTTTTACCTTCTCATGTAGGAGCTAATTAAGTGTATGCTATGCAGACAACACGTCATTGCTCAGTATACACCATGAGATCACAAAATTGCATTGGACAGATCAGGAAAAATTTCAAATAGCAATAAACTGGTTGTCTTATAATGAACTCCTCAGTAATCTTGATAAAACACAGGAACTAATTCTAGGATTGACTAAAGATGTCAGATGCATATCAGTGGAACTAGTAGGCTTCTACATTGCTTGCAAATTAAACTGGGAGAAACATATTAGTCATTCTCCTAGAGAAAAGCTCAAGTGTACTATCCCATGTAGAAACTGACAGATCTGTCACTAATTAGCATGTGGGGATGGCATACTTTGGTCTTTTTAAGTCACACGCCTCCTGCTCCATACTGATATGGAGCAATACTGTTATATAAGTAAAATTATGATTTTTTTTAAAAAAGTAAACACAATAAAAAGCAAAGTAATCCTAAGAAACGGGGATCTCTATACAGCACCATTGTATCCCAAAAGCAACTTACGTGAGTTTGATATGAGAGACAATACACACCATCACAACATTAGAGGAAAATGGATGTCCGTATATCAAGGCACAGACTGACAAAGAAAGAAATCTCACACAAAATAATATTTTTACAGTATTTTAATAAATTCCTTAATTTGTGCAATACTTTTAATATTTTTAAAGTTAAGATTGGTTACTGAAACACAATGTAACAGTTATTCCTGACACTCCCCTGGACATTGCAAAAGGTGAGACACAGTTATTAATAGAGTGAGTGATCACCATGGATGGCAATGCATGCTATACAGTGTGCTCCCATTATGGCCACAAGGTTGTGAATGACTTCACATAGTAGGGTGTTCCATTCTTCCAGCAGTACAGTTGACAATCACTGAATGGTTGTTCGTGCATGTGGATATGCTGCAGCACATCTCCCAAATGCATATCACACATGCTCAATGGGATTTAAGTTGGGAAGTTGGGTGAACAGGCAGGCCAGTCAGTCTGTCGAATATCCTCTCATTCCAAGAACTCCTCCGCCTGCACATTTAGATGTGGTCGTGCATTGTCATCCATAAAAATGAAGTCAGGGCCAAATGCACCACTGAGGTGGTCAGTTCATCCATGCAACATTATGCTTCCCCACACCATGACACTGGACCATCAGAACAATACTGTTCAACAATGTTTCTGAGTGCATTATATGTTCCAACCTGTCACCATATCAGAGTACATAATGCATCCAGGAGCATTGTCAAACATTATTGTTTTGGTGCACCCAGTGTGATGAGGCATAATATTGCCTTGGTGTACTGACATGCGCCAATGACCATCCAGCAGTTGTCATTTGTGCTGGTGAAGGAAAGGAATGCCCTACCACAATAACTTACTAACCTCGTGGCTAGCACGGGAGTATATTGCGTAGCACGCATTGCTTTCTATGGTGATCACACATCCTATTAAGAATCATGTCCTGCCATTTGTACTGTCCAAAGGACCACCATAAATTGTAGCGATTTTAGTGTAACTTTTATACTGTCCAGAGGACCACCATAAATTGTGGTGACTTCAGTGAAACTATTGTCTTTGAATAAAAGTGTCAGTTCTGTTTGTCTCTTTGTGTATTTTTTCAGTTGCCTTCTGTACTGTACTGTAGCAGTTATTTCTATGTATGTTCAAAGTTTCAGTGGGATATTTCACCTGGTTTCACTTGTCAGTGACTCATCATGTGAAAGTTATTTTCATCCATAATTTTTGCACATCAGTATAGTAGAGCATTAGATAATGCAGAATCCCATGTATGTAATGCATATAACATATCTGACAGAAACTTATGCGATATATTTGCTTCTGTTTACTTTTGACTAATTATTTGCCTGCAATTCAGCACCAGTAATACACTCTTGGAAATGGAAAAAAGAACACATTGACACCGGTGTGTCAGACCCACCATACTTGCTCCGGACACTGCGAGAGGGCTGTACAAGCAATGATCACACGCACGGCACAGCGGACACACCAGGAACCGCGGTGTTGGCCGTCGAATGGCGCTAGCTGCGCAGCATTTGTGCACCGCCGCCGTCAGTGTCAGCCAGTTTGCCGTGGCATACGGAGCTCCATCGCAGTCTTTAACACTGGTAGCATGCCGCGACAGCGTGGACGTGAACCGTATGTGCAGTTGACGGACTTTGAGCGAGGGCGTATAGTGGGCATGCGGGAGGCCGGGTGGACGTACCGCCGAATTGCTCAACACGTGGGGCGTGAGGTCTCCACAGTACATCGATGTTGTCGCCAGTGGTCGGCGGAAGGTGCACGTGCCCGTCGACCTGGGACCGGACCGCAGCGACGCACGGATGCACGCCAAGACCGTAGGATCCTACGCAGTGCCGTAGGGGACCGCACCGCCACTTCCCAGCAAATTAGGGACACTGTTGCTCCTGGGGTATCGGCGAGGACCATTCGCAACCGTCTCCATGAAGCTGGGCTACGGTCCCGCACACCGTTAGGCCGTCTTCCGCTCACGCCCCAACATCGTGCAGCCCGCCTCCAGTGGTGTCGCGACAGGCGTGAATGGAGGGACGAATGGAGACGTGTCGTCTTCAGCGATGAGAGTCGCTTCTGCCTTGGTGCCAATGATGGTCGTATGCGTGTTTGGCGTCGTGCGGGTGAGCGCCACAATCAGGACTGCATACGACCGAGGCACACAGGGCCAACACCCGGCATCATGGTGTGGGGAGCGATCTCCTACACTGGCCGTACACCACTGGTGATCGCCGAGGACACACTGAATAGTGCACGGTACATCCAAACCGCCATCGAACCCATCGTTCTACCATTCCTAGACCGGCAAGGCAACTTGCTGTTCCAACAGGACAATGCACGTCTGCATGTATCCCGTGCCACCAAACGTGCTCTAGAAGGTGTAAGTCAACTACCCTGGCCAGCAAGATCTCCGGATCTGTCCCCCATTGAGCATGTTTGGGACTGGATGAAGCGTCGTCTCACGCGGTCTGCACGTCCAGCACGAACGCTGGTCCAACTGAGGCGCCAGGTGGAAATGGCATGGCAAGCCGTTCCACAGGACTACATCCAGCATCTCTACGATCGCTTCCATGGGAGAATAGCAGCCTGCATTGCTGCGAAAGGTGGATATACACTGTACTAGTGCTGACATTGTGCATGCTCTGTTGCCTGTGTCTATGTTTCTGTGGTTCTGTCAGTGTGATCATGTGATGTATCTGACCCCAGGAATGTGTCAATAAAGTTTCCCCTTCCTGGGACAATGAATTCACGGTGTTCTTATTTCAATTTTCAGGAGTGTATATAATTTTTCTCAGCTCTTATATTCCACCATTAATACTTACTCTAGTGAATGTAGAATATTGATTTAATGACTTTCTAGTTTTCATACTCACTCAAAAAATTATGGAAAAGCTTCTTATTTGACTTTTGATAAAAGTTTGTCATGATTATGAAGATTTTATCACTGATTTTCTATGCATAACATCCTAGGATTAGAATAATTTCAAACAAGGAAGAATAAACATAAAACTCAAAGTACCATTTTATACCAAGGAATGAACCTACAATAAACTGCCTAAGGAGATTTCTGAAACAAACTTGTTAAACTTTTTAAAAAGAAAATGAAAAAATACCTGCCAACCAATACACTCTACAAAATAAAGGATTACTTATACGGCACAGAGTAGAGTTTTTTTAAAGTGCAACAATTAAATAGTAATAACACAATTCCATTATTTAACAACACAGTTTTCAAGTATAATGTTTCTTTTATTGCTGGAAAACCACACACTGAAGCCTTGCATTGGGTAATACTAAACTTTCTGAACTCAAAATCTCAAATATTCTGGATGGATGGTCATTTGTTTTACAGGCAAGCAAATGGGAAGTTGTGGTACATACAATAGAATGCAAAAATCATTGTCCTGGTCTTGATGTCAGCTGAGAGTGTGTGCAGTGATATGTGTAGAGAAATGAATGAACTGCATAGCACCAGAGTTTTACAATATTGTACAGTAAGTATAATTCAAATGAGTTTTTATTGTTTTTAACAAATTGGCATCGTATTTCAGAGAATGAAGGCTCAAATCATCACCCAGCCATTCTGATATAGATTTTCTGTGGTTTCACTAAATTACTTCTGGCAAATGACTCTCACTATAAGGCCACAGTGCACTACCTATTCAATTTTCAGCAAACTAAACATATAAGTCTGTAAAAGCCTGTATATATGAATAACCTGTAATGTAACAACGTGTACAATAACCACATAAAAGTGATCCATATGTGAGTAAAACTATTACTACTATTACCGAACTGATCACCATCGATCTTTGAAACAATTTTCAACACCACGGGAATGGCTAAACCTATGACATTCTGATCAGCTGCTATAAACTTATAGCAATATAAATCATCCTAAATTTGGATGTACAAAGTATTTAGGAATGCAGCACTCATGAATATTTAATTAGTTACCATGTGTATTTTATACCTCACAGTGAATCTCTTAACTGTTAGACACTGAAAACATATTCATAGTTTGATAGACAGTATTGGATATCATTTTGAAACTTAATACACTATACTGAATATTATATGAAGCTTGACTCATTATTAATATGTCTCTTCATAGTATACTGTGGAAGCATTCCATGAGTTTACAGCTAATCTAAACGACAGTAAAATAAGATTCTCTGCACTAGGTCACATACATACTTCATCCACAGATCACTGAAACAAGGTGTAAAATTTATATATTAAACTTATAGACTCCTTCATATTAAACTGATGTTCTCTTTTTTCATAGTAACTCTACTCTCTTGTGAAATGATTATATTTGTGAACTTTGGTTAATGCTCTGTTCTAGGCCACAAAATCTTTCTAGACCAGAGTAAATCTTGTTGTTACTGTCCTAAAAGACAGTGCCACATGTTACATCTAGAAATGAAGCTGAAAGCAAATACTACACAATGTTAAGTTCACTTAAAGTGAATACTGCTGATTAGAAAAAATCAGAATGATTAGATAAAAATATCTGTCTGAGAAACCAGTACACTGCTCACCAGATCTGACAAAACTGAAAGAAGAAAATATCTGGTTCCTATTAGATTCTTGTTACAAACTGAAATTTTAAAAAAGAGAGGCTGGATATTGTAATTAATAACCAGCTCACAACAGAGGACTGTAGGTGGAGCATTAGCTCAGTCAGATAGTGGTGGGGAAATGAGTCATGTGAGTCATGCGAAGAAACTATTCTAGCTGAAACAGTTTAGCAGATTCAGGAAACTTAAATGAGTAGGGCTGGAAGCGGATTAAAACAGACTGCTGCATATGAGGCCAGCAACTCAGTCCCAGCACCACCTTTTTCATTGCTTAAAATATTTAAAGTTCATAAACCAGAGATATTTTGATAAAGGAAAGCAGAATTTAAGCCAGCAGGTCTGCTGTTATAGATCCAAGCACACAGAATGAAATTGGAATATTATTGCAAACTAAAGTTAACATTAGAAGATATAGAAGATTATTATTAAGACCTACTGGTAAAGTCCAGAGTAAACATGTAGTCATAATGTAAATGAATTCAATAGTTAATTGTCACACTTAATCCAGTATGAATGGGTTTAATAGGTGAATATCTGAACTCACCCTGCAGCACTCATAGGATTGATTCATAGTGACATCAACAACTTTCAATGGCCTGAGAAAGGGAGCAACAATAAATCTTTCGCTTTTTCTTAAGTAGACTGGTAATTTAGGGTCTCTCTCACAGCATCACTTAGCCTTGTGGACTTAATTTGGAGTGGTATTATTATACTTGAAGCTGCAAATATGAATAATTTCTATATATAAACTCCATAACTCACCTGTATCACATTTATGCCATCAATAATACTGCCTTCCTTGATTCTCTTTATAAATGCATAACCAGCTCCATTATCAGTAATTGTTAGGCCCAGTGCATCTTCTGTCTTTGTGATTTCTATTTCTTTAGGTCTTCCTGCAATAGTATATAAATTAACAGTGTATATATGGGTGCACATGTCACTTAAGATAATGTATGTAACAGATTTTATAATAAAACGGTAAAAAATTTCCTTAAAAAATAGTCATACATATGCCTTAAAAACTATCCATTTATTTACATCCTGCCTAACATTTTGTAAAGTCATGTTATTGATATTTATGTCAGAAAGAAAGAAAGAGAGAGAGAGAGAGAGAGAATGTTAGATGAGAGAACTCATTTTTTTCTCACTGAAGAGTCAGATGTTTGTGGTATTTTTATGTACAACATTGTTATAATTGCAATTTTCACAGTCCTTTTGATATTCTGGCTTGACACTGATTAATTTTTAATTCTAAATTAAAACTGATACTAGCTACTACAACTGAGTTCATCACAACTTCCTGAATTGGTTATAGTGATATCATCAATGTATGTCATCCTGGCTGTAATTTTTATTTAGATTTCAAAAGCAATATAAACAAACATTGAGCTGTACATCTTTTTGCACAGGATATATACTTTTCATTTTGCTATGTGTTTACCTTATGATAATGAAAATAAATGACACTGTCTTTTGTACAAAATAATTTCCATCACAAAGAGCACAAAACATTATTTAAAATAAAACTGGTTTTTTAAAAAGATGAAATAACTTGTGAATGACCCACTCAGTGCTTGCTACAAATCAGGCTCGATAAAGATTTTGTGACACTCGAGTTCCTAAATATGAAAGTGCCTTATCAGGAAGTAATATAAGAATAATTAACATGATAAAATTATGTAGCTCCTGACCTGTGGAACATGGTGAGAAAAGATGAAAAAGTTGGGGGAAGTAGGAAAGATCAATCAAAACCACAGTTTCAAGAAACCCATGAGTGTAAGGAAGATGTTATAGCTTATGATTTTTTCTTAATCAGGGTTCTCGGTGGCTTGCCCCACTTCCCCATCTCCCTCAACTTTTCCCACTTCTCCTTTGTTACTCTGATAGCTAAGAGTTTGACTTTCTTTATATATGTTTCTATTGGCTTTACTGCAAGTTTCACATCTGCGCCTCCATTAATTTTACAGATTTTTGATTGGAATTTTCCTTTTCATAAAATTTATTTTCTTGTTGTGTCCATGTCTTTTTTGTAACCTGACTTATTTTAGTAATTCTGATGATAAAGAATTGGAATATCACTCAGCAAGATTTTGTAGAATAAAAAGTCAAACATGTTTAACTGAACAAGTACCATCTCAGAAGATATGACAGAGAAACAAGCTGCAAATTAGGTACTGTTTGAAATGCCTATCACCCTCATTGGTAATTTATTCCTGTGTTTTCCAAATCAAGGAAAATCTTATCAGATTTCAAAAGCTTAAGTTATTTAATTTTATGCTCACTGCATATGCATTTTGCTAACAAATGTCCAGCATTTTGGTGATTTATTTCTCATTCCCAGGAAAACAGTGGAATTATATAAATACACTTAAAAACAGGAAATACATTATCTTTAACTCCAATAGTAATATAAGTATATACAGTAGTAGATATAAAATCTCTTGATCTTCAGTTGTACTATACCTTTTCTATGTACAAATATGAAATCGTCCAAACCAATCTGGCCCCCAAGTAACTTCGACATGTCTACTTTATGGGTATTCAGTGTGCAAAACAGGATCTGAAACAACAAAGAATGTTGTGTTAACAATACAATAAATACTTTTTAGGACTGATTAGTGTAGTAAACATGGAGATTCTACAATCAACCTTCATGACAAGTTTGCTAAATTACAATGGGACTTGACCTTTAAGTAGTCAGCTGAGATTACAATGATGGGAATAACTTTTGTTATTACTATTTTATGTGTAGTACAAGTAGTGGTTGAATATACATAGCGTAACAAGTATAAATGAAGATATTTCTGTTGGCGACTGAGGACAAGATAGTCACAAACACCTGGGTTTACAATTATTTTAATATGTTGCCAGCAGAAGCATATAGTGTGACATTAGTTCATTCAGAAACACCACACAGTATTAGCTTAGAGGAAAATCATTTTACTCAATAGAACAATTTAAAATGTTCCCAAAGATAATACTGAGCACTAATTTTGTTGTATTTGTTTATGTAATGTTCGTTTTTGAATGAACTATATAGTGGTAGTAACGGCAAATTGTATCTCCCCATGTCTTTCTCCTAATATACTGTCAAACACATATCTTCTACTGAACAAGTGTTTATAGCTCTTAAGGTATGCAGTTTGGGGCCCATGTAAAAAGACATTTTTGCTTTCAACGGTTGTTGCTGTTATACACTTGAATATTGCCATTTCTCCTGGGACACTGTGCAGGCTATATACAGGGTATCTCTCCTAAGAGTCGACCAGGGCATTTTTTTGTGGTGTTTCGGCAGTTATTTGTAATTTCTTTTTTTCAGCGTGCAAACATATCCTGCTTATCATTTTTCATATGTCAACGTCAATGGAAAGCGTCGGTTTGTTTCCCGTTAGAAATAAAATGATTTTTGAAGTGGAATTTTAAGGGTCCATTCGACAGAGGAGTCCCAAATTTGTCTAGTGCGATATTTCTTTTATCAGTGTGTATTGACAGGGACAGTAAACCACGAAGAATAAACAGTACTCCAGCAGTGACGGCACCGACCTGGCCCACGTTGACTGTTTTACTGTCCTATTAATACATATCGATAAAACGAATAATGCGCTACACTAATTTGGTATGGGCGCGAAAAGTTCCACTTTAAAAACAGTTTTCTGTCGACGCTGGGCGTCTTATGAAAGATGTGATAAGCAGGATTTCTTTGGGGTTTGGGCTGACTCCTGCCACGCATTGCAAAAAAAGTAGTTGCAAATGTCTGCGGCAGAGTAATATACATGTAGTGAGTCCCAGAGATATTGCGACAAACTTCGAGTTGTTGTTGAGGGTGTCTTCAGGAACAAATCGAGGATAGGAACCCGTATCTGAAAACGTTATCCAACGACGCTACAGAACGTAGAAGTTTGTAAAGAAATTGTCCTGCAGACTCCAGTTGTGCATCAATTTTAATAAAACTTTGAATCCTCAAACAGTCATTGACATTTATCCCTTGCCGCGCCCGGAAGATTTGATGGATGAACTGGGTCCGGTAGTTACTTTTCCAAAATTGATTTGCACGATGCTTTCTTGCAAATCCCATTGGATGAGGGGTCGCAAGATATCTTTGTCTTATCACTCATCTGGATCTCTTCAAATTTTTGAGCTTACGCACCCACGATATTTCTACACTTTTTAGAGCTGTCGACTGCAAAAATTCCTTTTTGCTCGAATTATCTAGATACCATTGTCGTCCTCAGGACGCATTCCCAAAGAACACATTAGCGATCTTTGCACTCTGTTTCAAGTGTTATCTGCAGCAGGTCTCATACGTAACAGGGAAATTTTTTTTCCAGGACTTGAGAGCTTAGGACATGTGATTAATAGCCAGGGTGTTCACTCTCTGCAATCACATTTGCTTGTGCTCCTTCCACTCCAACACAATGTGCGGGAATTGCAGTATGTGTTAGAGAAGCTCACGTATTACATCTGATTTACTCCCAACGCTGCTCATATCGCTTCTCCCTTGCATCGTCTGCACAGGAAGGATGTTCCTTTTGTTTGGTCGCACGAGTGTCAGTCTGCATTCCAGAAGGAATCGATGCTTTGTTCATTTTGGTTTAGTCCTCTTACGGCATTGGTGCAGTTTTCTCGCATAAATATGGTTCTGTTGGCAGGTCGATTGCTTTTGCTTCGAAGTCGTTGAACAAAGCTCATTGTAATTATTAGCAAATTAAAAAGGAGACTCTCGCCATTGTCTTTGATGACACAAAGTTTCACCAGTATCTTTTTGGCAGAAAACTTTACTTGGTGACTGACCATAAACCTCTACAATGTTTGTGTAGCCCTTCCCAATCAGTCCCAACTCGCTCAGCGCAGAAGCTGCAACGGTGGGCTCCTCTTTTGGCAAATTACCAATATGAGATTGGCCCACTTAGAAGCATGCCAATGCAGATGCTCTTTCTCATCTCCCTGTTGGCCCTGATTCCGCATGTGATGAGTCCTCTGCTTCTTGTCACTACGTTGTTGCACAAGACACAGGCGCTTTGCACAGCTTTCCGCTTGATTACCAGAATATTGCCCAGACCACAGCTGCGGATCCTGATTTGCAGATTCTGTTGCATTACATCCACACCGGTTCGCCGTGTTCGGCCAGACAGATTCGTAGCTCTGTGGTTCGCCGATATTTTGCCCGTCGGCAAGCCCTTGTAGTTCACCAAGGTGTCATTTCGCTTCGTACCGATAATGACCAGTCATGTGTCGTGGTTCCCCGGGCTCTTCAGGCCGATGTGCTTCGTCTGCAACACCAAGGTCACTGTGGCATCGTTCGCACGACGTCATTGCACTTGGCACGGTCTGGATGTACAAAGTGAACAGTTGACTTTTCAGTGTCAAGTCTGTACTGTACAACAATCAGACCAGCTTCAGCAGTTATTTGCATGGCTGAAACCTCAAGCACCTTGGCAAAGTTTGCACTTGGATTCCGCAAGTCCTTACTGGAATACACATTGTCTCATCGTCATTGACGCTTTCAGCAAACTTCCCTTCGTGGTTCCTTTGCACTCTACTACGGCTCATTCCACAATCCAGGCCTTGTCGCCGATATTTTGCCTGGATGGTTTGCCTGAAGTGATTGTGACTGGCAATGGACCTCAGCTTGTTGCCATCGAGGTTGAACGGTTTTGCACTGCCTCCAGCATCAGTCACATCACTAGTGCACCATTCCACCCGCAATCCAACGGCGAAGCTGACGCTTTGTACGTACATTTAAGCAACAGATGGACAAATTTCATGCCTCTCACACACGGAATCAAGTTCTGTTGCTATTCTTGTCTTCCTACTGCTCCCAGCCACGCTCCAGACCATTGGTTCAAAATGGCTCTGAACACTATGTGACTTAACTTCTGAGGTCATGAGTCCCCTAGAACTTAGAACTACTTCAACCTAATTAACCTAAGGACATGACACACACCCATGCCCGAGGGAGGATTCGAACCTGCGACCGTAGCGGTCGCGCGGTTCCAGACTGTGGCGCCTAGAACCGCTCAGCCATTCCGGCCGGCGCTCCAGACCATTGCTGGCAGAGTTGTTACATGGATGGCGCCACCGCAACTTACTTCAGGAAAGAGTCTTCTAGGCTGTATTTCACAAAATTGCAAATACTAGCTGTTATATCTCTCTATATTCTAAATTGTTGGATACACATGAAAAGAAACCAACAGAACCATAAGCTCCCAACAGTCTGTTAATCTAGATGCCACACACCAAAAACTGTTGCTGCATCTGACACAGCAGAGGGTGCCCACTCCACCCAGACAAAGCATCATACTGAAGATTCGGTCTTTTACAGATCGTACGGCAGATGGAGACGCTGGGAGCAAGGCACCACTGTACTCTATCTTGGACGTTCTACTTTCTACTGCAGGGACCGAGAGGATTGCTGAGACGCCAGTTGAATCAAACTGCCATAGGCATTGTGCTTTCAGATTCTGTGCCTGCATGGGCTCAGCAGCTCTCGCTGCACCTGGCTCCCATGGGCCCCACGCCATAGGCTCCCGTCCAGAGCCGATGCAAGTAGACGCCTTTCACGGTCGTCGCCGTCTCGACAGCCACCGTCAACTGGGGGTATGCTGCCTCTTCCCGGCAGCTGTCCCACGTGCCGCCTAGGTCCCTCTGCAGTAGTCGAGATAACTGTTTGCTGCTCCGCCTCCTGATGTGGGTGTGTGCCTTCTGCCCAGTTTTTCAGCCGGTATTCCCAGACAGGCTCAGGGCGTATGCCGGAGTGTGTACGGAAGCTCAGCACTGGTCTCAGTTTCGGCTCCCGTCTCCTCATTGCCATCTGCATCCAGGCCTCCTCACTGTCGTCGTTTGCTCATCTACTCTATACGACGATGGTGAGGAGGTTTGGATGGAGAGGGCCGTGGTATCACTATCGATACCACACTATGGGCGTAGCGAAGCTGGCATCGGAACTGCAATTTTCCGTCAGACACCGATAGCAGTTGCGCGGATTCTGGGAGACCCCGTGGTGCGCACCCGCTGAGCCACGTCTTCAGCGGCTCCTTATTGTGAGCGCTCTCAGCTGCCGCCATACAGGACGGCCGGCGGCAGCCATTCAGCCCACTCGCACTTGGGAGCCGCTTCGCTACCTGCAGCTGCGCAGACACAACCTATTCGCAGCTTCGAAACTGTCGTTCGTGCTAACTTCAGGGAGGCTCATCCTTGGTGATGTGGAGATTGCCGGACTCTGTTCCTTGTTGCATTGTTTGTAATGAGTATTCGTTCGCTTGGAGATATACAAGTTAAGTAAATCTTCTGTTTGCTGTGTTAACTTGTACGCCAATCACTGCTGCTCCTGTCCAGCTTTCCTACGACGACAGATCCCGCACCACTATGTAGCCTACTTCTCCTTTATGTTGTGTATGAAGTCGTACACAACAATCTTCGGTCGCTTTTTTTTTTTTACGTAAAAGTATAGAAATCAGACGAATAATTTTAGAAGTAGAGTGTGAAAACCGGAATTGTGAATGTGGAAGTCATTTCATGCGATATTTAAGAACACACGGTTATTTTGTAGTTTTTTTTATGCAGTGATTGCGAGTACCAATACGAACAGCGAATAGACCAACAGCATATAAAGTCTACCTTGAGTCTCTTACTAACTAAGGGAATCCTGGAATATTTGGAAAATATTGTCTCTCACGGACAATCCATGATCGAACCTTCTGTGTATTTGGATTGTTGTTCCATAGAGACAGCTGTCAGTCAACACGAACGTGTCTATTCTCACGAATGAATTGACGGCTCTTGAAAAAATAATGCTGCTGCTACAAGTCGTCATTAAATGGGAAAGTACGAAGGCTCATATCAAGACATTTCATATTCAGATCGTTGCCACAAAGATAATAAGAGATTTATCGTTTAATGTATACAGTAACAAAGTTTAAGAATCAAGCAGATTATCGTGTTATATTTCGAAAGGTAGCAACTACATCTTGGTGGTAATTCTGATTCAGACTGTGATAATGACAATCTGAAGCGCAACGTGTACCACAAAGGATGTGAGTAGTGGGAGAATGCCTTTGTGTATTTCGGCTCAGAGTTGAATCTTCAATTGCTTTCCGTGGTGTGCAGGTTATTCTGTAGTGCTGAGTTAACTGTAGCGACTTACGCTGTGACTGCCGGCCGGTGTGGCCGAGCGGTTCTATGTGCTTCAGTCGGGAACCGCGCGACCGCTACGGTCGCAGGTTCGAATCCTGCCTCGGGCATGGATGTTTGTGATGTCCTTAAGTTAGTTACGTTTAAGTAGTTCTAAGTTCTAGGGGACTGATGACCTCAGATATTAAGTCCCATAGTGCTCAGTCATTTTCTTTACGGCGTGACTAGCAGTACATTGTTTGTGTATTTTCGTCTTATTTCCTAAGAGAGAGATTAAAGCTACACATGGCACCTATCACTACACGCAAATCTCCAACCTAACTGATATAAAATGAGACTACTGATCAACTTACACAACTGTCCAGCCTGTGTCACTGGTTGCAACACGTGACGATTTCGATGTGTGGATTCCCATTACCCTACATCCACAGAATTCGCGATACTCGGACCAATCATAGATCCAGTGAAAACCTGAAATGACCAGGTCATTTCTATAGTTTATAAAGACCGAAACATATCTGTTCGTAAGTTCCCACCTCTCCTCTCCTTCGACCATCTCCATATCCTGTTTATTTCCTGAAAGAACAACTCATTTATCCTGTTGTAACATCTGATTCCGTCCCCTGTTATACAGCATATGCACTGAAGAAATATCCCCGTGGCTTTCTGTTATAATTTCCGCCCACATCACGTTGTTACAACGAAGCATGCTCTCATAAAATAATGTTCTACAACTACCACATCGAGAAGCTACCCTCGTAGCGAGTCATTTCATTCAGCTACCATATTAATCTAGTAATAATATTTACACTCTAAGTCACTTAAATAAAAACGTCAACAGCATCATAAATTAGTGATGAATTGGTCTAAAGTGTCAACATACATTTTAGTCGATTATTATTATTTTTCATGAACTGTTGGCGAATATAAAAGTACATTTGAAATCTGTATGACTGACGTCACATGTTGGTTGTGACTTTGTGTTATACACATTGCGTCAGAGTGGTAGTGAAACAAAGGTAACGGTCAGATGAGTTAACGGCATGGAAAGTGACATTGGGAAATAAGTTTAACTCCTTTTTTCGATGAACGTGCACGGATGTAAATGTGGAGGTCCAGGCTGCAACAGTAACGCTATATTCGCCAGCTGTGAAATGAAATATAGTTAACAGGAATTATAGCCATGACGAGTGTTTTGTCAGAACCCAGTGCAGAAAAATCCTAAATTATAACATGTAAAGTGTTTCATTAATGCGTGTGCTTACTCGCCATGAGGAGATCCCTTAGAACACGTAGATAGGAATCTAAGGGTATATTTGAGAGATAGAAGCCCGTAAACGTTGTGACGTGGAGTGTGTTATTGATAACCACTTGCCTTAAGGCAATGAGAATAAGCATACTAACAAACATTCACGAGACAGGTAATGATGTCAGGGTTACCAGAGGGTGTTGATACTACTTCATTCCGCATCGCTCCTCTTCCAACGGCAGTCAATTTGCGGAGTGAAGTACGCTTCATCCCGATCCCGAGGACCACTACGCAAAGGCTTTCCTTATAGTAAATAAACAGTTCTTCTTGAGACACTTTTCCCGTCACTCTCCAACAGTATCATTCCCATACCACTTTAAGCCAACATGGCTGCTAACGAAACATAGTATTTATATCACCATCATCATCATCATCATAATTATCCCAGTAATTTAAACAGCCCTGCTATCGTCTTCATGTTTTCAATGTACGACAACATTCTCCAAAAGATTTCTAGATATAGGCTTTAACGTTTGAAGAGTGGTTAAGAGGTAGTCCTCAGGGGGCCGGCCGAAGTGGCCGTGCGGTTAAAGGCGCTGCAGTCTGGAACCGCAAGGCCGCTACGGTCGCAGGTTCGAATCCTGCCTCGGGCATGGATGTTTGTGATGTCCTTAGGTTAGTTAGGTTTAACTAGTTCTAAGTTCTAGGGGACTAATGACCTCAGCAGTTGAGTCCCATAGTGCTCAGAGCCATTTTAGTCCTCAGGGAAAAAAATAACAATAAATCTGGAAACAAGGACGAAATTGCGATAACGTTCATTTAGATCATAATCGAAGTACATAAAAATCTCGAAGGCGACGATGTTCAAAAATGGCTCAAATGGCTCTGAGCACTATGGGACTCAACTGCTGTGGTCATAAGTCCGCTAGAACTTAGAACTACTTAAACCTAACTAACCTAAGGACAGCACACAACACCCAGCCATCACGAGGCGACGATGTTCCTCCAGATATCTACACTACTGGCCATTAAAACTGTAGCACCATGAAAGCGACACGCAACAGTCGTGAAACTAGCGTGAAGTGTACTACAAGGGTGGACATTCAAATAGCCGCGCGGGATTAGCCGAGCGATCTTAGGCGCTGCAGTCATGGACTGTTCGGCTGATCCCGGCGGAGGTTCGAGTCCTCCCTCGGGCATGGGTGTGTGTGTTTGTCCTTAGGATAATTTAGGTTAGGTAGTGTGTAAGCTTAGGGAGTGATGACCTTAGCAGTTAAGTCCCATAAGATTTCACACATATTTGAACTTTTTTTTTTTTTTTTTTTGACATTCAAATAATAAACATGGCAGTGCAGCCGCACAAAGTAGTATGGGTAACGCCATAAGCTCTCTGTCTATTAGAAAAGATTACGCACGGCGTTTCTCATCCAGATATCGCATTTGCATGTTTGTCGCTTGTGTTATGCTTCGTGTGAGAGGCAGAAACGTCTGCCAGCACGTGCTGGTATTCGTCAGCGGCAGGCTCGGGGTCTTACAGTTCCGCGAGATTGTTGCTCGTGTTTTCGGGATCCCACGACTTTCAGGCAAATGTGGTCAATGGGTCATCGAGAGCCATCCTCAGAGCCACACAGGATTTCAACAGCCCTAAGCGACTTGTTCCCGAAAGGACAGACATATTGTTTGCAAGGCTTTGGAGGATCGGACAGCCATGTCACCTAAGTTGGGTGAGAAAATAGGCTTGTTTGCAGGTAGATAAGTAATCACACTAACTGTGTGACTATGTCTGGAGCATCGTGCACTATTAGAACGGCGACCACTATTGTTCGAGGCAAGCAGTAACAGAGATATGCGCCCAACTACAGCACTGGACACAAGAGTCCAGGTTGTGAGTAAAGCATCGCTATGGATGTGTCCGTGTCTGGACGCTCCGAGACGAACAATCGCCGGACTGCATTCGTCAGTACATCCCAACGTTTTAACTCGATGGCTGTGTTCTAAAGCTGAGGTCTCTGACACGTTATGTTTCAACAAGATAACTCACGATCGCATTATACCCGTGCTGTCCTGATCTACCTCGTTACACAGACTGTTCGACTATTGCTCTGCCCACACGTTCTCCAGACCTGTTACCCATTGAAAACATCTCGTCATGGGCTTCTGAGAGACTAGTAGGGCGTCAATCACCACCCGCTACTGTTGATTAATTTCGGCACAGAGTAGAAGCAACACGGAATGATGAAACCGTATCTCTCATCCTAGCTCGGCTCGGCTTTGTCCCCAACTGGGAAGAGTCATTGTTGTTGCAAGAGGCGGCAGCTGTGTGTACTACTTTTGCACTCTGTGTACCTCCAGATCTGCTCTTCCAACTGTATTGTACAAGCGCAATAAGTAAAATTTCGTTACTTGCTATCCTTGCTGTAGCAGTTTTCATGGGCAGCAATGTATAGTTGCTAACACAACAGATGCGCTGGCTGCGGGTTACTCGGGCACAAAGATATTACTTGATTGTAAGATCGCAAAAAATCTCAACATATAAACTTCACTGTTTTAAATGGTCTAACCCTTAACCCTTTCAGACCCCTTGTCCATTTCAATGGACACTACTTTTCGAGAGTAATATCTCATATCTGAGAGCACAGATGTTTTTAGGATTGCTTGTACGTCGCAATGGAAGTCTTGTGGTTCAATCTGATGGGCGATCCTGCCATCTAGTGGTGAAGTCACGAAGTATTTGGACGTTGTTTGAGACAAGATGGCCGCACAGAGGAAGCATGTAAAAGGTGGGTACATATTTCGACCAATTTTACGTGTTTAAAGGTGAGAGTTCCCCTTGTTTTTAAGTTTTATTTGTTTTAG
Organism: Schistocerca nitens; assembly: GCF_023898315.1. NCBI lineage: Eukaryota > Metazoa > Arthropoda > Insecta > Orthoptera > Acrididae > Schistocerca > Schistocerca nitens. The sequence continues at coordinate 147,402,954 of NC_064616.1, read as the reverse complement.
TAAGGTTTTGGATACTTTCTATAGCAAAATTAGATACATGCTTCGGAAAATCACTGTATTATCGACGTTACAAAACTGATGTCCATTGAAATGGACATTTAGTCCAAATGGTTATTTTTACTTGTGTGCTTGTAATGTATCTCTGCTATATGAAAATAACTTCTGTGATGCAACTGCGCCTTTTTTGTAACGTAGGGGACAACTAATTTATTTTATGTTACCAAAGGTTCAGTAGATAAAATTCCAAGCATTTATGTACAATATTGCAGTAGTTGTACTTGATGTTATTGCTTCAGACTTGGTATTTGCGTCTTGTTTCAACACTGTTCATGAAATTGCTTACATCTGACGTATTGATTTTCAGAATTTTATCATATTGAGAGGGATGCTTCCCAAATACTGGATTTGCTGATGTCAGGTGAGGTTTCTGACTTAGAGCTCTCAGAAAACGATGAAAGTGGCCCTGATGATGCAGAATCTATTCCACAATGCACTAGACCTGGTATGTAATAATAAAACTATCAATCTCACCTGACTATTATATATATTTTGACCTGGTTGTTGCTATAATGCATTGTCATTTTTAGGTGCTGATGTAGTCACAAACTACGAAGAGGAACAACCGGAGGACGATAGTTGCAGCACAGAAGAAGATGACCAAAATAATACTTATGCACAGGACTCAAATGTTGAAGACTCTATTATTCCATCTGACTGGGTGTTTACTGAAAAAAGTGATATTAGATGGAGAAGAAAAACGCCTACACTCCAAAGCACACCTATAGGTGAAGACCAGTATTCAGTGCAGCCATCAGAGTGTGATATGACACCCAATGAATATTTTTCAGAGTACATTTCTCATGCTTGCTTAGAAAATATGGTTGAAAACACCAACATGTATGCATTGCAACATGGGAAAACATTTACACCGACAAATGTAACGGAAATAAAAGCTTTCCTAGGACTTCATATAATTATGGGATGCTTGAAATACCCCAAAGTTAGAATGTATTGGGATTCAGCATTGCATTTAGATCTCTTTGTGGAAAGTATGTCAAGAGAGAGATTTTTCCAACTGAGATCAAATTTCCATGTAGTTGACAATTTGGCAAGGCCAGAAAATTGCAAAGACAAATTTTATAAAGTGAGACCCATTTATGATTGTATTAGACATAGATGTTTGGAACTACAGATTGAGAAAGAATTATGTGTTGACGAGCAAATGATTCCTTTCAATGGTCATTTAGGAGTAAAACAGTATTTTAAGGGAAAGCCTAAACCTTGGGGTATAAAACTGTTTTTATTATGTGGAAGAAGTGGTCTGTGCTATGACTTTCTGTTGTACCAAGGAGATACTCCAGAAATCTCAAACACTTTTGTAAAAAAGTTTGGTTTAGGGGCGTCTATTGTTCTAAAACTTGTTGAGAGAATTAACAGGGAACATGCTTATTTATATTTTGATAATTTCTTCACAACATTCAACTTACTAGAAGTATTAAAAATAAAAAATATATATGCAGCAGGTACAGCAAGACTATGTTGCATGCCAAATGTACCTTTCACCAGTGATAAGGATTTGAAAAAGAAAGGGCGTGGTTTTTCTGAAGAAGTGGTGAGCATGAATGAAGCAGTGATAATGTGTAAATGGTTTGACAACAGACCAGTAGTTCTGGCATCAAACTTTGTATGATGTGGTAGTCAAGATGAAGTACAGCGCTGGGAAAAATCAAGAAAGACATATGTTTCTGTCTCACGGCCTGAAGTTGTACGTCGATACAACCATGCTATGGGTGGTGTTGACAAAATAGATATGTTAATTAGCATGTATAGGATTTTTATTAAATCTAGAAAATGGACATTGAGAATGTTGTTCCACGCTGTAGATTTAGCGTGTGTGAACAGTTGGTTGGAATACAAAAGAAATACTGAATCACTGGGAGAGAAAGAGACAATGGATTTGCTTCATTTTAAGATGAGAATAGGAGAGGCTCTTGTAAAAATGGGCGCTAGTACCAAATTGAAACGTGGCAGACCCAGTAGTGATTTACAGGACATAAAAGCAAAAAGAGCTAGAACTGAGATTCGTCCGGCACCAGAGATTCGGAATGATCTTACTGGACATTTTCCTGAGTACCATGATAATACAGAAGCTTCAAGGTGTAAAATGCCTAGTTGTAAGAATAAAACTCATGTATTTTGTGAGAAATGTAATGTTCATCTATGTTTTGTCAAAGGAAGGAATTGTTTCAAAATGTTCCACAATGCAGGATGTAACAACTGTTGATACTCTTTGTCCATTACAATGGACATTCTGTAAAATGTAAATAAAAATGTTTTCAGTGATTTTGTTGGATTTATTATGTTTCTAATACCCATTTTTACCTATTACAATGAATAGATATTTTTTTTTCATGGCTGAGAATAATTTGGGTCTGAAAGGGTTCAATTAATTTTTCACAGAAATTAAAGTTTTATATGATGACTCTGCAGGGAGCAATGATTAAACTAGTTTCTTTATGACGCCCGTAATTACAGGGTGTAACGCACAGCTATATTCCTATACGCTTTTTTATCGAATTTGTTGGTCTGAACCGAAAAGCAAGAAATTGGTGCGAAACACAGGAACGAGTAGAGCGGCCAAGAATGTATGTGTTGAAATACACGTTACTCTGTGCCGAAACATCCGTGTGAACAGACGTGGGAGGACAGCAAAGAAGAAAGGCGGAGTATTCATACACCTGTTTCACAATAAGATGGGAACTGAAATACATCCAGTCTTTCATTGTTCATCAACACTTGTGTCATGTGAAATAATTATATAATTCTCATTAACCACATACATTAAAATTCATCACAATACGTGATTATGTTTTGTTTGGAACTAGTTTAAAGATGCTGGGTACTTCGTACATGTATCTACACATATTATTTTTCCAGCGTAAAATCGCTGGCATTAATACGCTATCTGATGTGTCAATCTGATGACCAGAAGAGCCACTATGAGACACCATTACTACAAGATACAGCAAAAGACTTTTCACAACAGTTTCAATTAACTGTAGTGCTCGCTTTTCTCGAAATATGATAGAATAGGCTGGAAGTAATTTTGAGATATATGCGAGCTGATTTTCGTTGTCATTATACTAGTGCACACAAAACAACGAACACCTATAAAGGCAGGCGTAGAAAGTTATTTCCCTGAGGCTCTGAGAGGGGTCAGTAAACGCAACGATTCAATACAAAGGCCTGTGTACGGAGTGGGAATTACTCACTGAGCATGCCAATAATGAGCCTATAATAATTCCTCTAGCCATTTTCGGAGAGTGTTGTGTTGTTTCGAGGACCTATCGTGCTGGATTGTTAACACGATAGGATGGCGTCGAGATGCACAGTTCGTGCAACAAACTGTATTACGGGCCTGCGGGAGGCTGTGTGTTCCTTCCGACAAAATGCCCAAATTGTTGAACATGAAGTGACAGCTGTGTATCACTGCTGGTGTCATCAGCCCAAGGAAGGTGGACATGCTCGTCATTCTAGTTACTAACAGCAGCCAGGAACGGATTAACTCTTACAGTGCTGCCTCAAATCGGCAGCTATTTCAAACGCGGCACAAATTAGGACCAATGTTGTACCTAGAGTAGGACCATAAATAAACGTGTGCAGGAACCTGGGAGCGGCTTGCCAGGAGTCCTCACAGGCCTCATCTCCTTCTCAAGTGGTGCAGTCAGAGGCGCAAGTAGGGGGATTGTGTTGTTGTTGTTGTTGTTGTGGTCTTCAGTCCTGAGACTGGTTTGATGCAGCTCTCCATGCTACTCTATCCTGTGCAAGCTTCTTCATCTCCCAGTACCTACTGCAACCTACATCCTTCTGAATCTGCTTAGTGTATTCATCTCTTGGTCTCCCCCTACGATTTTTACCCTCCACGATGCCCTCCAATACTAAATTGGTGATCCCTTGATGCCTCAGAACATGTCCTACCAACCGATCCCTTCTTCTGGTCAAGTTGTGCCACAAACTCCTCTTCTCCCCAATCCTATTCAGTACCTCCTCATTAGTTATGAGATCTACCCATCTAATCTTCAGCATTCTCCTGTAGCACCACATTTCGAAAGCTTCTATTCTCTTCTTGTCCAAACTTTTTACCGTCCATGTTTCACTTCCATACATGGCTACACTCCATACAAATACTTTCAGAAATGACTTCCTGACACTTAAATCTATACTCGATGTTAACAAATTTCTCTTCTTCAGAAACGCTTTCCTTGCCATTGCCAGTCTACATTTTATATCCTCTACTTCGACCATCATCGGTTATTTTGCTCCCCAAATAGCAAAACTCCTTTACTACTTTAAGTGTCTCATCTCCTAATCTAATACCCTCAACATCACCCGACTTAATTCGACTACATTCCATTATCCTCGTTTTGCTTTTGTTGATGTTCATCTTATATCCTCCCTTCAAGACACCATCCATTCCGTTCAACTGCTCTTCCAAGTCCTTTGGTGTCTCTGACAGAATTACAATGTCATCGGCGAACCTCAAAGTTTTTATTTCTTCTCCATGGATTTTAATACCTACTCCGAATTTTTCTTTTGTTTCCTTCACTGCTTGCTCAATATACAGATTGAATAACATCGGGGAGAGGCTACAACCCTGTCTTACTCCCTTCCCAACCGCTGCTTCCCTTTCATGTCCCTCGACTCTTATAACGGCCATCTGGTTTCTGTACAAATTGTAAATAGCCTTTCGCTCCCTGTATTTTACCCCTGCCACCTTCAGAATTTGAAAGAGAGTATTCCAGTCAACATTGTCAAAAGCTTTCTCTAAGTCTACAAATGCTAGAAACGTAGGTTTGCCTTTCCTTAATCTTTCTTCTAAGGTAAGTCGTAAGGTCAGTATTGCCTCACGTGTTCCAGTATTTCTACGGAATCCAAACTGATCTTCCCCGAGGCCGGCTTCTACTAGTTTTTCGTATCAGTGATGGTTGTGGGAAACTGCGCAGTCGACCACAAGAGCTGCAATTACAGGAGTGTATGACGTACGAGATATCGGCCCAAACCTGGAATTTGGTGTGGGTAACCGTAGGCAACAATGACTGTACACTTCTAGTGTTTGTTGAGTATGTTAGATCCAAAGCATGATAGAGGCCATCCTGTTACCGTCCCTACAACGTCAAGGAGATACGATCTTCCAGCAGGGCCGGCCGGGGTGGCCGAGCGGTTCTAGGCGCTTCAGTCTGGAACCGTTAGACCGCTACGGTCGCAGCTTCGAATCCTGCCTCGGGCATGGATGTGTGTGATGTCCTTAGGTTAGTTAGGTTTAAGTAGTTCTAAGTTCTAGGGGACTGATGACCTCAGTAGTCAAGTCCCATAGTGCTCAGAGCCATTTGAACCATCTTCCAGCAGGATACTACTAACTGTGCATACAAGGAATGAAGATGAGAGTCTAACGAACCGTCGACAACGAGGAAGTTAGAGACTGAGCACCGCTTCTGATATGACTGCAGTATATGAGTCTCCTCGGTCGGTGCTGCGTAGACACTTCTCGTGTTTAACAAACGTACTCCTCGAGATGTACAGCAGCTTCCGTAGGCGCTCTGTCACTGGAATTATTCTGGATAAAGTATATGTCGGGAAGACGGGACGGCGTCTGGTATGGTCCAAGTTATTATAACTCCGACACAAGCAGAAGTAATAAGTAAGGTGATGTCTAAATCCAATATGATCGTTCCTAGGCAAGATTGAATATTAGCGTTGTAGCTAGAGGAGACTAAACAACATACGGAAATTCTGGCCAAGATAATTTCTACAAGTGTAGCAGTAACGGACGTATGCAATGAATAATAATATGGGGACAAAACTTCAATCAAGTAGAACCGTTGGTTCACGAGTGTATTTGAAATGAGGGTGATTTTAATTACCGAGTTACAAATATTGCTGATGCCAGAGTGAGTTTCCTTGATTATAAAGCTTAATATGAGGATACTTGTAGACCGATCAAGCGAAGTGTGTAGCTGGCACTGAGAAGAGTATTGAACCGCGCTATGCATCAGAGAGAAAGAGACAAAGCAAATTAAAGAGTGAATGCTAGGTCAAATATTTCAAAGTCTTTATTAACATTCCCTCTCGAGAAGGATTGTGAAAAAATGCGGAACTAAGATTGTACAAGACCTCAAGGAGTTCCACGATGCACTGTTGTACTCCCAGGTATATCCTTCGCTTAGTCGAACTGTAGACTTAAGGCGACACGAAGTGTAGTCACAGGCATTTCTTCAATCAAGAGAACACAAAGAAGCCAATCTTGGCTATATCAGTATGGCTACTGACCGTGTTACAATGAAGAAATGGTTGTTCCTGCACATCTATGTAATTTTCCTCACGGTCCTTCAAGTAGTGCTCCATTTCGGTCGACGTATCAGTGTTACACCCTGTTCCCTAGTAAGAGCGTCGCTAGACGTTTGTGTGAAGTCTTAGGGAGTTTGAATGACGTTAGCACGCACAATGAAAGATCATTCAAACGGTCTTCGTATCCCGCTTTAAGATTTACTTCACAGCCTATGAACAATATACTGATTTCGCCCTTCAGGCGCAAAACACGTCACTGCAGTATGGGTAAGAACTGAATGTCAATCTCATGTAGTTTATTCATAAGAAATCGGCGATTAGTTTGGTCCGGCGGAAGTGTGGGTCACGTACTGTTTCTTGGGTTTTCTGCAAATCAGCGGAATGATGCAGTGCTCGGAATAAAGCGCAGATATCACTCCGTCATTTGCTAGAACTTGAGTGATACAGCTGTTGAGTTTGCATTACAAGCAAATTTTATTACAAGTAGTTTTTGAGTGCCGAAACTGGTGATGGATGTAATTTTCGGCATCGGTTTATACCTTTAAAGGTAATATTTACTGTCATACTAGTATTAATATTTACAATATAATATACACTAAAGAGCCAAAGAAACTGTTACACCTGCCTAATATCGTGTAGGGCCCCCGCGTGCACGCAGAAATGCCGCAACACGACCTGTCACGGACTCTACTACTGTCTGAAGTAGTGCTGGAGGGAACTGACATCACGAATCCTGCAGGGCTATCCATAAATCCGTAAGAGTACGAGGGGGTGGAGATCTCTGCTGAACAGAAGGTTCTAAGGCATCCCAGATATGCTCAATAATGTTCATGTCTGGCGAGTTTGGTGGACAACGGATGTGTTTAAACTCAGAAGAGTGTTCCTGGAGCCACTCTGTAGCAATTCTGGACGTTTGGGGTGTCGCAATGTCTTGCTGAAATTTCCAAAGTCCGTCGGAATGCACAATGGGCATGAACGGATGCAGATCAGACAGGCTGTTTACGTACGTATCACCAGTCAGCGTCGTACCTAGACGTATCAGGGGTTCCATAGCACTCCAACTGCACACGCCCCACACCATTACAGAGCCCCCACCAGCTTGAACAACGTAAAGCTTTGTGTCGTGCAATCAAAGGGTACCCGAGTGGGCCTTCGGCTCCGAAAGCCCCTATCGGTGATTTTTCGTTGAATGGTTCCCACGCCGACACTTGTTGATGGTCCAGCATTGAAATTTGCAGCAATTTGCGGAAGGGTTGCACTTCTGTCACGTAGAATGATTCTCTTCAGTCGTCGTTGGCCCCCTTCTTACAGGATCATTTTCTGGCCGCAGCGATATCACAGATTTGATGTTTTACCGGATTTTTGATATTAACGGTACAATTGTGAAATGGTCGTACGGGAAAATCTCCACTTCATCGCTACCTCTGAGATTCTGTGTCCCCTCGCTCGTGCGCCGTTTATGATCCCACGTTCAAACTCACTTAAATCTTGATAGCTTGCTATTGTAGCAGCAGTAACCGATCTAACAACTGCGCCAGACACTTGTCTTACATAGGTGTTGCCGACCGCAGCGCCGTATTCTGCCTGTCTAGATATTTCAGTATTTGAATACGAGTACCTGTATCAGTTTCTTTGGCGCTTCAGTGTAGACTCTCTTATGATAATGAAATTCGGTTCAGTCAAGTCGGTTTCTGTTTCTGCCATGTTGTAATGAGCAATGTCAGTCGGGTAGTATGGGCCATACCAAAGTCAGGTGGTAAGGGCCATACAAGTAACTTTGTTTTTTGTTTTTAGGGCACGATTCCAAGGTTGAGGAAGAAGTCTGCCGTTGACGGTCGAGGGGAATGATCGGAGATTGTAACTATTTTGGAAGGCGAAATGATCGAAAGGGCTGTTGCCGATCGTTTTAAAGTTTCTACAATTATACTGAAAAGGAGATTAAAATCAGTTGTAGGGAATCAGCAGATATCTACGACACCTGAAATGGCGTTTCTCCAACCAACATTTGAAGAAAATTTACAAAGTAATGCTTGTAGCATACATTAGTTTCCAGGTTAATGCCGCTAGCTATGATTGACTTTCAAAAATTGGCTTACAGTTTGTCCGAAAATCTGAAACTGCCTCACAGGTTTAACAAAGAAAATAAAGTGGTAGGTAAAGGCTTCTATCAAAACTTATGAAGAAGCACCCAAAACTGTCTTACAGAATATCTCAGTTCAATGTGTTGTATTCAGCTAATCACAAGTTGAAAAGTTTTTTAACCAATTTTTTCTTCCTATCTTGTACTTTTGATATAAAAACAAGTTACGGCGACACGCCCCTGAAAGGGCTGCATTTATAGCATTATCTTCAATCTAATAGTGCAACTGATCTATAAATGAGAGATAGCTCAAAATTCTTACACGCAATTAGCATCATTAGTCAAAGCATTTCCCAAAACATCATTGAGATATTTATTATATTTTGGTACTGACAACAATATTTATAACAGTATAAAAAACAGATCACTATTTCGCTGCGATACTATTTTCTTTGGAACCACTGACTGCACAGCTTGGAAAAAGAGAGTACAGACAACATTCAAATAAGTGTTTTATGCCTCCAATTTCCTTCCCTGATGCTGATCTGTGAAAAAGATAAGTAATTTATTTTACTACAACAAAAATATTTAAAAATGTAGCTCAAATATCACCAACATCATCATCATGTTATAAAGTTTTCAGGAAATAGTAGGCAAGGGAGGTAGGAGGAGGTCATTCTAAATACCTGTACCAAGTTTTGTGAGTTTAACTTCACTCATTTAGGAGAAAAGTGTATTTGAATGATGAAAATTCAAGATTTCGGTAAATCGCAAAAGATGATTTACAGATTGATTAACTAATCACTATGCTCGTTTAGAACATTCCAGCTGCATTCTCCAGTTGTCCTTCTGTTTCCTTATCCTCTATACTCTTTCTCTTCATTCTTTTCTTTATCCTTGACTCCTAGGTAGCAGCTTCTGCAGCTATCTCTGCTTCAGTTACCCGCCGCTTATCAATAGCAGTTACAGCTGAAGCCATATTCCTTCCTGTCTGGATGTTCAATTTCTTCATAACATTGATCCTTGAAATTGCACCACCATTGAATGTTATTATTGCATTCATTACACCAATCTTCAGCACTGTTAGCGCAACAAATACAGTTTTGGGTATTCTCTCCCACATACAGCTGTTGAAGTTTTCATTTGCATTCTGAGAGAGACCATGCATACATTTCTAAGTAGATTTTTATTTGCCAGATCCCTATATATGGACCTAATTGCCTCCATTACAGCAAGTGGTAAGGAATGCTTGTGGGCATATTGTATGCCTGTAGCATTGCTCAGCCAGTACTTGCACCATGAATCTTCCCCTTCTGGACACAAACCATGCTGTGGGATTTCATCTGTTGATACTCTGTGAAACCATGTTGCCCAAACAGCTCGTCTCATGTTCTCCAAATCTCCTATATTTCTCCTTATTGCTAGTCCATAATATTGAGTCAAAGAATCAATTTCACTTTTTGTAAGACGACCTGGACCACCTATGTGTTTTCTGTCTGACAGTTTTTTCCACTGAAGTCTTTACATAATTTTCTCAGCTGAGCTTCCATTCTTTTTTGTACATGCCCAACCCATTCAAGCTTTTCTATCAGAGTGTCCCCATATGGTCTGTCATTAACAACAGTGGTGTGTCCTTTACAGTCTCCATCCCCAAGGTAGCCTACATATCTCACACCACGACTGACCTCTGATCTTCTAAAAATGTTTAGAGCTCCTTTTGTTTCCATGTTTCCAATTGGGCCATCAAAGATCTTTACACAAACATGGGTGCCAATAAATTTACTTGAACAACCCTGACAGTGCTTTGTTAGACATTCATAATCTAGTATCTTACCAGTTTCAATAAGTGGCAGTTACAGCCCCATTTAGAGAAGCATGACCTCTCTCCTGTCAAGACCCATCAAATGCTGCTACAATGTCTGTATTCCCAGACAAGACTACTGCTTCTTCTGCTGCTCTTTTCATTGAATGTTAACTTACACCACATAAAGCATTGTGTATTAATCTATTGTATCTATCAATACCTCAGTGGAGGTGGAGGCAAATCCATCACTGCACAAAAAGTCTGGGCAGCTCTCCTTCCGCTTCCAATACATTACATTGCATTGCATAAGGAAGTTGAATATTTACACTTTAATGGCGACTATCAGTTACTGGCGATGTCATAGTATCGCTGTGCATCTTACACGAGCTACAGGCAATCACTAACCGACTCGAAAGACCCTTCCTTGCTGAAATGTCCTCAGAAACGTCAATCCTATCTTCACAATTGCAATACTTACATTTCACAGGACTCTTCAAAAGTCTTGACAGCATATTTAGGTTATTTCAAAAATTGTATGTTACAGTCATATCTGATACGCTAGTCGCCAAAAAAGTACTTATTTTCATATGGCTGCAGAAAAGAAGATCAATTAACTGTCTAAAAAAATTTTTTTTACAAAAATGATGTATTGCATATGTATGCACTGAATTTTAAAAACTCTTTTTTTTTTTAAAAAAAAAGATGGAATTAATAACAAAATTTTCTCAAAAAAGCATATTTGTTTATTTTGCATAGATATACGTTAAAGCTCGAATCACAGATTAGATAAAAACAGCTACCTCAAGTTAATTTGCAGCATTAGGATAGATTTTTCGAACATGCTCAATGAAATTGTGGAATGGACTTTCCCCAAAACGTTGACGCCAGAGAAATTCCGCCAGGTAGTTATTCAGCATAGCACGGTCAGTTCCGAAACGCCTTTTTTTTTTTTTTTTTTTTGTTTAGCTTTTTGCCAGACTGACTCCACGTGATTTGTGGTTGCGTTTGTGAAGGGATCGACAAAATAAAGCGAATGGTAACAATTCTTTACTCTCGGCATTTGTAGCACAGGAAGCACACACACAGAAACAAAACAACACACAATAACTACAAAAACACACGCGTATGAAATTCCGAAATCATATATTCTGAGAGCTTTGTTTACATTCGAACTATAGCTTTCTAGACATGATTGTACTTTGGTCCCGAGAGTCAGTGCCTTCTAGAATGCACCTGTGTTAACGACCCGTAACTAACCACGGAAAAAAAAGAAAGATCAAAATAATGCATCACGTATTCTGACGCACTTTAAACCGACAGATGGGCGTGGCCCCTGTGCAACATTACGTTCAACCTCAATTTTAGAACGAACGGAAAATGATAATGCCCATAAACTATACATTTTTGAAATCAGCATGAAATGCTCTTTTCTATAGACCTAGGAATTTTTTTCAAATTTTTGGTCATTTTCACGAGCATGTCCCCTTAATTTGTCTGTAAACCACAAAACAAGTTTTTTATTTGAAAATCTATATTTTGTTGTATGGTGTATACTAACCAGCACTTCGTAACAGCTCGAATTGAAAGTCTTGGAAAATGTTGTCTTGCTGTGTGTCGTTTTGGTTAGAAATTTTTTTTCACCTTTTACACCTAAACAAATGCACAATAAGAAAAGTTTTATACCAATTTTGGCTTAAGTGGCCCACAGTAGCCGCTGTTCCCAATGTACGAGGGTCGGTCAAAAAGTAATGCCTCCCATTTTTTTTCTACTTAAAGAAATTAAGTTAAGTGAAAAATTTGAATTTGGCGCCATTCCTCAAACCTTCTTCTGCAATCCACTGCAGTAGTAACTTTCTGTGTCAACAGGTGGCAGCACAGCAGAAGTTTGAGACAGCGTTGTGTGATTGAATTCTTGAATGCAGAAGGTGAAACGCCCATACGCATTCATGAAAGACTGAAGAAGGTGTATGGTGTTGTGACAGTGGATGTCAGCACTGTTAGACGATGGGTTCGTCGTTGTAAGGAAGCTGAAGGGCAAACACCGTTGACTGACGAAAAGCGGAGCGGCAGGCCGGTGAGTGCAGTGACTCCACACAACATTTTTTGGAGCAGGGATGCACAATAAATTCTGTTCAATACGTCACAACCCTCAAAAAACTTAAAGCACGTCTTCAGCGAGTTCGCCCAATAAAATCAATGGCAGATGTTCTTCTTTTGCATGACAATGCAAGACCACACACCAGTCGTCACACCTCTGACGAGATTGTCAAAATTGGATGGGAAGTTTTGCCTCATCCCCCATACAGCCCTGACCTGGCACCATCAGACTTCCATCTGTTCGGGCCACTAAAAGAAGCTCATCGTGGGATTCATTTTGAAGATGAGGAGGCCGTCAAAACATCCGTGCGTCAATGGCTTAGGAAGCAGAGCTGTGATTTTTACCGTGCTGGGATACATGCCCTTGTTCAAAGATGGACCAAAACTGTAGAGATGGGCGGAGATTACATTGAAAAATGACAAAATGATCCTCAATGTTGTGGTTTTCAACCTATGTAATTGCATTTAAATTTCCTGACAATTAAACGTAGAAAAAAAAATAGGAGGCATTACTTTTTGACTGACCCTCGTATAATGCGTAGTTATATTAAAGTACAACTACTCACAGAGGTCCAGTGTTGGCTATAATTATCGTACGGCAGCGAAACTCTGTAGATATTCTAACGCGTTAATGCAGAACCGATTTACGCTGAAAGAAAATTAGTTCCAATTTTGGCTATCAGGTGCAAATCTGGCGCTGTGAATACAAGAAAGGCGTATAAAATGTTTCCATATGTAATGGATTAGGACCGTGACATTGGCAAGAAAGGCCAAACAAATGAGGAAGGCATAATGTTGATTTTATTATTAACCACTGCTTACACAATTTGTTCAATGTGAGTACAGGAGACGTCGAAGAGATGCTGTACAGCGCCAGATTTTCACCTGATGGCGAAAATCTGAACTAATTTTTTTCCAGCGTAAATCAGTTACGGATTAAGGTATAAGCATATCTATCAACTTTCGCTGCCATACGATAATAACAGCCCACACTGTACTTCCGTGAGTGGTAGCATTTCAGTTATAACCACCTGGTATAATTGCACAAGCTATCCCCCATAGATTTTACATGGTGTTCAGCGAGATTTCTTTCTTGAGTTTCCACCATGTGGAAATATGCTTACAGACAAATTTCCGTGTCGTTACTTTAAACAGTTTAAGAATGTCGTATTGAAGGAACGTCAGGTGAATCAATATTGAAATTCGAAGTTGCTCTGTCTAAAAGGTGCCCTTCATTGTCGACGCTTTTCGGCATAGACATAATGTAAACTTCACACCTGCCCTACATATCTATTGCTGTAAGATACGTACGGATTGTGGAAAAGCAATGCATGTTATAAATGACGTTTGAAACTCAGAATGTACACGAAAAAACATTCTGTACTAAATGCTGCTTACTGCCAGCAATCTACGTTTCACTGTCTATCAACATGAGAAGTAAACCATAGTTTTTAATTACCCTGTTGGCTCTCCAGCTGTAACTAGCAGCTAGCAGAAAGACTCGGGCGCATTTGAGAGGAAAGGTTGCGGTCCCCGTTTCAAGCAAAACGTGTGCGGTAAGTGATCGCCGACTCTGTCTCAACCACCACTGGTTTCGCAAGCTCAGGTAATATTTCGGTAACGCTATCGCACCTGCTGTGCGAACTCGTCGCAAACAAGAAAGTTGGCCTCTTTGTTTTATTCTCTTTCTATCTTCAGTCACGTACTGAGTTAAGAGTAATCCTACACACGGCGACAGTTCTCTTTCCATCTATTACCACAAGTGTAGGAAACAATACCGTTAGACACTATGAGGCTGTGGTCTGTGAAAGGTTAATATTACCGTTGCTAATTTTATCGGCTAATTTGGAAGAATGGGTTCCCTAAACGACTGATTGAAGTCACCCATAATAACTACACTGCATAAAAATTGTTGTAAATACCCAAAAGGAAATTATCGCCAAAGATACACTACTGGCCATTAAAATTGCTACACCACGAAGATGACGTACTACAAACGCGAAATTTAACCGACAGGAAGAAGATGCTGTGATATGCAAATGATTAGCTTTTCAGAGCATCCACACAAAGTTGGCGCGGTGGCGACACCTACAACGTGCTGACATGAGGAAAGTTTCCAACTGATTTCTCATACACAAACAACAGTTGACCGGCGTTGCCTGGTGAAACGTTGTTCTGATGCCTCGTGTAAGGAGGAGAAATGCGTACCATCACGTTTCCGACTTTGATAAAGGTCGGAATGTAGCCTATCGCGATTGCGGTTTATCGTATCGCGACATTGCTGCTAGCGTTGGTCGAGGTCCAATGACTGTTAGCAGAATATGGAATCGGTGGGTTCAGGAGGGTAATACGGAACGCCGTGCTGGATCCCAACGGCCTCGTTTCACTAGCTGTCGAGATGCCAGCCATCTTATCCGCATGGCTGTAACGCATCGTGCAGCCACGTCTCGATCCCTGATTCAACAAATGAGGACGTTTGCAAGACAACAACCATCTGCACGAACAGTTCGACGACGTTTGCAGCAGCATGGACTATCAGCTCGGAAACCTTGGCTGCGGTAACCCTTGCGCTGCATCACAGACAGGAGCGCATGCGATGGTGTACTCAACGACGAACCTGAGTGCACGAATGGCAAAACGTCATTTTTTCGGATGAATCCAGGTTCTGTTTACAGCATCATGATGGTCGCATCCGTGTTTGGCGACATCGCGGTGAACGCACATTGGAAGCGTGTATTCGTCATCGCCATACTGGCGTATCACCCGGCGTGATGGTATGGGGTGCCATTGGTTACACGTCTCGGGCACCTCTTGTTCGCACTGACGGCAATTTGAACAGTGGACGTTACATTTCAGATGTGGCGACCCGTGGCTCTACCCTTCATTCGATCCCTGCCAAACCCTACGTTTCAGCAGGATAATGCACGACCGCATGTTGCAGGTCCTGTACGGGCCTTTCTGGATACAGAAAATGTTCGACTGCTGCCCTGGCCAGCACATTCTCCATATATCTCACCAATTGAAAACGTCTGGTCCATGGTGGCCGAGCAACTGGCTCGTCACAATACGCCAGTCACTACTCTTGATGAACTGTGGTATAGTGTTGAAGCTGCATGGGCAGCTGTACCTGTACACGCCATCCAAACCTTGTTTGACTCAATGCCCAGGCGTATCAAGGCCGTTATTACTGCTAGAGGTGGTTGTTGTGGGTACTGATTTCTCAGGATCTATGCACCCAAATTGAGTGAAAATGTAATCACATGTCAGTTCTAGTATAATATATTTGTCCAATGAATACCCGTTTATCATCTGCATTTCTTCCTGGTGTAGCAATTTTAATGGCCAGTAGTGTATATACGTAGCAGTAAGCAGTTGGTCGACCTTACCTTATTTAACATTTTGTAAGTACAGTCTCCTAAATCTGCCTTTACAGGAGTCAGCAGTGTTTCGCCAGCCGGAGGAAGTTGTTGCCTGATCACCAGAATGCTCCTTCAAGTCGTGAGTTCCACAGCGACTCAATGAATGAGGACATGAGGTGAAAATACAGATATAATGCAGTGAACTGATAAATTAGAAATCTGAAGCTGTACTGCCATGCGACGAAGTGGCTACTGTAACGTTTTTGGCTGCACTCATTATTCACTTAGACAGACGTTGTACGTAGGTTAATTGTAATTGCAGGTTACTCAAGATAACTACGAGTATATTCGAAATGGCCGGGACGCTGGTGGCAGAGCGCTTCAGTCTGGAACCGCGCGACCGCTACGGTCGCAGATTCGAATCCTACCTCGGGCAGGGATGTGTGTGATGTCGTTAGGTTAGTTAGGTTTAAGTAGTTCTAAGTTCTAGGGGACTGATCACCTGAGATGTTAAGTTCCATAGTGCTCAGAGCCATTTGAGCCATTTTATTCGAAATATATTTCAAAGTTTTTCGAGAGCAGGAAACTTTAAATATCTGGATCATCTCGTTGATTGTTGTGCATAGTTGTTCCATTATCTGCAGAAAGTCTCTGGATTAGTTTTTAAACTTTGCGTAACTGCATGTGGTTCAAGCTTTCACAAATCAAATAGATGAACTAACATTTAGTATGTTTATTCACTTCTCAATCAGTTCACTACACCTCTCATGATACAGCTGTAGACTGTCCACAAGTTAGAACACTTCGCCACCCTAACAAGTCAACGACAGCTTACACATTGGCTGCCAAGCTCAAAACTAACTTACTATAATCTCCTGCGAAACAACACTCGACAGTAAGCCAAAGACATTACAATGCGTATCATCACAGGTTTATTTCAGCAGTGGGAGAGCATCATGCGTCTGCTGAAAAATCTCAAGTGGCTGATGTCCAATTATTCCGTTAAAGCCTACTTCAAAGTTCCGAGAACCAGTATTAAGGAAATATAGTACAACCCCGTATGAATACATCCTTTAGGGGCCATGAAGACATTATTAAAGTAATTGTTGCCCATCCAGAGGTATTTGAGCGATTATTCTTTCCCCGCTACACACGCGAATGGAACGGGAAGAAGCCTTAATAGATGATACAAGGGGAAGAACCTTCTGTTATGCACATCAGTGGTTTGCAGAGTATAGATGTACATACAGATGTAGGTTTCGTGGTTCTCAACGCTTCACAGTATCCTCGTGTATAGACACCTGTAAATTAATTAAACTTCATTATTTTACGTGTGAATGAATTAAAAGAAGAAAATTTCTTATG
Source organism: Schistocerca nitens (assembly GCF_023898315.1). Classification (NCBI taxonomy): domain Eukaryota; kingdom Metazoa; phylum Arthropoda; class Insecta; order Orthoptera; family Acrididae; genus Schistocerca; species Schistocerca nitens. The sequence goes on along the minus strand of NC_064616.1, from coordinate 147,385,904 downwards.
TTGCTACAGGCAGACGTTCGTATCAATGAATATTTGTATGAAGGGGAACAGGTTGCGTAATCGCGTAAGTCAAGTGTCAACTTGAACAGCGCAGTTGCTTTGGTTGTATGGCCTTGTTGCATGTGTTTCATTCAGACGAATAAACTTAAATACTCCGCTGTCATAAAGATTCATTTTTTCTTTTTTAACCTTTTACTGACAACAGAAATTCTTCCCACCTTAGTGGAGGTTTATAAGGAGCCTTTGTCATTTTCAACAGTGAACGAGCATAAATTGGAAAATCGGCGGTGACGTTGTTGGAGAAGCGAGAAGTGACAGAGAGATAACCTACAATGGCTTGCTGAAAAGTAATAACTCCAAATTTTTAATGTGAAAACTCTTAAACCTTTTTAAATAAAACATACGTTATTGACATTTATATCTTTATTCTTCATGTGTACATATTTGTAGCCCTCTGCCGCTAGAGGGCTCTGAATTGTAGCGTCTAACATAGTGATGTTCAAAAATGGTTCAAATGGCTCTGAGCACTATGGGACTCAACATCTTAGGTCATAAGTCCCCTAGAACTTACAACTACTTAAACCTAACTAACCTAAGGACATCACACACACCCACGCCCGAGGCAGGATTCGAACCTGCGACCGTAGCAGTCCCGCCATAGTGATGTCTGACGTAACTATGTCGGTGTATTAGAAAACGCGTGCTGCAATAGAGTTTAACAAGGACCATCCTCTCCTTCAGCATGACAATCCCAGACACGAGCGCAGCGACATCTGCAACAATCCGACGCCTTGGGCTTATGTCATCGATCGTCCTCCATACAGCACCGACTTGACCCCATGCGATTATGATCTGCTTCCAAAACTTAAAGGGCCGGCCTAGTGTCCGAGCGGTTCTAGGCGCTTCAGTCTGGAACCGCGCGACCACTACGGTCGCAGGTTCGAATCCTGCCTCGGGCATGAATGTGTGTGATGGTCTTAGGTTAGTTAGGTTTAAGTAGTTCTAAGTTCTAGGGGGCTGATGACCTCAGATGTTAAGTCCCATATTACTCAGAACCATTTGAACTTTTAAAGAACACACTCGAGGACTAGACTTTACTATTTATGAAGCAGTGCAAGCAGAGGTGAGGTTGTTACTCCATCATCAAAGTCAAACAACCTACAGTGACGCTATCAACAAACTGGTCTCTGGTAGGGAGAAATGTGGTCATCGCCAGGGTGACTGTGTTCAGAGATAATTATGTAGAGACGAAGAATAAAACTGTAGAATGTTAATAATGTTCGATTTATCTGAAAAGCCGTAAGAGATCTCACATAAAAAATTAGGACGCAATACTTTTTGACACGCCCCCGTACATTTCGATTGAATGCAGAGATAAACTGCTGAAGGTCGCGTATCATCTGATTTATTACCAGTTTCGCTCATGTCGTACGAATTGGCCACGGTGCTGAGTGCAGCTCGAAACCTTTAATGTGTTGCCTACGGGCGATGAACAGCTGAAGATGCTCCCGTCTGATGAGCGAAAGTAATAATACATCAAGTATTACATGCCCTATGACGGTTTACCTGTCCACTCATTCCTAATGGTCGCTCCAGATGTAAGTCCCACTTTTCACTTTCGATTTGAGGTTTCTTACAGTTGTGCCGCATTATCTGCGACAAATAATGTATTCCTCTATCCGCGTAGTGTAATGTATTTAAGGTCCAGGAGTCCTATTCTTCAGGTATCGGTCTCTTCATTTTACGTCTTGGCGCAGTATCGATAAATTCAAACTGCCACTTTCGTACGCAAAATTCTGCAAAGCAGTTTAGATTTACGTTTGAAACAACCTATTACGCGTGAGCCCAATCGCATTCAAGAAACCAAATATTAGTATCTGTATTTTTTTTATTTACCTATACTGGTATATAAGGGGCGTCAACAGCGTCAGATGTTGAGTCATGTTGTTAAGGACACGGATATGCCACGCACCCATTTGAGACAGCGTTATCAGCACTTGACAGACTTTCTGGGGCATTCGGATATGACAGTGGCACGATTTTGGGCTGCACGGTATCGTGAGGGCAAGTATACTCGTCAAGGATCCAGTTGACCTCGTATGACCACCAAAAGGATAAATCGTCGAATTGTGCACTAAGCACACCGTAATCCCTTCATATCTGTGCCCGCCATTGGAGAATGGATTTCCTGCAACATTCTGTGTCATCCCGCACCGTTGATGGGAGTCTAACAGCAGCCGGCTGCGTTTGAACTGATGGGCTGCTGATGGATGAATCTTGGTTCCGCTTCACACCGGCGACGACCTGGTTAGACATCCCATTCTTCCACTGTTTTGGAGAGACACAGCGGTGCTACTCGTGGCGTGATGGTGTGTGGAGGTATCGCGTATGACTTCAGGTCACGGCTGGTATTGGTTGAGGGAACTCTGACGCCACACCAGTACGCACCAGTTTTTTGTAAGCAATTTCCTTTGTAGGCTGATTATATTTTCCCAGTACCACACCAATAAATCAAAGTCTGCCACCAGCTTTGCCTACGACTGAGCCTACTTGATCGTGCCATTTGATACACGTACACACTGCTACGTCTATGTATTTCTATGAGTTGAATGATAACAAGTGTGATTCATTGTTATCAAATGGCACGATCACTTACGCTCTGTCGTAGGCAAAGCTGGTGGCAGACATGGATTTATTGGTGAGATACCTCAGACGTTAAATCCCATAGTGCTCAGGGCCATCTGAGCCAATTTTCAAACTCATTGTAAATTTCTGCCCGATTCTCCTGTGCTCCAGTAAGAGCGTTTCGTATACAATAACTGCGTGCAGCACACAACTGCTTATCTTTCTACAGTTTTTAAGTCACATGCAATGCTTTACAAAACTACTAACAATTCTGAACACACCCATTTACAATCGCCATGGCCTGATATTAGGTAAGTCCCTTCACTACCTATCTTTGTATTTTCCATACTTATGGGACTCTAGCTCTAAACTGTCTGTTATTTATTGAATATACACAACTGGCTATTAACATTGCTACACCAAGAAGAAATGTAGATGATAAACGGGTATTCATTGGACATTATATTATACTAGAACTGACATGTGATTACATTTTCACGCAATTTGGGTGCATAGATCCTGAGAAATCAGTATCCAGAACAACCACCTCTGGCCGTATTAACGGCCTTGATACGCCTAGGAATTGAGTCAAACAGAGCTTGGATTGCGTGTACAGGTACAGTTGCCCATGCAGCTTCAACACTATACCACAGTTCATCAAGAGTAGTGACTGGCGTATTGTGACGAGCCAGTTGCTCGGCCGCCATTGACCAGACGTTTTCAATTGGTGAGATATCTGGAGAATGAGCTGGCCAGGGCAGCAGTAGAACATTTTCTGTATCCAGAAAGGCCCGTACAGGACCTGCGACATGCGGTCGTGCATTATCCTGCTGAAATGCAGGGTTTCGCAGGGATCGAATGAAGGGTAGAGCCACGGGTCGTAACACATCTGAAGTGTAACGTCCACTCTTCAAAGGGCCGTCAATGCGAACAAGAGGTGACTGAGACGTGTAACCAATGGCACCCCATACCATCACGCCGGGTGATACGCCAGTATGGCGATGACGGATACACGCTTCCAATATGCGTTCACCGCGATGTCGCAAAACACGGATGCGACCATCATGATGCTGTAAACAGAACCTGGATTCATCCGAAAAAATGACGTTTTGCCATTCGTGCACCCAGGTTCATCGTTGAGTACACCATCTCAGGCGCTCCTGTCTGTGATGCAGCCATGGTCTCCGAGCTGATAGTCCATGCTGCTGCAAACGTCGTCGAACTGTTCGTGCAGATGGTTGTTGTCTTGCAAACGTCCCCAGCTGTTGACTCAGGGACCGAGACGTGGCTGCACAATCCGTTACAGCCATGCGGATAAGATGCCTGGCATCTCGACAGCTAGTGAAACGAGGCCGTTGGGATCCAGCACGGCGTTCCGTATTACCCTCCTGAACCCACCGATTCCATATTCTGCTAAGTGTCATTGGATCTCGACCAACGCGAGCAGCAATGTCGCGATACGACAAACCGCAATCGCGATAGGCTACAATCCGACCTTTATCAAAGTCGGAAACGTGATGGTACTCATTTCTCCTCCTTGCACGAGGCATCACAGCAACGTTTCACCAGGTAGCGCCGGTCAACTGCTGTTTGTGTATGAGAAATCGGTTGGAAGCTTCCATCGTGTCAGCACATTGAAGGTGTCGCCACCGGCGCCAACCTTGTATGAATGCTCTGAAAAGCTAATCATTTGCATATCACAGCATCTTCTTCCTGTCGGATAAATTTCGCGTCTGTAGCCCGTCATCTTCGTGGTGTAGCAATATTAATGGCCAGTAGTGTATTTTGGTCTTGTTTGGGAATCGATTAAAAATGATCTGGTCCAGGGGGGCCTCCAAATATCGAGGCCCTCGAAATTTGGAGGCCGCGACCCCCATCCAGAATCAGAAGCCAGCGGCGGTTCGGCCCCTACGCACCCCCACCCCATTATTTCGCAACTGGTTCTAGATGTATCACCCACAAACACAGAAGTGAGTATTACGCTAATCTGAATACAGTACGTGGCAGTGGGAAGGAAGAGGGCAGGGTGCGTCGGTATATTGGTGGAATGGCTTGAAACAGAGCGGTGTGAAGGCGGCAGGAAGCACGGTGGCTTGCGCCGGACACAGCGACCACCGCCACCTGCTGTTTCCGGCACCCGGCCCCCGGCGCACGGCCCTGCCGACCTTTGGCGCTCACCTCGCCAGCGCACGCTCTCAACTCGGCGGTTCAGCGCCTCAGTGATAGGAACTGTACTGCTGCCTCAGATGGAATCACTCACAGCGGCTGCCGCGCTCGGCGAGGAAGCCTCCAATCTCATTTAACTTCCCCACGGTTTCCATAAGAGCCTTCGAGCATAATGGTTCCTTCCTCAGTTCCTGGACAAGTCCGGGCAGGCTTCTATCTTTAATACTGTTGCTCATGAGACGTTAGTCGAAAACTCATCTCAGACAGACCGACTGGGAATCTCGTTCTCTACAATCTTTTGACCACAGATAATCGCTACGCGCAGTAAATCTCCGTTCGGATGCAATTCAGCAGTTTTTCTGTTGTCTCTTCCCTTGCACGCTGTGTGGTTCTTTAGTGGATGCAGGAGCGTGGTACAGATGCCGTTCATGAAGAGAGAATTCAGATATTAATTTATTCTACATCTAATACCAATTAGCACGAGGGTGAGTCAAATGAAAACCTTACATTTGTAATAACAAATCGACATTTCGCGCCGTTATCCTGCAAGTTGGTAAGCGTGCTACAAACATCGTGCAGAATGGCCTGTAGGTGGCAACATTTGGCGTTAATGAACGATGGCAGCAGACAACCGACGCGAGTTTCTTGACAAACAGCGCGACATCGAATGCAGCGCCTCTCCTGGGCTCGTTACCATACCGGTTGGATCCTAGACGACTGGAAAACCGTGGCTTTGCCAGATGAGCCCCTGATACTACCTGCCTCCACTGTGACTTTACGGTGTCAGACATGACGCATTGCTAGCGAGACGTCAAGTATGAGCGAAAAGACTGCACTGCACTTTGCAGGTTACTGAGGCTGCTAAATTTGGGAAGTAAAATGTCGAAGGCTTTGGTGAAGCTAAAGCACATGAGAGCCGTCTCTTGTGCATCCACGGCAAGGTTCAGGTCATCTGTTACCTCTATTAAGGCAGAAGTTGTGCTGCAATGTTTACGAAAATCTGATTGGTATTCACCTAGTTGGTTGTTTACCTGGTCGTGGACTATATATTCTATGGCCTTGGACAGTAAAGGAAGAAAAAATGTGTGTGAAATCTTATGGGACTTAACTGCTAAGGTCATTAGTCCCTAAGCTTACACACTATCCTTATCCTTATCCTAAGGACAAACACACACACCCATGCTCTCAACTCTAACCTCCGCCGGGATCAGCCGCACAGTCCATGACTGCAGCGCCTAAGACCGCTCGGCTAATCCTGCGCGGCAGTGAAGGAAGAATGTGAATAGATCGTTAACCAGAGGGTGCTGTGGTAACGTCCTTTTTAAGACCTGGAGTGGAGCTGACGTCCGCGTGTCTTCGCCGACAAGTGCAAGATTTATGTCACGCCTGATATTCGTCACAGAAGAAAGTGGACGCGACGAGGCGAGCAGTCCCACAAGTTCAGCACAGGGGTGAGTCACGGTTTCGGTCAGTATAGTGAACGGGTCTCAGACACCTCTCCTCGATAGCGAGGATAAGTAGAACGCGGCATAGTATCCGGACACGATATTCCTACTTATTGTCCAGCCGTATAGTGAAACATTTCGGATATGAGTTCGTCTTTTGAGAAGATAACGCACGAGCATACAGCGCCCGGGTTGTGTATATATCCCTCCAGGAGACAAAAGTCGACTGAAATTTTGACTACTTCAGGCTACTACCACGAAGTGTCTTACTGAATTGACGGTGGTCCCTTCGAATTTTTTTGCCAGATCTAAGCATGTGTTGTAGCTCACCTAGAGACGTGTCCATGCGTTTTCACATCGAGAGAACAGTAGCGACGAAGCGACGGCAACGTATCGAGGAAGTTGTCACGAGAGCTTCGACTCCTCAGCAGAGTGACGCACGTCGGACAGCCGTTTCAATTGGCAGAAATTAAGTACTCCCTAGCACTTCAAGTACTCAAGGTGTAGAAAGATAAGGTGTGCAATATGCGAGCAAAGATAGCGCTCCCAGCGTAGTCACGAACGGACGATTCCTTACATACGTTTCATCTCGAAACGATCATACCGCCGAGGAATTGTGTTTTCGTTCTACACAGCCACTGCCTCTTGCTGCTTCCCACCCATTCGTTACATTCAAACCCTTACGAGACCGACCAAATACAGATTGGGAATCAAGACCACACACTTTGTGCATTCGGAATCGAAGGCAGGGCGTACCTCGCCGCATTTGCTACGATGGCGATTTGCTACTTCTGCAGAAGCGGCGGCGGCGGCGACGACGACGACGACGACGACGACGACGACGACGACGACGGACTCGCGAGAGGTTCTGAGATATGTGGGATGTTTAATATCCAAATTTCGTCTACCATAACTTACAAAAGGCGAGTTGGTTTAAACACTACAGTGCTTTCAGAGACAGAGAACTGCTGCATTTCATCCATCTGTGATCTATGTGACCTTATGAGCTACATTCCGATGTGCACTATGATAAGTTGTGGTTCAAATGGCTCTGAGCACTATGGGACTCAACTGCTGAGGTCATTAGTCCCCTAGAACTTAGAACTAGTTAAACCTAACTAACCTAAGGACATCACAAACATCCATGCCCGAGGCAGGATTCGAACCTGCGACCTTAGCGGTCTTGCGGTTCCAGACTGCAGCGCCTTTAACCGCACGGCCACTTCGGCCGGCGATAAGTTGTGGCACAAATGTCCAAGTCGATATTTTTCACGTACATAAACTTTTCTAGAGAGGAGAAATAAAATAATTGTCAGACAATACTTCAAGGCCAACCAGGATCTGAACTACGGTCCAACCGATTAACGCTTGTATTTAACGCACTGCGGAAGTAACCTTGAAATGTGAGCTATACCATCGCGAATTTGTAGTAATCCTGCTGCATATCCCTCGTTAGCTGAGTGTATAGTGCCGAAAAGTTTCAATTGCTTTCCTTTTCATCACATCGTCAGTTAGCCGGCCGGTGTGGCCGAGCGGTTCAAGGCGCTTCAGTCTGGAACCGCGCGACCGCTACGGTCGCAGGTTCGAATCCTGCCTCTGGCATGGATGTGTGTGATGTCCTTAAGTTAGTTAGGTTTAAGTAGTTCTAAGTTCCAGGGGACTGATGACCTCAGATGTTAAGTCCCATAGTGCTCAGAGCCATTTGAACCATTTGAACATCGTCAGTTACCTCCACAAATATGCAGACATGGAAGAATACGGTTTAACGTTCCGTCGCCGACTAGAGCATTAGAGGGGCCACAAGCTTGGAAATGTACAAGGGTGGAAAATAAATTTGGCCATTATCTTTTAAAGGAACCAGCCTGACATTCGTATAAAGTGGTGCAGGGAGAGAAGGAAGAACTTACTGTATTTCTGGATTGCCAGACAGCGATTTGAATCCCGCACCCCCAGTATGAGAGTCTTGCACGTTGATCACAGTATCAACTCGTTCGGTGTTAGAGATGCAATACAAGTTAACTTAAAAGACGACCGAGTAAGGGCTCTTTACTCAACGTAACTAACTATCTTATAATCAGCCTGGTATTACATACGTAAACTACGCAAAACCTAAAAGAATCGGAATATGAACCGCATATCTCAAAAATCCTTTGAAATGTACACAGCCAGTTTCAATACGAAAGGAAGGAAGGAAATTTGGGCTTAAGTCCCCTTGACTTTGAGGTCATTAGAACGGAACAAAGGCTCGGATTGGGGAACAATGGGGAAGGAAATCGGCCTTGCCTTTTCAGAGGAACCACCTCAGCATGCGCATAAGCCATTCAGGGAAACAACGAAAAACTTAAATCTTAATGGCAGGACGGGTTTTGAACCGCCGTCCTCCAGAATACGAGACCATTTCGCCACCTCGCTCGGTTACCTCATATACGTATGTGTTCCGTTGCTAATGATCTTACCGCGGACAGGAGGTTAAGCCCTGATCTTCCTTGCTTCCTTTCCATCACACTATTCACCCATCTCACTCATTCACAAAATGCGGGACTTTTCCAATATGTGGAAAGATACACTGCAGCTAATGTCATATCCGCTGCTGAACGTCACCGAATACATAACCGTGCCTAAAAGCGATTTTAAAATGGTTCAAATGGCTCTGAGCACTATGGGACTCAACTGCTGAGGTCATTAGTCCCCTAGAACTTAGAACTAGTTAAACCTAACTAACCTAAGGACATCACAAACATCCATGCCCGAGGCAGGATTCGAACCTGCGACCGTAGCGGAAAGCGATTTTAAACAGGTTTACAAACTCAACTACGAGGACGCTGATGAGAAGTCAGGGAATGTTGCTTCATAATTTGCTGTGTCATGTTTCAATACTGCAACTACACTGTGGTTTAGAAACAGAAGTGCTCTTTTTAGAAGCATATCTGGATGTAACGCAGCCAAATAGTCTCTTCTTTACGGCCTCTGGACATGTGATTCCAAGAAACGCAATCCCCTTCAAGTAGAACAACAATTTCGATAGCTTTACGTGGAAATATAAATGTGTACGTTGCATATTTGAAGTCGAGGTGACGCTTGTAACTACATACCACTGCGTCAGCACGAATGCGACGCGGGTAAAGTGGATTATTTACTGCAATACGAAAACAATATGTCTTAGGAATACACCACCATGTCAGTAAAAACTTAACGTTAGAACAGAAAACGAGTGCTGCGGGCATTGCCTACTCCGGTCTAGCATCCTTTATTTGACTTTGTACAATCCTCCACCGTAACGATCGATGGTCCATATCCTTCAGAACATGAGGTCTACATGATTTGATTTAGCTGTGGTTGTTCCTTCGCGTTTCCACTACACAATCACGTCACCAACAGTCGACTTGGGTGGCTGAAGAAGAGCGGAAATGACCCTGATGAAATTGTTACTCGGGTGACATCCATTGACGAGTGCCCGCTCGAAGTCACTGAGTTCTCCTCATCGGCCCATTCTGCTGTTACTGCCACTCTGCTGACCACACAATACTCCGACCTCCTGTGGTCACATCTTGTCTTCAGTTCCGCATTACGTAGGTATATCCGGAGACATTTGATCAGAGAGTGTACATTACTTTCTCCCACACAAGTCGTTGTCCCCTCGCACCATTGGCGAATGGGACAGGGATGGGAGGAAATGATTTTTGTACTAGATGTCCTCTCCGCCACACCTATAACTTGGTTTGCGGAAGAGATGTAGATGAGGAATCTACCCTTCATATCTCCATGCTATCCCACTGATAGGTGAACAGGTGTATTTTCTTCATGAGACAGTTTTTTTTCAGTCCAGACATTTTTACGTGTACGCACGGAAGTGCCAAAGAAACTGGTACAGGCATGCGCATTCAAATACAAAGAGTAAACTCGTAGAATACGGTGCAGCGGTCGGCAACGCCTAAATGAGACAAGTGTCTGGCGCAGTTGTTAGATCGGTTACTGCTGCTACAATGGCAGGTTAACAAGATTTAAGTGAGTATGAATGTGGTGTTACAGTCGGCGCACGAGCGATGGGACACAGCATCTCCGAGGTAGTGATGAAGTGGGGATTTTGCAGTATGACCATTTCACGAGTGTACCATGAATATCAGGAATCCGGTAAAACATCAAATCTCCGGCATCACTGCAGCCGGAAAAACATCCTGCAAGAACTGGACCAACGACGACTGAAGAGATCATTCGCCGTGACATATGCAACCCTTCCGCAGATTTCTGCAGATGTCAATGCTCGGCCATCAACAAGTGTCAGCGTGCGAACCACTCAGCGAGACATCATCGATATGGGCTTTCGGATCCGAAGGCCCACTCGTGTACCTTTTGATTACACGACAAAAAGCTTTACGCTGTCCAAGGTGATGGAGGCTCTGTAATGGTGTGGGGCGTGTGCAGTTGTAGTGATATGGACCCCTGATAGTATAGATACGACTCTGACAGGTGACACGTACGTAAGCATTCTGTCTGATCACCTGCATCCATTCATGTCCATTGTGCATTCCGACAGACTTGGGCAATTCCAGCAGGACAATGCGACACTCCACACGGCCAAAATTGATACAGAGTGGCTCCAGAAGCACACTTCTGAGTTTAAACACTACCACTGGACACCAAACTCCTCAGACATGAACATTATTGAGCATATCTGGGATGCCTTGCAACGTGATATTCAGAAGAGATCTCCATCCCCTCGTACTCTTACGGATTTATGGGCAGCTTTGCAGGATTCATGGTGTCAGTTCCCTCCAGCACTACTTCAGACATTAGTCGAGTCCATGCCACGTCGTGTTCCGGCACTTCTGCGTGGTCGCGAGGCCCTACACGATATTAGGCAGGTGTGGCACTTTATTTGTCTCTTCAGTGTATTTTCAGTCAGCTGATTCAGAAAACTTGTTTTCGCGCAGCTGGTTCAGAAAACTTGGGTAGTCTTTCATTACTATTTGAAAGGTAATCGCCGGCCGGAGTGGCCGTGAGTTCTAGGCGCTACTGTCTGGAACCGAGCGACCGCTACGGTCGCAGGTTCGAATCCTGCCTCGGGCATGGATGCGTGTGATGTCCTTAGGTTAGTTAGGTTTAATTAGTTCTAAGTTCTAGGCGACTGATGACCTCAGAAGTTAAGTCGCATAGCGCTCAGAGCCATTTGAAAGGTAATCAGTGACATAAATCGCTTGCGTACTGAAAAAGGACGCAGAAACCTGTCCGGTGGAAACGATATTCACTCACCACTTCGACAAAAATAGCGTGTCTGGTGTCAGATGTTACTCCCATTATCAAACCCGCGCACAAAATTAGTTTGATGTTTTAAGAGTGGCAACTGATTTGAGAAATTCGGTTACCCATCAGCTTTTAGTCAGCATTCAGCAAATGTTGTACCCACCTCCCACAAAGCTCTCTCACTCTTAATGATTCGTGTGCGATGTACCTTAAACGTGATTCCGATGTACTTAAGGACACACCTGTTCCACACACCTTTAACCGCTGAGCGTCCAAAAATATATTTCAAGCTTTATCGATGACTTTACTTGTTGTTGCAGTTTTAGGTAGTCGTTCAAGAGCACTACGGTCCCGTTACAATTCAACAGCCCTTTTAGTAAGTGTTGAAGGTGCAGGAGCGCACTCCTTACAAACTGCTGTTGCATTTGTGGGATTTCTTCGTTGGTGATAAAATGTCCAAGATAAAAAGTGCTACGATGGCACAGTACTCCGTTTCAGCAATTTGATAGATAGAAAAAAAATATCACGACTACTTTAACAATCAGAACAAATTGTCACTTGAGTTATACTTTTGTTCAGCAGTTACCACAATCAACAAAAACTTCATTATTATCACCTTCATCGCTCTGCCATTTAGAGATCTTGGCACCCTCTCCTTTAAAGTGGCGGCTTTTTCTGTTCGGCAAGGAAGAGTGGGATAGGTTATCTTTTCTTTCGAGCAATGGTCTACAAATAGCCTATTAACTATACGGTGTTCTCAACAGTTTTCCTGTACTCATCCAAACGAACGTTTCCAGACAGCACCCTGACATGTTGTACAGGGTCAACAAACTGCATTGACAAAATTTCAGAGGTTGTTCAGGGATATTTTCTGAGTATTAAGATACGAGTGATCTCCGGTCTTCCCTGACTCGTTACACAGTAATAAAAAACTGTGATTTACTGGTTTCTTACGCCATTCACAAGAGTGCAACGGCCTGTAATATTCAATCACCAAAACCTACAACTCAAAGCACAGAGCAATACGACAAAATGAGGTGGTGCAAAAGTACTGTGGTGGTGTTGCCATCGCGGGAACAGCACAGCCGCTCTCTCATTGCATACACGAACTGCTTATCGGCCAACTTATCACCAGTAAACCTATCCCTACTGACGCGTATCACTGTCCAGGTACAACTATAGTTGAAGTCAACGAACGATGGCAGTCGAGTTTAGGCCTGTTCTGCGCACCTACGTCACGCGTACTCCGACAGCCAATGAGCGTTCAGTAGTGTTCTGAGTGCCCTGCTCTGAAAGCCGTAGCTAATGTGAGCATTAAACGTGATCGTAGCGAGTTGCTCAGTGAATTTCTGTTTCATTTGTTACGAGTTGTTATCGCTGATGGTGGTGGTAAAATTCTGCATAAGCAAGCGAAAGACATAATTTGCACGATATGCGCTTCTTTCAAGATGCATGCGCGTACCACAACTGTCGCTTTGAATCGTCAACAATGTCACCCCCGTCCGTGCCTCGACATGCGCGAACCACCATCGTTCGTAGACCGAACTATGACACTATTGAAAAAACAAATCCCGGACAGAATCGAGCAGTGCTGAATGTAGGCTTAAGTACGAAAAGTAAAGTGAGCATCGTTATTCTCAACAGTAAGAACAGTGAGTAAATGGAACACGTTTGTTTTCAAACAAGACACACAGCGTATACCTTCGAAATTTGCACTGTTGTATAGATATTTTTAGTGTAATATCGGTATAAAGATACATGGGGGTAAGAAAATGAACGGAATGCAATTGTTCTGCAATGAGCTACCGAAGACCGAGGGTCCGTTATACCAAACCACTTGAAATGACACCAAGACAAAATACAGGGTAATGTCAAATTCAAAGGTTAGAAGAACACCACATGACCAGTAGGCCTCTAATAAATGTTTCAAACCGGTCAGCTGCATTCATTATATAGGTATCCTTTAACTAGCGATAATAATACGCGAGTATGTATTGCTGAAAGGATGCAAGCGGGAAATAGGGCCTATTATGCGAACTTAGAGCTATTTAAGAATTCTCTTATTGCAAAAACAACCATGTTAAGAGTAGGGGAGAGTGCTGTACCTAGAGGATAGTGTATGATGTTTTTTTGTTGGTACGTCAATTTAGTGACATGAAAGAATGCGCGCTAGAGATCGCCATAAGAAGTTTCCTTCATTTTGTACAATGTCTCTAGTTGTTAGACACGATGTAGTGTTTTGTGCAGCATTTGTAAATATTTCGCGTCCTACACATTCAGAAAAAGGTCTTTCTACATGGAACATCTGATCTTTCAAATGGAGTGAGTTTCTTTAACTTCCCCGCCTTGAAAATGGAAATCCTCTTTCAAAATATATTTAACTTGTAACCGGTTTTTAATAATAGTACTGCTTAATTCAATTTCACTTATAGTTTGTGCACAGTACAGTAATTATTAACAGATAGCCGATTAAATACAGTAGAGATAAGATTTTCTCAATTGCGACGTTCCTAATTTCAGCAGAATATTTGTTACTAGGTATATGACGTCGAAACATGTTTTCTCATTTGGAGAACATCTTAAGTTTTCGTAATATTTTCTGTAATTTCAGAAAGAGATTGCTACATATAAAAATTGAAAAATTCCATTTAAAAATGGAATAAGAAAATATACTAAACTTGCAGAGCTGGCTGGAGGCGAACGTCTGAGATGTGTAGCAATTTAGATTACTGTCCCCTACAGTATTCCCTTGTATGACCACTTGCATGTGGGTCAGAGATTTGAGCGATGACTGAAGCGCATATGAACAACCCAAGGGCATTTGAAGGCAAATCCTAATGGGCCTGAGAGAGACACAGAGAGAGAGAGAGAGAGAGAGAGAGAGAGAGAGAGAGATAGATACAATCATGAAATATAACAGATGAAACAAGGGAAACACATAGTAAAATTTATTAAATCCCCCAACAACCAAAAAAAAAAAATGATCGTACGGCACTGTTGGCCGGGACACCCCATGCGGGGTGTTCGGCCGCCGAAATTGCAAGTCCTTTTCAGCTGACGCCACTTCGGCGACTTGCGAGTCAATGATCCCAAAGAATACACTGGTTAGGACATATGGAGAGAATGGCAGATGACAGAACACCCAAACGAGTAATGAAACGCAAATTTTATTCCACCAGAACAAAGGGCTGACCAAGAGCTAGATGTCTGGACCTGACATTTACGGAACTGGAGATAGAGGCTGGAGGGGAAAAAGCGGAAAACAGTAATGTGACAGCAGATTGTTGACGAGGCGAGAACCCATCAGGGGCTGTAGAGCCAAAGATGAAGAAGAAGAGGAAGAAATTTAATTCGTCTTAAATTTTATATGAAGTAATGAATGCAGGATAAAATGTAAATCTGGATTTAATACTATGCTACTGCTAATGTGGCAATGTACACGGTGCAGTCACATTAATGTGTCCTCTGGCTATGTTCAACGTAAACGTGCAATAACCACTCACAGAAAAAATGGTTCAAATGGCTCTGAGCACTATGGGACTTAACATCTGTGGTCATCAGTCCCCTAGAACTTAGAACTACTTAAACCTAACTAACCTAAGGACATCACACACATCCATGCCCGAGGCAGGATTCGAACCTGCGACCGTAGCAGTCGCGCGGTTTCGGACTGAGCGCCTAGAACGGCGAGACCACCGCGGCCGGCCCACTCACAGATGGGACGTCGCAGCACTAGCAGTGGAGGGTGTATAAAGCGTGTCGGGGAGACGCGGAACGCAATGCAGTCGTTGTCGTAATGCGGGAACGGAACGATTTATCTGACGTCCAAAAGGGCATGATTATTGGCTTTCAGACCGGGGGTGCAAGCATTTCCGAAACGGCTAAGTTTTTCAACTGTTCGCGTGGCAACGTGGTTACGGTACGAGTGTAGAGTAGACCGTGCATGACAAAATGGCGCTATCGAAAAACCGGTGTGGAGGTAACTGTGGTGCATCACAGGCCACAGATGACAGGGCCGAACGACAGCTGCGGAGATGTGTACGAGCGAACAGACTTGCAACTGTTGAGTAACTGACCGCCCAGATGAACCGAGGGGCTACTTACTGCGTCTCCTCGAAGACAGTTCAGTGAATGTTGTTACACAGGGTGTTACAAAAAGATACGGCCAAACTTTCAGGAAACATTCTTCACACACATAGAAAGAAAATATGTTATGTGGACATGTGTCCGGAAACACTTACTTTCCATGTTAGAGCTCATTTTATTACTTCTCTTCAAATCACATTAATCATGGAATGGAAACACACAGCAACAGAACGTACCAGCGTGACTTCAAACACTTTGTTACAGGAAATGTTCAAAATGTCCTCCGTTAGCGAGGATACATACATCCACCCTCGGTCGCATGGAATCCCTGATGCGCTGATGCAACCCTGGAGAATGGCGTATTGTATCACAGCCGTCCACAATACGAGCACGAAGAGTCTCTACATTTGGTACCGGGGTTGCGTAGACAAGAGCTTTGAAATGCCCCCATAAATGAAAGTCAAGAGGGTTGAGGTCAGGAGAGCGTGGAGGCCACGGAATTGGTCCGCCTCTACCAATCCGTCGGTCACCGAATCTGATGTTGAGACTGAAATGTGCAGGAGCTCCATCGTGCATGAACCACATGTTGTGTCGTACTTGTAAAGGCACATGTTCTAGCAGCACAGGAAAAGTATCCCGTATGAAATCATGATAACGTGCTCCATTGAGTGTAGGTGGAAGAACATGGGGCCCAATCGAGACATCACCAACAATGCCTGCCCAAACGTTCACAGATAATCTGTGTTGATGACGTGATTGCACAATTGCGTGCGGATTCTCGTCCGCCCACACATGTTGATTGTGAAAATTTACAATTTGATCACGTTGGAATGAAGCCTCATCCGTAAAGAGAACATTTGCACTGAAATGAGGATTGACACATTGTTGGATGAACCATTCGCAGAAGTGTACCCGTGGAGGCCAATCAGCTGCTGATAGTGCCTGCACGCGCTATACATGGTACGGAAACAACTGGTTCTCCCGTAGCACTCTCCATACAGTGACGTGGTCAACGTTACTTTGTACAGCAGCAACTTCTCTGACGCTGACATTAGGGTTATGGTCAACTGCACGAAGAACTGCCTCGTCCATTGCAGGTGTCCTCGTCGTTCTAGGTCTTCCCCAGTTGCGAGTCATAGGCTGGAATGTTCCGTGTTCCCTAAGACGCCGATCAATTGCTTCGAACGTCTTCCTGTCGGGACACCTTCGTTCTGGAAATCTGTCTCGATACAAACGTACCGCGCCACGGCTATTGCCCCGTGCTAATCCATACATCAAATGTGCATCTGCCAACTCCGCATTTGTAAACATTGCACTGACTGCAAAACCACGTTCGTGATGAACACTAACCTGTTGATGCTACGTACTGATGTGCTTGATGCTAGTACTGTAGGGCAATGAGTCACATGTCAACACAAGCACCGAAGCCAGCATTACCTTCCTTCAATTGGGCCAACTGGCGGTGACTCGAGGAAGTACGGTACACACTGACGAAACTAAAATGAGCTCTAACATGGAAAGTAAGCGTTTCCGGACACAAGTCCACATAACATGTTAACTTTCTTTCTGTGTGAGGAATGTTTCCTGAAAGTTTGGCCGTACCATTTTGTAACACCCTGTATATGGCCCTCCACAGCAGGCACCTGGTTAATGCACCCAGATGACTGCTCATCATCGGGGACGGAGGCTGGGATTTTCATACCAGTAGCGCAACTGGACGTCCACTGAGTGGCGACAGGTGGCCTTTCCAGATGAATCAAGTTTTATGCCCCCTTGGACAGATGGCCGTTGGCGTGTACAACGTGTAACGTCTGGAAGCAAACACTCTGCAACAATCATTGCAAAGTTCCAGGCCGAAGGAGAGAGCGTTATGGTCTGGGGAATCTTCGTGGCATTTCCTGGGTGATACTGTTATTCTGGAAGGCACATTGGATCAACAAAAGTATGCGTCTATTCTTGAAGACCATGTCCACCCCCATTTGCAGTTTGTTTTTCCCCAGCACAATGGCATCTACCAGCAGGACAATGCAACGTGTCACATAGCTGGAAGTGTACGCGCGTGGTTCTAAGAGCACCTGGATGAATCTACCGAACTTCTCTGGTCACCAAACTCCCCAGACTTAAACCCAATCGAGAATCTGTGGGATCTTCACTATCGGACTGTTATCCCCACACATCCTCAACCGAGAAACTTAGCGCAGCTACCCACAGCACTAGAGTCAGTATGTCTCCACATTACCAACAGTACCATCCAGAACTTCAGTGACACTCTTCCTGCACGTAAGAGGTGGTTATTCGGAGTTTTGACAGGTGGTCACATTAATGTGACTGGACAGTACATAAGCTCTCTAGTAGATAGTGTCGGAAGTTCCATGCAGCTTTTCGCGGATGATGCTGTAGTATACAGAGAAGTTGCAGCATTAGAAAATTGCAGCGAAATGCAGGAGATCTGCAGCGGATACAGGGAGTGGCAACTGACCCTTAACACAGACAAATGTAATGTATTGCGAATACATAGAAAGAAGGGTCCTTTATTGTATGATTATATGATAGCGGAACAAACACTGGTAGCAGTTACTTCTGTAAAATATCTGGGAGTATGCGTGTGGAATGATTTGAAGTGGAATGATCATATAAAATTAACTGTTGGTAAGGCGGGTGCCAGGTTGATTTTCTTTGGGAGTGGCAACTGACCCTTAACACAGACAAATGTAATGTATTGCGAATACATAGAAAGAAGGGTCCTTTATTGTATGATTATATGATAGCGGAACAAACACTGGTAGCAGTTACTTCTGTAAAATATCTGGGAGTATGCGTGTGGAATGATTTGAAGTGGAATGATCATATAAAATTAACTGTTGGTAAGGCGGGTGCCAGGTTGATTTTCTTTGGGAGAGTCCTTAGAAAATGTAGTCCATCAACAAAGGAGGTGGCTTACAAAACACTCGTTCGACCTATACTTGAGTATTGTTCGTCAGTGTGGGATCCGTACCAGGTCGGGTTGACGGAGGAGATAGAGAAGATCCAAAGAAGAGCGGCGTGTATCGTCACAGGGTTATTTGGTATGCGTGATAGCGTTATGGAGATGTTTAGCAAATTCAAGTGGCAGACTCTGCAAGAGAGGCGCTCTGCATCGCGGTGTAGCTTGCTGTCCAGGTTTCGAGAGGGTGCGTTTCTGGATGAGGTATCGAATATATTGCTTCCCCCTACTTATACCTCCCGAGGAGATCACGAATTTAAAATTAGAGAGATTCGAGCGCGCACGGAGGCTTTCCGGCAGTCGTTCTTCTCGCGAACCATACGCGACTGGAACAGGAAAGGGAGGTAATGACAGTGGCACGTAAAGTGCCCTCCGCCACACACCATTGGGTGGCTTGCGGAGTATAAATGTAGATGTTCTGAACACAGGTCTGTTCACTGAGCACTCACACAACCACGTAACTGTAAATTAGTGACCATTTACAAAAAGGTGAAGTAAATATATACCGAAAATATTAGATCAGTAGTATTCCTATAGGTCTCCTGCCCAGTTTGATGTTCCGTCCACAAAGTTATGCGCGCTTCACAGAAAACACGTTCTGGAAAGCTGGATATTAATCAGCAGTCTGGTACGTTCTTATTTGCTGCTGTGAATTGATAAAAACTGAGCTTGAAGAGCTCTCGTGCAGCTGTTAGCCACATTACGTGGGGTTCGTTTCCAAAACAAACAATGAGCAGAAGCCGAGAGTAGCGGCCAGACCTTGACCCAGGGTAATCTGGCCTTGGAGTGCAACCACAAGACGTGACTGCCAGAGGCTACCGGCCTCACACCTGTGGCTACCGCCACGCCTTACACGCTTCTAACAGACTGTATCAGCATCATCCATACCCATCCACTTGATGTTTTAGTTGTTTAATATGATTAATCTTAAAATATACTTGTCTTTGACAAAACTTCAGTCAGTTTCATCTGTCGAGTAGTTCTACTTTTCCTGCAGACAAAAACTCAGAGCCTACAAGTTTTAGACAGATCTGTGCATTTGTTTTCACTTCTTAATTGCAGCGGGAAATGAAATTACTTTATTCCTTTTTGAAGAGCGCAAGCCTTAGGACATTCCAGTTCTAAGGCGATTGTAGATGGATTCAAAACGTTCACTCCGAAGTCTGTGAGCAAGCGTTGTAGGAGCATTCATTATCCCATCAAATCACATCTCTTCGTTTCCAAAATTGTACTCTTAATTTCACTATCAGAAGCCTCTTAGAAATAGTAATTATCAACAGCAAACTTCCTTCCCAAAGTATCTTACCTCTGCTAGCAATGTTTTATTGGTCTTTATGGGTGGTTCCTGAATGTCTATGACTCATCTTAAAAAAAAAAAGTGCTTTAATTTTATGCTGTCCCCTTTGAATATAGTATCCTTTAATGTACAGAATCTGGATAAATTTCATAAAAGTTTGTCCACTTATACGGCTAGAAAATAACTGTAGAATGTGAGGGAGATGGTACCCTTTACTGTAGTATTTATTAATGGTTTGCGGTTCCTACCAGAAATATTCGTGCATCTCTTTCACTGAAAAAAAGTCGTTTGCATCATTTATGAATTATACTTTCCTTATTACTGCCGTTTATCTTTTCTAAGTTAATTTCACCCGTCTTATAGCACATTCAGTCTGTTATGAAGAACGGTATGAACTTTTAAAGTACGTACAACGTAATTTTCCACAGGTTGTATAGTCTTAATTTGTTTGTCTTCTTAGATGTGTTCTTCAGAGTAAGCTGAAGCCTCTATTAATCGTCCTGCACACAGCAGCTCAGACACGCTAGTTCGGCGCTTTTGAACCATTTGATCCTCTTATAGACGTTTCCGCGATTCATACAAAATATTGCGACAGAATTCTGAAATTAATTCTAAATTGTTTCACAATTCAGACACTAGAAATAATACTATATACTTCATATTTTTTCTGACGCAACCATACAAAGTGTTTTTTACTTTGACCGGTAGCTGGAAATCATCAGAATAATTGAGAGCAGTATCAGATGGTCACCAAGTAATCAGTTTGACACAGTAAGGTGTCTTGCGGGGTATGGATGTAGATGTACTGGCTGATCGTCTGCCAGTGCTTTCAATCGTTCTGATGATGGCAAATATCGGTTAACATTATAACATGTTTTTGTGATTGCGTCAAAGAAATTATTAAGTGTGCAAAAAGAGTCAATCACTATCGCCCGAAAAATGTAATTTTTTTCCAGAAGTAAATGTCACTGGTAAAACTGCGTTGGCTTATCACATTAGTCTCCTTATCGGAGGAGCAATGTCCAAATCTCCATCCAGTCATCTCAATTTTGGTTTACGATTTTCCTGCTAGAAACTGGAAGGGTTCTTTATAGAGATCACGACTAATTAGTTCATCGTACTCCAAAATCGAGGTCGTTGAAGACGAAGCATCAGCTCAGTTGATGAATTTTTAAATCCCAACCTTCGTTCATTCCTTTTTATATCACTAAATTTGGGCGCAAATAACCTAGATGTTGTGCGTCCCGAACATAAACAACAGATCACTAAATGTTGTCCATTCAACGCGCATACTCTAAATAGAAATTACTTAGTGAGTGAGATAGATTGTGTGTATTGAAAAAATGATTAATCAATTGTTTTACAGTGATAGCTGACATGTCCGCTTATCATAATACCGTCGTTAGTCTATTATTTACCGTATGAACATCGCGTTAATAATGCTAGCTTAAAGTAGCACAGAACTTAATGTTGAAACATAATCGTTCCTAGACACAACTTTTGCATTGTAGGGAGAGTGCTGGAGGTAAAATACTTGTAATCAGGCACACAAATTCAAAGGTCTTTCCAGAAGGTGATACAGTCGGAGTTTGAACAGAAACAGTAAACTGATATATGCTGTGACTGTGCAGCTTCTTGATATTATAGTATTGTGTAGTAATTTAGAGCAATAGCTTTCAGTAGTCATAACCTGATGGCTCTAGGAAGAACCCACTAGCACATACCCCTTGCGCAGTCCTGCTCAGTACAACTCTCTGAGTCTCGGTAAACGTAGATCGACTCCAGTGAGAACTGGAGTGTGGTTGGTACGAGGGAACAAGCTAGCGGGTATACAATCCGATCCGATGCATACTGTGCAGACTATTTAAAGTTATATGATATGAACATAAATAATTAAGCCGTATCTGCAGCTGCCTCAGTACGTATGGACAGAAATATGACAACTTCTCCCCAGTTGGCTGTTGGATGAGTCAGCTACAGAGTGTGACGGCAGGCCTATTGTGTTCCTCTGAAGCGAGACGGCAGTGCTACGGATGCTGTGTGGAGCATATCCACAAAGCGCAAACCGGCTCAGCACGATTCCACAACAGCTGCCGTCCTTTTGCATCAAGCTGACGATGCTTCGCGCAGTCATAAAACACCAAATATTTGCTTATCTTGGAGATATAAGCTGCGTCACAACTTTTCAAAATTTATGTCACTAATGAGGGCGACAGTCTTACGGTAATATTGTACTTACAAGCTCGTAACAGCGTTAATAACCGATTATTAACAGGAGAAATGATGAAAAATCGTCAATTATAGACTCGGGATATTATCTGAAGAATTGTGGAAAATGGCGAGGATTCTGAAAAGGAAAAGTGACTTATATGATACGCATAATGCTGATGTCGTATAAATAAAATCAAAATTTGTCTATGTCGCATAAAGTCTGAAGTATAGCTTGCGAAATAGGGATAATGGTGCAAAAGGTAGCATAGGTTCAGTAGATGATTACAGGAAGTAAGGCTGTGGAGTTCTGCTAGATTAAGAGTCTGCAAATTATGGGTCGAGAGAGACTGCATTGTTTCTTCAACTTCTAAATGGTCTCTTTTTGTTGCCACCGATGTCCAAGGAGCAATGCTATGTATAGTCTGTGACCACCAGAATGTTACAAGATGACGTAACCCAAGAAGTGCACTTGAGTGACAGACCCAAATTCGTATCTCTCCACTCTGCTGTCATGCTTAATAATTACATCGGGGCCGCCATCATCGTTATTAGCCACGAGACAAGGCTAAAAGCTTTTTCATATTAACTTTTCTCAGCTCTGATATCATTCTGGCCGTCTCAAATGAATCGGAGTTTACTAACCGCTTACAATACTTTTACTGAAGTTCAAAACCATGTGTTTATACAACTAATTACACACTAATTGATGTTATATACACTGCTACTCACAAATCTCCAAAAAGGTAAACAGAAATACGAAAAGAGATAAATTCAATGAGTTACTGATAGTCCCAAACATTATTCTATTGCTTACGGCGATAGGATTAGTTAACGTCCTCAATAATATATGGACAGTTCGCTAGTTAATTATTGCCGACTCTCGTCAGAGTTAGGAAGCTACTCGAAGCGTACGATTGTCGTCACTTGCCTTTACGCTCCCTTCTTCTGTATGAAAACAATGAAATAGCTTTTTCACTACGGACTAGCACTGTTCGCTCTCGCCTGCTCGAGCACAGGAGCTTTCACTCAGCCCACATCAAACCTTTACTATGTGTACTGCAGGACGTATTGTACTTCAAGACTCGCTACTGAGGTAACGGTGGAGCTCCACAAGTCCGTGAAGAGCATTTCTCTCCGCTCGCGCTCTTCCGGGTCCTATTGGAATTGTCGACTCAATTCACTTGACACTGTCCTCTCTATAAGACTGTGTTTTTCGTAATAAGAATTAGTACCTTTCAAAGAAATGTTAGTCATCAAGCATCTTTCAAAGAGTGTAATTCGCCACAACAAGACTTGACATTAAAATTACATTATTTTTGTGGCAGTAATACAAATATTCGAGAAAATCTTATCTGCTGGGTGCTCCACAGCTTGTTATGTATTTTATAAAACACGTCTTCTATACCAATAGCCCAACTTCAAAAGTATTTGTTTGCCAGACTGGTAACCGGGCATATACTCCACCATGAGTAGCGTATAACGGCTGCATTGTTTGATTAGACGCGCACAGCATATACAATTGATGATTGGCTGTATGCCCGAATACCGGTCTGGCAAATAAATACTTTTGAAGTGCAGCTCATGGTGTACAAGAAGATGTCATTTATCATACAAATATTCGTTGTGGACCACCTTGTTCTCTAAAGCTTGATATTTTCTGTTAAGCCTTCGAAATCTCCAGGGATGATCTTAACATACCAAAGTGACCACTGACGTCATGGGAAATACTGGTGATTTGCCGTTACGCCTGTGTTAAATGGGAAAAAGAGCAATCATTTGGTACTACGGTGAATTTCGAAGTCGTTGACTCATTGGTCTACATACCCTTCTTTGTAGATGGACTAAAGTCAGTTTACACTTCATGTCCACATAGGGGCAACCTCCCCTTATTCGGTGAGAGATACATACACGATTGTGAAATTCGAGGTACCACTAGGACTAGATATCATACGTACCTCGCACTGAGACTCACTGAGGTATGATTATATATATATTGTATATGCAACTGTGTTGGTAATATGTTAACACCAATGATTGTTCTGTGATATGCTCTGGAATTCCACCTGACAACCATTTTACTCAACGAAATACGAGATGAAATTCTGCAAGTTCTGTAAAACACCCATATGTTGTTGCCATAAGTTCTTCATTGGACTCAAAACCTTTCCAGTCACAAATTTTTCTACATGTTGGAATGAGGGAGGTCAGTGGGCGTTAAATTTGGCGTTTAGGGTGGATTTTACAGCAATTCAATCTATAAATTCCTCAGTTTTCTCGTTACCAAGGAACATTAGTCGCAACGCACTGATCTGCTGAAACATTATTACTTTTTTACTTTTACAGTTCAATCCACTTCTCTTATATTATTGAATCCATTACGACCAGGCGACTTACGTAGTATTCTCTAGCTATAGTTTTGCCCTTTGAAGGTAATCGAAGAGTCCACTTTGTGCCCCAGAAACACAGGTCACAACATTTTCGCCTCATGGAACTGACATTTCTTGGTGCAGGACAAGCGATTTCTATCCACTGCCTTAACTACTATTACGTTCCTGGCGTGAAGTGATGTCTAACGTCTCATCCACAGGAACACATCAACGTAGAGAATTATTTTTACTATTTTTAAACAGTCCGAACGTTGCTGAGAAATTCGTTTTCCATCTGCATTTGGTCTATATTCAACAAATGAAGCAATCATCTCGCACAGATTTTATTTCCGTTTGACTCACCACGAAAAACTTCTTTCACGTGAAATTACTTTCATTTGCTATACTTCTGACATCAACCTTCATCGTCGATCTTCCAGCACCATATTAAGTACTATGTCAGTATTTCGTAGTTTTGAGGCGTACTTCATTTGGTGTGAAAAGATTCGATCACTTTCCTTTGTCGATGAATCTAACAAAACAAAGAACTTTATGCAGGTGCGGTATTATACTTGATCCATTTGAACGACACAGACACAGCACAACTACTTTCAAAATATGTAGAACCGAATAGTTAAATAGTTTCACATATCAAATAAACACTCGATTTACATTACGAGCAATATTTATCGACGCAACAAAAATAAAGTTCCATTTCTACTAATGCCACCTCTGTGCCAGGCCGAGAAATTCCCTCCTTGCCTTAATGTGTAAAAGGATGCTTCCACGTATCCTTACTTGGCGACGACAAAAATTAAGGGAAGGCAGCAGACAATTGTGAACTTTAATCGACCATTGATGTTTCTTCAAGAGTAGTTCAGAAATTTATTAAGAAACCACACAGAAATGAAACATCGTGACACCAGTTAGAGTTGACTGTTACTCTAGAAGAAACATTAAACGTCCACCGAATTAATAATGCACTTCAGTCGTCTTTTATTATAGTATGTACTGCGATAAGTAAATGAGGATTGAATGGTAGGAGTAAAGTAATCAGAAAAGTTGTTACAGAATGAAAGTTACCTATTTTGTAGGCATCGAATGAAACGATACAACGATGATTCCTTAAAACGAGCGTTTCATGGACGCAACAGAAAAAAATCACTGTTTTTACATATTCTGTTTTGTTGATTACTTTCTTACTGTACAAGTGTTAGTTTGTTTAGTACTTTAGCAACAAGAAATTCCGGCTCAAAAATAGTTAATACGAAGTCTATGATGTGACTTCTTCGAAACTCTTGGTGAAGAGCGCTGCGAGCACCATAAGCTGTACATCTGCCTCGCAGTTTCATGTATGCCGAGACCGCATATGGATTTTTTTATTAGCTGTATTAAAGATAGCTTATCTTGCAGCCAACATCTGTCGGCTTTTCACATATCCAGATTCCACTACGCACGCAGAGGCTTCCGTTGTTCAGAATAGCTCTCCAATTTCTCCGATAGTAATTGTACGTCAATGTCAGTAAGAAGCATTCCGAAATATAGGCGACAAATTCCAATCGCTCATACCGAAAATTCTTCCAGTAACAGTTCAAGAGGATGAAACAGTTAAACTGCGTTATGGCGATCTCATTCACGGCCTTCCATGCTATTGGATCCAGACATATTAAGAGCATGTTGGTATGAAACTTCCTGGCAGATTAAAACTGTGAGCCGGACAGAGACTCTAACTCGGGACCTTTGCCCGCGAAATGCAAAGGTCCCGAGTTCGAGTCTCGGTCCGGCACACAGTTTTAATCTGCCAGGAAGTTTCATATCAGCGCACACTCCGCTGCAGAGTGAAAATCTCATTCTGGAAACATCCCCCAGGCTGTGGCTAAGCCATGTCTCCGCAGTATCCTTTCTTTCAGGAGTGCTAGTTCTACAAGGTTCGCAGGTGAGCTTCTGTAAAGTTTGGAAGGTAGGAGACAAGGTACTGGCAGAAATAAAGCTGTGAGGATGGGGCGTGAGTCGCCCTTGGGTGGCTCAGATGGTAGAGCACTTGCCCGCGGAAGGCAAAGGTCCCGAGTTCGAGTCTCGGTCCGGCACACAGTTATAATCTGCCAGGAAGTTTCATATCAGCGCACACTCCGCTGCAGAGTGAAAATCTCATTCAACATGTTGGTATTCTGAGAAGACCGTTCTTTGGCTGACCACTGTAGGGAATGTGTGCCGCTTGTTGAAAAGCTCTGTATTTTGCAAACATCTGCATGACAGCCACAGACAGGGTGATACTGGATATACATTAAACACCCAAGAGAAAAAGGAATGCGTCATCTTCTGTGTGAAGGAATCTACTACTATTCAGCACAGAGTTCTTGTACTAAGTACCAGGATCTGCTGAAACGTAGTCTCCGGATTTTCATGTAAAAACTCTTAAAGCTTTTTAAATAAAACAAATGTTATTAACATTCTACATCTTTATTCTTCATGTCTACGTATTTGCAGCTCTCTGCCGCTAGAGGGCTCCGAATTGTAGCGTGTAAAATGCCGGTGTCTAACGTAACTCTGACGCTGTAGTTCGTCCACACATAGATCACCCACTCCTGCCGGCACGGTAGCTCAGCGTGTTCGGTCAGAGGGTTAGATGCCCTCAGTAATAAAAAAAACTGAGTGAATGGATCAATAACGAACTTCAACGGGTGTCAGGGGACGTCCGCCACGAACAATTGCAACGAACTATAACTAACAAAATGAGATTAAAAAATAACTCCTTCAGCATGATAATACCTGGCCACACACGTGTTGTGCGACATTTGCAACAATCCAATTCCTTGGCTTCGCTGCCATCCACACGGTTCCGACTTTGCAACATTCGATTTTCATTTGTGTCCAAAACTTAAGGAACACACTCGAGGACTTCACTTTGATAGTCATGGAGCGGTGCAAGCAGAGCTCAGATAGTGGCTCCGCCCACAAAGTCAAATATTCCACCTCGCGGCGGTATCAACAAACTGGTATCTCGTTGGGAGAAATGTGTTCGTCGCCAGGGTGACTATGTTGAAAAATAAATATGCAGACATGAATAATTAAGATGTAGCATATTAATAACGTTTTTTTTATTCAAAAAGCTTTAAGAGTTTTCACATAAGAAATTCGGAGGCACTACTTTTCAGCACGCCCTCAAACCAACTTAGTTGGTACCTGAGATATTTGACATATTTCACTCAGTTCCCTTAAATTGTTGGTGAATGGTAGAAAATTCCTTCACATATGGGATGATGCGTTCGTTTCCCTCTTGGGTGTTTAATGTACCGGGTGATCAAAAAGTCAGTATAAATTTGAAAACTGAATAAATCATGGAATACTGTAGATAGAGAGGTACAAATTGACACACATGCTTGGAATGACATGGGGTTTTATTAGAACCAAAAAAATACAAACGTTCAAAAAGTGTCCGACAGATGGCGCTTCATCTGATCAGAATAGCAATAATTAGCATAACAAAGTAAGACAAAGCAAAGATGATGATCTTTACAGGAAATGCTCAATATGTCCACCATCATTCCTCAACAATAGCTGTAGTCGAGGAATAATGTTGTGAACAGCACTGTAAAGCATGTCCGGAGTTATGGTGAGGCATTGGCGTCGGATGTTGTCTTTCAGCAACCCTAGAGATGTCGGTCCATCACGATACACTTGCGACTTCAGGTAACCCCAAAGCCAATAATCGCACGGACTGAGGTCTGGGGACCTGGGAGGCTAAGCATGACGAAAGTGGCTGCTGAGCACACGATCATCACCAAACGACGCGCAAGAGATCTTTCACGCGTCTAGCAGTATGAGGTGGAGCGCCATTCTGCATAAACATCGTACGTTCCAGCAGGCGTTTATCAGCCAGGCTGGGGATGATGCGATCCTGTAACATATCGGCGTACCTCTTACCCGTCACGGTAGCAGTTTTGCTGTCCAGCGCCATCAGTCGGACATTTTGTGAACTTTGTTTTTTTTTATTCTAATAAAACCCCATGTCATTCCAAGCATGTGTGTCAATTTTTACCTCTCTATCTACATTATTCCGTGGTTTATTAAGTTTTCAAATTTATACTGACTTTTTGATCACCCTGTATATCCAGTATCTAGCTCTGGTTGTCATCAAGAGTTTGAGAAGTACAGAGTTTTTTAATAAGCGCTTCAGATTGCCTTTGGAAGGCAAACAAAGAACGGTTGCACGGCTGAATGCAGGATCTTCTCAAAATAGCAGCATGCTATTAATATGACTGGAATCACGACTTGGCAGTGCTGTTAATCACATGCACATGTCACACGGCCTGTGAGAGACGTCGCTCTCCAAAGTACACGATCCGACTTGGCGCTGGCCAGGACAAATCTACGCATGAATTTGCCGGTTACGCTTCCCTAGATAGAATGTATTTTAATCGCTGACGAATATATATTGTCAGTGTGTTCCTACTCATGGATTCCTGTCTTCACACGTTTCCACCATCTGCTGCCGCTGGTGGGCGTTTCAGTTGAATATCATTGTAAAGACTGATATGAGCGTTAACCGGCGCTGTGTGTCTTCTTCGGAAACAAAACTTTTCTGTCAGCTCACTTACGGATCTCGTAGCGTATAGTCGCTCATACCTCTTGCTCTGCGTCCGCGTATCCGTATGCTTGAAAACAACCTTACTTGTGTTACCTGCGTTAGTCAAGCGAGCCGTT
Source organism: Schistocerca nitens (assembly GCF_023898315.1). Classification (NCBI taxonomy): domain Eukaryota; kingdom Metazoa; phylum Arthropoda; class Insecta; order Orthoptera; family Acrididae; genus Schistocerca; species Schistocerca nitens. Next base: position 147,356,780 of record NC_064616.1, on the reverse strand, counting down.
ATTGTTTCGTTGTTTGTGTTACAAAATATTGTTCGCCACCATGTATGACGGCGATTATTAGGGAGGGTGGCACCAGTGATAGCGAACCGGCTCGGTCAGCTCAGGCCCAGACAGTAGATAACTCCACACCATCAGTAATGAGGTAGCTGACGCGCTAAGAGTGGTACATCAGCAACAAGATAACGAAATGACGGAAGAAAACAAAATCTCTAGTCAAGACATGGAAACTGTCGACTCTGCTACATAAAAAGCTCTATCCCAGAACCGAGCAAACACTAATGAAGATCGCCAAAGTAGCACTCACAACATTATGAAAACGACAGAGGGTTCTGAGACAGCTTTACAACAAGCAGCGAACACAGTTCAAATTTTGTATGAACATTACAGTGTTGGTCCTTACATTGCGTTCATTGAAAGTGTGCAAGAGGTGGTTTTGGGAGATTACGTTCCGTGGCTAATGGATCGGGAGACACATACGTTGGGTCTGCAGATCACTAACAGCGTTACACAAATTATGTCACCTTGCAATAACCGCGTTAAAATCGAATTAAAGACAGCACCAGTTCGTAATTACACCGTTTCAAACGCTCTTTTCACGAATGAGAGACAACAGCGTAGAACTAAAGATGTATTGACTGAATTGGAAGAAGAAATAATGCCTGTAATTCACTGAAAATATCCAGTACTCCAGTTTATAGGGAAAATGAACAGATTTGGGAAACGCCGTGGCCAGCGCGTGTTGGAAATTATAAAGCGCAGAAAAAGCTTGACTTTGTATGCAGGGTGTTTCAGGAGGAATGGTCAATATTCAGAGATATGTCAGGAGCGATCATTCGGAGGAGGAAAGTCTAGTAAACATGGACTCTAAAATGAATACCTTAAGAGCTATGAGCAATTGTTCACTAAAAGAGATGTGTTTCGCATAAGCGAAGATGAACACGCTCTTAAGGTATGTATTTTAGAACCCATGTTTACTAGGCGTTTTTGCTGCGAATGCTCGTTCCTGTCAATTCCTGAACATTGACTATTGCCCCCGTAAATTCATGGAGTACGCTGTTCTGTTGGACCGTAGGAAATATTTTTAAACGCTGTGCACTTTCCCCTGTGTCGCACGGCGTTAACCAGTGTGACAAACACCTGTCTTTCGCGTCCATTGCTCGGGCGGGCATCCGTCTAATTCAAGAGACTACCCGGAGTACGTCAGACAGAGGAAAATTAACCAGTATGGCATTAGAAGGTATAACATAGCTGCAAGCAGCCTCAGAAGTAAATTTCGTGGCGTGCGCAGACTTTACGCCTTCCCAGACGAATGCACGCTATGAGAATATTGCTGCTAGTCGTCTGACACATTCGGACAATACGAAACCACAAAATGGGAAATGGTTCAAATGGCTCTGAGCACTATGGGACTTAACTGCTGAGGTCATCAGTCCCCTAGAACTTAGAACTACTTAAACCTAACTAACCTAAGGACGTCACACACATCCATGCCCGAGGCAGGATTCGAACCTGTGACCGTAGCGATCGCGCGGTTACAGGCTGAAGCGCCTAGAACCGCTCGGCCACTACGGCCGGCTCCACAAAATGAGAAGAAAATGTCTTCGACAAGTCATCTGCTTCAACAGACACAACGTGTTTAAGCATTGCTGGATACATATTCCAGTGAGTGGTATCACATTTTTAACAAACAGTTCAGGAGGCAATAATGAAGCTAACAGGGCTCAAGCGGAGACAGTAGCGGCGCAGCAGCGAACTGCACAAGAAACAGTACATTCCGCACCAAGTAAAACGTACAAAAGCTTACATATGCCAGAGTTCACACAGTTCCGACAGGAAACAACCTGTATCCACTGCAGCTCTACAGGCTTCAGGGAGGCCAAATTGCGCAGAATGACTTAATCGAGCGGTTCTAGGCGCTTCAGTCTGGAAGCGAGCGACCGCTACGGTCGCAGGTTCGAATCCTGCCTCGGGCATGGATGTGTGTGATGTCCTTAGGTTAGTTTGGTTTAAGTAGTTCTAAGTTCTAGGGGACTGAAGACCTCAGATGTTAAGTCCCATAGTGCTCAGAGCCATTTGAACCATTTGATGACTTAATCAAGGAAATTTATAATATAGTACTGAATGTCCTACGATAATGGCCCTGCTTGGCCTGTGACCTGTGTTAGAACACGACTCATACTCTACAGACGTAGTTGCCACCCAAAGGCGGGCTAAGGGTGTGCGTTGTATGGCCTCAATGGCTCTCATTACAAGGGGTGCCTGCCCGTTGGTGTTGGCTGCGATCTGCCTCAATCTCCTCCTATGATGAATAAAGTGAACATACATGTGCAGGACCATGTCGTACACAGCGTATCGCATTGAAAGTTGTGTCGTTCCATGACGACCAATGGTTCATTTGTAAGAACTGGGTCAAAATCTCCCGTACTCGCACTATTCACCCTGTGCATTCCGACAGAGTTGGCCAATTCCAGCACGACAATGCGACCCCTCACACGTCCAGAATTACTACAGAGTGGCTCCAGGAGCCCTCTTCTGGGTTTAAACACGTGCGATGCAATTGTTTCTATGTTCTACCGTTCCGATTTTTTTGTGTTTATTCTTAAAACTGAAAATGTACTACCTGCTTCGTCACGAGTCGTGTGTGTTCTGTCGCACATGTCCGGCAGAACACCACACCTATCTATACAAATGTACGCTACAGATTTGCTACTTTCAACTAACGAAGCGAAAGCAGAATGGCAAAAGAACATTACTACGAAGTCCCTTTACATGCCAGGAATATGTTCTCCCATATAACAGTTTCACGCGTAAACAGTTAAAAAATTTGTCGTCAGTGTGGCTTGAAAGCGGGACACTTGGTACGACAACATCACGCTCTACCAACTCACCCCCACGTTCTGGTGTTACTTTTAGTTACCGTTTACGTATGTTGTACTGGACGACAGCACATGTCATGAATTAAATCGGTGTTTTGGTTGATACTCTATCGACATACTGGGTGACAGTTATTGAACTATATGAAATAAAATCGTCATAACTTCTGAACGGTTTGCGTTAGGACGTTCAAACTGCACGTTAGGACGTTCAAACTGCACAGTTGGTCGCGGGGCGTGATGGGAATTAGTACACGCATTGTTTTTTGGTTTAGCGACGAAGCCCACTTTCATTTGGATGGGTTCGTCAATCAGTAAAATTGGCGCATTTAGGGTACTGAGAATCCGCATTTCGCGATCGTGAAGTCTCGTCACCCTCAACGGGTGAGTAGGTGGAGTGCTACAATGTCCAGTCATGGAATAATCGGTGCGATATTCGTTGATGGCATTATAACTACCGAACGGTACATGAAGTTTTTAAAGATGACTTCAAGCCCATTATTCAAAGCGACGTTGATTTCGACAAGTTGTGGTTCATGTAAGACGGAGCTCGACCCCATCGAAGCAGGGGAGTGTTTGATGGCCTGGAGGATCACTTGGGGGACCGCATTCTCGCTCTGGGGTATCCAGAGGCCACTGGCATTGGCCTCGATTGGCTGCCACATTCTTTGGATCTGAACACATGCGATTCCTTTTTGTGGAGTTATATTAAAGACAAAGTGTACAGCAATAACCCCAAAACCACTGCTGAGCTGAAAACAGCCATTCAGGAGGACTTCGACAGCATCGACGTTCCGACACTTCAGCAGATCAAGCAGAATTTCGCTATTCGTCTGCGCCACATCATCGCCAATGATGGCAGGCATATCGAACATGTTACAACCTAAATCCGAACATCTGCAGTGACGTTTACATGTTGAATAAAGTGTGTTCACACCTTAGTTTATAATTAATTTACGCTTTTCCATATAGTTCGGTTATTATTGATTACTAAATTATTGATTAGAATTTTTTAAATGAATGACACAGTTGCAGGCTTTCCTGAAACATCTAATATTATGAACTACATTAAGTTTCTGTTTTGTTTCGCTCACTGAAGATGTGCATATTTACGTGTTGCTGTGAGCAATGCTCTTTTGCGGGATAACTGTTTCCAAATGACCGTTGCATGTATTTTCTTTTACAATGTTCACTCGGAAACTGGGTGAGATGGACCTGCATTCTCTAACAGCAGCAACTGCTGTCGCATTTGAAACCGACTGTCATTGAAAAGACGTTACACTCGTCTCCAGTCCCTGTCGGTTGGGGTCAGTTTAAGATCAGTGTTTCTACTCCGTCTTATATCGCTGTAAGTGTTACATCGTTCATTTTAGATACACTGGGCTCTTCACATTGATACAACAACTCGGCAATTTTATTCGCGGTACTGGGCACGTCCAAACATGGTAGCTCTTTCTACCGTTCCGTCACGCGTCCACATAACCCTAGCTTACTGCACTGCTTCCATATACTATGTGTATCTGGACATCTGGCTGAAAATGACTTACGGCGCTCTCCATCGATAATGCTGGAATTCAGTATGGTGTTGGCCCACCCTTAGCCTTGATGACAGCTTCCACTCTCGCAGGCATACGTTCAATCAGGTGCTGGAAGGTTTCTTGTGGAATGCCAGCCCATTCTTCACGTAGTGCTGCACTGAGAAGAGGTATCGATGTCGGTCGGTGAGGTCTGGCATGAAGTCGGCGTTCCAAAACATCCCAAAGGTGTTCTATAGGATTCAGATCAGGACTCTGTGCAGGCTAGTCCATTACAGGGATGTTACTGTCGTGTAACCAGTCCGCCACAGGCCGTGAATTATGACCAGGTGCTCGATCGTGTTGAAAGATGCAATCGCCATCGCCGAATTGCTCTTGAATAGTGGGAAGCAAGAAGGTGCTTAAAACATCCATGCAGGGCTGTGCTGTGATAGTGCCACGCAAAACAATAAGGGGTGCAAGCTCCCTCCATGAAAAACACGACCACACCATAACACCACCGCCTCCGAATTTTACTGTTGGCACTACACACGCTGGCAGATGACGTTCACCGGGCATTCGCCATACCCACACCGTGCCATCGGTTCGCCACATTGTGTACCGTGGTTCGTCACTCTACACAACGTTTTTCCACTGCTCAATCGTCCAATGTTTACGCTCCTTACACCAACCGAGGCGTCGTTTGGCATTTACCGGCGTGATGTGTGGCTTATGAGCAGCCGCTCCACCATGAAATCCATGTTTTCTCACGTGCCTCCTAACTCTCATAGTACTTGCAGTGGATCCTGATTCAGTTTGGACTTTCTGTGTGATAGTCTGCATAGATGTCTGCCTATTACTCGTTACGACCCTCTTGAAGTGTCAGCGGTCTCTGTGTTTGTGTGCTGTTCGTGTCCCTTCACGTTTCCACTTCACTATCACATGGGAAACAATGGACCTCGGGTTGTTTAGGAGTGTGGAAATCTCGCGTACAGTCGTATCACGCAAGTGACACCCAATCATCTGACCACGTTCGAAGTCTTTGAGTTCCGCGGAGCGCCCCATTCTGCTCTCTCACGATGTCTAATCACTACTGAGGTCGCTCATATGAAGTACCTGGCAGTAGGTGGCAGCACAATGCACCTAATATGAAAAACGTATGGTTTTGGGGATGTCCGGATACTTTTGATCACATAGTGTATAACCGACTGGCACAGACACACCATGTCACTGCTACGCCACAGCTATGGAAGATCATATAACCAACTGGTACCAGCTGTAAATCGTCTACAGCGCTCAAAATTGACCGATGTGCTCTTTTAATGGGTCGGCTAACATTTTAAACGGTGAACATAGATATCTAGCCTTCGGAGTAGTGTCGTTTTCGGTTCTGTGCAGAAAAGGACAGCTAGTTAGCACTGTTAGTGTCGGTTGGAAGGGATGGCCCGCTTTATGTAAACGGGAATGGCAGAGGTGTCCGCGCCGAGCGGGGACTAGACAGCTGGGAATGTGCGGGCAGGCCAGCGATTTAATTCGCGGCGAGACGGAAAGCGTGACTACGTTTCTCTCGCCCGTGTTGGAGCTGGGCTGCAGGCAATTGCAGCGTCACGCCGGCAACGAACAAGCGTCACAAATGGTGGCGCTTAGGGTCCGCTTTCTGTGGGGACAGAGCTGACGCAAGGGACTGCTGGGCACAACGGTGGCTGCCTTATGCGTGCAGATGTTCCTACCGACTCCCTAACATACTACTTAATTTCATACACCTTCGTTAGCACCCTGCATTTACACTGGGATGTTGTATTCTCCGAAAAAATTATGTCTCTCCTACACTCATTCACTGAAACAGCTTTCATATATCAAGGTTTAATATGGAATAATCATGAGTTAATAGTAACGGCTAACTATGATTCGGACATATGCCACTACTGCTGAAATGCTTTTTCCGTTACGCTGGACTACGCTGTAGGTCTATGTCTCGCGATAATGAAATTTACAGATAAGGAATATAGCTTCTTTAAAATGCGGTTTTGTAAAGATTTTCGAGATACACTTGAAAATATATTATAAATAGTAGTACATAATGTTTCACTTCTAAGTAAACAATCACCTTACCCTTGAATTATACGGTGCGTTACAGAAGTCATGGGCATACGTTAAGAGATGGGTATTATGGACTATTCTGAACGGAACAATGTCTGTTCCCAGTAGTTTCCCACATAAAACTATTTCAGTTTGTCATAAATAGGAAATATATACGTGATTATAAATTAACAGCTCATGACATGTGTTATATTGTATATTTGTCTTTATAAGACGTTTTAAAATCGCCACCGCAAACTTTAATGAATTTTGCAGCTCGTATAGACAGTTATTGTGTTCACATTCGGAGCTGGCGTCTACAACAACTGTCTAAACGAGCTGCAGAATAAGTTCATATAGACGGTAGCATTCTGAACATGACTTATTCTGGAAAACTGATAACAAAACACAAAGTAATGATCATTTATTTTACAGTCGCCTGCACAGTTCTACCCTAGTCTAGTAGTTATCTACGAACCCTTTGAGTATAGGGAATATGTTCATCAGTTGCTTTCCCTTCAGAAAAATCCATACGTCATCTCTTCAAGTATGTCCGCTTCCTCTCGATGCAGCCTGTGAATTGCTTCTTATGTACCTTAATGACACTAGCACAAAATTGTAAACAATGTAATAGCACCCATAAATTGCACAAGTTGCAATGTAAATCTTATTACTAACTTTGAAGCATTTATGTCGCCACCTCAGTACATACCTACTGGCACTTACTCTTTTTATGTTGTTCAACGTTTTCTTAGATATGGATGAGATTTCGGTTAAGCTTTATTCACAGTTGTTGGTCCTGTTTAAGATATTTCGTGGATCTTAAGGATTTCAAATCCTCATTTAAAAATGGGTGCCCTACTAAAAAGATATGTAGGACACTAGACACAAATGGTTTTGGAATTGACACGACGGTGTAGCGATTGACGTTTCTGGTTGCTTAAAGCAGAGCTTTCATACTCTACTGTTGATTGCCACTTCAAATATTTTGTGTTTTAAAGATCTTGAATAGACTGCACTCAGATTCGTGAGACCAGCGTGTACCTCTTGGCATTACACTGAAATGCAAATTGCCGAAGTGACTTCGCACTAACAATCTTGCACAAGGCTTTGAAACAAACGACTTTATTATTTGTGATATTTGGCGTCATTAGTAGAGAAATGTTAGTCCATTAATGCAGAAAAATTACTATATTGTCTCTATTGATGGACGAACAGCATATCTCAACCCCAGTGCATGACATGTGAAGTGAAAGTTTCAGTATTGCTGGAATTGAGTAATAAAGCTGGAAATACAGTACCAACACATCTGTCACCTGTTGGTAAATTGCTTAAAACAAAGATATGTGGCTGATTCAGAAGCAAACATCACATTGACTGGATTTTCGGAACTATAACAACGCTGAACTAGTATTTTACCGAATTTTGCCTTATTGAATCAAAGGAATGATGAACTTGGAAAATAAGACAGGAAAATTTAATCTTATAATCAGAAGATTCTTATTTGGATGGTACTGCTTTCAGATCTATGTCCAGGCACCCTGACTTACACTGATAAGCCAAAACATTATGACCACTGCCCACCCCTACGTTAGGTGCCGCCCGATGGCGTTGTGGGGCATAGGAGGTGGTAACAAACGCATGTAAGCAGTGCAGACACGCACGGGGGTCACTCTAGCGAACATGTGGGCTGAAAATGAGGAAATCCATTGAGATAAGTGTAGTGTTGGCAGAAGAGCCAACACCGTGTTACTAGTGGATGCCGAAATGCACGCGTTTTAGCTCACGCAGGCTGGCGTGAGGAGGGAAGAACTATACTGACGTGAGGTCTGGAACATGACAAGGAATTAGAATTCAGAAAGCGGACGTAAGTAGTTTGATACTTAACTTTAATCCATTAATGATGAACGTCGCTCTTGACGGTACATGATTCACAATATCAATATCAATAGTAACTGAATATGGCGCCTTGCTAGGTCGTAGCAAATGATGTAGCTGAAGGCGATGCTAAACTGTCGTCTCGGCAAATGAGAGCGTATGTAGACAGTGAACCATCGCTAGCAAAGTCGGCTGTATAACTGGGGCGAGTGCTAGGGAGTCTCTCTAGACTAGAGCTGCCGTGTGGCGGCGCTCGGTCTGCGATCACTGACAGTGGTGACACGCGGGTCCGACGTATACTAACGGACCGCGACCGATTTAAAGGCTACCACCTAGCAAGTGTGGTGTCTGGCGGTGACACCACAATAAGTGTCTTGAAAAGAGGATTTAAGATGAACATAAACAAAAGCAAAACGAGGATAATGGAATGTACTCGAATTAAGTCTGGCGATGCTGAGGGAATTATATTAGGAAATGAGACACTTAGAGTAGTAAAGGAGTTTTGCTATTTGGAGAGCAAAATAACTGATGATTGTCGAAGTAGAGAGGATATAAAATGTAGACTGGCAATGGCAAGGAAAGCGTTTCTGAAGAAGAGAAATTTGTTAACATCGAGTATAGATTTAAGTGTCAGGAAGTCGTTTCTGAAAGTATTTGTATGGGGTGTAGCCATGTATGGAAGTGAAACATAGACAATAAATAGTTTAGACATGAAGAGAATAGAAGCTTTCGAAATGTGGTGCTACAGAAGAATGTTGAAGATTAGGTGGGTAGATCACGTAACTAATGAGGAGGTATTGAATAGGATTGGGGAGAAGAGAAGTTTGTGGCACAACTTGACTAGAAGAAGGGATCGGTTGGTAGGACATGTCCTGAGGCATCAAGGGATCACCAATTTAGTATTGGAGGGCAGCGTGGAGGGTAAAAATTGTAGAGGGAGACCAAGAGACGAATACACTAAGCAGATTCAGAAGGATGTAGGTTGCAGTAGGTACTGAGAGATTGCACAGGCTAGAGTAGCATGCAGAGCTGCATCAAACCAGTCTCTGGACTGAAGACCATAACAACAACAAGTGACTACGACAAAGGGCAGGTTATTATTAGGCAGAGCCTGTGAACGAGTACCTCGAAAACGGCGAAGCTGGTCGACTGTCCACAAGCTACTGTCGTGAGCATCTACGGAAAGAGGTAGAAGGACAGTGAAATTACCACTAGGTGCTAAATGGTTGGACGCCACGACTCTTCACAGAACGTGGGGGTCGGAGGCTTGTCTGCTCGGATAGATTGTGATCTGTGGCATCTCTGCCGAAAGAGCACAATGCTGGTACACGCACAAGTGTTTCGGAGCACACCGTTCATCGTACATTGTTGATCATGAATCCCTGCAGCAGACCACCCCTACGTGTTCACATGTTTACCCAGAGACATCGCCGGTTACGATTGCAGTGGGCACAGGACCACCAGGATTCGACCGTTGATCAATGGAAAGAAACGTGTCGTCTCTTCGGGTGAATCACATTTCTGCTACACTAGGTCGACGGTCGTCTCAACGAACGCCGTCGTCGAGGTGAGCGGCGGCTCGAAACGTGCAGTGCTCCACGGACGCAGGCCGATGGGAGCAGTATTATGCTATGGGAGACATTCTCCTGCGCTCGCATGGGACCTGTGGTAGCAATCGAAGACACGCTGACACATGCGAACCACCTGCATCCCTTTATGCTCGATGTCTTCCCCGACAGCGATGCCATTTTGCAGCAGTATATCTGTCCGTGTTTCGGAGCCAGAACGGTACTACTGTGGTTTGAGGAGCATTATAGTGAGCTCACGTTGATGTCTCGCCGACCAAATTCGCCTGATGTAAATCCTATGGAACCCATCTGGGTCGCTATTGGACGCCATCACCGCTTACTCAAATCATCGGCCCGTTATTTACGCGAATTACATGACCTGTACATAGACATCTAATGCCACATACTTCCACAAACCTACCTACAAACTGTCGGATGGCTGATACACAGAATCAGTGATGCATTTCGTAACAACGACGGACAAACAAGCTATCAAGCAGGTGGTCAGAATGTTTTGTTTCATCAGTGTAATTTTTCTATGTCTTCCTAATTACAACTGCTCCTCAATACGGCGATCCTTTCCAGATGAGATGGTGCTCTCCGTTCCTAATGACTTTAGTGATAACAGGGCATCACGTTCTAGCTCTCACTTTCCCTAGTCAAGGAGGTAATACGTCTGAAACACGTGTCATTCATCATCATACTCTTATTTCGTGTTTGATGATGATGATGATGATGCTTCGTTTGTGGGGCGCTCAACTTCGCGGTCGTCAGCGCCCGTACAAAGTCCCAATTTTTACCCAGTCCAACTTAGCCACTGTCACGAATGATGATGCTGATCATGAAATGGTAAGGACAAGACAGACACCCAGTCCGTAGGCAGAGAAAATGCCCAACCCAGCCATTGTTTCGTATTTGTGAGCAAGAAGGCAGGTGCAAAGAACTGCATACACTTTTTTTGTTTTCGAAGCACAGCCCGTCACAACAAACGCACAGTAACCTTCGAAAATGCATGCTATTGCTTAGAAAATTACAGCAATATTCGCGAAATAATAATGAAATTCTTTATGAAGACCTTCACTTTATTTAAGTAGTCATGTGGAACGTAATATTTCATATCAAATCTTTACACAGCGTCAGACTGTTTTAAAATTATTGTAATGTGAAGCATCTACGTCCGTTTTTCGTTAAATTTGAAATTAAACTATGATTTGTGGTATTCTTAGCACATTACCTCTATTAATATTATATTATCTAGACGAAAGTTTCGACAGACAGCTTATAATGTTTCCTTTGCCCCTTCAACCTCGCACATGGTTCTTTAAGAAGAGGCTTCTTACTATATACTGTGGAGTGCCTTGATCTTGGTATAAATCAGTATCTCTATGTACTTGTTTACAAACGTTAAGATGAGTACCTGTGATTGTCAAAGCAAGGGAAACTGTCGAAACCCCATCATTGTGATGGTCACATTTATCCCGCTGTACGACTTCAATTCGCTGCGTAATTTAAGGATACATTCTTCGATTTCTTCTACTGCACAATTCTTCATGTACTGTGACACGTGATGATGGAAGACGGGACCAGCACTACATTCTCTGTTGTACCATTATTTCTGAGCAAAAATGATGTTCAAGCTGAGTGACTGAGTGGGACAAGAAGGGTGTCGAAGTTGGTCTCTACTTGGTACAATGACGCTCGAACAGAGCCAGCAGAAAAATCTGGGTCACTATCTTTTAGAAATATCATGACAATTTTCGCGTACAGCATCTGTTCAATGGGATGTAATTTGTTCCCTGAAAAGTGTAGATAATCCTGTCGCTCAACACATTATCAAAATATCTGTCGGAAAGAAGTACAGCCTAGGATCACTATATCACAGAGCCATCTCCAAGTTCAAAGGCAATAATTAGACATTACAATACACACAAGCTACAAGCTTCTTTTGGTGTCTGACGGATATTAAGCTGACCTGTTGATGGCAAAAGGGAAAGACAACTCATCGCTACAGACTGCTCTGTTTCAGCACCCACTGGTCCATAGTACCAAGTGATCAAAAAGTCAGTATAAATTTGAAAACTGAATAAATCACGGAATAATGTAGATAGAGAGGTACAAATTGACACACATGCTTGGAATCACATGATGTTTTATTAGAACCAAAAAAATACAAAAGTTCAAAAAATGTCCGACAGATGGCGCTTTATCTGATCAGAATAGCAATAATTAGCGTAACAAAGTAAGACAAAGCAAAGATGATGCTCTTTACAGGAAATGCTCAATGTGTCCACCATCATTCCTCAACAATAGCTGTAGTCGAGGTATAATGTTGTGAACAGCACTGTAAAGCATGTCCGGAGTTATGGTGAGGCATTGGCGTCGGATGTTGTCTTTCAGCATCCCTAGAGATGTCGGTCCATCACGATACACTTGCGACTTCAGGTAACCCCAAAGCCAATAATCGCACGAACTGAGGTCTGAGGACCTGGGAGGCCAAGCACGACGGAAATGGCGATGCGCGCAAGAGATCTTTCACGCGTCTAGCAATATGGGGTGGAGCGCCATTCTGCATAAACATCGTACGTTCCAGCAGGCGTTTATCAGTCAGGCTGGGGATGATGCCATTCTGTAACATATTGGCGTACCTCTCACCCGTCACGGTAGCAGTTTTGCTGTCCAGCGCCATCTGTCGGACATTTTGTGAACTTTGCTTTTTTTTTATTCTAATAAAACGCCATGTCATTCCAAGCATGTGTGTCAATTTTTACCTCTCTATCTACATTATTCCGTGGTTTGTTAAGTTTTCAAATTTATACTGACTTTTTGATCACACTGAACATTGTCCCGGTGCTATTTGGACTGTGCTAACGCATTCTTGGTAATTATGACATAGACACTTTGTTGATGGTATTCAGTCTGCACAGCTCTCATCAGGTTGTGATGGCAGAAATGACCTGCTTGAGATACTGGGATTGGACAAAAACATAGAAACACTGCGGGAAATGCGTTCTTGAACATAAATGCAGATGCTAGCCAAGCCTGCATGTTGCGCCGTTGTATCTGACCACGAACAACACCTGTGGAATGTCATCAATAAGTTTCAAGTGTCAGTCGTGGTCAAACAGTGTTCTGTGTAGGTGGTGGTGTATGATGTCCGACAAGTGAATTCGAACGCCGGAATATTGTTCGTTCTTGTATGGTGGATGTTTCCGTAACCAAGGAAGCCGAAGTGTTTGGTATTTAAAGTGGCACCATATCGAAGATTTATTCCGCGCCTGCAGGGAAAGCGATGAAACGTTATCTGCTATTTCACATCGCGGAAGCAAGTGTGCCCAGAGTGATCGTGATAGACGATCACTGAAGAGGACTGTGACGAAAAATAAAAGGACGACAGCTGCAAAAGTCACTGCAGAACTGAATGTCGCATTCGCGAACCCTATCAGTACCAAAACAGGCCGGCCGGAGTGGCCGAGCGGTTCTAGGCGCTTCAGTCTGGAATGGCGCGACCGCTACGCTTGCAGGTTCGAATCCTGCCTCGGGCATGGATGTGTGTGCTGTCCTTAGGTTAGTTAGGTTTAAGTAGTTCTAAGTTCTAGGGGACTGATGACCTCAGAAGTTAGGTCCCATAGTGCTCAGAGCCATTTGAAGTACCAAAACAACACTAAGGGAGCTCAATAAGCTGGGTATTGCAGGGAGAGTTGGCCTTCCAAAATCACTCATCAGTGATTCAAATGCCATTAGCAGGAAAACGTGGTGCCGACGCCTTAAATCTGGACTACTGAGCAATGGGAGGAAGTCATTTGGTCAGATGAGTTCCCAACTTCTGGCCAAGTGTATGTCCCAATAGTCAAACACGGCAGGGTTTCAGTGATAATTTGGGCAACCATATCGTGGTATTCTATGGGCCGACACAACTACTCTGCAGGGCCAAATTACTGCTAATGGTTATGTGACCATTTTGGATGAATAGGTTCATCCCATGTTACAGTCTTTGTTTCCCAATGGTGATGCCGGTTTCCAAGACGACACGGCCCTGTTGACACATCTCGCATGGTCCAGGACTGGTTTTGTGAACACGAGGATGAGTTGTCACGTCTCCCCTGGCCATCAAAATCACCAGATCTCAATATTATCGAGCCTTTGTGGCCTACTTTGGAGAGAGGATGCGTGATCTCTATCCACCTCCATCATCACTACCTGACCTTGCCACTATTTTGCAGGAAGAATAACATAAGGTTCCCCCGAAAACCATACATGACCATATTTTTGTCCATCCCCAGTACTGACTGAGTTCTGACGTACTAAGATCCTCAGATGCTAGGAAGCTCCGTGGTAATTCTCTTCAATGTTCGACGATCCCAGGCAGGAAAGATTGGTCTTCCTGCACGACAACTCTCCTTTAATTACACCTAGCCACCAAATCGTCTGCTATTCGTGCAATGGAACGCGACATTTGATGCAGTGATGTTGGGAACGATAGAGTAGGCAGAATCCCTTAATGTCTTTCCCAGAACACTTCTCGTGGGCTGCACACGAAGTGCCAAGTTACACTGTGCGTTTAATAAGAGACTGATACTGTCAGTACACGGTCACACCAACAATATTCGATACATATGCTGCACTGACTGCGCTCCTAAAATTGGGTGAAGAACACGTGACACACCATCTACCTTAATTCACACTAACTTCCTCCATGCAAATGCTAACGAAATGTCTTTTCTAGTTCCTAGTACTGCGACCTCATTCAACGACTCCTTTTCATTCAAAAACAGGCTCCAGTTATTTAATTCTTCCTGGAACCTTTGAAAATGACGCTGGGAAAAATGCCGACCTTACCAACTAGAATTTGTATGTCATTTTGCCAACAATGGTTTTCATGTTCATCGTAGAGTGTGAGTAGTAGCTGCTAATCCATATGGATTCCTCTCAACCTCCAAAATGTTGTACAAGACTTATTGGTAATCAGTTGACATCTAATAGATCGTCTACTTAGACAGTACTGATACGAACTTTGAGATCATGTCATAATAATAATAATAATAATAATAATAATAAATGGTCTTCACAGTATCAGAATGGGGTGTCGACATTAGAGTTTTATTACTGCAAATTAAATTTCATTCGTCCTCAGTCGACAAATATCCACCGTCAGGCGTATTTCAGGCCGCAGAACATGTCTCGCAAACTAGAACTTTATATGTTATGCCTGTTACTCGATATATTACTGAATGGGCATAAGTCCTGAGAGAGTCACGTTCAGTTGACGCCACAAAACATAAGTGTGTTCCGAAACTATTTGTTCAAATTAATACAGGAGGTAGAGAACATCAAAACAAATATACTTATTATCGTACATATGGTTCCTGGCGGCAATTTCTGATGCCACGGACGATTTACACAGAAGGTGGTTTAGCTCGCTGATTACAGCAGTGGCATTCACAGGAACTGCTCGAATGCGCGGCCATTAGCTTGCATGCACGCAGTACAACGTCGGACCATTGATTGTCGTGTCCGTTCGAAGATTCCTGGTATGTCCGGAATGGTACCAGCCAGCGACGGCGATTCTAGCGACGAGGTCTTCTTCTGTCTGGACAACAGTTTCATAAACTAGCTGTTTCACATGCCTCCACAAGATGAAATCCAGACACGTGGGGTCACACGACTTGGGTGGTCAGGCCACAGGGCCACCACGGACCTTTCATCGATTCCCGAAGGTGGCTCTCGGATGATTCCTCTCAGCAATGCTGGAATGGGCTGACGCCTCATCGTGCCGGAAGTACATCCCTTGTCTAATAATCAGAGATACATCCTCAAGCAGTTCTGGCGACACATGATGATGTACGAAGATGCGACATCTCCCTCCGTTAGAGTGGCATGGTCCAATCAGCCCATCCGTCGAGAATGCCAGCCCACACATTAACACCGAATCGCAGTTGATGAGCACGAGGTCGAGAATCTCGTGTATTCAAATATGCCCAGACATGCGTATTATGGATATTGAAACAGCCTTCACGAGTCAAGAAAGATTTGTCGGTGTTCAGGATCTCGGCCGGAAATGGCGTGCAGAGCGGTCTGTCGTAAAAACCATTGTGCGAACTGCACGCACTGGGGAAATCTTCAAGCGCAATTGCTGCCACGCGCTGAAGATGGAAAGGATGAACACATTACACACAAGACTGTGTCTGACGCCAAGGATGCGTGCAATACGTCGTGTACTTGTAGATGGAGTGTCTTCAAGTCGCCGCAGAATCTCGTCATCCATTTTGGGAGTTCGCACTGTTCGATTCCGGCCTGTATCATGAATACCTGCACGGGAAGTGCGTGTTTCACGTAGCAGGCAATGCAGATGCCCGAAAGTTTAGTATTGTCAAACCCGTCTATTGGGAAAGCGCTGTCGTCATTCTTTCACTGTAGTTCGTCCATTGCCATTCACATATCCTTAACACTCCACGGTCACCGTTGTTGTAACAAGGCGGAAATCATTTCGGCTGAATCGGTTTGTTTACAAGAAAGTCGGCGTTGTTGTCACAAGCCGATGATGCTTCCGAATGAATCGACGTGTTTCTAAGCAAACCTCGCGAGCAAGACAACCACACACACATCAGTTTTGAACGTCAGTACACATTCCCAGTCAGCCCCACTAACAAATGTTTCCTAGCATTACAAGCTCACTTCAGAGACCATATATTTGTTTTGACGTTCTCTACCTCCTGTTTTAATTTGAACGAATAGTTTCACAACACTCGTATAGCATTCAACAAATTACAGTGCATAAATCCGTTTCTGCATTTTGATTACATGAACTGTAAACTTACTGAGCTAATCACGGAAGTACACTACTGGCCATTAAAATTGCTATACCACGAAGATGACGTGCTACAGACGCGAAATTTAACCGACAGGAAGAAGATGCTGTGATATGCAAATGATTAGCTTTTCAGAGCATTCACACAACGATGGCGCCGGTGGCGACACCTACAACGTGCTGACATGAGGAAAGTTTCCAACCGATTTCTCATACACAAACAGCAGTTGACTGGCGTTGTCTGGTGAAACGTTGTTGTGATGCATCGTGTAAGGAGGAGAAATGCGTACCATCACGTTTCCGACTTTGCTAAAGGTCGGATTGTAGCCTATCGCGATTGCGGTTTATCGTATCGCGACATTGCTGCTCGAGTTGGTCGAGATCCAGTGACTGTTAGCAGAATATGGAATCGGTGGGTTCAGGACGGTAATACGGAACGCCGTGCTGGATCCCAACGGCCTCGTATCACTAGCAGTCGAGATGACAGGCATATTATCCATATGGCTGTAACGGATTGTGCAGCCACGTCTCGATCCCTGAGTCAACAGCTGGGGACGTTTGCAAGACAACAATCATCTGCACGCACAGTTCGACGACGTTTGCAGCAACATGGACTATCAGCTCGGATACCATCGCTGCGGTAACCCTTGACGCCGCATCACAGACAGGAGCGCCTGCGATGGTGTACTCAACGACGAATCTGGGTGCACGAATGGCAAAAAGTCATTTTTGCGGATGAATCCAGGTTCTGTTTACAGCATCATGATGGTCGCATCCGTGTTTGGCGACATCGCAGTGAACGCACATTGGAAGCGTGTATTCGTCATCGCCATACTGGCGTATCACCCGGCATGATGGTATGGGGTGCCATTGGTTACACGTCTCGGTCACCTCTTGTTCGCATTGACGGCACTTTGAACAGTGGACGTTGCATTTCAGATGTGTTACGACCCGTGGCTCTACCCTTCATTCGATCCCTGCGAAACCCTACATTTCAGCAGGATAATGCACGACTGCATGTTGCAGGTCCTGTACGGGCCTTTCTGGATACAGAAAATGTTCGACTGCTGCCCTGGCCAGCACATTCTCCAGATCTCTCACCAATTGAAAACGTCTGGTCAATGGGTGTGAAGCAACTGGCTCGTCACAATACGCCAGTCATTACTCTTGATGAGCTGTGGTATCGTGTTGAAGCAGCATGGGCAGCTGTACCTGTACACGCCATCCAGGCTGTGTTTGACTCAACGCCCAGGCGTATCGAGGCCGTTATTACGGCCAGAGGTGGTTGTTGTGGGTACTGATTTCTCTGGATCTATGCACCCAAATTGCGTGAAAATGTAATCACATGTCAGTTCTAGTATAATATATTTGTGCAATGAGTACCCGTTTACCAGGTACATTTCTTCTTGGTGTAGCAATTTTAATGGCCAGTAGTGTACTTAATAAAGTGACGGGAAGTTAATGACTCAAGACAGAGGATGGCGGTTGGTTTTATATGAACAGGATATTTAGTTATTTTTCATGCTTTGTAACGAATATACTCGTAACGGATTAGTTTGTAATCGGTAAAAATGAATCGGGAAAATGCAAAGATAACAATCAAGCAGTAGCTGTTAATGGCAGTCAAGATTTATTATTCTATCTTTATGGGGAATGAGTTCTTTCTGCTTCGAGTGTGTGTGCATATCGGAGTCGTGCACTGAGGCCAGGCCCCCGTGGGCTGCGCCAGCACTGGACTACAGCAGTCTGCGAGCCCGTGACGTCACGAAAGGAGCGTGCAGTGCTATACGCAAGCACCGGTGTGCTACGGGCAGATTCTTCGGCTGCGACGGCACTACTCCGCACTGAGACAGCCCGTGACGTCACTGAAGGGGCCGGCCAGTGCCGTGCGCAAGCTCTGGTGTGATGTGGCCGGCCGGCTGGTGGCAGCACCGACAGTCTTTGCGAGTACGATCTACGAGCGGCGAGTGCTTGCTACAAGTGGAGTGGTGCGACTTCTCCATTTTTTCTTAACACAGAAAATGGGCGCGGAAACTATACGTGGTATGCGGAAGAAGGAGTGCATGTCAAGAAAAAGGGACGTAAAAGCAAAACTAATCTGTGGTATGTATAGAATCACACCGCCTGAAATGAATCTTAAAAGTTCAGTTTGAATGGTATTTAAGCCTATAGTGCATGGCGATGTGAAAAACGTTAATTTTGTTTGCTCTTCGCTGTCCAGTGAAATTAAGGATTATGCTAAAGGATCAAGTGACACCACATTTCTCGCTATAAATTTGTGTTTAATAAACAACGGTCTTGTGTGGAAGAGAAGCGCCTTCATGAACCTGCCTAGGAGATAATTGCCGACAAACGCGCGCTATATCTGCGCGAGACCTAAGGTCCTATGGACCAATAGCAGGTGAACGTTCTCTTGGATGTTGTTCAGACGCTAGTCGAAGCGACTCACTGAAAAGTATCCGCAGAAGCTATGATTCATCATCCCACAACCGTGTCGCGGCACGTGGCGGAAAGTGCTAAAAGCAAGCAGATATAATTATGCCTGAGGTAACTGCTCACAAAACAAAAGATGAATGTACAGCCGCTGCAGACATGCAGCGCAAGAGGATACCATTATCTGACATATACTGTCTCCTGTTTTGTTGAATGGACTCTCAGATCTCGTGTTTTGTTTCCAGCTCCATTTCCAGATGAACCAAAAACGGAAGATAACATTCGAAGAGAATTGATGAGACCATTTATGTCTCCTGGCATCCACGACTCTGCTTGGAAATACATGCATAAAACGACTGATCAAAGTGACAAAAGCCTGCCGGGGTGGCCGTGCGGTTCTAGGCGCTTCAGTCTGGAACCGCGCGACCGCTACGGTCGCAGGTTCGAATCCTGCCTCGGGCATGGATGTGTGTGATGTCCTTAGGTTAGTTAGGTTTAAGTAGTTCTAAGTTCTAGAGGACTGATGACCACAGAAGTTAAGTCCCATAGTGCTCAGAGCCATTTGAACCATTTTGAAAGTGCCAAAATTGTCGCTGCGCTGCGCGATTGTTCACTGTTGAATTGTTCCTCCCATATGCTGAATTCAATGCTACGAAATGCATTTAATGCGCAGTATGTGTGCGTCATTTGTCCATAAGTTCAGTCTTTTTGCTGCGACGGAAGAACTCATCATTTACGCTAAGAAAAATGGCCTTCTTAATGCTCTTAACAGATCACTGGAACAGTCCAACGACACACGCTGGAATACGCTGTTGACAATGCTGGAATCGGTAGAAAGCCAATATTCGCCTCTGTGCGAAAAGCTCTCTGAGAAGGGGGAAGTAACTCGAACTGAAGCAGTTGATATCATGGTGATACGATGTCGTTTATTTAATAATTTTTAAAATATGAGGGTTTTTGCAGCCCTTCAAGGATGCGTGCAAGGAATCAGAACTGAAGAAATCATCTACACTGCACCTTCTGTTGCCATGGAAGATGACACTATTACAGCATTTGAGTCACGCACCCCAGGACATATAGGAAACTCTGCAATAGAACTTTTGCGTAAACGCCTCAAATTATTCTTAAAGGAACAGTAAATTGTTCAGAGGTGCCTTGAGGTAGCAACATTTCTCTGTCTACAATTTCGTCATTTAAAAACGATATCTGAAGATAAGAGGTATAAAGTCATGGCACAGGTAAGACGCATAGTCCATTCATTTTTATGTTAGTAGCTCCCCAGTGGCCAGTTACAAGGAGAACTGACGATTCTCAGTCAAAACTAAGGTCAGTCACAGAATCGACTACAGGCCTTATAGGTTTAGAATGGATGTTCCCTCGCCTAAAGAATAGCCGGTAGCCGAATATATGAGACTTCTTTATCAGATCGCCCGATCGAATTTGTGAGCGACCTTGGCGAAGCCCTGAAATTGAATGAAATAGTTGAAACACCTTCTGCAACAGAACACTTGGTTTCATTTCCAATAAACTTTCATCTTCAGAGTAGTGCTCACATTGGTGCACGTTTGCAAGACGATGTATTAAACAGGTTCCGTATTTTTCCAAAAAATGGTTCAAATGGCTCTGAGCACTATGCGACTTAACTGCTGTGGTCATCAGTCCCCTAGAACTTAGAACTACTTAAACCTAACTAACCTAAGGACATCACACACATCCATGCCCGAGGCAGGATTCGAACCTGCGACCGTAGCGGTCGCTCGGTTCCAGACTGTAGCGCCTAGAACCGCACGGCCACTCCGGCCGGCTGGGAGATGTTGATGATTGTCTTACTCCAGTAAATGAGTTGGAGAGGTATTTAAATCAAAACTGCAAAGTGGAAGAAAATGTGGCTTCTTTCTGGAGAAGATCACCAGAAAAATATTGTGCATACAAGCTTCTAGCTCTGCTTCTGAAAGAAATTTTAGTTCTGCCGTTTTATTTTCAACGCAAGACGGTTGCAAATGGAAAATCATTAGCTTAATTTTATAATACAGTTATTATTCAATTTCTTACGTTTATTCATTTTGATTTTGAGTAGTATGATAGCTGCAGAATATCAATATGAGAATATTATTAAAATAATACTAAACGTATATGTGCGTGAGGTTGAAATTTAACGTACTTTACTCTCGGGCATTGGCGGCTGCAGTGGGACGGAGCCAGTGACAAACAACTAACGCACGCGAAAGTTTAAAATCTGTACTTTCAGACGGAGACCACTGCGTATTATCGGAATTATAGCCCACATTTTCTCGCGGGATCGATTGCTTGGGCCGAACTTTTGCAAGTAAGCTTTTTCTCCTTAAAATATGAAGTCAAGTTGGTGACGTTTCCGTGTAAGACATTATCGGCGTAGAAGAATGCTTTTCGTTATTGATTAGCGTTGTCTGTTCGAAGTAGTGATCCCCAAATTTCCCCCCACACGCACACTCATTTTCTATCTCTCTCTCTCTCTCTCTCTCTCTCTCTCTCTCTCTCTCTCTCGCACACACACACACACACACACACACACACACACACACACACACACTGACACATACACACACACACGAGAAGCAGAAAGTACTAATTTCCTATGAAGACAGAATGCTGTGATGTTTCCTTGTAAGTCGAGCTTGCTCGTGAGCAGAGTGCAGTATGTTGATGTCACAAAGAGGCCATCTAGACAATGTTTTGTAGGGTAGTATACCCAGACATCTTGAAGCAGGTCAGACGCAGCCAGTAGTCTCAGTAGCATTGAATAAACCATCTAAGATCTTTCCAAAGCTTCAGCGACGATTTCAATAAAGCAAGAAATTTTCGTGCAACGCCAGTACAACGTCGACCACGAGCAACCACTCCAGGAATGCGCTGATAGAGAGCGTGGAATATCGCAATACGTCTACGATGTACGCAAGACGGTAGCCTTCAAAGCGTACAGTTGCCTCATAAGATGACGTTATCTTACTAAATTTGCTATGGGAAGCACAGAACAGTTTTTCTGTACGGAGGCAGCAACGTTGACACTAGACCAAATGGAGGATGTAGTTTTCACACATCCGAATTCCCTCTCAGTTCACAAAATGTCTCATCCAAAACCGCCGAGACTCTAAAGGGAAAGGCATGAGAAATCGTGTAAAGTGACCAGTTTGGTGGTGGTAGTAGGATCTAGGAGTGGATAGGCATCATAATGGATGGCTGTAAATTGGTGGCCAGAGGAATACTATTAACGCCCAGAGGTACAGAGCCTTTCAGAGTGCAGTTGGTTCACACTTCGCGTCCACGTCTAGCTGCTCTGGTGAATGAATTTCTGGTGGGTGAAGATATCCACTGTATGGATTCATCAGCCAGCAACACATCTAGATTCGAATCTTTAAGAATTGCCTGGAATGCATGAGAAAGACTGTTTCCAGCCAATCAATAATGATTCTCCATGCCACCGTATATCTTATTCTCAGAAACGGTGTGGTGTCACCGCCAGACACCACACTTGCTATGTGGTAGCTTAAATCGGCCGCGGTCCATTAGTACATGTCGGACCCGCGTGTAGCCACTGTCAGGATCGCAGACCGAGCGCCACCACACGGCAGGTCTCGAGAGACGTACTAGCACTCGCCCCAGTTGTACGACGACGTTGCTAGCGACTACACTGACGAAGCCTTTCTCTCATTTGCCGAGAGACAGTTAGAATAGCCTTCAGCTAAGTTAATGGCTACGACCTAGCAAGGCGCCATTTGTACCATTGCATGTATCTCAAGATAGTCTCACTTGTATCATCAAGAATGCTGTATACCAAAGGACGATATAAAAGTTAAGTGTTCTAGTAGCTACGTTCTTTTCTTTATCACATTCATTACGAATCCTGTTCCAGACTTCGCGCCAGTCGGCGTGTGTGTACGTGTGCCCTTTCGGCTACCCGTCACTGTGGACTGGCTGCCTTGTCAGTCCACTACAAACGGGATAGATTGACAGAGCTCTTGAACCACCTCACAGCAGGCATGTGCCGCAACTAGAGGTAACCCTATGTACTATTTACTGTCTACGTGTTGTGGAAAAAATATTACTGGTTTTCTTTCTCATTTTCATGAAATTTATATCTTCGGTGTCAGAACTTTTATAATTATGTGTTTTAGACGCTACAGTATGTCAAACGTAATGACATATTGCACAGCCCTTACCAGTGAGTCCACGAAATAAGTAGAGGTGCAATGCTATGAACCTTTATGCGACGGTTAAAGAAGGGGATGAGAAGGTGAGCATTATGTCTTATATAGTAGGCAGCCATATTCGATAACAGGCGAACTGGTCCCCCCTGTGAAAAAGAATATGAAAGAAAACCGATGTTTCATCATGATAAATCTCTTTCTGCATTTTTTATAAATTTTCCGGTCGCTGCTAGTTTCCATCACATCTGGTGTCTTTCTTCGACACCGACATGGGAATATAGAATATGAGTATCAAGAGCCCAACGTGGAGGAAACTGTACTGAAACAAAGAGCAAGGTCTATGCTTCAGTTTACAGTGAAATATACTGTTCTGTTAAGTTTTGTGTACTTGAACTGGGGAACTTAATTTCCACATACCTCCTACTATGGAGGCATTATTATCCACCACAGATGATGCAACTGCTGAACACGGCTACTTCGTGATAGAGACATGTGGTGTGCAGCAAATTTACAGAAATAGTGAATAGTTCAGTTAGATTATACCACAGGCCAGCAGCCACTTAGGTGAGAAGGAAACATAGCTAACAAAGTATTCAGGCTGGCCGACTCATTGTTATCTTCGCTTTCGGAAGACAATCTGGGTGGTTCTACAGCGCTGATCTCCACTTCACGGAAACGTGTGACAGGGTCAACTGAAATGCTGGAATATCACGCACTAGAATCAGGATTCCGCTATATTTGAATAAATCACCAAAGCCCATAGGATTACAAGCAGGGATATTTATAGTTTCTTAGAAGACTTTTGCGTGGTTTCCTTGAAAATATGAATACAAAAATCATCCCTGCTCAAAGCAAAGAATCAAATTACTACTCCTAACGAAACTTGCTGACGAAGGAAAAATCTGAGAGTGGAAATTACTCACACTCGAAACCACTTTAAAAAAGTGTGTGTGTGGGGGGCGTGGGGAGGGGGGGGGGGGCAGGGGAGGGGTTATTGTGTGTGCATAACGATTTGTGAGGTAAAACGGTGAGATTATTACCACCCGCATTTTAAACATGTTCAAAATGGCTCTGAGCACTATGGGACTTAACTTCTGAGGTCATTAGTCCCCTAGAACTTAGAACTACTTAAACCTAACTAACCTAAGGACATCACACACATCCATGCCCAAGGCAGGATTCGAGCCTGCGACCGTAGCAGTCGCGCGGTTCCGGACTACAGCGCCTAGAACTGCATGGCCACCGAGGCCGGCAAACATGTGCTATAGATGTTGCTGATGATAATGAAGCCACAAAAATGCGTTTATTCTCGTGTTTTCCATAGAGGCCAATCTATCGGGATACATTACACGAAATCTGGAGGTTAGTGGACACATCACAAATAAAATACCCCAAAATTGCGAAGCCGTAAGGGGCAGTCAATGAAAACGAGATAGATGAAAAAAAGTAAATAAACTGTTTATTATTTCAAAAGTAATTGCGACAACTGTTAACACATTTAATCCATTGTGAGACAAGACGGTCAGTATCTTCATGGAAAAATGTTGCCGGCTGCTTTCAGAACCACGAGTGTACCCGTGTGTGCACATCTGGGTCCGAAGCAAATCGACGGGGCGAATGTCTTTCTTCAGGGTTCCGAAAATATGGAAATCACATCGGGAGAGATCGGGAATGTATTAAGGATGGGCGAGGTCACATGTTGCCAGGGCTGTTTCGACTTCGCTGCAGAAGTTTCGCTACGAAGCCGTTACACATCCTCAATACGGCTCCGATCTCACCCCCCGCCATTTCCAAATTTTTAGGGCCCTGAAGAAAGATATTCGTGGCCGTCGATCTTCTTCGGAAGAACAGGTGCACGCCTGGTTATAAATATGGTTCCATACACAACCGTAAACAGTCTTCCATAAAAATATCAGAGCGTCTTGTCTCACAGTGGGATAAATTTATTAACCGTTATGGTGATTAAATTTGAAACAATAATCAGTTTACTTACTTTTTCCAATGTGTTTCGTTTTCATTTGACTGCACCTTACATACACCAAGGCGTTCCTTGGCCATACTGCAATATACTGGTCACATACTTTTTCTGTTGAGTATTTATCTCTCGTACATATACAGCGTCATCAGGCATGAAACAATATCTTGGTTTCGACAAGGGCAGATTTTCAAGTTGTTGAAGGAACGGTCCGGTCATTCTGCTAACTATGCCCCGAGCCACAGGGGACCACACGACGTCGACCGACACCAGGTATCAAGCAGAGTAATGTAGTGATTAAGACGCTGGCCTACCACTTGGGTAGGGGAGAAGGCGTTGAGGTCTTATCTATATTTACGAGGGCAGTTCAATAAGTAATGCAACACATTTTTTTTCTGAAACAGGGGTTGTTTTATTCAGCACTGAAATACACCAGGTTATTCCCCAATCTTTTAGCTACACAACACTATTTTTCAACGTAATCTCCATTCAATGCTACGGCCTTACGCCACCTTGAAATGAGGGCCTGTATGCCTGCACGGTACCATTCCACTGGTCGATGTCGGAGCCAACGTCGTACTGCATCAATAACTTCTTCATCATCCGCGTAGTGCCTCCCACGGATTGCGTCCTTCATTGGGCCAAACATATGGAAATCCGACGGTGCGAGATCGGGGCTGTAGGGTGCATGAGGAAGAACAGTCCACTGAAGTTTTGTGAGCTCCTCTCGGGTGCGAAGACTTGTGTGAGGTCTTGCGTTGTCATGAAGAAGGAGAAGTTCGTTCAGATTTTTGTGCCTACGAACACGCTGAAGTCGTTTCTTCAATTTCTGAAGAGTAGCACAATACACTTCAAAGTTGATCGTTTGACCATGGGGAAGGACATCAAACAGAATAACCCCTTCAGCGTCCCAGAAGACTGTAACCATGACTTTACCGGCTGAGGGTATAGCTTTAAACTTTTTCTTGATAGGGGAGTGGGTGTGGCGCCACTCCATTGATTGCCGTTTTGTTTCAGGTTTGAAGTGATGAACCCATGTTTCATCGCCTGTAACAATCTCTGACAAGAAATTGTCACCCTCAGCCACATGACGAGCAAGCAATTCCGCACAGATGGTTCTCCTTTGCTCTTTATGGTGTTCGGTTCGACAACGAGGGACCCAGCGGGAACAAACCTTTGAATATCCCAACTGGTGAACAATTGTGACAGCACTACCAACAGAGATGTCAAGTTGAGCACTGAGTTGTTTGATGGTGATCTGTCGATCATCTCGAACGAGTGTGTTCGCACGCTCCGCCATTGCAGGAGTCACAGCTGTGCACGGCCGGCCCGCACGCGGGAGATCAGTCTTGCTTGATCTTGCGGCGATGATGACACACGCTTTGCCCACCGACTCACCGTGCTTTTGTCCACTGCAGATCACCGTAGACATTCTACAAGCGCCTATGAATATCTGAGAAGCTCTGGTTTTCCGCCAAAAGAAACTCGATCACTGCCCGTTGTTTGCAACGCACATCGGTTACAGACGCCATTTTAACAGCTCCGTACAGCGCTGCCACCTGTCGGAAGTCAATGAAACTATACGAGACGAAGCGGGAATGTTTGAAAATATTCCACAAGAAATTTCCGGTTTTTTCAACCAAAATTGGCCGAGAAAAAAATGTGTTGCATTACTTATTGAACTGTCCTCGTAAGTTTCCACTGATTTCATTATCACTTATACTGTGCCCTCGTTCACGATGATACTTCAAATCTTCAAGACTCCTGCCCTCACGGACACTGATTTCGTCTTCTAATATGTCACTGACAACATGGAATGGAATGTGGTAGCACATCACTACTTGTCGTTACACGTCGCCTTCGTCACCTAAATTGCAGCAACGATCTTCGACTCTGCTGGGGACCAAACCTGGGTCTTCAGTGTGTCAGTCAGACACGCTAACCGCTTAGTGTACAGTAGAAACGTGACTCGCTATTTCAGGATATGGATTGACTCTGACTAGTCCCTAGCGCTAACCCAACGGTTTCTAGCGTCACTGTATCACTTGTGGATTCGATAGAAGTTTACAGTTTAAAGGTTCGCCTTCAGTGACGTTATTAGAGACGGATCAGCAGCTCCATGGTGGATGATAGCATTATTGAAGGAACGATCACAAAATTCGCCGTCTATTGATTAGGAAAACCGGTTTTGTTTGTAACTTGTCACACGTTGATGTTGTTGTTGTTGTGGTCTTCAGTCCTGAGACTGGTTTGATGCAGCTCTCCATGCTACTCTATCCTGTGCAAGCCTCTTCATCTCCCAGTACTTACTGCAACCTACATCCTTCTGAATCTACTTAGTGTATTCATCTCTTGGTCTCCCTCTACGATTTTTACCCTCCACGCTGCCCTCCAATACTAAATTGGTGATCCCTTGATGCCTCAGAACATGTCCTACCAACCGATCCCTTCTTCTAGTCAAGTTGTGCCACAAACTTCTCTTCTCCCCAATCCTATTCAATACTTCCTCATTACTTATGTGATCTACCCATCTAATCTTCAGAATTCTTCTGTAGCACCACATTTCGAAAGCTTCTATTCTCTTCTTGTCCAAACTATTTATCGTCCATGTTTCACTTCTATACATGGCTACACTCCATACAAATACTTTCAAAAAACACTTCCTGACACTTAAATCTATACTCGATGTTAACAAATTTCTCTTCTTCAGAAACGATTTCCTTGCCATTGCCAGTCTACATTTTATATCCTCTCTACTTCGACCATCATCAGTTATTTTGCTCCTCAAATAGCAAACCTCCTTTACTACTTTAAGTGTCTCATTTCCTAATCTAATTCCCTCAGCATCACCCGACTTAATTCGACTACATTCCATTATCCTCGTTTTGCTTTTGTTGATGTTCATCTTATATCCTCCTTTCAAGACACTGTCCATTCCATTCAACTGCTCTTCCAAGTCCTTTGCTGTCTCTGACAGAATTACAATGTCATCGGCGAACCTCAAAGTTTTTATTTCTTCTCCATGGATTTTAATACCTACTCCGAATATTTTTTGTTTCCTTCACTGCTTGCTCAATATACAGATTGAATAACATCGGGGAGAGGCTACAGCCCTGTCTCACTCCCTTCCCAACCACTGCTTCCCTTTCATGTCCCTTGACTCTTATAACTGCCATCTGGTTTCTGTACAAATTGTAAATAGCCTTTCGCTCCCTGTAATTTACCCCTGCCACCTTTAGAATTTGAAAGAGAGTATTCCAGTCAACATTGTCAAAAGCTTTCTCTAAATCTACAAATGGTAGAAACGTAGGTTTGCCTTTCCTTACTCTAGCTTCTAAGATAAGTCGTCGGGTCAGTATTGCCTCACGTGTTCCAATATTTCTACGGAATCCAAACTGATCTTCCCCGAGGTCGGCTTCTACTAGTTTTTCCATTCGTCTGTAAAGACAAATGTTCCGCAAAAAGCCTGAACAGCTCTCCAGTTTCACGATTAACTCCTTTACTAACAGGCATAAATGACTTCGCTTCATACAGTCTGGAACAGAAACACTTCGTTTACTAACGTGCCTGGTGAGGAAAGGAAGAGTAGGGCTTTTTAACCGGCCGACGACGAAGTCATCAGTGTCAGAAAACAAGGACGCGGCCTTTTCAAAGGAACTTCCCGACATCCGCTTCACGTTATTTAGGAAACTGCTTCTTTGTTTAATTTTATTTCTGCTGATACATTTTTAGACCTGATACCTAGTCTGTCAAACAGATCGTACATTGCAACGTTATGTCATAAAGCACATATTGATAACCAGTTCATTTTACAGTTATTATATCATAAAGTTCACACTGATTTCTAATATACGTAAAGATGAAGTTATATATGGTGATTATATCGATATATTCTTTATCAAATACGTTCCTTTGTTCAGGTTTACATTTTACTGTGGAGGTTCTGAAACGTAAGACTAACTTAGAAGTAGCAACTGTTCTAAATTAACAAGCGTGATTTTAATATGAGAATGTTGTTGTTGTGGTCTTCAGTCCAGAGACTGGTTTGATGCAGCTCTCCATGCTACTCTATCCTGTGTAAGCTGCTTCATCTCCCAGTACCTACTGCAGCCTACATCCTTCTGAATCTGCTTAGTGTATTCATTTCTTGGTCTCCCTCTACGATTTTTACCCTCCACGGTGCCCTCCAATACTAAATTGGTGATCCCTTGACGCCTCAGAACATGTCCTACCAACCGATCCGTTCTTCTAGTCAAGTTGTGCCACAAACTCCTCTTCTCCCCATTTCTATTAAATACCTCCTCATTAGTTATGTGATCTACCCATCTAATCTTCAGCATTCTTCTGTAGCACCACATTTCGAAAGCTTCTATAAGAGGATATTAACGTAGAATCTTTATGTTATCCCACCACCGATGCGGTTGAGGGACAGAAGCCTCAGAAAACGTCGAGCCTTATGTCACTTTAAAGAAAACATGCAAAACATAAATACGGTTGACTGGAATAATATTCGAATCCCACTCTTCCGGAATGCGAGCCCACGGTTCGAAGTCACTTGTCGAGTTCCAAACGCAGTAGAAAGTACAGAAGATGTTTTATAAAATAAACTGTAAATATTTAAGATTTAACCTTGAAAAACCAGAAACAGCTTTATTTCAGTTTTAGTAAAAGAAGAAACAGACACCCTCACAAGTGAAGGGAACAAGTATGTAGGATTTAAGTCGTCTGTTTTGGATCAGAAACTAAGTAATGGCGGGATGTATAGTACAAACTAAGAGGAGCATTGATATCAGTGCAACTTACGAGGCGGTTGCTCTGGACTTTCAGATGGCCAGAGACGGTGAACATGTGGAAGACTAGGCGTTTAAGTCCAGTCGTCGAGGAAGTCATTACAGACGGAGCACAAGGTATAATTGGGGAAGGAAATCGGGAGGGCTCCGTCAAAGGAACCATCCACGCATTTTCTTTAAGAGATTTAGGTAAATAATAGGATACCTAAATCTGGATATTCGAGCAGGGCTTTGAACCGCCGTCCTCCCGAATTATAACTGAGCCAGCTCGCTACATAATATTGTCAAACATCTCCCTATACGCGACTACTCAACAGAGTCACAAGCTGACGTATATAGGCGCCTTTTGGGAAGGCCTTTGGTATAGTTGGTCCTCGCAGGGCCGTGAACGGCGCTTGCTCTTCAGAATGTGGCAAGAGCGGCAGGCGGTGGCCGCAGCGCAACTTTCACTGGCGGTGAGATTCGCCGTTCCGCGGCACTACTCCCACTCCCACGCGTTTCTTGCGCGTCACGGCTAACACGGTCCAGCCGGCTACCTTCATTTGGTCACTATTCCACTCAGGCCTTTGCTCTTACAAGTACAAGATGACAGTGGTCAGCTCCATAACTGACAACTCTTATTGTGAGTTGTTTGGAAAAAGCAAAGAAACACGTATCGAGATGGACCAGGTGCTCACAAAACTGACTGCTGAATACGTACACAAAGGACATATTTTCTCAGTAGTATTACACTAATTTTCCCTCTTCCGCCTTCCTCCTAGGCGCAGATAAAAAGCTTCGATATAATAATAATAATAATAATAATAATAATAATAATAATACACTACAGATTAAGCGTGGAATATACCAAGGACACTCATTAAGTCCTTTCTGGTTCTGCCTTGCTCTGAACCCACTATCCAACATGCTAAATAACACAAATTATGGATACAATATTACTGAAACATACCCACACAAAATCACACATTTGCTATACATGGATGATCTAAAACTACTGGCAGCAACAAATCAACAACTCAACCAATTACTAAAGATAACAGAAGTATTCAGCAATGATATAAATATGGCTTTTGGAACAGACAAATGAAAGAAAAATAGCATAGTCAAGGGAAAACACACTATACAAGAAGATTACATATTGGATAACCACAGCGACTGCATAGAAGCGATGGAAAAAACAGATGCCTATAAATATCTAGGATACAGACAAAAAATAGGAATAGATAATACAAATATTAAAAATTCTAAAAGAAAAATATAGACAAAGACTAAAAAAAATACTGAAAACAGAATTGACAGCAAGAAACAAGAGAAAAGCTATAAATACTTATGCTATACCAATATTGACCTACTCATTTGGAGTAGTGAAATGGAGTAACACAGACCTAGAAGCACTCAATACACTTACACGATCACAATGCCACAAATATAGAATACATCACATACATTCAGCAACAGAAAGATTCACATTAAGCAGAAAGGAAGGAGGAAGGGGATTTATCGATATAAAAGACCTACATTATGGACAGGTAGACAATTTAAGAAAATTCTTTCTAGAACGAGCAGAAACTAGCAAAATACACAAAGCAATCACTCATATACACTCCTGGAAATGGAAAAAAGAACACATTGACACCGGTGTGTCAGACCCACCATACTTGCTCCGGGCACTGCGAGAGGGCTGTACAAGCAATGATCACACGCACGGCACAGCGGACACACCAGGAACCGCGGTGTTGGCCGTCGAATGGCGCTAGCTGCGCAGCATTTGTGCACCGCCGCCGTCAGTGTCAGCCAGTTTGCCGTGGCATACGGAGCTCCATCGCAGTCTTTAACACTGGTAGCATGCCGCGACAGCGTTGACGTGAACCGTATGTGCAGTTGACGGACTTTGAGCGAGGGCGTATAGTGGGCATGCGGGAGGCCGGGTGGACGTACCGCCGAATTGCTCAACACGTGGGGCGTGAGGTCTCCACAGTACATCGATGTTGTCGCCAGTGGTCGGCGGAAGGTGCACGTGCCCGTCGACCTGGGACCGGACCGCAGCGACGCACGGATGCACGCTAAGACCGTAGGATCCTACGCAGTGCCGTAGGGGACCGCACCGCCACTTCCCAGCAAATTAGGGACACTGCTGCTCCTGGGGTATCGGCGAGGACCATTCGCAACCGTCTCCATGAAGCTGGGCTACGGTCCCGCACACCGTTAGGCCGTCTTCCGCTCACGCCCCAACATCGTGCAGCCCGCCTCCAGTGGTGTCGCGACAGGCGTGAATGGAGGGACGAATGGAGACGTGTCGTCTTCAGCGATGAGAGTCGCTTCTGCCTTGGTGCCAATGATGGTCGTATGCGTGTTTGGCGCCGTGCAGGTGAGCGCCACAATCAGGACTGCATACGACCGAGGCACACAGGGCCAACACCCGGCATCATGGTGTGGGGAGCGATCTCCTACACTGGCCGTACACCACTGGTGATCGTCGAGGGGACACTGAATAGTGCACGGTACATCCAAACCGTCATCGAACCCATCGTTCTACCATTCCTAGACCGGCAAGGGAACTTGCTGTTCCAACAGGACAATGCACGTCCGCATGTATCCCGTGCCACCCAACGTGCTCTAGAAGGTGTAAGTCAACTACCCTGGCCAGCAAGATCTCCGGATCTGTCCCCCATTGAGCATGTTTGGGACTGGATGAAGCGTCGTCTCACGCGGTCTGCACGTCCGGCACGAACGCTGGTCCAACTGAGGCGCCAGGTGGAAATGGCATGGCAAGCCGTTCTACAGGACTACATCCAGCATCTCTACGATCGTCTCCATGGTAGAATAGCAGCCTGCATTGCTGCGAAAGGTGGATATACACTGTACTAGTGCCGACATTGTGCATGCTCTGTTGCCTGTGTCTATGTGCCTGTGGTTCTGTCAGTGTGATCATGTGATGTATCTGACCCCAGGAATGTGTCAATAAAGTTTCCCCTTCCTGGGACAATGAATTCACGGTGTTCTTATTTCAATTTCCAGGAGTGTAAATACATCGGCTACACCACTGCAATTTCACAACCACTTCTACAACCCTTTAGATCACATAACATCAACAGATACGAAGAAAGTAAATTGGAAAAAGAAAACACTACATGGCAAGCACCCGTATCATCTAACACAGCCACACATCGATCAAGACGCATCCAACACATGGCTAAGAAAAGGCAATATATACAGTGAGACGGAAGGATTCATGATTGCAGTACAGGATCAAACAATAAACACCAGATATTACAGCAAGCATATTATTAAAGATCCCAATTCCACAACAGATAAA
Source organism: Schistocerca nitens (assembly GCF_023898315.1). NCBI lineage: Eukaryota > Metazoa > Arthropoda > Insecta > Orthoptera > Acrididae > Schistocerca > Schistocerca nitens. The sequence continues at coordinate 147,323,365 of NC_064616.1, read as the reverse complement.
TGCAGACTTTGCAAACAACAAATAGAAACAGTAGATCACATCACAAGCGGATGTACAATACTAGCAAATACAGAATACCCCAGAAGACATGACAATGTAGCAAAAACAATACATCAACAGCTTGCCTTACAACATAAACTTATAAAACAACATGTTCCCACATACAAGTATGCACCACAAAATGCACTGGAGAATGATGAATAGAAATTATACTGGAACAGAACCATTATAACAGATAAAACAACACCACATTACAAACCTGACATCATACTCACCAAGAAAAAGAAGAAATTAACACAACTAATCGAAATATCCATACCCAATACAACGAATTTACAAAAGAAAACAGGAGAAAAAATTGAAAAATACATCCAACTGGCTGAGGAAGTCAAGCACATGTGGCATCAGGATAAAGTTGACATTATACCAATTATACTATCAACTACAGGAGTCATACCATACAATATCCACCAGTATATTAATGCAATACAGCTACATCCAAACTTATATATACAACTTCTGAGAAAAGAAAGAGAGATAATAATAATAATAACTTCCTTACATTAATGCCTAATACTTTGCTTTAGCATATCTCACAAGAATAACAATTGATACGGTAGAAAATGTAAGTGCGCACTCGCAGTTATCAGTATATCACGACTGTGAACACAGGTCTATAGACTATGAGTATGCGATCACGTAAATGAGAGGAATACCGTTTCCAGGAGAGCCAGTCTTTCTGTTGACTTGAAAGTCTCTTCGGGTTTGCTGCCGGATCCTAAAATCAACTTGACTCGATATTTCGGCGGTCCAACTGGTCGCCATCTTCAGGAAAATGCTGCTTCTGCTGATGAGTCCCGCAGCATTTTCCTGAAGATGGCGACCAGTTGGATCGCCGAAATATCGAGTCAAGTTGATTTTAGAATCCGGCAGCAAACCCGAAGAGACTTTCAAGACTTATTACGCCGGGAAAGCCTAAGTAATCACAGTCTTTCTGTTATTTCTTTCGTTTGTGGACGGCCTTTCCCTTTCTGTGTTTCCTTTATCAACTCCTTGCGGTTTAAAGGTTCTACCAGTGGACTCCAGAATCGTTTCGGCTTTGCTGTGGACAGCAGGTACAGCCAGCCTACGATGCTGTCTGCAGCCGGTCAGCGCACAAGCGCACCCAGGTCGATCAGTCAGTGGCTTCAAGCGAGCAGCTGAAAAGTGCCCAGTCTTAAACATAGCTTGTAATTCTCTAAACCTTCTTGACATTTTTATAATGCTTCCGTGATACTTCATTTTCCGAAAATTATCTAAGAAGCTTGGGGAGGGGCGAGTGGTGTCCAAGAACAACGCTCCTCCCCCTCCGCCACTTGGGATCCACGCCTGGAACTGACAACAGTCACAGAGAAAGATCGTTATATTGGACTTACTTACGTATACATTTCTGCCCAGTATATGTAACTGGCTGCGCAAAATTGTTGGACTTCAAACCCAAAGGGGAGATTAATTCAAAGGACTGCAGGTAGATCTGCAATTGATAACAGGAATTTTTCTTCCATAACAAAAAAAAAACTGAAATTACACCGTGTCCGCCTCTGTAGTTTAGCCGTCACCGTTCCTGACTGTCATTTGGAGGATCCAGGTTGAATTATGATTATCTCCTTGGTTTTTTCGTAAGTGGGGTGATGCAACGTGAGATCAGTTGAATAATTACTCGCTGGAAACACTGCCTCCAAGGTTCGAAAAGCTGGCAACGAGTGAAGAAACTGTATCCAAATGACGTCACTGTCAGAGGATAGCATGGCGGCCGGAACGTGTGGTTATTCAATTTTAAAAGTTGCACCGTGGTTACATTTTTACATAAAACTTTAAGTCCCCCTACGATCGGTTGAGTGAGATAGTTCTTTGGTAGGAGGAAGGCTAGCTCGTATCACCTCCGATTAACATCACACCTATCTCAGTACTGTCGGTTTGATACTAACCTACTGGGTGATGCTCTATTTTTTGTTTTGGTATTCGTCCAATCTCTTTTTAATTAATACCCGCGTTGATTCAATATATGTCTTACCAGCTTCACAACTGCGAATTCAGTTATCATACTGTACGTGTTCTTACACAGACAAGAAAGCTGTAGGTTTCCGATGGTTCCTCTACATCGCTTTGGGCCAGATAGGTTTCCCTGAACAGCCCATGACCACTTTCTTCCCCATTCACGAAAGGAGCTAATGCTGCGTTCATTTAACCTCGCTATTGACTCTAACCTCCTTCCTCCTAACATCAAATATCAATATCCACGTCTGTTTTCCTCTTTATTCGTGGGTGGTTCATTACAATCTTTTCTATTAAAAATGCAATCAGTAACAATATTCTAGTTTAACAGTACAATCATGTTCTTATTTCTCTTAAACACTGTCTTATTTCATTTTGCTACATCGCTGTATCCGTAAATCCACTTTTCCTTCTTCATACGATACTTTTTTTTCAGGCTGAACTGTTTCAGTACAGAAATACGAAACAGTATGAGCGTGTGTGGCTCGATAGCTCCATAGATAACGGTCAGACAATGAAAGCAAAATTACAATCAACTGAGTACGAGAAGAGTAATTATAGTTTTTTAGTTTCGTTCTTTGTTTTCAGACGCCACGCATACACACACATACATCACAATTCCATAATCACCACTACCTCACCACCACCAGCAGCAGGACCAACAACAACATTGATTCACATTGTAAATTTCAAATTTCCACTCATATTATGGGTGGTCTAAATATCTGGTCGCAGCTCCGTACCTCCGAGCAGGTTGACATTATCTGTAGATGATTTCGACCACAATCTGAGATGGAATATTTGGGATGATATGTTGGAGTGTTCTGCTGTTGCTTGCAGTTGTCTTCCTCAGATGGTGGCTGGACTGAGATCGTTTTTGCAGGAAGAATGGCATTTACTTCACATGGATCTTTTAGATACTATGATTAACAGCGTCAGTACACTGGCAAGCCAAAACATTATGACCACTGCCCACTGCGCCTCGTGGCCTTGCGGGTACGCGACGCGGTAATAAAAGTATGTAAGCGGATCAGACACGGACGGCGGATCACCCTAGCGAACATATGGGCTGCAAATGGGGAAATCCATTGAGATAAGCGACTGTCACAAAGGTCAGATTATTATTACACAGAGCCTGTGAACGAGTACCTCGAAAACGGCGAAGCTGGTCGAATGTTCACGTGCTACTGTCGTGAGCATCTACGGAAAGAGGTAGAAGAACTGTGAAACTACCACTAGGCTCTAAATGGTTGGACGTCCACGACTCTTCACAGAACGTGGGATTCGGAGGCTTGACTGCTCTGTAAAGTAGGACAGATGGTATCCTGTGGCATCTCTGCCGAAAGAGCACAATGCTGGTGCACGCACTATTGTTTCGGAGCACACCGTTCATCGTATATTGTTGAACATGGAGCTCCACAGCAGACCACCCCTATGTTCACATGTTGACCCAACGACATCGTCAGTTACGATGTAGTGGGCATAGGACCATCGGGATTCGACCGTCGATAAATGGAAACTGTTCTCTTCGGGTGAATCACGTTTTTGCTACACTAAGTCTATGGTCGTATCCACAAACACTGTCACTGAGGTGAACTGTGGCTTGAAACGTGCAGCGCGCCACGGACGCAGGCTGGTGGGAGCAGTATTATGCTAGGTATGCAGTATCCTGCGCTTGCATGGGACCTGTGGCGGTAATCGAAGACACCATGTCAGCTGTGGACCACCTGCATCCCTTCATGCTTGATGCCTTCACCGACGGCGATGTCATCTTGCGACAGTATAATTAATTGTTCGTGTGTCGGAGCCAGAATCGTGCTACAGTGGTTTGAGGAGCATTATAGTGAGCTCACGGTGATGTCTCGTCGACCAAATTCGCCTCAGGTACATCCTATAGAACCCATCTGGATCGCTATCGTGCGCCATCACCGTGTACTCAAATTACCGGCCCATTATTTACGAGAATTACATGCCCTGTGCGTAGACTTCTAATGCTACATACCTCCAAAAACCTACTAATAAACTGTCGGATCCCTGATTCGCAGAATCAGTTATGTGTTTCGTTCCAGAGACGGACAAACAAGCTATTAAGCTGGTGGTTATAATGTTTGGGCTCATCAGTGTACACAGGGTGTCCCAGAAGGAATGGTCAATATTCAGAGATATGACAAGAATGCTCTTTTGAACTAAAAAGCTTCCGATATAGAAATCCACCATGACGGAGCCCCTCAATATTTTACCAGACATATAAGGGAACATCTCAACAGCAGTTACCTTAATCGCTAGATTGGTCGTGGTGGTACAATTAACTGCCCACCAAGATCGCCAGACCTTACACTATCATATTTTTGTTTATGGTGCTAGATCGAGTCTGAGATATGCAAATGAAAAGTGAATACACGAGATGAACTTATTGGTCGCATCAACGACACTGTTGCCCCCAACAGGGAACGTGCAGAGGCACTCAGACAAACAAGGCATGTTCTCCCGAGAGTGCACATAAGCACTGAAGTTGACGGTGGGATATTGGAACATTTATTGTGAACTGTGTAACAGCTGTAATGTGACGGTACTGTTTAGAGGTGAATGTCTTAAAAGTACTTATTTTTCAACTGATACTTTGTAAAACGCTTGTTGCAAAATTTACTAGCTGTTGTACATACGTTCACATGTAAACCTGACATTAAATTGAATAATACAGGAAATAAATAACAATGTACATTACATGTGTTCCATTTGCTTCAAACCATCGTTTCTGTCATACACTACTGGCCATTAAAATCGCTACACCACGAAGATGACGTGCTACAGACGCGAAATTTAACCGACAGGAAGAAGATGCTGTAATATGCAAATGATTAGCCTTTCGGAGCATTCATACAAGGTTGGCGCCGCTGGCGACACCTACAACGTGCTGACATGAGGAAAGTTTCCAACCGATTTCTCATACACAAACAGCAGTTGACCGGCGTTGCCTGGTGAAACGTTGTTGTGATGCCTCGTGTAAGGAGGAGAAATGCGTACCATCACGTTTCCGACTTTGATAAAGGTCGGATTGTAGCCTATTGCGATTCCGGTTTATCGTATCGTGACATTGCTGCTCGCGTTGGTCGAGATCCAATGACTGTTAGCAGAATATGGAATCGGTGGTTCAAATGGTTCAAATGGCTCTGAGCACTATGGGACTCAACTGCTGTGGTCATAAGTCCCTTAGAACTTAGAACTACTTAAACCTAACTAACCTAAAGACATCACACACATCCATGCCCGAGGCAGGATTCGAACCTGCGACCGTAGCGGTCTCGCGGTTGGAATCGGTGGCTTCAGGACGGTAATACGGAACGCCGTGCTGGATCCCAACGGCCTCATATCACTAGCAGTCGAGATGACAGGCATCTTATCCGCATGGCTGTAACGGATCGTGCAGCCACGTCTCGATCCCTGAGTCAACAGATGGGGACGTTTGCAAGACAACAACCATCTGCACGAACAGTTCGACGACGTTTGCAGCAGCATGGACTATCAGCTCGGAGACCATGGCTGCGGTTACCCTTGAAGCTGCATCACAGACAGGAGCGCCTGCGATGGTGTACTCAACGACGAACGTGGGTGCACGAATGGCAAAACGTCATTTTTTCGGATGAATCCAGGTTCTGTTTACGGCATCATGATGGTCGCATCCGTGTTTGGCGACATCGCGGTGAACGCACATTGGAAGCGTGTATTCGTCATCGCCATACTGGCGTATCACCCGGCGTGATGGTATTGGGTGCCATTGGTTACGCGTCTCGGTCACCTCTTGTTCGCATTGACGGCACTTTGAACAGTGTACGTTACATTTCATTTCAGATTTGTTACGACCCGTGGCTCTACCCTTCATTCGATCCCTGCGAAACCCTATATTTCAACAGGATAATGCACGACCGCATGTTGCAGGTCCTGTACGGGCCTTTCTGGATACAGAAAATGTTCGACTGCTGCTGTGGTCAGCACATTTTCCAGATCTCACACCAACTGAAAACGTCTGGTCAATGGGTGCGGAGCAACTGGCTCGTCACAATACACCAGTCACTACTCTTGATGAAGTGTGGTATCGTGATGAAGCTGCATGGGCAGCTGTACCTGTACACGCCATCCAAGCTCTGTTTGACTCAATGCCCAGGCGTATCAAGGCCGTTATTACGCTCAGAGGTGGTTGTTCTGGGTACTGATTTCTCAGGATGTATGCACCCAAATTGCGTGAAAATGTAATCACATGTCAGTTCTAGTATAATATATTTGTCCAATGAATACCCGTTTATCATATGCATTTCTTCTTGGTGTAGCAATTTTAATGGCCAGTAGTGTATCTGTGAATAATGACCATTCCTCCTGGGACGGCCTGTATCTGCACGGGGTAATTGGGCTCAGTTTCGCACTATACCCAACAAGCACATCTATTTTGTTCATTTCAGATATATTGTACTACACTTAGCAAATTTTATGTCTCTCTCATTATTGCAAGTGTCCTAGATTATGCGTTAGACTTCTATACTCCTGGAGATGCTGAACATTTCCAAACAAATAGCAACGAAGTTAAGCAGTTACGAAGGAAGAACTTCTCATTTTCCTTTAACTTGTTGTTTATTGTTTCGTAAGCTCAAATGGGAGTCGCTGGAGGAAGGCCGACGTTCTTTTCGCGAGGTATGTCTGCAGAATTTTAGAGAACCGGCATTTGAGGCCGACTTCAGATCGATTCTACTGCCGCAGACGTTGTCGTTGTTGTTGTTGTTGTGGTCTCTAGTGTCTGAAGTCCAACGAGTGGTTTGCTGCAGCTCTCCACGCTACTCGATCCTGCGCAAGCCTCTTCATCTCCGAATAACTACAGCAACCTACGTCCTTCTGAATCTACTTACTGTATTCATCTTTTGGTCTTTCTGTACGATTTTTATCCTCCTCACTTCCATGCAGGACTAAACTGGTGATACCTTGGTGTCTCAAAAAGTGTCCTACGAAACGATCCCTATTTTTATTCAAGTTGTGCCACAAATTTCTTATATCCCCAGTACTGCTCAGTACTTCCACATTAGCTGCGCGATCTACCCATCTAATTCTTCTGTAGCACCACATTTCAAAAGCTTCTCTACGCTGTTTACAGTTCGTGTTTCACTTCCATACATGTTCACACTGAAGACAAATACATTGAGAAAAGACTTCCTAACACTTAAATCTATATTCGATGTTAACAAGTTTCTCTTTTTCAGAAACGCTTTTCTTACCATTACCTGTCTACGTTTTATATCTTCTCTACTTCGGCGATCATCAGTTATTTTGCTGCCAAATAGCAAAACTCGTGTACTACTTTTAGTGTCTCGTTCCTAATCTGATTTCCTCAGTATCACTTGATTTAACTCGAATATATTACTAATGCTTTTGTTGATGATAATCTTGTACACTCCTTTCAAGACGCTGTCCATTCCGTTTAACTTATCTTCGAAGTCTTTCTCTGTCCCTGGCAGAATTACAATGTGATCGTCAAACCTCAAAGTTTTTATTTCTTCTCCCTGGACTTTAATTCCTACTCCAAAGTTTTCTTTGGTTTCCTTTACTGTTTGCTCAATGTACATTGGGGATTGGCAACAACCCTGTTTCACATTCTTCTCAACCTCTGCTTCTCTTTCATGCCCCTGGGTTCTTACAACTGCCGTCTAGTTTCTGCACCAGTTGTAAATAGTCTTTCGGTCCCTGTATTTCACCCCTGCTGCCTTCAGAATTTTAAAGAGAATATTCCAGTCAACACCGTCAAAAGCTTTCTCTGAGTCTACAAACGCTATATACGTAGGTTTGCCTGTCCTTAGCCCATCTTCCAGGAGAAGTCGCAAGGTCAGTATTGCCTCGCGTGCTCCTACATTTCTCCGGAATTCAATCTGATTTTCCCCGAGGTCGGCTTCTACCAGTTTTTCCATTCTGCTGTAAGGAATTTCCCTTACTATTTTGCAAACATGACTTATAAAACTGATAGTACGGTAATATTCACACCTGTCAGCACCTGCTTTCTTTGGTCATTGGAACTGCTACATTCTTCTTGAGGTCTGAGAGTATTTCGCCTGTCTCATACATCTTGCTCACCAGATGGAAGAATTTTGTCATGGCTGGCCCTCCTAAGGCCTCCAGTAGTTCTGGCGGACTGTCGTCTACTTCTGGGGCCTTGATTCGAAGTAGGTCTTTCAGTGCTCTGTCAAACTGTTCTCGCAGTATCATATCTCCCTTTCATATAAGTCCTCTTCCTTCTCTATAATATTGCCTTCAAATTCATCTCCCTTGCATAGGCATTCTATGTACGCCTTCCACCTTTCAGCTTTCCCTTCTTTGTTTACGATTGGTTCCCCACCTGAGCTCTTGATAGTCATGCATCTCCTTCTCTTTGCTCCAAATGTCTCTTTAAATTTCCTGTAGGTGGTATCTTTCTTTCCTCCAGTGAAATATGCTTCTAACATTTGTTGCATTTTTAAATTTTCTTCTTTCATCAGTTAAATTCAGTATCTCCTCTGCTATGCAAGGATTTCTACTACGCCTTGTCTTTTTACCGCTATGATCCTTTGCTGCCTTCACTATTTCATCTCTCAAAACTACCCATTCGTCTTCTACTGTATTACTTTCTCTTGTTCTAGTCAAGCGATGCCTAACGCTCCCTCTGAAACTCTCAACACTCTCTCGTCCTTTCAGTTTATCCAGATCTCATAGTCTTAATTTACAACCTATTTACAATGTCTTTAGTTTTAATCTACAGTTCATAACCAATAAATTGTGGTTAGAGTCCACATCTGCCCCTGTAAATGTCTTACAATTTAAAATCTGTTTCTGAAATCCCTGTCTTACCTTTATATAACCAGTCTGAATCCTTCAGGTGTCTCCAGGTCTCTTCTACGTATACACCCTTCTTTCATGTTTCTTAAACCAAGTGTTCGCGATGGTTGAATAATGCTTTCTGCAAGATTCTACCAGGCAGCTTGCTCTTGCATTCCTTTCCCCCAGTCGACGTTCACGTACTATTTTTTCTTCTCTTCCTTTTCCTGCTATCGAATTCCAGTCCCCCATCACAAATAAACTTCCGTCTTTCTTAACTACCTGAATATTTTCTGTTACCTCGTAATAGATGCCTACAATCTTTTCGTCATCTGTGGAGCTAGTTGGCATATAAACTTTTACTACTGTAGTGGATATTGGTTTAGTGTACCTTGGTTGCGATAATGCATTCACTATGCTGTTCATAGTAACTTACCCGAATTCCTATTTTCTTCTTCATTATTAAACCTACTCCTGCATTACCCGTGTCTGATTTTGTGTTTATAAATCTGTATTCACCTGACCACAAGTCCTATCCCTCCTGCCACCGAACTTAACTAATTCCCACTATATCGAACTTCAACTTACCCATTTCCCTTTTTAAATTTTTTAACCTACCTGCCCGGTTAAGGGATCTAATTTGCACGCTCTAACCCCGTAGAACGCCAGTTTCGCTTCTCGCCGACGTACATTTCACGTAAGGACCACGAAGATAAGATGCGAGAAGCTAGGGCCCGTTAGGAGACTTTTAGACAGTCCTCTTTTTCTCACTCTATTTCCGAATGGAACAGAAGAGTATATATGTAGATGAAGAATACTTTACCACACATACTAGTAGAAGCATGGGCGGTGGCAAGGGGGGCGGGCTTTGAGGGCTATAGCCCGCCCCATGGAGTATCATAATTACACTGGATAAAATGACTTCAGAAATCAGCGAATACATTACTCCAACAGATTCAATCATTTTTTGAAATAAGTATGTAGCAATATAGCTTATAATGTATTTCAAACACATTTTCACATAGGAATAAGAGTGGAAAATATCTTACTATCTAAACCAATAAATATCATTTTACTAAAAATAGGCGTCTTATTATTTATTAAAACATTTTTTACCCTGAACTCCAAACAGTTACCAAAAACTACTTTAAGCAACACTAAATTATACCAAACTCTCCTTTTGTTAAGCGATATTCCATTACCCCAACCCCCCCCCCCCCCTCCCCGCCTTGACCGACTTCTAGAATCGCTCCTGAGTAGAAGTACTGAATGTTTGTTTACAAATCTACGGGCAGTGAAGCGCAGAGAACAATAATCCAAACATTTTCAAATGTATTATCAGCTCTCACGTTCGAAAGCAGCATATAATTCAGGTTCGACGCTGGCACAGTCACGTGTAATCACATAACAAAATCAAGTAGTTAATAACTTTTCTCGTGTCTAGTGAAACAATATTTCTTGCAGACAGACTACAATGGTTGTTTTCATTCATGTATCACAGTGATAGTCAGGGTAAAATGCAACTGAAGTAAAAAGTTAACAATATGCTATAATTACCCAGTAACTGCCGCTTCATATCCTTTCTACCGAACCAGGATGAGACGTTTGCGCTTCTACACTTGCGTGCTTGGGAAATTCGCGTATGCGTCAGTGCTTACGCAATGGCATGCAGACTTGGCGAGCGAAGCTTTTGTAACACCTCAGCTAAGGAACAGATGGTGCTGAGTAAGACAACAGGTGCTGTTTTTAAATTCCACGTGCTCTTTTTCTTCGACCGAGATGCTTCAATTGGGTTATTGCTGTTCTATTGCGCGGAAAGCAACAAATGGGTGCAGACCACTGTCACTTTGACTTTTCATAATGCTACACATATCACATCCCAAAAAGTTTCCTCGTCTTTTATACTCCAGAAATAGGAAATTTCTGAAAGTATTTTGTCCTTATGAGCAAGCTGATATTTGAAGTCGTTGAAGCGGCAGTTTGTGGGTAACGCGCTCGACACTATTTTTCCTACAACCATACTATCAGAACATTCAAATAGTTCTAGAGCACCTACCAACTTTCAGCAGCAAAACCACACGACGGGAGCTCCATAAGCTGGGAACAGCAGGGCGTGCTAGAGTCCAAAACCAGTCATTAGTAGGAACAGGAAAAAAAGTTTTATTTTACGTCAAAATTCAGTGTTATTTTTTGCCATTTTCGGTGCTATCTCTTGCCAAATTCACTGCTTTTTTGCAGCCAAATTAGTTTCTTTTGTCAGTTTCACTGTTTTGTGGTAATTTCGATTTTATCTTTTTGCTATTTTAAAATTTAGGTGGTATTTTACCTAATTTTGTTGGCAGTTTTTTCCAGTTTTGGTGCTTTTTGTGCCAGTTGCGGTGCTATTTTGTGCCCATTTCGGTGTTACTTTATGTCAGTTTTGTTGTTATTTTCCGGTGCTGCTCTTTTGCCAAATTCGATGTTACATTTTGCCAGATTCGGTGTTACTTTTTTTTGCTAGATTCGTAAATCCTTTTTTTGCCAGATTCGATCTTACTTTTTTGCCAGATTCAGTGTTTCTTTTCACAATTTCAGTTGTTTCCAAAGTCGCAGTAATTTTTTTCCACTTTCAGTGTGTTTGTTGTCACATTCGTTTTATGCCAATTTCTGTGCCACTTTTTGCCAATTTGTGTGTTTTTTGCTAGTTTCTGTGCTATTTTTTGCCGTTTTTTTGCCAATTTCGGTGCTGTTTCTGACGTCATATCATAGTTCGTTACACCGTAAATTAACTGTCCTTTAAGATGCTACACGAACCTCAGCTTTGAGGGAAAAAGAAAGCACAATGCAATTTCAACATTCTACAACTATCAATTACGAATACTGATAAACTGTCTTCCTCTGATTAAGAACATTTTTTATACGCGAAAATGACAAATATCACGATTTTTCGTAAAATCGCCGATTTTGTGTTATTTTGCTATAAACAGCTGGTTTCACGTTATTTTTCGCCTTATTGTTTTCGCGAAATTTTATGCAAATGACCGTAACAGTAAAACGTGGTGCCGAAGCCATAAACCTGGACTATGGAGCAGCGGAAGAAAATCATATGGTCGGATGACTTGTTTCACACTATTTCCAAATTCTATCCGAGCTTACGTCCCAAGAGTGAAACTTGACGGGGGTTTGTCGATGATTTGAGCAGCCATAGCGTGATATTCCATGGCCCCCAGGATTACTCTGCAAGGTCGCAATACCGATGAGGAATTAAGTGACCATTTTGGCTGATCGATACCATGCTACGATATTTGTTCCCCCGTGGCGATCCTGTGTTCCAAGACGACAGGGCTCGTACTCACACAGCTCGCAGCGCCCAGGACTGGTTTTGTGAAAACAAGACTGGATTGTTCGTATCCCCCATGACCAGCACAGTCCCCAGATCTCAATATTAATGAGTCTTTGTGGTCTACTTTGGAGAGAAGGGAGCGTGGCTATCCACCTACATCATCGTTTAATAAACGCGCCACTATTTTGCAGGAGGAATGGGGTAAGATTCTCTGGAAAACCTTAAAAGTGCTGTATTTACCCATTCCGAGACGACTGGAAGCTGTTTTGAATGCAGCACCACATTAGGCATCGTAATGTGCCGTGTTTTTCGCGTTTCCATAATTTTGTCCAACCCCCAGTACCAAGCACGTTGCTACAAGAGACTCTTCTGCCCTAATATTCGGCCAATATTTGGCTCTTCAAACCGCTAGTACAGGTCTTCTTTCCTTTTTCGTCCCCATTTATCTTCCATGATATAGTATACAGATCCACAGAGCTTTCGAAGCGCCTCCATTTCAAGGCACAGATTGATTCTTCAGTTGTTGCTGATGTCGCCCATGTTTCACAACGATATACAAGTACCGCTCGAGCTAGTGTTGTGTACAGCTGGATCTTATTCTTTTGCAATGTTAGTCGTGACCTGAATAAACTGTCCAGACTAAAGAACATTCGATTAGCGTTCATTATTCGTTGTCGCTCTTCCTTCGCCACTTCACTTTTAGTACTCATTATGAACTCGTTCAAAGGTGTGCCCGTCAACAACAGTGGAAGAAAGGTGAGCTTGATGGTGCGATACAACGAAATATTTTGTTTTTTCATCATTCACCACCTGCCCAGTTTTCTTAACTGTGGAGAAATTGTGAAGTATCAGCGAGTATTTACTCCAGATTGTCACCAACAATCACAACATAGTTAGCAAATGCCAGGATTGTGTCTGTTTCCACCATCTAAATTTTTCTGATTCGATCAGAGACGCGGCTTACTTTTTCGAAGGGTAAGTTGAATAATATTGGTCCCAATGCATCTCCTTATCTGAGTCAGATTCGAGTACTGGAGGGCGGCGATAGTTGGCTGCCGAACCATACTCGACAAATTGACAGAGTAACACGCTGCAATTCGTCGGATATATTTCGATGGGCTGTCAAATTCCTCTACCGTTTTCCTTAACATGGAGCGGTCAGTGCCCCGGCAGGACGCACTTGGCAGCTGTATACCTTAAACTTTACCGTGAGTCCAATCACGATAACATTTAGCAGACCTCTCGCATTTGAGAGTGAACTGGGAGGTAAAAGAAGTTGTGGCTCTGTCCCAATGCGAATTCGTTTGCAGCCAGTGTCGGTACAGACCGGAAAAGAGTGATCCGGGCTAAGCTCCAAATGGAGATGTAAATTACAAACAAGTCTGCTGTTAAATAACATGTCACAGAGTCTGTGGTGCAGCTTGCACTTCACGGTGTCCTCAGAACAGCACAAGACCTCCTTGAAATTACCGAGCGAGGTGGCGCAGTGGTTAACACACTGGACTCGCAATCGGGAAGACGACGGGTCAATCCCGCGTCCGGTCATCCTGATTTAGATTTTCCGTGATTTCCCTAAATCGCCTCAGGAAAATGCCGGGATGGTTTCTGTGAGAGGGCACGACCGACTTCCTTCCCCATTCTTTCCTACTCCGATGAGACCGATGACCCCGCTGTTTGGTCCCCTCCTCCAACCAGCCAGCCACCCTCCTGGAAAACTGACCGAAATTAACTTATTTTATGGCGTCCTGTTCAATCGAGCTGTGAGAAAGCTTGCCTCTGTAGGCATTACTAGGTGTTACATCGTAACGCTACAGGCAAGGGCTTACCAGCGCTCGTACTGGAGAGCTGAAAACGGGCAGTGGTTACTGGACTCTTACTCATTAGGAGCGAGGCTAAGCGCTCTGAGCTAGTGCTTCGTAACTTATGATCACCATGTCGATGTCGTTTACACAAATATCTTCCTTTCTAACGGAAAACGACTTTGATGATACCAAATTTCTAATAAGAAAATGCACGCTAGAAGATTCGCTAAGAAAATAAAGAGAAATAACTTTTAACGCAGAAAACAATTTGGAACACAATGCTGGTTACATAAAATACTAAAATTCATACTATTACTGTCAGCATAATCTAAGCGGCATAGACAAATATAAAAGTTGTCGAGCTCCCGTAGATTCTATATACGGAGCTCACGGGCGTAATTTATTACCTACGCTATTGAAACCTCTGATTTAATCAAAATACTCTCGCCCCAACACATAATACTTCAGTTCTTCAAATCAATAACAAGTACATAGTTTTCCGGCAATGTCTATTTAATTTTTCGTAGATATCAGTTTTGTGGCTGTGGTGGGCTTGCAGATAGTTCGCTAGACTCGGGCCCTGGAGGTCCCAGTAGGAGCAGAGAACTTTTCTCCAGGACGGCCCCAGGTCCACCGGGGATCTTTTCTGGAGCCTTTTGTTTTCATACCGTTGTCTCCTGAAAGGCCGGAGGTATTGCTGAAAAACCCTGCGTATATTTTTTCAAATTTAATTTTAAACAATTTAAAGTGAAAATAGGCAAATATATTTAAGGAAGCAACCAGTGATCTATCTGTGAAAAGGGACTGCCTTTGCCTGTTACGTCGCAAATGCTCTCATAAAAAGTGTCAAAGATTTAATACATATTTTACTAAGTCAGAACTAAAATTACTGATCAGTGTGTTTTACTGGCCAACAAAACTTCCTCTTCTGGCTCCAGCTGTGCATGAAAATACCGTTTCTAACATTTCTATCAGTACGTTAGATCTGTAATAACGCCACCACATGCTTGAAACGGAAATGACAAATAAGTTTAACATTTGGCGCAATGAACGTAGAACACTCCCTGAAAATAAGTTTTGTTATTACTATGTCAGTTGATTTACTGAAACCTTGCCGAATATATGAACAGCGGATCGCACGACTGTGCCCAGCCCTCGCAGCCTCTGAGTATGGAACTGGTTTTGATCGTATCAGATTACACCCTACGCAGCTAAACAATGTTTTATCTCGAAAACTATTTGGTTACTCAGTCGAGATTGTAAGTAGGGAAGATGACAATTATTTGATGCTCGCTCAGTATACGGTGTTTCAGAAAACACAGATATGTAACGCTGAACAACGGAGGTATCATTGAGAAGAACACTTCAGAAACTTGAAAGATGTACAAGTGAACTGACATGTGACACGAGCTCCAGGCCGAAATAAAGAATACAAAAATAGTCACACAAAATGCAACTTGACAACACAGCAAGTCTAAATTTGATGCAAAACTTGATTTTTATTTTACAACTCCGAATGCAATATGGAGAAACAGAAAGCGCATTTTTATTAACTATCTGACACTGATCAGTGATTTTGTTTTGTGATACTCTTCAAGAATAACATCATTACTTATGCAGAGATAATCGACAGTTAAATAAGATAATATATTAAGTCTGTGCACGCAAACAAGGAAAACAGAACTCTTGTAACAGCTATGTGCCTTCAAATAAAGAAATACCTTCACTTGAAGTGATGTTTTAAGCCAGAGATGTGCTTATAATCCAATGCTGTTTTAGTTCCCAAACAGAATATAGTTGATAACACAGTTCAACAGATCTTCATGTACACTACTGGCCATTAAAATTGCTACACCAAGAAGAAATGCAGATGATAAATGGGTATTCATTTGACAAATATATTATACTAGAACTGACATGTGATTACATTTTCACGAAATTGGGTGCATAGATCCTGAGAAATCAGTATCCAGAACAACTACCTCTGGCCGTAATAACGCCCTTGATGCTGCTGGACATGGAGTCAAACAGAGCTTGGATGGCGTGTACAGGTACAACTGCCCATGCAGCTTCAACACGGTACCACAGTTCATCAAGGGCAGTGACTGGCGTATTGTGACGAGCCAGTTGCTCGGCCACCATTGACCAGACGTTTTCAGTTGGTGAGAGATCTGGAGGATGTGCTGGCCAGGGCAGCAGTCGAACATTTTCTGTATCCAGAAAGGCCCGTACAGGACCTGCAACATGCGGTCGTGCATTATCCTGCTGAAATGTAGGGTTTCGCGAGGATCGAATGAAGGGTAGAGCCACGGGTCGTATCAAATCTGAAATGTAACGTCCACTGTTCAAAGTGCCGTCAATGTGAACAAGAGGTGACCAAGACGTGTAACCAGTGGCACCCCATACCATCACGCCGGGTGATACGCCAGTATGGCGATGATGAATACACGCTTCCAATGTGCGTTCACCGCGATGTCACCAAATACGGATGCGACCATCACGATGCTGTCAACAGAACATGGATTCATGCGAAAAACTGAAGTTTTGCCATTCGTGCACCCAGGTTCGTCGTTGAGTACACCATCGCAGGAGCTCCTGTCTGTGATGCAGCTTCAAGGGTAACCGCAGCCATGGTCTCCGAGCTGATATTCCATGCTGCTGCAAACGTCGTCGAACTGTTCGTGCAGATGGTTGTTGTCTTGCAAACGCCCCCATCTGTTGACTCAGGGATCGAGACGTGGCTGCACGATCCGTTACAGCCATGCGGATAAGATGCCTGTCATCTCGAGTGCTAGCGATACGACGCCGTTGGGATCCAGCACGGCGTTACGTATTACCGTCCTGAACCCACCGATGCCATATTCTGCTAACAGTCATTGGATCTCTACCAACGCGATAGGATACATTCCGACCTTTATCAAGGTCGGAAACGTGATGGTACGCATTTCTCCTCCTTACACGAGGCATCACAACAACGTTTCACCAGGCAACGCCGGTCAACTGCTGTTTGTGTATGAGAAATCGGTTGGAAACTTTCCTCATGTCAGCACGTTGTAGGTGTCGCCACCGCGCCAACTTTGTGTGGATGCTCTGAAAAGCTAATCATTTGCATATCACAGCATCTTCTTCCTGTCGGTTTAGTTTAGCGTCTGTAGCACGTCATCTTCGTGGTGTATCAATTTTAATGGGCAGTAGTGTATTAAAAGAGTTTGCTATAATGAATTCCTCCATAGGTTATTTCGGTTTAATTCTAATAATCACAGCAGGACAAAGTCTCACGAATCTTCGATTGGAAAACTATAGAGTAACAAAAGGATGAAATACTCCGCAGTTGTAGACGAATATGTTACATCATTAAGCCATATTTGTATTCATCTATCCGTTACCTGTACAGAAAATTGGAATAGAGATAAACATAAACATCATTTCCATCCTTTTTATTGCTCATGAAAACCACACATTGAATGTTGTACGATACAGCGAGACCTTCAGAGGTGGTGGTCCAGATTGCTGTACACACCGGTGCCTCTTGCATTGATGAATGCCTGTATTCGTCGTGGCATACTATCCACAAGTTCATCAAGGCACTGTTGGTCCAGATTTTCCCACTCTTCAACTGCGATTCGGCGCAGATCCCTGAGAGTGGTTGGTGGGTCACGTCTCCATAAACAGCCCTTTTCAATCTATCCCAGGCATGTTCGATAGGGTTCACGTCTGGAAAACATGATGGCCAATCTAGTCGAGCGATGTTGTTATCCTGAAGGAAGTCATTCAGAATATGTGCACGATGTGGGCGCGAATTGTCGCCCATGAAGACGAATGGCTCGACTATATGCTGCCGATATGGTTGCACTATCGGTCGGAGAACGGCATTCACGTATCGTACAGCCGTTACGGCGCCTTCCATGACCAACAGCGGCGTACGTCAGCCCCACATAGTGCCACCCCAAAACAGCAAGGAACCTACACCTTGCTGCACTCGCTGGACAGTGTGTCTAAGGCGTTCAGCCTGACTGGGTTGCCTCCAAACACGTCTCCGAAGATTGTCTGATTGAAGGCATATGCGACACTCATCTGTGAAGAGAACGTGATGCCAATCCTGAGCGGTCCATTCGGCATGTTGCTGGGCCCATCTGTATCGCGCTGCATGGTGTCCTGGTTGCAAAGATGGACCTCGCCATCGACGTCGGGAGTGAAGTTGCGCGTTTTTCCGAGCCATAATAATTAGGTAGCGGTCATCCACTGCAGTTATAGCCCTTGGTCAGCCTCAGCGAGGCATGTAATCAACAGTTCCTGTCTCTCTGTATCTCCTCCATGTCCGAACAACATCGCTTTGGTTCACTCCGAGATGCCTTGACACTTCCCTTGTTGAGAGCCCTTCCTGGGACAAAGTAACAAAGCGGTCGCGATCGAACCGCGGTATTGACCGTCTACGCCGATTGAACTACAGACTACACGAGCCGTGTACCTCCTTCCTGGTGGAATGACTGGAACTGATCGGCTGTCGCACCCCTTCCGTCTAATAGGCGCTGCTCATGCATGGTTGTTTACATTTTTGGGAGGGTTTAGTGCCATCTGTGAACAGTCAAAGGGATTGTGTCTGTGATACAATATCCACAGTCAACGTCGGTCTTCAGGAGTTCTGGGGACAGGGGCGATGCAAAACATTTTTTGGTGTGTGTAGACAGTCGTTTTTTCCTAGCACTATCTGCGAGTGGAACGGGAAAGAAAACGTGTAGTTGTGGTAAAGGCTGCTCTCAGCCAGGCATAGTACGGTATGTAGATGTAGAAAACATCCTTCCGTCTCAGGTGTGTAATACGAGGTTCGTTTCAAAAATGGCTCTGAGCACTATGGAACTCAACTGCTGAGGTTATTAGTCCCCTAGAACTTAGAACTAGTTAAACCTAACTAACCTAAGGACATCACAAACATCCATGCCCGAGGCAGGATTCGAACCTGCGACCGTAGCGGTCTTGCGGTTCCAGACTGCAGCGCCTTTAACCGCACGGCCACTTCGGCCGGCGAGGTTCGTTTCGATATGGTTGTTTTCTCACGGGCAGTAGCTGTCACTTGTACCGAGTGACGTGGCGCAGCGACATTGGACTTGCATTCGGGAGGATTGGTGTTCAAATCTCTGTGCAGACTTCCCGGTTTAGGTTTTTCATGGTTCCCCCAAACTAATGGCAGTTTCATTGAACAAGACTCGGACGACTTCCTTGCTCGCCCTTGCACAACCCCAGCTGGTGCTCCACGTCGTTGTGGACGGAACCTTAAACCCTGGGCTTCCTTCTTTTCTAACACTAACAGGTTTATCATTCTGCTAGTGATCTGTGCACATTTTTTTTTCCTCACCAAGGGAATGTCGGATTGGCTGTCCTTTCATGGGGCGGAAATACGCAATGCGAAACGATAAAAACAAGTACGAATATTCGGCGATTCGGGAACAAATAATGAGACAGTATTCTCCGCATTTAGTGCTACGTAAATGGCACTTGTACTGGGAACGAGACACTACAATGCGTGAAGGAGGAGGGGGGGGGGAGGGAGAGACACGGGGCTGGGTGAAGGAACGAGTAGCACAATAACAATACAAAACGGAAAGACAGAGATTATCGTCCTGCAGACACTGACGATGCACTAACTCAGAGTAAAATAGTTGTGGGAGATTCTGATTTTCGAGAATCTGAATCTCAATTTTCGCATCGTTTGGTAAATTATATAGTGTTCTTTTTCCACATAGCATCACTCTTACGATTTATAGATGGGCACGCCGACGCTGAAATATTTCTGCCGCGGATTACATTGATGGGCTCTGCACAGTATTGTGCGTGTCCTCGAGCGGAATTGAAGCGCAGCGGTGGTGTGAGAAGGTGCCACGTGCGGGGACAGCACTTTTGATGCTTCTTTAAGTAGGAATAACAAGCCCGCATGGCGTACGAGCCACTGAAATCGATGTTACTATCAAACATTTTCTCTGCAAAGCGCCTGCTCTTAAATTTCAACAACATCTGCAGTAATGACGCATTATTTAGTTGCGATATGTGTTTCATTTCCTTTTTGTCAACAGAGTGCTTTATTGTTGTGCTATTTTGCAATAAAAAAGAGGTCAATAATATGTATATAAGGTACACAAAGAAGCATTCGTGATATAATCGACGGGAAGCCCTACTGGTCTATTCCAGTGCACGCAGGTAGCATTTCAGTTATGGTTATTCTGTATTGTTTATCAGAGGTTATCTGGAACATCCTACCAGGCAACACGGTATATACTCCGAGAGAATCAAATTCATTATTTTCTATAAGCTTAGCAGTACAATACTTGTACTGCGGTCGCTGTGCGAGAAGGTGCGGCGGTCAAGGTACAGGCGCCGCTATCGCTAGGAGGGATGTTTATTTCTCAGAACTGTGCGTTGTTTCCCTAAATCGCTTAAGGCAACTATCGGTACAGTTCCTTTGAAAAAGATACGACCCATCTCTTTCTCCATCCCTGTTCAATGTAAGCTCGTCCTCCCTATTTAATGACCTCGCTGTCAGCGAAACATTGACCCTAATCTTCCGTTTTTTTAAGTGCTATTTTTAGGTAGAAAAGACACGAATTCGCTCATGTCCGAAATGAAGAAATTAATATCTTCTTCAGTGCGCATTTTAATCATGTATTAAGAACACAGACTTACTAGCTGAAGAGTAGCCGATCCTTCGTACCATTCATGTACAATCCCATATCAACAACTAAACCGTACATCAGCCCATTCATTTCCAACACTCTATGCGCTTCGTTTAATGCCGCGTAAGCAGTTGTCATCAAAGCCTTAACGAGAACCATCAGGGTTTTTAACAACGTGTGTTGGCTTTTCTTTGGTGAACATACTGTATATGATCTAACTCTGCAGCATCGGTTAACAGGAAGACAAAGGAATTGCCCCGATTGCCTAAGCTGATAAGACTCTGTCTATCACATAATGCGATAAAGGAAACGTGGAATTCGAGTGGCGTTACGCTATCAAAACCAACCAAAGAACGTGGTTTCATGCTTCAGAGTACTTAAAGCAGTCATCAAATTGAAAATTGGTTTGAAAACCAGCGCATTTTATTGCACACGGTCTTATCGGCTGTTGTACGCCAGTAAAGGGCCATTTAGACCATTAATCCATTTAATTATTCCTTAGTCCTCTGTCAGATCAAAGCACTTCGTCTAATGCTTTTTCGATGAGTAGTTAGCATCCCAGAAGTGTTTGTTAAATATCCATCACAACTGCTTCAAAACGTCTTCCATGTGCAAACTTCTTTCGATAGGATAATACGTAGAAGTCACAATGGGTTTTCTGTCGCAATACAAGTCTCTTCTCAAGTATTTCATGAAGCTGACCGAGAACACTTTCTGAGAATTCATCAGTTACCGTTTTACCATTTACAAGGTAATCAATAATAAGAGTCACTTTTGCATTCCACAAAACAGTAGTCATAACCTTCCCGAGAGATGCAATCGACTTTGCTATTTTAGGTAAAAGAATAGAGGCTTCCGACCACTGCTTTCAGTGTTTTGTTCCTTATGCAACATGATGCACCGACGTCTCATTCACAGTGACGGATCGGCGCAAAACATATTCAGGATTCATTCAAAAACCGTCAATAATTTTTGGGAAATTTGTTTCTGGATTTATTTTTGATCTACCTTCAACAAACGCGACAGTGATTTGCACAACGCTTTTTGTATTTAGTTCTTCATATAAAATGTACCATATTCTATTCTTTTGATATGATAATGTCGTCAGTTTAAGCCAATGAAAACTATATACTAATTACTGTAAAAGACTTGTCGAACGAAATAAGGCCGGCCGCGGTGGTCCAGCGGTTCTAGGCGCACAGTCCGGAGCCGCGCGACCGCTACGGTCGCAGGTTCGAATCCTGCCTCGGGCATGGATGTGTGTGATGTCCTTAGGTTAGTTAGGTTTAAGTAGTTCTAAGTTCTAGGGGACTGATGACCATAGATGTTAAGTCCCATAGTGCTCAGAGCCATTTGAACCATTTTTGAACGAAATAAATTTAGAGAAATAATGTGACAAACTGGAAAGAGATAAGCGTTAAAAGTGGGTACAAAATTGTAATCAGATATTTCTATCAGTCCTCAATATCAAGTAATGAAGTAGCGTAATAATTCAGAGGAAAACTGGAAAATATCAGGCATATATTCTCTGAGCATACTACAGTCATAGAGGGAGACTTCACTTTGCTCGGTGTAGACTGGGAGACGTATACTTTCAGAAATGGTAGTAGGCACCAGTATTCTTATGACACTGTACTAAACGCAGTTTTTGATAACTATCTCGGCTTGTTAGTTAAACAGCCTACTCATGAGGGAAAAGGGTTAAACCTACTAGTAGCAAACCAGACTAACATTTTCTATTGAATCAAGTACAAAGCCAATTTGCGAGAAGCGTTAAATGAATCCGAAAGCATGGTCTTGCGTTAAGATTAGTCAAAAATCTAATATCCTTAAGAGAAATCAGTCCGTGAATAAAAGACACCTGTACAGATACTCGTTGATTATGACACCGAAACGCAAGGTAACGAAATGAAGGCTGAAATACTTAAATGTGTTGTTGCTGTGGTGTTCAGCCCACAGACTGGTTCGTTGCAGCTCTCTGCGCTAGTCTATCCTGTGCAAGCTTCTTTCCCTCTGAATAATACCGCAACTTTTATCCGCAACACTCCCTTCCATTACCAAACTGACAATCCCTCGATGTCTCAGGATGTGTCCTATCAACCGATCCCTCTTTTACTCGTGTTGTGCACAAATTTCCTCTGCCCCAACTCGATTCAGTACGTCTTCATCTGTTGTTCTATCCGCCTACCCAATCTTCAACATTCTTCTATATCACCCCACTGCAGAAGCTTCTATTCTCTTCGTATCTGAACTACTTATCACCCACGTTTTACTTCCACATAAAGATACACTACAGAAAAATGCTTTCAGAAATTACTTCCTAACACTTAAATTGATATTAAATGTTCATAAATTTATCTATTTCGTGAATGTTTTTCTTGCTATTCCCAGTCTGTTTTTTAAACCGTCCCAACTTCAATTATTTTGCTGTCCAAATAGCAAAACTCATCTATTATTTGTAGTGCCTCATTTCCTAATCTAATTCCCTCAGCATCGCTACATTTAATTCGACTGCATTCTATTACCCTTATCTTTATACATAGTATAATCTTTTTCGAAGACACTGCCATCTCGTTAAATTGCTCTTTTAAGTCCTCTCTGCTTTTTGAAGTCCTCGGGCTAGAAGTACGATGTCGTCGGCAAACCTTAAGGTTAAGATTTCTTCTCCCTGCACTTTAATTCCTTTTCCAATTTTTTCCATGGTTTCCTTCACAACTGCTCAGCGAACAGGTTGAACAACATCAGGGGTAGGCTACAGCCATGCCTCACATCTTTTCCAACTATGGCTTACCTTTCATGTCCTTCCAGTCTGTAACTTCAGTCTGGTAATCTTTCGCTCCTTGTATTTTATTCTTTCTACCTTCAATATTTCAAAAAGTGTACCCTAGTCAACATTATCAAAAGCTTTCTCTAAATCAACAAATACTGTAAATGTCTGCTTGTTTTTCTCAACCTATCTTCGAGGATAAGTCTTAGGATCAATATTGCCTTACCAGAATGAGATTTTCACTCTGCAGCGGAGTGTGCGCTGATATGAAACTTCCTGGCAGATTAAAACTGTGTGCCCGACCGAGACTCGAACTCGGGACCTTTGCCTTTCGCGGGCAAGTGCTCTACCAACTGAGCTACCGAAGCACGATTCACGCCCGTTACTCACAGCTTTACTTCTGCCAGTACCTCGTCTCCTACCTTCCAAACTTTACAGAAGCTCTCCTGCGAACCTTGCAGAACTAGCACTCCTGAAAGAAAGGATATTGCGGAGACATGGCTTAGCCACAGCCTGGGGGATGTTTCCAGAATGAGATTTTCACTCTGCAGCGGAGTGTTCGCTGATATGAAACTTCTGTAAAGTTTGGAAAGTAGGAGACGAGGTACTGGCAGAAGTAACGCTGTGAGTAGCAGGCGTGAGTCGTGCTTCGGTAGCTCAGTTGGTAGAGCACTTGCCCGCGAAAGGCAAAGGTCCCGAGTTCGAGTCTCGGTCGGGCACACAGTTTTAATCTGCCAGGAAGTTTCAATATTGCCTTACGTTTATCAGCATTTCTACAGAACCTTAATCGATCTTCCCCAAGGGCACTTTCTACAAGTCTTTCTTTATAAATATTTCGTGTCAATATTTTGCAACCACGACCTATTAAACTGATGGCCCGGTAGTATATTCATTCTTTGAAATTGGAATTATTACATTCTCCTTGAAACGTGTGGGTGTTTCGCCTGTCTCATATATATGGAATATAAGCGGAAAAGTTTTTTCATGACTGGCTCATCCAATAATTCTGAGGGAATATCGTCTGTTCCAGAGGCCTTGTTTTAATTTTGGTCTTCCAGCGCTCTATCAAATTCTTCTGCCAGTATCATATCTCCCTCTCATCTGCAACTACTTCCTCTTCTCTTTCTATAATATTCTTCTCAAGTTTGTTTCCCTTACAGAGAACCTCTGAACATTCCTTCCACCTTTTAGCTTTCCCTCCTTTTCTTAGTGCTGGCTTGTCATCTGAGCTCTTGTTATTCATATACCTGCTTTTCTTTTCTCTAAAGGTCTCTCTAATTTTCCAGTACGCGGCACCTATCCTTTCCCTAGCTATGCGTGCTTCTGCAGTTACCGAGCGAGGTGGGGCAGTGGTAAGCACACTGGACTCGCATTCGGGAGAACGACCGTTCAAACCCGCGTCAGGCCATCCTGATTTAGGTTTTCCGTAATTTCCCTAAATCGCTTCAGACAAATTCCGGGATGGTTCCTTTGAAAGGGCACAGCCAATTTCCTTCCCCATCGTTCCATAATCCGAGGGGGCCGATGACCTCGCTGTTTGGTCCCTTTCCCCAAATCAACTAACCTTCTGCAGTCTTGCATTTATCCTCTAGCTATTCCTGCTTAGTCATTTCGCACTTTCTGTCAATCACATTTTTTGACGTCTGTAGACGTTTCCGCCTGTTACATTTGCTGCTCATTTATATTTTGTACCTTCTCCAATAAAATTCAGTACCTTGTGTGTTATCGAGAAATATGCACTAGGCTTTGTCTTTTAACCTATTTGAAACTCGGCTCTCTTCCCTACTCCATCTCTCAAAGCTACCCATTCCTCTTCTGTTGTATACCTTAATCCTCCTTTCAGTGCAACTTTGCCTAATGCTCCCTTTGAAAAACTCAACAACCTCTGGTTCCGTCTGTATATCCATCTTCCTTAATTTCCTACCTTTCTGCAATTTCTTCAGTTTTAATTTGCAGTTGATAACCAATGAATTACGATCAAATTCGACATGTATCTTTAGAAATGTCTTGCAGTTTAAAATCTGATTTCGAGAACTCTGTCTTACCGTTACATAATCAATCTGAAACCTTCCAGTGCACCCAGGTCTCATCCACGTTTATAACTTTTTTTCATGATTCTAAAACCGAATCTTAGCGATAATTAACTTAGGGGAGTTAGAACGGATTTTTTTCACGTTTTCGGATTTTTATCTGATTATAAAACTTGCAATAATCTACACCGGTTAAAAATGTTAAAATTTTTACGTGCATTATTTCAAGATCTAATAAAATCGGCATTTTTTTTATATAGAAGGCTGTGGACTGCTTTGTTATTAAGGTTAAATTATGTGTTTGTATTGGTAGCACTGTCAAAAACAGTATCGTATCGTTTCATAGTATAAACGCGCGTTGTATGTCCAAGTGCTAACGTTTTTCCGAGAAAAGTTACGAATAGATTGGCAAATTTCTCAAAAAGTAACGTATGACGCCAAAACGAAGTGTTTTTGAGAAACGTGGGTTTCATGGTAATAGATTTTCGAATAAAGGGAAACACTGTTCAACACGTGGCGTGTGAAGTTACAGACAATGAAATATAGGCAAACTCGTCAGTATCTACAGAAACACCCATTAGTGCTTCGAAGATTAAAATAAAACGTTGTGATACACAGTTTCCTCAACACGAAAGTGACGTAAATGGTAGGGTAGGTTACATTCTCATATATTTACACATCCTAACAAGGGTGTTAGGTGAATGTGTGTGTTGTAAAATATGTGGAGGGCCAATTAGTTTACATGAAGACAGTGAGGTATCAAATGGATTAGCCAGGAAATTTATCATTAATTGTGCCAGTTGTAAATATACTCATTCATTTTGGAATTCTGATAAGTGTAAAGATAATTATTTTGAAGTAAATGTTAGGTGGTTTTATAGATTGAGAGCTATTGGCAAAGAACACACTGCAGCAGAAACAATGTGTGCCGTGAGGAAAATGCCACGCCAACATTGTAAAATCGACAAGTATGCAGGATTTATTGGAGCTGCTGTGGAATCTGTTGCATGTGAGTCAATGAAGGGTCTGCAAACGAAGCTGCTGAAATAAATGATCGTATGACTGACATACCAGTAGCTTTTGATGGCAGTGGCACACGTGCGCTACAGTTCTAACGTAAGAATTCTGTTGCTACGGTTTTCAGATTTTATCCAAACATTGTTATAAGTGTAATTCAGGGAATGAAGAAGAGTATGTCTGTGACAGAAATTATGAAGGAACAACTGATGGTATGGAGGCCTCTGCAGCTATTGAAATTTTTAGTCGATCTGTGAACGAAAGGGGAGTGTGTTACACCAAGTTCTTAGGTGATAGAGACTCAAAAACATCTAACAGTTTAGTAGCCGCTCAACCTTATGATGAGATGATTAACACAAAACTGGAATGTGTTGGTCATGTCCAGAAGAGGATGGGCACCAGATTGAGGAAGTTGAAACAAAGTTTGAGAGACAAGAAACTTGTTGATGGTAAAACTATAAGAGGCAGGCTGACAGACAAAATGATTGATGAGCTGCAGCAGTATTATGGGATGGCCATTAGAAAAAATACTGAGATTTTGTTGAAAATGAAGCAGGCAGTATGGGATACCTCCTTCCACAGACTGTCAACTGATGAAGAACCAGTACAGCACCTTTGCCCTCCTGGACCTGATTCATGGCGCAATTACCGCAATGCCCAGTACTCAAACAGTTCATACAGCCATAAACATTCCATCCCAGCAGCAGTCATGGATATCATAAAACCTATTTACAGAGACCTGGCAAATCCTGAATTACTGAAGAACTGTCGGAATGGTCAGACTCAAAATCCCAATGAGTCGGTAAAGAATCTTATATGGACTCGCTTACCAAAAAATTTTTCTGTTGGAATGAAGACACTAAAGTGGGAGGTCAGTGATGCTGTTATTGCTTTTAATGATGGCAACATTGGTAGGTTGAAAGTGCTACAGCATATTGGAATTAATCCTGGAGCAAACTGCATCAGAGAACTTGAACGGATTGACAAGGCTCTCATTGATAAAGCAGAGTATGCAGCACATTTGGCCACTAAGGAGTCCAGAAAGAAGAAAAAACTTGGAAAAAGATCAAGAGGATGATTGATACACAGTATGGTGCAGGGTGCTTCTGAGTGACTAAAAATAAAAAAAAAATTAAGCATATATGAAGTGAGTTACATTCTTTTGGAACTTTAGAAGCCGTTCTTGAAAATTTACATTTTCTGTTGCATTTTTCCGTAAATCTTAGAACCACTTCGAGTACAGTATTCAAATTTTCAAGGAGTAATAACATTCACACTCTGAGTCTACTGAACTAAAAGAAGAACATAATGTTATGTATAATTAAAATTATTTAGGATAACGTACAAAAAGTACACAAAATTTTAACTGTGTAATTAAAAATTGTATTTCCGAAAGCAATGGCTGAAATGCAATGATTTTAGTTCAGTAGACTCAGATCATGCAGTTTAATGTCCTGTAAAAGTTTCATGTCAATGGCTACAGTGGTTCCTGAAAAACAGGGAAGCTAAGTCACCAAATTTAACATTGTCGGGATAGGGTGTTCCAATTCCACTTAAGCTCTGTGCAGAATTTCGTCAGATGGCTTCTCTCTTCATTATTGTCCCGCTGTCCCTACTATTTTTCCTTTTCTTCTTTTTTCTGCTACCGAATTGCACGCAGTCACATCCGTGTCTTTCTCACGATGTTGTTCATATCAGTTTACCCACGTCCCTATTTTTTATTTATTTTTAGGCCTAATCCAGCATTTGATTTTGTGTTGATAACCCTGTACTGACCTGATCATAGGTACTGTTCATCTTGCAACCGCACTTCACTATTCCTCACTGCATCTAACTTCAGCCTATCCATATCCATTTTTCATATTCTCTAACCCACCTACCCAATTAAGGGATCTAACATTCCACGTAGAATGGCAATGTTGTTTCTCCTGATGACGGCAGCCTCCAGAGTAGTCCCCGCCCGGAGATCCGAATGGGAGACTATCTTCCCTCCAGAATATTTTACCCAAGAGTATGCCTTCATCATTAAATCATACATTAGAGGTGAGGACAGTAACTGGCAGCCCGCCAGCTCGTTCAGAAATTTGAAAGAAACAGCTTTCAGGGCGGAACCATGGATATTCTTCAGTCCCTTACGTATCAGCCCCTAGAAATCGTAAAGATATTAATCTAGTAACTGCACCACCAATTCTTCCCACCCTCCGTCCGTGAAATGAATGGATTGGACGTCTTAATTTGACGCAATAGAAAGGACCCTCGGTCGCACACCTTTTAGCGATTCGCTGAATACCGTTATTCCCACGAACCACTTGCGAGGGTAACAGGAAAAGGGTGTGTCTCAGTGGTACACAAAGCACCCTCCGTCACACACCGTAAGATGGCTTGCGGAGTATAGATGTAGACATAGAAATGAGGATTTAGAATAGACCCTTCTCTCCTATAACACCGTAACAGACATATCTAACAATCTCTTTTTCTTTTACCCTTGGAACCCTCCATATTACGGAAGAGTACAGAGTATGAAAAATTAACTAAATTTATCAGACATCTAGAGTGTGTACAGCACAAGTGGAGTTTGCCTGAACGCTAAGTAAGTCACACATAGATACATAGATACATACATTTAAAAAAAGGGGGTATGTCACCGGACACCACAGTACTGCATGCTGAAAAGAGATAGTGCGCTAGTCATCTGAAAGAGGTTTGAAGTTTGGGGAGGGTGGGTTCAAATGGCTCTGAGCACTATGGGACTTAACAGCTGTGGTCATCAGTCCCCTAGAACTTAGAACTACTTAAACCAAACTAACCTAAGGACATCATACACATCCATGCCCGAAGCAGGATTCGAACCTGCGACCGTAGGAGTCGCGCAGTTCCGGAC
The DNA here is from genome assembly GCF_023898315.1 of Schistocerca nitens. Classification (NCBI taxonomy): domain Eukaryota; kingdom Metazoa; phylum Arthropoda; class Insecta; order Orthoptera; family Acrididae; genus Schistocerca; species Schistocerca nitens. The sequence goes on along the minus strand of NC_064616.1, from coordinate 147,294,022 downwards.
TGAGCGCCTAAAACCGCTCGGCCACCACGGCCGGCGGGAGGGTGGGAGGGGTGAAATATTAACCGTGGCCTTGACAATGAAACTTCGCAGCATTGCTCTAAACAGCTTTTTAAGTTAGTTCTTTCTGTGTTTAAGTACAATGCCTTTACAACTGCACCACCTAACAATATATAAATACAAGAGAATACTGTACGATTATAAGTTTAGTTTTATATGGGAGAATAGGTGCATAGACGACCAACGGAAAGTGTTTAAAACAGTCTCAGCTTCCTTATATCTAACCGAGTACAATCTGCTGACATAAATTATCTATTGAGTACAACTGCGAAGTCCTCACAACGCAGAAATCGTATGTTGCAAGTCCCAAGTTCTTTCTTCAGTTTCATTTCGTTAAGATGTGAATTATTATCTCAGAAACTGTTGGTGCTTATTTTATCAATCTGTATGTGAAAGAAAAACCATGCGATTTGGTGTCTTTACGGGTAAGGATATACCTACTGTAGTGGACTGACAAGGCAGCCAGTCCACAGAGACGGGTAGCCGAAAGGGCACGCGTACACACACGCCGACTAGCGCTAAGTCTGGAACAGGATACGTGATGAATGTGATAAAGAAAAGAACGTAGCTACTAGAACACTTAACTTTTATATCGTCCTTTGGTATACAGCATTCTTGATGATACAAGTGGGACTATCTTGAGATACATGCAATTGTACAAATGGCGCCTTGCTAGGTCGTAGCCATTAACTTAGCTGAAGGCTATTCTAACTGTCTCTCGGCAAATGAGAGAAAGGCTTCGTCAGTGTAGTCGCTAGCAACGTCGTCGTACAACTGGGGCGAGTGCTAGTCAGTCTCTCAAGACCTGCCATGTGGTGGCGCTCGGTCTGCGATCCTGACAGTGGCGACACGCGGGTCCGACATGTACTAATGGACCGCGGCCGATTTAAGCTACCACCTAGCAAGTGTGGTGTCTGGCGGTGACACCACACCTACAAATAAAAACGTTCTCAGTTCGATTCTCAATTAGTGCTACAGCTTCTTTCTAATACATGTATCGACTTTAAACTCTGGCAATACTTTGTTCGTTTGAAATTCACCAAGAGCCGCATACAGCTTGGTTTGATGTGTCGGCTCTCACATGACAGGGCCGAACTATTGTGAACAAAACCATGTCTCGTAAAGCACTCTGATGTTCAAATCAATCTTTGGTCAATAAGTGTAGAAAAAGCTCCGAATTCGGTGAAAGATAACGGAACACAAAACTGGTAAGTGATATTGCACAACAAACAAAATTTTAACAAGAAATTATTTTGTTATAATGCATCTAACATGCTATTAGCATTAATATCATGATAAATGTAAAGACATAATACACTACTGGCCATTAAAATTACTACACCAAGAAGAAGATGATAAACGGGTATTCATCGGACAAATATATTATACTAAAACTGACATGTGATTACATTTTCACGAAATTGGGTGCATAGATCCTGAGAAATCAGTACCCAGAACAACTACCTCTGGCCGTAATAACGCCCTTGATGCTGCTGGACATGGAGTCAAACAGAGCTTGGATGGCGTGTACAGGTACAGCTGCCCATGCAGCTTCAACACGGTACCACAGTTCATCAAGAGTAGTGACTGGCGTATTGTGACGAGCCAGTTGCTCGGCCACCACTGACCAGACGTTTTCAATTGGTGAGAGATCTGGAGAATGTGCTGGCCAGGGCAGCAGTCGAACATTTTCTGTATCCAGAAAAAAGCCTGTACAGGACCTGCAACATGCGGTCGTGCATTATCCTGCTGAAATGTAGAGTTTCGCAGGGATCGAATGAAGAGTAGAGCCAGGGGTTGTAACACATCTTAAATGTAACGTCCACTGTTCAAAGTGCCGTCAATGCGAACAAGAGGTGACCGAGACACGTAACCAATGGCATCCCATACCATCATGTCGGGTGATACGCCAGTATGGCGATGACGAATACACGCCTCCAATGTGCGTTCAACGCGATGTCGCCAAACACGGATGCGACCATCATGATGCTGTAAACAGAACCTGGATTCATCCGAAAAAATGCCGTTTTGCCATTCGTGCACCCAGGTTCGTCGTTGAGTACACCATCGCAGGCGCTCCTGTCTGTGATGCAGCGTCAAGGGTAACCGTCGTCTAACCGTTCGTGCAGATGGTTGTTTTCTTGCAAACGTCCCCATCTGTTGACTCATGGATCGAGACGTGGCTGCACGATCCGTTACAGCCATCTGGATAAGATGCCTGTCATCTCAACTGCTAGTGATACGAGGCCGTTGGGATGCAGCACGGCGTTCCGTATTACCCTCCTGAACCCACCGATTCCATATTCTGCTAACAGTCATTGGATCTCTACCAACGCGAGCAGCAGTGTCGCGATACGATAAACCGCAATCGCGATAGGCTACAATCCGACCTTTATCAAAGTCGGAAACGTGATGGTACGCATTTCTCCTCCTTACACGAGGTATCACAACAACGTTTCACCAGGCAACGCCGGTCAACTGCTGTTTGTGTATGAGAAATCGGTTGGAAACTTTCCTCATGTCAGCACGTTGTAGGTGTCGCCACCGGCGTCAACTTTGTGTGAATGCTCTGAAAAGCTTATCATTTGCATATTACAGCATCTTCTTCCTGTCTGTTAAATTTCTTGTCTGTAGCACGTCATCTTCGTGGTGTAGCAATTTTAATGGCCAGTAGTGTATTATAATAATATAATGAGAAAACTGAAAACAAGCATATATAAAACAATGACATTACAAACAATGCATTGTAACGAACATACATGACATCTTCAGCAGCGCTAGTCATATTTCTCGTACTGTCGGCAGCGCAGTGATTTTAGGTTGGCACAAGAACAGGAGAAGAAGAATGTGGCCCGGCGTGGGTGGTCTCTGCAGTACCTGGGTGAGGCAGTCTGTTGACATCAGCAAGGTGTCTGTTGGTGGCTCGACAAACATTACTAACAATCACGCATTTTATTACAAAACAAGCTACATGACTCATAGCGTCGTGCCACAGTAGCAAACGCCCCTCGGCGCGTGCTGACAGTGCGCGGTCGGGGGTGCTGATGTAACAGGCGGGCAGTGGCCGGAGGGTGGCTGGGTCGGAATGCTGACGTCGGGCAACCACGGCAGCATGAGCAGAGTCCCGTCATGACTCCACGGCTTGAGGCAGGTCGTGCCTGCAGACACAGAAGCCCGCCGGGATTGTTGCAGAGCCCCCAGCGGGCCCGTGTGAGAAAGCTTACAGCGTCAGTGCGCCCGCACAACTACAGGTAGATGGGTCACTCCACCGACCCAGTCACGAACGGCTGTGCACTAAGGCATAAGTCCAGCTGCGGTCGACGTGACCCCTGATGTGGCTCACCAGCTCGAAGGTGTCAAGACCACGGGAGTGGATTTACAACCGGAGGTGCCCAAGTCTCATAGTAGCAGCTTGCAGAATCGTGTCGCCCCGTCGCCTGGTGTTGACCTCCCTTCGTCGCTGATGCTGCCAGAATACGATGCTTTGGGCTAAAAATGGATATTTATAGAGTTCCAATGTCTACTTATTGGGCGGAAACACTGCCTCCTACGACGTACACCGAAACAAGGTGTTGATGATGTTTGGATTGTGGGGCACTCACGTGCGCGGTTATCAGCGCCCGTAGAAATTCCCAACCTTTTCTCAGTCCACTCTTGCCACGTCCATGAACGGTGAGAACAACACAAACACCCAGTCATCTCGAGGCAGGTGAAAATCCCTGGCCCCGCCGGGAATCGAACTCGGGACCCCGTGCTCGGGAAGCGAGAACGCGACCGCGAGACCACGAGCTGCGGACCCACCCAAGGTGAACAGAAGGTGTGGCAACTAGCTTGCCACTGCCACGATGGGTCCGCCTATCCGCTGCCGCCGGTACTGCGATAACTGGCCACGGTCCACAATCTGGATACAGGCTAATGGTATTCCTGCAACTGATGAAACAGTGTTTGTGGCTATTGACGTCCGCAGCTTATTTGCGACAGCTGTGGCAATGCTGCTATTTTACTTCGCAGTGCCAAAAATAGTGACTGCACTTTGTTACTGACCTCCTCTGGAAAGTCCGGTCACTGGATCTTCGCTCACGGTAATAATGCAAGGGCTCAGCATACACATCCACACTGATAACGATGTACAACAGATTTTTCCTAAGTCCACTCAGTTTGAACCGAAAGCTTCGTCAGCTGCCTACAAAGCCAGCAATATTAGCCCACTGGCTTTCAGAGTACACATGTTCTGCAAATTCCTCCAGTGACTACTTATCAGCCAGCAGGGCAATGCTACCGACGCTTCTGTTCGGTTGAATATCCTTTAACAACAGCTTACCTACAGTATTACACAAAATAATACAAATGTCACACTGAGCCCTACTAACCCATTCACCACTGGCAACTCCTCATGTGCCGTGAATTGTTTACATTCCTTATTAATGACACAAAACTCATTTATGTCGCTAATCCCACAGGTGCACTTTAGTACAAGAAAATAATCTGCAACTTCATCCGTAAAAATTTTTAAACTATGGATGTACATATTAATGTCACTAGTCACAATAAATATAGAACAAACTAAAAGAACACTGGTAGAGTCTCTTAGAGTTTCTAACTTCACCATGTCCTTGATCGACAGGTAGCCCAGTCTATTAGTATCTGGTGCACCACGACGTCATATGGGTGGATGGCTTTTCGCCCTAGGTAGATAAAGGCTGCACAGAACAGAGTCGGCTGCCAGCTATCGTGACTCCCCTGGTAATGACTGTACAATGTCGGTTACCCCACTACTGCTGTACGTGCTGCAGCACCTGTCCTGCAGAAATAGCCCCTCCTGGGTTGCCGTAAGTTGGTTCAGGGAGAGGATGAGGCCAGGTTACAGAGAACTATTGAGATCAGTCAGATTCTGAACTGGTAGAACCCATAACGGTTTATCCAGCGAGCACAACAGTAACTGAGTTACTTTCTTCCTGGTGATTCCTGTAACAGTGGCCGGCGGATGTAATGGCAATCCCTATATGTCACATGTTGGCCCGTTGATCAGTAACCTGCTAGCGCGCAGTTACACTTACACCCCTCTAAGTCTCTTTTGCTCATAGCAGTTCGCTGATCGTACTATGGCATCTTACATGGAGTAGATCCAATGTAACCCTGCTAATTCGAAATAGGGTTCCGGCTGTAGGATGATCCCTGATTATCGCTGGCTGTACCTCTCGCCTAAGAGCAAGTGAAGCTCAGATGTGTTTTGTCCCTCCGGACAGTTGTTGCCTCTGACAGTTACAGAACTCCTCAATTAACGTTACCAAGTGTCTTCCATCATCCTCTGAGATTTACGTTACCTGCCTCATCTCTACCTGCGCATTCCTCCCTAGGGCTCCCTACTCCATTGCCAGTCACGTCGCACCCAGTTGTCCATGTATGGCATGTTGTATGGTTTCCAGTAATTCTGCAAATTCCACTCGAGCATCCCATATGCAATCGGCTAGCGACTGAAAAAATCTAACAACCACTACTTTCATATCCAATGAATCTAATAGAGTGTGTATAACCCCCAGGTCCCAGATCACAAAAATGGTTCAAATGGCTCTGAGCACTATGGGACTTAACATCTGAGGTCATCAGTCCCCTAGAACTGAGAACTACTTGAACCTAACTAACCTAAGGACATCACACACTTCCATGCCCGAGGCAGGATTCGAACCTGCGACCGTAGCGCTCACGCGGTTCCAGACTGAAGCGCCTACAACCGCTAGGCCACACTGGCCGGCCCCAGATCACACTGTCAACTGTAGGCTTCACTATTCCCATATGTTATACGTCACTTGCAGAGTCCTCAAGTTACTAGTGAGTATAACATCTTGTTTCCTGGTGAACAGCACTCCACTTTCCAACTGCTGATCCCTCGACGCTTCTACGCCACTGTCGGCAAAGAATTGTAGCAGTGCCAGGATTAGGACGCCCTTGATACCTTCCTCTGATGTGCTGCAACCTAGGAGAAGTAAGCTGTAATTACCCTCCCCCCTCCCACTCCCCATTTTGAAAGACCTGACGTCCCTCCACACAATTGTTTGGGTGAATGGATAATACAAAAACCCTGACGCAAAACATTAACAATTACAGCAACAAAGGGTATTCCCCACTCATTTTCTACCAACGAAATTAAAGGTGCATTAACTATATGCTGTTCAACCAAACTCCTCCATAAGAATGTCTTAGTAAATGTTACAACCCCTCAAAATAATCTCACATTCTGCTTACACTACACAAAATTTCATGGTACTCCACATCCATCTTCTTTCCACGGTCTTAATCTATATGTTATCTTGCATACAGATGGCGCAAGACCTTTCAGTGCTGCAACTTGTGGCAATGAATTTAGAGCACCTTGAAATGGTCATATGCATTTGACGTGAACTATAGTTTTTCGAGTTGACGTACTGGTAACGACATCTCTATCACTTCGTATGGTCCCCAGTACCGCATAATAAACTTCTTGGTCTCATCCTTTGGGATATATGGACTTGATAACATCACCCATTGCCTTATTCTAGAATCCGGCAATTTTCCCCTCACGTTTTCCAACTTCTTGACGTTCCAGGACTCGGCGTTCGCCCTCTGTAAGCGTTTCCATACTTCTTTTAACGTCTTTGCTAAATTCCTAACTAGTTCTCTGTTCCTCCCGATCTATAGCTTAAATATAAAGAATGGTGAAAGCATTCGTCCCTTACATCACCTCATATGTGCTTTTGTGTGCCTTGGAATTGTGCTGCCATGATAAATAGTAAATAAACATCCAGATCATTACGGTGGCCATTAACATAGTAGCTCCACATCCCAACAATAACACGACGTGCGTGCTCAGCTCTACCATTAATTTACGGATACAACAAGCTAGCCGTTACTATCCGATCCTCTAATAAGTGATGTAACTGCTTAATCAAGTCCTATATGAAGTCAGTATCTTGATCTGTGCTAACTATTTCAGGGACACCAAACTTCAACGAGTTGTTCATCATAACCTGCACCCCTGTAGTTGTTTCTTGGTTCGGAATGGTGATTGTTGGAAGGTATCGAAAGAAATGATCAGTTATAGTCATAACGTAATGGTTTCCCATGGGCATCTAGCTAAAAGTCCTTAAAACATCCATTCCTAATCATTTCGAAAGATTTGGTTACCTCCAGTAATTTTTGTAGCGGTACTTGCTTATGGCTTAGATCTGCTCGCTGTGTACATGATACACAATTCCTTATTTAATTATCACTGTATCTTTCCTCGTCCTCCAGCAGTAACGCTCTGACACTCTTTGGTTTATCATCCTACGATCCCCATGACATGATAGCATGTGATTGTGTACTTCGTTTAATAATTATTCCTTTAGCTTAGCAGGTACTATCATGCATGGTCACTGTCGTGTTGACCTACATAACAACCCGTCACGCACAATGCGTCGTAAACAGCTTGCAGTCCTCAGCAGCAGCCTGCAGTGCCTGCCACTCCTCGAGGCTATACCCAGTGTAACCTTCCTGCACAATCTGTCCACGTTTCTATACTTGTTTCCCAGTTTATGGAATACCTCAAAGTCAAACGCAAATGGCTCTGAGCACTATGGGACTAAGTCAAACGCACTTAACCTCAATGCCCACAGCGTAAGTCTGCTCCAGATACGCTTCAAACACAACAATCACTTTACTTCTGCTTGATCGTTTACCACATTGAATTTTTTACTGTAAAAATATCTACAATTTGTAACCCTGTATATCAGCCTTAACACTTCCTCCTCTGTTATGGTGGAATTTCTCTCGGCCTTGTTCATCCACCCTGAGATGAAAACCACAGGATGTTCCTCACAATGCATCACCTCAGTCAAAACACTCCTCAGTGCCTCGTTGGAAGCATCACAAACAGTACAAAGTGCTTCTCATAACCTGGAAAAATGAACACAGGACTCGACATTAAAACTGCTTTCAGCTTTTCAAATGCAGCTTTACACTCCACTGACGACTGCAATTGCACACCCTTTTCAGTAACTGCGTAAGTGACTGTGCGATGTCCAAAAACGTTCCCATGAATTTTCTCTTGTGGTTGGCCGACCCTAAGAATGACTATAGCTTTTTACTCATCCGAGAAGCCAGAAAATCGAACACTATCTGCAGCAACTTCAAGTCTGTTTTTATCCCTTCCTGACTAATCACGTGTCCTACATAAATCATTTCCTCCAGGAAAAAAGACACTTTCCCTTACTGGTCTGTGATATCTTAATCACTTCTCTCAACCGCCATATATGCTCCTTTATATCGCCGAGGTACACCGCACATTTCCAACGTTTCAAACCCCTCAGTACTCCATCCAACAACTGGTTCATGTGTCAAACTGAACAGCATTCGCTGATACTGGTAATTAAACCGGGGGACCAAAACAGCAGTTTTGGTGTGGTCCTCCACAGCTACCTCCAACTTATGATAACCGCTTCTGAAATCTACCATGGAGAAGTACTGGCTCCACCCCCAAGTAATCAAGGGCTTCTGTAATGTGGGTGTCAGATATGCATCTGTTACTGGTTTACTATTTAGTTGCTTACAGTCACAACAAGATCTATACTTTTTGTTCCATACGAGGTCTGTTCAAATAATTCAGAAACATACGTAATTTCGCGCCAATGGTGTGCTGGAGCGAAAAGCGGTTGGCATCCCTGCACACGTCTGTGTTTAATGATTTACTGCCGGAAGTTTCATTTCTGTAAGTCTGTTAATTATTGTTTAGTGCTGTACTGAGTAGAACGTAGAAAGCGTTTGACTCGGTGCACCACTGCACACTCCTAACTAAGGTACGAGCATATGGGATTGGTTCCCAAATATGTGAGTGGCTCGAAGACTTCTTAAGTAATAGAACCCAGTACGTTGTCCTCGATGGTGAGTGTTCATCGGAGGTGAGGGTATCATCTGGAGTGCCCCAGGGATGTGTGGTAGGTCCGCTGTTGTTTTCAAAAATGGTTCAAATGGCTCTGAGCACTATGGGACTTAACATCTGAGGTCATCAGTCCCCTAGAACTTAGAACTACTTGAACCTAACTAACCTACGGACATCACACACATCCATGCCCGAGGCAGGATTCGAACCTGCGACCGTAGCGGTCGCGCGGTTCCAGACTGAAGCGCCTTTAACCGCTTGGCCACACCGGCCGGCCCGCTGTTGTTTTCTATCTACATAAATGATCTTTTGGATAGGGTGGATAGCAATGTGCGGCTGTTTGCTGATGATGCTGTGGCGTACGGGAAGGTGTCTTCGTTGAGTGACTGTAGGAGGATACAAGATGACTTGGACAGGATTTGTGATTAGTGTAAAGAATGACAGCTAACTCTAAATATAGAGAAATGTAAATTAATGCAGATGAATAGGAAAAAGAATCCCGTAATGTTTGAATACTGAATGAGTAGTGTAGCGCTTGACACAGTCACGTCGATTAAATATTTGGGCGTAACATTGCAGAGCGATGTGAAGTGGGACAAGCATGTAATGGCAGTTGTGGGGAAGGCGGATAGTCGTCTTCGGTTCATTGCTAGAATTTTGGGAAGATGTGGTTCATCTGTAAAGGAGACCGCTTATAAAACACTAATACGACCTATTCTTGAGTACTGCTCGAGCGTTTGGGATCCCTATCAGGTCGGATTGAGGGAGGACATAGAAGCAATTCAGAGGCGGACTGCTAGATTTGTTACTGGTAGGTTTGATCATCACGCGAGTGTTACGGAAATGCTTCAGGAACTCGGGTCGGAGACTCTAGAGGAAAGGAGGCGTTCTTTTCGTGAATCGCTACTGAGGAAATTTAGAGAACCAACCTTTGAGGCTGACTGCAGTACAATTTTACTGCCGCCAACTTACATTTCGCGGAAAGACCACAAAGATAAGAGAGATTAGGGCTCGTACAGAGGCATATAGACAGTCATTTTTCCCTCGTTCTGTTTGGGAGTGGAAGAGGGAGAGAAGATGCTAGTTGTGGTACGAGGTACCCTCCGCCACGCACCGTATGGTGGATTGCGGAGTATGTATGTAGATGTCGATGTGGTACAATTTGTGAATATAGAGATGGCAGAGTTACCCGATGTTAAGAATGGTACACACGGTTTAAAAATGGCCAGACGGAAGTTAAAGATGACCCTAGATCAGGGCGTCCTTCGACACCTACCGATCATGTCAGCAACGTCAACTAAATTGTGCGTGCCAATCGAACACTGACTGTCCGAGGGATTTCAGAAGTATGTAACATTTCAGTTGGATCATGTCATGAAATCCTGACACAGCATCTTGGAATGTGTCGTATTGTCGCTGCCAAGTGCGTCCCACGGCTCTTGAGTCAAGACGAGAAAGAACTTCGCCTCGCAATCTGTGAAGAGCTTTTGGATCGCGCAAATGAGAACGAGATGTTCCTTAAGAGAATCATAACTGGTGATGAGACGTGGGTATACGGTTATGGGTTGAAATTAATGTTCTATCTCCACAATGGGTCGGGAAAGGTTCTCCATGACCAAAAAAAGCTCGTCAGTTCAGGTCAAGTGTCAAAGCTATGCTGATAGTTTTCTTTGACTTTGAATGATTAATTCATCACGAATTCGTGCCACAGAGACATACTGTTAATGGATGATACTATCGGGACGTGTTGCGACGCCTGCGAGAAAATGTGGGAAGGAAACGGCCTGAAACGTGGCGAGACAGTTCATGGCTCTTGCATCACGATAACGCACCCAGACATTCATCCCTGTTGGTGCGTGACTGTTGCACAAAAAACCAAATCACTGTGCAGCCTCATCCTCCGTACTCTCCACACCTGGCCCACGGAGACTTTTTTTAATTCCCGAAGTTGAAAACTCCGTTGAAAGAACGAAGATTTGCTACGGCAGACGAGATAAAAGAAAATTCGCGGACGGCGCTTCGCGCGATCCAGCAAGTGCGTACGAGGACTGCTTCCGGAAGTGGAAACGGCGTTGGAAGCGGTGTATCAATTGTGGACGAGAGTATTTCGAAGGAGACCATGCACAATAAGTAAAAAGTAAGCATAGAAAATTTTTGTTGACAAAGTTCCGGAATTTTTTGAATAGATCTCGTATGCCAACATTTTGGGTACAACGACGATGGCTGCTCTGCAAGTGCTAGTACTCTCCTCTAATATGCCATCTCTCAGTTGTTGATTTACGAAGTCATCCACAACTGACTGCAAATTCCAAGTTATACAATACAGTTTGTGATATACAGATGCCTCATTCCCCATTGGAATCTGTGTTGTATTATGGGCATCGCTAGCAGTGGGCCTTGAGAACTTGCAATACTTATGTTTCCACTCGCTCTGTTGCCTTCAGATGCTCATCCTTCACACATAATGCAGTGTGGCAGCTTATGAATGATTATGGCGCACATGTGAAATGTTCAAATCATCTTCTTACAAAATAACTAAACTTGCAATAAGAATCATTTAGCTTCACCTCATCGGCGCCAAAGTTATGGAAACTGACGAGTACCACTCTTTCACCGTCCATTTCTTGTGCTTGTACAATACTTCTTCGTATGAAACATCATGATGCATCCAATATATCATTCTACTTTAGTGGCTCTATCACACACAACAAGTTGTAGTGTTATGCGTGCCTCACTGATTTTTTTTCTTTAACTAATTTGGGATTGATTTTATTCTGAGAAGCTCAGTAGTATGTAAATACCGTAAATGTAAATGTGATTCAAAAAGTACTTGAAGTGAAGTGAAGCGCAGCTGGACAGCAAGAAACTCATTAGCGCGCAATCCCCGCAACGATAGTATTAGAGAATCTTTTAGTATGGACTCTAAAAAGAAAAGACAATTGATTTTATTAAAAAAAAATACTTAATCCGTATCTTGTGGGCAGAGGACGTGTTGCTAGGCCGTCGCTCAGAACGTATTGTTACACTTAATGAAAACTGATATTTTAGTGATAAAACCGAGTGAAGTATGTGTAAGAGTTGCCAAACATTTATGTGGTGTCACCGCCAGACAGCACACTTGCTAGGTGGTAGCCTTTAAATCGGCCGCGGTCCGTTAGTATACGTGTCGCCACTATCAGAGATTGCAAACCGAGCGCCGCCACACGGCAGGTCTAGAGAGACTTCCTAGCACTCGCCCCAGTTGTACAACCGACTTTGCTAGCGATGGTTCACTGACAAAATACGTTCTCATTTGCCGAGATGATAGTTAGCATAGCCTTCAGGTATGTCATTTGCTACGACCTAGCAAGGCGCCATTATCAGTTGCTATTGATATTGTGAAGAATGTACAGATAAGAGCTACGTTCAACATTGATGGATTAAAGTTAAGTATTCCACCAAGTACCACCTTTTTTCTGAAGTCTGAATTCCTTGTCCTGTTCCAGACCTCACGCCAGCCTGCGTGAGCTTAAACGCGTGCCTTTCGGCTTCCTCCAAACTCCGTGGGTTGGCTCCTGCCAATCCACAACAATTTATGTATACAAATTTTCTGGAAAAGGGGGTGAACATTGTCGTTGCCGTCTATCAATCAACAGAATTTTAAGTGTACAAAGTTCACTAAAATACAGGAAAAGAAATGCATTTCCTATAGTTTTCATTCAATAAGTGTCAACCTCTCATAATTTCTTAACTACAGTAATTGGATTATGTTCTTGTACAATAGTATGGTGCTGAGCTCCACTGACAAATTTTGATGTAGCAGGACGTGTAGTTTGAAGGAAGTTTGCGTGCCAATCAATCTCCTTTTCTCACGAAAAGCAGATTGCTGTTTGATCTTACTTACAACAGTGGTCCCTTAGGTATGAAAAGCTACGAAAACTTGGGCTCAAAGCTATCCGCAATACGGCCAAGTAACTAACAGTCGTATTTTAAACCTTTAAGAACAATAACTTCCTCCAAATTGCAATACGTCGACAACTGGTGCAGAAGCTGATCATTCAAGGAGGCAGCAACCAAAATTCAGGTACCAGTTACGACTTAAAGTAAAAAGTCAATCAAAATTCTCTCTCTCTCTCTCTAAACACATATATAAATATTGATATAATTAAAAAAAGTCATTTTTATAAAGTTAACATCTAGTTCTGGCCATACACTCTGCCAAAGTAGCTTCCTGGTGCCCTCGGGCGCTATGTCATGTGAATTAAGCCTTAGTTATTTTGTCTGCAGTTTTAACTGGTTTGTGCCTTAAGGTAGACGAACCTTGTGACAGTGTTTTACTGTCGACAATTCCCCCAGTTCGCACATTGTCCCCTTAAGTTCCACTGTGTGTCAATGAAGGTAAAGTTTGGCATGGTGCTTGGACAGAAAGTCTAGTCCCAAGATTGGAAATTAGCTTCATTTAGATGAGCTACCACTTCCACGCACTGCTGAAATCATTCTACACCTGAAAACATAATATTGCTGAATCCAATTTCTTCACATTATCTCCCATCCCACGCAAACTACAGCATGCTCAGTTTAACTGTTTCCTACCTACGAGGTCCAGATTTTCCACTGACATGTGCCCTGTGTCCAACAAATATATATGCTTCTTCACTCTTTATCGGCTCCTACTACGCCACACTCCACCTCTGCATACATTTCCGCAGCACTGAATTTTCCAGGAATGACGCCCAGCCATACTTTGGGTTCCTGTTAGCATTTCCTGCCTAAACATTCTGCCCCTTGCTTTTACAACCCCCCCCCCCCCCCCACGCCATCTGGTGCACAACCACAGCATGATTCTCACATTGTGGCTGACAGCATTGTCTCTGGACGCGCCCTGCACACCCACAAATATAGCACTTTACGTCAATAGATAAAATACCTCGCCTATTGCGTACCCCTGTTACTGGATCTATTCCCTCCTGCTCTGTAGCTTTCCTAAAGGCAGTGTTCAAGTCTTTCAGGGTATCTACCTGAACTCTCCTAAACATATCGGATAGCAAGCCCCCTATGATCCGCTTCCCGAAAGATAATCTTATTCACTTCATCACTTCCCGTTAATTCGTAAGTATGCACACTGACTTTCCTCTATTGTTGCTTCAGCCCTTATCAAACTGCTGCTCAAATGTAAGTGCATTTTTCAACTCCTCATTGTACCTCACAAACGCTTTTGCCTCCCCTGTCAATCCCAACTTATTCATTTGTAATAGCTGATCGAATGATCAAAACCCAATCTCTGTCGCTGCGTATTTGAACACCAATCTTTTCAAACGATGTACCGTGAAACTAGTGCATTAATTTTTGCCATTAGCGTATGTGAGGTACGTTGAATGAATTTTGCTACAAACGGAAAAGAAAGTCAGTCAACAACGAACAGGTGATGACAATAATTTCTGCTATTTACAGTGAACGGGAACCCATTTTTCTTGTAATAATTCTCAAAGCAGTGGCAAAATGCTCACTATAATCAACCAAAATACGAATAATATCCTCAGAGTGTCAATGAAATGCTACCAGACACTGAAAGCCTAAGCGTGAAGCTGTTAAATCACGAATCAGCAGTGTCACATACGCTGCTTGGCTAGAGTGGCATGGAGCGACAGTATCCGAAGAAATGCTCCTTCTCACAGCAGAACGCTGCTACATTTTCCGCCTGAGTATTTGACACTTGTAACAAAACATTATACTGATCGTATTAATTTTGGATTTAGGTTGATCTGGGTCACGTTATATTTCTTTGTCCGTTCTGACTTGCCACGCCAGCTCTGCCAACATCCTTATCTGACACCATCTGCTGTTATCTGGCCTGATAATTGCACCATGTAGGTGAATCTATGAGATAGTTTGACAAGTAATTAAACATCGGACGCAAAATCCAATATTACTTCGCAAAACAATACGTGAAAACAAAGAAACAGCTACTTGTGTTATTTGCGTCAAAAACTAGAAAAAGACTAGTGGTTCGGAAGATGCACAACAGGGAGCTCCGGAGTCTGAAAAATGAATTAAATGCATCCAGACATCAAAATTTAATTTTAGGAGTGTATATGCGATCTCACAGTGAACATAAGAGACATTGTTCTGGCGTACACACAGTTTTGAATGTCATAGCGTTTACGCGAACAGCACAACGCAGACTGACTGATTTGTTCTAAGGAATTTTATCGGTGTATTTTTATACGATAATTAAGCATGTTTCGGTTCAAAATGAAGATATTTCTGTAGACTAACAGAAATGATTGTATGACAGAGAAACAAGACTGCCACACCAGCAAAGCGAAGCATGCAACAATTTGAAAATGCGCATACCAAATTGCGGATACAAAGAGTTAAAATAGATTTTGATTATTCTCAAGCCACGAGAAAAAGAATTCTACTTCAAAATGCAATTCTCGTCGACTCCTTTTCCACCATTCGACTATGCCACTTTTTCCGTATCACTGCTATCCATTAATTTCTAGACTAGTGGACTATTTGTAGCGCTTTTCCTACATTCCTCAGTCTCCTTCTGAGCCGGTTGATAAAAATGCTCTATGACCGTCTACTTTTTACCTTCAGTTTAATTTTTAATGTTCTTTTGAAGCACAGGAGTTCTCTAGTTGCAGATATTTGTATGACTTCCGGGTCATTTACTACCTACAAAGGATGGAGTGGATGGAATGGAAAAATGCTGCTGCTCATAGCTCCATAGTTTCTTGGGTGTAAGATTCTGTTTACCATCATACCTTCCAAGGACGGTTCACAGATTTCTGATATGTTCTTGTGGGATGGAAATTTTGGGTACCTCTTTC
Source organism: Schistocerca nitens (assembly GCF_023898315.1). Classification (NCBI taxonomy): domain Eukaryota; kingdom Metazoa; phylum Arthropoda; class Insecta; order Orthoptera; family Acrididae; genus Schistocerca; species Schistocerca nitens. The sequence goes on along the minus strand of NC_064616.1, from coordinate 147,278,257 downwards.
CTTCAATTTCCATGGAACGTTCATCACACCAGGTCTGTGCATTAATTACCAGCTTTCATAGCCTATGTCGCTAACTAACGTTACAGCTGTAGCATTTGGCCTGGAGATATCCACGAAATGTATTCGCAGGTGCGAATACGGACAACCATGAGCTGTATGATGGAATGACGACAGTGAAAATATGTACCGGACCGGGACTCGAACCCGAATTTCCTCCCACTTTACGCGAGCGTTCTCCTGAACCACTTTGGCTATCCGCGCACAATTCATGGACAGATCCAAACTTCTATATTTCGTCGTTCACGTGTCACAACCTGTATTCGTACACGTATGTAATTTCCGTACAGGGGAGGGGGCCGTTTTAATTGAAAATCGCTGCCTGGAATCGGCGGATAAAGACTATATTGCAGTGCCTGTGTTAAGAAATACAATGTAATGTTCTTTCGAACATGCATGCATGGTATGTGATACTGGTAATGGTGATCCTCCAGTTGAGTGGGGATGTTAAGCACCCCTCTTGGTGATATTAGAAGAGAGTAAATTCACGGACGTCCTGTAGAACCCTTTTCAAAGAACTGGGTATACTAACTACTGCCTCTCAGTATATTTACTCATAAATGAAATTTGTCCTAAATAATATATCTCTTTTTCCAACAAACAGCTCAGTTCATACATACAACACCAGGAACAAAAATGATCTGCACAAGGACTTAAAAGCACTTACTTTAGTTCAAAAAGGGGTCCACTACTCAGGAACACTCATCTTCAATAATTTGCCAGCAAACATAAAAAATTTATGTTACAAATAAAGATCAGTTTAAAAGGAGCCTGAAAGACTTACTAGTGTCCAACTCCTTCTACTCCATTGACGAATTTTTTAATAGAAACAAATGATGTATTGTATATGTATTCATACTATTAGTATTGTTATTTCAGCTTTTTATAAAAAAAATTGACATGTTCCATATCCCCGAGGATCTCCTCAGCACGGATCTATGGAACGAAAAACTAATCTAATCTCTTCCTTCATTAACAATACGACACGCCACAGCACATGCACTACTAACGACAAAAACTAAACAAATTCATTTAAGTTGTTAATATTTGCAGCAATTTCTCCTCAGTTTCTACATCAATTACGCTTTATCATATAGATACGAAAAATTCCGTCCTTTACAATTAAGTTTATTCGTGTGTACCAAACATGTCTCGCCTATTCATGCTAGGCATCTTCAACGATATTCATTTTAGGTCTGTCATGGATCCATTTGTTATTCTCTATGTATTAATGTACACAGTACATGTTTCTTCCAGTTCATATGTCACATTTAAACATTCCTCTGTACACAACCTATGCTGTAGCATTCTCCACATGGTCTTGTTAACACACATTAGGGCTGACTGACGGATCATGAGACCTATCGAAGGTAAGAGTAGAGTGGGATGTTAGTGTGGGGTAGTAGGAGGGTGGGTGGTGGGACGCTGTGTGTGGGTGTGCGTGCTCCAATTTTTTTTGTTAACTGCGAATTAGGCTCAATGTTGTCCCTATGCTATTGCTCTTTTGGTCATGGAGCATATTTTCAATTTTATTTATGCTCTTCCGTATGATAATTGATATTTAATTGAAAATTGATGCCGGCCGCTGTGGCCGAGCGGTCCTAGGCGCTTCCGTCCGGAACCGCGCTGCTGCTACGGTCGCAGGTTCGAATCCTGCCTCGGGCATGGCTGTGTGTGATGTCCTTAGGTTAGTTAGGTTTAAGTAGTTCTAAGTCTAGGGGACTGATGACCTCATATGTCAAGTCCCATAGAGCTTAGAGCCATTTGAAAGCTGATATTTGACATAGTCATTTTTTCAATTATCTTAGTACAAGCAGTATGCAACCTTTCGCGATGCGTCCTTAACAAAAGAACTCATCCCCTGTTATCTCATCCGACGAGCTCTAACGAACGCCTCCCTGTCCAGTGTATACACATTTAGTAACACTTTCATTGCATTCCGAGGATACGTTAGGCAGTCAGAATTTTAAATTGCTTCAATTGTCGTATCAGGTGGGATGAGGCACGATTTAAGACACTGAATTCGTTTGAGGAACGAATGTTCGTCCGTTCTTATTTTTCCTTTGGCTTTGCTTAATCTTTGTAGGCGAATGCTCGGATAGTGCCTTCAACAATCCTACGTGCGATTTCTTCCCTCATCCATAGCAAAACATCTCTATATTGGAGATATATTAAACCATAATCTTCTGCAAGCAATTGTAGCTAACCATCACTGGCATCGAATGCGAAGAAGTTTCTTTAGACTGCTGTAAGGTTCATGGATGACAATGTGCTTAATACAGCATAGACATACAACGTATAACATCACGAGGAACATTAACCGCTTGTCTTTGGAGAGGAAGTGTCCCTAATTTCCTGATTTTATGTTGATTTGCTATAAGCAGGCCAGCCTGTCTGGACTGCATGTACCCTCCACAGGACTTTAGTGTTTGCGTTTGATATGAAAATACTTACTAGTCTCATCTATTGCTTCCTTACGCACATTCAGAATGCTGAGAATGGTATAAGGTGCGTCAGATCCAAGCGAGATAGATGAAAAAACAGTAGGTAAACTCTTAATTATTTCAAAAGTAATCGTCATAATTATTAACACATTTATCCCACTGCAAAGAAAGACGGTCAAAGCCAGCAAGGAAAAATGTTTACCTTCGGAGGAATGATTGTACCCGAGAGTCCAACTCTTCGCCCGAAGGAAATCTACGTCACGAATGTCTTTCTTCAGGGCTCTAAGTATATGGAAATCAGATGGGTAGAGATAGCGACCGCAAGGAGGAAATGTAAGCGCTTTCCAGTGAAACTTGTCCACCACAAGTTGCCAAGGTTGTTGCTACTACGTTGCAGAAGTTTCGATGGAAAGCCCTTGCACATCCTTCATACAGTCCCGGTCTCTCCCCATGCGATTCCTATACTTTTGTAGCCCTGAAGAAAGGCATTCATGGCTATCGATTTGCTTTGGACGAAGAGGTGGACGCCTAGGTAGAATCATGGTTACATAGGCAACCGCAAACATGTTTTTATGAAGTCAGTGAGCGTCTTCTTTCACAAAGGGATAAATGCATTGTATCATGCTGTGCCTATTGGTTTTATTGTTGCAATAAGAGAACTTCCCTCATTTACAAAACAGAATCATTCTAGTTTGGATAACAGCCAACTACGGAAGCCAGTACAACGAGCGTTCGCCTCGAACTGTCTAGAGGTGGTTTATTTGATTACCAGCTCTTGACAATGTGACACGGACTGAACAAACAAATACCCTCACCGGCCGACTTACATTAGGCCACAAACGATACCAGATCATAAAGATAATTAAAGAAAGATTCTGCTGATACACCGATCAGGAAGTATAGCTAAGTTTTCGCAGAATGTTCACGGCTTGACAAGTTATGATAAGGCTTGTCAGTCTCCAGCACACTTCGTGTCTGTTTTCCTTTAACCGTCCATCTGTGTGCTGCACGGAGTAGCTATAGTGCGTAGCTCAGTGTCCCAAAGCCTTCGGAAATGAAATACTCCATTCGTCTGTCACCCACCATTACACTCCATTGTAATTCCTTGCGTTTATGTTGATTTGCCATAAGCGACCTAGGCTGTCTCTGACGACTACGTAATTTCTTGTCTATTGTCATATCTTGAGACCAGAACGGATAGACGCACGCGTTAGCACGCCACTTCCGGGATTTAGGGAGACGCGTCGGCCCCGGACGGAATCCGCTCGTGGCGTGGGAGGGAGGGGGGGGGGGAGAGTGGTGACGGGAAGGGCATAAGGGCATCCGGCCATCTTCTACAGCTAACAATGCCATGCCGACCCTGCAAAGAAATGCGATAAGGCCAGGAAAAAGAAAGACTGGCATTTTGGAAATGTAGCAGCAAAAGCACATAGTTTTTGGTCGAGCAGCTGATGTTTCCTACGGAAGTTCTATAACAACTCAAGTCTATTGAGTGAGATGCTCATAATAATAGAAACGGTATTAATATTACCATAGTATGTGTTAAGACACCTATATGTAGCTCCAGGAGAAAGTGCAGCTTTTTTCTAGAGAAACAAGGCCTCAAATATTCATATACGATTTCGCGTCAAACTCTGCCGGATAATACCAGAGACCAGTCGAGCAATGTGCTCAGTAGTTACGGCTGAATATTTAAAGGCAAGACCACACAGTACATAGTTATAAATTTTGTTTTTAAATAATAATATATTTTCAGCAATACAAATATTCTTACCTTTATCAGTATCCATTCATATTCACCTTTACATTGAACTCAGACTCATTCTGAGGTTTTGTCTCATTTATTTCTTGACGAAATAAATTTGTATTTTTATCATAAACTTTAATGACACTGATGAATGTAAGAGAAGCTACAACTGTCCCTGAAATATTTCATCAACTTCCCGTTTCTGCGCAATAATGCCCCACATGATCATACATAACACGTAGACTTCGTCGTTTTGCTGTAACACGCGCGAAAGATGCTTGCAGTCATTTCTTAATAAGCACTGCTTTTTCTTGTACCTGTCGCTGTGGTCATCAGTTTTAACTTAGTACAGAAACGTAAGTGGTCGAACGTTCTTCCCGGAAGTCATGCCTCATCATAAACTAAGACAACTACAGTAGGCAAAAATCGCCCAAGTCCAGATAGCAAGTGAAGATTACCGAAACAATTCCGCAGGCGCGAGAGATACACGTACCCAGTTGGCGACAGACCAACATTTTCCTAAATACTGAGTAGGAAACTACAGATATGTTAGTAAGAACTTCCAAACGACTCACAAGTTATCAGGATTCGTCCGCCAATCATTTTTCTTGGTGTGCCTTGCCATTTTACACCCATTCATATGCAGCCATCAAAGATCCTGCTCGAGGCTTGCAAGGAATTTGGGGACTTGACGGGAAGTTAGTCAACAAATTCAGAAGTTACGAGGAGCTGAAGAGTGTTAATTATTCAACACAGTGATTTCAGGACTGATCGTGAAGCAGGAAAGGAGCAACATAAACAGAGATTCAAATGACAACCACTGATGAAGGACATCATATTACATATCCACATTGGAAACAATTATTGAATCTTACCGTTAAGTCACGTAAAACTATAAGTTTGAGAAAATACGTTGCATTGTGCAAATTAATTACCTCAATTTTATCAACTTCTGTCAGTATTACTTTCGTGACTGTATTACTTTGGTAAAATAAAGAAACAAACCACCTTCACACATTAACTATTTATGACTAAAGGTGTTTTTTTTGTTTATTTTACGAAACTAATGAATTGAATACTCACCAAAACACTCCAGTTTGTGTAGTAACAAGGCAAATGCAAAACCAAAAACAAGATGTGATAATTTCATACACACTGTTTAATAACAAAAAACGTTTTGTTGTCAAATATCGCGATTACATCACTTCTGTGTAATGTGCAAAATATATTATATTAGGTGCATTCAAAAAGAAACGAGCTGGAGGCTATAAAATGAAGATCGTTGAAAGCATCGCGTACGGATGAAGGCACGGTGTCTGTAAGAGCGCTCCGGCCCCAAACTCGTAACTACAGGGACACAAGCGCACATGTACGCCACGACAGCACTCAGTCGTGCAGAAAACGGTGAAATGGCGGCTTCAAAAGAAGAGCAAAGGGGTACGGCGCGTTCTCTGCGAAATTTTTGTGAGTGCAGTTTGGGGACTTGTATGAATTTCGTGAATTAATTTCTGGAACTAAAAAAAAAAGTCCAGTGTGAAGTCTGAGTATTGGACATAGGATTTCACGGACTGACTTGGAACTTGTTTATGCAAGTCCTTGAAAATGTGAGTTCTGGCGAGTCTGTTTGGTACATTTAATTATTTTGAGGTATTGTCGGATTGTGGTTCCGGGGTTAACTGTTACCTCCTCAAGGTGAACGCCACTAACGCCATTTAGTGACTTAGTACTTCCAACCTATATTAAATATGTAATGAAATAAAATATGAACTCAATGAATCTAGGTCTTCTACACTAGTGGCCATGAAAATCGCTACACCAAGAAGAAACGCAGATGATAAACGGGTACTCATTGGACTAATATATTATACTAGAACTGACATGTCATTACATTTGCACGAAATTTGGGTGCATAGATCCTGAGAATTCAGTACCAAGAACAACCACCTCTGGCCGTAATACCGGCCTTCATACGCCTGGGCATTGAGTCAAACACAGCTTGGATGGCGTGTTCAGGTACAACTGCCCATGCAGCTTCAACACGATACCACAGTTCTACAAGAGTAATGAATGGCGTATTGTGACGAGCCAGTTGCTCGGCCACCATTGCCCAGACGTTTTCAATTGGTGAGAGATCTGGAGAATGTGCTGGCCAGAGCAGCAGCCGAAAATGTTCTGTATCCAGAAAGGCCCGAACAGGACCTGCAACATGCAGTCGCGCATTATCTTGCTGATATGTATGGTTTCGCAGTGATCGAATGAAGGGTAGAACCACAGGTCGTGACACATCTTAAATGTAACGTCCACTGTTCAAAGTGCCGTCAATGCGAATAAGAGGTGACCGAGACGTGTAACCAATGGCACTCCATACCATCACGCCGGTTAGTATGACGATGACGAATACACGCTTCCAATGTGCGTTCAAAGCAATGTCGCCAAACACGGATATAACCATCATGATGCTATAAACAGAACCTGGATTCATCCGAAAAATTGACGTTTTGCCATTCGTGCACCCAGGTTCGTCGTTCAGTACACCTTTCGCAGGCGCTCCTGTCTGTGATGCAGCGTCAAGGGTAACCGCAGTCATGGTCTCAGAGCTGATAGTCCATGCTGCTGCAAACGTCGTCGAACTGTTTGTGCAGATGGTTGTCGTCTTACAAACGTCCCCATCTGTTGACTCAGGGATCGAGACGTGGCTGCACGATCCGTTACAGCCATGTGGATAAGATGCCTGTCATCTCAACTGCTAGTGATACGAGGCCGTTGGGATACAGCACGGCGTTCCGTATTACCCTCCTGAATACACCGATTCCATATTCTGTTAAGTCATTGGATCTCGACCAACGCGAGCAGCAATGTCGCGATACGATAAACCGCAATCGCGATAGGATACATTCCGACCTTTATCAAGGTCGGAAACGTGATGGTACGCATTTCTCCTCCTTACACGAGGCATCACAACAACGTTTCATCAGGCAACGCCGGTCAACTGCTGTTTGTGTATGAGAAATCGGTTGGAAACTTTCCTCATGTCAGCACGTTGTAGGTGTCGCCACCGGCGCCAACCTTGTGTGAATGCTCTGAAAAGCTAATCATTTGCATATCACAGCATCTTCTTCCTGTCGGTTAAATTTCTTGTCTGTAGCACGTCATCTCCGTGGAGTAGCAATTTTAATGGCCAGTAGTGTATTATCTCAAATTATTAGTAGTTCCGCGAATGCATGCTTGCTTTATAACAAACTGCATTATAATTTCTGTATTAATTAGTACTGGGGATGCAATGTAAAGATACGTGATCATCCCCTTTGATATATTCGAGCTAATTTAGAATACACGTTGTTCGTCCCGTTGATAGTTAACTACTGCTATGTATTGTATCTGACATAAGATTAAAATTATCAGGATAGACAGTAGAAGTGAACTTGCAACCACATGTATAAAGTCCATGGTCAATGGCCTGTCAAACAGCACGTTCGCAAAAAGAATGCACATGACTCTGAACAGGTAGTATATCGAACTTCCAGTTACCATAATTCTGGGTTTTACACTACTAGGCATTAAAATCGCTACACGACGAAGATGACGGGCTACAGAGATGAAATTTAACCGACAGGAAGAAGATGCTGTGATATGCAAATCATTAACTTTTCAGAGCATTCACACAAGTTGACCGGCGTTGCCTGATGAAACGTTGTTGTGATGCCTCGTGTAAGGAGGAGAAATGCGTACCATCACGTATCCGACTTTGATAGATGTCGGATTGTAGCCTATCGCGATTGCGGTTTATCGTATCGCGACGTTGCTGCTCGCATTTTTCGAGATCCAATGACTGTTAGCTGAATATGGAATCGGTGGGTTCAGGAGGGTAATACGGAACGCCGTGCTGGATCCCAACGGTCTCTTAACACTAGCAGTCGAGATGACAGGTATCTTATCCGCATGGCTGTAACGGATCGTGCAGCCACGTCTCGATCCCTGAGTCAACAGATGGGGACGTTTGCAAGACAAAAACCATTAGCACGAACAGTTCGACGTCGTTTGCAGCAGCATGGACTATCACCTCGGAGACCATGGCTGCGGTTACCCTTGACGCTGCATCACAGACAGGAGCGCCTGCGATGGTGTACTCAACGACGAACCTGGGTGCACGAATGGCAAAACGTCATTTTTTCGGATGAATCCAGGTTCTGGTTACAGCTTCATGATGTTCGCATCCGTGTTTGGCGACATCGCGGTGAACGCACATTGGAAGCGTGAATTCGTCATCGCCATACTGGCGTACTACCCGGAGTGATGGTATTGGGTGCCATTCAAATGGTTCAAATGGCTCTGAGCACTATGGGACTTAACATCTATGGTCATCAGTCCCATAGAACTTAGAACTAGTTAAACCTAACTAACCTAAGGACAACACACAACACCCAGTCATCACGAGGCAGAGAAAATCCCTGACCCCGCCGGGAATCGAACCCGGGAACACGGGCGCGGGAAGCGAGAACGCTACCGCACGACCACGAGCTGCGGACGGGGTGGCATTGGTTACACGTCTCGGTCACCTCTTGTTCGCATTGACGGCACTTTGTACAGTGGACGTTACATTTCAGACGTGTTACGACCCGTGGCTCTACCCTTCATTCGATCCCTGTGAAACCCTACATTTGAGCAGGATAATGCACGACCGCATGTTGCAGGTCCTGTACGGGACTTTCTGGATACAGAAAATGTTCGACTGCTGCCCTGGCCAGCACATTCTCCAGATCTCTCACCAATTGAAAACTTCTGGTCAATGGTGGCCGAGCAACTGGCTCGTCACGATACGCCAGTCACTACTCTTGATGAACTGTGGTATCGTGTTGAAGCTGCATGGGCAGCTGTACCTGAACACGCCATCCAAGCTCTGTTTGACTCCATGCCCAGCACCATCAAGGGCGTTATTACGGCCAGAGTTGGTTGTTCTGGGTACTGATTTCTCAGGAGCTATGCACCCAAATTGCGTGATAATGTAATCACATGTCAGTTCTAGCATAATATATTTGTCCAATGAATACCCGTTTATCATTTTAATGGCCAGTAGTGTAGTTAGCTAGGTGATGGACCATCGATAAAGATAATTTTAAATGTAAAACCCTACGTTCTGTTTTCGGCTATTGAGGGAGAATGGGCAGCCATTCCTCGGCAGATATACAGACACCTCATTGAAAGTGTCCCCCTTAGTAAAGACTAAGGGAGAACACATCCCGTATCATGTCCACTAATGTGTGTGGAGATACTTTTGATCGGATAGTGTACATAAGCAAAACGGAAAACATGCGTCTGCTGCGGAAAGAAAGTGATAAATCAACTAAATGCTTTTCTGAGTACGCTTATGAATTACGCTACTGCACTTGCTGCGAGTTTCTCACTTACTTTCATGTTTTCCTCTTGCCTTTTTGAAGCGTATTTTTAGGTTTTCACTCTAAGAGTACAGAATCACAGTAACAATGTATCCCTAAATTGCATTTGGAGACATCTTGACGCACCAGAGCAGTGTGTACCGCATGTCATTATGTAAATTACAAAGGACTAATTTGACTTGGACAACAGTTTCACATTTCTTACGTACCCACCTCCGACATCGAACAGGGATGAGAGGAAAAAATCTAAATATCGACAACGGCACGTGCGGTAGCGTTCTCGCTTCCCACGCCCGGGTTCCCGGGTTCGATTCCCGGCGTGGTCAGGGATTTTCTCTGCCTCGTGATGGCTGGGTGTTGTGTGCTGTCCTTAGGTTAGTTAGGTTTAAGTAGTTCTAAGTTCTAGGGGACTTATAACCACAGCAGTTGAGTCCCATAGTGCTCAGAGCCATTTGAATCATTCGACAACGGCAGTTGCAAAATAAGCTACAACAGGTAGTGTGGCGATGGTAGCTGAGGTGAAATCTAAGTGGATCGGAAAATTACTGCCACACAGCTTAAACTTATGTTTCAGCAGAGTATTGTTTTCTATATTGCCGGTGATTAATTTCATTAAAAAAGGAAAATACACATTTTCGCACCAGGCATCTACAGCACAAATCGATTTCGGGATTCCCGACCACGCATTAGTGGTGAATCATCTCCACAGCGGCCTACCCCCTGTGTCGTGTGACAGCACGCCATCAACGATCACTCCTGCACGCACAGTGAAAAAGTAGACAGTGGAGGTTATGTACTTAATCAATGAGAACCGTGCGACGCATGTGTCACTTCTGTTTTCTGGATTGCAGTCCACTCTGTCTGAAACTACATTTCGCCTCTAGCCTTTGACCATTGTTCATTTCAAAATTTGTTTTATCGTTTGTTGTTACTGAGGTATAGTCCATTCACTGTGTGTTGCTGTGTCTGTATCTATATGATATACACTCGACAAGCCACTGTACAGTGGTGGCGGAGGCTACTTCGTGGCAATATTATCGATTTATATCCTGCTCCACTCGCGTGCTGAGCGAAGGTAAAACGACAGTCTATACGCCTCTGCATTCTATATCTTATTCTCACGATTCCTACGAGGGATATAAAATGGTGGCAACGTATTTGTCTTAATCTTCCTCGAATATCGCTTCTCTAAAATCTGTTACACTTTCCTATAGCCTGTTACGATCCTAGCAGCGTGTCTGAGAATGCTGTGATGCCTACTTTGTAATGACAACAAACACTGGGACAATACTCTAAAATTTGTCGCATTAGCGTCTCGTATGCGATTTACAATACAGATACACTGCATTTTCTCGAAATGCTTCCAGCAAATCAGTCTTCGTTTGTGATTGAACACGTTCGTTCCATTTCATACCGCTTTTAGTCTTGCCATTTAATACCGTCACGTTCCTAAGATCGTCCAACGACGAAACTTTTCTACAGGCAACTGCGCCGTCGAACAAACTGTTAGTGCTGTTGACCATACATGATAAATAATCAAAATATCCACGGGTGTACTGCCGGTCTACAGTGTCCAACGGGCACAATATTTCGGCGATCATACATGTCGCCATCATCAGGTGAACTGACGGACTGAGCTCCTGTGAACGTGCCGTCAAGGAGATCCGTACGCTATGGCTGCTCAGGGGGAACTGGGTTCGGTCGCGGCGGCGGCCGATTTAAATACCCTCCGCCCGCGGCGCGCTCACTCCGCCGTCCGCGCCCCGCGCCACGGTCGCGCGGTGGAACAGATTGCGACGGCGTATGAGATGACGTCAGTGTGATGGCTCTGTCCGCCGTGGTCGTCACAACTATACATTTGCTCGATTTACTCTTGATTAACCCAATCGCTGGTTCCCAAGCCTTGCTAAGATTATAGCCACAGTCACGGTTTATGAGGTCGTCATTGGTGCGAATTTCGATGGCCTCTCTAACAACGCTGTCCCAGTATCTCGACGTCTGTACCAGAATCCTCGTGCGTTCATACTCCATAGCGTGATTTTCCGACAAACAATGTTCAGCGACCGCCGACTTGCTCGGATACATCAGTCGAGTGTGCCTCTGGTGTTCACGGCATCGAGGATCGATGATGGCGACATGTATGATCGCAGAAATATTGTGCCCGTTGGACACTGTAGACCGGCAGTACACCCGTGGATATTTTGATTATCAAATACGCCGGGAGAAACTCATGAATCACATACATGATAAATAGTTTGCGTATATTGAAAACACTATAGGATGTACTACGTTTTCTCGGGTCAAATGTTATTTTCGTTACTACTGAATATTCGCCTTTCAGAACAACTTAATGGGTCGCAGTACACTTGTGTGCAGATGAATTTTGGACCCTACGTAGCAGTATAGTGCGAAAGATAACTGAAAGAAATATGCAATGAAACGAACAGAAAATACACTTTTATTCAGAGACAATAATTACACTGAAGCCACCGGGATTCATGATGGTCCCCTCAACATTACAAAAAGCCGGAACATGACTATTGTGTGCGTAATTACTACGGACGGCAATCCATACTCTGCAACAAACTTTCATGCTGGCTTCAAGGTTGGTAAGAAGTTCTTGTGATAGAGCGTTCCATTCACCCACCAGCGCGATTCATTTCTGCTAGATGGTCGTTACTACATGTGGACGTGCTGCAATACGTCCCTCCAACGCGTTTATTGTCAGTAAATGTTACCTAGTTATTGAGTTAAAATTTTAAGAATTTGAAATATTTTCAGTCTACATTATCTACTTAATTATTTATTTAATATTTAGATCTGAAGTTGATCATTAAATGTGACTGAAATTAGTTACCAAATGTGACTGATTGCAAGTTGCAACTGAGACTGTTCCAACAAACATTTTAAAAAAATATGCAGTTGCGGCATCTCTAATGACAATATGACATCCGTTATTATAACCTTTTGCATGTTGTTAAGTGAAGTTGGCTGAGTATTTTGACATATGGAAGCAGTGGTATCCAACAGCCAGTTATAGAATAATGCTGATGTCACTGGCGTGTAGTACATAACGGGTTCCGATAAACTGCGAAGACAATAACTTACGTATTAGTGTCTCACATTAAATGTTACAACGCTGACAACGAAACGCCAATAGAAAACAGGCAATCCACAGTGATCGATATGTACAGTTTCTTTACAGTTTCCATTCAAAACGTCTACGTGCACGATCCTAGCGAACCGTCATGGACCTCTGCACACTACGTTTCGTTCCAGCACACCACTGCACTTCTACAGCCGCTGCAATTCTAGCCATCGCTTTAATGGAAGTATCGACTGGAATTACGCAAGCTAACGTCTCCATTCCAACACAGGCGTACAGATGATCTGTGTCGTATCTGGTGATCGAGTTGATCATGAAGTAGGACGACGTCGATTAATTTATGTTCATTCAAACTAGGCATCAATGCGATCTTCTGGAAAGATATTTTGTAAATAAATTTAAACTAACTCGAGTTAAAAAATTTATGTTTTAACTCGAGTTTTATATTTTTCAATCAGTGACTCATGTGTATAACGAACTGTTGACCAATCATAAAACTGTTTTTGAGAACTAATTTATATAAGATTGATAGCTCTATTACTGGTTGCCGGCCGCCGTGGTCTAGCGGTTCTAGGCGCGCAGTCCGGAACCGCGTGACCGCTCCGGTCGCAGGTTCGAATCCTGCCTCGGGCATGGATGTCTGTGATGTCCTTAGGTTAGTTAGGTTTAAGTAGTTCTAAGTTCTATGAGACTGATGACCTCGGATGTTAAGTCCCATAGTGCTCAGAGCCATTTGAACCATCTATTACTGGTTACAGAATTTAGGATGGTAAACCAACATGATGGACTAAGTGGTGTATAATCCAATAAAATTGTAAGATGAAAGCAACAGAACGTGAGCGAACGTTGTCTTTTGGCGAGTACTTTCGTATTGGCCACATACTCGCACTTGCATTCTTTGGACAGGCAAATCGGCTCTGTAACTGCGTGTTAAGCAACGTTCTGTCGCGCATTGGAAGCCTCCAGAATAACGCATTTTCGAGCTGTACTATAGACGTAGCTAGGGTCGCGAACCCCGTTGCAAATACAATAATGACGGCTGGATGCACAAGTAGTATTATTCACTGATTTAAATCGCTGAAACTCCGTTATTTTGCAAGGAACGTTACCGCTTGATGTTCCAGTGTGTGCAGTTAAAAGCAAGTGCCCAGGTACCTTATCTTGAGGAGTAATCACGGTGCATTGTAACTTTGGGCCTCATACGACGAATGTGACGGCGTAAACTGTTGGACAAGTTCCAGCGGAAAGCATCCATTTCCCATAACGCAGTCGCAACCTCCCGTCGTAGCATTAACACGTATTTGACATTCCAAAGAAGGCGAGATAAGGTCGACAGCTAGCTGCGGACGAGACCTTCTGGAAATCCATAGGACATTCTCATCCATTTTATGAATCTGACACCTGCACGCATGTTCAGCAACGGGGCTAGTGTCGTATTGCTGAATTTGCTTTATATATTTAGCAACTAAAAGTACGCCTCGGTATGTGTATATCTGTATCTTTTGCCCCGATGAAACAAATGAAAGCCGGCCGGGGTGGCCGATCGGTTCTAGGCGCTACAGTCTGGAACCGCGCGACCGCTACGGTCGCAGGTTCGAATCCTGCCTTGGGCATGGATCTGTGTGACGGAATTCGAAAGTAAAATTCTATGTACCGACTTGACAGAAAATCCTAGGAAGTTCTGGTCTTACGTTAAATCAGTAAGTGGCTCGAAACAGCATATCCAGACACTCCGGGATGATGATGGCATTGAAACAGAGGATGACACGCGTAAAGCTGAAATACTAAACACCTTTTTCCAAAGCTGTTTCACAGAGGAAGACCGCACTGCAGTTCCTTCTCTAAATCCTCGCACAAACGAAAAAAAGGCTGACATCGAAATAAGTGTCCAAGGAATAGAAAAGCAACTGGAATCACTCAACAGAGGAAAGTCCACTGGACCTGACGGGATACCAATTCGACTCTACACAGAGTACGCGAAAGAACTTGCCCCCCTTCTAACAGCCGTGTACCGCAAGTCTATAGAGGAACGGAGGGTTCCAAATGATTGGAAAAGAACACAGGTAGTCCCAGTCTTCAAGAAGGGTCGTCGAGCAGATGCGCAAAACTATAGACCTATATCTCTGACGTCGATCTGTTGTAGAATTTTAGAACATGGTTTTTGCTCGAGTATCATGTCGTTTTTGGAAAACCCAGAATCTACTCTGTAGGAATCAACATGGATTCCGTAAACAGCGATCGTGTGAGACCCAACTCGCTTTATTTGTTCACGAGACCCAGAAAATATTAGATACTGGCTCCGAGGTAGATGCTATTTTTCTTGACTTCCGGCAGGCGTTCGATACAGTTCCGCACTGTCGCTTGATAAACAAAGTAAGAGCCTACGGAATATCAGACCAGCTGTGTGGCTGGATTGAAGAGTTCGTAGCAAACAGAACACAGCATGTTGTTATCAATGGAGAGACGTCTACAGACGTTAAAGTAACCTCTGGCGTGCCACAGGGGAGTGTTATGGGACCTTTGCTTTTCACAATATATATAAATGACCTAGTAGATAGTGTCGGAAGTTCCATGCGGCTTTTCGCGGATGATGCTGTAGTATACAGAGAAGTTGCAGCATTAGAAAATTGTAGTGAAATGCAGGAAGATCTGCAGCGGATAGGCACTTGGTGCAGGGAGTGCCAACTGTCCCTTAACATAGACAAATGTAATGTATTGCGAATACACAGAAAGAAGGATCCTTTATTGTATGATTATATGATAGCGGAACAAACACTGGTAGCAGTTAGTTCTGTAAAATATCTGGGAGTATGCGTGCGGAACGATTTGAAGTGGAATGATCATATAAAATTAATTGTTGGTAAGGCGGGTACCAGGTTGAGATTCATTGGGAGAGTGCTTAGAAAATGTAGTCCATCAACAAAGGAGGTGGCTTACAAAACACTCGTTCGACCTATACTTGAGTATTGCTCATCAGTGTGGGATCCGTACCAGATCGGGTTGACGGAGGAGATAGAGAAGATCCAAAGAATAGCGGCGCGTTTCGTCACAGGGTTATTTGGTATGCGTGATAGCGTTATGGAGATGTTTAGCAAATTCAAGTGGCAGACTCTGCAAGAGAGGCGCTCTGCATCGCGGTGTAGCTTGCTGTTCAGGTTTCGAGAGGGTGCGTTTCTGGATGAGGTATCGAATATATTGCTTCCCCCTACTTATACCTCTCGAGGAGATCACGAATGTAAAATTAGAGAGATTAGAGCGCGCACGGAGGCTTTCAGACAGTCGTTCTTCCCGCGAACCATACGCGGCTGGAACAGGAAAGGGAGGTAATGACAGTGGCACGTAGGGTGCCCTCCGCCACACACCGTTGGGTGGCTTGCGGAGTATAAATGTAGATGTAAATGTAGATGTAGATGTCCTTAGGTTTAAGTAGTTCTAAGTTCTAGGGAACAGATGACCACAGCAGTTAAGTCCCATAGTGCTCAGAGCCAAATAAATGAAAGTTTATCGTGTTAGACCTTTCCCGCTAGACTGTTCCTTGCATGAAAACGTCGAGACCTCTCCAGTCATTTATAGTCATGTTGCATGTTGGCGTTTATTCCATGTTCTTCGGTCCACGGTTGTTTACGTCTATCTCTTTCGTTTGACAGCACTATTGGGGAAGTTGCAGCATTAGAAAATTGTAGTGAAATGCAGGAAGATCTACAGCGGATAGGCACTTGGTGCAGGGAGTGGCAACTGACCCTTAACATAGACAAATGTAATGTATTGCGAATACATAGAAAGAAGGACCCTTTATTATATGATTATATGATAGCGGAACAAACACTGGTAGCAGTTACTTCTGTAAAATATCCGGGAGTATGCATACGGAACGATTTGAAGTGGAATGATCATATAAAATCAATTGTTGGTAAGGCGGGTACCAGGTTGAGATTCTTTGGGAGAGTCCTTAGAAAATGTAGTCCATCAACAAAGGAGGTGGCTTACAAAACACTCGTTCGACCTATACTTGAGTATTGCTCATCAGTGTGGGATCCGTACCAGATCGGGTTGACGGAGGAGATAGAGAAGATCCAAAGAAGAGCGGCGCGTTTCGTCACAGGGTTATTTGGTAACCGTGATAGCGTTACGGAGATGTTTAGCAAACTCAAGTGGCAGACTCCGCAAGAGAGGCGCTCTGCATCGCGGTGTAGCTTGCTGTCCAGGTTTCGAGAGGGTGCGTTTCTGGTTGAGGTATCGAATATATTGCTTCCCCCTACTTATACCTCCCGAGGAGATCACTAATGTAAAATTAGAGAGATTCGAGCGCGCACGGTGGCTTTCCGACAGTCGTTCTTCCCGCGAACCATACGCGACTGGAACAGAAAAGGGAGGTAATGACAGTGGCACGTAAAGTGCCCTCCGCCACACACCGCTGGGTGACTTGCGGAGTATAAATGTAGATGTAGATTGGGTGGTGGTCAAGAAGATTCACTGTCCATTAATAGTAGTGGACTGCAATGGGCAGCGTATATTATATTTTGCACCATCTCGTGCTGACGAAAAGGCAGAAGGGTAACTGAACAACAGCCAGAAGATTGTTTTCCTGCATCAGGTGAGCTGTCGATCTGGTATTACACGAATCGCGACTCAGCAGTCCAGGCAGCTTTTCGTACAAGCTTCCAAAGTTTAATGGAGCTATTCTAAGTGCCCTGTGAAACACAGCCGATATACTAGTATGGCACTGCGCTTTTAGTGAGCCACACGCGACGTGCCAAAATCTGAGTGGCGGATGTCGTCTAAAAAATTGTCCCCCAACCTTATTTACTGATCAACGGTAAGTGACGACAGATACGTTAAATGTTGTAGTGGTTTTCTTTTGATTACTTGACGTGAAAGTTTGTACAAAATAGTTGCAGATGAAAGGAAAGCACAAGCTCGAAGCTGACCGATGCACACTGAAAGCTTCACCGATGGTCATCTAATATAAATAACCAATAGTAACACTGTTCGTTGAATTTTAATGGTTTCTGAGCCTTTAGTTCGGGTTTAACGGTAGTTGCATAATGCAGTTGCTTGAAGCAAGTTACCTTAGAGATTCCTGCGAGAGCAGTTGACTGTATAGTTGGCACCAGATGGGTAAGTCGACTTCAGACAACGGTTTAGAAGTCAAAACGTAAAGGCTGTCCGGCCACCCTAAAGCGTTTTGACTCTATTGCTTATACTACGAGGTTCCAGCGCGTAATAAAAAAAATGCAGCACCCCCGAGGACTGTCATTTTATTGACAAGTGATGTGACCGGTAGTTTCTCACTGTAGGAGTATATGATAACAAACCCGAACCAAATGGAACACACATGTCAAGTAAAAGGTTCCCAAACAGTCGCGTTAATACACAGTAACCCCCCCACCCCCCCACTGGTGGCAACGCAGGAGTGTATTCTCACATGCAAATGATCATAAAGGTGACGAATGGCATCCTGCAATAGATGGTCCCAAGCATCTTGAGCCTTTTCTTACAAGCTGTCAATGGTTCTTGCAGGCTCTGGAGAACGAGTAAGTTTCTGCTACGAGGAATCTGGCGATTTTGCTGGTCACGGAAGTTGTTTTACACGACGAAGAGGACGTTGCGTCATACCAGCCGTATGTGGACGTGCACTGTCCTGCTCAAAAAGCAAAACATCTCCCTGTAGAAGAATGGTAGTAGCACGAGGACAAAAGCCTGTGCAATGTAGCGGGCGCTGGTTATTTCACCTTGCAGGAACACCAAATGTGACCGCGAGCTGTAACTGATTATCCCCCACTCCACGAAGCCTGGGATGGGACCTGTGTGTCGAAGGCGAATGCACTCCGGGACAGGCAGCTCAGCAGGTCTACGAGTAGGTCCATCTCTGGCACACATACAGAACCTACTCTCATCACTTATAACAACAGAGCGTCATTCCACCATCCAGTTGACTCTTTCATGACACCAGAGTAGCCATGCTAGGTGGTGTAATGGTGTAAGTGGTAACCTGGCCAGAGGCATACGTGATCGTACTCCTACTACAAATCAGACAGTTGCCAATGGTCCCTGGTGACAAAGCAGGTGCAACATACGCCCGGATTTCGTACCTGGATGATGTTCGATCAGCTACCGCTGCTCGCATAAACGCGTCGAACTTCACGTGCGCCTGTACTACGCGAACGTCCAGAGCCTGGGCTTTGTTTAAAAATTGGGACTTTGTACGGGAGCTGATGACAGTGCAGTTGAGCGCCCCACAAATCAAACAATCCGTCGAATATGTCCATCCGGCTTCCTGCAGGCCCACAAAGCGACCCTGCTCAAATGGCAGAATTTGTTCAACAGGAGTACATACTTGTCGTTGGGACACGGTTGTACCCTAGAATGAAAGTTGCAAACTCTGTTCACTTCTAAACTCAGCGCAGTTACTGCCTGGAGAGTTAAAACGGAGGGTGCACAGAGAGTTCAAAATGGTTCAAATGGCTCTGAGCACTATGGGACTTAACTTCTGAGGTCATCAGTCCCCCAGAACTTAGAACTACTTTAACCTAACTAACCTAAGGGTATCACACACAGCCATGCCCGAGGCAGGATTCGAACCTGCGACCATAGTGGTCGCGCGGTTCCAGACTGTAGCGCCTAGAACCGCTCGGCCACTCCGGCCGGCGCACAGAGTCCTCCTGAGCGCCATATGATTGCCGATGACCGTGACAAATCAATTACTACCACTACCGCCCTCAGTATGCACATACTAAACCCACTGAAAACAGTCCTTGAGGACGTTGGATTTTTTCTAGCAGTATATATACTATTCATTTACGAAGTTTTAGTTGGACTGAATTCGAGCCGGCCGCTGTGGCTGAGCGGTTCTAGGCGCTTCAGTCTGGAACCGCGCGACCGCTACGGTCGCAGGTTCGAATCCTGCCTCGGGCACGGATGTGTGTGATGTCCTTAGGTTAGTTAGGTTTAAGTAGTTCTAAGTTCTAGGGGACTGATGACCTCAGATGTTAAGTCCCATAGTGTTCAGATCCATTTGAACTGAGTTTGATTTACTTATCCGATTAAGGGTCTGCTACTAGGAATAAACTAGTTTTAGAAGCCGCATACGGTCATAAACTGGTTATTTCATTGGTAACAAATCGAATTCAATGATTAGTGGGGTGTGGAATAGAGAACTGATCGGTTTAAGTTCCAATTAAATTTCCGTTGCAAAGTAGTTGGGCTATGCAAAACCATATCAATTGAGAGTGATTTCTGTCTTTTATTGTAAGAAGTATTTGTGGAACTGCCTTGAGTGCTCGTGTTAGACTCGAGAGCAAATATATTGTTGTAGCAGGGACTACTGTCGAACACCGGGGAGTTTAAATTGATAGCGAACAATATTTATCCCTAAACTAGAATTAGACTTGATTGAATTCTCCGTCAGTTTTGTTTGGTTATAAGGAATGATTAAAGGAACGCGTACAGCTTTAGTAGTCACTTCCTAATAAGTGAAATCTAGTTTCCATCTTAAATGCAACAACTACAGGGAGAGTTTTTAGCTACAGGCCATCGCCCGAAGTAGTGGAGATTTGCTTTAATTGTTGGCGGTGGCACTAGTGAACTTTTTTGTAGGACAAGCTAGGATTGTGCTACATTGGTGCTCGATTTTAGCACGTGTAACAAAGTGTAGTGACAATAAAACTAACCTGCCTTATCGCATTAAAATAAACTCCAGATCTATTTATTCAGTAGATAGTTGATCTATATAACACGTTACAGTTTTAAAAGAATAATCGTAGTTTAATAAAAATCGAACGCAAAAGGAAAGAGAAAGGACAAAGATAAATTATTTATTACGTACAAAAATACGATAGTTTTAACACACCTTGCAGTTAAAATAGTTAAGAAACGCTGTCAGATTCTTAAACAAGATGTTATCCGGTAAAGAAAGAAATATAAGTTGACTAAAAAAAATATAGAGTGACATTTAATAAAATCATATTTTCATGATATATCAGTGATGCATCTTAGAAAATTGAGCATTTTCATATTCATAGTATCGCTGAGTAGCGAGATGGCAGCTCTTTGTTATCTTAATTCGTGCAGTAATAAAAGAAAGAATAAGCATCCGTATTTCGTAAATTTCAATTTTAAAAAGGAAAAAATTTACTCTTGCATTATGATACCATATAGTATACGGCATTAATCGGACAGGGCTAACGTATGAATCAAAGTACATGCAATTTATAATAACCGAATCAGAAATACTAGAGCAGATTTCATTTGCAATGCAATACGCGATCTTTATCCGTATACAATCAATTCATTTTCTTTTGCTTTTTTGCGAGCCCATAAACGGCAAAATTAATAAAATTGGAGATAGGTCAGTTCTAACTCATACCTTTAGGCATTCTAGCATTGCAACACGGTACCGTCATCGAGTGTGACAGACCAGTTGTTGCTACGTATAGACTGTTTATATCCCAAACGTGTGCTGCTACGTGGGAAAATCTTGCTACTGTGTCAGGGCTTAACACGGGCCCGACACACAGCGAGGTGATGGCTGTCGATGGTAAAACTGTACGAGCAAATCACTACACTGTGGACATCCAATTAGATGTTTCAATCCGAGCCCCCCGATGTCCAGCTCTGCCTTCAAAACGTTGTTGACCCTGGGACGTAGTTTTACGTGAACCGAGATACTCACGGCAGGGTTTTGCCACGTCGGCCTCTGAAAAGTCCGTTAGTTGCGGCACTTCGAATAAAGAAAACCTCTTCCGTTTGGTTCCGGTGATTTTACGGCGATAAAATGTTTAAATAATGAGTCTGTCCGTACTGTGCGCAACTATTACCCAGATGGACAGTATTATAAACATACGCCCGGGGATATCACGGTCGCATTTCAAGTCGAACTACTTCACTCATCAAGGCGACAGAAACGATATCACTAAGACAAGGCCGCGATCTCTGATTTAATTGCACATTAGCATATCAGCATCATCACACATTCCTGCCAGGCCAGTGTATGTTCCACAATAGGATTGGACTACTACGCCACCAAAGACATTTCCACGCCTGAACCGTGACAAAGGAAAACTCAGGAGAGAAATGAAAACTCGGATACGAGTATCAGAGGACGACGATTAGAACAGACAGTGTTACAAAACGATACCGACAAAAATCGAAGGGTTGTACAGGATGTCTTTAAAAACTGAGGATAGGGACACATGCCCGGAAACATCGTCCAACAACGTTACAAGTGTCGAAGTTGTTGTGTGGGCAGAAGAGCCAACACCGTGTTACTAGTGGAGGCCGAAATGCACGCGTTTTAGCTCACGCAGGCTGGCGTGAGGAGGGAAGGACTATACTGACGTGAGGTCTGGAACATGACAAGGAATTAGAATTCAGAAAGCGGACGTAATTAGTTTGATACTTAACTTTAATCCATTAATGATGAACGTCGCTCTTCACGGTACATTAGTCAATATTTTCTGTTCAGAAGGCATAGTAACTGAGTATGGCGCCTTGCTATGTCGTAGCAAATGACATAGCTGAAGGGTATGCTAAACTGTCGTCTCTACAAATGAGAGCGTATGTTGACAGTGAACCATCGCTAGCGAAGTCGGCTGTACAACTGGGCGAGTGCTAGGGAGTCTCTCTAGACTAGAGCTGCCGTGTGGCGGCGCTCGGTCTGCAATCACTGATAGTGGCGACACGCGGGTCCGACGTATACTAACGGACCGCGGCCGATTTAAAGGCTACCACCTAGCAAGTTTGTTGTCTCCCCCACCCGCTTTTACAAGGCCCTCCAAATCCTTGAACGCCATGCGCTCCGCCTTGCCTTCCGTATCCGCCTTCCATCCCCCACACGGCTCCTGTATGAACTGATCCCCTTCCCCCCCCCCCTCCTCCAACATCTCCGCATCCTTTACATTGTCCGCAGGTTTGATCCCCCCCACCCTCTGGTTACCTCCTTCCTCTCCACCCCCCGCCCGTTGCCACGCCTCTATCGCTGTATCCCTCCATATCTCCACCTCCACCTCCACACCCTCCATCTCCTTCATCAGGGCAATTTCTAACGCCTCCCCCTCCCGGATGACGAACTTCGCCGTGACGTCCACCCTTCCTTCCAACTATAACCTGGCCTTGTTCCCCCCCCCCCCCCTCCCCAGGGCCCCCTTTTTCCTCTTCCCTCATTCTCCCAGAGCGGATTTTCCTCCTTTGCCCCCCTCCCCTGAGACCCTGCACCCCATACTTGCCTCTTTCCTTCCCACATCCCTCCCTACCTGGCCCTCTTCAGCGCGCCCCCCGCTCATCTCCCCCATCTCTTCCCCTCCCTCCCTTCTTCCGGTCTCCCTCATCTCCTTGCGCCTGGCAGATCCTCTGTTGTGATCATTGTCAGTGTGCCACGTCAGTGTTGTGTTTAGTGCTGTTTCTCCTGTGCGTCAAGAGCTGTGATTTCAATTGTGTACTGCCTTGAGGTTCGCCGTCAGTGTTTGTTATGTGCTACGCCATCTGTCGATACCTTTTATGCTCCATTCATACTGTACCTTGTGTTCTTTTAATTGTCGCAGTGTGTGCTACTTTTAAACAGTTTTTTATCTCCATTTTACAGTCACCCCATTTTTTGTCTATTGCCTTCCATGATGTTCCTCCTTTTTTTTATATCTATGTTCACCATATTCTCTCCTTTGTTATTTTTAAATGTCTTCTATTGTTTGTTCTATGTCTTTCAGCTGAAGAGCAGCACATATGCTGCTGCCAGCCCGCCCCGATGGGGAATTGAAATACAATAAAGAAAAAAAAAGTGTGGTGTCTGACACTACAGAAGTTATAGGCAAAGGCGCCTGGCGCAAGGACACCCCTTCGGCAGCAAACGTGATTTTGTACGCTGACAGGCCGCAGGCGGAACTTCTCGCAACAGACCTGTGTTGATTGTTAATCAGTGAGCGCGACTGACTGCCACTGTCGCCTGTGGAGAAGATGAAACAAGCTGCTGCGTAGATAGACATCGTCTCCAATGAATATGATTCTCTGTTGCCTCAGTGGATGACGGTTTCGGTCACTTATTTCCATCCGCAGTTTATTTTTCTCCTAAAACTCTCTAAAATCTTCAATGTTTTTCGGTATGCAGGCTGTAACACTACAGTTAAAACCACGTAATTCTCTGGAGTTTGCGGCGGTCAGTTGCGTTAAATGAACAACGGCAAAGTTTTGGAGAATTAGGTGCTTTTATTTACTTTAAAGGAAAGGAAATATGCCCGCACAGAAAGTACACGCACATAATACTCTGAAGAGCAAAGAAACTGGTACAGCTGCCTTATATCTTGTAGGGTCCCTGCGAGCACGCAAAAGTGCCGCAACACGACGTGGCATGGACTTGACTAATGTCTGAAGTAGTGCTGGAGTGCAATGACACCCTGAATCCTGCAGGGCTGTCCATAAATCCCTAAGAGTACGACGGGGTGGAGATCTCTTCTGAACAGCACGTTGCAAGGCATCCCAAATATGCTCAATAATGTTCATGTCTTGGGAGTTTGGTGGCCAATAGAAGTGTTTAAACTCGGAAGAGTGTCCTGGAGCTACTCTGTAGCAATTCTGGAGGTGTGGGGTGACACATTGTCCTGCTAGAATTGCCCATGTCCGTTGGTATGCACCATGGACATGAGCGGATGCAGGTTATCAGACAGGATGCTTACGTACGTGTCACCTGTCAGAGTCGTATCTAGACTATCAGGGGTCCTGTATCAGTCCAACTGCACATGCCCCACACCGTTACAGAGCCTCCACCAGCTTGAACAGTCCCCTGCTGACACGCAGGGTCCATGGATTCATGAGGTTGTCTCCATACCCGTACACGTACATCCGCTAGATACAATTTGAAACGAGACCAGGCAATATGCATCCAGTCATCAACAGTCGGTGTTGACGGGTCCAGGCTTGCGTAAGGCTTTGTGCCATGCAGTCATCAAGAGTACACGAGTGGGCCTTCGGTTTAGAAAGCCGATATCGATGATGTTCCGTTGAATGGGTCCCACGCTGACACTTGTTGATGGCCCAGCACTGAAATCTGCAGCAATTTGCGGAAGGATTGCACTTCTGTCACGTTGAACGATTCTCTTCAGTCGTCGTTGGTCCCGTTCTTGCAGGATCTTTTTCCGGCCGTAGCGATGTTGGAGATTTGATGTTTTACCGGATTCCTTATATTCACAGGCTGATGATGATGATGAGACCCCATGCTTCTTGACAGAGCGTAGGGGAATGATGCGGCAGACCCGCACCGCCGTACTGGGCAAGGTCCTAACGGAGGTGATTTGCCGTTGGCTTCCTCCGACCGTAATGGGGATGAATGATGATTATGATGAAGACACAACAACACCCAGTCATCTCGGAGAGGTGAAAATCCCTGACTCCGCCGGGAATCAAACCTGGGACCCCGTGCTTGGGAAGCGAGAACGCTACCGCGAGACCACGAGCTGCAGACATATTCACACTACGCCCGTGAAATAGCCGTTTGGTAAAATCCCCATTTCATCGCCAACTCGGAGATGCTGTGTCCCATCGCTCGTGCGCCGACTATAACACCACGTTCAAACTCACTTAAATCTTGGTAACTTGCTATTGTAGCAGCAGTAACCAATCTAACAAGTGCGCCAGACACTTGTCTTATATACGTGTTGCCGACCGCAGAGTCGTATTCTGCCTGTTTACGTACCTCTGTATTTGAATACGCATGCCTATACCAGTTTCTTTCGCGCCTCAGTGCAGTATTCACTGCGGTAGAAGACAGAAAACAAGTCCCAAGGAGTGAACTTTACTATTGGAATAGGTGTTCAAAACGCCTGTCTCCAGCTTTGAGCATGCCTGGCATCTGTTTACCATTGAGTGACGCATCGCTCAAAGATACGCGGCATGATGCGAAGTTCTTCACATGCTACATGTATCCTTGCAACTAAGTATTCCGCTGATTCCACTGAGTTTTCGTACACCATATTCTTCAGATGACGCAAGAAAAAGTCCAGCAGGTTGACGGTAGGCGACCGAGGCAGTCAAGTTACAGAGCCACCTCGACCAATCCAGCGATCCCCGAACATCTGTCCGATCTTGGTTCTAGCAGCTAGGCTGAAATTTGTGGATGCCCCATCATGCTGGAACCATGTAAGTTGACAGACTACAAATAAACAGCTCCTCCAGTAATTCCTACAACACTTCTCAAATGAGTGTCGCGTAGCTATCTCCTGCGAGTAGAGGAGGAAGCATGCAGCGACCAATTAAATAATCGTGTACCATGCCTGCCTATAAATTTATGGTAAACTTTTGTTGATGACCTCGTTTGTGGGCGGCGTGGGGGTTCTCCTCCACACACATATGGCAATTGTGAAGGTTCCCTCCTCATGCACGACCCTCCTACTTCGTTGGCCAGACAAACTTGAGGAATTAATCAACTCGGAGCTTAAAATGAAATACCACAAATCTGCTAGCGCAAATGGACTTTAAAAAAGGGTTATTGCAAATACACTTTCGAGTAAAGCTAATAGCACAACAGCCTCTTCATCCTCTTTCACATTGATGACGGCGGTGATGAAAGTATGGGACGTCCTTCACATTGTTCGCCTTCAAAAGGAGAAAGGCCACGTTTGAATTCAGGTGCCCACTTCCCAACTGTTGAAAATGAAGGATGAATATCAACAGGCGACAAACCATTCAAGTCAGAGAACTTTATGAAACTTTCTGGCAGATTAATTGTGTGCCTGACATTGACTCGAACCTGGAACCGTTCCCTGTGGCGGGCAAGAGCTCTACCGACAACTCAAGACTCACACTCATAGCTTTATTTCCGCCAGTGCATCTCTGCTATATTCCAAACTTCTCAGTAGTTGACTTGTAAACCTAGAGGAACCAGCACTCTGTTTCTACAATGAATTCTCACTGTGCTGTAAGGGCGGGTCGTGGGTCGTACCTGAATAGTTCTGTCGGTAGAGCACTTGCCACGAAAGGCGAAGGTCCCGGGTTCAGATGTTGTTGTGGTCTTCAGTCCTGAGACTGGTTTGATGCAGCTCTCCATGCTACTCTATCCTGTGCAAGCTTCTTCATCTCCCAGTACCTACTGCAACCTACATCCTCCTGAATCTGCTTAGTGTATTGATCTCTTGGTCTCCCGCTACGATTTTTACGCTCCACGCTGCCCAGATACACAGTTTTAATCCGTAGGAAGTTTCATGTCGGAGCATACTCCATTGTAAAGTAAAAATTCATTCACGAAATAATTATAGGACAGCATGGTGTTCTAGATTATCGATCTGGACCTAACACAGATAGCACAACTAATTGAAAACAGCTGTATGAGCCAAACTATTGCCCAGATCAAGCTGACATATAAATTACCTTATTGTGTCTCATGAACGGAGACAATAAGAACATGAGCACCATACGTGCTAGACCAAGAACATTTTATTATGCACTTGCAGTCTTCAAATGTGAGAAGCTACGCCAATAAATTTTAAAAAAAATATACGACATGTCACTACTGAGACGTTATACCAAAAAATATATCAAACAGTATGAAAAATATGTATACTGATACACAGTTTGTGATTGATGTGTCCATAGTTAACACAAGAAGAAGCCGAGAGTTACCCTGCATATCCTACAGGTGGACGCGGCGAGCGTATACGCCGGGGATCGGCAAACAGGTTCTCCCAAGTGTTAGCGCTATTCCTTGACCCGCGGGGTCGCAGGATTCGTCAGCTGTAGGTCGCGTTTTCACTCATGCTTTCTGTGAAATAAAAGACTTGTACAAAGTCCTGGTAGCGCAGCTGCTAGTAATATGTCATATGGTTTTGTCTTTCTTATTTGCGATGCAGCAGTATTTAATACCCTCACGCAGCAAAGCTAAAGAAAATAGAATTAAAACGCTAGTATGATACAAAACGGTCTGTCGAATTCTACTAAAAACTGTATTTGAATCTATACAAAACACTGGACTATTTTATGCTTAGCAGCGAACTAGTGATAACAATAAATTATTGCTTCTACCCGCGTAACTAGGTGTAAAGAAGACGTAAGGTGTATGAAAACTGTGAGAAAAGTAAACAAAGAAGACTTCCTAGTGGCATAGGTAGCTTTTAATGTTGTCTGCGCAGCACACTACAGTCGTGGAAATAGACGAGAAACGACCGCTACGTGGACTGATAACAGTCGTAAACTGACTTGAAATCTTTTTGTTAGAGTTTAACGCCCGGCGAGCTCTTTAAAGTGGGAATACCTTAATCGACATTGTGTACCGAGTATGGAAGATACAGAACGCGGCTGAACTATTGAATTGTGTGGCTCAACTGAGATTCGTACTAGCAGCACCAATGAGGGAGGTATTCTATAAAAATTAATCGTGGTATTTTAATTAATCCTCCTCGTTAAATTTTTCATATTGGTTCGATATAAGACATATGTCACACAATGTATGAAACAGAATCAAAGGTACACATATTTTCGCTGTAACGTAGAAGACATGTAAAGCAGGGTGACCCTGTATCCCCGAAACTACTCGTATTAATAGCATTCCTTTAGAGGTCTGTATCCACAATTATTTGGAAAGAAAGAGGAATTAGAATAAATGGGAAATGACTCAGTAACTTGTGATTTTAAGAGGCTGTAGCAGTTCTAGCCAACAATGTGACAGAATTTCACAATCTTGAACATGATAGTATTGCAGTCCTTTATAAAGGATTTATTAGACAGTTGCGAATAAGTGGACATTAAGATACATCTTTCCAGAACAGTATGCGCAACAAGTGTGAAACTGCAGGACAAATAATACTGAATAACGAAAAAAGGTTAACGAATATGTTTATCTGGGACTGTCAATGGATATCCAAGGACACATAAGACCTGAAATTTTTCGCCGTATCAAGTTTAGTTGGAGTGTGTACGGAAGAAACACAACCGTTTTAAATCTAAAATTCCAGCTAAGTTAAAAATGGTTGTTTTCGAACAGTGTGTTCTTACTCTATTAATACAGCCAGTTCCACAAGAAAGCGTACGCTGTTATCTGTGTGAAATAAAATACATGTTTACACGAAAATACATGTTATTACTAATTGCACAATTACCTAATAGTTAATCTAATCGCCGCCATTACCGATTATAGCTTGGCACCTTAGCCCTCTCTCCGGCATATGATCCACGTTCCCAACCTCTAAATATCGTTTGACCATTTCACAAAGAATGTCTTTCATTTTCTAAGAATTTTAGCAGCAGTTCCATATGAAAGCTTTGATCCCTTTGGATGATACACAAGGAACACTGCCTCGTGACGCTTCAGATATTTTGTACTCATTTTAAACTGCAACCAGCAAAACAAAATCCTCAACTCTCATACTGTTTCTCTACACACTGTGCAAAAGCTCATTGATTACAGATTCGAGACCACTACCAGAGATGTTGCTGCGGACTTTATATTTAAAATTTTGACGTACACTTTCTTTTGGAACTGACTGTATATGACTGCGAACCTTTGATTCTAAATGAGTTTTTAAAAAAGAAAATTTTGAACAGTTCAGAAAGTTTTGAAAAGAAGTGACGACATAAGAGCAATACAAGAGTTCAGGATTTTGTGGAAAGGGCACAGACGCTAAAATGGAAATAGTCAGGACATATACTACGAAAGAACGACAGAAGATGGACAAAGGCAGTACCAGAGTCGAGCCCCAGAGAAAAGCGAAGACGAGAAAAGTAGCGAAGCAGGCTACATTCAAGAACAGATAACGATCTAATCTCAAGATCATCGCCCACGCTCTCGGACAACTGCTACATTCAAGGTCACGAAGTAACCTCATAACTACTACGTTCCAAGCAGAGCCTCCCCCCCCCCCCCCCCCCCAGCACCGTCCATGCCCATTAGGCAACTGTGTGATTAAAAACTGTGGGAAAATGAAGGTCATCCATCCACTGTGGGCATTCATGCACCAAAACCAAGGTCATCCTACTCCTCCCCCTTCTCTCCCCAAATTGATCTAGGATGACTAAAACTGACAGGAACACCAGTCGCCCCCCCCCCCCCCTCATCCTTTTTATCACTATTCCAGTTGTGTGAGCCTCGTCATTCGAGGTCTGTATGTCATAGTGAAAGGGTCATCAGAAAAATCAGCTACAGAGTTGTGCTACATACAAAATGATAGTAAATATTACCTTGACATATGATGTAATACAATTTGACATTACAGTGTGTGAGTGGGAAATTTACAGGGGTGTACTGTACTGTTAGCTGAATTACTATAATTTGATGACGCCATGACATTTTCTGTAAGAACTCCAACATATTGGTGCCTCCCATTGCTATTTACAATTTTGGGGTATCTCAATGTCACCGATATTCTTAGAGTTTTCAAGATCATTATCCTAGCACACACGCAAATATGAGACAGTAAATGTTAAACAGTTATCACAATTTGATATTTTAATAAATAAACTGATATCCTATGTTAAACAATTAACACAGTGCAATACTTTAACAAATACATCGATATTCCACATTAAACAAGAAGCACATTGCAACAAATATGCTCTTGCTACATACCAAGTCTATGAAGAAGTTATCCATGCATTGTTAGTGGGTTAAAAACACTTATGTCACTCTGACACTGCCTTAAGTGGCTTAACATCAGAAGAGGCACCAATGTTAGCACTGAATAGGGGATCATGGAGGAATTTTATAAGGGGGATGATGATGATGATGAGTCTTCCCACATATAATCGTCTCCATATTCGCAGGCAACTCTCGAGATAGCCAATTCAACGTATACTGTTGCGACGCCTCACTACTGCCGTACACCGGGCACCACTGATGAGAGAAACCGCAGCCAGCAGGCCTCAACTTACATATCATGGGTATCATACATCTTGGCTGTTCGCAACTGTCAGAATCGTGCACACATGATAAATAACACTGCTGGAAAGAGAACAAGTAAGGAGAATGGCCTCTTGGGCGCCCTCTATTGTGCCGCTCAGCAACAGCCGAACATCCTAGACAATTTAGATAAGACCAACATGATGAATTTCGCTGATTAGAGACATAAAATCCGGGCTGTATTAACTGCTCTGATATTTTTTATTACATATCTCTTTAATTCTCAAGGTTATTTCCAGAACTGAGTTGTCATTAACATTTAATTATCTTGACATATTGCTACCATTAGCAATGTTCACCTGTAATATGACAATTTTTTCATTTAAGTCTACTGTGCTAAAAATATTCTGGGGTATTGGTAATGGCAAATATACAATGATTTGTTTCATGGTGACACCTTGACCATGACTAACAACCATGATGGAATCATTAAATTCGCGTTTTGCTTACATATACAGTGGTAAGCTATGATCAGTATATCCAATGAGCTGTCGAGTGACAATGGCACTGATCATATTGATGCGTCCTCACATTTGTTCCTCTAACGTATGTCAAACTACTTCTCTACATTAGTCCTCAATTTAGAAAGAAAATAAAACGAAACGCGAAATAATTAATAAAACTTTTTTGGTCCTTCGATAATAATACTGTTACTCTTCACTGTTACGTCTTTGTAGCGTTAGAGCAGTAAGGACTCTGACATATGGATGAAGGCAACAACACCTAACACACAAATCACAAAAATCACAAACCAATAAAATTTAATCTGAGTTATCAGCATTAAATTCTTAGGTGATTTCTTATATAAAAATGTAATAAATGACTAGCTGCAATACCAAGAAGGATAGCAACTGTGCGCAAAAAGTAAAAGTAGGAAGAATTCATGATTCTATCTGTATGTTTCGAGGGTATATGGGGTGTAATTATGAGAATATACCCTTAAAACTATATACAGTTGAGTGTCGTTTATAGTATTTTATTCTTTGGGTACGTAAGTGTGATATAGAGTAGTATGTAGAATTCGAGCAGCCTACCTTAACACGGAAATGCTGTACTTCACATACATCTTCATTTCACGTACTCTAATGTCAAGAGGGAATGCAACTTGATTCTTTTCAATTTTACACTGAAATCAATGAATTTTGACGTTTAAATATAGTTCCAGTGGTTTGTATCCAATAGTGAACTGCAGAGGATGACTGCTACAGGTAAATGCAACGTACTACTTACAAAATGGGGAAGAGCCCCGCTACTGTTCTATTACTCAATAGGTGATAAATCAATGGATATTTGCTGCTGGGACCTCGTTGCTCATGTTGAAAACGTGCACAGAGCATTCTCCTCCTCTCATACCTCCCCCCCCCCCCTCCACACATCGTAGAATCAGCGGACTTCTCATGTGATTTTATCAGGAGTAGTAGTGTCAATATGCGATCAATATGTGTCGCTTTTTTCTCTTACATTTCGTTTTATTGAATCATTCCACTTTATACTGGGTCAAATGGTTCCTTCCAAATATTTTATGATTCCAGATACATGTAACTCTCGTGTCACAGGAACTGGGAAAGAAAATCACAGCACTGAGAATACAAATAAAGAGTATCTGACAAATCACACTCCACAAAAACATCAGTAATACAACGACTTGAGGGGAGAGGACTTAGTGCAGGGCAGCAACTTTTCTCCCTATATTCTTGTGTATTGAGAACTATAGCACTTTAGCAAACGAATGGATGCTAAGCAGTTTACATCACAATTGAAGCATATAGTAGAGGATGTACTGTAAATACTGGTAGGTAATATGAAAAATACATAGCACAACTTCTCTATAATACTTGTCTCCGTTAACAATCTCCTCCTGTTTTATAGGTATGTAATTAAAATTTTAGAGAGACAGAATAGTTTATAACTTTTGCTCAGTCGTGATTATCACGTCTGTTTCATAGACATAAAATTAAATCTATTGGCAGACAGAACATAGCTTATAACCTTTCCACGGCCTCGATTGCCTGGAGGGTGTACTTCTGCACCAGTCAAATTTCGTGTGTCCTTACTACCCCCACACCACTACAGTAGACAACCTGGACAACGATATCTCTAATATGGAATGGTTTAACTCTGCTTGACACGTTACAGTTCCTTTAGGTATTACCCACACCAATGTAGAATTTCGATACATTTTATATCACTTTAACAATGTCATGGATTGAGAAAAAATGTTTTCTTAGCTTTAATATAACAGTTATGTATAATACCTATGACGTCTGTGTTTTAATAAAGATCCTCTATACTAAGCCGGTTGGCCCCTGACTATGTAGAGTATCCTACAAGTTGTATTATATATAGCTGTCAGTCCCCCTTTTTTTAGTAGAGTATTGCTGTGTGGTTCTCTCTCCCATGATTAACAAAACGTTCCATTAAAACTACAGTCTTCTACGACATATAACACCCCAACTTCCATCCTCCTGATTTTGAAATGCACATCGTTACTTTGTTAAAAATCCCAGCAAAGTCTTGCATTATATCCACATCAACAAGGTTATAATCATCTACACGCAGCTCATACGACAGTCCTGGCACTTGATCGATTAGGACATCTATTTTAAAGTTGGCCAAATTTCTTGTATTTCCTCGAAATGGCTTGCAGCACTTCCCTGCTAAATTTTCTTTCGACAGGCCTATTGCTGATGCAGTATTGCAGTATTGGGGGGGGGGGGGGAGATATGGCACTTTCATCTTGACACCATGTTTCTAAAATGTCCCATCTGCTGTTAAAGCACATGTATGTGGTGACACCGTTCTCCTGTATCCACTGCTCACATAAAGATCCTCAGCCTCTACTGCAAATTACGTGTACTCCCTCTGTCTAAATATGGATAGCCTGTAATTTCATTTCATTTTTCCATTTTTACATATTTCCCATGTGTTTTCTATATTTTCCACATTTTTCCATATTCTATGTGTAAAAGTAGAAGAATATTTGTGCAATTATTGCTCACCCCAACAGATTTTTTAGCATCCAACAGTGATTCGGATTCCGCCACCAATTACATTCTATGTAATACACTTTATTGCATTTACATATCTAAAGAATCAAGTACTATAGAAGACACTCAAG
Source organism: Schistocerca nitens (assembly GCF_023898315.1). Taxonomy (NCBI): domain Eukaryota; kingdom Metazoa; phylum Arthropoda; class Insecta; order Orthoptera; family Acrididae; genus Schistocerca; species Schistocerca nitens. Next base: position 147,244,523 of record NC_064616.1, on the reverse strand, counting down.
GATATATAGTGTTAATTGTAAGTTCTCGTAACCACACCCTTTATACTATCTAAACACACATAAATAAAATAATACATTCTTCCTAGTTTTATTTTTTGCACAACACTGCTATCCTTCTTGGTATTGCAGCTGGTCAATCGATTTTTTTTTTTTAATATGAGGAAGCACATTAGAATGTAATGCTGGTCTGCAGACTAGACTGACTTAGGAGTATAAGTGGATCACATGATTATGTTGTTACTTTTGTTTATGACTCCTAAAACTGGAACACATATTGGCACTACCGATAACTTACATTACATAATTGGTTTTTTATGATGTTTCTGAAATGTGTGATACCTGCTGACGCCTTCACCCCTCAGACAGAGTCCTTACTGCCCTAACACTACAAGCACATAAAAGGATATGTGTAAATGAGTTGCACTTCTCACTATGTTACTGGCAATATGCTGCCACATAACAGATAACCTTGTCTGTCTGGACTGATCTAACCTCGAATTATTTATCACCTGAATGACACATTTCGGGAAATGATTACAATTTTCTTCGCATTTTTCATATTTTATTTGTGGTGTGTTTTTCGAAAATACAGTAGTTTATAAGAAAAGAAGCACACTAAAAATGATTGGTAAATAATATCACGCAACTGGAGCTGTATGCTTACCACTTCTTATAAAGATACAGGGTGTTTCAAAAATGACCGGTATATTTGAAACGGCAATTAAAACTAAACGAGCAGCGATAGAAATACACCGTTTGTTGCAATATGCTTGGGACAACAGTACATTTTCAGGCGGACAAACTTTCGAAATTACAGTAGTTACAATTTTCAACAACAGATGGCGCTGCAAGTGATGTGAACGATATAGAAGACAACGCAGTCTGTGGGTGCGCCATTCTGTACGTCGTCTTTCTGCTGTAAGCGTGTGCTGTTCACAACGTGCAAGTGTGCTGTAGACAACATGGTTTATTCCTTAGAACAGAGGATTTTTCTGGTGTTGGAATTCCACCGCCTAGAACACAGTGTTGTTGCAACACGACGAAGTTTTCAACGGAGGTTTAATGTAACCAAAGGACCGAAAAGCGATACAATAAAGGATCTGTTTGAAAAATTTCAACCGACTGGGAACGTGATGGATGAACGTGCTGGAAAGGTAGGGCGACCGCGTACGGCAATCACAGAGGGCAACGCGCAGCTAGTGCAGCAGGTGATCAAACAGCGGCCTCGGGTTTCCGTTCGCCGTGTTGCAGCTGCGGTCCAAATGGCGCCAACGTCCACGTATCGTCTCATGCGCCAGAGTTTACACCTCTATCCATACAAAATTCAAACGCGGCAACCCCTCAGCGCCGCTACCATTGCTGCACGAGAAACATTCGCTAACGATATAGTGCACAGGATTGATGACGGCGATATGCATGTGGGCAGCATTTGGTTTACTGACGAAGCTTATTTTTACCTGGACAGCTTCGTCAATAAACAGAACTGGCGCATATGGGGAACCGAAAAGCCCCATGTTGTAGTCCCATCGTCCCTGCATCCTCAAAAAGTACTGGTCTGGGCCGCCATTTCTTCCAAAGGAATCATTGGCCCATTTTTCAGATCCGAAACGATTACTGCATCACGCTATTTGGACATTCTTCGTGAATTTGTGGCGGTACAAACTGCCTTAGACGACACTGTGAACACCTCGTGGTTTATGCAAGATGGTGCCCGGCCACATCGCACGGCCGACGTCTTTAATTTCCTGAATGAATATTTCGATGATCGTGTGATTGCTTTGGGCTGTCCGAAACATACAGGAGGCGGCGTGGATTGGCCTCCCTATTCGCCAGACATGAACCCCTGTGACTTCTTTCTGTGGGGACACTTGAAAGACCAGGTGTACCGCCAGAATCCAGAAACAATTGAACAGCTGAAGCAGTACATCTCATCTGCATGTGAAGCCATTACGCCAGACACGTTGTCAAAGGTTTCGGGTAATTTCATTAAGAGACTACGCCATATTATTGCTACGCATGGTGGATATGTGGAAAATACCGTACTATAGAGTTTCCCAGACCGCAGCGCCATCTGTTGTTGAAAATTGTAACTACAGTAATTTCTAAAGTTTGTCTGCCTGAAAATATACTGTTGTTCCAAGCATATTGCAACAATCGGTGTATTTCTATCGCTGCTCGTTTAGTTTTTATTGCCGTTTCAAATATACCGGTCATTTTTGAAACACCCTGTATGTATCCAGTAGGTTTTTGCCTGACACTAACTCGCCAAGAATTGTCTGTAAAAACAGAGTTTTACAATGGTCTGTCCTCTCCACATGCATAGGAAGTGAGACATGGAAACAAAGTTACACAACAAGTCACAGTATTTTTACTGACGGACCACAATTTCTATTGTTTATTTCAGTTTTCGTTTTCTTTCTTTTAATTCATGGAGAACTAATGTATATAACTAGATCTGACAATGCATTATAGGAATAAACATGAGGGCGCATTAACACAATAGTGGCATTGTCGTTTAACAGGTCACTGGGTACATCGATCACAGATTACCACAATATATGTAAACAAAATTCTAATTTAATGATTCCAACATGGTTATTAATTGTGGTTTGGCTGTCGCCATGAAACAAATCGTTATATATTTGTCAGTGTCAAGTTTTCAGAATATTTTTTAGCACAGTCGACTTAACTAAAGAAATTGTTACTCTACAAGTGAACATCGCTGGCGTTAGTAGCATGTCACGGTGATTAAATGTTAATAACAACTCGTTACTGGAAACATTATCAATAATTAGAGAGAAATGCAATTAAAAATATTAGAGTGGCTAATACAGCCTGGATTATGTGTCCATGAGCAGTGAAATGCATCCTGTCAGTCTTATCTCAAGTGTGTGGGATTCTCAGACGTTGCTGACTGGGGCAATAGAGAGCATTCAAGAGGCTCTTCTCTTTCACACTAGCCCTATCTCCAGTAGTGTTATCTATCATGTATGGGTGGTTCTCATGGTTGCTGGCGGCCAAGCTGTGTGATGTCCATAATCTGCGAGTTTAGGCTTTCTGACTACATCTTCTGTCATGGGTAGTGACCAGCGTCTGGCAGCAGCGAGCTGTCACAGCAGTAGGCCCTGAGCTGGCCATCTGGAGAGACACGTGTGAACATGGAGATGATTACATTCAGAACGATTCATTGCATTTTTTTAGTTTGTTCCTGCTAATCGTATTCCTCACATCCCACGCCAGTGGTGGTGATGGTGGTGGACATTGTAGTATTTGTTTACAGTGTAACTTTAGTGATGTGCTTTAAGTGTATGTACGGGGTACGGGGACTTTTGTACCATTATTCACAATTCTACTATAACCTCATTGTGTGAGACTTCTCTAAGTTTTATAGTGACATAATTGTTTTTTACCCATTAGGAAGTCATTTTTATGATGGTGGTGCTGGGCAGCAGCACAGGTGGGTTGGGGTAATTGTTTCCAGTGTAAGTTTTGAGCGATGTGTTGTGTGTATGCGTACATACTTGGATTTTCCGCCATTATTTACAATTCTACTGTAATCTTATAGTGTCACACTCTTCTATGGCAGTGCTGAAGTGATTTAAGTGTTTTTAATTCACAAATAATGCAGGGATAAGTTCCGTGTAGACTTGGTACATACCAAAAGCATATTAGTTGCAGTGTGCTTCTTGTTTAATGTGGGATATTGATGTATTTGTTAAAATATCACACTGTGCTAATTTTTTAACGTGGGATATCAGCGTATTTCTTAAAGTATCACACTGTGCTAAATTTTTAATATTTAAAGTAGCGCATTTACATGTGTCTTACGATGACAGTCTTGAGAAGTGAATGAAAATCGGTGATATTGCAACAAGTTACCCAAAAAACGTAAATAGAATGGGAGGTGGTTACACATTGGAGTCCTCACAGAAAATATCATTTTTTTTAACAAACTATGATGTTAAACATCAATACTACTTCCTTGTAGACTTTGGAAGTCTCATATTGAATCATGATGTTGAACAGTGGGAGAAAATCAGTCAAAAATGTAACAAAACTGTCAAAAGCAATGCAATGTTGTCATACTTACAAAAATGTCATGACATCATTAAATTGTAGCAGTTCAGCCAATAGGGCAACACACCACTCAAATTTACCAGTCACACACTGTAATGTGAAAGTGTCTTACATCATAAATTCAGATAACATTTACCACCATTTTTTCGGTAGGATAACTCTGCAGCTGATCTCTCTGATGATGCTTTCATTACAACATACTGACTGTGAATGTCGAGGCTCACACAATTGATATAACGATAAAATGGGGGAGGGGGAGTAACTCGTTTGCTCGCCATTTTTATTGTTATTCTATTGGCCTTGATCAATAGGTGGTGGGGAGAAGGAGGGCGTCCTTGATTTTGATGCTTGAAACCCCACAGTAAATGGGTGATCTTCCTTTCCCAACCATTTTTTATTGACACAATTGCGGGGAACTTATCTTGGCACGTGATCGATATCACATTACATTGTAGCCTTGAAAGTACCACACACAGCTCTATGAGAGTCGTGGGCAATAACCTTGGGATAAGACTGATATCTGTTCTTGAATGTACCCTGCTCCACTACTCTCAAGTCAAATAACCCAACTGCTGGAATAAAGAACTGAAGAATTTCGCTGGCTTCAGCTGTCACTGTACAGTAGGAGAAAGTGAGGCACGGAAACAACAACAAAAGATGTGCTTCTTAGCTTAAGATTAATGAGGCTATGTGGTGAAAAGATTGATTTAGCTGAACGATATATAATAAATAATTCTCAACAAACCCATTAGCACTGTGAACTAGCCATCTACTACTACTACTACTCCCTTTATCTAGGTCTCGAAAATCTTAATCATAACATTTTACAGGGGTTTAAATATCTCTTACCGTGTTCTGAAATGTGAGATATCCTCCTCGAAATCTATTTGAAGTTTAGAATTTGAACTCTGAATATTGCGAAGAATTGTCATTTACCTTTTACCTAATTTACGCCATCTAAGGTCTTTAAAGTGGTTTACTTTCGAGTGGTTACTGTATCTTTGCAAAAGTGGACCACAGATTTAAGAGGTTTTCTTGTTCTGGCTATATGGCCTAAAACGTTGTTTGTTACTGTCTAAAACGACGTGTTGTCACAAAGCTCTGTTGGGTAAATTTAGAGAGATAATGTTGCAGGGAGACTACAACGTCCACCGCATATCTCACGTAGGGCTGATAAGAATAAGGTAGAAGTGATTATAGCGCATACCATGGCATACAGACAGTCATCGTGTCTCATTCCGTACCTGTATGAAATAAAACAGAAAGTCCCTAATATTAGTACGAAGTACGCTACGCCATGTACCTTTACACTGACTTGCGGAGTACACTTGATAGTGTCCTATTTGTTCTGTGAACGATGTTACTAATTCTGAACCTCTTCGTGCCAGGTACAGCTGGTTCATGTATATCTCTCTAGATGCCAGCTGAATACAAACAACTGAGATACTCTAAAACTGGCATGCCCTCTGGGCATTTAGTGAATGAACTAAACAAACAACAAGCCATTTCTGCAATGGTGTTTAAACCCAGAGCTACATCTTTCAGCGTCATAATATACGCCTCATACCATATAAGGCGAGTTTTCAGAACAACCTGTACATCTCCCAAGAAGACTATTCCAGTGCCAAGGTGAAAAAACTGAACTAGAGATTTCATATAATGCGCCTGAATTAGGTGACATTCAAATTAACGAAGAAAATATACACTCCTGGAAATTGAAATAAGAACACCGTGAATTCATTGTCCCAGGAAGGGGAAACTTTATTGACACATTCCTGGGGTCAGATACATCACATGATCACACTGACAGAACCACAGGCACATAGACACAGGCAACAGAGCATGCACAATGTCGGCACTAGTACAGTGTATATCCACCTTTCGCAGCAATGCAGGCTGCTATTCTCCCATGGAGACGATCGTAGAGATGCTGGATGTAGTCCTGTGGAACGGCTTGCCATGCCATTTCCACCTGGCGCCTCAGTTGGACCAGCGTTCGTGCTGGACGTGCAGACCGCGTGAGACGACGCTTCATCCAGTCCCAAACATGCTCAATGGGGGACAGATCCGGAGATCTTGCTGGCCAGGGTAGTTGACTTACACCTTCTAGAGCACGTTGGGTGGCACGGGATACATGCGGACGTGCATTGTCCTGTTGGAACAGCAAGTTCCCTTGCCGGTCTAAGAATGGTAGAACGATGGGTTCGATGACGGTTTGGATGTACCGCGCACTATTCAGTGTCCCCTCGACGATCACCAGTGGTGTACGGCCAGTGTAGGAGATCGCTCCCCACACCATGATGCCGGGTGTTGGCCCTGTGTGCCTCGGTCGTATGCAGTCCTGATTGTGGCGCTCACCTGCACGGCGCCAAACACGCATACGACCATCATTGGCACCAAGGCAGAAGCGACTCTCATCGCTGAAGACGACACGTCTCCATTCGTCCCTCCATTCACGCCTGTCGCGACACCACTGGAGGCGGGCTGCACGATGTTGGGGCGTGAGCGGAAGACGGCTTAACGGTGTGCGGGACCGTAGCCCAGCTTCATGGAGACGGTTGCGAATGGTCCTCGCCGATACCCCAGGAGCAACAGTGTCCCTAATTTGCTGGGAAGTGGCGGTGCGGTCCCCTACGGCACTGCGTAGGATCCTACGGTCTTGGCGAGCATCCGTGCGTCGCTGCGGTCCGGTCTCTGGTCGACGGGCACGTGCACCTTCCGCCGACCACTGGCGACAACATCGATGTACTGTGGAGACCTCACGCCCCACGTGTTGAGCAATTCGGCGGTACGTCCACCCGGCCTCCCGCATGCCCACTACACGCCCTCGCTCAAAGTCCGTCAACTGCACATACGGTTCACGTCCACGCTGTCGCGGCATGCTAACAGTGTTAAAGACTGCGATGGAGCTCCGTATGCCACGGCAAACTGGCTGACACTGACGGCGGCGGTGCACAAATGCTGCGCAGCTAGCGCCATTCGACGGCCAACACCGCGGTTCCTGGTGTGTCCGCTGTGCCGTGCGTGTGATCATTGCTTGTACAGCCCTCTCGCAGTGTCCGGAGCAAGTATGGTGGGTCTGACACACCGGTGTCAATGTGTTCTTTTTTCCATTTCCAGGAGTGTAGATGGTATTCAAGTGAGTGGCGAAAATGTGGCTAGCATACATGAAATGACAAAGTAGCCTGATACCAGTAAAGTAAAGAGCCCTCCAATTAGACGACAAGCAAAGGCAGTATATCATACAAGAACTAGGAGTGATATAGGCCTAGAGAAAAAAGAAAAAGGTGAACTGAAAGAAGGATCATGAGAGAAGAGAGAAGAAAAGTTTCATACGTGAACATGAGAAACTGAAATCTAAGCCTCTTGTTGTCTCAAACAAGAAAAGAAAAGTGTGTAAACCTGAAAATAGTATTGGAAGTAAGATTCCTACATATGTCACTGACAGTCCAAAATCTGCAGACTTCATCTAAGAAAATTTGAAAACTGCATCAGACTAAGTTTTCCACATGTTTTCAGTGGATTTAGTAGATCTCATCACGGTCGAGAGTAAGCGATATGCAGCACAGAAAAACCTGTTGACAGGGGAAAGTTTATTTCGGTTTATTGCTGTTCCTGTTGTATCAGGCTACAGCACTGTACAACATCGTCAGTTACACTAACGCACTTTACAAGATACGCATAATGAGTTGATATCCAGCGCTACGAGGCGACAAACATTCAACGACATTATGAGACGACTGCGTCTTACTGACAACACCGAAATAAATGAAGACCCCATTTTCAAGATTGGCCGCTTTTTGACATGATCAATGCATCATGTAAAATCCTCGATGTTCCTCAAAATTTGTCAGCTGATGAGGTTTTAATTCCCTGCTTTGGAAGACACCAGAGTAAGCAATGCATAAGATCGAAGTCCGTGCGTTTTGGCTTCAAACTGTGGTCTTTGTGTTCCAGCACAGGCTAGGCTGTATGCCACACGATGAGCCTCAATGTGGTTCGAATACAACCTCGCAGTCAGTGGGAATGGTCAAGAGTATGATGTAGTTGTGTGATTAGTTGAAAAAGTCAATATCACATAAGGCTGTCATTTATTTTTCGACAATTTCTTTACCTCTCTTCCACAACGCAGGAACTTCTAAGCAGAGACATAGGAGCTACACCTACAAATGGCTCTGAGCACTATGGGACTTAACTTCTAAAGTCATCAGTCCCCTAGAACTTAGAACTACTTAAACCTAATTAACCTAAGGACATCACACACATCCATGCCCAAGGCAGGATTCGAACCCGCGACCGTAGCGGTTGCGCGGTTCCAGACTGTAGCGCGTAGAACCGCTCGGCCACCCCGGCCGGCTCTACACGTACAAAGAGAGAGGAGAGAATGAATGACATTCCATTTGTGATGAAAAAAGAACTTGAAGACAGAGAGGGGTTAGTTTGAAGAAATAGTTGCAGATGATATTGTGGTTGACAGATGTAATTACAACAAAGCTGCAACAATTGCGACTAATTACATCTACAGCCATGATAAAAGTAAAGCAGTCCATTCGAGCAGTCAGAAAAAAGGAAGTGGTGCCATTTCTCCAATATTGGGCTCTCAAGTCATCAGTTTTAAAATGCATGGCCTCTGTACAGAATGCTCAGTCAACCTACTATTCCTCTTCTGATCTTCACAATCTTTATCTATAAATATTTCTTAGCAACAGCATTTCCGGGAATATCACCAGACGTAAATTCGAGGTTCACACTGCCATGAGATATGATAGCAAGTTGGTCAGAAGTGGGCAGCCAAATTCAAGATACGAGTATTGTGGACCCAGAAGACTGCTGAAACTGTAAAGCGTAATAATGTCCTATATCCTTATCATATACAGTAAACAGCGTACTGAAAGAAACACCTCATAAAATGTTCATACAGTTCCCAAGTATATACACCGATCAACCAGAACATTATGACCAACTATCCAATGGCAGGCATGTCCACCTTTGGCACTGATACGAGCGACGACGCATCGTGGCATGGAAGCAATGAGGCCTTGGTACGTCGCTGGAGGCAGTTGTCACCACATCTGCACACACAAGTCACCTAACTCCCCTAAATCCCGGGGAGATGGACCATAAGCGCTGATACCACGTTCAATCACATCCCAGATGTGTTCGATTGGGTTCAGAGCTGGCGAGTGGCGGGCCAGCACATAAATCGGAACTCGCCACTGTGATCCTCGAACCTCTCCATCACACTCCTGGCCTTGTGACATGGCGCATTACCTTCTTGAAAAATACCACTGTTGTTGGGAAACATGATCGTCATGAAAGGGTGTATGGTGGTGTGCAACCAGTTTACGTTACTTCTTGGCCGTCATGGTGCCTTGCACGAGCTCCACTGGACCCGTGGATGCCCACGTGAATATTCCCCAGAGCATAATGGAGCCGCCGCCAGCTTGTTCCGTCCCACAGTACAGGTGTCAAGCAGTTGTCCCCCACGAAGATGACAGATTCGCGCCCTCCCATCGGCTCGATAAAGAATGTATCTGGATTCATCAGACCGTGCAACGCTCTGCCACTGTGCCAACGTCCAGCGCTGATAGTCACGTTCCCATTACAGTCACAGCTGCTGATGTCGTGGTGTTAACATGGAACATACATGGGTTGTCGCCCTCAGAGGCCCATCGTTAGGAGTGTTCGGTGCATTGTGTATTCAGACACTCTTCTACTCTGCCCAGCATTAAAGCCTGATAGTTCCACAACAGTTCGCCGCCTGTCCTGTTTTACCAGTCTGCCCAGCCAATGACGTCCGACATCTGTAATGACGGTTGGCTTCCCAACCCCACGACGTCTGGACTTGGTTTCATCTTGGTTTGCCACGTGCTGAAGACACTCACCACAGCACTGCTCGTGCAGTTTCCGAAATGCTCGCGCCGAGCCTCCGGACCATCACACTCTGTCATTGCTCAAAATCACATAGATCGCATGCCTTCCCCATTCCACACGCGGGAAGCATGCTCACTGATAATACATGCTTCGTGCATGTATGTGACTAGTAGTCATTCCTCGCCAGGTGACGCTGCTATCGCCTGAACGGGTTTATATCGATACAGGTCGGTGGTCATAATGTACTGGGTGATTAGTTTGTCATGAGAAGTTTGATTTCATTGCTTACTGTGAAGATTAAACCAGTTTTTAGAAACTACATTAACTTGTTTTATTCTAGCATTCACTTCTCGTAATTCCTCATTATTCGACCCCTTTATTTACCATTAGCAGGAAAACTTGCCAATGTTAAATATGATGTAAACAAAACTATAACCCATTTTATTTTACTAAAATGTTAAAATATGTGACATTTAATGACAACACAGAATGTACGTAAATATGGAAAGATTTTGGAAACAGAAATTATTCTAGTATGAAATGGTTTGGTAAAATTCCATTTCTACCTCTTACAAGACAGTAAGCAGATTCACAAGAATAATTATGATAAAATCTCATATATCAGAGAGGAAAACTCATCGACATGACAAAGACAATCTAAAGGGAAAAATGCATTAATTCCTTCTTGTTATACGATGGCTAGCTTTTATTTTTGTAATTTTTTTTCAATCTCCGATCTGTCGCGAAATTAGAACCATAGTGAAAATCCAGTGAAGCTTTGCACAGATGCGTTTTGCAGTGTCTTAATTATGTCCGCCTATCGCGTCACGTCGCACTTTTCAGTTCTGAGCGCGCAATGAGCACATGAAGATGCCTAGAAAATAATGTCTTCTGCCTAGTGTGAAGTCCTGCTGAGGGGTTTAGCCTGATTTCATGCAGACCACATAACGTAACTGACATGTGTTTCCTTCTTAAAAATGGTTCAAATGGCTCTGAGCACTATGGGACTTAACATCCGAGGTCATTAGTCCCCTAGAACTTAGAACTACTTAAACCTAACAAACCTAAGGACATCACACACCTCCATGCCCGAGGCACGATTCGAACCTGCGACCGTAGCAGCAGCGCGGTTCCGGACTGAAGCGCCTAGAACCGCTCGGCCATAGCGGTCGGCTGTTTCCTTCTTAAGCCAATTCTCCACCGCGTACAGCAGTTGCAACGAATATGCACCGTTTTGGATGGGAAGTGTTTGACCAGCCACCGTACAGCCCAGATTCGGCTTCCTCTGATTGTCATCTCTTCGCTCTCATGAACCGCTAGCTAGGAGGATAGCGCTTTGGCACGGACAACGAGCTGCATATCAGCATAGGGAATTGGTGGAAATCACAGGCGGCTGCCTTCTATGACCTCGAGTATTACAAAGTTGGTACAGTGCTGCGACAAATGTCTAAGTCGAAGCGGCGACTATGTACAGAAGTAGTTGGAAGGTGAAGTTAAATGTTGCAAATAAAAAATTTTTGATTTTCACTATGGCTTTCATTTCGCGACCGATCGGAGGTTGAAAAAAATAGCCCTCGTATTGAAGCTTCTGCCAATATTGGTTAAGTAAATCTTAGAACTGCCGTGAAGCCTCTTTCAGTAAAATACATGAACACCAGTACCAATACAAACATATTTCTCGCTCAGTGCTGATAACCAATATAAATTCAAAGTAAACTGAAACGGAGAAGTTGTAGAGTTATCAGTTACTGCGTGCTTTGTTCAACAGCGCCTACTTATACGCGATGGTATCGACTACGAACAAACGCAAAGCGAGTTAAGAAAGAATGAGGTGCCACACGGTGTAAATACAGGCATCTGTTTCATTTAGAAGTACATCGAAGAGACAGTGCTGTTTTTTGGTCAGCAAGCATTATCAGGGGCCTTATTTCACTATATACGCAAAATACAGTATTTTCGCTCATCAATTCAGTGACCAAATATGTCGGGTACAGTTTGTTTTCCAACGTCCATTTTCATCAAAAATCGTATTGTAAACAGGAAGTTTTGCATGAACTATAATTAAAGTGTAGTGCAGATGTCAGAAAATGACAGTTAGAGGCTAGTTACGTAATTTAGGGTAATTAGGATGAAAACAACTTTAAACAAAATTTACCCTTGCAAACATTTTTTCCTACTTCTGTGAGTTGAGAACAGTTTTGAAACATCCTCGTGAAACCTTGACTACGGGTGTAAAGCCGTGTTTGCACTAGTAATGAAAAGACGACGGCACACATTTTTATCAGGATAAACATACGCTGTGCTATCAGCGCTGACGACGTTCTTCGCAGGTACATACAGACACACACGGCCCGCATCCGCGCAGTCCGTTCCAAAAAGGTGCTACAACATGGTAAATTTAGTTACAGAGAATAGCTTTGACACTTTAGCCGAATCTGCCACTCACCCGCATGTTAAAATACCTGGTATTATGAGAATGAGGGCCAGACACAGGAAAACTTTAGTTTGTAAGTGACCCGGGATCGTCGAACAGTCCGTCAGGATACTATATTATTTCGCAACTGACTGTAATTGCCTCTATTCACTACGTAGTACCTATCAAACAACACTACATCACCGATGCATTTTTATTTGCTATTCTGCAATGTGATACCAATCAAATGAATCTAATTAACAATATCTAGGCTTTCTTGGGCGAATATGTGTGTATCCCGTTCTCATTTCTGCATCCACTTTTCAAACTATTTTACACAAAAAATTCAATCCTATTCAAAAGGAGTTAAATACATCTGCAGTAGCTCCAAATATCATTAAACACCCACAAGCAAGCATTCCAACCCCCTTGATGCAAATATCTACTAATGGCTCAATTTAAGTACTGTTTTTGTCGCTAATGTGATCAATTCCACAATGTATTCAAAATTCCGTGCGAGATACCGGATAAAAAAACATTTCATGCATTTCAAAAATTCTTTACACATCCAGGTAGATTAAGAGGACATGTCTCCAATCAACCAGATAAAGTAAATCAGTCATCGACTAGAAGATAACAGGCAAGTGAACATTAGAAAACTTTCAACGCCATTTCCCCTCCAAAGTATATTTTGTTACTAGTTTCTACATACATATTTCCAACTGCGGGAAATATCTACTGACGTAAGTCCACATTAAATCGCGTAATTACTATTTTTCATACCGGTCCGTATCTCTACGACAAAACATTATTTAAGAGAAATGATAACCATGACAGAAAGCACACAAAATCCTGAAATTCAAAAGTTCGCTTCTTTTTGCCACATGCGTAATCTTCGTTATTGCTAAAACGCATTATTGACAGTATTTATGTGATATCTTGCTGGAAACCGGATATGATGACATGGAGAAAACGCAACAACTACACTGATGGGAAAAAAATCACAGCACCAAGAAGGAGATGTGCGACATAAACGAAAGTTGGTAGGACTGTTTCTACATCTGAAAGATGATGTCTTTCGCCCCAGTCGCATAAGAGTGGGGCTAGTAGCGTCATTTCTGTTCTTTCGCTTACGCCATAGTCCCGCAGCAATCGCAGGGTTGGTGTGGTTACAACGGATTTAGCAGTGTTAGTGTTGGGGATGGCCGGATGCCCTTCCTGCCGCCACCCCGTACCCCCAGGACGGAATCAGTGTACTCCAACTGTCTGCGTCTAGCGTAAATTGTGAAATAGTGCGGACGTGTTTCAAATGTCTGCGACGCGTGTAACTGAGGTGGAACGTGGGGACCAGCCCGGTATTCACCTAGTGGGATGTGGAAAACCGCCTAAAGACCACATCCGGGCTGGCCGGCACACCGGCCCTCGTCGTTAATCCGCCGGGCGGATTCGATCCGGGGCCGGCGCGCCTACTCGAGTCCAGGAAGCAGCGAGTTAGCGCGCTCGGCTACCCTGGCGGGTGGGCTAGTTGCGCCACTATAAGGATGCAAATCATGTTTGCTTTAAAAACACGCTGTAATGGTCGTGAGTGTTACTTACCTTTTTGATTGGATGTGGTGAGTTGCTGTTAGTCACGAATGCCTTTCAGGCGACAAAGACACCATTACCAACACCTAACTGAGTTTGAACGAGGTCGCGTAATAGGGCTACGAGATATGCTCCTTCTGTGATGTTGTAGAAAGGCTTGGCAGGAATGTAGCCACTGTACATGATTCCTGGCAGCAGTGGTCACGAAAATACACGGTCGCAAGATGACTGGGCTCCGGACGGCCACGCGCCACTGCCGAGAGGGAAGACCATCGTGTACAGCTTATGGCTCTGGCGCATTGTAATGCATCTGCTGCAGCAGTTTGAGCAGCAGTTAGCACCACAGTGACAACGAACTGCTACAAATCGATTACTTCAAGGACAGCTCCGAGCCAGACGCCCTGTAACGTGCATTCCGCTGACGCGAAACCACCGCCGTTTACGACTTCAGCAGTGTCAAGCGAGAGCTGACTGCAGGGCAGGGTGGAGGTCTGTCTCGGTACCAGTGATGACTGTGTATTGGTTAGCAGGAAGCCAGTTGAGGGCCTCCAACCAGCCTGTCTGCAGGCTTGATACACTGGACCTACACCTGGAGTTATGGTCTGTTGTGCGATTTCGGCAGCAGGTGCACTCTCGTGGTAGTCCCACGCATCCTGACTGTAAATTTTTACGTCAATCTGGATATTCGACCTGTTGTGGAGCCATTCATGAAGAGCAGTCCAGGCGGTTTTTTCCAACAGGATAACGCTCGGCCAAATGCTCTACACGTCGACATGTTGCCTTGCAGTGCACGATCACCAGCTGTCTCTCCAATCGAGCATATATGGGAACGACAATTCCAGCGTCATCAGAAAACAGAATTAACTGTTCCTATATTGACCAACCAAGTGCAAAAGGCATGGTATCCCATCCCACAAACTGACATCCGGCTTCTGTACAACACAATGCATGCACGTTTGCATGCTTGCATTCAATATTCTGGCATTTACACCGGTTAATAATTTACCTTCATTCCAAATTTGCAGTGGCTTAACTCTCGTTTACATTAACGTCTGATTTTGCAATATTAATCACTTAAATATGTTACTTGGACAAATGTATTCCCAAAATTTCATTACTATGCATTAATTCTCCTTTGGTGTTGCGATATTTTTTCCGTCAGTGTATAGGATGAGATCGGGTGAGGTTACTGACATATCATTAGGCTATCAGTGTTACGACGAAATGTCAACAGATTAGTCTATCTCAGGTGACAGTGAAACAGCGAACAACGTTGCTAAGTCTAGCACCAGTCTTCCCGAAGAACACAAGATCGAACTTGAAGCATATGAAATAGCACTGCAGGTGAAATATTCAATTAAAATACTGCCTTCATATGCTGTCTCTTTTACTACGTCCACAACTTCCTTCAGTTCATGTCGCAGCTGCTCCAGGGTCACCTGTCAGAATACAGTATAACCTCGTTAACACGAATCCGAAGGGGCCGAAAAATCAACAGTTTATGTTAAAAAAACTCGTATTAAGTGAAAAATGCAGATTTTGAGATGTATACGTGTACAGTAGTACAGTAACGCGTAATACACTACACAATCAATCACTTTACATTGTCGTAGACTTACAACACTATGAAAAAAGTACAAGTACTCACAAATTACGGTATTTTCTTGGAAAAAATCAAGCATGGTTAACTGACGTTAACGGGAACGAAAATATCTTGTAGTTTCACAACCAATTGCAACTGTAGCGTCGGTAAACCCAGCAATGAAGTCGGATGTTGAAGTAAATCGTCCTAAACTGTCCAGGGCTGTAAGCATCTCCTGATGGGTAAGTGGAATGGTATCTGCATTCTCCTCCTCCTCGCTTACTTCTGATGACTCTTCTTACATCTCGGCCACAGCTTTTGGCACATCAGATTCCACAGAAACACATACGGTAACACCGTCCTCTTCACTAATGAATTCTCGAAACTAATCCCAGGATTCGCAACGTCTTGCAGAACTGTCCATTCATCAGAGGAAGTGGCATCATCTAACTGGTGAACATCTGCAGTATTGCTAAGTCTCCAGGCACAGTTACAGCACTTCTGTATATGATTTGGCAACATGAAATTCCAGGCTGTTGCAATGGCTTTTTTTCCAATTTGAGGTTTCAGTATTGTCTTCAGGAGCACGAATTGCAGCTCCTGCAAGTCACTTGCGATAAGCTCTCTTCATGAGAGAAATGTTGCATTGGTCCGACGGCTGAAGGTGTCTTGTCGCGTTTAATGGAAAAAACTGACCTTTATGTTGGTTAGGTTCAGATCCTGTATGTCATGGGCAGCACATCCGTCGAATATAAAAAGAACATGTCTGTTTTGAGCAACCATTCGACTGTTGAAACGAAGAAGCCACTTGCGAAATGATGTGCCGCCGACCCAAGCTTTCTTATGGTGAGAGTATATGCGAGGTAAAGTGTCCATATTTATGTTTTCAAAACAACGTGGTTTCTCGGACGTGCCGATAACTCGGAGACTAAACTTCCCACTGCACTAGTCACACGTTGTTTGCTGCGTGCTCCACTGTGACACTTATCACCCCTATTACTAGAGTGCGACTTGGAAAAAGTTTGTAGAAAAGTCCAGTTTCGTCCGTACTGAGCGCCTCACACGAGGCATAGTTTTCCCTCACTCGGCCAGATTCATGCAACCAGCTGTTCGCACTTTCATCACCAACTTTATTTGCTTCACCACAAATGTCTCTTTTGGAACCGATACAGCCAACGAGCAGAACAACGGAAGTCTTCGATGCCTATATTTTTGGCAATTTCATTTGCTTTTGACTGAATGTTAGATGCCCACATATGATTGAACCATTCTAGCAGTAACGTCTCCATGTCTTCATACTTCGCGCTACGAAGTCGATTAGATTTGTTTAGCCGGCCGGTGTGGCCGTGCGGTTCTAGGAGCTTCAGTCTGGAACCGTGTGACCGCTACGGTCGCAGGTTCGAATCCTGCCTCGGGCATGGATGTGTGTGATGTCCTTAGGTTAATTAGGTTTAAGTAGTTCTAAGTTCTAGGGGACTGATGACCACAGATGTTAAGTCCCATAGTGCTCAGAGCCATTTGAACCAGATTTGTTTCCGGGACCTGATGCAGCAGCATTAATGATTTTTTCTCGGTTCTTAATTATCGTAGATGAAGTATATTTGGGAATACCAACCTGCTCTGCAATTGCTGCTTTCTTTGTACCACGGTCCACTTCATCCACAATCTTAAGCTTTACATGTACATTCAAAAGCTGTCTATTTCCTCTTTGCCATGCTTCGCTTGCTACCGTTTGTAGATTTTTATTCAGGATTAGACTATATCCCATTATCCTCGTTCTACTTTTGCTGATGTTCATCTTATATCCTCTTTTGAAGACACTGTCCATTTCGTTAAGCTGCTCTTCCAAAGGACCTGGAAGAGCAGCTGAACGGAATAAACAGTGTCTTGAAAGGAGAATATAAGATGAACATCAACAAAAGCAAAACGAGGATAATGGAATGTAATCTAATTAAATCAAGTGATGCTGAGGGAATTAGGTTAGGAAATGAGACACTTAAAGTAGTAAATGAGTTTTGCTACGTGGGAAGCAAAACAACTGATGACTGTCGAAGAAGGGAGGATATAAAACGTAAACTGCCTCTGGCAAGGAAAGCGTTTCTGAAGAAGAAAAATTTGTTAACATCCAGTATAGATTCAAATGTCAGAAAGTCTTTTATGAAAGTAATTGCAGAGTGCAGCCATGTATGCAAGTGCAACCTGGACGATAACTAGTTTAGACAAGAAGAGAATAGAAGCTTTCGAAATGTGGTGCTACAGAAGAATGCTGAAGATTAGATGGATAGATCACGTAACGAATGAGGAGCTACTGAATAGAATTGGAGAGAAGAGAAATTTGTGGCACAACTTGACTAGAAGAAGGGATCGGTTGGTAGGGCATATTCTGAGGCATCAAGGGATCACCAATTTAGTACCGAAGGGAAGCGTGGAGGGTAAAAATCGTAGAGGGAGACCAAGAGATGAATATTCGAAGCAGATTCAAAAGGATGTAGGTTGCAGTAGTTAGTCGGAGATGAAGAGGCTTGCACAGGATAGAGTAGCATGGAGAGCTGCATCAAACCAGTCTCTGGACTGAAGACCACAACAACAACATTCAGAATTTTAACTTGATTTAGCTACGACGGAAAGAACACATTATTAAATGTTAATGCACACATTACTGAATTTATTTAAATGTACCGTACACGCTGATTGTTGAGGTAACAACCACGGCTGCCGACCTACAATACATTAGAAACGAGTCAACAGTGGGTAGTTAGCCTTGTTGTTACATTTCTTGCATTCATTTCGGAAAAAAATTAACACTTAAAAATACTGTAACATCGCAGGTTTGTGTTAGAATGAAAGTTAATTACGCTAGGGACTGAAAAAGAGTTCGTAATTAGACTTAACTCAAATTCATGTTAACCGATAAATCTTCCCATAAGAACTAATTTATTTCTGCCGGGAATAATATTTTTTTTTCCCTTCGCGTTAACCTCGCGTTCGTATTAAGCGAGTTAGCGATAACGAGGTTATACTGTTCTGGTCATCATAAAAATAAAGCTGATGTAAACAAACACAAACGTGATGTTTGGCCGTAGCACACGTACACTGGTGTTGTTACGCTCTTGGAAGTAGGTCGTACTTATGTATTAGATATCTTATTATTAAGTTACGTTACATGAAACATTTAAGGTATTCTAATCTATTAACAACCGCCAGCGTTTTTCTTAATCAGGTTTTAGTTATGTAGTTTTTATTTCAAAAATGGTGTACATTCACAGTCTTTGTACTGTAGTGCTCTGATTGTCGCGCTGTTAATGAGCAGTATGAAAATGGCTGAGGCTACTACCTGCTCCGTAGTGAAACACAGTAAAAAGCGCCGAGAAATTGGTTGTTCATAAATTTACAGAAAAAATCGACTTTGAAGCTTACCGAGGGACTGTATTTAATGCAGCTGGGATACACATTGAAAATACAGAGTGGAGAAAAATTGCGTCACGAAATTTTAACCCTGGATAGCTGATGTCAGTCGGAGCCAAAATTACTGATGTTGTGTAGGTCGACAACGCACCATTTTTAAACTACGGAAACTTGGCGCCACGCGCTCCGACAACCATAGCGCTGCTCGTCAACCGACTAACGGCAACAGGGCAATCCCACAGCCAATCGGGACGCGTGGCGCCAAGTTTCCGTAGTTTAAAAATGGTGCTTTGTCGACCTACACAATATCAGTAATTTTGGTTCCTACTGGCATCAGTTATCCAGGGTTTAAATTTCGTGACACAATTTTTCTCCATCCTGTACAGCGGAACCGGTAGCGTAGTAGCTCTGATGCAGTCCGTGAACCGCGAGTTCACATCTCGCTTTGAGCATCCTTTTTTTATTTTTCATACTGGCAGAAGTAAAGCTGTGATGAGCGGGCGTGAGTCGTGCTTCGGTAGCTCAGTTGGTAGAGCACTTGCCCGCGAAAGACAAAGGTCCCGAGTTCGAGTCTCGGTCCGGCACACAGTTTTAATCTGCCAGGAAGTTTCATATCAGCGCACACTCCGCTGCAGAGTGAAAATCTCATTCTGGAAACTTATAATGTGAATTACAAACTTGGAGTGGTGCTCTACCCACTGATAGGTGTCTGTTTTCTGTAGGTCCTGGGCCTTTCGTGCGGTCGTCTTGTCAAATACCGGAGGCGCTTTTGAATAACCGTGTACGAGTCTGATAATTTCATCACGTGTAAAGATGGTGGAGAACAGTTAATGTTAACAGACAGTGCAGCAGCATACAGACCATCAATCTTCCCTCGCTATATAACAGTACAGGGAAGAGAACGTTAACAATGGTCTTCTGACGTACGCTGCGTAGTGGACTTTCCAGTGATTTGTGAAGTGTGTACATTTAGAGGCCAGTGTACGATACTGCGGAAAACTCGAAACTACGTGGAACTGAGACATTCGTTCATTTGTTATTGCACTGAGTTTGCAAGGGGAATTATTAATTCTTCATCTCAGAACAGGCGTAATCTTTCTTGGAAGATGTATCCCTGCTGAAGTTATTTAGGTCCAAGCAATCAGACAGACATTTGTCGCACAATAACGTCATAGCAATATCACGATAACGCGTAACGCACATAATTGAACTTTTGGACACTCTCTCTCTTCTGTATAGTGACTCATAACTGTAGCGGGCCGCACTGGATTATCCGAGCGGTCTAAGGCGCTGCAGTCATGGACTGTGAGGCTGGTCCCGGCGGGAGGTTCGAGTCCTCCCTCGGGCATGGATGTGTGTGTTTGTCCTTTGGATAATTTAGGTTAAGTAGTGTGTAAGCTTACGGACTGATGACCTTAGCAATTAAGTCCCATAAGATTTCACACACATTTGAACTGTAGCGGAAATGAGGATATCAAACAAGATGCAGGAGGCTCAGAAACATAGAATATGAGCGTTTCAGTTATCTAAAGATATCTGATACAAGGCAGAAAAGGCAACACGGTAAAAACCTTTTTCTGTAACTATAATTCTTTTCTACCGCAGGAGAGGTATGTGCAACATGTGAACCAGTGAAACCTGATGTAATATGCGTGTGTCGGATTTCAAATGTTACTGGGTGAATAAATTCAAGCTCTTCCTGCGCGAAAGTTCAATCCTGTTTTGATGGTAGTAAAGAAACAATCGCTCTTGCCTTCAGGCTATATTTTTGAAAGATTTTAGACGCGAAATATTCGTACTATTTTTTGTGTATTAAATTTCTAGCTGTAGATATAAGTATTCGTGGTAACTGATAGAGGCAGAACCTCTATCTTTTTTAAACAAGTTGGATGTACAATAGCAACATAGGTAGCAATGTAGAGAAATAGGTTACACATTGCAATGATAGGAAAAGTATCCCAGGTGCTAGCCTCAAGGATCGCAGGATGCCCAGCAACCGAGACAGAGGCTAGAATATTGCTCGCGTATGGCTGGAGATAAACACCTCCGCAACGCTCGGTGGAGTGTTGACACATTAGCGCAGGCCTGCTGATGAACAGCTTTTCTCGGTCACGCCTACAGCCTTATCAATTCGTCCGTGGTGACAACACCACCTGGCTTCTCCTCGTGATACAGTAACAGCACAGACCTACACACCGACTTTTTAAATACTCCACCACTTCACGGCTGTTAGGCAACTTCATTGGGCCATATATGCCTATTGCTATCAACACAATTCGCATGTCCTTCCATTTTTAAATTTCCTCGATCGGTACCAGTTTCCTTTTCAAATGGAAATATCGATCGGGAGGAGAGCCACCTATTACCAATTAAATATGTCCTATAATTACTGTCATATACCTAAATACATTAGACTGAGGAGACTTACTGAACCATACTAAATAAAAATCGGGCTGATAGTAGGAGCGATACGTCTACATACTCGGATTAAACGACTAACATTTGTTTTCACTGAATTTCAACTACAGCTGATGCTTTGTCATTAGTTCGAATTTCAGTTCTGTGACTTATTTCCGTGGCTATTCTTGCAACATACTGAAATTCATGAGTGCTCGTGTAGTTTAGAATAGTGTTCGTATCGTTATGAATAATTATAGAAATGAATTAGATATCGGTGTGGTGGAAAAGTGGCAGCTGACACTAAATAACGAAAAGGGATGGAAAAATCGCAGATTATTAAAATAGTGTTTTAAAGGTATAAAATTGCTGTTGGCTGTTGAATGAAGTCGATTAAAAAAAAACAACCCGTCTTCAGGCCACAAGTGGCCCATCGGGACCATCCGACCGCCGTGTCATCCTCATGGAGGATGCGGATAGGAGGGTCGTGTGTTCAGCTCCCGGTCGTTATGATGGTTTTCTTTGACCGGAGCCACTACTATTCTGTCGAGTAGCTCCTCAATTGGCATCACGAGGCTGAGTGCACCCCGAAAAATGGCAACAGCGCGTGGTGGCAAGAGCCGGCCAAATGGTTCAAATGGCTCTGAGCACTATGGGACTTAAGATCTGTGGTCATCAGTCCCCTAGAACTTAGAACTACTTAAACCTAACTAACCTAAGGACATCACACACATCCATGCCCGAGGCAGGATTCGAACCTGCGACCGTAGCGGTCACGCGGCTCCAGACTGTAGCGTGCCGGCCACGCCCGACAGTGCTTAACTTCGGTGATCTCACTGGAACCGGTGTATTCACTGCGGCAAGGCCGTTGCCTAAGTGGATTAAGAACAAATATTAAATGTGTGCATCACGTTTAAGTGCAGTAAAGCCATATTAAGGGATAAATTGTGTTCTGGAGAGGGCAACCAGGGACTACAAGTGTATTTATTCATACACTTCCATACTATAATTCCTACGTACCTAGAGTATACTAAATCAATCCTGCACCTACACGGCCTGGTTATTATGTAGCATGAGTATACTTAAAATATGACAGTCCTGCAGGTTGACTATTAGGTCAGCCAGCCTTTTTTTTTTCCCGCTGAGGAACAATTATTTTGGAGGGAAAAATGCATGGTAGCCGATTTCGGGTAATAAATTATATAGTGATGGAAAAAAAAATTATAACACCCATTAGGAGTTTTGCGACATAAACGAAAGTAGGTACGTGTGTTCCTACATCTGAAAGATGACGACTACTCAAATTTCACGCCAGTCGATGCTGATGTTAGTCAAGAATGTCTTTGAGGCGACTAAGACGACATTATCAACATCTAACTGGGTTTGAACCAGGTCGTGTAACAGTGCTCCGCGAAGCTGGATGTTTCTTTTACGATGGTGCAGAAAGACTTGGCAGGAATGTAGCCACTGTACTCGATTGCCGGCAGCGGTGGTCACGAGGAAGCACGACCGCAAGAAGAAAAAAATATTCAAATGTGTGTGAAATCTTATGGGACTTACCTGATAAGGTCATCAGTCCCTAAGCTTACACATCACTTAACCGAAATTATCCTAAGGACAAACACACACACACACCCATGCCCGAGGGAGGACTCGAACCTCCGCCGGGATCAGCCGCACAGTCCATGACTGCAGCGCCGCAAGAAGACCAGGCTCCAAATGGCCACGTGGCACTACCGAGAGGGAAGACCGTCGTGTTCGGTGTATGGCTCTGGCGCATCGCACTGCGTCTGCAGCGGCAATTTGAGCAGTACAGTGACACAAAGAACTGCTACAGATAAGTTACTTCAAGGACATCTCCGAGCCAGATGCCCTGTAGCGTGCATTCCACTGACCTCAAACGACCTCCATTTACAGCTGAGAACCATAGTATTACAAAGATATAACAGAAATTAACTATGATGTGACATTGAACCAACTGTGCATACGAGGTAAATGTGAAAGCAGGCTACACAAACTTTCTTTAAAATACACTCCTGGAAATTGAAATAAGAACACCGTGAATTCATTGTCCCAGGAAGGGGAAACTTTATTGACACATTCCTGGGGTCAGATACATCACATCATCACACTGACAGAACCACAGGCACATAGACACAGGCAACAGAGCATGCACAATGTCGGCACTAGTACAGTGTATATCCACCTTTCGCAGCAATGCAGGCTGCTATTCTCCCATGGAGACGATCGTAGAGATGCTGGATGTAGTCCTGTGGAACGGCTTGCCATGCCATTTCCACCTGGCGCCTCAGTTGGACCAGCGTTCGTGCCGGACGTGCAGACCGCGTGAGACGACGCTTCATCCAGTCCCAAACATGCTCAATGGGGGACAGATCCGGAGATCTTGCTGGCCAGGGTAGTTGACTTACACCTTCTAGAGCACGTTGGGTGGGACGGGATACATGCGGACGTGCATTGTCCTGTTGGAACAGCAAGTTCCCTTGCCGGTCTAGGAATGGTAGAACGATGGGTTCGATGACGGTTTGGATGTACCGTGCACTATTCAGTGTCCCCTCGACGATCACCAGTGGTGTACGGCCAGTGTAGGAGATCGCTCCCCACACCATGATGCCGGGTGTTGGCCCTGTGTGCCTCGGTCGTATGCAGTCCTGATTGTGGCGCTCACCTGCACGGCGCCAAACACGCATACGACCATCATTGGCACCAAGGCAGAAGCGACTCTCATCGCTGAAGACGACACGTCTCCATTCGTCCCTCCATTCACGCCTGTCGCGACACCACTGGAGGCGGGCTGCACGATGTTGGGGCGTGAGCGGAAGACGGCCTAACGGTGTGCGGGACCGTAGCCCAGCTTCATGGAGACGGTTGCGAACGGTCCTCGCCGATACCCCAGGAGCAACAGTGTCCCTAATTTGCTGGGAAGTGGCGGTGCGGTCCCCTACGGCACTGCGTAGGATCCTACGGTCTTGGCGTGCATCCGTGCGTCGCTGCGGTCCGGTCCCAGGTCGACGGGCACGTGCACCTTCCGCCGACCACTTGCGACAACATCGATGTACTGTGGAGACCTCACGCCCCACGTGTTGAGCAATTCGGCGGTACGTCCACCCGGCCTCCCGCATGCCCACTATACGCCCTCGCTCAAAGTCCGTCAACTGCACATACGGTTCACGTCCACGCTGTCGCGGCATGCTACCAGTGTTAAAGACTGCGATGGAGCTCCGTATGCCACGGCAAACTGGCTGACACTGACGGCGGCGGTGCACAAATGCTGCGCAGCTAGCGCCATTCGACGGCCAACACCGCGGTTCCTGGTGTGTCCGCTGTGCCGTGCGTGTGATCATTGCTTGTACAGCCCTCTCGCAGTGTCCGGAGCAAGTTTGGTGGGTCTGACACACCGGTGTCAATGTGTTGTTTTTTCCATTTCCAGGAGTGTATTACGATGACTATAACGGTGTAGGAAAACCGTTGGCAGTCAAAACAGTTTCCAGTGGTCTTGGAATGGAAAAATACAGATCCTGTATGGTTCTCCAAAGAACCTTACACAGTTCTTCCTGCAGACTAGTGGCAAGTTCAGGTAACGATGATGGAAGTGGATAGCGATCACGCACCCTTCTCTCCACAGTACACCACAAAGACTCAATACTATTGAGAACTGGTGACTGGTGGCCAGGGGAGAAGTAACAATTCATCGTCGTGCTCACATAACCAGTCCTGGACGATGCCAGTAGTGTGAAAACGGGCCCTGACTTCTTGGAACACAGCAGCACTATTGAGTAACAAACATTGTACCATGGAATGGACCTTATCAGCCAAAACAATCACACAATCCTTGGCATAAATGTGACCTTGCAGGGTAACCAAAGGACCCACTGAATACCCCGATATGACTCCCAAAATTATCGCTATCTACTTGTCATGTTTCACTCTTGGGACGTAAATTCGGCCAGAAGTTGGGAACAGTGTGAAAAAATGCTCATCCAACCAAATGGCATTCTTCCATTGCCCCACAGTCCAGGTTTTATGGCCTATGCACCACGTTTTCCTGTTATGGGCATCTGCGTCATTAACGAGTGGTTCAAAAATGGCTCTGAGCACTATGGGACTTAACTTCTGAGGTCATCAGTCCCTACAACTTAGAACTACTTAAACCTAACTAACGTAAGGAGATCACACATCCATGCCCGAGGCAGGATTCGAACATACGACCGTAGCGGTCGCGCGGTTCCAGACTGTAGCGGCTAGAACCGCTCGGCCACACCGGCCGGCTTAACGAGTGGTTTCGGAATTCCGATTTCCAGCACGCCCTGCAATTCCTTGCTTATGGAACTACCTTCGAGTTGTTCTGGTGCTGACAGGGATAGCGAGTGCGATATTCAGTTCTGCAGAGATTTTCACAGCCGTTGTCCTTTTATTTTTCATCACAATCCTCTCCAATATCTGTCCGCTACGATCACTCAGCACACACTTTCGTCCATGCTGTGACTTACCGGATGAAGTTCTTCCACTTTCCCTGTATGCGGTATAAATGATCGCTACGGTGCCTCTGCCGTTATGTTCGAGTATGACTTTTCTGGAGACTAGAAATCTACTCTGTAGGAAGCAGCATGGGTTTCGAAAAAGGCGGTCGTGTGAAACCCAGCTCACGCTATTCGTCCACGAGACTCAGAGAGCCATAGACACGGGTTCACATGTAGATACCGTGTTTCTTGACTTCCGCAAGGCGTTCGATACAGTTCCCCACAGTCGTTTAATGAACAAAGTAAGAGCATATGGACTATCAGACCAATTGTGTGATTGGATTGAAGAGTTCCTAGATAACAGAACGCAGCATGTCATTCTCAATGGAGAGAAGTCTTCCGAAGTAAGAGTGATTTCAGGTGTGCCGCAGGGGAGTATCATAGGACCGTTGCTATTCACAATATACAAAAATGACCTTGTGGATGACATCGGAAGTTCACTGAGGCTTTTTGCAGATGATGCTGTGGTGTATCGAGAGGTTGTAACAATGGAAAATTGTACTGAAATGCAGGAGGATCTGCAGCGAATTGACGCATGGTGCAGGGAATGGCAATTGAATCTCAATGTGGACAAGTGTAATGTGCTGCGAATACATAGAAAGATAGATCCCTTATCATTTAGCTACAAAATAGCAGGTCAGCAACTGGAAGCAGTTAATTCCATAAATTATCTGGGAGTACGCATTAGGAGTGATTTAAAATGGAATGATCATATAAAGTTGATCGTCGGTAAAGCAGATGCCAGACTGAGATTCATTGGAAGAATCCTAAGGAAATGCAATCCGAAAACAAAGGAAGTAGGTTACAGTGCGCTTGTTCGCCCACTGCTTGAATACTGCTCAGCAGGGTGGGATCCGTACCAGATAGGGTTGATAGAAGAGATAGAGAAGATCCAACGAGAGCAGCGCGCTTCGTTACAGGATCTTTTAGTAATCGCGAAAGCGTTACGGAGATGATAGATAAACTCCAGTGGAAGACTCTTTAGGAGAGACGCTCAGTAGCTCGGTACGGGCTTTTGTTAAAGTTTCGAGAACATACCTTCACCGAAGAGTCAAGCAGTATATTGCTCCCTCCTACGTATATCTCGCGAAGAGACCATGAGGATAAGATCAGAGAGATTAGAGCCCACACAGAAGCATACCGACAATCCTTCTTCCCACGAACAATACGAGACTGGAATAGAAGGGAGAAGCGATAGAGGTACTCAAGGTACCCTCCGCCACACACCGTCATGTGGCTTGCGGAGTATGGATGTAGATGTAGATGTAGATGTAGACGGTAACTCAGCGTGTTCGGTCAGAGGGTTAGCTGCCCTCTGTAATAAAGAAACTGAGTTATTGGATCACTGACGAAATGAAACGGGTGTCTTGCGACTTCCGCAACGAGCAGATGCAACGATCGAAAACGACTAAAAAAAAACACACACTTCGGCTACAATTACAGAATAACTCACCATACAAGCACCAACAATTTGTCCACGTTTCAATTCACTTATTTCCGACATAAAGCACTCACAACTGCACCAAACACTGTTCTGACCGCAACTGACACTTGAAACGTACTGAAGACATCATCGTACAGGTGCCGTTCGTGGTCAAATACAACAGCGCAACCGGCATGCACTTACGTTCAAGAATTCATTTCATGTGTTTCAAAAATGGCTCTGAGCACTATGGGACTTAACATCTGAGGTCATCAGTCCCCTAGAACTTAGAACTGCTTAAACCTAACTAACCTAAGGACATCACACACATCCATGCCCGAGGCAGGATTCTAACCTGCGACCGTAGTGGTCACGCGGTCTGAACCGACTAGAACCGCTCGGCCACATGGGCCGGCTTATGTCATCCCATATTTTCCGTCAATCCCTGTAATTCTATTGAAAATATTACTATAGGACACCTACATTACCTCCATAGATAAACTGAAAGCTCGTAAAATACAGGAACGGTAGATACATTACCTGTTTTCGTTGACTGTCCCGAAAAAAATTTTTTTTTTTTTTTATTTCAATTCCCGGTATAAGATATCGTCTAGCAGTTGGCTAGGCGGCGTGACTGTTTTCCTGAAGTGAGGGAGAAGGGTATGCGTCATAAGCGATCATGAGCTCCCCCCTCATTCCCCCCCCCCCCCCCCCCCGCCCCAAGAACACCAAGAAGCTTTTACGAAAGCTTTTATATTATTACACAGATCAGTTCCCAAATTTTTCAACTAACTTAGAGAGAATAAAGTAGCATGGAGACTAAGAGACTAATTCTCGGAAATCGCGTTGAATTTTAGAAAATTACAAACTGTTTAACATAGGATGGTTTTCAGTTGCCTCACTGCCTTGCGACCAGAATGATTGCATAAATCAATCCAGCCAGGTAAAGGCACTCATTCTCTGGCTGCCAACAAGTCCGACATGATTCGTGAGTTCATAGTTAAAGGTGACAAACCATGGAAAGTTGAGTAAGTAAGGGTAGATCAGGAAAGATCCTCTATTTAGATAACATAATAACAGAAATACTGAATTCCCCGGACGTGTGCGGAAAGAAAGATCATACCTCCTACACACTAGTATATCCAGAGCCTGTAGAGCTATGTTCACAAGGTGTTAACACCAGGCCGGCCGCGTGGTCTAGCGGTTCTAGGCGCTCAGTCCGGAACCGCGCGACTGCTACGGTCGCAGGTTCGAATCCTGCCTCGGGCATGGATGTGTGTGATGTCCTTAGGTTAGTTAGGTTTAAGTAGTTCTAAGTTCTAGGGGACTGATGACCACAGATATTAAGTCCCATAGTGCTCAGAGCCATTTTTTACCACCAACTGTTGGCCAAGCCGTAAACTTCAGCAATTGTATCGATATAACATTCGTGCTAGGGGTTTTCACAACAGAGCGTCTACTGCCATCTGTGACCACAGACAGGAAATCACGTGCCTCTTCGAGTCCGGGCGCTGTAATTGCGGTAGTGCGTTGCATGTAATGGAGGTGAGGTTTACCTTCATACATTTCCTGGGGCATTTTTTCGTGACGGAAGCTTTTTTCAACAATAATTAAGAAATTGCTGGAAATTAGCAGTAACATACTATCACTCCGCAGTGGCAAAAGTTACAGGTTTTATATAACATGTTATCCGTATGCTGAACAAGCATGTAGATTATTCGAATCCTTCGCTGTGCAACAATTAAATGTGATTTTTATCACTACAACACAAATAAGTATTTCATGTCATTTGCCATGGCCTTCAAATTTTGTGAATATCTTTTAATAATTAATTGAGGTTATATATTTTTCGATATAAATGCATTGAAATTAAATACACTACTGGCCATTAAAATTGCTACAACATGAAGATGACGTGCTACTGACGCGAAATTTAGCCAACAGGAAGAAGATGCTGTGATATGCAAAAGATTAGCTTTTCAGAGCATTCACACAAGGTTGGCGCCGGTGGCGACACCTACAACGTGCTGACATGAGGAAAGTTTCCAACCGATTTCTCATACACAAACAGCAGTTGACCGGCGTTGCCTGGTGAAACGTTGTTGTGATGTCTCGTGTAAGGAGGAGAAATGCGTACCATCACGTTTCCGACTTTGATAAAGGTCGTATTGTAGCCTATCGCGATTGCGGTTTATCGTATCGCAACATTGCTGCTCGCGTTGGTCGAGATCCAATGACTGTTAGCAGAATGTGGAATCGGTGGGTTCAGGAGGATAATACGGAACGCCGTGCAAGATCCCAACGGCCTCGAATCACTATCCGCATAGCTGTAACGTATCGTGCAGCTACGTCTCGATCCCTGAGTCAACAGATGGGGACGTTTGCAAGACAACAACCATCAGCATGAACAGTTCGACGACGTTTGAAGCAGCATGGACTATCAGCTCGGAGACCATGGCTGCGGTTACCCTCGACGCTGCATCACAGACAGGAGCGCCTGCGATGGTGTACTCAACGACGAACCTGGGTGCACGAATGGCAAAACGTCATTTTTTCGGATGAATCCAGGTTCTGTCTACAGCATCATCCGTGTTTGGCGACATCGCGGTGAACGCACATTGGAAGCGTGTATTCGTCATCGCCATACTGGCGTATCACCCGGCCTGATGGTATGGGGTGCCATTGGTTACACGTATCGGTCACCTCTCGTTCGCATTGACGGCACTTTGAACAGCGGACGTTACATTCCAGATGTGTTACGACCCGTGGCTCTACCCTTCATTCGATCCCTGCGAAACCCTACATTTCAGCAGGTTAATGCACGACCGCATGTTGCAGGTTCTGTACGGGCCTTTCTGGATACAGAAAATGTTCGACTGCTGCCCTGGCCAGCACATCCTCCAGATCTCTCACCAACTGAAAACGTCTGGTCAATGGTGGCCGAGCAACTGGCTCGTCACAATACGCCAGTCACTAATCTTGATAAACTGTGGTATCGTGTTGAAGCTGCATGGGCAGCTGTACCTGTGCACGCCATCCAAGCTCTGTTTGATTCAATGCCCAGGCGTATCAAGGCCGTTATTACGGTCAGAGGTGGTTGTTCTGGGTACCGATTTCTCAGGATCTATGCACCCAAATTTCGTGCAAATGTAATGACATGTCAGTTCTAGTATAATACAGGGTGGTTCAAAAAGAATACCACAACTTTAGGAATTTAAAACTCTGCAACGACAAAAGGCAGAGCTAAGCACTATCTGTCGGCGTATTAAGGGAGCTATAAAGTTTCATTTAGTTGTACATTTGTTCGCTTGAGGCGCTGTTGACTAGGCGTCAGCGTCAGTTGATGCTAAGATGGCGACCGCTCAACAGAAAGCTTTTTGTGTTATTGAGTACGGCAGAAGTGAATCGACGACAGTTGTTCAGCGTGCATTTCGAACGAAGTATGGTGTTAATACACCTGATAGGTGGTGTATTAAACGTTGGTATAAACAGTTTACAGAGAATGGGTGTTTGTGCAAAGGGAAAAGTTCTGGACGGCCGAGAACGAATGATGAAAATGTATCACGCATCCAGCAAGCATTTGTTCGCAGCCCAGGAAAATCGACTCGCAGAGCTAGCAGAGAGCTGCAAATTCCACAATCAACTGTATTGAGAGTCCTACGAAAAAGGTTAGTTATGAAACCTTATCGTCTGAAATTGGTTCAAGCACTGTCTGCAGCTGATAAGATTAAAAGAATCGATTTCTGTGATTTTATCCTTGCTCAAATGGAAACAGATGAATCTTTCGTTTCAAAGATTGTGTTTAGTGATGAAGCAACTTTCCACACTAACGGGAAAGTCAACCGTCACAATGTCTGTATATGGGGCACTGAGAATCCGCGGGAAACAACTCAGTATGAACGTGACTCGCCTAAGGTGAACGCATTCTGTGCCATTTCAGCCAATAAAGTTTTTGGTCCCTTTTTCTTCGAAGGTGCTACTGTAACTGGACTACAGTATGTGGAGATGTTAGAGGATTGGCTGTTCCCTCAGCTCGAACAAGAAGCACAACAGTTCATATTTCAGCAGGATGGAGCGCCACCACATTGGCACTTATCTGTCCGTAACTACCTGAACGTCAACTACCCGAGGCGATGGATCGGCCGCCAGGCAGCCCGTGACAGAGCACTTCATCACTGGCCTCCAAGAAGCCCTGATCTTACCCCCTGCGATTTTTTCTTATGGGGGTATGTTAAGGATATGGTGTTTCGGCCACCTCTCCGAGCCACCATTGATGATTTGAAACGTGAAATAACAGCAGTTATCCAAACTGTTACGCCTGATATGCTACAGAGAGTGTGGAACGAGTTGGAGTATCGGGTTGATATTGCTCGTGTGTCTGGAGGGGGCCATATTGAACATCTCTGAACTTGTTTTTGAGTAAAAAAAAAACCTTTTTAAATACTCTTTGTAATGATGTATAACAGAAGGTTATATTATGTTTCTTTCATTAAATACACAATTTAAAGTTGTGGTATTCTTTTTGAATCACCCTGTATATTTGTCCAATGAATACCGGTTTACCATCTGCATTTCTTCTTGGTGTAGCAATTTTAATGGCCAGTTGTGTAAATTCAAACAAACGTTCCTTAATTTCTCCTCTGCCAGGAAGCAGCCAACTTTATCTTGCAATTGTTACATATTGGTAATCTGACAAATGCTTTTAAAATAAAAAAATGCTTTATAATCATTCAACATGGCATCTGAACAACTACTCACACTATATTTTCAAGTTCTATCATAGCAACAGGCAGCTCAAACAGTCACTTTTATTATCGGTAAATGCAAATTATTTTATTTTATCAAGTCTGGTTCTTGGTGAAACACTGTCAATTAACTAAACAAACATTGTTTTTTACCTGGTTTCACAGAGTTTGTTATGGTTATTGCACAATGTAGGTTTCTGGTTATAAGCCCATTTTCGAGTGCAATACTGGTCCAAAGATAATAATACAAATATAAACATGACGATATGGCAAAGACAGTCCTTTCAACTTCTTAATGTATCGATTCTTGAATTAATTTTAATTACTTCAATGACCATTTTTGACAAATTACATGTGGAACTGCTGGATTGTGTAATTCCATATGTAATTTATCAAAACTGATCATTGAAGTATTTTTACATCGATATATTAAGGATATGTGATGACTATCTTTGCCTCATCATCATGTTTATATCTTCATTATTATCTTTGGAATCAGTAATGTCCTTGAAAATGGACTTAAAACCTAGAACCCAGGTTGTGTGGTAACCACAAAACAAATTTGTGAAACAAGGCAAAAATCAGTGTTTAATAATTAGGTTCATTGTTAGGTGGTGCTGAAGGTCAATGATTTTTGTTGGAGATGGAGCACACAGATTATGTAAGAAAAAAGACCTAAAATTGGCCATGTGCTTTTTAAAGTACTCATCCTGACGTTTGCCTGGAGCGGTATAGGGAAATCACAGAAAACCTAAATCATTATTGCCAGATGGGGATTTGACATGTCGTCATCCTGATTGCAAGTGCAATGTGCCAACCACTGTCCCACCTCTATACGTTGGTGTGGATCAGAATAGGAGAACGTATCACTTTGCTTTTCATATCAGAATTGTGTGCTGCAGTGCCATCAGTGGTTGAAGAGGGAGAGAGGTGAATGAGACGGAAATGCTCGTGTTCGAAAGGGAAAGTAGGTTAACTTTTATGGTAGAGCTCAAAATGTATTCTCCAGCCAGTTATCGTACTATCTAACGAGTATCAGAATGGTGAAGTACTTCACAAGGCAGTGGCCTCCATATAAATCGTGAGTGGAAGGCAGATATAGGAAAAAACCAATGACAATTATAGTTTAACATCCTGTAAGGATAGTGAACATGTCTGTATCAAAGGAACTGTCGCGGGATTTTCCCAGAGCGATTTAGGGAAATTACAGAAAACCTAAATCTTGGCGGACGTATGAGAATTTGAACGATCATCTTCCCAAAATCGAAGCCAGTGTGCTAACCATTGCAGATATGGAGATAACATAGAAGCTCAAATTATTATATTGAATAATTTTAATTGAAATATAATAAAGCTGAAAAGTACTGGTAAAAGATAGGTGTGCTGCTGCTATTTTAGCAGAACAGTGTCGAGGATAACAACATGAGTCAACATAAATGGACAAACAGGAAGCGTAAATAATAAAAGAATGAATACATAAATAAAGTGGTTTATTAACCTGTAGGAATTTATATCAGCATTTAGGATATATTGAATAGCCTAAAAGGTATTTTAGCATTTGGCAAAAAAATACTCTTCCTTAACATCACATAATGTATTAAAACTATGACATCTCTCTCTACCAGCCCTATGAAGTGATTATCAGACTACGTTTGAAATATACCGCTCACAAACAATCAAAAATATTATGCTAAGAAGTCAGTGGAATAGGAAGAACTGAATAAGGTAGGGGCAAGGTGAAGGCTGCAGGTTATAATGACTGAGAAAATGTTGCCACATAGAAGTGTTGAGAAAATAATATGGTGTAATAGCACCTTTCCTTTTTTATCAGGGAAAGTTCCTCTTGCCATACTATTATTGTGGGTAGCGTATTATCTGAATGGTATGGTCTATGTTAGGGTCTGTTGTCCAGCTGAAGTTCGCTATGGCAGTTCACACCACACACTTGTTATTATATTCTCTCTCCTATGTAGGCCTGTGCTAAAAATTGCAGTAGATTATACTTCAGATAACGGGTACTGCATTTCACTTGCAACAAAAACATTTGTAACAAAAAGAGCTCAATAGTTGTAAAACAAAGCAAAGAAGTATAGACAGAGAGTTGCTAAACAAAAGACACTCAGATATCAAATCGGCAACCTGTGTAGCCTTAAATAAATACTGTAGCAGAATCTTATCCAAGAACTTCTCACAAAGCTCTTATGTTAAGGCTGTAAGGGGCACCAATGTTAATGTTCAGTCACTCATGGCTGACACAGAAACTGAAATTGAGGGTAGCATATCCGAAAAAGGAACATCGAATTCCGTTTCCAAATGTTTCTCTAGAAAAGAAAAACCAGGTGTATGGCCCCAGTTCAGTTTTTGCACAGTTCCGAAGAGGAGTAACATAAGTACTGTGAAGTCACCTGCCTGCAGGCCGTTATACTTCACGCAGTCTCTCATTGAAGAAAATTCATTGAATTGTTGTAAACTGGTGTTCCAGGAAATATTCCGATAATGTATAAATGGTAACTTTTAATTAATGTAGCCTTTCCCACATTTATTGTCACTAACGACAGTACATTGACCAATTGCAGTTTTCACATGAAAGGTTTTTCGCGACCAAGCACCTGGTGCAGTTACTACTCGTCATTATGGCAGTGACAGAGTATTCACAGTACACAGTTGCACTCGAATTCTGACACAACAAGCACATTACAATCGTGGCTACAGCTTATGTAAGCTATGAATACACTATTACTCTTAGTCGATGACACAAATACATGAGTGTCCATGTCAACATAATACATGGGTGAAGTCCAACTTATCCACATTTTTGCTCAACGGAAAATTTCATAAAAGGTAATAACAGTCAGTAATTGAATTTGATGTATTACGTAAGACATGCAGGTACCCTGAGAGTGCGTATAATGGTGACGAAAGTGTACTTCTTACTGAGACCTTACACAGACTTGTTACATAAGTGCTGCTAGCTAAACATGGACTTTTCTGTGCAGACTTGTTACATGAACTTGCCACTAACGGACTGTCATGTGAACATTTTAGTATTACAGAAATTACATAATGGTTAGAAAAACTACTGGGTTGGGTTCGTTTAATTTAGATGAATTATATGTTACAACAGTAATTTAGTTTACAAAATATATGGTGGGTTAGTAAAATGCAGAAGATTATGGAGCTATTTTGTAAACATCTGTTAGGAATAATTCACTTACGAGAACTGTTGTCATATTGAAAATTACAATAATTAATGCAAATTCTTATTTATGGCTTAATCAACGAATGAAGAGTGCCATTTGGTACAAAATGATTAGGGTAACAAAAGTATCAATATTACTACACGAGTACCCCGGGCACCCAGAACCAGTTGCAAATTGCCTCTCTGATGGCTTTGGCAACAAATATTTCATTTCTGACTGAATTTAAAATGCTTGCACAATCCACTTATTAACAGATGTAATCTTATGTTAAAAGTTTAACAAAATATGACAAATATTACAGTTAGGAACTGTGTGTTTGTCTTGAGGCAGCATAATTTATGGTGCACAAATACCTGGACTTTATTCATCCACTTGAGGGCACTTAGCAACTTCCAACAAGCTTTACATAAAATTTCAAACTTTTGCAAAACAGTTCTTTCTGACACTCTCCACGAAATGATGAAAGGCAAAAAGTTTATCAGTTACTAAATTTTCACTATTCATGCAGTAAAACTTCAGCATCAGACAAAGGTTTATTTTATTACTTCTTTACTGTCAGTTCTATTCACAACACTGTTTGCAGGCACTATCCATATATACCACTGAATACACCTGTAAAAGTACATCACTGTACGACAAACAGTTCAGGACATATGATGTCATAAACACTGAGACGCATAAAAAATAACTTTTGCTTGAAATGGAGCACAAATGTCCACAATATACTCATACAGTATTTCATAATGAGAACACTTAGCGACTTCCAAAAAACGTTAACCATAATTTTAAACATTTTTCAAAATTTTTCTCAATTACATGCTTAACATCAAATATTTAACACTTTAAGTAATCAGACATCTCAAATTGTTTTATACATGGTAGTTCGATTCTCTAAAGAATCGGTGATTTACTGGTAGTGTTAGAAGGTGGAATCTAACAAGCAATATGGCTAAATCTGCAATAGAAGATTTGAGTGTTCTTGAACTTTAATTCTAATTCTCTACTAAATTACCTAGCTTCAGGTAAATTAAAATATGTCTGTGTTCCTGGCTTTTGACTGAGTGGTGGCAGTGTTTCTAAAACTACATATTAGCTCAGTCCAAATTAGCATTACCTGCTAGAGTAATAATGTCAATTATCAATTACAATTTATTAACATGGTTTCCAGCACAAGTAAAAGCAATATTGGGATATTCTTATTGAAAACTATTGTGTGAATAATAAACACACATAGTCTGATTAAAGTTTTAAAAAAGTCAGGTACTTAATTATATATGCACTATGTAGATGAAAGATGAAAAATAAGCAGGAGAAAATAAATGTTAACAAAAGAGTAATCACGTTATTTGGGGTGGTTATAGCTTGCTATATTATAATACCAATGCCCCCTTGGTGTTTAGAAACAGTTAAAGCCACTAAAACTGAACTAAACTACAGGGTCCTTTTGAATCCCTATCTGATTCTCTACAGAATTTATGCCCAAGTTATCTACCCTTTTAGCTATAACATTCAATACATACCCCAAACAAAAAACTGTGCCCAATACTTGGAAGAAGGCGGAAGTTACATCTCCCTACAAGAACAGTAGCAGAAGTGATCCACGAACCTATTGTCTCATATCCTTGACATCAATCAACTGTAGGATTTTAGGACATATTCTGAGTTCAAACTCTCCATCCAAGATAACATGCTGTGTCCTCCTTACCAAAAAGTTCTCAATCCAGTCACAAATGTCACTAGATTTCCCATATGATTGAACTTTTGACAATATGTGTATGTGTGGTACTGAGTCAAATCCTTTTGAGAAATCAAGAAATACTGCAACTACCTGACTGCCTTTTTCCAGAGCTTTTCGTATGTTATCTGAGAAAAGTTCAAGTTGGGTTTCACATGACTGATGCTCTCGGAATACGTGCTGATTGGTATGGAGAGGGTCATTCTGTTCATATTAACTTATTATGTTTCAGTTTAGAATGTGTTCTAAGATTCTACATTAAACTGAAGTCAAAAATACGAGTTTTATGTATCACTTATACTACCCTTCTCGCAGACGAGAGTTACTTGTGCTTCTTCCATCTACTGCGCACGATTTTTTGTTCGAGGGATCTAGGATAGATTATAGTTAGAAGAGAGGCTAACTCAGCTGCAAATTCAATATAGAATATGAGAGAGATTTCATTTCAGTTTCAGCTGTTTCTCGACACCACTAACACTAATACTGATTTCACTCATCTTTTCAGTGGTACGTGGATAGAAGTTGGACATAGTCCTGGGTTTTCGTTTGTGAAGGAACATTTGAAAACAGAGTTACGCATTATTGCTTTTGTTTTGCTATTCTCAATGTCAGTTATTGTCTCTTTCGCTAGGGACACTAATAGCGTTTACATACAACCAGAATTTCTTAGAGTTTTGTGAAAGATCATTTGGCTATATTCTGCTACAGTAGTCACTAAAGGCATGATGCGTTGCAGTCTTGACAGCTAAAGACGTTTCATTCAGCATCTGTGAATCTATAATCCTATGCTTTGTTTTACACCTATTATGCAGTAGTCTCTCTTTCTTTGGAAGTTTTTTTCACTGACTGTATATCATGGAGGATCCCTTCCATTATGATCAGCTCTCCTGGGTACATATCTCCCCAGTTCATGGTCAACTGTTCTTTTAAACTTGAGCCATAGTTCCTCTACATGTTCCTGCCCTGTGCTGAAAGTTTCAAGTTCCTCACAGAGATATGACACTACTGGCATATGTGCCTTTCTGCTTATTGTAGTCGCCCTTTGTGCTTTGGTAGTCATTGTTGTCACAACTGCGTCATGATCACTGATACGAGTTTCGATGCAAAAATTCTAAAAAGGTCAGTTCTATTTTATAGCACCAACCATTGAATAGAAACCTATTTATGAAGTTTCAATAACCAGTATTAACTGAGGAATCTGGGAATATACTACGTATCAAACCCTTATGAATCATGAAGGGCAATATATTAATTGCAGCATGTATAGAGTCATTTAAGAAGTCAATTTTCCCATGCCCCATAAGCAAAGATGTAGACACACTTGTTGTAAACGATTTTGTAATGTTATTGCACAAGCAAAAATATTTCCTATACGTTTAGCTTATAGTTTATATAAAATTATTCAAATGTGTGTGAATTCCTAAGGGGCCAAACTGCTGAGCTCATCGGTCCCTAGACTTACACACTGTTTAAACTACCTTAAACTAACTTATGCTAAGAACAAGACACACACTCATGCCCGAGGGAGGACTCGAGCCTCCGACAGGAGGGGCCGCGCAATCCGTGACATGGCGCCTCAAAGGGCGCGGCCACTCCGCGCGGCAAAAAATATTTCATTACAAATTCATTAGGTTGTGTAGTAACAGCAATAAGAATATTTAGCACAGTAGATTTCATCATTATGAATCGATCACACCTGGTATAACAGGAAAACCTGTGAAGAATTACAGTTAAAATACTACACCTTCTTATCTGTATGTTAATAAATACATGAATATTGTTGTTATTTGTGGAATGATGTCCTAACACATACATCAGCGCGTTTCTTTCTCGAAATGATATACAATATTTGAAATCACATTGCACAGATTCTCCTCAGAAATGATGACATACAGATATAGTGAATATTCTTAGTGTTTTGAAGAGTTTTTGCCCTACTGTCACTGAATAATTATCGTTCTCCGATAAACATAGGCAGATATAATTATGGAGGAAGGTTATTTTGATACAGTGATGTGAATAATTTATTATGGCTGCAGTGTCATTAACTCAAATGGAGCATCCCTCAGACAACCTCATGGAAAGTAGTAGCAGCTTATTTTTCTTTGAGTTGGTGCCAGTATATGGCTAGAATTTACTAGAAGTTATCATGATGCATTTTAGTCAGTACTGCATTTAATCTTGAATTAATGTCACTTCCTGTACTGATAACTGAACTTGATCAGAAGACTCTCAAATGAAAATATTTTGTTTTTATCAAGGGGAAATGCATTATACGTACCTACCAGATAGAATGTTGGATACCCATACTGACACTTGCAACGCACTGAGAGCATCGCACACGTGCCGTTTGTGGTCAAATACGAAAGGGAAACCTGCAGACTAGCATCTGCACTTACGTTCAAGAATTCATTTCTCGCGGTATCTCCACATTTTTGGCCAACCCCTCTAATTCTATTGAAAATATGATTATAGGACACCTACATTACCTGCATTCTCTGGCTGCCAACAAGTCCGACGTGATTCGTGAGTTTATAGGTCAAGGTGACAAACCATAGAAAGTTGAGTAAGAAAGGGTAGATCGGGAAAGACCCTCCATTAAGAAAACACAATAACAGAAATACTGAATTCCCCGGACGTAGGCGGAAAGAAAGATCATACCTCCTACACACTAGTATAGACAGAGCGTGTAGACCTATGTTCACAATCGCAGTGACAAGTGACTTTATATGTTGTAAATTATGACGCTATAAAAGTTATGAAAAACTGTTATCATGTTTCTTAAATCATTTGTATGATGCATGTAGTTCTAAACTTGGCAGAGATATGTTTTTCAAATGATGTATTTCACTGAGTTGTACTTTCTTGAAGTTGTGCTAAAGGGATGTACTAACCACTAATGCACACAAATTATTTCCATTATTATTATTATTACTGTTATAAAAACATTTTATTGTTCTCACTATTAAAATCCCACGTCTCTGTGATGTGTTAGAAGTAGTGTTGAGTGAAAGTTATATAGGGGTGGGAGGAGTAAGTAACACATCCTAAGCCCCTACCCCATCCCAGAAACGGACCCTGGATCGGCTATTGGCAAATTATACCCCACTCCGTCTTTCGTTCACGCTGCGTCAGGAATTAGATTTGTCAATAGTATATGTTACTTTCCCCCATCCTATGAGCACACTCAAGACATCCGGTGTAAAGTCTTTGCCAGGTACGGCTTGGGCTTCAGGGTAACGACACGATATTATGCTTGCAATTAAACTTTTGTAAATCTCCAAGGAGAGGATATGTAGTCCTCGCCAGTAGAGTATTCCATCTCTTGTACATCATGAACCAGTAAACCAGTACTTTTGAGAATGGCGGTCACACTGAATTACCAAAGAAGGGAAAGCAGAAAGGTGGAAGGAGTATATAGAGGGTCTATACAAGGGCGATGTTCTTGATGACAATATTATGGAAATGGAAGAGGATGTAGATGACGATGAAATGGGAGATATGATACTGCGTGAAGAGTTTGACAAAGCACTGAAAGACGTAAGTCGAAACAAGGCCCCGGGAGTAGACAACATTCCATTAGAACTACTGACAGCCTTGGGAGAGCCAGGCCTAACAAAACTCTACCATCTGGTGAGCAAGATGAATGAGACAGGCGAAATAC
This sequence comes from Schistocerca nitens, assembly GCF_023898315.1. Classification (NCBI taxonomy): domain Eukaryota; kingdom Metazoa; phylum Arthropoda; class Insecta; order Orthoptera; family Acrididae; genus Schistocerca; species Schistocerca nitens. Next base: position 147,203,886 of record NC_064616.1, on the reverse strand, counting down.
CTTCAGACTTCAAGAAGAATATAATAATTCCAATCCCAAAGTAAGCAGGTGTTGACAGATGTGAAAATTACCGAACTATCAGTTTAATAAGCCACGGATGCAAAATACTAACACGAATTCTTTACAGACGAATGGAAAAACTGGTAGAAGCCGACCTTGGGGAAGATCAGTTTGGATTCCGTAGAAATGTTGGAACACGTGAGGCAATACTGACCCTGCGACTTATCTTAGAAGCTAGATTACGAAAAGGCAAACCTACGTTTCTAGCATTTGTAGACTTACAGAAAGCTTTTGACAATGTTGACTGGAAAACTCTCTTTCAAATTCTGAAGGTGGCAGGGGTAAAATACAGGGAGCGAAAGGCTATTTACAATTTGTACAGAAACCAGATGGCAGTTATAAGAGTCGAGGGGCATGAAAGGGAAGCAGTGATTGGGAAGGGAGTGAGACAGGGTTGTAGCCTATCCCCGATGTTATTCAATCTGTATATTGAGCATGCAGTAAAGGAGACAAAAGAAAAATTCGGAGTAGGTATTAAAATCCATGGAGAAGAAATAAAAACTTTGAGGTTCGCCGATGACATTGTAATTCTGTCAGAGACAGCAAAGGACCTGGAAGAGCAGTTGAACAGAATGGACAGTGTCTTGAAAGGAGGATATAAGATGAACATCAGCAGAAGCAAAACGAGGATAATGGAATGTAGTCGAATTAAATCGGGTGATGCTGCAGGAATTAGATTAGGAAATGAGACGCTTAAAATAGTAAATGAGTTTTGCTATTTGGGGAGCAAAATAACTGATGAAGGTCGAAGTAGAGAGGATATAAATTGTAGACTGGCAATGCCAAGGAAAGCGTTTCCGAAGAAACTGGTTTGATGCTGCTCTTCATGCTACTCTATCCTGTGCAAGCTTCTTCATCTCCCAGTACTTACTGCAACCTACATCCCTCTGAATCTGCTTAGTGTATTCATCTCTTGGTCTCCCCCTACGATTTTTACCCTCCACGCTGCCCTCCAATGCTAAATTTGTGATCCCTTGATGCCTCAGAATAAGTCTTACCAACCGGTCCCTTCTTCTTGTCAAGTTGTGTCACAAACTCCTCTTCTCCCCAATTCTATTCAATACCTCCTCATTAGTTATGTGATCTACCCATCTAATCTTCAGCATTCTTCTGTAGCACCACATTTCGAAAGCTTCTATTCTCTTCTTGTCCAAACTATTTATCGTCCATGTTTCACTTCCATACATTGCTACATTCCATAAAAATACTTCCAGAAACCACTTCCTGACACTTAAATCTATACTCGATGTTAACAAATTTCTCTTCTTCGGAAACGCTTTCCTTGCCATTGCCAGTCTACATTTTATATCATCTCTATTTCGACCATCATCAGTTATTTTGCTCCTCAAATAGCAAAACTCCTTTACTACTTTAAGTGTCTCATTTCCTAATCTAATTCCCTCAGCATCGCCAGACTTAATTCGAGTACATTCCATTATCCTCGTTTTGCTTTTGTTTATGTTCATCTTAAATCCTCCTTTCAAGACACTGTCCATTCCATACAACTGCTCTTCCAAGTCCTTTGCTGTCTCTGACAGAATTACAATGTCATCGGCGAACCTCAAAGTTTTTATTTCGTCTCCATGGATTTCAATACCTGCTCAGAATTTTTCTTTTGTTTCCTTTACTGCTTGCTCAAAATATAGATTGAATAACATCGGGGAGAGGCCACAACCCTGTCTCACTCCCTTCCCAACCGCTGCTTCCCTTTCATGCCCCTCGACCCTTATAACTGCCATCTGGTTTCTGTACAATACAAGATCATATTGAAGTAATATTTAACATAAATAATGTAACACAAAGTCAATGATCGGGTTTTGTTCGGTTTTTAATTCTTTTTAAACTAGTTTTCTTCGCGCGCCCGCCGTTGCAGCAAATTTCATAGTCTTATATCGCGTTATTTAGCGAAAATGGTGAATAATCTCTTAAGGGTTAAAGTGCTCATCAATAAGAACAACTTTTAATATAGGACCAACTTTGAAATCGCGGACAAAAATCAGCTGTTACATACATATTGGTCAAGTAGGGAATTTTTTTAGGGAATAGATCTTGTTTTCGCGATTTCGAAGACGCCCCCATAAAGCTGTTCATATTGACTTCTGAGTATTACTTTAGCCCCTTAAAGGATTATTGGCCAGTTTTAAATAACCCTGTAGAGTAGTTCCAAGGAGTTATTTTAGTTTTTGGTAAGTGACTGATCTGATTATGTATGATTCTCTACTTCCTGTACAAATTGCAGTTTTTGTTTGCCGTTGTTACACAGCCCAAACCAGTGCTTGTGGGAGTGGCCAGTACATACACTGCTTGAACTGAAAATCGTTTTGATGTAACAGGAAAAGCACTCAGTGACGTGGAAAAATATGAACATCTGAAAGAGTCTGAGAACCACAACGAAATTATGAATATCCAAAGTAGACAAGAGGGTGGACGAGAAACAAAGTTTTGATCGAATAGGCTAAAGGAATACTCTCAGCTAGTCTATAACAAAAAACAGTAAGGTGCATAATTTTTTTGTTTTGCGTACTATCTTCAGATTCAGATAGTGGGGGCAACCATTCTGTGTCTCTAGGATCTTTAGTCACAGGTCCACTTTAGACTGACAGAACTGTTGGGTGTCCTCCTGAGGGATACTGTACCAAATTCTGTATAATTGGGGCGTTAGATCGTCCAGATCCCAAACTGGTTGGAGGGTCCTGCCCCTAAAGCTCGAAACGTTCTCAATTGGCGAATATCCGACGACCTTGTTGGGTTTAATAAGCACGAAGACAAGCAGCCGAAATTCTCACCATGCGCAGACAGGCATTATCTTGCTGAAATGTAAACCCAGGATAGCTTGCCATGAAAGACAACAAAATGGGATATTGAATATCGTCGATCTACCGCTTTGCTGTAAGAGTGCCGCGAATGACAACCAAAGAGGTCCTGATCTGAACTGAGATGGCACCAAAGACCACCACCCATGGTTATGGGACCGCATGGCGGGCGACAGCCACGTTGGTATTGCACTGTTGTCTGGGGCATCCCCAGGCAGGTCTCCGCTGATCATCAGGGCTCAGTTCGAAGCGGGGCTCATAACTGAAGACAGTTCTACTCCAGTCAATGAGATTCCACGCAGGATGTACTCAACACCACGGCAGACGGGCTTGTTGGTATACAAGGTTAATGGCAGTCAGTGCTAGAAGCACTATCAGCTCAGCTCCACTTCTGTGAACTTCCTATTAAAGGTACTTGTGGTCAATGAAGCCCCAGTTGCCCATCAGATCGCTGATGATGATGAATCAAGGGCTCTGAGTGCCTCTGTGGCGAGTGCTCTTTCCTCATGTTCGGTCGTCTGTCTAGGTCGACCGATTCTTTCTTGACGCTGTGTTCGGCCGTGGTTAATCCATTCTGCCAACATCGTCGAATAATGGCATCGCTCATATTCAAATGTCGAGCGATTCCTCGATTGCTCCAACTGGCTTCTTTGAGCCCAACTATACGTCCTCTTTCAAATGCTAATATCTGCGAATACTGTTACACTCCTGTCTGCGACGTATAGTTTATGCCCAGCTGAGTATAAGGAATGAAATTCGCAAATCTTTTGTGGCCCTGGTATCGCTATGTCCCCCTCTTTACCATACTTGCCAGCTGTACAGTGAAATTGGTCTGCAGCATCACACATTCATCCATCGGCTGCCAAAGTTCACAACTTTGCATTCTCCGTTGACACCTGCATGAATTTCAGTTTTTGAGCAGTTTTCTTAACTCCTTCGTGGTGCTTCTTCTTTTTTGTTTTGTTTCTGGGTACATAAAAAGCACTATAAATCTTCAGAAGCTATTGTGCTACCGATTACCACAACACGGCGGCGTTAAAAAATTCAGATATCACAAGTTTAAATGAAACTCCTGAATAGACTGTCAATTTTTCAATCGCAACTGAGAAACAGAAAATGATTAAATCAAACAGCGAGTGGCTGATTTCCGTAGTAAAGACGATCATACTATGTGGTCGTGAAAATATGGTGTTAAGAGGCCATCAGGCTGGTGGTTCATTAAGTGATGAAATCGGCCAAGGAAAATTTCGAGCAATTTCAAAATTTCGCATTGACTCAAGTGATTCACCTCTCCAAAAACATTTTGTGACATCGCCGAGAAATGTTATATATCTGGGCAAAACAACTCAGAATTAGGTGACTAATTGATGAGAAAGGTACTCAGCGAAGTCAAAGAAGCAAAATATTATGCTGTCCTTGGCGACGAAACACTCGGCGTCGGTGGTAGAGAACAATTCAGTGTAGTACATTACATGAAGAGTTTCATATGCTTTCTGTCTGCAATTACTTGAAAGGTACTGCGTTAAGCGATCAAATCGTTTAAGACTTAGATTTGTGCGTGAGTCAGCAAAAAGTTTGGAACATGAGAAACACACAAGAGCGGAAAAAGTTGCAAGGTGTTAGTGATACACGCTGGCTTGAAATGCCTGATGCACTCCTTCAATTCAAAAAGCTCTTTGACTCTATCGCACAGTTCCTTGAATAAATGGACAAAACTTCTCTATCGTTGGAAAGTGCAAGTGTTCTGGCTTCTATTCAACGATTTCACTTTCTCTTATCTTTGATGGTAACCGCAGCGCTATTTGAAATTACTATTACGATTTGACAGCAACTTCAGGCTGTTGCATTAGATGTTAACCATTCCTGTGAGATGGTAACAGCATTACAAGAATACTGGAAAGGTACAGAGAAACTAAACATCAAGAAATTTTCCAAGAGGCGTGTTGTATTGTAGAACCTTTGGACATTGCAGTGCAGACATCCAGAACCGCCCAACGTTCAATTCATCGCTCGTATATAGAAGCACCAGATGCTACGGAATTCTACAGGTAAAGTAAACGTTTAATACATACACACGCTTTTTGATTAATGTGGTATTTTCTCCTTTTCTGTTGGGTTGTTTCGAGTTCGAGAATACTGTCCTGTCTTGTTTTGATTCAGATGAAGCTATTGCTTCCTTTCATCGATTTTGTGTTGGGACAGTTGAGGGTTTGCTTTTCGAGAGCATAGCACTCTTCAGTTCTCGACCTGTTCAGCTATATGCCAAGTGTCATGGTAAAACAGAAAATCTCAATTCTGTAGTGGCAGCTGCACGTGTTTGCAACGGTGAATTGCCTCATCCTCTCTCATTATAGGTAGAAATACCTCTTTGCAAGGAGCTTTGAAAAGACAGGGAACATATACCCCAAACAGCAGCAGAGACGCGCCAAGAGGCAAATGAGTTCTCCCAAATATAAACATTCTGTTACAAATTCTCGCTGCATTACCCGTATCCACTTGTAGTGTGGAGCTCAGCCTCTTTTCGCTTAATCGATTATAATCGTACCTTTGTGTGACGGTGACTTAAGACGGGTTTAACCGTCTGCCTGCTATTTGTAATCATTGAGATATATCTGGCAGCCTACGACGTTTCGAAATCATTGAAGAATTTGCAAAAAAAACTTATTCGAGGAGACTTGCAGTGCGTTAAACGAACAAAATAAAATTTTGATGCTTTTTTCAGTGTTTTACGCTGATAAAGCCTCCCCTCAGCTGGACCAAGCCCCTTCCAAACCAAAATCCTGGATCCGCCACTGCGTTAATGTGTTGTTAAGCTGCTTTTCTGACAGCTTAAATCGGATGCATTCATATCAGATGTGTGTGCTGTGTTTGAAGACCGATAAATATTTTAAATACTGTCAGCCGCACAGCTAAAACAATTTGGTGTATTTCATAATATGTGGGATAAAATACTTGAAACCAGTTATGAGCTAGCTTTCCTTCTTTGCTCGACATTCGTACAAGTTTTCGAATCTCACTTACACGAAACACTGCTGGTTCCACTCATGTACAACAATGGCCAAGATTAGACGTAATAGTTGGTGAAAGTTCACGTGTAGTAGCAAAATTAATTATCATATATTTTAATAGTAGATAATAAGTACCAGTATCGTATAAATTTGCTATCTGAAGTATTAACACAATAATTACGTATGATATGAATTGCAAACCATTTATGAATGTGTGGTCATGAGCACAAGTAGTACTACGATATCCTTATGTGGCACAATATTGAAGGATTTGAGAACACAAATAGTGAGTAGATTTGGTATTGGCTAATTCCGTAACACATTTTCTGGAGGCCGTGTCTATTGCCCTGGTGAAGATTCCACTTCTTACATATCTGAAAATTAACTGTAACTATTTACACGTATAATGATGGTGACAATCATTTGAAACGAACATAGTATTTCGTAATAGTTAACTGACGCTTTGCGGAGGGTGTGGAAGAATCAGACGGCAACACAGTACTTTCTTACATTACTATAAACAGCAAATAAATATTTCCCAACTATAGAAAGCTTAAGCGAACAGTGCAATATTTACTTACATCTTCGACTGGGAATTCATAGCACTCGGCAATCTTCTGGTAGAGCTCCCTGACGTTAGAAAAACCAGAAATAAGTCCGGTAGGACTTCCCTGGGCTTGCTGACAATGGAACACAAGTTTGGGTCTCCCAACGTTGGGATCCGCGGGCTTCTGGGTCGCTCTGTTTCCGTTTTGTTGAGCTAACGCACTTTCGTTCTGATTCTCATTATTACTTTCCACTGAATGTCCTTTCTTGTTTGGATTTTTTGGTTTGAACAGCGGCATATTTACGCTTAATTTTAGGACTTATAAAACAGAGAAACAATAGTAATCAATGCGCATACGAATTCACCACTGTCCGCTAAATGATCTACAAATCAGCTTCTAGCTTTTAAAATGCTCTTACTGTCGAAGAGATAAAGTACTAATCTTATCCTGCCACAGTCGTATCTTTCGTTGTTCGAATTGTGCACTATCTTATGATAAGACATCCGTAAAGAGAAATGCCGATGTCCATATCTACGCAAACGAACATCTAACCACAGACCAAATCTGCTGTCAGATGTACACTGGGGAAACATTAATCCCGCAGTAGCAGCTGATGAAAATGTGCGAGCTCCAACTGTTGGCCAGATCGTGAACTTCAACAATTGTATCGATACTACTTTCGAGTTCGGGGTTTCGCGACAGAGCTTCTACTGCCATCTATGAGCACAGACACTAAATTGCGTGTTCCTAGGAGTCCGGGCGCACAAATCGTAGTAGTGCATTGCACGCAATGGATGCGAGATTTATTATGTTACATTTCGTGGGTACATTTCTTGGGGTAGTTTTTCGAGACACAAACTCTTTAAACATTAATTAAAAATTGCTGGGACATAGTAGTAACGTAGTGGCAAATGTTACAGGTTTTATATAACTTGTGATCTTTATGCAGAAAAAACATAAATGTTATTCGAATTCTTCGCTGTGTAACAATTAAATGTTATTTGTAACAGAAAAAAATAAATATTTCATGTCATTCGTATCAACCCTCAAATTTTGTGAATATGCTCATAATTAATTAAGGTTATATATTTTTCCATATTGGAATTAAATAAATTCACACACACGCGTTGCTTATTATCTTCCGTGTCAGGAAGCAACCTTCTTTATGTTGCAATCCTTACATGGTGATAATCCGACAAATGCTTTTAAAAATAGAAAATAAACTGCCTCAGAATGATTTACAAGCCATCTGAACTACTACTTACATTGTATTTTCAAGTTCTATAACATAAAGACGGAGCTCAAGAGTCACTTTCACTATCGGTAAACGCAAATCATTTTAACTATTTGGTTTGTAATTTCTTGAGAGGTGCTGCTGAAGATTTTTTTTTTTTTTTTTTTTTAACAGCACCGCATTATGTAATACCCAAAAGTAAACAGGGAGGACACACTGTGCAACTTTAACTGATACAAAATGTAGCATGACATATGTGAAGCACTTTTAAGAAGTTAATAGAGAAATTCTTTTCGAAAGGAATCGTCAAGGATTTTTTTTTTTTTTTTTAACTTTTAGTTTGTGTCCGAATGAGAGTTAATAATTCTTTCCGTGTTAATCAGCCACCTACTCTCTTCATTGTGCTGGACTGTGATATTGGACCCCCACTGAACTCATGGTTGTGGTGACAGACTAATCTGTAGCGTACTCTGAGGTCTAGAATAGGTTGGAAGGTGATGAATTGATAGTAAGTTGACAAAGCCAACAAACGTGAATACCAAATACAACTTCTGGTTCCAACAGACTTTCCTGTAGTGTAGCCTAACATTGTATTCCTGCCCTGTTTAATTTCACTTTGCCATATATTTTGCATAAATACTAAAAGTGCAAGGTGATTAAAAAATATATAATAGATAATGGACAAGTCTTCAACGAGTATTTTCATGCACATTATATACACATTCATTCTTAAACTACAAAACATGCAGTGTGTGGATGGCAGGTGGAAGGGAGCAATATTAAAAATTAATGTCCTATCAAGAGCATGGTCATTAGACATGCAGCACAAGGTTTATGGAAGAAAGGGGACAGAAATTGGCCATACACTTTTCAAAGGAATCATCCTGATATTTTCCTGGAGTTATTCAGGGAAATAACAGAAAACCTAAAGCTCCCTGGATGGCCAGATGAGGATTTGACATGTCATCATCCTGATTGCAAGTCCAGTGTGCTAACCACTACACTACCTCACAAGGTTGGTGTGTATCAGGCAGGGGAATGTATTGCATTGCTTTTCTTACAGAATTGTGTGTCAGTGGTTGAAAAGAGAGTAAAGATATGAATGAGATGGAAATGCTCATGTTTGAGAGGGAAAGGAAGTTATGGTAGAGCTCAAAATGTATTCTTCAGCCAGTGATCGTACTATCTAATGAGTATCAGAATGGTGAAATATTTTAGAAGGAAATGGCCTCCATATAATTTGCTGAGGGGAGGGCAGATATGGAAAAAAGAAAGGGAAATTAGAGTTTAACATCACATTGATAACGAGGTCATTAGAGACAGACAAGAGCACAATCTCTGGTTAGGGGAAGGAAATTGAACATGTCCATATTGAAGGAACTGTCTCAGCATATGCCTGGGGCAATTTAGGGAAATTACGGGAAACCTAAATCTTGTTGGCCACATGGGAATTTGAACCGTTGTGTTGCGAAATGTGAGTCCAGTGTGGTAACTATTTCAGATACGGAGATAACATAGGAAACATCAATTATTATTTTGAATAATTTTAACAGGAATATAATGAAGCTGGGAAGTATTGATCAAAGGAATGTTTCTTGTTGCTATTTTAGCAGAACAGTATTGAGAACAACATGAGTCAACATAAGTGAACAAACGGAAAGGGTAAATAATAAAAGAATGAACACATAAATAAAGTGGTTTATTAGCCTGTGGAAATTTATATCATCATTCATGGTATTGATGAAGTCGCTAGAGGTGCATAGGACATATTAAGTAGCTTAAAGGGTATTTTAGCATTTGGCAAATAATGTTTTTTCTTGAGATCTCATAATATATTAAAACTGACACCTCTCTCTACCAACACTATTAAGTGATTATCAGAGTGCATTTGAGATATGCCGATCTAAAAGAAATCAAAAATAATATGCTAAGGAGTCAGCGGAATAGGAAGAATTGGATAAGGTAGGGACAAGGTGGAGCCTGCAGGTTGTAATGACTGAGAAAATGTTACCACATAGAAGTACAGAGAAAATAATATCGTGTAATAACACATTTTCTGTTTTAATAGAGAAAGTTCCTCTTGCCATATGATTATTGTGGGTAGCATATTACCTGAAATGTATGGTTTATGTTATGGTCTGTTGTGCAGTTATAGTTTGCTATGGCAGTTCATGCCATACACACTTTGTTATATTTTCTTTCCCAAGTAGGCCCATGCAAAAAATTGCAGTAAATTATACTTCAGATAACAGGTACGGCATTTCACTTAAAACAAAAGACAATCATAACAGAAAGAGCACTATAGTTGTAAAACAAAGCAAAAGAGTATAGACAGAGATATGCTAAATAAAAAACACTTGGATGTCAAAAGGACAAACTGTGACGTGTTAAATAAACACTGTAGCAGAATCTTATCCAAAGACTTGTCACAAAGCCCAAAGAAATTCTAGTCTTATGATAAGGCTGTTAGAGGCACCAAATTTAGCGTTCGGTCACTCATGGCTGACACAGGAACTGAAATTGAGGGCAGAAAAGCCAAAGCAGAAACATGAATTCCATTTCCAAATGTTTCTTTAGAAAAGAAAATCCAGGAGTATAGCCCTAGTTCAGTTTTTGCACAACTCCAAAGATGAGTAACATAGATACTGTGAGGTCACCTAACTGCAAACTGTTATACTGCATGCAGTCTCTCATTCAATAAAACTCACTGAATTGTTGTAAACTGGTGTTACAGGAAATATTCCAATAATGTGTAAATAGCAACTTTTACTTAATGTAGCTTTTCCCACATATTGTCACCAAAGACAGTAAAATGACCAATTCCAGTTCTCACATAAAATGTTATAGAAGTCTTTCAAAAGCCAAGATCGCTTAAATACTGTTTACTGGATAACCGGTTTCAACACACTAAAGGTGCCATCATCGGATGTGAATGTAGCTTAACATTTATAAACCATTTGGATATAACGATACATGAGGTAGACCAGCTGATATGAAATCATTAGCACAAAAATAAAAGAACAACTGCTCTCATGGTCATTCTTTTCCATCAAATATGTAAAACCGAAGTGACAAGATAAAAGTATTTGGTACATGACCGCTGCTCAACTAACCAGCTATGGATAAACTATTCCTCTTTGTCGATGACACAAAACCATGAGTGCCCATCTCAACAAAATACATGGGTGAAGTCCAACTTATCCACATTTTTGCTCAACGGAAAATTTCATAAATGCTAATAACAGTCAGTAACTGAATTTGATATATTATGTAAGACATGCAGGTACCCTGAGAGTGTGAATAATGGTGCGTATAATGGTGACGGAAGTGTACTTCTTACTGAGACCTTACAGACTTGTTACGTAAGTGTTGCTAGCTAAGCATGGACTTTTCTGTGCAGATTTGTTAATGAAGTTGCCACTGACAGACTGTCATGTAGACATTTTAGTATTACAGAAACTACAAAATAATTTGAAAAACTATTGGGTTAGGTTTGTCTAATTCAGATAAGTGGTATGTTACAACAGAAATTTCGTTTACAAAATATATGGTGGATTAGTAAAATGCAGATGGTTATGGAACCATTTTGTAAACTTCTGTTGGAAATAACTCATTTACGAGTACTGCTGCCATACGGAAAATGACAATGATTAATGCAAATTCTTATTTATGGCTTAATCAATGAATGAAAAGTGTCATTTGATACAAAAAGATTAGGATAACAAAAGTATCTATATTCCTACACAAGTACCCCAGAACCCAGTACCAGTTGCAAATTGCCTCTCTGATGGCTTGGGCAACAAATATTTCATTTCGGACTGAATTTAAAATGCTTGCACAATCTACTTATTAACAGATGTAATCTTATGTTAAAAGTTTAACAAAATATGACAAATATTACAGTTAGGAACTGTGTGTTTGTCTTGAGGCAGCATAATTTATGGTGCACAAATACCTGGACTTTATTCACCCACTTGAGGGCACTTAGCAACTTCCAACAAGCTTTACATAAAATTTCAAACTTTTGCAAAACATTTCTTTCTGACACTCTCCACAAAATGATGAAAGGCAAAAAGTTTATCAGTTACTAAATTTTCACTATTCATGCAGTAAAACTTCAGCATCAGACATAAAGTTTTAATTTATTACTTCTTCACTAACAGTTCTATTCACAACACTGTTTGCAGACACTATCCATATATACCACTGAATATGCCTGCAAAATTACACCACTGTACAACAAACAGTTCAGGACATACGACTTCATAAACACTGAGATGCACAAAAAACTAACTTTTGCTTAAAACGGAGCACAAATGTCCACACTATACTCATACAGCATTTCATAATGAGAACACTTAACGACTTCCAAAAAACTTTAACCATAATTTTAAACATTTTTCAAAATTTTTCTCAATTACATGCTCAGTGCTTTGCAATGAGGACACTTAGTGACTTCCAAAAAACTTCAAGCACAATTTCAAACATTTTCCAAACTTTTTCTCAATTATGCATATAACGATACATGAGGCAAACCAGCTGATATAAAATCATTATCACAAAAATAAAAAAACAACTGCTCTCATGGTCATTCTTTTCCATCAAATATGTAAAACCGAAGTGACAAGATAAAAGTACTTGGTACATGACTGCTGCTCAACTAACCAGCTATGGATACACTATTCCTCTTTGTTGATGACACAAATCCATGAGTGTCCATCTCAACAAATTACATGCTTAACATAAAATATTTAACACTTTAAGTAATTTGTAAAGTAATCAGACATCTCAAGTTGTTTTATACATGGTAATTTGATTTTTTAAAGAATCGGTGGTTTACTGGTAGTGTTAGAAGGTGGAATCTAACAAGTAATATGGCTAAATCTGCAATAGGAGATTTGAGTGTTCTTAAACTTTAATTCTAATTCTCCGCTAAATTACTTAGTTTCAGGAAAATTAAAATATTTCTGTATTCTTGGCTTTTGAATGAGTGGTGTCAGTGTTTCTAAAACTACATATTAGCTCAGTGCAAATTAGCATTACATGCTAGAGTGATAATGTCAATTATCAATTACTTTTTATTAACATGGTTTCCAGCATAAGTAAAAGCAAAATTGGGATTTTCGTATTGAAAACTATTGTGTGAATAATAAACACACATAGTCTCATTAGTTTTTTTAAAAAAGTCAGGTATTAATTATATATGCACTATGTAGATTAAAGATGAAAAATAAGTAGGAGAAAAGAAATATTAACAAGAGAGTAATCATAGTATTTTGGGTGGTTACACCTTGCTACATTATAATACCAATGCCACTGGTGTTTAGAAACAGTTAAAAACCCCTAAAACTGAACAAAACTACAGGGTCCTTTGGAATCCCTATCTCTCTACAGAATTTATGGCCAAGTTATCTACCCTTTTAGCTATAACATCCAGTAGCTACCCCAAACAAAAAAACTGTGCCCAATACTTGGAAGAAAGCAGAAGTTACATCTGTCTACAAGAACTATAGCAGAACTGATCCACAAAACTATTGTTCCATATCCTTGACAGCCATCCACTGCAGGATTTTGGGACATATTCTGAACTCGAACTCTGATGATTCTCCATTCAAGATAACATGCTGTGTCCCCCCTACAAAAAAGTTCTCAATCCTGTCACAAGTTTCACTTGATTGACCATGTGATTGAACTTTTGACAATATGTGTATGTGTGGTACTGAGTCAAATCCTTTTCAGAAATCAAGAAATACTGCATCTACCTGACTGCCTTGTTCCAGAGCTTTCAGTATGTTATGTGAGAAATGTCAAGTTGGGTTTCACATGGTCGATGTTTTAGGAATCTGTTCTGGTTGGCATGGAGGAGGTCATTCTGTTCAAGATATCTCATTATGTTTGAGCTCAGAATATGTTATAAGATTCTAGAACAAATCGATATCAAAGGTATTGGATTGTGGTTTTGTGGATCACTTATACTACCCCTCTTCTAGACGAGCGTTAGTTGAGCTTTCTTCCAACTCCTGGGCATAGTTTGAGGGATCTACGATAGATTATAGTTATAAGAAGGGTTGCAAATTCAGTATAGAATATGATATGGATTTCATTGGGCCCTGGGGATTTGCTCCATTTTAACAGTTTCAACTGTTTCCTAACACCACTAACACTAATACTGATTTCACTCATCTTTTCAGTTCTAAAAGGATAAAAGTTGGACAATATTCCTGGGTTTTCCTTTCTGAAGGAACATTTGAAAACAGAGTTAAGCATTTCAGCTTTTGCTTTGCTACTCTCAATTTCAGTTCCTGTCTCATTCGCTAAGTACTCAACACTATCTTTGGTGTCACTAACAGACTTTACATATGACCAGAATTTCTTTGGGGTGTGAAAGATCATTTGACAAAAGGTGTGAAGCCTTCAGTGACTACCATAGTCATTGAACACTTCATGCATTGCCGTCATGACAGCTAAACACATTTCATTCAGCATCTCTCGATCTATAATCCTATGCTTTGTTTTACACCAATTATGCAGCAGTCTCTATTTCTTTGGAAGTTTCTTTACACTGACTATATCATGGAGGGTTCCTCCCATTATGATCTGCTCTATTGGGAGCATATCTGCCCAGTCAATGGTCAACTGTTCTTTTAAACTTGAGCCACAGTTCCTCTACATGCTCCCATACTGTGCTGAAAGTTTCAAGTTCCTCATTGAGATTTGACACTACTGACATATACATTTATCTTGACCACCCTAAATAACTGTTTGTCCAGATGCAAATTACAAAATGTTTCAAGCAAATGTTCTTTAGCCATCAGGGAGACATCAATCAGCATGATTGCCTTCATTGTAGCTTTGGTTTTTACAAAGATATGAACAGCGGTATGACTTTTTTAAATGGCACCCTGTATTTTTTATTCAGTAATTCATTTTCTCTCCTGAAGACCTATTCAAAAATGTATCACAGTGTACCATTCATTGAAACACAACGTTATTAATTACATAACACAACATTGATGTTGAAGCTCCCAGCACTTAGTGCAGGTACTCGGGGTAGTAGGACACATCCACGTGCTGACGTTGACAGAGGACAAATGTAAACATAAGTAGAATGCACCGCTGTCATTCTGTCAACCATCATCAGTTGAAGAGTTGCGTGAGTAACATGTACACCAACGAAGAGCAGGTAGAAATGCTACTCATCTATGGGAAACCTAAGTTAGCAGAACAGTAACTGCAATACTGTTTTCTTATGTAAAGGTACATTTAGTACAGTAGTTTAGTCCTACTGCATTGACATAACATTTCTTTTATTGTTGTTGTTGTTGAAGGTACGCGAAATGCTACCCAGGCAGCTGAACTGTACAGAGAGCGATATCCTGACAAGAACACACCTCGACAGATGTTTTCTCGTCTTGTTGTGACACTTCAGGAAACGGGAATTTTCAACTCATGACAATGCAGTCATTGTAGCACAGATGAAGCTGCCGAAGTTACCGTTCTCGCTTTCGTTGCTATGAATCGACATGTGAGAACACAGCAGCTTGAACATGAGATTGGCATTCCTAAAACCAGTGTACATCATATTCTTACCTGTCACTGGTTCCATCCTTACCATGTACACCTACATCAAGAACTGCATGGGAATGATTCTGGAAATCATGTACAGTTCTGTCAGTGGGCACAGCAGCAAATCCTCGCCAACCCAAACTTTTTCTCCAATGTTCTATTTAATGATGAATGTTCCTTCTCAAATGAAGGACAGGTAAATCCAATGAACATGCATTGTTGGTTCAGTGACAACCCATGATGGATTACACAGGTGGAACATCAGCGTCAATGGAGATTAACGTCTGGTGTGGGATGCTTGGTTCTACAATTATTGGCCCTGATTTCAGCAATGGTAGTCCAAACGGCAACTTCGTCAGATGAATTCTTCCTCCTATTCTGGATGAAGTGGTGCTAAGAACCAGAATGCTTATGTGGTATCAACACAACTGATGTCCAGCACATAATGCCTTGCGTGCACGTTGTGTTCTGAACCGAAGGTATCCTGCCACATGGATTGATCAATGAGGAACAGTTACTTGGCCTGCTGAGTCCCCTGATTTAAATCCTCTGGACTTTTTCTTTGGGGATGCATTAAAGACATCGTCTATCGTGATATTCCAACAAGTCCAGAGGACATTCAGGAACATATTGTGCTTTCTTGTAATTCTCTTCAGCGGGCAACACTGGAAGCAGTAAATAATTCTTTCATTCAACGAGTGTATCGGTGTACAGGGTCATCACTTTGAGCAACTTTGAATGTTCTACTCCTGGGCAGTGGTACAGGAGAGTCAAGGTCAATTTTGTGTTATGTTTTTACTTGGTTTTCATTTGTTTTCTGACAACTCCAGCAAGTGGATGAGTTTGTGATCCCGGGTTCAAAGTCAGTGTTGTGTTATGTAATTAATAATGTTGTGTTTCAGTGAATGGTACACTGTGATACATTTTTGTATAGGTCTTTAGGAGAGGAAATGAATTACCGAATAAAAAATACAGAGTGCCATTTAAAAAAGTCATAACGCTTTTCATATCTTTGTAAAAACCAAAGCTACAACTAAGGCAATAATGCTGCTTGAAGATAAGTGGGACACCCTGTATATCTTTCGGCTTACTGTAGTTGTCCTTTGTACTTTGGTAATCATAGTTGCACAAATACGTCATAATTCTAAAACTTGTCCTAAATTCCATTGATAATAATGAAGTAAATGATGGGGTCTTTTTAGATTTATCAAAGGCCTTTGACGTTAAGGCCTTTGACGTTATTGATCATAAACTACTGCTCGAAAAACTTAGTTGCTATGGCGTCCGTGGTGCTGCTCATGCATGTTTTAAGTCATATTTATCTGGTAGATGCCAGAAAGTAGAAATAGTTCATGATGGAACGTCATACTTTTCTGGTTATAAGGAAGTTAGTTATGGGGTGCCCCAAGGTTTGGTGTTGGGACCCCTGTTGTTCTTGATCTTTATAAATGACTTGCCAAACTATTTAACACAAGCTGATTGTGTACTTTTTGCTGATGATACAAGTCTCTTTATTAAAGCTCAGAATGAGACTGACCTTAACAGGAAAATTGAAACAACAACAGTTGAAGCAAGTAAATGGTTCAGGGACAACAGTTTATTTGTGAATGAGAAAAAAACATTATGGATGAATTACAGACATGTTTCAAATAATGTGAAGCCCAATATAACTGTGAAGCTAGGCCAACAGAATATACTACGAACACCAAATACAAAATTCTTAGGAATTTGGTTAGATGAGCATCTAAAGTGGGATAAGCATATAGATGTGCTCAATAAAAAGTTAAGTAAATGTTGCTATGTATTTAGAATTCTCAAAAATTGCTGCAGTGATCAAACAGTATCGTGTACATATTATGCATTTATACATAGTCTTTTGCGATATGGTGTCATATTTTGGGGCAATTCATGTCAGGCAAAACGCTCTTTTATTATTCAAAAATGAGCGATAAGAATAATAAAAGGAGCTGCACCTAGAGATCCATGTAGGGAATTTTTCAAGGAATATAAAATCATGACTCTTCCATCCATTTACATCTATGAAAGTATATGCCTTCTGAAGTCTCACCCCTAGTCTTCTTCTTTAAACAGTGAGTTCCATGACTATACAACAAGACAGAGTAATGAATTTCACAGAGAAGTGCATAAGAAAGCCCAGTACAACAAGAGTGTCATATACCAACCGAAAATTCTCTATAGTGCTCTTCCCTTAAAAATTAAAAGGATTCAGAAGCTGAGCAGTTTTAAAAGTGAACTCAAAAGAATGTTAATTAGTAATAGTTTTTACAGTGTTAGTGAATACATGAATTCTTCAGAAAGATAGCGTGCCTTCACCTATCTTATAAGTTACTCATATACAAACTTGTGTCGTGGGGTAGACTCTTTTATAGTGTTATAATCATTGTTTCTTGTTGCTGTCCATTATACACAGAATATATGTAACTAATTTGTGTCCTATATTGTTACAAATTTATATCATGTAAGCTATAATTGTTTTGCCCATATATTTAATTCAGATTGTTCATGGATATTTTTTACATAATATGTTGTTATTCGTATTTTTTCTGTATGTAACATAGGACAAATCCCATATCATTGTACATGATAAAACAGGTGCTCAATCAATCAATCAATCAATCACTGATACCAGTTTCAATGTGAACATCCTGAAAGAGGTCAGGTCTACTTTATAGACATCAACTGTTGAATGGAAACCTACTTATGAATTTTCAAGAATTAGTATTAACTGAGGAATCTAGGAATATACTATGTATCAATCCCATAGGGATCATGAAGGCAAAATTATATTAATTGCAGCACGCAAAGAATCATTTCAGCAGTCACTCTTACTGTGCCACATAAGCAAAGATTCAAACACACATATTGCAAATTTTGTAATGTTATTGCTATAAGCACAGCGATTTTCTATGCAATTAGCTTATACTTTACATAAAATTATTAATTTAAAAATTCATTAGATTGCATGGTAAAAGTATTAAGAATATTTGGCACAGAAAATTTCTTCATTATTAAACAATTACACATGGTATAAGTAGGAAAACCTGTGAAGAATTACATTTAGAATACTATACTTGCTTATCTGTATGCTAGTAAGTTAATGAATATTGTTGTTATTTGTGAAATTTTGTCCTGCCACAACACATTCATAATGTGACCTCTTTTCCTACATTTTAGTGTCCAGTCAATGGTGGTATGCCATGTGGTGATCAGTAGAACATATGTATGACAATGGCTGTTTACCCACTTTGTCACATCATTCATTATCTGAGAATGAATTGCAGGGGACGTTATCTACTACAGCCAATCATGAAGTTTTAATTATCAGCTCATAAAAATCAAGCTGCGACTGTGAAACGTGGATGGATTAGCAGAAACCTTGGTTATATAAATTTTTGCATTTTGGTTGTTATGGAAATATCTCACCTTGAAGTTCACCTTGTTAGTAGTCTAGAAATGCATGTGATGCAAGGACTTCTTCATCAAAGGCAAGAGGAAAAAGTCACAGGAGCCAGTCAGATGAATAGTTGGGGGGAGGGGCAAAATTTGATAGCTCAAAGAAACAGCCTCTGTGACTCTGTCCTGTGCAGAACGAGCTGAGGCACTGTCATTGAAGCAGAAACACAATTTTGGACAGCTTCTTGCCACATTTCATCTTGACTGCATCCTGTAATGTCATCATGAGATTTCAGTAGCACGCTCCTGTGGCAGTTTGCACCTTATAACATACTCTGTTAGCATCACACTGTGACAGTCTCAAAAACATTTTGCATCACCTTGCCCAGTGACAGACAGTTCCTTGCCTTTTTAAGTGTATCCCCATGTTCTCACTGCTCAATTTGTGCTCGTTTGTCCCAGAATCGTAATGATAAACATGGGGAGCTGAATAAGTCATCTGGATTGGAATGACACAACTGCAGCATTTCAACAGCTGATTCAGTTAAGCAGGCTTTTTGAATGGGTGTGAGCAGTTGAAGACTCCTTCATGAGGCAACCTCAGTTCAAAATGTCACACAGGGAGTTTAAAACTGATCGATGAGTGATTTTAACTTTTCCCACTGTCACCTCAACTGTGATATGCTCATCTTCAAACATCAGTGACTCCACCTCTCTTGTGATTTCTGGTTGTTCGCAGAGAGATGGGCTGCTACATTGTTCTTCGCCATTCGGACTCGCTTGACTGTGCTGAAAGTATCTACACTGCCTAACCACTGTGTCATATTGACAGCGTACTGTTGCCATAGATTTCCACCAACTCAGCATGGATTATTGAAATTATGTTTCCCTTCAGATGGAGAAAACAAATTACCACATGGTACTCAAATTAATCAATGTGCCATGTCAGTTTGCTTCGACTTCTCAAGCAGCATGCTACGGTACTGTGATGCGAAGCTTTCAATGTGCCAGGACTGAAGACATGTATCTGTAAACAAACAAAAAATCAGCTGTGTAGTTTTATTTTTTTAAAGATGATAATTAGAACTTTATGATGACCCCTCGTACAACAAATATTTTGTATCATTTCGTGGGTGTTCCAGATATATCGACACAGGGCCTACCTCTCAGAAATTGTACGTACTAGTTTCTTTGGATGAAGTGAACTTGGGGCAAAGTTCTATGGATAAACTGAATAGTGAACTGATCATGTGGTATTTTTGGCTTGAAGACCCTATAGTGGGTTGTTTGGCCATCTAGTGCACGTGTTTTTACTTGACGCCACTTTGATAACTTGCGTGTTGATGGTGATGGTGAAACAATAATGAGGAGAGTGAATGGTGAATCTTGCCTTGACTGGAAATGGGAAAATGAAATAATCTTTGGAATTTTAAATGGCGAGATGGTACCATTTGAGTATTTCTGAACAGAGCCCACAAAGTTGAGTGTTTTTTGTTGTGAAAGTGGTCTCTTTTTTTTTAAGTTTTACAAATTCAGTACTGATGACTTGCACTGTGCTTAATGAGAGAAACAGAAATTGTATAGGACTACTGATGTGGTTCAAAATAACTTTTTTAATCTTATAGTTAAAAAATGCATTTATTACTCTTCTCATTTTAAATAAATTTATTTCCTCCATTCTTCAGCATGAAAACTATGATTTTAAGTCATAAACAATAATTTTGTTTTGAAATGATTGCTAAAGAACAAATTTGCCTACATTCAGTGTACTGTAACAAATATTCATAAATTTTTCACCTTGTTTTAAGCACAGTTTTATTTCATGTTTATGCACTCTGGATACACCAGAGTACCTCTGCAGCTTGCAGCAACTGCCATGCTTCTCTGATTTGATCTTTCACTTCATCTCGCACATCAGTACAACATTAACACACAAGATCTTTAATGTGTCCTCAAAAAGAAATAATGAAGATGAGTTAAGTCTAGTCCCCTCTCCCTCCCTTCCAAATCTAAAAATGTTATTCGACACATGACTGGTCACTGAAGAAAACTGGGTAATAATTTCTAAACAAACAGATTTTCTGATTTAAAAAATTGTTACTTTTCTTACTGTTGAAATGGTAGATTTTATTTTCACTTTGGTTGGCACCACAGTCATATTATGTTTATGAAATGACTACATTTTCAACAGGTGACTGACTGTGGAATACTGTCTGTTATGACATGTGAATATTTTCAAGCGGTTTTGAAGTGCTGTGGCATATGTCAAGTATTTGGCACACTGATTTAGGCTGTCACATGTACTGAGGTGCTTCAAAATCGCTAGAAAACAGCTGCAAACTGAAATCAATAGGGGAATGAACTAATAGCATACTACACAAGTTGCCTGGTGAAAATAATGTAATTTCATTGACAGGATGGTTGTTTGTAATGGGAAATAGTAGATTATTTTTTTAAAACAACAAAACCTCATATCTCAAAAATATGTATTTTACAGGAAACTAAAACAGCTTTCTAATCTAAAGGGTGATTAGAAAGTCTGAAAAGCTTTTAGCAAGGTAGAGTCTACTGTGAAATAATTGTTAAGGAAAAAAATTCAATACATTGCTCCATTTCCAAGTTAATTAATGTTGAAATTAGCTAATCAGGCCATTGCAGGCACAAATTCAAACAGCTCACCAGATACAATTACTGTTAGTTGTTGTCATCAGTGTAGATGATCACACATGAGACTGCTCAGCCTTTGGCTCAGGTTCGATCCTGACTATCTTACCATGTCCTATTTTTGTATTGCTCTCTTACTCAGTTTTATGAAACCAAATAAAGAACACGTTTGGTCTGGTGAGCCGCTGGGAAGTGCATGATTAATGGCCTGATTGGCTAACTTCAGTGCTAATTAACTCAGAAATGGCACAACATATTGAATTCTTTTTCTTACCAATTATTTCGTCTGTTGCTCGTGGTCTCGCGGTAGCATTCTCGCTGCCCGAGCACGGGGTACCGGGTTCGATTCCCGGCGGGGTCAGGAATTTTCACCTGCTCCGAGATGACTGGATGTTGTTGTGTCATCTTCGTCATAATCATTCATACCCAGGAAGGCAATGGCAAACCACCTCCATTAGGACCTTGACTAGTACAGCAGTGTGGGTCTCCCGCATCATTCCCCTACGCTCTGTCAAAAAGCAAAGGACTTCATTTCCATTTCCAGCAATTATTTCTGAGTGCAACCAACCCTGCAACACCCTTACAAGCTTTTCACACTGTTTCTGACCACCTTGTATACAATTTTTAATGTATACAAGCCATGCTACTGTAAAGTGATGTTAAGCCATAAATTAAAATAACATATCTGCTGCATACATAGTTCACCAGTTTTATGGTATTTATGATGTTATTTAATATGGTACAATGTTTTGCAATGAAATGTTGTTCAGGCACAATAAGTTATGAGTTTTTGCACTCAATTTTAAATCATGATAATTTTGTGCAGAAACTGCAACTGGTCCAGTGCACAGATATTTTTATATTCCTGTTGACTGTATTGGGGCGTCTTGGACATAATTTCCAATTCTCCTCCTAATACAGTTTATATACAGTACCTAAAAATGGATTATTTACTGGACCCAATATGTATGTAAGACATTGATCCAATATGTAGTACAGAACTTAAAAGAAGTATTTAAAAAAGTCAGGAGATACATACTTTTCTTTATATTGCCCATTTGTCACTTCTTGCTTCCTTCATCATATCAACACAATTAGCTGGGGAATAGCGCACCATCTGCCTCTTTCTGTGTTCAGTTATGGAATGCACACTATCACATTCCATTTGAGAATGTCCTTCAAGTAAATACGAGGGTTGGAACTTTAATAGTGGCAACTATTTATTTACAGCTCGTACAAAATAGATACGTGTTTCAAAGTTTTAATGACCTTCACAGTAGTCACCAGCATTGTGTATAACCTGTTGCCAGCAATGTGGAAGTTGTAAGATACTCTTAGCAGAGCCAGTTGTGTGTGTTCATTTTTGGAACACAACCTATGACCAGCTTAGAGACAGAAGTGATGACACTTTCTGCACGACCTGGCCATCATTTTGCAGGACAATGCTCAAGTATGTACAGTGCAAGCTATTACTGATTTGTTTGCCTGATGGGGCTGCTAAGTGCTATACCACCTACTGCACTCCCCTGACTTAAGTGCTCGTGAGTTCAACTCGATTTCTAAACTGAAGGAAACACTTCACAGCATTCGCTTCAGAACTGCTACAAATTCGTTGGGCAATAGACCGTGCTGCTCGAACTGTCAACACAACTGGCACTGCTAAGAGTATTCTACGACTTCCATATTGCTGGCAATGGGTTATACACAATGCTGGCGACTACTTTGAAGATCAGTAAAACTTTGAAACACGTATCTATTTTGTACAAGCTGTAAATAAATAGTTGCCACTATTAAAGTTCCAACCCCCATATTTATGGATGATTGTTGCACCACTTACTATGCTGTAATGTTGTCAGACATTTGAGAGAAGTGCATTTTGTTTTTGAGCACAACACCCATCACTATAAAACATTTTAGTTTTGTCAGTCTTTTATTATTGTATGTGACAATCTGAATTAAAGCTGCAAGAACATTAGCATCGAGCTCTGTTTCTCCTTCATGCCAAACATAACATACCATTGAAATCATAAACAGAAAATTTGTAACATGCCCACTTCTGTTTAAAATAAAGACAACTGAGCTGGGTTGCAGGCACTAACTGCACTGCTTGTACATTCATGATAAATAAACAACACTTTCCTGTTTCCGCTACTTTTTTATCATTTGACTTCTCCTGTCTTGCCCTCTCTTTCTTCATCTTGTGAACACTGTACTGACTTTCTGAAATATTATGTTACTTGTGAGAAAAACAGAGATCACATCATCTTTCTTTGGATTGTACAAATCAGTGTCATGTTCTTTTATTTGTTTTAAAAATGAGTCTTTTCCATGAACACAATCAATATTACTGCTAATGAAATCACTTTTGAACGCTCTGTACAGTTAACTAAATAATGAAAAACATGACTCTCAATAAAGCATGGAAGAAGATGTTTGGCAATAACGGAATGACAACATGAGTATTTCATCTAAAAATTTACAGACCTTTTCTTTCTGTCCATTACTCTTTTCTTTCTGTTTCCTTCCTGTTTTGAAACAATTATCCTGTTTCCACTGTTTAACCCAACTGCTGACGGACCACCAATTCTTGAAGTTGAAAGGAACATTTCTTTACATGTGGGTAACAAATCATCTCGTACTTTTAAATTATGCTAGAGACTATATTTTCATCTTGATTGTCCTACTTTTCTTCTTCATTTAACTTCTTTCTGGTAAGCTAGGATAGCAACATACACCTTGCATGGTTCTCAATATATATTTGATCAGAATGCATGAAATATTTGGTTATAGGTCACCTCAAATATTGAAGAACATGTCGTTTTTCTCTAATTTGCAATAGAATTTTGACAAGCATCGCAGACCCATTTTGCTAGGGTCTCTTATTATTGCAATTTGTTCTCTCTTTGTGTCACACACAGTATTTTTATGTTCTTTGCCTTTCAGTCTAGAAGTTTTAGCTTCATATCTTTTACATACAGAATGATATGCCTTACCTTTCTTAGCAAGCTTTCTTGTTATTTCATTACCTTCATTCATCAGTTCTGGCTCCACAGCATTTTCACAATGTTCACTAATTCAGTTTGGTTTATCCTTTGAGTCTGATTATTTAATACCTCTTCATTTCAAATAGCTGCAACTGATTGTAAATTATAATTTTTTCCGTATTTTCAGTTATTATGTCTTATACTTTTTTTGGACATTTTGGGACCAACTTTATTCCTCCATTTTTTATATTAGGTTTGGATCATCTACTTCTGAGCCTTCAGATTCACCGGCTGTAATGTGCTCCTAACGAGTGCCCAAATCTATAAAGTCACTAACTTCTGAATTACTTATGTTTAAATTAGAAGATAATGAAGGTGCATTTGCTGGTGAGAATGGTGCTGGCTGTGCACATAGAACTACTGAGTAAGAAATGTTATGTAATTGAAGAGTCGTCTTCACTAATACACTTCTCCTTGCTTTGTAATTATTTACTTGCATTGAGTATTCTGCAGTATAAGAGAAACTTTCAGAAAGTTCACTGATTGGATTTAAAATTTTTATATACTATGTGCATCTGGGCCACTGTATGATTATTATAGGCCTACAGCACAGTATTGCTATCTACGTACACAGAAAAGTATCTACAAAATGAAGGCTAAGCTTTGGTACAATATCACACAATGAGATGGAGAAAGAACCACACAATTAAATCACTATTTCTGAAACTTGGTTAAAAAAATAGGAAACAACATTGAAGAAACAAGTTCATCAGTAAGGGGTCTGATTGCAGCCCCAGTGCCAGGTGGCCAGGTATTTTAATAGAGTAGAGTACTGTCACATCTGCTTGTTCCTGAAAATACACCTTAAAGACATGTTCAAGCTTTGTTTGTCTTATTGGTGTAAGTTAACTTGAGATGACTAAATATAGTGATCAGAGCATTCATCAGAGTATGTGTACATATTGAACATGATTGCGTGTCCTATTTTTTGTGCTTACATAGCCTATTAAAGATCTATAACCCCTAGCTCTCCAACAAATCTTAGGTATCTCTTTTCGCAAAAAATGTGTTTGTGATATTAAGGCTGCAAACTGTCCAAGTTCACCACCATTCTTGTTGAGCTGTTCTTTTACTGAATGTACCCACAACTCCTGAGATTGGTATGTTACATACTCTAGCATTTAAATCTCCACAAATTAGAACCCGATATATCTTATTTACTTTATTTAGGACCATTTGCAGTTCATCACAGAACAGTTTTGTTCTGATTTCTTCCCTTCTTCAGGTGCACATACACCTGTAATGACTAAATATCCTCAGCAATTTTAAAATTCATTTATCAATCAAGGAATAGTCTATAATTTTTCTTTTTGATTTGTTATTTATTAGGATTGCCACCCATAACTCAGTCGTATGTTTTGAGGTACTCCACTGTATATTATTTATTGAAACCAGTATCTATTGTGCATTTTAACTCATTTTTTGTTCCTGTTATAATCACTATATCCATTTTTTTACCTCTTTAATTTATGATCTAATGCTATTTCTTTGTTTCCAGTCCCTTTTTATGTTCCTTGTAGCTATTTTTATCTGATCTGTGATACCTAATTGTTTGTTCTTGACTTGCCTAGGTCATCTCCATGACCCATCCTGTTTCTTCACAGGTTGTGTGTTGTGAAGAGAGCCAGTATGTATAAAATCCTGTGGCTACATTATGAGTGCTGTGCACATTAAGCTTGGTGATGGGGCTGCCATCTCACAGTTTCCAACCAGCTGAGTAATATTTTGGATTATCACTCCTAAACAGATTGCCATTCCCAAGCTTTAAGCTCTGCCTGCCCTGAGATGTCTTCTGTTTCTTCTACAATTGGGATGTTATACAACATTGTCTTCTGACATCTGAGCTATAGACATCCTCTTCACTTGAGAATGAAAATTAAAGACACCCTGTGGCCTAGAAACCTAATCTCGTGGGATTGAAAAAGCAGGAATTGGCCAACAGAGGCCAATAGGACAGATAAAACAAGATGCCTGACACAAGTAAGTGAAAGCAATGTCAGACATAGCTGAGGGCCAATGTGGTTGCCCAAGAAGGCATCCTCCTAGAGGGCTGCTCTTTGTCTGGTCTCTCACTGAGTGACAAATTTGGGATGTGTGAACCTGCCAGGTTCTACCAGCATAGCTCTGCAGGTCATTGAGACACACGAAACCACCTCAACATGTTAAGAGTTGTAGTTCATGGGTAGGTCCTTGAGCCTTTTTTTTTTGTATAAATAATATTAACAACTGTTGACTATGACATTTGGTGGGGGCAGGGGACACTGAACACTGAGGTCATCAGCACCCCTCAGCATTCCCGAGCCTAGAAAACTGCTGGGTTATGAGCTCAAATTAGTGAAAGCTAGCAACCACGTGCCTGCAGCAGGCCTCATGTAACGAAGCAAGCTAGGATAATTTTAATTCCCCCCTTGTTTTGCCATCTGCCTCCTTAAATTTGTTTTGTTACTTTTAACAATTTACCATTAACATATGTGAATTTAATCTGCATTTTCATAAAAGAGAAAGGTTGGCCATCAGTTTTAAAGAATATAACACCAGATCTAATTTTGTGCTTAGTTTTATGTATGTATTTGATTTTCTAATTTATTTCGACCATTCCTAGTTCATATCTTTTGTTATAGGAAGAAGTCAGTAATTGTTTTGTAACTCAAATTCTATTCTTGATGTATCAACAAATATAAATTCTGTACTAGTTATAAACATTTGGAGGAACAGCTAATAGTATTCTTAAAGTATCTATTTGTCTGTATTCGAAAACATGTTAGCAAAACCAGCCCTTAATTAATTCCAAAGTAATTAACAGTTTTGTCAAAAGTATTGTTTGCATAACTATATTTGTTAATTTCATGATTTAAGCAAATAACACAGTCTAACTCTTGTAGTAGAAGAAACTGTTAAAAAGAACCAATTTTTCGATGTAGTCAGCTAATTTAATGAGTTAACTTTTAATTGTAATTTCCGTAAATTAAACTTTGAACACTGTGTAGTTTCAGCACCTATTATTGTGACGATAATAAGGGTCCGATTTTTGGTCACAAGACAGTCAGTCCACAGCAGTGTTTCAGACGAGTAACCTGTGCTGGTTAGAACAACAACAATGCTTCAACTTAACAGTGTTAAGTGTTAAACAATTAGGCTGTGTGTAAAAACAATGACAGTGTCTGCTCCATGTGTACCTGATTGTTTTTCAAGAACTATGAACTTTGTGGTCATGTTTTTACAGCTCGTTGATGTTTAACAGAAAACTATTGTAGCCGTATGTGGAGGTTTGCCTGCAAACTATTAATGAGGCTTATGGAAAGTTTAAACAATAGTGCACTGGCTATACATATACCGGGTGATCAAAAAGTCACTATAAATTTGAAAACTGAATAAATCACGGAATAATGTAGATAGAGAGGTACAAATTGACACACATGCTTGGAATCACATGGGGTTTTATTAGAACCAAAAAATACAAAAGTTCAAAAAATGTCCAACAGATGGCACCTCATATGATCAGAATAGCAATAATTAGTGTAACAAAGTAAGACGAAGCAAAGATTATGTTCTTTACAGGAAATGCTCAATATGTCCACCATCATTCCTCAACAATAGGAATAATGTTGTGAACAGCACTGTAAAGCATGTCCGCAGTTATGGTGAGGCATTGACGTCGGATGTTGTCTTTCAGCATCCCTAAAGATGTCAGTCGATCACGATACACTTGCTACTTCAGGTAACCGCAAAGCCAATAATCGCATGGACTGGGGACCTGGGAGGCCAAGCATGACGAAAGTGGCGGCTGAGCACACGATCATTACCAAACGATGCTCGCAAGAGATCTTTCACGCGTCTAGCAATATGGGGTGGAGCACCATCCTGCATAAACATCGTACGTTCCAGCAGGTGTTTATCAGCCAGGCTGGGGATGAGGCGATTCTGTAACATATCGGCGTACCTCTCACCAGTCACAGTAGCAGTTTTGCTGTCCAGCGCCATCTGTCGCACATTTTGTGAACTTTGTTTTTTGTTTTTTATTGTTCTAATAAAACCCCATGTCATTCCAAGCATGTGTGTCAATTTTTACCTCTATCTACATTATTCCGTGGTTTATTAAGTTTTCAAATTTATACTGACGTTTTGATCACCCGGTATAACTGTGTATTATTGAGGGGTTGTGTAAACAGAGAAAGTAAAAGACTGTGCAACGCAACTGTGCATATGTCGGCTACATTATTTATATTAGTCAGTGTCCAAATTACAAACCCCATTTTTCAGCCAGTGTGGCAACCCAGTACGTCGACACCGACGACAAACAAACACAGAAATAAAAGCACGTGGAACTGCTGCACTCATACAACTGCATCCCTTGAAACCTTGATGGTGCCAACAACAGATGACAACTGTCTTCTGTGGCTGTTGCTGGGCATTTCCTGGGATGGTATTATAGTCAGTTAGACCTACAGAATGAGCATTTGTATTTCTACATTCAGTATCATACATATCAGTTCGCACTTCTGGTTTTGCCTCTTGGTCTTTCCTTATTAACATTGTATGCTGTAGTCTCAGATCAAGACAGTACAGATAAAATGCACTCTTAACCAGTAATAAATGTATACATTACGAATTAACTCACCTTCACAAAAACTTGTGCATGGACACAACTTAATGAGCATAGCTTTCCAGTGAATGTACCTATTATTATTATTATTGACAAAAAGATCACTTCCAATGGCAAATACAATGTGTCTTCAAACTGAAATGAAAGTAGTGCTTCTTTCAGAAAAAATAAATCTTTGCAACTTTATTAACGTATGCTCTCAAAGACAGATATTCCCTTCAGTTCTGAGCAAATGGAAAAATGTGCAGCACAAATTACAGAACTTTCATTTTTTCATCTCTGATCATCACATCTATCTCATTACAGTTTTGAATCGGAGTTCCTTCAGTAGTCTCCAACTGCCACTATGTCTCACACCACATCGTGTCAGTCTTATATAGTTTATATCAATATTATAAACATTGGATATGCACCATATTTTCTTGTGGGTGAGGATTAAGTGCCTCCTAAATACACTATTTTCAAGTTATGTGTTGTATTCACTCAACCCTTGTTAACACCAGCAATAGCTGCACAGTGATGCCTCACATTTTATGGAATCGTCTGCATAAGTAAACTCCACTATACACAGAAATAACGCATCAGCAAAAACTCACATTACAAAACTTAATGCAACAAAATAAAGTATACATTTCCCATCCTCCTTTTGGACCCAGACTTTGGACTGGCATTGGCTAAGTTAGAAGTACGTATTTCTTGTGATTGTCGAGTTTTATCTAATAGACTAGTGCACATAATATTACTTTTAAAATGGAATATGTAATTAATTTAGCATAACAAATATGAGTACATATTATTGCATCTATGTTCTGAAACTAGCCATCCACTTATGCTCACAGTAAAAAATGATTCCTGTATTATGTGAGGGATGGAGTTACTATTTTTTCTGCATTATTATCATTATTCAGTTTTATTTCATACATTGTTAACTACTGTGTGATGTGCAGTAACTATAGTTTTATTATTTCATTTCATTATCAATCAAAAGTTTAGAAACAGAAGAAAATTTATCATTTCAATAAATGTGTATTTATAAATTACTTCACTCAAAACATAGCATCATAAAAAGCAGAAATAAAAATACAAAGAACGAAGTGAAACTCTGATAGACTGGCTTACACATTAAAGCTCTGTGATAAACTTAATAACTTAAAAAATTGAAATATTCTAATAAATTATGGAATGATTGACTAAATAAGGAAATCTCTTATTTTTTCTTTACTATCTGTGGATTTCCAATTATTTTTACTTCTACTTTTATGGTTGTAAATTTCACAGTTAATCCTAAATTTGCTCATCCTTGAAGGATATTTAACACACATAGTAAACAGAGAGTAATACATCAAACATTTGTGGCCTACTGGCACGACAAGAGTTTTTCAGTAGATGCCACAACAAGATGTTTTTTTTTCCCCTCTCCTCACAGCAACTGAAAGACTACTGATTCTGTGTGCACTTTAAAACTGATCAGTTAAGGCTTCCTACTTATTGTTTGCTATACAAACTTTCATATCAACAAAATTGAAAAAAGCGTGAAGCAGATAAAAGTTGAAAGTATGAGACTACATTTAGGCATGATAAACATATACAGTAAACAATACTTTCAAAGGCTGAGGTAATTATTAAAAAAGTCCTCGATGCCTTTTTTATGCAAATTCATAACAGGTTTTTTATCATTTTTGTTGGAGCTTCTGTTTTCCTTCTGCTTCTTATTTTGCATCCACCAAAATAGTCAACTGAGCTTCTTTCTCAGAACTTTTTTTTTTTAATCCTGGCAAAGTTTTTGTCACAAAATAGTGTCTGTGTACAATATAAAATTATCAAATGATTCTGTCAACCTGATAGGCTATTGGAATTTTTACAATAACAGAACCATTTGGCACAGCATCCTGATAAAAGTATACAGTCTCCAAATTTTACTAATGAATACTTGCCAAGTCTTACATCTAGTGACAATGTGGCAAAAAGATACAATACACTGTGAAATTTCGACATACATATGTGATCTGGAATCAGCTATTCCTATTGTGATTCTTGAGTTTCTCCCGGCGTATTTGATAATCAAAATATCCACGGGTGTGCTGCCGGTCTATAGTGTCCAACGGGCACAATATTTCGGCGATCATACATGTCGCCATCATCAGGTGAACTGACGGACTGAGCTCCTGTGAACGTGCCGGCACGGATATCCGTACGCTAAGGGGATTTACGAGGGTACCCCTGCGAGAGTCACTAGAATTGATTAGTCAGAAGTTTGACGAGAAGACCACTGAACTTTTTAGGCATGTCTTGACTTCCACGTATTTTCTTTTTAATGGAGAATACTATGAACAAACGGAGGGAGTCGCCATGGGTAGCCCACTCTCACCAGTGGTAGCGAATTTGTACATGGAGAACTTCGAGGAGGAAGCCCTGTCGTCATCCGTATGGAAACCTACTTGCTTTTTCCGTTACGTGGACGACACGTTCGTCATCTGGCCACATGGTATGGATAAACTCCTTGACTTCCTTACACATCTAAACTCCATACACCCCAACATCAAATTCACTATGGAGACTAAAACGGAGGGTAAATTACCTTTCCTTGACGTCTTGGTCAAGAGAAGGGCTGACGGCACCCTAGGTCATGGGGTGTATCGGAAGACTACGCACACTGATCTGTATTTGCAGGCAGACAGCTGCCACCACCCTTCACAGAGGAATGGGGTACTTAAAACTAGTACATAGGGCGCGCACTATCTCTGACGCAGAGAGTCTACCCCAGGAATTGGAACATCTGAGAACTGTTTTTCGAAAAAATGGGTACTCAGAGTGGCAGATTCAACGTGCTCTCCGCCCAACCACTGCAGCACAACCTGTTGAGATGGATGAAGTCACGAGGGAGGAGGTAGGCACTGCATTTATTCCATACACAGGCGCACTCTCGGGGAAAATCGCCCGCATTCTGAAGAAATACCGGGTCGGAACTGTGTTTTGTCCTCCAAATAAAACTCGTGCACTGGTGGGGAGCGCCAAGGATGACCTCGGTTTGAGGAAGGCCGGCGTGTACCAGATTCCGTGTCAATGTGGCAAGTCGTATATTGGTCAGACGATGCGTACCGTCGAGGATCGATGCCGTGAACACCAGAGGCACACTCGACTGATGTATCCGAGCAAGTCGGCGGTCGCTGAACATTGTTTGTCGGAAAATCACGCCATGGAGTATGACCGCACGAGGATTCTGGTACAGACATCGAGATACTGGGACAGCGTTGGTAGAGAGGCCATCGAAATTCGCACCAATGACGACCTCATAAACTGCGACTGTGGCTATAATCTTAGCAAGGCTTGGGAACCAGCGATCGGGTTAATCAAGAGTACATCGAGCAAACGTATAGTTGTGACGACCACAGCGGACAGAGCCATCACACCGACGTCATCGCAATCTGTTCCACCGCGCAACCATGGCGCGGGGCGCGGACGGCGGAGGGAGCACGCAGCGGGCGGAGGGTATTTAAATCTGCCGCCGCCACGACCGAACCCAGTTCCCTCTGAGCAGCCTTAGCGTACGGATCTCCGTGCCGGCACGTTCACAGGAGCTCAGTCCGTCAGTTCACCTGATGATGGCGACATGTATGATCGCCGAAATATTGTGCCCGTTGGACACTATAGTTCGGCACCACACCCGTGGATATTTTGATTAGCTATTCCTATTATTTTTTTAAAAATGTAAGCCATCTTTTAATCTCTCTCACACTTGATGAAAAAATGTAAGATCCAATTAGTATGTTGGAAGTTACATACTACAGGCTGGATATTGAGAGTCAAGAGTGAGATGCCTGATCTGCAAGCACTAGCCATAATCATATTCTGTTTCATCAGAGCATGACACAAAATATGCATTAAGTCTTTGCACCCTAGTAGTATTGTGTGTTCTAAAAATTTCTTAATGATTATCTATATTTGCAATATGTTTCACTTGCTTTCCACTCAGTGTCCCACTAAAGCATTTAATACATATTTGTTCTAAATGGCAGCACTGTCATCTGTTTGGATCCATCCCTCGTTATTTTACCATTCAGCAATGTCATATTCACTTGCAATGGCACGTACATTACAGTTTTTTTTCCCATTTAGAGATGGAGGGGGAGGGGGGGGGGAGGGAACAAAAACAGCTGCTACCAAAAAAAGTTGCAACTGTAATGCAGCTGAAAGTCTTCTGTATGTGGTGCTAAGAACCCCTTATACAGTTTAAGAAAGTCAGCTTGAAACATACCAAGGCTGCAGATTATTTATGACTTATCACGCTGGACTAGTTTTGAGCTTTTCCCATTATCTTGCAGAACCTAACACAGAGAACACATTTCCAATAAGGATTAAAAAACATGTTATCTTATTTGCAACTATCATATTAGAAAGATCCCGTTGACTTTCAGTGAGCAGTGAGATCTGATGCAACAACATGGCATTAGATATATAATGGTGTATAAGGCTTTAGGTCACAGAAATGGTCCTTACTTTGATATTCCATTACTGAAATTTTATTTAAGGCTATATTTTAAATATGTTGTCTGTATTAGATGCCACAAAATCTTGAGCACAACACAAAACTAGTTAAGTGTATAAGTAAGACCGAAGTTTTTGTTACTTGTAAGACTGACCTCATCAGGTGAGGGAGAGACAGTGGTCTATATACATTTTTATAAATTTTCATGGTCTTTATTGCACTAAAATGTAATAATAACTAGATGATAACTGGTTTTAGTTCACTAGCAACCATCCTCAAATCTACGGAAACAAATGGGAAAGATGCCTTTCAGTTACTGTGAAAACCTAACAACATAAAAAAAAAGTTTTTACAGGGTATTAACACATTGACTGCTGCATGCATAATGAAGGATGTTTCACCACCGGGCCAGGCAAGGCACACAGTGTAAGGCATGAGGCTCTGCTGTGGCTGTTGGTGGCCTTGTGGCTGGCAACATGTTAAAAATAGTAAAAAATGCCTGCAAGAAGTTGGCATCTCAGCCACAGTGGAAGACCACCGGTGAGCAATAATAATTTTAATATTAGACTGAAGTGCTCTCCTTGTCAGTTTTCATTCCTTCAAAATATATAGGAATTACATTTCTTGGTTTACTCTTTGTTGTAAATAGCTACCGTCTGATAGTGTCTGGTATTGTGTAATCTTGACACAGTTTTTGTGAATTTCATATTTATTTTAGGATTACATTTTGGCACTTGTCTCAGTGACTTTGTACGTGTCATCATAAGGTTTTGTTCTCTTCTGTTTGTTTCTAAAAATCGTAACTGTGTGTCCTTGTGCACCACCTGTCAGTCATGACAGGCAAATCATGGTGGTTGCAGGAATGCACATGCAACAGTTACTCTTAGACTGGTTTTGTACAGTAATAATCACACTTCAACCAGCCTTTAGATACTGACAAGTTATGCTTAGTAATGATGTTGCTGTGGTTAACTGATTGCACTCAGTGTAAGCATAGTAGGGTGTTTTTACTATTTTCTATGTTTCAATACTTTTATAAACAAATTTATGTTTTTAAATATTGTGAGGTTTTCACATTAACTGGAATGCCATTTTTATGTTTGTTTCCAAAGAATTCGGGATGGTTGCTAGTTAACCAAAAGTAGTTACCACCCAGTTGTTATGTTTTACAGTGATAATGGCCATTAAAATTAATAACAGCTTTAGTTGATTCTCAATATCTTTCTTAAAAGACAGTTGCAGTATTTATTTCATGTTCACTTCACATAGGTCATTGGCTATTTTAATAGATTATTATTTGGAGTGCAGCACCTTAAATTTCAAAAGCTTGCCATTAATCAAACAATTATGACAACCGCGATTTTTATATATATTTTAACATCGCGTTTCGAGAGACAATGCTCTCATCATCAGGTTGTAAAATC
Source organism: Schistocerca nitens (assembly GCF_023898315.1). Lineage (NCBI taxonomy): Eukaryota > Metazoa > Arthropoda > Insecta > Orthoptera > Acrididae > Schistocerca > Schistocerca nitens. The sequence goes on along the minus strand of NC_064616.1, from coordinate 147,169,022 downwards.
TATATAAAATATATATAAAAATCGCGGTTGAATGCTAAATGTGATAACCAGTATAACGACAACTGCTACCTCGACTCCATAATGGATTATATCAATTATGACAACATGTGCCCCAATGCTTGAAACATTATTACTTCAGCCTGTTCACAACCACAGAATCTCTGGACTGTCATTCAGTCTATGGTGAGCCATTTCATATTCCTTGGATTATCCTCAAGAAATTAAATGTGGGTCTTGTGTGTATAATTATACAAATTTATTAATTTTTGTGGTTTACTGTCACAGAGATACTGTGGCCACATGAGATGGAGCACTAGAGTTTATTTTTTATGCTGAAGATGAGAAATGGCTTCAGTCTTGCTAAATAAAATATCCTGGTAATTATCTGACATTACCATGGCTGACAAGAAAAGACCAGTTCACAAGCTTTCATACTTGGATTTGAGACCAAACACTTATTATCACAAATCCAGAATATTATCATTTTTGTGCAACACCGCTTGGTAAGAACTGAATGGTTTTCTCTTCCAGAGCTTGCTTACAATGTGTCTCATATGAAAGTAGGGAGTTACACCATTTCTTTTAATAGCTGTTGTTCCCCGGTGTGCAAGAGCATGGACATGTGCAGCATAAGAAAAGTATTTTAAACGAGATTCCTCTTATACTAAGACTATTTCATGTTAAAAATGTATTTATTTTTTGAGAAACACTAATCAAACATCCTGTAAAGTCAGGTTAGGTGGTTGGTTGAGTGGACTAAACAGTGAGGTCATCAATACCATCGGATTAGGGAAGGAAGTCGGCCATGCCCTTTCACAGGAACCATCCCAGCATTTACTTGAAGCGATTTAGGGAAATCACGAAAAACCAAAGCCACGGATGGCGAGATGGAGGTTTGAACCGTCATCGTCCTGAATGTGAGTTCAATGTGTAACCATTGCACCACCTTGCTTGGTAGTAAAATCAGGCTGTTGCAGCTTGACTGCCCACTTCCACGTGCCCATCTGCCCAAGAGCAAGGGTGAGCAAACAGACTGTGTGCAGTCAACACTTCACACACAATTATACCATCTAGTGAGTTTATCACAACTTACGAAATATGTAGTCTTAACTTTTTTTGTCCCCAACCCAGGACATATTTTGAAATCAGTTAACAGTCTTTAACAGTTTACTGAAACATTAAACTTTATTTATTTAGTTGTATTTTTCACTAGACATAACAATAATTGCCTTGGTTTTGGTTCTAGCAGATGGAAATTTTGGGTTGTATAACTTTTTAAACAGTTTAAATGTGCAGCCTGATGTTTTGAAACTGAGTTCATGTCAAGCAATGTAGTACAAAAATGTAGCCTCTTTACCAGCACATTCTATATCACAATTCCCAGTTTTGGCTTTATAAAAAATCTCATATGTATGCCAAAGAAATAGCACTCCTATGTTTAGCTGTTTTCATATGGTCTTTAATATCACCCTTTTCTTTACATGCAGCAGAAAATTCTACAGTACATATTGTGCAATAAACATGTATATCGCTATTGTCATCACACAATTTCAAAAATTTGTATTCCTGTTGCAGATTAACATTAAAGACAATTTCTTTTGCCCACTGCTGAACAACAAGACAAAACATGAATAGAGATAACACGATAAAAACCATGCAGATGACTTACTGCACAAACGAAAACAACAGAAACACATTGTCATTGATGTATTACCAAATGACTAATAGCAAGTGAAAAGTTGTGGTGAAACTGGTTGCCACACCTCCACATCATGTCAGTGTTTGCTCAATGGTTGGATGAGAGAGGCACAGCCGTAAGAGAATGTTTAAAAATGCTATTTCAAACATGTACGTCTAAAAGTAGATGAAAAAATCCCTCACCAGTCATGAAATTCTCAAACCCCAGACGGCACTAAAAACCACAGCTGTCTGGACTAATCCCAGACGTATGGTAAGCCTACAAATATGATTACAACAGTACATATTTAACAGAAAAAAAGGAGAACCTAGCACTTCATGTGGCTTGTGGAACTTTTTACTCACAAGTGACAAAATATTTTGTCTCAGATCCCCTGTTGTAGCAAATCACAGAATCCTCGTCACTGTCTAATTGTGAAACTAGGTCTATTTGCAGATTTTATCCTTTATATCATAAAAAAGCTGATCCATAGATCTGATTTCAGCGGCATTTCTTTGCAGCTTGGGAAACAATTTTACATTTACGTCATGACACCATCACAATAATTTATGCTGCTGTAATTCCAGAACTTCTGCAGAGTGCAATCTTATAAATCAATCACTTTTTTTGTTGACAACCTTGACTAGAACATATGACCTATACCCTAAACTGTAGATTATTATTGTTTTCTGTAATCTTTGAAAATAGTGTCTTTAGTACTCAGCTTGTAATATATCTCTCTTTGAGTTTGGAATAATGAGTTGTAACAGCTATGGATTGCGTTTTATATGGTATTGTATTTATATCAGAAAAAATAATTTTAGTTCATTTGAGTTTATGGAGCAATTGTACAAATATATGATGATTGGAGTTGATTTGAAGATAATGCATTCATGACTCATCACTGTACAACTTTGTAAGTACTGATTTTCAACATGTGCTGCTTTTGTCTGTGTATGCTACATATGGTTTTTTTTTCCAGTGTCTACATTTTGTAGTCCTCCACTGGAGATGGTTATTTAACTTTACCTGGTAGAATAAGGGTGTATTTGTACAGCTGATGACGCAGAGATGCATTTCTTCAAAAACTTCTAAATGCATTCCCAAAGGTGCAACTGGAAATGGACTGCTGAACAATTTCAGTTTATTTTCTAGACTGTGTGAGTCCTGAATCATTGTCTGAAAACTCTGTTGAAACTGCAATGAAACATGTCAGTAGGTAATTGAAAAAATATAGAAAAGTTACATTTCCTATACCAAGATACCTTCTAATAGGCATAGTTTGTCCATGAATACATCAACTTGATTCCCTCTGGAGCTGCTGGTGGTAGCAGCTGTGTGCACATGAGGTGTGTGTGTGTGTGTGTGTGTGTGTTTTTTTCCTTTGATGAAGAAGGCTTTGGCTGAAAGCTATTATGTGTGACAGTCTTTCCATTGAGCCTGTCTGCAACTCAACGGAAACCTCACACACGATCTATTCTTTTCCTAATATTGTTGGCAATTCTAACCTGGCGTTTCCATTGTTCGAATGCATTACCTTTATAGCATACGTTAATAATCATTAGAGCCTTCCCTTGAAGTGTCATGTTAGTTACTTAAATGACTCATATCAGACAGAAAGGATGTGTACAAATGGTGGAACAAGAGAAGAATGCAGTGCAATAGGTCCATCTCGTGGGTAACCAACAGCCTGTGCCAGCCCTGAGGGACACCAGTGCCACACAGAACAGAGATGAAACAGGTTCCCCTAAACTCCATCCAAACAGGTCTCGAAAGACCCAATGGTACTGATCTACTGCCATTTCATCCTCAGTCGATAGGCGTCACTCGTTGTGGATATGGAGAGATGTGTGGTCACTCTCTCAGTCGTCGTCAGTATTCATGACTGGAGCAATTACCTAATGATCAAGCAGCTCCTCAATTGATTCTGCCCTAAGCGGACACAAAATATACATCCTTCATCTTTCATCCTGCATCTGGTATACAAATAATATGAAATCATGAACAATTTGATTTATGACAATTGTATGCAAATCAAAAATTTCTTGTGCAGTTTACAACTGAACAAACTGACTCAATAAACATGCAAAATATGAAGAACAAGTGTAATAATACTTACTTGGAAAAAGCAATACTTTAACATGGCAACTGACCACCTCCTTTATAAAATTTACTTGTCTTCATGGATAAGCTTCATGCTCAAAAATAAACAAAGTTGTTTGGTATGTCGATTTGTGTATGTTTTTGTATCATTTTCATTCCACTTTTCTCACGTAATTCGAGACCTATTTATCTTACCTGGACTTCTAATTTGTAATATGACTTTTTAAACCCTCAAGTGGGTTCAACATTTTTCATAACATGAGCAGGTGTGTGGAGTACTTTGTACACATGTAAGGAATAGCTGCCTTTATGTTAGCAAGAAAAAGATGTATGAGCAAAATCACAGTTTAATATTAGTTTAACCAAACAATGATAAAATAAACTTATCTAATATAAGCTAAAGCACTGTGTCATTAATCAATAATGAAATAAACTCTCATATAGCACTCTGTTGCGATGGATAGGTATTTACCCCTCAGTAATGACCCATTCAGAGCATGAAACAGAATAGTTGCATCAGATCCCAGCCAACTGTTTATTTGATTACTAATTATATCAAACAGAACTGCTTCATTCTGGGATTGTGCTGCCAGCTTGTAATATGGGTCATTTTCTTGCATAGATAGTAAATTTTTTTCTCAGTAGTTTGCTGTTTATTTTATATTACTGATCTTCACTTGGATGTATGACAACACAATTCACCACTGTGTTGGTTGAAGAGATAATGAAGGAAAAGGTATGGGCTGAAAATTCTGAAACAACAATACAACGGTGCAAAACAATTTTATTTGTGGTGGGCGCACTTTATACACAGCCGCACCTACTCAAGGGTTAAACCATTTTTTTTGGTTAATTTTGACCTCAGAGAAATATTTCTGGTACATTTATTTTAATAAATGAACATCCAAAATACAAAACTGTATGATACAGCTTCACCTTAAAGTTCAATTATATTAAGTCCATGACAGTTCTTACTTCACATCATGTATCGCATCTATTAAAATCTTTACATGTGCTGGATCAACATCAGGATATATTCCATGCCCAAGATTTGCTATATATTTAGTCTTCCCAAAATTTTGTACCATTTCTGATGCCAGTCTTTTCAGCTGTTCTGGAGGGGAATATAGAGCACATGGATCCAAATTCCCTTGGAGTGTTACAGTTCCCCCTGTTCTGTTTCTTGCCTCCGTGGGATCTACAGTCCAATCGATACCTACCACATCATAACCACTTCCAGAAAGCTCCTCCAGAGCATAATGTGCACCTTTAGCAAATATTGTCATTGGAATGTTGCCTACACCAACACTAGAACAGCCAGTTTTTACTCTTTTACAGATATCACGAATATAAGGAAGAGCAAATTTACAGAACAGGTCAGGACCTAGGTATTCAGCATTTGATTCAAAGAGTTGCAACAACTGAGCACCAGCAGCAGCCTGCATTATCATATAATCAACAACAGCATCAGTTAAGATAGTTAATAATTTCTTGCTGGCATCTGGATATTTATATAACCACGCTTTTGCCTTTGAAAGTGTCTTTGATCCACCACCTTCAATCATGTATGCCATCAAAGTCCAAGGGGCCCCAGAAAAGCCGATAAGAGGAACTTTTCCTTCCAACTTGTGACGCGTCAGTGTGATTGCTTCTGCAACGTAGCCAAGTTTCTCATTTACATTAACTGGCACTTCAAGTTTGGTAATGTCTTCGGGTTCAACCAGAGGTTCCAAAACGGGGCCCACACTAGGTTTCATTTCAACATGCACTCCTAAAGCTTGAGGAATTACCAAGATATCAGAAAATATTATGCATGCATCAAGATCAAATCTCTGTATAGGTTGAATAGACACTTCTGCTGCTAGAGCTGGAGTTTGACACATCGTGAAAAAGTCATACTTTTGACGAAGATCACGAAATTCTGGGAGATATCTGCCTGCCTGTCTCATTATCCATACTGGAATCTTGTCCACTTCCTCACCACGAGCTGCTCTTAAAAGCCTGTCATTCTTTAAAGCTGGAAAGTTCATTTTGATATTGGAAAGTCACACCTGAAAAAGATAATAATAAACATTACTTTTGAATACATTATGGGAGTGACAGTGATCAATGTGTTACAAATATTTACTATTAAAAACAGTCTTGATCACAATTTATTTATTATGGTGACTGGTTTTGACCACTACTGTGATCATCTTCAGACCAATGAGTAAGAACCTCCTTCTGCTGGAGAATCAAGTAGTGATTCTCCAGCAGAAGGAGGTTCTTACTCATTGGTCTGAAGATGATCACAGTAGTGGTCAAAACCAGTCACCATAATAAATAAATTGTGATCAAGACTGTTTTTGATAGTAAATATTGATAAAAAACCATTACTGCTTACTCTTCACTGCATACTGATTAAAAATTATTATTATTATTATTATTATTATTATGTTACAGGATTATAAGCAGAAAATAAGATCTCATGACTGGAGAGTCATAACTGCACAAGTATCTCAATACCTAAATTTACATTTCTCTGCGTGTTCCCTCGACATTCCTGTTCTACTGATAGATTTATTCTTTATAATATGAAACTGTAATTTTTAATCCAAATCATTAAAGCACAACTGTCATCAACATGGTTTGCATGTAACTGTGTTTTAGTATCCTACAGGATTTAACACAACCTTTGATTGTTCTTAGTTGCGAACTGCCTTACCAAAGTGACCTACAACTTAATGTGGACTTGAACATGCAACAACTTGACAAATTTTGTACACAGATTCTCTTTATAGATTAAAAATTATTCGTTTGTGGTAAAAGTACCATCTCAACAGCAACAGGAAAATTAGAAATGGAATATTAACTTAAATACAGTGAAGACTGGATAAAAAACGAATCATATACTTGGTAAGAAATAAATCAGAGTGAGACAGCATTGTCACTTGGCTGCATTCCAAAATACCATTTATTCCACATATTTTAACCAAACCAACTCCAAAACTATTTTTATTGGATTTTGTGATTAATCTCATACTTTTTAGTCTCATCATTAAGAACTTAATTTTGGTACAACTTAATTTTGTAACAACTTCGAAAAATTATTCTTATTTTTCTTAAGCCTGTATGTATGTGTTTACATATTTTTGTCTATTACACACATTTATATACCAGATTGATTTCTTTGTAAAACATTCATCCTTTAGTTAATGAGATTACTTGTATGCAATGAAGAAAAACTCTACTAGAAGCCTCTACTAACTCCAATAGTGTTATATGTAATAGCATTTACTAATTAATATGTTATTTGGAATATGATTTTATATACAACATAATAATCATTAATTTATTGTCCAGCATGAAGAACATGATGGTGTAAGTTCTGAAACTGCAGTTACTTACTTTAGTGTTTCACAGGTAGTTTTGTACAATAAACGTTAATGATGCAGAACAAGTCATTTTACATTCACAGACATTTTATGTCACTTAGGAAGTGATAAAAAAATTGTTGTTGCAGCCTTGTGCACCCATGTTTGTGCTAAAGACAACCTTAATGTGCAGCAATGAATGTGATTTTTAATTAAATGGAATCAAATAACAGCACCAGCTGCTCTTTAATTTCTAATCAACACAACCGATTTTGTCCACCAAGGCCATTTTTCAATGGTTATGAATCAGTTGTTGTGTGTGGAGCTGTTATTTGACTCCAAATACAAATCACTGTTGCCCCTAATTTTAGGAAAACATCATGAAACACCATTAAATGCCCAAGCTTGTTTCCAGCACCCTCTTAGTGTTACCTATTTATTACTATTTATTGCAATTATCATAGGCTAATTAGAAATTCCACACGCAGTGTTAAGTGCCACTTGCAAATCTATAGTTATGGGAAGAGGCTCAATATTTACACATGAGGAGTACATGATTGGGTAACACATTTGAATTGGCCCCACTCATTGGATTGTAGAATTCTGCATGAATGTGGATCACACACATATTAGTGCCCGTAGTTCAGCTGACTTCAGAATATGACATTCTGTTACAATGACAAAAGTTGACAGGGTGCTGAAATTTTTGTTACCCTTTTGAAGCAAAAGCTCTTCATTCCAATTAATCAACTTCTGTAGAATTAAGTCAGCCATTAACTGATTCAAAGTCCGTTTGAGGCATTTTAAAAACATGCTTGCTGAATATATTCTTCAAGAACCATACTAACAACAGAGTAAACCTCACCTACCACTAAAATATCTGCCATATACAAAGGCTTAAAACATGAAAAAGCTAACTGGAGAATAAGAAATAATGAAAGGAAAATAGAGTGGATGATTAATAATGACTAATAATGCAAATCCAAAGACTTATCACTATCCCTCCCTCACTCAATGCAGTGCCTATCACCAGTTGAAGTGTTTATCCCAATACTTTCCCAAGTTACAACATAAAGTATTACAGAAAAACTGCAGAAATTGTTCTTGCACAACAGTGACTTAACATTTTTGTATGACCATCCTTCTGATTGGAGGTTTGAGGGACTTCAGCCATTCATTTATGTAATAAAATGGAACACCTACAGCCATCCTTGTGATGTTATTTATTATATGGCTATCAGTTTCGGTGCTTCAGTACACCATCTTCAGGCCTTAACTGACGCAGAGGGGGTTAACTCCAATCAGGTATACTATTGAAGTTACTCCCTCAGCATCAGTTAAGGCCTGAAGATGGTGTACTGAAGCACCAAAACTGGTAGCCATATAATAGATAGCATCATAAGGTTGGCTGTAGGTGTTCCATTTCTGACTTAATGTGCCCCATGCCTTTGATTATCTGGAAATATACTGCAATACACTCCACCAAAACACGAAGCTTACATTACTCCCAATACCGTACTCTCCATCAATCTGTACTCCCCCACCCCTCTCTCCCTGCGCACTCCCTAGGGGGGGCAAAAAAAAAAAAAAAAAAAAAAAAAAAAAACAAAAAAAAACAAGAATTTCAAAGTTTTTGAAGTGTAAGATACAACACAAAAGTAGCCATACATTGTTATAACTTCACACTGCTCAGTAATTTTAAACAAAACTTGGCTATGAGATCAATTTTCCTTCTTTTTAGCACCATCCTTTCTGATTACCATAAGTAAAGCAAAGCTGTCATCAATCTGAAGAGTGGTTTAAACACCACAGTACTTTACTATGCATAGTCCTGTTTGTGGTGGCACGCCTTTGCCATTCTTCGACCACTGATGAAATGACTGACTCAGCCAGTTATAGGGGAAACACACAGTTTAATTTGAATTCCAAATCACAGAGCACCTCCGCATTTTTTGTAACAACCATTGTCAGTGGTGAAAGAAGTGAAAAATCTTAAGACTGACCAGGGACCAAACCTCATGTCTCTGTATCCATATTCTCTCAATTAACTGACTAAACCAAACAATGCAGTGAATTAGTGCTCTCCACATTTGTTTGTTAAAAAACACATTTTCACTTCTGACTTTCTGCCATTTCAGTTCTCTTTGCTACAACTGCCTGATTTCTCAAACTGACAGTTGGCTGCTCAGTCCCATTCTTTTAATATTGACAAATAATCTTAATCTGGATTTATCACTGATCTCTCTCTTGTGTGATGTCCAAGTCAGACTTTAAAATGCCCCTTTTCATTTTCTTGGTCATTGTTAATCAGAACCTTATTTCCCTAACTTTAGTTCACTGATCACTGTTGTTATGAGTGTGTTTTTAAGCTGTATGTGGCAACTGGTACAAGGACCTTGCAAAGTATGACAGAGAAGAAAGAGAGAGAGGGGGGGGGGATGGAAGTGGGAGAGGGAGGAGGGAGGGGAAGGGGGACAAGGGAGAGAGAGAGGGAATGGGAGTGGGTGGGAGAGGAGAGAGAGGAGGGAGGGGGGACAAGGGGGAGAGAGAGGGAGTGGGAGGGGGAGAAGGAGAGGAAGCCACATCAAAGACACTAGGGAGGGAGTTCTTCACCATCTGGCTCACACTACAGGTTTCAGATTTAGAGATGGAGGTCAAACCCCTAAAAGAGACCACAAAAGAAGAGCCAAAAGAGAGGAGGAAAATCAAACAAACCAAAACCACAAAATGAAACTAAGTAAGGAGGATAGCTGGCTGACATAAATAAGAACACCAAGAGAGGGAAAGGTAGTGGAAAAGGGAACTAATATGGACAAGGAAAGAAGAGTTAGGGGAAGCTAAAGCAGTCCAGAAAAGAAGAAAGGCTGCAGTAGAGCTTTATGACTCATGCATACCCACGAAAGAGCTGTGAGCCCCCTGGGGATGATACAAATGGTGATTCTTGTTTTGCACTCACACTGCTCTAGCTTCCAAGACAGTACAGGGAGCAATCAACTCACTGACGACCCTGAAGATCTTTTGGGTCAAGTATGGTTCCGAAAGAACACACAGTAACCTCAAGGAGCTGGAGAATGATCACCGATGAAGAGCAACACAGCTTACAGAACAAGAGGAAATATTGAAGTTCCAGCAGGTAACAGTAATATTCATTGCAGTTCCACTGGATCATCTTATTGAGGGTATTCTGGTTAGAGGTTAAGGGGACGGAGAGACAGGTCACACCCCAGTATAACTGTCTGTCACCAATGGGGGTAGAACACTGTCAATAAACAATAGTTAAGAGTCTGACAGCATAGGGGTATTTGGTGCCTCTTGGTTCACTGGAACTTCCTTCTCCCAAGATTTCTTCTCCTCCTCCTCCTCTTACATGACATTTGGTAGTAAAGATACGCATAAGGGCTTGTCCAGTGTGTATATGAATGGAAGATGAGCAGGCAGCCCTGGGACCCACAGTCCATGGCTCCTTCAGCTACAGGAGGGTATTAGGTCTTTGGTCTGAGGAAAGTCCCCCACTGAGAGGGTTGCTGCAATGGAGCTCTCACCAATAATCGCCAGGGAATAATGATGTTTCTCTAGTTGGGTGTGGAGTGTAGTTCCCTAAGATGGTGCCTCAGGAATCATGATATTACTTACCTTCCTTCTCTCTATCTTTTGGCACTATTGCACCTCATGGTCAAGTTTATTTTTGTGATTACCAGATGTCAATGTCGAGGTAATAAATATACCGATTACTGCAGACAACCTGGCCACAATAACGGTATACTTCATATTTTTTTCCAAGCTTCAAAATACGACAGTCAATTTTTGGCCTTCAGTTCCTGGATTTTGCTTGCCTTGAGTAGGCTAGCAAACTTTGGGGATGGACCAACAAACAACATAGATGTGGTACATTTCTGTGAAGTGGCCATAAATCAGGTTGTATATACACCAAGAAGATGTAAGTCTGAAGTGGTGAATTTTCAGACACTGCACTGAGGGTGGGAAATACGGCTTCACATCACAGAGATAATGCATGATTTTGACTTTTTCACGGACATGAATCTCTCTCAAATGCAAGGATATGTGAATCATTGTGAATTTTATCTGTTGAGCCTTGATGCACGTAACACATAGAGTGGATCCCTCGCCTCTCCAAGTGTTCGCGTAATTCTTCATCCATCTGCAGAGCCAGGTCCAGATGAAATAGCAATTCCTGTACCATCTTGTGGTTCTTATAGTGTGTGATGGCAACAGGTACATCACCAAACATTTACAAGAAAGTAACAGCTGGAAATAGGTAGCGTTTTCCATCTTAACTAAGATGGAACCATTTTGTAATTTGATACAGGAAGAGAGTTTTCTACACGTTTTCAATATTCTTCACAAAAACACTGGTTTAATAGAGAAAAACAATCCTATAGCTGTTCAGATGCACAAGAGGAATTAAGGGAAATAAGCGTCTGCACGTACCTTGGTTCCATTGTCCCCCATGTTGGAACCAAGGATGGAAAGTTCGTAGCATCACGATGATCTGCACTGAATTACAGTCTATCTGAAGAGACCACTGGGGTCACACAGCCACCAGTTGATAACTTGCATCAATTCATGATGCCGCGTACTCCAAACAAGGGCTCTCTCCATGGGCACCACCCACCCATAGCAAAGTCCATCTCACATGATGCCCACTGCCTGAAGTCCTAGTGTTCCAAATGGGCAGGCCCAGGGAAGTGACAGTTCAGACACAATTGTGTGATCCCTGTATGCTCTCTCTCTCTCTCTCTCTCTCTCTCTCTCTCTCTCTCTCTCTCTCTCTCCCCCCCCCCCATGCGCACGCACGCGCACGCACACACACACACACACACACACACACACACACACACACACACACACACACACACAGAGAGAGAGAGAGAGAGAGAGAGAGAGAGAGAGAGAGACCACTGAGTGACCTTCCCAGCACAGCTTGCACTATTTTGCACTATTTGTAAATTTGAAATGGTAGAAGTCAAACCCAGATGTGGGTACTGAAGTTAAATGAAATATGTGGTGTAAAATAAGGGAAGAAAGAGGGAGAAATAAGAATCAATGTCCGACGAGAAAACTCGTTTGTCAGTAGGGAACCTTTCCTAGAGAATAAGTCAGAGAAAAAATATAGCCAGAAAGTAACATTGCATGCAACACAGAAAAGAAAGAAGCACTGCAATGGCTTGGGCATCCATTTTCACCATGCAAGTACTCACAGAAGGGTTGTTGGCCTCATGCAGGGGTTAAAAATTTGTTCTGAAATTAGAATTCATATTTTAAAAGAAGTTACAAAATTATTTCCACGGCAGTCGGAAAGCATTCTACAAACATTTTTTAACTTTTATTTCATTATTTTTGTTTCCTTATGCTTATACTTGATTACAGACATTCACAGCTCCATATGAAATTAAGATGGTTCGAGGCACAGCTTTCTTTCTCATTGGTAGTTTCAGTTTGTAGTATCTTAATAACTGAAACTTCCTGGCAGATTAAAACTGTGTGCCGGACTGAGACTCGAACTCGGGACCTTAGCCTTTCGTGAGCAAGTGCTCTACCATCTGAGCTACCCAAGCACGACTCCGACCCGTCCTCACAGCTTCAATTCTGCCAGTACCTTTTCTCCTACCTTCCAAACTTCACAGAAGCTCTCCTGTGAACCTTGCAGAACTAGCACTCCTGGAAGAAAGGATATTGTGGAGACATGGCTTAGCCACAGCCTGGGGGATGTTTCCAGAATGAGATTTTCACTCTGCAGCGGAATGCCACTGATGTTAAATGACAACTAACACTGCTTACATTTGGTCAGGTTTTGAGTAGATTGTTGTTGCAAACAGTAACAGTCAAATAAATCTCTAGTCACAAATCAACATCACTACATATTTTTCCCAAGTAAAAAAAGTCTGAAATACCACAATTACAGAATTTAAAAATAACACAGTTCAAAACAATTGTCTTAGTAAAAAAAGACAATGTTGGAATTTGTAATGGCAACACTCAAGACAAAATATAAAAACCACTGCTGAACTGACAAATTCAGCTACTCACAATTGCAATACCCAGTCCTGGCCATGTCCACAAAGACAGGATATATTTGGGGTAATTACACTGAAATCAACTAGTGAAAGAGATTTATCTTTGTTGTATGCACAGGTCACACCTAGATAAGAATCTTTTGTACACGATGCTGAATATTTTCTGAAATATGTGGGAACAAAGTTGGATAATTTTTTTACAGGTGAGGCATTAATTTGCAAAGCATTGCTTTCATACAACCAACTCTCATCTAGAAATATCACTTGAAAATCAAAAGAACACTGAAACATAAAATGTTTATTTGCTTCCAGTTTTTTGCAGCTTTACCCTGCAAACTATACTAAAGTGGAAGAAAAAGTATGTTTTATATTATAGTGGTCTTTATTGGTTGCTCAAGATTTTTTCCCAGAAATTCAGGAAGACTGGTACTATCATATGTTGCTGTGGTAATTTTAGTTGTTCCATGCTTTGTATTGTGTAGAAAGCTATTGGCTGCTGTCATAACTAGGCCCTACAGCAAAACATTAGTGTCTTGTGCTCCACATTTCTCTAGGTTTTCCCTGCCAGATGTTTTTTAAGTAGCTCAAATAAATGAAAAGCACTAGGGTCAAAGCCTAAACTGAAACAAGATGAGGCATTAGCTCTCAGTGTACAGCAGTCAGTATCATTCTAGTAATAGACACCCAATTGAGATGAACATTTATGGTCTGACTCCTGTAGATTTGTTTAATCTCGGGCATAAATTAGTACATTCACTATCATATCAGTTTAGAAGCTTGTCAGATATTTTCTTGCCAGTGCACTTCTTATCAAAAAAAGGGTCGACCGAAGCGTCCGATCCCACCCGTCGGCTTTGACCCATGACGTAAGGCTGTTGTGGCGTGTGACGTCACAATGGCGCGGAATTTAGTTTGTGAGAGTGGCGTGTTTGTAGGTGTCGTTTTGATGCGATCAGTGGTGCTCTCTGGTGGTGTGTTAGGTGATGTTTTTGGTTTAGTTTGCAAGTGTGGCGTCGTGTGTGAATTTTGGTAAATTGCTTTTTTATGTCTTTGGTAGGTATGGATATGACTGACAGGGTCAACAGTTTTCGGTTGTCGGCTGCTTTGTCTCTAATAAAATTTCTTCAGCTATTCTAATTTTTGGATGAAGTCGTGAAGTGTTCAGTATGTCGTGAAGAAATGAGGCTAACGTAAAGTTCCGGTGCCTTGACCAGGGACGGCTGTATGTGGAGATGTCGTAAGGATAAGAGGTCAAGGGAAGTGTTCGATCCCAATGTGTGGCTGTGAATGTTGGTATTGGGAGATGTTTTTGAGCTATATAGGTCAAGGGAAGAGTTAGGTCCTAATTTATGGGATCGGGAGCTGCTGTTGAGCTATATAGGTCAAGGGAAGCGTCCAATTCCAGATGATATTGTGTTTAGTGGTATTTGGGGAGTTTTGTGATGTCTGTTTTTTTTTTTTTTTGAGTGGTTTTGTATGGGGGTGGGTGTCTAAATTTTTATATTTATTTTTTCCCCACCCAAAAACCCCCAATTTCACACGCTTGTCCCGTTAGTTTCATTAGGCTTTTTGTGGAACGTGTGTGTGTTGGTTTTTCAATGTATTTTCGTATTTGTGGTCATGTTTACGTAATGACGTCATAGGCACCATATTGGAGTTTTAGCGCATGGTCGTTTCCGCCATATTTGTGATGTCATGGGTGAAAGCAGACGGGTGGAATCGGACGCTTCTGTATTTCCGATTATGTATCATTTCTACTGATGCACCAAACCTTCACACTTTGTGCTCATTCACTACTGCATTTAACAACAACATTCTAACACTCATGTACAGCCATCATTGTAAGGCAGGCTGATATGGGACTCAAAATACATGTGCCAATTAGCACGCCAGCAACAGTATTAAAAGTGCCCACTGCAGACTGATGCCTAGTAGGAGATGTTAATAGCCACCTGACACCAACTAACAAGAGTTCAGTAGCTTCAACATTTACTGTCACTGACAACTAAATTTACTGACAGGATAAATAACCAAGTAAGGATGAACATTCATAATAACTTTAGAAAAGGTTAAAGATGGAGGATATATAAATTAAATGAATAGTGCTCTATATGAAAACCTGTAACCATAATGATTCTCTATGTTGTTATAATAATCAATTTTACTTTTTATGATTTGAAAAATACAGAATCAACAATAGTGGGTACTAGTAACTGTTTGTTTGTTTAGTCAAACATTAACAGTGCAAATAATGAGTAGGAGTGAACACATACTGTAATTAAAGAAAACACATTGTAATTGTCAAAACACACCATGACGATCCCAGGGCCAAATGTATTGGTCTTGACAATATTGGTGGTGGGCGTGACAAGACATCCTGTAAAATGTTACTGAACATCATTCTGATAACTACCTATAACAGATAGTTCAGAACACCCATCATGATGGAAATATGTTAGATCTAATGGTAACAAACGGACCCGACCTGTTCACACAGTCAAAAACTTTCTCTAAATCTACAAATGCTAGAAATGTAAATTTGTCTTTCTTTAACATCTCTTTGAAGATAAGTTGGAGGGTCAGTATTACCTCGCATGTACCTACCTTTCTCCAAAACCCAAACTTATCTTCTCCACTACCTTTTCCACTCATCTGTAACTAATTTGTCCAAATATTCTGCAACCATGACTTGCACCTGCCTTCTTTGGAATTATTACATTCTTTTTGAAGTCTGTTTCATCTGTCTTGTATATCTCACACACCAGGTGGAATAATTTTGTCATGGCAAGCTCTCCCAAGGATGTCACTAATTCTGAGGGAATGTCACCTACATCACAGGCCTTGTTTCAATTAGGTCTTTCTATGCTCTGTCAAATTCTTCTCATAGTACCATATCTCCCACCTCATCTTCACTTTCTTCTTCTTCTCTTTCTACATTATCCTAAAGTTTGTTCCCCTGATATAGACCCTCTATATATTCATTCCACCTTTCAGCTTTTCCTTCTTTGCTTACAAGGGAACCTCTCCATCGCACCCCCCTCAGATTTAGTTATAAGTTGGCACAGTGGATAGGCCTTGAAAAACTGAACAAAGATCAATCGAGAAAACAGGAAGAAGTTGTGTGTAACTATGAAAAAACAAGCAAAATATACAAACTGAGTAGTCCATGTGCAACACAAGCAACATCAAGGAGCGCGTAAGCGTAGTATCGCCGTGGTCCCGTGATTAATGTGAGCAGGTACGGAGCAAGAGGTCCTTGGTTCAAGTCGTCCCTCGAGTGAAAATTTTACTTTCTTTATTTTCGCAAAGTTATGATCTGTCCATTCATTCATTGACGTCACTGTTCACTGTAATAAGTTTAGTGTCTGTGTTTTGCGACCGCACCGCAAAACTGTGCGATTAGTAGACGAAAGGACGTGCCTCTCCAATGGGAACTGAAAACATTTGATCGCAAGGTCATAGGTCAACCGATTCCTCCACAGAAAAACACGTCTGATATATTCTATACGACACTGGTGACGGCATGTGCGTCACATGACAGGAATTTGTTGTCGACCCACCTAACTTGTACACTTGGCGAATGGGTAAAAAGATTCTTCTATCTTGCTCAATTTAGGTTTTCTTGTGGATGTGATAATCACTCCCAAAAAACTGATGAAAAAATAATAGTTTGTCACATAAACTGAAAATAAAAAAATTAAACTTTTCACTCAAGGGAAGACTTGAACCAAGGACCTCTCGTTCCGCAGCTGCTCACGCTAACCACGGGACCACGACGCTCCGGTCCATATACTGTCCTTGATGTTGCTTATCTTACACATGGACTACTCAGTTTATATATTTTGCTCATTTTTTCATAGTTCCACACAACTTCTTTCTGTTTTCTCGATTGATGTGTGTTCAGTTTTTAAAGGCCTATCCACTGTGCCAACTTATAACTAAATCTGAGGGGGGTGCGATGGGGAGGTTCCCTTGTTAGTACTGTCTCGCCATCTGAACTCTTCATATTCACACAGTTGCTTCAATTTCCCCCAAAGTTCTCTCTCCTCTTGCTCCAATTTATGCATACTTATACAGCCTTATATTTGTCCTTTAGCCTAGTCCTGCTTATACATTTTGTACTTTCTGTCAATCTCATTTTTTGATCATCTGCACTGTTTTTCATCTAATTTATTTGCTCTATTTCTATATTCTGTTCCTCTTGTCAATTAAATTCAATGCCCTCTGAGTTATCCAGGTATTTCTACTACACATTCTTTTGTTGCCTGTGTGATTCCTTTGCTGCATTTCTTATTTCATCTCTCAAAGCTACCCATTTGTCTTTTATTGTATGCCTTTACCATTTCCATCCAATGTTGCCTAACGCTTTCTCTGAAACTTCAATTTAACCAGGTCTCCTGAATTTCCTACCTTTTCACAGGTTCTTCAGCTTTGGTCTGCAATTGATAACCAATAAATTATGGTAAAAGCCCACATCTGCCTCTGGAAATGTCTTACAGTTTAAAATCTCTTTTTGAAATCTGTCTTACCCTCACAATCAATCTGAAAGCTTCCCACGTCCCCAGGTCTCTTCCATGTTAACACCCTTCTTTCATGATTCTAAAATCAAGTGTTAGTGACAATTTAATTATGCGTGGGAAAATTCTAGTAGGCAGCTTCCTCTCATTTCTTTTTTCCCAGTCCATGTTATCGTACTATTTTTCCTTCTCTTTTTTTTCCTACTGTCAAACTCCAGTCAACCATCACAAATTTTTATCTCCCTTAACTATTTGAATACTATCATTTATCTCATCACACATTCTGTCAATCTCACTAGTTGGCATACAAACTTGTACCATTGTGGTGGATATTGGTTTCATGTCTATCTTGGTTATAACAATGTGGCTGTTCATAGCAGCATATGCACATTAATATTTTCTTGTTATTTTTAGGCCTACTCCTGCATTAGCCCTGTCTGATTTTGTATTGATAAGCAGAAGTCCTGTTTTTTTACTCCACTAATTCCCAATATAACTTCAATGTATCTATTTCCCTTTTTCACTTCTCTAACCTAGCTACCCAATTAAGGGATCTAACATTCCACACTCTGCCCCCATAGAATGCCAGCTTTCGTTTTCCCGATAACATCCTACTAGGTAGTTACCGCTCCACAATCTGAGTGGGGAGCTATTTTACCTACAGAATATTTTACCCAATATGGTATCATCATCACTAAACAATATAGAAGAACTGCAGGCCCTTAAGAGAAATAAAAGCTGTAGTTCCCATTGTTATTCAGCTGTTCACAGTAACAGCACAATAAAAATGTGTTTGCTTATATTACAAAGGCAGATCAGTTTATAATCTAGACTGTTGTCCCCAAAACTACTGAAAAGGCTGCTGCCTCTGTTCAGAAACTATGGGTTAGTCTGGTATCTCCACAGATACCCCTTCATAGTGGTTGTTATATGTATTGTTGAGGAATGCAAGCCACCCCATCTCGATATGGTCTACAATTCATGAGGGTGAGGTCACTGCAGTACAAAGATAATTTTACTGCAAAAAACTTACTGACATCAACTTTTGTTTGGGAATCAACTACCATACAGTGATTAAGCCATTTTTCATGTACATCCACCTAGGAGTACTATTCCATAAGAAATGCATGGTAAACTTCAGCAGAGTTTAAAACAATATGAAAGTTCTAGGAGACTGACACATTGACTTCTGGGACGTTAGATCATGCAATTTGTTACAGGATTGTTCACAATCGAAAATGGTTGGGCTTTGGGTCATGGTAAAATATATAGCTTTAATCTCTGAAGAAACAGCACTACAACACAGAATCCAATACAGAGGGACAGCTGCATTCTGGTGCCTACTTTACCCTTGTTTGCATTTCTTGAGTGTCATTACTGTAGTTTAGACGTATTATCAAGAATAAACAACGTAAACGATCTGGTGCTTCTGCTTAGACACTCAGCTTTGAATGGCGACAACAATGGAAAATGTAATTCTCACAGATTGGAATTAAAGTGTTAAATTAAGCCTTCAATACCACAATGCATACTCTCAATCAAACTGTTGCCTTCACCAAACCTAGACTCTCTGCTACGCTACAGATCGGTATATTGCCAAAATTAAGATTTCATATTCACATCTGTCAGCTTCATCAACTCACACCCACACTTGTCACCTTTCAACCCGACCTAGATGTTAGGCTACACTAGAGACCAGTTTGTTACCACAACCCACATTCAAACAAATATACTGTGTGTGGTGTTCTCAACAACAGAAGAGTGTAAACCTGAAGGAGATAGGAAGAAGCAAGGGGAAATAGCATGCAACTATGCCAATGTAAACCAGCATTTGCTGATGCAGAATGAAAAATGAAGAAACAGCAAGAGAGCTGCTTAATCCACAATCTTTTATTGTGCACACAAGGTTGGTTTCTGAACAGTTAATGTTCCATCATCTGGTGTAAAAAATAAAATCAATCAACTGAGGTCATCCTCACCCCATTGTTGTCATGGAACCAAAAGGGATGAGGATGACCTCAACAGATTAAGTGATTTCATTTTTTATGCAGATGATGGAACATTAACTTTTCCGAAACCAGTCATGTGTGCACAACAAAAGACTGGATTAAGCACCTGTCCTGCAGTTTCATCATTTTTCAAAATGGACTTATTCAGTTGTGGCTGCCCCATAAGAACAATTCTTTGAGGCAGAATGAGTTACCGGTAACAGTGCAATTTTGTGCAGTCTTTCATAGGAAACTAGGCATACAATTACCTGGGGTAATAGAGCAAAGTCATTAAATACAGAGTAGGTTAACTGTAGATAGCTTTCTCTTAATTCTCCCAAAATCACAACTTTACTGCCATATGAAAAATCAAAATCAGTTTGGATACTAAAATGGCATGATGCCGAGAAGCAGGGTAACAACCATGAGCTATTTATAAATGTCATTATGTCAAAAATCTTGGAAATAGTATAGACTGTAATTGAAGAATTGTAGTAATGGACTAGAAATAAACTATAATGGGCATAATTGGAATAGTATGGTGAAAGCAACTGCCATGCAATTATCCTAGTACAGAAGTAAAGCCATAAGAAATGACATACGTAAATTACATAATTTTACTTACATGACACGTACCAGTATTTTGAAGTAGAAGAAATCAATAACATCAAAATACCATACAATTCGTATGTGATCAGTAAGTGTCCACTAACACCCTATACATATTTGTACTTCGATGCCCACACATCGAGTTTACAGAATTGTCACTCTGAGTAGTAGTTCATGACAGGACAATTAAATAATATCTAATGATACCTGTGTTGACAGCAAAAAGTCTATAGGATTTCAGCACAATTTATCAAACAGAAATTTATTCATTTAAATCCTCGACGCCGTTTGAAGCTTTATTTTACAGAAACAGTTCTGCGCTATCAGAAAAAATAACGAAGTACTTTTATTTACTGAGCAGGAACTATACAAGCACGTCTTAGAACATACGGAAAGTTCGTACTACTGATGCTACATTATCACAAACAACAAAAACATAACCTCAACAAAAACATAACCTCTTACGCGGAGCATCAATCCTCGTTTACACACAGCAAAAAGCTTAAGAAACTATGTACGCCAATTTCGGCGGCACGCAAGTATTTCGTTTACCTGTTCGTTCACAATAGGCACCAAATTCTTGAAATTCGGTAGTAGATGATATTTCAGCTGTTATCAAATAAAGCACATTTGACCTAGTGGGAAAATATTCACATGATGACTACACACAAAACAATAAAAACAGAGGGGGAAAAGATAACAGCTCGATATTAGTCCGCTTCAAATACCTCCCAGCCGTCATGATCAATACATTTATTTTATGTAAACAAACACTAATATGGACTCTGACGTACTGAACAACAGAGATATAAATTAAATATGAACAGCAACCAAGTGGTAATGACGGTTGTGATGATGGTGGAGGGGAAGAAGGAATGTTTTGACATCGAAAGGAATTGCGATAAACGCCACGTGTTTTAGTACGAAGGACGAACTAAGTCCGATTGAGAAATGCGACTTACGGGCAAAGCTTGCGAAAAGCGAGCAGTGAAGTAGAACATCAGCAGACCTTAAAAAAAACTAAAAAATGAGATCTGGACGAACACAGTGCGGTTAGGCTGTGTCCACATACTGGGGGCAACATTGGCGCTCACAGTTTTGGTCTGATGTGTGGGTCGATGAAATAGCATTAAAACCAACATTAGCCGTAATTTTGGTACAGTTCCGTTGCTTGTCGGTATTTCGACCGAATATCACAGGGTGTTGTAGTAAATACAGGTAAGCTGACTCACACTGGCGCCACCGTTGTTTGCTTTGGCTATTTTTCGAAACTCGAGTTTGTTTGTCGCTTGTACTTTCTGGTTGGATATTTGAAAACAGTGTCGCAGGAACTGTGGAGACTCACAAGTTCTTAAGGTTTTGGAACCACAATAACAGCAATGTTGTTGCGGATGCACTGCAAACAAAGAGCTACAGAATTGCTCAGTCTCTTTCGGGAATCATACATGTTCATAAATACATACACATATCTAAAAACATAGATTGATTATTGGTGTAAATATTTCTAAAAATGTTCTGTAACTGTGCTGTGTTTTGTGTACGTTGATGTATTTGTTAACTTTGCAATAAAGCTTGTTTCATACAAGTTCTTACCATACCGCTGAAGCCATCTGATATTCCGAGAATTTTGTGACGATGGAGAATCCTGAAAAAGTCTTGCATTTTACTTCAAGATTTCCGAAACGTCAGGAACATAGGGTCTAAGTTTTGTTGTCACTGATGGGAGGAATGAAGTTTTGTTGTGCTGGATGGGAGGAATGAAGAATTAGGTCTTTTCTCTATGAGTATTGTAAAGTAAGTGATTCAGTTTTTGAAAAGTTGCAATAGCCATTACGCCAATAATTTTTTTGTTAGTTTCTGGAAATTTCAATGAACTATGTTTCCATATTAAAAAATATGGATTTGTGGCAACATCAGTCACGGTGCACACAGGCGGAGCAAACAGTATTTAGACTGGTTGGTTGATTTGGGTGAGGGGACCAAACAGTAGTGTCATCAGTCCCATCGGAGTTAGGGAAGGATGGGAATGAAGTCGGCTGTGCCCTTTCAAATGAGCCATCAAAGATGGTTCAAATGGCTCTAAGCACTATGGCACTTAACATCTGAGGTCATCAGTCCCCTAGACTTAAAACTACTTAAACCTAACTAACCTAAGGACATCATACACATCCATGCCCGTGGCAGGATTTGAACCTGCGACTGTAGCAGCAGCGCAGTTTCGGACTGAAGCGCCTAGAACCGCTCGGCCACAGCGGCTGGCTTAAATGAACAACCCCAGCGCCTGAGCCGATTTAGGGAAATCATGGGAAACCTTAAGTAGGATGGTCGAATGCTGTTTTGAATCGTTGTCCTTCCAAATACGAGTCCAATCTGCTAACCACTGGGCCAACTTGCTCGGTGAAGAGTATCTATTAGCAGTTTAGAATCTTTGTTGTCATTGCTTGTATGTTATATTAGTCACACTTTAAGTTACAATAAAGATTTGCAGAATACTCGTGCATGTGAATTATGTGGTAGTTGTTTCATTTCATGCATAATTACCCATAGTGATGACCCTGACGTGATTCGCTAAAGAAGAGATTTGGAACTGATTTTTTTTTTTCATTTTTTTTTCCATGAGCAATATTGACAGACATACTACCGAGTTCAACAGACACAGAAGTTAAGGTACAGCCAGCCATGTCTCCAACAAGCAGTAGCCATAAGTAATTGGCAAGATATGTATAACACAAACTGACTAGGTTACATCAAGTTTCCACCATTGTGGCGTAATCGTCCATGCGTCTGGTTCGCACACATAGAGTACATCTTATAGAAACGTGGAATGCACCTAGCCAAAGACATGTACATAATAATTATGACGCACTTGGAGAGAGCAGTCACAGAGGAAACTGAAATTAATCTATAGCAACGTTCCTACTCATAGCTAAAGGAAGCGCTTGTAGGGCATTATACTTTGTTGCCAAAGTGTTGGCTACAAAACGTTTTTGACAAGGAGGAGACAGGCAACAGCCACCATCTCAAATGCTGCGAGTTTTAAGTGCTCTAACTGGTCTTGGGCTACTACTGGAACAGTCACTACAGGTGCTGCAGCTCTGTAAATTAACTTTTTTCGTCCAATCAGTTATGGCAGTTCATTGAAATTTACCATTGTAGGAATTAGCAGAAAAAGCTGATGTGACACCGACTATCCTATCCAAAATCCCAGTAGGTGTTGAAACAGAGTATGGCTGATAGAATCATGTAATGAGTACTGGAGCAGTAAATGTGAACACAAAAGCTGAATCATGTGCTATGAGCACAGGTGCACCAACTCAAAAAGGAGTGGAGCTTTGGAAGATCGGTTCACACAGCTAAATCTGAAGCTGTTGGAACAACAGAGCACGTTCTGACATCACTATAAGGTTGCTCCTGAACATCGAATAAGGCAGTGAACGGATAATCGACACAGATTTGACACAACTTCATCACACTTGAGCTGGTACCACAAGCATTTTGGCGAGGTAGCTCGGCAATGCACAATTGCTTACCTGACAGACCACCGTCGTTGGGCGCCCACATTGAACAGATGATGTCACAGTGTCGCTCTTGCACTGAAACTCTTTTGGCCCCTCTGCAAACGTTTTCAGCTTGACCAAAGTCTCAATTGTCGTGGCAATGAGTGCGTATTGACTTTGCTGGTCCGTTTTGAAACACTCGTTGACTTATTGTAGTGGATTCTTTTAGCAAATATCTGTTTACAGTACACATGAACTCGACTATGTCACATCGTACCATTCAGGCTTTTCATTTTTTTTTTTAGGTTTGCCTTAAATATAGGTTACAGACAACCACCCACAGTTTAAGGCTCAGGACTTTGCACATTTTTGTGTAGCCAGCGGTATCGCTCACCTTACCAGTGCTCCATTTCATCCCCAGTTGAATGGAGAAGCTGAATGATTTGTGCATACTGTTAATGTGTCACGATTGGGGAAAGCAGTGGGCACCTGTTGAGGTGAAAAATCAAACATATTTTAAGAGCATGGTTGTTTTGCTGTACCAAGGGAAGGCAGACCTAGAGAAGCCGCCAAAACTGAATGGACTGCTGCCCAAGAGAGCAGGAGAGGAAAGAGTCTGGTCCGGTCGGAAGCTACCAGCAGAAGAGAGCAGATGGTGTGTCCATTCCCAGCGGCTGGCCGCGGTTCCAGCCCAATGCGACCACCTCCAAACCTCCCTATTGGTTGGCCAATTCGTAGATGTGCAGTTTGGTAGCGTTACCTCATCAGCAACACATGAGTTTAGCTGCTGATGGTTCAACACATGAGTTTCAAAGTGGTTCTGTGCGGTTTTGCAACATGACTGATCTGCAGCAACTAGCCGCCAGACAGAAGGCACTGACGGACATCAAGTGAAAAATAAAAATCAAATTTTGTACTATTAAATCCATTCAGTATCAGCCACCACTGTACATCTTTCTCGCCTCCGCATGAGTGAAGCAATGTGGAGGGTGACAAATTGACAATAGACAGAGATTTAGGAACCAGGTTTTAAATTGTAAGACATTTCCAGGGGCAGATGTGGACTCTGACCACAATCTATTGGTTATGAACTGTAGATTAAAACTGAAGAAATTGCAAAAAGGTGGGAATTTAAGGAGATGGGGCCTGGATAAACTGACTAAACCAGAGGTTGTACAGAGTTTCAGGGACAGCATAAGGGAACAATTGACAGGAATGGGGGAAAGAAGTACAGTAGAAGAAGAATGGGTAGCTCTGAGGGATGAAGTAGTGAAGTCAGTAGAGGATCAAGTAGGTAAAAAGACGAGGGCTAGTAGAAATCCTTGGTTAACAGAAGAAATATTGAATTTAACTGATGAAAGGAGAAAATATAAAAATGCAGTAAATGAAGCAGGCAAAAGGGAATACAAACGTCTCAAAAATGAGATCGACAGAAAGTGCAAAATGGCTAAGCAGGGATGGCTAGAGGACAAATGTAAGGATGTAGAGGCTTGTCTCACTAGGGGTAAGATAGATACTGCCTACAGGAAAATTAAAGAGACCTTTGGAGAAAAGAGAGCCACTTGTATGAATATCAAGAGCTCAGATGGAAACCCAGTTCTGAGCAAAGAAGGGAAAGCAGAAAGATGGAAGGAGTATATAGAGGGTCCATACAAGAGTAGTGTACTTGAGGACAATATTATGGAAATGGAAGAGGATGTAGATGAAGATGAAATGGGAGATATGATACTGCGTGAAGAGTTTGACAGAGCACTGAAAGACCTGAGTCGAAACAAGGCCCCGGGAGTAGACAACATTCCATTAGAACTACTGACGGCCTTGGGAGAGCCAGTACTGACAAAACTCTACCATCTGGTGAGCAAGATGTACGAGACAGGCGAAATACCCTCAAAGTTCAAGAAGAATATAATAATTCCAATCCCGAAGAAAGCAGATGTTGACAGATGTGAAAATTACCGAACTATCAGTTTAATAAGTCACAGCTGCAAAATACTAACGCGAATTGTTTACAGACGAATGGAAAAACTGGTAGAAGCCGACCTCAGGGGAAGATCAGTTTGAATTCCGTAGAAATGTTGGAACACGTGAGGCAATACTGACCTTACGACTTATCTTAGAAGAAAGATTAAGGAAAGGCGAACCTACGTTTCTAGCATTTGTAGACTTAGAGAAAGCTTTAGGCAATGTTGACTGGAATACTCTCTTTCAAATTCTAAAGGTGGCAGGGGTAAAACACAGGGAGCGAAAGGCTATTTACAATTTGTACAGAGACCAGATAGCAGTTATAAGAGTCGAGGGGCATGAAAGGGAAGCAGTGGTTGGGAAGGGAGTGAGACAGGGTTGTAGCCTCTTCCTGATGTTATTCAATCTGTATATTGAACAAACAGTAAAGGAAACAAAAGAAAAATTTGGAGTAGGTATTAAAATCCAGGGAGAAAAAATAAAAACTTTGACGTTCGCCGATGACATTGTAATTCTGTCAGAGACAGCAAAGAACTTGGAAGAGCAGTTGAAGGTAATGGATAGTGTCTTGAAAGGAGGATATAAGATAAACATCAACAAAAGCAAAACGAGGATAATGGAATGTAGTCGAATTAAATCGGGTGATGCTGAGGGAATTAGATTAGGAAATGAGATACTTAAAGTAGTAAAGGTGTTTTGCTATTTGGGGAGCGAAATAACTGATCATGTTCGAAGTAGAGAGGATATAAAATGTAGACTGGCAATGGCAAGGAAAACGTTTCTGAAGAAGAGAAGTTTGTTAACATCGAGTATAGATTTAAGGGTCAGGAAGTCGTTTCTGAAAGTATTTGTATGGGGTGTAGCCATGTATGGAAGTGAAACATAGACAATAAATAGTTTAGACATGAAGAGAACAGAAGCTTTCGAAATGTGGTGCTACAGAAGAATGTTGAAGATTAGGTGGGTAGATCACGTAACTAATGAGGAGGTATTGAATAGGATTGGGGAGAAGAGAAGTTTGTGGCACAACTTGACTAGAAGAAGGGATCGGTTGGTAGGACATGTCCTGAGGCATCAAGGGATCACAAATTTAGCATTGGAGGGCAACGTGGAGGGTAAAAATCGTAGAAGGAGACCAAGAGATGAATACACTAAGCAGATTCAGAAGGATGTAGGTTGCAGTAGGTACTGGGAGATGAAGGAGCTTACACAGGATGGAGTAGCATGGAGAGCTGCATCAAACCAGTCTCAGGACTGAAGACCACAACAACAACAATGGGGCTTCCGCTAAGGACAGCCTTACATAATTTTAACAACGTATTTTGGATTGTTTTAAATTGGCATTGAGAAAATGACAGTGTGTTAACGAAATCTTGCGTGACAAAATTTGGACGACGGCGGATGGTGCGGCTGTGGTGTGAGGCGCTGCAAATGGCGGCGCAAGGTGCGGCGATCAGCTGTTGGCGCTGGCAGTGGCGAAGGTCGCTGACCGCAGAGGGCAGCGGCGCGCTGTGGAGCACTGCAACTTCCGCCAGAGCGTATAAGGGCCGATGCACAGATCACAAGGGGGTTAACATTTTGGCACCACTTCACACGCACATGGTGCGGCACTGTATCACTTACATCTAACGGAGGGCCATAACTTTTCCTTTTAGGGGTATTTTAATTATTTACGATTTCCTTTCTATCCACATGGCACTCAGACCAGACTACAAAAATTAAGCGTGATATTCCCCAGAAGGTTGCTGTTCAGGGACAGCAGGAAGGGGCAACCGGAGTCGCGCAAAAAGTCCTTTTCTAAAGGCTACCCATAGCAATAAACCCATTAGGATAATTACTAGAGTGGTACATACAGAACTAGGAATAACTATACGACTGAAATACTGGTGGTGGTGCCAATCCGTGATGTACGCGGTGGCACGGTCTAGTGTAAGCTGCCCTGACTCTTTGTTTACCAGGTCAGTTAAAGACTGGACCAGCTGGGAATGTGAATGATTGGGGAGAGATGGCCAATTGTCAGGTGATGGTAGTATCATCGGTTGCTTTGGTAAATACCACAGAAGAGGGGGAAGTCGCATGTCATGGGCATAAGACAAGTGTGCAAACACCCCCTCGGTGGGGGTAGTGATATCACAGTGAGAGCTATTAGACAGTAAACCGCTACCGTTGGGTAGCACACGGTAGGGCTAAGTTGCTCGAAAGTATTTGGAAAATACTGTTGCCTATAGCAACGAACTACTCTTGGTAGCTCGAGCTGGGAGATATGTTACGGAAGGGAAGTGGATGAAGAAGTAGTAGTTACCTGAGGTTGTAGTGATGGGTGAAAACTCGTTGGTTAACAAACTCGTGTGCGCTATGTCACTGTGTAATTTAAAGTGGCGATTCCAAAGAACGGCAGGGGTATAAGTTAGTAGCAACGGGATAGTGAGGCAAGGAGATGGGTATGGTCATGCTGAAAAGAGGCTTACTCGTCATCCTGATCGGCATGAGTGCAAAAATGTGGGGTTGCATTTATCAATGCCTGCACTCGAAGCATAGGAGGAATTCGCGGTGTTTAGTGGTTTCGTGAGTGATTTGCTGAATTGGAAGCTTTAGTAATGGGTGTTGTGGCTTAGGAGGAAAAGGGATTTGACCAATGGGAAAAAACATGTTACGTTAATGCAGAGTTTTTCTAGGTATAATCGTGGGCAGCCATCCGCGATCGCAACGCCAAGGTAGCCCCACATATTGGCCATTTATGCCGAGCGGCCCACCCGCGGCGAACCGGAAGGATGCTCACATTAAAGAATAAGGAATTGGGTATAATCGGGAACAAGTTCAGGTAACGGATTTCAGAATAAGAATGATCCAGCTGTGACATATCCACTAGTCGCAGGATTTTTCTTCCCCCTCCCTCTGGGGGGAGCAATATGTCTGAGTAGTATTGGCTACTGACCAGGGTGCAGATGAAGGCGAGCCTCGTCGTGATGTGTCAATGAAGTATAGATAGGTAGGCGACCAATTAATGAAAACGAAAACTGAAAGAATAAACCGATCAGCTGGACACTCTGCAGGCGCTAACCGCATCATGTAAGGCTCACGGCCCTCGAGGAGGGAGGTAAAAAGTAATGATTGAGGCTGGAACGAATAGACGAGCGACTCAAAGCAATGGTAGTAACCCAGTGCAATGCATGCGCGAGGAAGGCATTGTGCTCTGTCTCCATAGGGCGATTATGTCTCGTGGCGGTTAACTACTACAAAATTTTCAAAATCCATGGGGCAACAGGATGAGCTACGAAAATGGGGGGACGAACTACTGCGACATTGTACAATGAAAACTTTTATTCATTTCGGTGGAAGTCTCTTGCTAACTATATATCCAACAAGATAACGCATTACTGTGCTTGGGTGATGACGTCACATAATGGGTGCTAATCATCAACAATCTAGTGCTTATTTCAGTGGGTGCTTCAATCATATTACGTCATGGGTGTGATTGTTTGAATAAACAACCAGGTGTCTCTCACTCACACGGCGGAGCACTGTATGCAAATGGTAGAAGTACCGATTTCTGTGCTCGCTTGTAACATCTTCACTTCATCATTAAATTACTTCTTAAGATGTAGGGTGAACAATAACGAAACTTGTGTTCATCTGGGTGAACTCTTAAATGTGCAAAAATCACATGGCGTGCGAACTACTATTCTTCACTTACTTGGGTGAAACTTGATTACTTTTATCCTATCATAAAACCTGTTGGGTTGGCAGAAGCGCCAAAACCGTGTTACTAGAGGAGGCCGACATGCACGCGTTTAGCTCACGCAGACTGGAGTGAGGAGGGAAGGACTATACTGACGTGAGATCTGGAACATGACAAGGAATTAGAATTCAGAAATCGGACGTAGCTAGTCGATACTTAACTTTAATCCAATTATGATGAACGTCGCTCTTGACGGTACATGATTCACAATATTATCTGTTCAGATTATAATAACTGATTATGGCGCCTTGCTAGGTCGTAGCAAATGACGTAGATGAAGGCTATGCTAAACGGTCGTCTCTGCAAATGAGAGCGTATGTAGTCAGTGAACCATCGCTAGCAGAGTCGGCTGTACAACTGGGGCGAGTGCTAGGGAGTCTCTTTAGACTAGACCTGCCATGTGGTGGCGCTCGGTCTGCAATCACTGATAGTGGTGACACGCGGGTCCGATGTATACTAACGGACCGCGGCCGATTTAAAGGCTACCACCTAGCAAGTGTGGTGTCTGGAGGTGACACCACAAAACCTATTTCTCTTACCGCTCTGCAGCGAGAGGGTAGCGCACGTCTTTTTAACTTCAAGGGTGTATTCAACTCTTCTCTATTGAGTATCTTAGATAACTCAAGTGCCTCACATTCTTCTAAACATACCAGTCCGGCTCTGGGCACGAACATGGCGCATACTGGGATTCCGGAGTCGCTAACTCACAAAATCGTGTATGAGAACTGAAGGGGAATCTTAAGTAATGGGAGTGTTGCTATAGTGCAATATATACAGAATCCAGGGCTATGGTGGGCCTTTACATACTGGGGTCATAAATATAAAATACAAGTGCATATTGAACAAACAAAGGCATAAATTACAAAAATACATACACGATATGACATTTAGAGTACAGCAAGGGCTTTGCTGCGCAGTAAAATTATTGCGAAATGCTTAAACGTAACACAAAATCATAAGGGGGGGGGGGGAATACAAGTTATTGGGTATCAGTCACTAATCAGCTAGCAGCTGGCGTGCATAGTTGGTCGGACATTGTTCAACACCTCTAATCATACAAAGTGAGCCTAATACTGAGTGGTAAGACAATTTATCAAACTCGGTACTTGGTGAAGCAGGTGGCGAGAGGCAGACGTGCTGCGGCGGAGGTAGGTTTCAGGTTAGTGCTGAGATTGCGGAGCAGCTGTGTGGTGCGTGTAGCAGTGAGACTGTGGAACAGCTGTGCATGCAGTGTGCCGTGGTAACAGCTCCAGCGTGTCCTGAGTTAAAGAGTCCTTGGGGCGTTTGAATTAACCATTTACAGAATCCAGTTCTCGTAAATTAGTGATATTAGAGTGGAATTAGTGATTGTTGCGAATAGTATTCTAACTCCTTTCTCGAATGAATCGATATACATATGGGTTGAATAGGCTGTGATGGGCACATAATTGTGAAACCATTTGAGAATTTGGAAAAGGAGTAGGTAGTAGGTTCTCAAGATGCGTCAGGCTGGACAGAAGGTGGTATGGTGGTACTATACCTCAGACGGGACTCGGATATACAAAGCGCCACCAAATTAAGTGGCGGTGCACGGAAAGACACCCCATAACGGCCGGCTTTGTTATTGTGATGAGGTTCCACTTCGCGTTCCATCAGCTGGAGGTTGCTTGCTTCCAAGCTCCCCTCGGAGTAATAGTCTGGTCAGCGGACATGTTAAGGGCTTAGGTGTGCAAATAAATTTACGGGTGGGATCTCAAGTTGTTGAAGTTACCCAATTATTGAGACAGAAGGATGGTAGAAATCACGTTTGCATTAGGTATTACGTAAGAAGATGGTACTGCTCTCTGATAAGTTGCTATTCATTGGTTGATAGCGAAGATAGTACGTTTTAATATGCGTAAGGTCCATTTAACAGGGGCAGGCAGGTGTGCGGTCCTCTCGTTAAGAGGGGGGGGGATCAGGCAGCGACAACCGGCGTAACTAATGGGAAGGCGCGGGTTGAGGAGGGGCGGGGAAGTAGCAGTAGTGTCAGGTGTTTGAAGTGACTCCACCCCTCGCATTATGGCCGCTGCACATGCGACTCATTGACAGGTCCAGCTGATTCTGATGGACGGAGTGCACGTGTTAACAACTTCGTAGTACCGCCGAGCGGCCAAACTTACCTCCTGAGATACCCTGAAAAAGAACGGGCGTCCGTGAGAGACGGTAGGGGAAGTTTAGAGTGTCACTGTTGTGTGTGCAGGCCACGCGGCCGCGGTGTAGGAATAATCATTGAGTTATCTATCATTTGTTTTGGTGCAAAAGCGACAGGTTATGTATCTTTGTTATGACAAAATTTCTCAGTTAGTAAGGTGTGTTATTAATTATCACTCCAGGTGTTCAAACGGGAAAATTACTTAATGAAACATGGTGCCATTTCAGAGAAAAAATCTTTAGAATAAAAAGGTAGAGACGTAATGCAATCACTTCTTCAGACAATACTCTTATTTAGAATTAACTTTATTGGTACTGAAAATAGAGCTATTGTCCGACCACTGGGGGTGTCATAACACATAAATAACATAATAAAAATAACATAAATAAAATACTGGTTAAGCTAGGGATTAATTAGGCTAGATCAGCATTGCAGACCAGGCTGAGTGGGTAAAGCTCTGATAACCTCTTCAGAGAGGGAGGCTAGGGCGACAACTTAGTTATCATAGCATGGGAGCATAAAAAACATATTGTATGGGTGGGATGTTCATTTGCAAAGGAAAGTAATAAGGTGGTTGCTTGAGCCTTGTTAGTTTTTCTTTTGGTTGATATAACTGGGAATCTCTTATGTATGAATCAGTACCTTAGTGTTTAGTCCCTGGATCTAAGGGCATATGGGTGTTAAGATCTCAGAGTGTATCTAGGGCGAGCTGGGGATGGTGGAACTTTCCGTTTTCTACACTTCACAGGGGGAGCAGAACCTGCTGAAGATATGACGCTTGTCTCAGAAGGTGGTGTGAGAGGCATAGATCCTGAATAGGGTTTTAGCCCATCAAAGTGGACGATCACTTTTCAGTAGGGCAGTTGTGATTCTGCATTAACAGGGGAAGTGAGCCGAATGATTGATTATGGTCCGCCATATAGGGGGGGGGGGGGGTAAGTTACTTCACTCTTCCTTTCTTTATACTAGGTTTTTTCAGCAAAACCAAATCACCAGGCTTATAGGAGGGGAGGATGGCATTTTTATTACTTCTTTCCATCTGGTTTCTGGTTGCTTTGCGGTTGTTCCTTTGTACCTTCTTCCAAATGGCCTAAAGGCGGCGGGCTAGCCCCTTAACGGCTGTGTGATCGATTCCCAGAGGTAATTTATCGACCTCAAAGGGAGATTCCATAGGGCAGCCAAACACTATCTCTTTATACTAGGTTTTTTCAGCAAAACCAAATCACCAGGCTTATAGGAGGGGAGGATGGCATTTTTATTACTTCTTTCCATCTGGTTTCTGGTTGCTTTGCGGTTGTTCCTTTGTACCTTCTTCCAAATGGCCCAAAGGCGGCGGGCTAGCCCCTTAACGGCTGTGTGATCGATTCCCAGAGGTAATTTATCGATCTCAAAGGGAGATTCCATAGGGCAGCCAAACACTATCTCATAAGGGGTATATGTTCAGTGGCTTCGTGGAAACGGCTATTGTATGCCTTGCCAGGTTCGGGATGTATCTTTGCCAGTCACTGTGGGCTGAGTTTATGTAACAGGAAAGCATTCATTTCACAGTGCGATGGACACGTTCAATGCCGCCATTTGCCTGGGGGTGAAAAGGGGTAGTTCTCCATTTTTTAATTCTCAACAATTTTCAAATTTGGACAACGAAGGCGGACGTAAAACTGGTTCCTTGACAGGTTATGATGGCTTCAGGGCTTCCGAAAGAAAGGACAAGATGATCTACAAAAGCTCGTGCTACTGTTTCAGCTGACACGTCAGTGATGGGTACCAAAATAAGGTATCAGGAAAAGTGATCACTAATGGATAGGATATATTTACTTCCTTGTGTACTTACGGGAAGTGGCCCAACTACGTCCAAAGCTAAAAACTGAAAGGGTTTTGATGCCGCAGGAAGAGATTGTAAGGGAATTTTGATTTGTGGGGTCGGTGCTCTTTGGGCGGATGGTAGGCAATTTTTTTATATACTTGGCAACATCTCGCCATCTTTTGTTCCACCAATATTTTGTGGCAATGCGGGCGTTTGTGGCTCTTCGTCCACTATGGCAAGTTTGGATGCTGTTACTGCACTGGGGAATAATTCTGGACTGTAAGTCTTTAGGTATTACTATAAATTTACCCAGTGGGGTCTTACAGTATATAATTCCATCCTCTGTAACAAAATCCGGGTGGGAGCGATACTGGCGTCATTTTGCGTCATTCTCCTGTGAGTCTTTTAATTCGTCAACTGACACATCATCGGTTTGAGCTACTCTCACTTTTCTACTAAGGGCGTCAGCATTCTGGTGCAATTTTCCAGCTTTGTGTTGTACTTGGTAATCATACTCACTCAATGTCAGGGCCCAGCAGGTGAGATGGCTGCTAGGGTCTTTTAAACATAGTAGCCACTGAAGTACTGCGTGATCTGTTACTATTGTAAACTTTCTCTCATAAAGATAGCATCTAAAATAGTTGACTCCAAACATTAATGCCAGCAATTCTTTCTCTGTAGTAATGTAATTAATTTCCACTTGGTTTAGCTGACGGGATGTGTAACCAATTGGTCTTTCCTCACCGTCAATAATTTGACTCAGAATGGCCCCTACTGCAAATTCGAATGTGTCACAGGAGAGAATGAGTGGTTTTTCGAAATCGGGATAGATCAATAACGGGGAACTAGTCAGAGCATCTCTAATATGCTGCACACCAGCTTTACACTTGGGGGTCCATTGATAGCATACATCTTTTTTCAGCAGGTGGGTAAGGGGTTTAGCTATTGTGGCATAGTCCTTTACAAAACGCCTATTGTTGTGTCTAGACCATACAGCCTAGACACAATGCTGTAGCCGATAGGGCACGCAATTGCTAACGCAGACGGGCGTGAAGTCTGGAACATGAGACTTATAAATGAACAAGAAGAAAAGTACGTAGATGCTTGTTACTTAACTTTTAATTAGTCCTTGGAATACATCTCTCTTGAATATTAGTAAGCTATAGGCACTGATACAAATGGCGCCTTGCTAGGTGGTCGCCAGTTAACTTAGCAGAGGGCTATTCTACTGTCTATCTCTCGGCAATTGAGAGCAAGGCTTAGCACGTCCAATCGCTAGCTATGTTGTCCGTACAACTGGGGACGAGGTCTCCTCAGTCTCTCGAGACCTGCCTTGTGGTGGCGCTAGGTTTGCGATCCCACAGTGGCGACACGCGGGTCCGACATGTACTACAGGACCGCGGCCGATTTAAGTTACCACCTAGCAAGTGTGGTGTCTAGCGGTGACACCACACCTATAATAATTGCCGAGTCCCAGAAAGCTTTGCAATTCCTTTATATTCTTAGGGGAAGGGAATGTTCTAACTGCTTCAATTAGACAGGGGTCTGGCTTTA
Organism: Schistocerca nitens; assembly: GCF_023898315.1. Taxonomy (NCBI): domain Eukaryota; kingdom Metazoa; phylum Arthropoda; class Insecta; order Orthoptera; family Acrididae; genus Schistocerca; species Schistocerca nitens. Next base: position 147,134,010 of record NC_064616.1, on the reverse strand, counting down.
CTCCATCAGCGCTAATAATAAGCCCCAGATACTGTACTTGGCTCTCAGCAAAACAACATTTTTCTATTTTCAAACTTAAATTGGCACTTATTAGTCTAGACAAAACATTTCTTAACCTAGTAACTTGCTTATCTATGGTTCTGGAAAAGACAATGATATCATCTAGATAAACTAAACACATTGTGGGTTTCAGTCCTTGTAGCAGTAAGCCGGCAAAGCATTGGAAAGTTGCTGGCATGTTGTGCAGCCCAAATAGCATTCTCAGAAATTCATATAGACCGGAGGAAACTACAAACACTGTTTTTGGCCTGTCTTGTGGTACAATCGGTATTTGGTGGCACCCAGTCTTCATATCAAGGGTAGTGAAGTATTTGAAATTTCCTAACCTGTCCAGTGTTTCGTCGATACGGGGGAGAGGGTAAGTATTAGGGGTGGTTACCTTATTTACTACTCTCATATCGGTGCAAAGAGGGTAGGTCTTCTCTCCACTGATTGATTTCTTTGGGACCACGACGATTGGGACGACCAGGGACTGATGGAGGGTTGTATTATCTCTGCCTCTGGCTGCTGTTGCATAGTTTCCTCCACAACAGGCTGGAGGTGATACGGTATTCTATATGGTTTCTGTGCAATGGGCCTCGTATCTCCGGCGGGAGGTTCGTTGTAAACAAGGTCAGAAGCCAGAAAATAACGCCTTTCCTCGAATAACCAGGAGTGTTCCTCCAAGATGGGGTACAATTTGTTTTGGTCAGCCACAGACAGATGAGCTAACTTATCTTTGAATTTGTTTCTGAGCACAGGAGCAATATGGCATATGGTGCATTCCGGAAGCCGATGTTTTCGGTTAGATTTTGGCTTCTCTTGTACAGGGTGGTTTTCTTCAATCTCGTGGCCACTAGCTATAATGGTGCCACTAGGAATCTCTACCTCTTTCGTTCCAAAACTGTCCAAACAAATGGGAACATTAAATTTCTTTTCCTGCACTTCCGCTGTCGTTAAGCCACATTTAACATGGACATGTAATCTGTCAAGGACATCGTTTTGATAGAGAGGGTCCACCAATATGGCTGTTATCGGCAGTTTGTGGGGTTTGAGCCCATGCCAGAGAATGTGTCCTATGCCACCACTGATTCTAACAGAGGTAGTTGTAGGTAACGCCCATATTTGCACGGAAGGAACCTGTGGAAGCGGACAGTTTGCGTTCTGTAATCTACTACACTCTGATAGTGGTGAAGTAAATCATTCCCCAGGATGATGTCAAAATCTCGCCTTCGTTTTCGAATTACGTCCATGTCAAAAGGGTAGTGGCTGGCTCTGATTTTCAGCTTAACTTGGCAATACCCAGCGGATTTGATTATTTCGTCACTCAGACCGTTAATATGGTGACGGGGTGGTTTTAACACTTGTCTATCCCCATGTCCTACGAATAATATGCTGGTTTGCGCTCCCGTGTCGACAAGCACTCTTACATTCTTTCCTCGAACTTGGCAGTTGAGGAGGATATTCGCTGCCTCATTTACGACATCGCGACGGACTGGGTGCATGAATTTCACAGGGGGTCGCGGTCTGGCAGCGTGACTTGCCCCGTGACCATTTCTGGCTGATTTTGGGGTCGTGGTGGATTGTTAGTGAATTGTTCCTCTGTTGGTTGTGCGAGGGGCCCCCATTTCCCAGGTTCTGTGGACAGTTTTTACTCATATGCCCTACGGTTCCACACCAAGAACAATAAGGTGCACGTCAGTGCTCGGTAGCATGGCCTGGCTTTAGGCAGCGTTGGCATGCCTGCTCATATTTAAAAATTGGACGCGGTTGTTCGTTCGGACGCACCGAACTGGCAATAAAATGCGCCACCTCCTCTCACAACATCGCGAGACATGTGGCATCATGCAACAAGGCGGGTGATGCTATCTTTACCTATCCTCCAACATATGGGTCGATTCCACATATAAATATGTCAGTCGAGAGGAGTTCCGCCTGCTCAATTAACACCTCGTTACCGACGGGGTCCGAACCCAGCGTGTGTGGCAAGCCACAGCACGGAGTCTGTCAGCAAATGCCTCCACATCCTCCCCTTGCTACTGGCAGAGGGTGGAAACTTGTCCCTGTAATAGAGGGCATCACGTCTGTCCGAATATCTCTCTTTCAACCCAGCATCTAACGCGGCGAAAGAGGTGGTGTCCCAAAGGGTGTGAACTGATTCGATATAGGTATGGGCGTCACCTGACAATTTAAGGTAGAGTACAGTTAATAGGAAATCGCTTGGCCAAGCGCAAGTGTGGCCTACATTTCGGACAGTTTGTAGAAATGAATTTATTTGCTCATTAGGTTTTCCATAAGATGTCGGAATGAAATCGACTGCAGGGAAACTGTTAGCCAAAGTTGCAATGGGTGGTTGGGGTACTGTGCTGCTTAAGGTACTTGCAGCCGTCATTTGCGGCGCAGCAGGGTGTATTTCTGACGCATGTAGATTGGCAGACTGGATTTGGACAATTTTTGGCATCCTTCTGTCCGTTGTAACTTCCTTAACTTTAACCTATCAATTTTTGCTTGGAGGGTAGCTACTGGGTCTGGTTTTTCCGTAGGTTCAAATGGCTCTGAGTACTATGGGACTTAACTTCTGAGGTCATCAGTCCCCTAGAACTTAGAACTACTTAAACCTAACTCACCTAAGGACATCACACACATCCATGCCCGAGGCAGGATTCGAACCTGCGACCGTAGCAGTCGCGCGGTTCCAGGCTGTAGCGCCTAGAGCCGCGCGGCCACCCCGGCCGGCTTTCCGTAGGTGGGGAGTTCCCTTCGCTAGTGGCGGTACTATGGGTTTGAGGCATGGTTAAAATTTTAGGACACCTAGTGCTAGCTGAAAACTTTACAATGAGAGCACAAAAAAAAGGGCCTACTCTCGACAGCAAGGAGGCGGTGGCGAAGAAAAACTGAGCGACGAACTTACAGGAGCCGTAGTTGCGCCAGTGTTAGGTCGTCGATGGCTGCATCTCGTTGGACGACGGCGGCAGGAAACGGCGGTGAAGATGATGGCGGTGTCGGCGGCTGTGCGACGTGCCTCAGCTAGTCGGCCAGAACATGCGCGTTTCCTGGATGGCGGCGCGCGACCGAGACATGCCACCGCGCTAAATCGAAGCAGCGCAGAGGATGGCTACCCGCGGAATGGTGTAGCACCGGACTTCCTGGAAGCGCAGCGGCGCAGCTGTCTGTGTGGTGCGGCGAAGCGCTTGACTATGCAAGCGGCCTGGCGTTCGCTGCGGCAGCTGTTTGGAAAGAACGCTGAAACGGCGGAAGGCTGCGTGGCGAACCACGATACGTGTGCGTGTTATTGCGCATCGCATCTGGCGCGTCAAGCGCGAAGTACTACTGGCCGCTTCATTGGTTACGGGAGTTAGATCAATAAGATGGGCCTAACAGTGAGCTATTCCACTTCTGACACCAGATGTTAACGTGTCAGCATCGGCAACGAAGGGAAAGCAATAGGCACCCGTTGAGGTGAAAAATCAAACATATTTTAAGTGCATGGTTGTTTAATGCCATAAAAAGGAAAGGTAGGCCTAGAGAAGCTGCCAAAACTGGATGGGTTGCTGCCCAAGAGAGCAGGAGAGGAAAGCGTCTGGTCGGGTCGGAAGCTGCCAGCAGAAGAGAGCGGACTGCGTGTCCGCTCCCGGCGGCTGGCCGTGGTTACACCAGCATGCGACCACCTCAAAATCTCCCTATTGGTCGGCCAAATCGTAGACGCACAGTTCGGTAGCGTTTGAGGTGTCGCCTGGACAAATGTGCCTTTTTTCAGACTGAAATCCAGTAGTTAAGCCATGTTCTTAATAGATAAGGTGTCCATCCCCTCCGCTCACATTTGCTGGCCATCTGGTGCCTCACTGCCTCGCGTAACGCAACACAATTGCAGTCAGTTCTCAGGAAGATGACATATTATATCCGATTTACACCCAATGCAGCTCAGATAGAGGCTCTGTTGCATCGTTTGCACCGGAAGAACGTGCCTTTTGTTTGGACCAAAGAGTGTCAGGATGCACTCCAGAAACTTACAAATGCGTTGTTGAATGATAGATGCATTGTTCATTCCAATCCCTCTAAGCCTATGGTTTTGGCAGTGGGTGCTTTTTCGTACAGAATCAGAGCTGTTCAGTCACACAGATTTGGTTCACAGGATAGGCCGGCTTCCAGGTTATTGACTAAGGCTCAATGTAACAATTCCCAAATCGAGAAGGAAGCGCTCGCATTATCTATGGTCAGTCTTTGCTTCATCCATACAAACCTGTTCCGCCACACACGGCTCAGGAGCTGCTACGTTGGGCTTTGTTATTATCACAGTATCACTACTAAATATTGTAGTGGCCCACGTCGAAGCATGGAAATGCTGACGCCCTTTCTCATCTACCTGTTGGTTGTGATTCTGAATTCGGTGTTACTGCTGCATCTTTTTGTCAGATCGATGTGCAGGACACTGAACTTCTACAGAATTTTCCACTGCACTATAGGAAAATTGTACAGGCCACAGAAGCAGACCCTTTTCAGTTGCACTACATCCTTACTGCGTGGCCTCGCTCAGTGAAAAATGTTCAGAATTCTTTTGTACAGCGGTATTTTCCTCATCAGCATAGTCTCTCCGTCCATCATGGTGTGATTTTATTGCAGAATGACTCTGGACAATCACGTGTGCTTATTCCTACAGTATTGCAAAAAGATGTGTAGCGATTGCTCCACCAGGGACATTGAGGAATTGTATGCACAGAACTGTTAGCACGTTGACATTGCACTGAGCCGAGCATGCGCACCAATAGTGGACAGTTGAAGTCACAATGTCGCTGTTGTGCTGAACTCTATCGGCGCCGCCGCAAACGTTTTCAGCTTGGCCAAAGTACCAATCGCTGTGGCAACGAGTGCATATTGACCTTGCTTGTCACTTTTGAAACACTCGTTGGCTTATTTTTGTGGACTCTTTTAGCAAATATTCATTTGCAGTGCCCATGAACACTCGTAGTAGCATTCAAGTTTTTTAATTTTGTTGAGGGTTCGCCTGAACTGTTGGTACAGACACGACCACAGTTTAAGGTTCAGGACTTTGCAGAGGTTTGTACAGCAAATAGGTACGTTGAAGCAATAGATAAACAAATTATGTGCATCCCGCACACAGGAGCAAGCGGTGCTGCTCTTCTTTGCGACATACCGCTCCCAGCCCCGCGATGGTCCGTCGCTGGTGGAGCTTCTACACGGCGGGTGCCACCGCACGCTGCTCCACTTGCTGCATCCACTGCAGCGCACGGCGCCTCCCACTCCCTGCGAGTATCACTTTGCCCCTAATGATTCTATTCTTTTCAGAGTTTTTAGTCGCGCCAGGCTACAAAGATGAACGATTCTTCGAAATTTGGACACTTGCATATATTTACACTACTGGCCATTCTCCACGAAGATGACCTGCTACAGACGCGAAATTTAACCGACAGGAAGAAGATGCTGTGATATGCAAATGATTAGCTTTTCAGAGCATTCACACAAGGCTGACGCCGGTGGCGACACCTACAACGTGTTGACATGAGGAAAGTTTCCAACCGATTTCTCATACACAAACAGCAGTTGACCGGCGTTGCCTGGTGAAACGTTGTTGTGATGCCTCGTGTAAGGAGGAGAAATGCGTACCATCACGTTTCCGATTTTGATAAAGGTCGGATTGTAGCCTATCGCGATTGCGGTTTATCGTGTCGCGACATTGCTGCTCGCGTTGGTCTAGATCCAATGACTGTTAGCATTAATATGGAATCGGTGGGTTCAGGAGGGTAATACGGAACGCCGTGCTGGATCCCAACGGCCTCGTATCACTAGCAGTCGAGATGACAGGCATCTTATCCGCATGGCTGTAACGGATCGTGCAGCCACGTCTCGGTCCCTGAGTCAACAGATGGGGACGTTTGCAAGACAACAACCATCTGCACGAAGTTCGACGACGTTTGCAGCAGCACGGACTATCAGCTCGGAGACCATGGCTTCGGTTACCCTTGACGCTGCATCACATACAGGAGTGCCTGCGATGGTGTTCTGGGCGACGAACCTGGGTGCACGAATGGCAAAACGTCATTTTTTTCCGGATTAATCCAGGTTCTGCTTACAGCATCATGATGGTCGCATCCGTGTTTGGCGACATCGCGGTGAACGCACATTGGAAGCGTGTATTCGTCATCGCCATACTGGTGTATCATCTGGCGTGATTGTATGGGGTGCCATTGGTTACACGTCTCGATCACCTCTTGTTCGCATTGACGACACTTTGAAAGTGGACGTTACATTTCAGATGTGTTACGACCCGTGGCTCTACCCTTCATTCGATCCCTGTGAAATCCTACATTTCAGCAGGATAATGCACGACCGCATGTTGCAGGTCCTGTACTGGCCTTTCTGTATACAGAAAATGTTCGACTGCTGCCCTGGCCACCACATTCTCCAGATCTCTCACCAATTGAAAACGTCTGGTCAATGGTGGCCGAGCAACTGGCTCGTCACAATACGCCAGTTACTACTCTTGACGAACTGTGGTATCGTGTTGAAGCTGCATGGGCAGCTGTACCTGCACACGCCATCCAAGCTCCGTTTGACTCAATGCCCAGCCGTATCAAGGCCGTTACTATGGCCAGAGATGGTTGCTCTGGGTACTGATTTCTCAGGATCTATGCACCCAAATTGCGTGAAAATGTAATCACATGTCAGTTCTAGTATAATAAATATGTCCAATGAATACCCATTTATCATCTGCATTTCTTCTTGGTGTAGCAATTTTAATGGCCAGTATTGTAATTCAAGGTGCTTCTGGGTTGCTGCGCCACCATCAGAACCAGATTCTTGCTTGTCGATTGCGAGATTCTTCTGCAGAGTTTCTGTCCCCAGATTGGCATCCCACTGGAATCTTGCGGCCGACATGGCTGCCCCCGGGAGCGTCTTTGGCACCACTTGCGGAATCGATAGAACTGGGTCCATCGTCTTTGTTGCTGCAGCAGATCAACTCTCCGGAGCTCGTCCCACGCCCGTCGCGGAACCGGCGCCGTCGTCGTCGTCGCTGCAGCCGTCGTCGTCTCACCCTCTTCGTTCTTTGTCGGCATGGCTCACGAAGAGGGTGGGCTCCTTTTCGGGTGCTACCCGACCGATGTTCCCCTCGGAGCACAGGACGGATGTCGGGGTGCGGTTGGGGACTCGGCGTCAGTCCCAGTTGTGGCTCCTGGCTCCTCACGCCACCCATCTTCCTGCGTCCCCCTCCCTCTGTTGTCGTAAGATGGCTTCCTTTCACGACAACAATGCTGCATTTTGAGGAGGGTGGGGGGGGGAGGAGGGGGAGAAATGTGCAGTCCTAAAGATCTCCTCCATACCAGACCAGCACGCCAACGGAAAGAGTGTCGTAATGATACCATTCAGCCTTCTTCAATACAACTTCATGCCTTTTGCTTTGCAAAATACCACACAGATGTGGTAACAGCTTATGAACGATGCACTACGTGGTTTGACATATCTATTTTGTTAAATGGACGATATCCTCACATTCTCTTCTATACGGAAGAACACGTCATGCAACTTTTTCAGAGTCTACAAGAGTACAGCGTAGTTGTTAACGCAACAGAGTATGTTTGTGACAAGTCAGAGGTCCAATTTTTGGCCTCTCACCACTTCTGGTTTGGGTAACAGCTGTGCAAGATATCCCTTTGCCGGCAAACTACAAAGCACCCTGCATGTTTTTAGGGATCATCAATTAGTAGTGGTGACACATACCTGGACTGGTGCGTCAGCAGTAACTACTTAATGCACTGCCTTCAGGTTAACATACATCTGATAGCGGGAGGAAGGTGTCTTGGATCCAACGAGTGAAGAATACGTTTCATGATGTCAAACAATGTTTAGCACAATCAGCGTGGTTGGATCACTCACACATTAATGTACCATTGGCTCTCATGGTGTATGCGAGCCAAAACGCTGCAAAAGAAGGTGGACAGCCATTGTCAACAACTCGCTTTTTAGTCACAAGATCTTATACTATTGCAAAGACACTGGAATGCTATCGATCGTGAGTTGCTGGCGATTTATGAGTAAGTAAAGCGTTTTAGGTCTTCAGTGGAAGGCAGACATTTTACAGTCTTTACTAATCACAACCATCTAGATCGCTCCCACATGAGCACAATGTGCTCCCTACAAAATAATCACAAACCGATCACTAGTTTTTTTTATTACATACATCAGACCACGGAACACTGCATCAGTGTAGACAGACAGAATATATTGCATAATTTACAACCGATGTCCATCACATTTCAGCTGTCATAATGTTGTCACAGACAACTTACCGCGAAATTGCGCCAGTCTACAGGCAGTGCCGTAGGATGAAATCCTAGCAAAACAACAAAAAGATACAGTACCATATGACTGGCTTTGGCGTGAGCACACAGCTTCGTAACTGAGATGGCTTGTGGTTCCATATTTTACCATGGGTATCTGACGCAACGCAGCGCGGGACAAACAACGCCTGAACATCCCTGTAAAATATCGACTTACAGTGTATCGAGTGTCATATAATCTGGGTGTCAGGACAAAGGCTAAATTAGTAGCAAGTAAGGCGTGTGGCCAGGAATACAGAAGGACGGTAGAGAGTGGACGCACTCCTCCCTGGAATGTCGTGCAACGAAGTCAGTCATTACGCCTTCTCACCAATGACGCAGTTGCCAACAACAAAGACGAGATGTTCGCATATACGTATTGACATTGTTGGGCCGTTACCATACTCGGATTGCCATAGCTATTTACTCGCGACAGTTGATCATTTCAGGAGGAGGCCTGAAGCTATTCCCATAACAGATATCTCTTCAGAGACGGTTGCAAAGCTTCTGTTATTCGCATGGTTTTCAGTATTTTGCATACCTCAGACCATAACATCAGATTGTGAACGTCAGTTGGAGTCACAGACATTTCAGGAGCTCCTTCGTCTATGCAACTGCAACAACCTTTGCACCACCAGCTACCACCCCATCAGTAATGGGATGGTGGAGATACTACACCGCACACCAAAGGCGGCACTGATGTGCTACTCATCGACATGGATGAACGCTTTGGCGCTAGTATTGTTGGGCCTGCAATCGGCCATAAAGGAGGTTCTCCAATGTTCACTTGCTCAATTGGTCTATAGGAAGCAGTTATGGGTACTAGGAGAACTTATTATGCCGGCAACACTTCAACTGACCTCGAAAGAAGTAAAGACAGATCACACGACAGCTGAACCCACAGATGATGCGGTTACAGGCTGCCCAAGCTGTCAGGTATGGTGAAAGGAAAGTTTTCATTCACAAAGGCTTGTTCGCAACGTCGCATGTCTCACTCAGAGGCGACACCACATGACCACCACTATGGTCACCATATACTGGATCACACAAAGTACTGACGAAAGGAAAGAACACCTTCATGATTGATGAAAAGGACAGGCATGAAACAGTCTAGGTAGAGCGAATAAAACCTGTCTACCTCGATAGGGAAGAATCTCAGCATTCCAGTTCTGGCGGTTTTCTGACAAGCTGCAGCAAATCTTTAGCACTGAACATCACTGCAGGCGTATAAGAGACGCAGGAGGCCAACACCAATCCACTGGCGGCTGTCATGACATAAACACCCCAGCCAATTATCACAACGGCAAACCGGTAAGTTAAGCACAAGTACCACAATATTCCTGGAGCACCTGGTTTTAAGAAAAGGGGAGGGACCGTTGGTGTGGCGACATCAATCATTGTGCCCACAGGTGGAGCAAGAGCCAGAAAGAATCTATGGTTCGGCAAAGATTATTTATCAACGATTTAGAATTTATGTTGTTATTCCCTGTATTTTATGTTATTTGCGATTTAAGTTACTATAAAGACTTGTAGACTACTCGTCTATGCGAATTACGTGGAAATTATTTCATTTTCTGCATACTTACCGATAGATTACAGACAGGAAGGCCTGTAAGTTCCTATGAGCAAGTAGTTAGTTCGTTTAATTTATAACTTCAAATTATAATAGGGGCCCTTTATGTGCAAAGTGAAGAAGAGCAAATTACTCTTTGAAACACAATCTTGGTATCCTTTTGTACATGGGTAGTCATTTTGCGAAGTTTGGATGTATATAACGAACAAGTGATAAACTAATCCAGGAGAAAGAGAATTTAGTGAAGTAGCACTTAAGTATTCATTTCATAAACTTACCATCACCCAACAACTACATTGCGTATTAGACTGGCTGGGGGGGGGGCGGGGGGTGAGTCCCAATGTATCTGGTCTGTGGGTTAGATTTTCCACATTTTATTCACATAACACACAGTTTATTTCAAATTCAAATACAAATTTAACAATTTGATATCTACTATTTACGTGAAATGTTTTTAGAACGTTTTTCTCTTAACCCTGATCTCTGGGGTTACACATATCTACAATAGATTTCGAATTTTTGTGCATCAGATGTGTATTGTCTATAGTGATTCGTTCTTAAATCACATGAAGACAGATTCTAAACTGAATTTTCCAGACCATGTGTCCTTATTCTGAATATCCTGCAGTCGATCATATGAGACTGGAGTATTTGTATGTATGGGTGACAGTCATTACCCACCATCTTCTTTTCATTGTTTTTGTTTTGCAATGACCAAAAATAACTACTCACATTCAAAACTGAAAATACACTGGCTGCAATCTGTCCTTCAGATATGCTTACACTGGCACTATACAAATTCGACTGAATGTTGGCTCCAATGTGTGGGTGTTGTACCATAACTAATGGCCAATGTTGTCCCCAACGTTGGGACCAATGTTTTTTTTATGTATTGTAATTTCATTCCCCAACCATTTGGGCAGGGGAGGGCTGAAAGTGGCACAATCCGCCGCTCTTCAGCTGAAGGACATTATAAGTATGAAAAAAAGATGAAAAGATACATATATAAAAGGTGATAAAAAGGGAAACATACGTAATACGGAGGGAGACAATGGGGGTTAAAATATATCCTTACACGGAGGCTTACATCAGGAGAAACAATTGAAAAAAGGTCACATAAAGATAAAAATACAGTTCGTGATGTGCGTAGCACATAAAATACACCGAAGCCATAAGCACAAGACAAACATTGGCCACATTAGTAAAATTTCACACCATAACGCCGGAACTATTGACACCACTGCACGAGACAGAGCACACACGACTAAAATCTGCTGGGAGGGACCTGCTGAGGGAGGGGAAGGGAGGCATGAAAGGATGGAAGAGAGGGGGAGGAGGGGCAGCAGAGTAGGGAAGCTGGAGAGGGTGCAATGAAAAGAAAGGGACTCGGATAGTGCACCAAGGGGCATGTGACAGGTGGGGCCGGGGAGGGAGAGGGAAAGCAAGCTAGGAGGGAGCGCAGAGACACAGAAGGGATGCGCTGGATAGGGAGGGGGCGTAGGAGGGAGGAAAAACCACTCAGAGGAAGGGAAAATGAGGAGAGAGGGAGCTCTGAAGAGGGAGGAAGGTGGGGTTACAGTTGGTAGGAGGGTTAGATACCAGTGCGAAGCTCTTCATCCAGGAGGGGAAGGTGCTGGAAGTTCCGTTGGTAAAGGCAGTGGAGAGTGTGGCGTTGGAGAGAGAGTGGGGCACAACAGTAAAGGTGCGGCAATGGGCGGGGATAGAGAGGATAGGAGAACCCAGGAGGTGGAAGGGATAGAGTCTGCAGGTGATGTACAGGGTGTGGAAGTGTTCAAAGGAAAGGAGAAGATGTGGGAAGGGAATGAGGTCGCATGGGATCCGTATAAGTGATGGGAAGTCAATACGGAAAGTGAGGCGAGTAGCATGGCATTTGAGGATACGGAGGGAGTTATAGAATCTGGGTGGGGCGGAAATCCAGGTGACGCTGGCATAGCAAAGGAAGTGTCCGATCAAGGATTTATAGGTGAGAAGGATGGTGGAAGGATGCAGTCCCCGTGTCTGGCTGGTCAGGAGTTTCAGTAGGTGGAGTCTATTGTGGGCTTCGTGTTGGATCATAAGGAGATGGGGAATGAAGGTGAGGTAATGGTTGAGGGTGAGGCCAAGGTATTTCAGGGCAGGAATGAGGTGGATAGGACGACTATAAATGATAAGGTAGAAAGCGTGGAGACGGAAGGAGGGGGTGGTAAGACCTATGATGATTGCCTGGGTCTTGGAAGGGTTGATGTGTAGGGGCCACTGGTCACACAAAGTGATGAACTGGTCGAGGTGGGTTTGAAGGGTATATTGGAACCATTGAAGGGTAGGAGAGAGGGTCAGGAAGGTTGTGTCATCAGCATATTGGAGGAGGTGAGCAGGTGGGGGAGGTTTGGGCATATCTGCAGTATACAGAAGATAGAGGAAAGGGGAAAGCAGCACACCTGTGGTGGGATATAGCATATGGGGCATCGTGTTGTGGATAGTGGCATAGGAGGGACGATGGGAGAGTAAGGTAGCAACGAGAGAGACGAAATTGATAGGATGGGCCTAGGTATGGAGTTTAAAGAGGAGCCTGGGATGCCAGACATGGTCATAGGCGTTCTGGAGGTCGAGGGAAACAAAGATAGTGGAATGACAGGAGTTAAATTGGAGAGATGGGTAAGATTATGCGTCTGGTCTTGGGTGGAAAAGAAGGGCCGCAAGCCACACTGGTTACGGGGAAGGAGGTGGTGCTGGTTGAGGTGGGATGGATATGGTGAGAGAGGATAGACTCCGAGACCTTACTGAACATGGAGATGAGGCAGAGGGGACAATAGGAAGATGTGTCACAGGGGGGTTTGTTGGGTTTAGGCAACAGCAGGACGTGGGAAGTCTTCTAGAGGTTGGTGTAAAAGCCGGTGGAGAGGATGACATTATAAAAGGTAGCAAGGACAGTCAGGAAGGAAGGGGGGTGGATTCTTTGAGGTGGTGACAGGTGATACGGTCATGACCAGGGGCGGTGTTGCATTTGGAGCAGAGTATAAGTTTGATGTCTTGTGCTGTAATAATGGGAGTGTTTAAATTGGAGGGGGATAACTGATCCAAGTACTAGAAACTGGGAGTGAGTGGTGGGATGGAGGTATCTGTGCATTCAGGCATGGTGGGGAAGAGGGAGAAATCAAAGTGTGGATCGTCGGGAATGGTGAACACCTCAGAGAGGTGGGAAGCAGAATGGTTAGCCTTACTGAGGTTGTCAATGAAGGGGCGGTCGCCGTGGAAAAGGGGGTAATGTGGAGGCATTGGAAGGCAGACCAGTACTTGGAGGAATTGATAGGGAGGGTGGCATTGAATTGCAAACATGTCTGGCACCAGTCCTGGCGTTTCTTTGCTGTTAAGAGGTTACATATATATCGTTGTAATTGCTGGTGGCAGAGGAGTGTATCCCAGTCATGGGTGCAGAGGAAGGAGAGGTAGAGTCTGCAGGATTCACAGAGAAGGACAGCCTGTGGAGGAAGAGTGGGGCGGTGGGAGTGGATAAGTTTGGTAGGAACATGAACCCCTACGATGTCAGTGGTGGTCTTCTGGAGGAAGGATGAGGCATGGGTGATGTCAGCAGGAGGTTGAAAGGTAAGTTGTTGGCTTTCCACATGGAAGGCAATGGATTGTCACTAGGCATCCCAGTCGGCTTGTCGATAGTCATGGACAGATTTCAGAGGGGGGCAGGATGGATGGCAGGAGGGGGACGATGGGCTGAGGAGATAGTGAGAAGGACTGGGAGATGGTCGCTACCAATGGAGGCTAGGAGGTCCACAGTGGCCTGACCAAGGAGGTTGGGGGAAGTGAGGATGGCATCGAGGGAGGAATTACTTTCGGGACGTTGGTGCTGGAGGGTAGCAAGGAACTGATGCCGTCCCTGAAGTGTGGCTGGGTGACCGCTGTGGATGTTGGGGTCTGTGGCATCACTTAGATGGAAAAGGTGCGGTCAACATGGGAGATGAATTTGTAGGGGTGAGGAGCTGCTGGACAGCTGTATATAGTGGTACAAGTGATAGTGTGGGAGGTAAAGAAGACGCTGAGGATGAGGATTTCAATCAGGTCATTGAGCAGTCGTTGTGGCCAGACAGGGATATGTTTAAGGTGGTCAATAGTGACTCCACCTTGTGCTAGACGAAGGGGATTGTCAGTGTGGTGAAGAGGGTAGCGAGAGGTGCGGACGACATAGTGAGGTTGTAGGAAGGTTTCATTAAGGATGAAGGAGTCGATATGGTGCTGTGAGAGGGTATGCATGAAGAGGTATTTGTTGGCAGGGAGGGAACGAATGTTTAGGTATAGGAGGCGATACTGTTAGCGCGTCATGTTGGGGACAGGGAAGGGAGTGGAGGGAGGAGGAGAGAGGCTTAAACTAGAGCGTCAAGGCGGGTTAAGGTGAAGTGGGGTTGGCACCAATGTGTGGATGAAAGGTTAACTACCTCTATTTGTTAAATTTTCTTGTGAGAATTTTCCATTCCCTGTTACTGCTCTGTTTCTTTCCAAGCGCCCACTCTTGATGCGTGACTGTCAGAACTTTCGCGACTTTGCGTATGCTACATATTTTGTGCAGTTATTTTCACATGTACATTGCAGCACATTAGCTATTGCACAAGCCATTATTCATAGCTATATTAAATTAAATCGGTAATTACAATTCAGTTTCTGTTCCTTATACACGATGTAAGTAAACTGTAACATTTACATAATATTTTTCAATAATATCATCTTTAAACAAATAATTGTGTTTGAATTATTGATTTATGCACTTTAATGTTGACCATCTTATTGTATTACAGTAATAACAACCTAGTTACAGGTACTGACATTGCAGATTTGATACATACAGTATGGCATAGTGGTTTCCATCACTAGTTGTTCAGCTGCATGTCACCATTCAAACATGACCATGGTCAATTATATGTTACTTAGAATTTATAATTTATGAAAGATTCTAAAAATACCTTGTTCGTAAGATTTGTGTAATCTAGACTATTCGGTGTCTAAATAAATAGCTGCACTCTCTGTTCAGAAGTTCAGTTCTGCTCTGGATGTATGTTTATGTTCGTAATAAACGTGCTTTCAGTGCTAAGTGTTGCATTTCATCAACGATCCCGCTCTCGGATTTGTATTTCTACATCTATATTCTGAAAACCAATGTTAGCTGTATGTGAAGGGCAGCAGGTAATAATCAAATGGTCTGTGGTTTTTGTTATGCGTTATGAATAGACTATAAAATTGTCTGTGCGTGCTTTCCATCTATCTTCACCATCTACGTCAGCGTGAAAACTATTTTTGCAATAAGCCAGAAAGTGATGAGGAACATACAAACCATAATGTCCAGTCTGGAAGTCCACATACTCTTCGTGCTCACTGAAAGAAAATATTCGTACTTGCCATTTACTTAGCAGGACCAGGAACTGTGATTATAAATAAAAATGTCGAGTTTTAACTAACTGATATATGCTGTAAAAGCTCACGTCCACAAAATGAAAGCCGGCCGCTGTGGCCAAGCGGTTCTAGGCGCTTCGGTCTGGAACCGCGCGACAGCTACGGTCGCAGGTTCGAATCCTGCCTCGGGTATGGATGTGTGTGATGTCCTTAGGTTAATTAGGTTTAAGTAGTTCTAAGTTCTAGGGGATAAGTCCCATAGTGCTCAGAGCCATTTGAACAATTGGAACAAAATGAAAGTGTTAGTATTGTAACCAATATCCCTATGAGAAGTTCAAAGTAAAATACTCTATCGCCCTGACGTCTAATCACCACCGAGCGAGGTGGCGCAGTGGTTCGACACTGGACTCGCATTCGGGAGGACGACGGTTCAATCCCGCGTCTGGCCATCCTGATTTAGGTTTTCCGTGATTTCCCTAAATCGCTCCAGGCAAATGCCGAGATGGTTCCTTTGAAAGGGCACGGCCGACTTCCTTCCCCGTCCTTCCCAAATCCGATGAGACCGATGAGCTCAATGTCTGGTCTCCTTCCCCAAAGAACCCAACCCTCTAATCACCAAAATTTGATAGCTCAACTGAAAAGTAGAAAATAATCTCGCCACTTGCCACATGGGTTTGTGAACATTATGGGCGGCACACAGGTAGTTACTTCCAAAAAATCTAAGCAGTTCAGTTTGGTGTACAGTCCCCGCAAATTCACTCCCCACTTTTAGCGGAAAAGCATTAAAGTCTGCCCAGTTCTGATATCATCTGAGACACACTGCATGTGGCGTTTGACTGATGCTGACAGTGTGATATCTCGGTGTGAACAGTCAGTTCTTGCTGCCTATCTGGCTGTATTTATATAGCGGCGCAGAGGACCATCAACTGCCATCAACTGGCCTAGGTACAGATAGCATTATATAAATGTCCCTTCTCTCGGTTCCATATTAATGAATAGCTTTGCCATTTAACAGTTTATGGTCTTCTTAATTCTTATGTAAATAAAATTAAGTTTTCTTCAGTCACTGAAAAAGGTTTGTCTCGAATGCAGTAGTGAGACAAAGAGGGTCCTGGGCAATTTTGCTATTAAATTGATATCAAATTAATTATGCAAATTAATTAATTGATCAATTAATTACTCCAACCCCTGTTGACATCAAGGGTTTTCCCCAGATTCATGTGGATCCCCCTCAGGGAACTCCCATCCCCCTCCACTTCCCTCTGCTCCCACTCCTTTGATGTAATCCAAGATGGTAGCCTGGGAGAAAATGATGGGAAATTCGAATTTATTATCAAATTTGTGTGTTCACCTTGAGGTTTAGAGACCAACTGACCTAGTTCACAACACCAATAGCACCAGAGAGCGCTGTTGGTTCTGCCCCACTCCCCTCTCTCCTCCCTCATTTGAAAATGGGCAAAAAAAGTACTCAGGCTGTGCTGGGCTGCCAGATAGGATGGATGTAAGCTTTATCATTTTGTACACAGTGTGGTATATTTTTTATTTAAACAATTTGACTTGCCATTGATCAAGCACTAGGCAGTAGCTCAATCCAGTCTTGTCAACAACTGCTCGATGTGGCGTGGATATTTTTGCTTTTAGTCTAGCACTGGAGAGTTGCCCCAGCCGGTCTAGCCAATAGCCCTATATGGCAAATAATTTTAGGACAGCAATCTATCACTGAAATACAGGAGACCAGCCTTCTACTGACTTACAAGTGAATAGCTGCTTTTAGGAGGAACATATGGATGGGTAATAATAATAATAATAATAATAATAGAACAGCAACATCATTTGAGAATCAAACACACTTATTCGTATTTTTGGGCAGGAAATCAGATCTTATAAGAGACAACATTCTTCTCTGACATTTTTGCTCTTATAAATGAATGGACTGACATCTTAATAGGTAGACTAAATTTTCATCTATATGCTTACTCTTCGCAAGCCATTGTATGGAGTGTGGTGGAGGGTATCCTCTATTACTACTAGTCAATCCCTCTCCTATTCCACTCACATACACTCCTGGAAATGGAAAAAAGAACACATTGACACCGGTGTGTCAGACCCACCATACTTGCTCCGGACACTGCGAGAGGGCTGTACAAGCAATGATCACACGCACGGCACAGCGGACACACCAGGAACCGCGGTGTTGGCCGTCGAATGGCGCTAGCTGCGCAGCATTTGTGCACCGCCGCCGTCAGTGTCAGCCAGTTTGCCGTGGCATACGGAGCTCCATCGCAGTCTTTAACACTGGTAGCATGCCGCGACAGCGTGGACGTGAACCGTATGTGCAGTTGACGGACTTTGAGCGAGGGCGTATAGTGGGCATGCGGGAGGCCGGGTGGACGTACCGCCGAATTGCTCAACACGTGGGGCGTGAGGTCTCCACAGTACATCGATGTTGTCGCCAGTGGTCGGCGGAAGGTGCACGTGCCCGTCGACCTGGGACCGGACCGCAGCGACGCACGGATGCACGCCAAGACCGTAGGATCCCACGCAGTGCCGTAGGGGACCGCACCGCCACTTCCCAGCAAATTAGGGACACTGTTGCTCCTGGGGAATCGGCGAGGACCATTCGCAACCGTCTCCATGAAGCTGGTCTACGGTCCCGCACACCGTTAGGCCGTCTTCCGCTCACGCCCCAACATCGTGCAGCCCGCCTCCAGTGGTGTCGCGACAGGCGTGAATGGAGGGACGAATGGAGACGTGTCGTCTTCAGCGATGAGAGTCGCTTCTGCCTTGGTGCCAATGATGGTCGTATGCGTGTTTGGCGCCGTGCAGGTGAGCGCCACAATCAGGACTGCATACGACCGAGGCACACAGGGCCAACACCCGGCATCATGGTGTGGGGAGCGATCTCCTACACTGGCCGTACACCACTGGTGATCGTCGAGGGGACACTGAATAGTGCACGGTACATCCAAACCGTCATCGAACCCATCGTTCTACCATTCCTAGACCGGCAAGGGAACGTGCTGTTCCAACAGAACAATGCACGTCCGCATGTATCCCGTGCCACCCAACGTGCTCTAGAAGGTGTAAGTCAACTACCCTGGCCAGCAAGATCTCCGGATCTGTCCCCCATTGAGCATGTTTGGGACTGGATGAAGCGTCGTCTCACGCGGTCTGCACGTCCAGCACGAACGCTGGTCCAACTGAGGCGCCAGGTGGAAATGGCATGGCAAGCCGTTCCACAGGACTACATCCAGCATCTCTACGATCGTCTCCATGGGAGAATAGCAGCCTGCATTGCTGCGAAAGGTGGATATACACTGTACTAGTGCCGACATTGTGCATGCTCTGTTGCCTGTGTCTATGTGCCTGTGGTTCTGTCAGTGTGATCATGTGATGTATCTGACCCCAGGAATGTGTCAATAAAGTTTCCCCTTCCTGGGACAATGAATTCACGGTGTTCTTATTTCAATTTCCAGGAGTGTACATAGCGAGGGAAAGAGACTATATACATGCTTCCCTATGAGTGTTAATTTCTCGTATCTTATCTTCATGGTCCTTATCCGAAATTTACGTTGGTGGCAGTAGAATCCTTCTGCATTCAGCTTCAAAGGGCAGTTCTCAGTCTTCGTTCCACGGATTCCCATTTGAATTCTCGAATCATCTGCCCACTAATTTGATGAGAGGCAATACGAACGATTCTATAGAGCTGTATTTTGCAGGAAACATAGGTCAGGAGACTCAGGGATGGGATGTTGTGGTCAGTATATGAATATTTTGTTATTGCTCACTGCGTCAACCTTTCCGCAATATTTCGGAAACACATCTCAGGACGTTTGGGTTTGCAGGAAGGATGAGTGGAAGTGTATCGTTCAACATCCCAATATTCACCCCATTAACATTTCAGCACTCAATCCCAATTCGGGAGGACGACGGTTCAATCCCGTCTCCAGCCATCCTGATTTAGGTTTTCCGTGATTTTCCTAAATCGTTTCAGGCAAATGCCGGGATGGTTCCTTTGAAAGGGCACGGCCGATTTCCTTCCCACTCCGAGCTTGCGCTCCGTCTCTAATGACCTCATTGTCGACGGGACGTTAAACACTATCCACCACCACCACTATCCACCACCACCCAATCGATCTGGGAAGGACAGAACAACTTTTGCATGTCTAGTATCATTAACAGCTGTCCGGCGCGGCGAGCGGAGGGGGTCGGCTGGGGGTGGAGGTTCGCTAGCTGGTGACGGCTTTTCACACACTATCTGGGGGTGGAGAAGAGGGTGAAACAGCATATTGCCCCTATAGACAGACAGGTCTCATCAGGGTTAGTTTGGGAGCAATATACCAGAATTTGAAGTGACTTAACTTCCATCGGCATGGCAAGACAACCAAGAAACAGAATGCAAACAGCATTGGCTATCTTCAGCTACTTGACGATGGTTACCACCTATTTTGGTATCAGAGGAAGTTTTTACCAGCGCATGGGAAGCCTCCAGAGACGTCTTGGATGCGTCTGCAATGGTAACTTGGCGAGTGTAATCCGACTGGAGGAGATAAATTACTCACTATGCAAAGAGACTCTCATGATGAAATTAATTAATCAGCCTATCAATTTGATATCAATAACGTGCCGCAGGCACACATATAATTGGAGAGCTGGAGCGTTAATCAGACGTTTTTTCGTCGTAGTGAGCTCTTTTAATGGAACCTACACGGGGACAGATGAACATCGTAATAAAAGCAGATATCAGGTTGCCTTCCATGGGGTGGGTGCACGCAACGACTGTGGTTATATTGGGTTAGATAGAGCAGCAATCTTTCGTAGAATTAAGTTGCTTTAATATGACATTTATAGTCACAACGCAGATCAGATTTCGACCTGTGTCAGATCATTATCAATGCTAAAACAAATACGAGAGTATATATTACAATGTGATTTACAATAGTTATAAGTCCATCACATCGTTCTCTTTTAATGTTAACATTACATACCAGTGTTGTTTGTGCTCAAGTGCATGCTTACACAGTTCAACCATTACTGTCGTAAAATTATATGTTGGTTTCACAGTACACATCGGTTTTGCATATGGCTCCCTCTATGAGTTGCGCCTGAAGTTTACATTTTGACGACATTTTTTGTAATATTTATGTTGTATAGTAACTAAGTAGTAACATGAAATTATTATGAGTAAAACTATGTAAAATTACAATTCTTACTTTTTCTCATGTCTGTAATGTGCTAGATGTTTAAAATTACTATAGCACGTAACAGTGACAGTTTACGCCTCATGGGCTAGAATTAATTATAAAACTGGTATGGCTACGTAAAATACGTTATAGGAAGTATTGCATATTTTGTTGTGTTGGGACCTGTCTTAACTTAATTAGTTGTTACTTGAGAAAAGATAGAGGCTCAGTGGCGCATCCTGTGGCTTGGAGTCCCCCACCTTCCAGCTCAGAACATTTCGGCCGCCCAGGCTACACTCTGGACGAAATTGAAGCTTTGGAAGACCCCCTGTAACCGTTTGCTGCCGTCCGTTCCGTCTGTCCATCCGTCATTCTTCCTGTCAACCGGTGCTCGCCGCTGCCGCCACCGCCGTCGCCGCCACTGCCCTGTCTTTATTCTCTTTCCCTACTTCCGCGACACCTGTCACCAATAGACTGCACAGTCATGGATACCCCCACCCCCACAACAACACCACTATCTTATACACCTCCCTTTTGCCAGTCGCCACCATTACCTTCTGGTGTGCTTCCTCCAGGCTTTTCCTGTCTACTCCCCCCTTCTATCTCCACCCCACCCCTGTATCTCACCCTGCATACCGCTCCTGCTGCTCCTACTCCAGCTCCTCCTCCTCCCCCTGCTCTGGCTCCTGCTCCTGCCCCCCTCCCACCGCTATGACCTGTTGGGATGACTTTCCCCCACTCGCCACTCGCCCTGCTACGACCATCCCCTGCTTCTCCCACCTATGTCACTGCTTGACATGCCACAGTCGCCACCACAGAGCAACCACTCCTCCCTTCAAAGTGCCTCCACCTCATGTGAGAGGGCCTGCCTTCCACCACCTCCCAATCCAACCAGTCCCTCACCCCTCCTCCCAAGCCACCCCCACCAAAAGCCCCCCCAAACACCTGAGTGCCAGCCTCGCCTCCACTCCCTCCAGCAAGAAACCACCACCCTCCTCTTTCTTCTGATCCCCTCATGAACACCACCCCTCCTTCCGCATCCCAAGCCCCTGCCCTGCATACATTCGTCTTTTCCAACTCCAATCCTATATTCCTCGATGCTCGCTACCTAACCATCGAAATCTGCAAGTATGTCCCCAGTGCACTCATTTCTCATCGTATCCGCTGCAGAGACTCTGTCCTTATCAAATCCCCTGTCCCTCTTTCCACACTGACCTCCTCTGGAAACTCCCCCACATCACCTTTGGCCCATATGAAACACTCACACCTTTCCTTACCTCCACCTCTCCCTGTCAGCCCCAACCCAGTTGTCGCCTCACAACCCTCACTAGTGTGATGACGAAACTTAGTCCTGTGGTCATGGAGGAGGATGTATTGACGGAATTGAACGCCCAGCCCACACTGGAAATCTGTATCTGTAACAACTCCAGCCCTACCTTCCCGATGTGTGTATTCACAGAGTCTGCCTCCTCTGTCAATCACCTCCTAACTCAAGGAGCCATGATTTTCAACCATCATCACCTGTAGACCCCTTCTGTTCCCTTCCACAATCTTACCACTGCCAATGCAGTCTCCTCTGCAATGATCACCTCATCCAAAAAAAAAAAAAAAAACCTGCCCCCACTGTAAAGCCTCCCACTTCCTCAAACAGTGTTCTAAACTCACCTCTCCTCCTTCCCACAGCACTTGCAATGAACCCTACCCGCATCTACTCCTCCAGATACAAGGCCAAACACCCTCTCACCAACCCCAAGTTCACTGTCCCTGTTCGCCCCATCGATCAGCCCATCCACCCCAACAATTCCCTCCACCCTCCCCCTGTGGCTGAGGATCTCATCTGGTCCCTGACCATCGTCCTCCCTAATATCCACCCCTCGAACTCCCCCAAACCATCCAGCAGATGTCCCTTATCGCCTGCTCCATCTTCCATTTGAACACCTGCACCACATACTCCCACAACCAGGCCCACTTCACCTTCACCAACCTAGACATCCTTCTTTAAGCCTCTCTCCTCCTCCCTCTGCAAGCTTCCCCCTGCCAACATTATCGTCTCCTGTAACTAAACATTTGCTCTCTCCCTGCCAACAAATACCCCTTCATGCATACCTCGCCCCAGCACCAGGTCGACTCCTTCATCCTTAACAAAACCTTCCTGCAACCTCATTCACTGCACCGATAACTTCCTTCCCTTGCGTGAGGTAGGGTCGCTATTGGTCATCTCAAGCATATCCCTCTCTGGCCACAACCCATGCCCAATGACCCTACCATACACCTTACCCTCAGTGTCTTTTACCCTCCCTCACCATCACCTGTGCGATATATATGTCCACCCCACAGCTCCTCTCCCCCATTACTTCATCTCCCATGCTGACCACACCTCCCTCACCTGTGTGATTGCCACAGACCTCAACATCCACACCCATGACCCTGCCACCCTTCAGCAGTGGTATCAGTTCCTCACCACCCTCAATGTTGAGGTTGTTCGCTTCCCACAGCACACCTGTCCCGAAAGTAACTCCACCCTGGATGTCGTCCTTGCTTCCCCTCACCTCCTTGGTCGTATCCTCACTGATGTTCTTGACCCCATTGGTAGTGACAACCTCCCAATCCTTCTAACCATCTCCTCAGGCTATCGCTTCCCTCCTGCCCTCTCCACCCTGCTGCCCCTCTGAAGTCTGTCTATGACTACTGCCGCACCGACTGGGATGCGTACTGGGAATCCATTGCCTCACAAGTTGAAAGCCTTTCACCATCCACCCTTGCCTCGTCTTTCGTCCAGAAGACCATCACTGACGTCGTGTGTACCTCGTTCCTACCAAACTTATCCACCCTTCACACCCTACTCTTCCTCCTCAGGTCATCCTTCTTCTCCATGAATCCCACAGGCTCTTCCGCTCCTTCCTCAAACCTGTGATGAGGATACACTCCTCAACCACTGGCAATCACAACACATCCAAAACCTCCTAACAGTAAACAAAAGCTTGGACTGGCGCCAGACATGTACATGCCTCAACTCTGTCCTCCGTGACAACTCCTCCAAGTACAAGTCTGCCTTCCACCACCTTACTGGTAACCATCTCGGCCCACGTTACCTCCCCCCTTCTCCACAACAACTGCCCCTTCCCTGCCAACCTCCATAAGGCTAACCACTTTGATTCTTACCTCTCCGAGCTCTTCTCCATTCCTGATGCTCCCCATTTTGATTATTCCCTCGTCTCCAAAGTCCTTTCACACATAAACACATCTATTACTGTACACGAGATCAAACTCATCCTCCACTTCAAACACAACACCACCCCTGGTCATGACGGTGTCACCTACTGCCACCTCAAGGAATCCTCCCCTCCTTCCTGGTTACCCTGTATAACGTTCTCCTCTCCACCAGCTTTTACCCTGACTTGTGGAAGACTTTCTGCATCCTTCTGTTTTCTAAACCCAACAAATCCCCCTCTGACAACTCTTCCTATCGTCTCATCTGCCTCACCTCCATGTTCAGTAAGGCCTACTCTTCCTCCTCAGGTCATCCTTCTTCTCCATGAATCCCACAGGCTCTTCTGCTCCTTCCTCAAACCTGTATTCATCACCACCTCAACCAGCACCACCTCCTTTGCCATACCCAGTGTGGCTTCTGGCCTTCCTCCTCCGCCAATGACCAGACCATTAATCTTACCAATATTCTTTCCCTCAATTTAACTCCCATCGTTTCGCTATCTTTGTTTCCTTCGACCTCCAGAACGCCTATGACCATGTCTGGCATCTCAGGCTATTCTTTAAACTCCAGACCTACACTCTTCCTATAAATTTCGTCAATCTCATTGCCTCCTTCCTTTCCCGTCGTCCCTCCTATGTCACTACCACAATACCAACTCCTGTACTTTCTATCCCACTGCAGGTGTGCCCCAAGACTTCATCCTTTCCCCTCTCCTCTATCACATGTATTCAACAGATATGCCCAAAACGCCCCCACCTGTTCACTTCCTCCAGTTTTCTGATGACACCGCCTCCCTGGCCCTTTATCCTACCCTTCAATTGTCCCAATATACCCTTCAAACCCACCTCGACCAGTTAATCACTTGCTGCAACCAGTGACTCGATCGCATTATCCCTTCCAAGACCCAGACAGTCATCATAGGTCGTATCACCCACACCTCATGGATCCAAGATTTTTACTTCACCATTTATAGTTGTCCTATCCACGTCACTCCTACTCTGAAATACCTTGGGCTCACCCTGACCTTCATCTCACCTGGACTCCCCATCACCTTACGATCCAACACAAAGCCCACAACAGACTCCACCTTCCGAAACTTTTGCTTGGCCAGACTTGGGGACTGCATCCTTTCACCATCCTTCAACCCTGCAAATCCTTGATGAGTTCCATCCTTTGTTATGCCGGTGTCGCCTGGATTTCCATCCCACCCAGTTTCTATAACTCATTGAGTGCCATGCACTCTGCCTCACCCTTCATATCCGCCTCCCATCCCCCACACAGATCCTATATGACGTCATCTCCTTCCCACATCTACTCCTTTTTCTCAGACACATCCGCACCCTGTACACTGACTGCAGATTCGATACCCCTCTCCTCCTGGTGTCTTCTCTCCTCTCTACCCCTGTCCCATTGCTTGCATGTACTGTTGTGTCCCACCTTCTCTCCATCTCCACACCCACCTCCTCGTTTCCCAAAGCAACTTCCAGCATCTATCAAGCCCTCCCAGATGATGAACTTCGCCCTGATCCCTACCTCTCCTACGAACTCTAATCCCACCTTCCTCCTCAGGGCTCTCTCTACCCTCCTTTCTCTTCCCCTAAGTGGTTTTTTCCCTCCTACTCCCCGTCCCTATCCAATTCCCCCTCCATTTACCATGCCTCCTTCCTCTCCCCTGGCCCACTTCTGTGTCTCTGCGCTCCTTCTTGACTTGCCTTTCCTCTTCATCTCCTGCTCCACCCTTCTCCTGCCTCTTGGTGGGCCCCTCACTCCCTTTCTTTTCATCCCACTCCCTTCAGCCCCCCTCCAGACCCCTCTGCCACTGCCACTTCCTCTCCCATCTTTTCCCTCTTCTTTGGCCTCCCCTCCCTCAGGAAGTCCCTCCTGGCAGTTTTTATTCTTTGTCGTGTGTGCTCCATCTCATGTAGTGGTTTTAAAGTGTCTTCGTTCTGCTGTATTTTAATACTGTGGCCGACTTTGAACTTGTGCGTGTGACCTCAGCGTTTGTTATGTGCTCCGAAAAGTGCCAACTGTGTTCCCCCCCCCCCCTGCTGTCACCCTTTGTTATGTTCTTATGTGCCCCTTTCTTATCGCCTTTTATGTATCTCATTTCATCTTTTGATCTGTACTGTCACTCGGCTGAAGAGCTATGGACTGATAACCCTCCCCTGCCCATATGGGATTGGAGAATTAAATTACAATAAAGAAAACAAAGAGGCACAGTAGCACAGTGGGACAGTGTGTTCGCTGTTCTGTTATTATTATTATGTGAGTGGAATTGGAGAGGGATTGACTAGTAGTAGTAGAGGATACCCTCCACCACACTCCATACAATGGCTTGCGAAGAGTAAGCATATAGATGAAAATTTAGTCTACCTATTAAGATGTCAGTCCATTCATTTATAAGAGCAAAAAAGTCAGAGAAGAATGTTGTCTCTTATAAGATGTGATTTGCTACCCAAAAATACGAATAAGTGTGTTTGATTCTCAAATGATGTTGCTGTTCTATTATTATTATTATTATTATTACCCACCCTTATGTTCCTCCTAAAAGCAGCTATTCACTTGTAGGTCAATAGAAGGCTGGTCTCCTGTATTTGACCGAACGAGGTGGCGCAGTGGTTAGCACACTGGACTCGCATTCGGGAGGACGACGGTTCAATCCCGTCTCCAGCCATTCTGATTTAGGTTTTCCGTGATTTCCCTAAATCGTTTCAGGCAAATGCCGGGATGGTTCCTTTGAAAGGGCACGGCCGATTTCCTTCCCAATCCTTCCCTAACCCGAGCTTGCGCTCCGTCTCTAATGACCTCGTTGTCGACGGGACGTTAAACACTAACCACCACCACCACCTCCTGTATTTGAGTGATAGATTGCTGTCCTAAAATTATTTTCCATATAGGGCTATTGGCTAGACTGGCTGGGGCAACTCTCCAGTGCTAGACTAAAAGCAAAAATATCCACGCCACATCTAGCAGTTATTGACAAGACTGGATAGAGCTACTGCCTAGTGCTTGATCAATGGCAACTCAAATTGTTTAAATAAAAAATATACCACACTGTGTACCAAATGATAAGGTTTACATCCATCCTAGCTGGCAGCCCAGCACAGCCTGAGTACTTTTTCTGCCCATTTCCAAATGAGGGAGGAGAGAGGGGAGTGGGGCAGAGCCAACAGCGCTCTCTGGTGCTATTGGTGTTGTGCACTAGGTCAGTTGGTCTCTGAACCTCAAGGTGAACGCACAAATTTGATAATAAGTTAGAATTTCCCGTCATTTTCTCCCATGCTACCATCTTGGATTACATCAAAGGAGGGGGAGCAGAAGGGAGGGGAGGGGGATGGGAGTTCCCTGAGGGGGATCCACATGCAGCTGGGGAAAACCCTTGATGTCATCAGGGGTTGGAGTAATTAATTGATCAAATAATTAATTTGGATAATTAATTTGATACTAATTTGTTATCAAAATTGCCCCAGAACCCGCTTCATCCCACTACTGTAGTCGAGACAAACCTTTTTCAGTAACTGAAGCAAAACTTAATTTTATTCACATAAAAATTAAGAAGACTGTAAATTGTTAAATGGCAGAGCTATTCATTAATATGGGCCCGAGACAGGGGACATTTAGATACTGCTATCTGTGCCTAGGCCAGTTGATGGCAGATTTTCCATCTGGTGGTCTTCTGAGCCCCTATATAAATACAGCCAAAGAGGCAGCAAGAATTGACACTTCACACCGAGGTATCAAACTGTTCACATCAGTCAAACACCCACATGCGTTGTGTCTCAGATGATATCAGAGCTGGGCAGACTTTAATGGTTTTTCGCTAAAAGCGGGGAGTGAATTCGTGAGGGCTGTACACCGAACTGGATCGCTTGATTTCATGGAAGTAACTACCTGTGTGCTGCCTGTAATGTACACAAACGCATGTGGCAAGTGGCGTGATTATTTTCTACTTTTCAGGTGAGCAATTAACTTTTGGTGATTAGAAGTGAGGGCGATAGATTATTTTACTTTGAACTTCCCATGGTGTCGTCTCTGAACAATTGTGCTCTATCCCATAGTGATATTAGTCACAATATACTCATACTTCCCACATGATGTGAAAGCTTTCTGATTTCCCCGAAAACAAATACCACCGTAACTGCTCGTACTGTCTTTTCTACTACCTCTTGTTGCAGGAGATAGCTTTACTTGGCGATGACCTTACATATCGTAAGGCAGAGCTATGACAACATGTTCCCATTCTAACCGAGCGGTCAAAATACGGTCCTGCCGCATTAGCTCAGTTCAGCCTGTTTCTCCACAGGATGCAGAAGGTAGTGGATCCAGCGATCTCCAACTTCTCATCAGTTCTGACTTAAATTGGAACGATCGCTTGGAAAAAGCTGCAGAGAAGGAGGGGCAGATACTGAGGAACAAGATGCAGAGAAACTGTCTAAAACCACACTGAAGTTTTGCTGTATGCCCTCCTTAGCAGATATGTAAGACATGTCCATAGGATCCAACTGAAGTTTGTGGTTGAATTGAGACACATCATTCCAAATCGCAAACACCATTTCTACCAGAAAGCATAACACTATAGATCTGTAAGGGCAGTGTATTGGTTCTAGGATTTTGTGCATTTGATAGTCGATATGGTATTCCTCCAGTACAGGAAACAAAATTTTACACAGGTCAGTGGAAGCGACTTCGATCACTAGCCGCCTGCTTCAGTGGACTAATACAGGTATATTTAATGGGACCACCACATATGGTTGGTGGACCAATACATGTGTATGTAAGGGGGTCACCACATAAGGTTGATGCCAACACGCAGACGGTATTTGTTTCCCAATATATGAGAAGAGAGAGATGCAATAAAATCTTATTGAGTTATCCATCAGGTGATGTTACAGTTTGTAGTTTTGTTCAGTTGTGTGTGACAAAAATAATGAGGAAAGAGACACAGACGAAAGGGGAATTGAGAGGTGAGCTCAATACCGTTTCCTTTATGTAGTGTGGGCAAACATATTACAGCCTCTCCCAAAGATCTCCCGAAGTGACTGCAGTGAGAAAAGTAGGGATTAATACGAAGTTTTCTACAGATAGACAATCAGCAGCAGAAGTTCCGTCTTTTATTTTCTCAATAAATAAAAGACAACATTCTTGTTTGAGTTTTGTGTGCCTATAAATGGATGGACTGACATCTTACTAAGTAGACTAAAGTTACATCTATATGCTCACTTTACAGGCTATTGTACGGTGTGTGGTGGAGGGTATGCTGTACTACTACTTGTCAATTCCTCTCTTATTCCACTCACAAGTACAGCGAGGGAAGGAGACTATATATATGTCTCCCTATGAGCGTTAAGTTTTCGTATCTTATCTTCGTGGTCCTTACGCCAAATATATGTTGGCGGCAGTAGAATCATTCTGCACTCAGCTTCAAAGGGCAGTTCTCAGTCGTGTTCCTCGAAATGAACATCGTCATCCCTCCAGGGATTCCCATTTGAATTCTCGACACATCTGCCCACTAATTTGATGAGAGGCAATAGGAACGATTCTATAGAGATGTATTTTGAGGGAAACATAGGTCTGCAGACTCGGTGATTGGGTGTTGCGGTCAGTACATGAATATTTTGTTATTGCTCACTATGTTACCCTTTCCGCGATATTTCGAAAACACATCTTAGAACGTTTCGGTCTGCAGGAGGGATGAATGGAAGCGTATTGTTAAACAGACCAGTATTTACTCCAGCGACATTTAAGCACCCAGTCATTCTGGGAAGGATAGGACAACTTTTGCAACTCTGGAATCATTAACAGCTGTCCGGCGCGGCGGGCGGTGGGTTGTCGGCTGGGGGCGGAGGTTCGCGCGCCGGTGACAGCTTTTCACACTCAATCTGGGGGTGGATAAGAGGGTGAAACAGCCTGCTGCCCCTATAGACAGACAGGTCTCATCAGGGTTAGTTTGGGAGCAATATACCAGAATTTGAAGTGACTTAACTTCCACCGGCATGGCAAGACAACCGAGAAACAGAATACAAACATCATTGGCCATCTTCAGCTACTTGACGATGGTTCCCATATATTTTGGTATCAGAGGAAGTGTATACTAGCGCGTGGGAAGCCTCCAGAGACGTCTTGAATGCATCTGCAATGGTAACTTGGCGAGTGTAATCCGACTGGAGGAGATAAATTACTCACTATGCAAAGAGACCCTCATGATGAAATTAATTAATCAGCCTATCAATTTGATATCAATAACGTGTCGCAGGCACACATATAATTGGAGAGCTGGAGCGTTAATCAGACGTTTCTTCGTCGTAGTGAGCTCTTTTATTGGAAACTACACGCGGACAGATGATCATCGTAATAAAAACAGATATATTATTATATTTATAAAGTGATGTGTAGTGTGAACCTGACATTTACAACTTCTCTATGCTGTTAACTTAAGAGACTCCATATGTGGCGAAGCATTTGGTTACTTTTAACGCTTTCGTGGGCCGTGGGGGATATACTTCCCAATAAACGTATTTCTAAACAGCGTTTAATGGAACTTGTGTTACCAGTTCTGTACACTCGTGGAATCTAGTGGGAGTCCGCTGCACCAGCTGTAGTTTCTGATTGTTGTGAAATATAGCCTTCAGGACTATGGGAAGTATATATCTCACCAAACAACGATGTTTTAGTGGTTATCTGGACGTATGGTCAATACTAATGTTGTTTCTGGAAGGTGCTTGGGAAGTAAACTTACCACAAAAATTAATCTATCATTTGTGGTTCTTGAGAAGCATATTTACCACCAACTTAGAGTTATCCTAAAGCTTTTTGGAATACGTTTTACCACCTCTGTCTATATCTGACACCTTGTGGTAGTACACTGCACGAGCTGTATGGTGTGAAAACTGCTACAACCATCAGTTTCTGTTTGTCGTTGGATCACTACTGTTACTACACCTATCTGGTCCTCTTCTCTTCATTCCCCATGACCACCCATACCACCACCGCCACCACCACCACCACCACCACCACCACCACCATCACCACCCCCCACCACCACCACCACCACCACCACCACCACCACCGCCACCGCCACCGCCGCCGCCGCCGCCGCCGCCATTGTTTATACTTCCTTGTCTGCGACCACCACCACCATAACATGGTGCGCCAAGTGACACCATCCCCAGTCTATCCCCCCCCCCTCAGCACCATTGCTACTGCTTTGCCCTTCATCGCTCCGACTCCTACTTCGACTCTGCATGCTCCCTCACCCACTCCCAATCCCTACTCTCCTCTTCCCCCCCCCTCCCCTTTCAACGTCAGCTCCAGTGACTGCCGCCTGGGTACTCGCCTGGAGGGCGACGGTTCACACCAGCCCTGCTCCATTACCAATGCCATCACTGGGACATGCCACCTCACACCACCTCCCAGTCACTTCCATCCCTCCCACCTCATCCCACGCCTCCACAACCATAAAGCACCCCAGCACCTCCAATACCTCCTCTGCTTGCAAAAAGACTCAGACCACCCTCCTCCTCCCCCCTCCAGCCACGTCCACTCCTACCCTTTCCTCAGCCTCCCCCCCTCTCTCCACCTACAGGTACATCTTCACCAATCACTGACCTATCCTTCCTGGAAGCCAGGAATTTCACCTTGCTTCTCTGGAAGTATTGCCCTGGAGTCCCTATCGCCCTCCTCAACCCACGTAGGGACTCCATCCGCATCTCTTCTCCTAGTCCTACCCTCCATACCGACAACCTTGCCAAGATCCCTGTCACCTGCTTTGGACCTAATGCCTCCCTCACCCCTACTCCTTCCTCCTCTCCCTCTCGCCAACCTCAACCCTTGCGCCACCCGCCGACCCTCACTGTCATGATCACTCAGCTTAGCCTGATGACCACAGAGGAGGAGGTGTTGGTAGAATCCAGGCACATCCGTACATCTAGGTCCGTGCCATCCGCTGCATTCACAACTCCACCGGCCCCACTCACCTCATGAGGGTGTTTTCAGAGCACGCCCCCTCCATTGACCTCCTTAAGGAGGGCGCCCTGCTGTTCCATAAGCATTACAAAGTCGACCTCTTCCACTACCCTCCCCCTTCTGTTCGCTGCCAGAGGTGCCTGCAGTACAACGTGCACCATACATCGGAGTGCCACGAGGCCCCTGTTTGCCCCCACTGCAAGCAAGCACACTTCCTCCGGCAGTGTCCCAACTTGGAGCCCCCTCTTCCTGCAACACCTGTAACCTTCCCCACCCCACCCCACCTACTCCCAGAAGTGCAAGGCCTGATCCCCTCCCTCCACTCCTGAACTCACAATCCCTGTCCACCCTCTTGATGGCCCCACCCTTTCGCAAACTCCCTTCGCCCCCTCCCCCTACAGCTGAGGACATCATCCATTTTGTGATTATTGTACTCCAGAATGTCCATCCCTTTCAACGCCCCCATATCCTCCAACAGATCTCCCGCACTGCCTGTTCTGTCTTCCATCTCAATACCTTCGCCACCTACTCCCATAACCAGGCCCACTTCACCTTCTTCCGACTCGACACCCTCGTTTAAACCCCACCATGATGCGACAGCAACGTATCCTGTTTAAGAATATCCTCTCCCTCCCCACCAACAAAAACCTCCTCATGCACACCCTCCTAACTCACCGCATGGATGCCTTCTTCCTTAATGAAACCTTTCTCCAACCCACATGTCTCATCAGCACATCGCCATATCCCTGTTTGTCTCCAACCCCTCCTTCCCGACCCCACTGAACACCTCATCCTTAGCCTCTTCTTCCTCGGCCTTACCATTACCTGTGCCACCATTTATGTGGACGTTCTAGACCCAATCAGTAGCGACCATCTCCCTGTCTTCCTTACCATGTCAGACGGACGTAACCCTCGTCTCGCTTCCCGCAATGACCCTCCCCCCAAATATGTCCATAGCTACTCCCACACCGACTGGAATGCCTACCGAGACACAGTCAATGTCCAGGTCGAAAACCACCCTCCCGCCTACCACCACCCCGATGACATCACCCATACCACCTCCATTCTCCAGAAGACCTTGTCTGAGGCCATTGAGGCTCATGTTCCCACTATAGCCATTTATCTGCACCATCCCACCACAGTCCATCCTCCTCCTGTG
The DNA here is from genome assembly GCF_023898315.1 of Schistocerca nitens. Taxonomy (NCBI): domain Eukaryota; kingdom Metazoa; phylum Arthropoda; class Insecta; order Orthoptera; family Acrididae; genus Schistocerca; species Schistocerca nitens. Next base: position 147,101,156 of record NC_064616.1, on the reverse strand, counting down.
AGAATCCCATTGTCTCTACCGTGCTTTCCTCCACACGTGGGACTGCCACCAGACCTGCACCCACCTAAATGCTACCCTACCTATAAACTTGTCTAAGTACTGGTCAGCCTTCCACTGCCTTACTGGATCCAAACCCTCTCCACAGTATCCCCTACTTCATAATAACCAACCCTTTCCCAACAACCACAGTAAGGCCAATCATTTCGCTTCCTACTTTTCCAATATCCTAACAATCCCCAATGATCCTCTATTCAATTACTCCTTCTTCCGTGATGTCCTTGACTGGACTGGCACCTCTGCCCTTCCACTCACTCCTAGCTTCCAGTACTTGGACAACATCCCACACACAGATCTCAACAACCCCATCACCACTCAAGACATGGTAACTACACTTCCCACAAAATGCAACACCGCTCTCGGTCATGACTGTGTCACCTACTGCCATCTCTGCAAAGCTCCCGTTTGCTTCCTCACCATCCTGGCCACACTCTATAATGTGGTCCTGTGCACCAGCTACTACCACGACCTGTGGAAAACCTCCCAGGCCCCGATGTTTCCTAAGCCCGCCAAACCACACTCTGACGTCTCCTCCTACCATCCTACCAGCCTCATTTCGGACTTCAGCAAGATCTTGGAGTCCATCGTCACCTGATGTATCCATCAGTACCTCCACCTGCACCGTCTCCTCCCCCTCACCCAATGTGACTTCTGACCCTCTTGCTCTGCTGAAGACCTTTTCCTTCATCTCACTCAACCCCTCTCTGGTCAACTCAATTCTCGTCGCTCCACTATCTTCCTCTCTCTCATCCTCGAACGTGCTTACGACTGTGTATGGCATTCCAGTCTCCTCTTCAAGATCCTAATCTTCACACTTCCTATCAATTACGTCCGTGTGATCGCCACCTTCCTCTCTCATCACCCTTCATATATTACTGCCCACAACACCAATTCATATATTTTCTACCCCTCCACTGGTGTGCCCCAAGGTTCCTTCCTCTCCTCTCTTCTCTACCTCCCCATCCACCTCCTCCAAAATGCCGATGACACCACCTTCCTTGCCGACGCCCACACCTTTCAACGCTCCCAGCACCTTCTCCAATCCTATCTCGACCTGTTCACTGCTTGGTGCAACCAGTGGCTGCTCAGGGTTAATCCTTCAAAAACCCAGGCAATCATCATAGGCAACACCTCCCCTTCATTCCGTCCTATGGATTTTTACATCACCATCTATGGTCGTCCCATTGCCCTCACCCCCACCCTCAAGTATCTTGACGTCACCCTCGACCACCGCCTTTCCTGGACCCCCCATCTCTGGACAGTCCAAGCCAAGACATGAGTCCGTCTCCACCTCCTCAAACTCCTCACCGACTGAACGTGGGGTTTGGACCCCTCCGCTATCCTCCACGCTTATAAGTCTCTCATCCACCCCAGCCTTTGTTATGCCCACCCTGCCTGGATATCCGACCCTCCCACCTACTATAAGTGCCTTCAAATCCTTGAATGCCATGTGCTCCACCTCGCCTATCGCATTCATTTCTCATCCCCCTCACATATCTTTTATGACTTGATTTCTTTCCTGCACCTCCTCCTTTTCCTCGAATGGATACAGATCCTTTACACCTCCCAACAGCTTGATCCTCCCCACCCTCTTGTCTCTCCCATCCTCTCCCACCCCAACCCGCTGCCATGTCTGCACTCTTGCGTTCCACTTATTATCCATCTTCACACTCTCCTTGCCCAAGGTGGCTTTCGCCAACGCCCCCTTCCTGATGATGTCCTCGTTCCCTCTGTATACCCCTCCTATCAAATCAAATCCTCCATTTCTCTTCCATCCCCCTTTTCCTCCAGGGCTCCCACTGTCCTTCCTCACCTTCCTTTCTCCCTTCCCCCTCCTATCGCCCAATTTCCCATGCCCTTCCCCCACTCTCCCTGGGCTTCTACACCCAACCCTACCCTCTACCCTCCCCTCACCCCCCTTTCTCCCATTGGCTTCTTCCCCCTCCTTCCCCACCTGCCTGACCCCTCCCCCTGGTGGCAGCCCAACTGATTTAATACTCATGGCAACTTGTTTTTATGTCTTTCTGTACGATTTCTGTTATTCTGTAGGCTGAAGAGCGGCGTCTGTAAGTCGCTTCTGGCCCTCCTTTGTATCAAAGGGATTTACAATAAACGAAAAAAGAGGCATTTTTATGGGGATTGCATCCTTCCACCATCACCACCGACAAATCCCTCATCCGTCCTGTCCTCTGTTATGCCAGCATTGACTGGATCTCTGCACCCACCCGCTTTTACAAGGCCCTCCTAAATCCTTGAACACCATGCGCTCCTCATTGCCTTCCATATCTGCCTTCCTTCCCCCACATGGCTCCTGTATGACCTCATCCCCTTCCCCCACCTCCTCCTTTTCCTCCAACTTCTCCACATCCTTTACACTGTCCTCAGGCTTGACCCCCCCATCCTCTGGTTTCCTCCTTCCTCTCCACCCCCCCGCCCTTTGCCGCGCCTCTGTCGCTGTATCCCTCCCTCTCTCCACCTCCACACCCTCCATCTCCTTCATCTGGGCAATTTTCAGCACCTCCCCCTCCCAATTGTTGAACTTCGCTGTGACATCTACCCTCCCTTCTAACTGTAACCTGGCCTTGTTCCCCCCTCCCCTCCCCAGGGCCCCCTTTTTCCTCTCCCCTCCTTCTCCCACAGCGGATTTTTCTTCTTCCCTCCCTGAGTCCCTGCACCCCCTCTATGACTGCTTCCCTCCCACATCCTTCCTTCCCCGGCCCTCTTCAGTGCGCTCCTGCCCATCTCGCCCCATCTTCTCCCCTTCCTCCCTTCTTCCCCCTCTCCTCCCCTCCCTCCCTTCTTCCCTCCTCTCCCATGTCCTCCCCTCCTTCTTCCCTCCTCCCTCTTCTGTATTCCCCTGGCAGATCCTCTTTGTTTGCTAATCGTCATTAGTGTACTATGTCAGTGTTATGTTTGGTGCTGTTCTCCTGTGCGTCAAGAGCTGTGGTTTTAATTGGTTGGGGGACTTGCACATAGTGTTATTGTCAGCGATTGTTCTGTGCTACGCCACACATCAATACTTTTATGATCCAGTGTGTGATTTTGTGTTGTGTGCGCTATTCCTTTACGGCTTTTATCTCCATTTTATAGTCGCCCCCCTTTTTTGTTCTCTTTCATGATGTTCCCCATTTTTTATATTGATGTACACCATATTCTTTCTTTTATGTTATTTTAAATGTCTTCTATTGTATGATTAATGTCTTTCGGCTGAAGAGCAGCACATATGCTGCTGCCAGCCCGCTCCAGATGGGGCATTGAAATACAATAAAAAAAGAGGCATTTTTCATCTCGAGGGTTGGAGCCCCTCATTCAAAGTCGACGGATTATAGTGCCTGGACTATCCACAGGGTGTAATCTGCGGTTTCGTCTGTCTGTGTGCCTGCTGTCTGCTGCTATTGTCGTCTGTCCATCCTCCTGCCTGCCTGTTAAGCTGCCGTCCGGGGCTCGCTGCTGCCTACTGTCTGCCCGTCCGCCATGAGCCGTCCCACTGCCATTGTCATCTACAGCTTCCCCCCCCCCCCACCTCCCCTACTGTTTACCCGCACATCTATCCCCTTCCCTCTGCCTCCACACCCACAACAGCCCTCAATCCTGCCGCCGCCCTCCCATACGCCTCCAGTGCCACCTCTGCTGCCACCCCTCATGTGATCGGATTACCCTCTATCACCCCCCCCTCCCCCACTCCCTTCACTTCCTCATCTGTGTGCCCCACATTCATCACATCACGCCAGGCCACAATCGCCACCACTGGACCATCTGCTTCTCCCAGCACCTCCACTACGCCTACAGGATCTGCCGCCTGCCACCTCCTTCTCCTCCCCGTCCTTCTCCCCTCCTCCCAGCCTCCCAGCCTAGTCTCCTAAAAACCCCAGAAGCGCATCATTGCCGACTCTGCTCCCGCCATTTCCCACAAAAAGTCACCACCTCCTCCTCCTCCCACCGTCGTCTCAATGGACACCACAGCTTCTCCTGACACCCATACCCTAGTGTCCACCCTCCACACCTTTATCCTGTCAACCCCAGACCAAAAGTTCGTTGATGCCCATACCCTCACCACGGAGATACGTAAGTATCTACCTGGTACTCGCATCTCATAACTGATTCGCCGCAGGGACTCAGTCATCATCAAGTCCCCCTCCCCCTCCTTTCATATGGACCTCCTCCATAAACTCCCACGCATTATGTGTTGTGGATTGGCAAGAGGGCCAACCCACTAATGTAAGAGGAAGCCGAAAGGCACGCGTTTTAGCTCACGCAGGCTGGCGTGAGGCCTGGAACAGGACAAGGAAGTTAGACTAGAAAAAAAGGATGTAGCTGGTGGAGTACTTAACTTTAATCCATTAATGTTGAACGTAGCTCTTGTCTGTACATTCTTTACAATATCAATAGGAACTGATAATGGCGCCTTGCTAGGTCGTAGCAAATGACGTAGCTGAAGGCTATGCTAACTATCGTCTCGGCAAATGAGAGCGTATTTTGTCAGTGAACCATCGCTAGCAAAGTCGGTTGTACAACTGGGTTGAGTGCTAGGAAGTCTCTCTAGACCTGCCGTGTGGCGGCGCTAGGTCTGCAATCACTGATAGTGGCGACACGCGGGTCCGACGTATACTACCGGCCCGCGGCCAATTTAAAGGCTACCACCTAGCAAGTGTGGTGTCTGGCGGTGACACCACATTATGTTTGGCCTCCATGCATTCCTGACTTCCTGCCTCTCCTCGTCATCCCCAGCATCCCATGCCCCCCCTACACCTACACCACTGTGATCACCAAGCTCAGCCTGGTAATCACAGAGGATGAGGTGTTGTCAGAACTGAACTCACACCCGGACCTGGAAATCCACTCTGCCTGCCATATCCACAATGCCTCCCACCCATCTCATGCAGGTATTTTCGGAGTCCACCCCCTCCACTGACCACCTCTTCACCCATAGTGCCCTGATTTTTCACTGCTGCCACCCTTTTGAATCCTCCAAATCCCCTCCCCAATCCTACCACTGCCAGCGCTGTCTCATGTACAACGATCACCTGTCCCCAACTGCAAACCCCCCCCCCCCACCTGTCCCCATTGCAAGGCCTTCCACTTTCTCAAAAACTGACCCAACCTTGCCACCCCTCCTTCCTGTAATACCTGCAATGGCCCCCATCCCACCTACTCCCACAAGTGTAAAGCTAAACCCCCTACTGCCCGCCTGAGCTTACTGTACCTGTCCATCCCAACGATCCCCCCATCCACCCCAACAATCCAACAATTCCCTCTGTCCCCCCCCCCCCCCTACAGCTGAAGACATCATCCAGTTCTCCACCATAGTCCCCCAAATATTTACCCTTTTCAACGCCCCACACCCTTCAATAGATCTCCCTCGCCCCCCTCCCTTCCTATCATGGTGCGGCACAAGTGTTGCATCCTATTCCAGAACATCCACTCCTTCCACCCCAACAAATACTTACTTATGAACACCCTTTCACACCACCAGGTCGACGTCTTTCTCCTGAACGAAACCTTTCTCCAGCCCCACCATACTATCGGCAACTCTCCCTGTATCCTTTATTGCACTGATGCTCCTGGTCCTCAAGTGCAGGGTGGAGTCGCCATCAGCCAACTTAAGCATATCCCTGTCCAGCCACAGACCCTCCTCAATGACCCCACTGAACACCTTATCCTCAGCGTCTTCTTCCCCTCCCTCACCATTACCTGCGCCACCATCTACCAGGTGATTAAAAAGTCAGTATAAATTTGAAAACTGAATAAATTACAGAATAATGTAGATAGAGAGGTACAAATTGACACACATGCTTGGAATGACATGGGGTTTTATTGGAACCAAAAAAATACAGAAGTTCAAAAAATGTCCAACAGATGGCGCTTCATCTGATCAGAATAGCAATAATTAGCATAACAAAGTAAGACAAAGCAAAGATGATGTTCTTTACAGGAAATGCTCAATATGTCCAACATCATTCCTCAACAATAGCTGTAGTCAAGGAATAATGTTGTGAACAGCGCTGTAAAGCATGTTCAGAGTTATGGTGAGGCATTGGCATCGGATGTTGTCTTTCAGCGTCCCTAGAGATGTCAGTCGGTCACGATACACTTGCGACTTCAGGTAACCCCGAAGCCAATAATCGCATGGTTTGAGGTCTGGGGACCTGGGAGGCCAAGCATGACGAAAGAAGCGGCTGAGCACACTATCATCACCAAACGACACCGCAAAAGATCTTCACGTATCTAGCAATATGGGGTGGAGCGCCATCCTGCATAAACATCGTACGTTCCAGCAGTGTTTATCAGTCAGGCTGGGGATGATGGGATTCTGTAACATATTGGCGTACCTCTCACCCGTCATGGTAGCAGTTACAAAAACAGAATCACGCATTTCTTCGAAGAAAGAAGGCCCGATAACGATAGATGTGGTAAATCCAACCCATACCGTGACTTTCTCGTCGTACAATGGAGTTTCCACGACACTTCTAGGATTTTCGATATCCCAAATTCTGCAGTTGTGGGCGTTGACAGACCCTCGGAGCGTGAAATGAGCTTCGTCGGTCCACAACACGTTACTCAACCAATCGTCATCTTCCGTCATCTTTTGAAACGCCCACACCGCAAATGCCCTCCGCTTCACTAAATCGCCAGGTAACAGTTCATGATGCCAATGGATTTTGTATGGATAGCATTGGAGGGTACGCCTAAGTGCCAACCAAACAGTAGTGTATGGAATGCCAGTGCGACGTGCGACTGCACGAGCGCTGACTTCCCCGTGCATAGACGAACCCGGTACAGTCTTTATTTCTTCCTGAACTGTCTCAGCAACATTACGCCTTGTGCTCGGTCGGCCACTACAGGGTATATCGTCTAAACAACCCGTGGCTTCGAACTTCGAAATCATTGTCGCCACAGCTGCATTTGTCAACGGAACTTTACCCGTTCGAAACCCCTTCCTATGGCGATAGGATCGTAACGCTGAACTAGCACATTCCCCATTCTGATAATACAGCTTCACTAAAAGCGCCTTTTCAGGTAATGTCAACATGCGGCGACTGCTGGCGCATCTGATTCTCTCTCTCATTACAGCTCCTTTTATACACAATTGTGGTGCACAGTCACTGACGTTTTGCTGTCCAGCGCCATCTTTCGGACATTTTGTGAACTTGCCTTTTTTTGGTTCTAATAAAAACCCATGTCATTCCAAGCATCAATTTTTACCTCTCTATCTATATTATTCCGTGGTTTATTAAGTTTTCAAATTTATACTGACTTTTGGATCACCCAGTATATCTGATCCACTGCTCCTCCCCCCTATGACTTCATCTCTCACATTGACCGCACCTTCCCCACATATGTGATTGCCGCCGACATCAATATCCATAGCCACTCCCCTGTCACCCTTCAGCGGTGGCATTAGTTTCTCCCCAGCACACCCTCCCAAAAGTGACACCACCCCCGATATTATCATTGCCTCTGCCAACCTACGTATCACTGTCAACATACTTGACCCCACAGGTAGTGACCACCTCCCCGTCCTTCTCACCATGATGTCTGCTCACCACGCCCTTCCAGCTCCCCACCCTGCACCTCCTGCCAAGGTAGTCCTTGACTACCATTGTGACAACTGCGATGCCTACAGGGAATCCAGGTCGAAAGCCACCCTCTTACCTATCAGAATCCTGATGACGTCATCCACACCTCATCCTTCCTTCAGAAGGCCATTACTGACGTCATGGAGGCCCATGTTCCTACTACAACCATCCACTCCCACCGTCCCACTCTCCTTCCGTGGGAAGTCCTCCTCCTTTGTGAATCCCACCGCCTCTATCGCTCTTTCCTGCACACTCATGACTGGGGTACACTCCCACATCACCGGCAAATACAGTGACATGTACAGAACCTCATTACAGCAAAGAAACTCTGAGACTGGCGCCAGACCTTTACACGACTCAACCCCACACTCCCTATCAACTCCTCCAAGTACTGGTCTGCCTCCCATCGCCTTACTCGTTCCCATTCTGCACCCTACTACCCCTTTCTCCATAACGACTGCCCCCTTCCCGACAACCTGAATAAGGCCAACCACTTCCTTTCCACCTTTGTGAGGTGTTTTCCATCCCTGATGATCCACACTTCCATTATTCTCTTTTCCCCACTGTTATGGAATGCGCCGATACCTGAGTCACTTCACTTGCTCCTAGTCTCCAGTATTTGGGGCGATTGCCCTCCTCCGACATCAACCTTCCAATCACAGCACAAGACACATTAAACTTATGCTCCGGTCAAAATGCAACACAGCCCCTGGTCATGACTGTGTCACCTACTGCCACCTTAGAGAATGCCCCTTCTCCTTCCTGACTGTCCTCGCCAATCTCTACAACGTCATCCTCACTACCGGGTTCTACCCCGACCTCTTATTCCTCAAACCCAACAAACCCCCTTCTGTCGCCTCTTCCTATCGTCCCATCTGCCTCACCTCCATCTTCAGTAAGGCTTTTGAATCCATCCTTTCCTGTCGTATCCATCAGCACCTTAATCACCACCACCTCCTCCCCCTTACCCAGTGTGCCTTCTGACCCTCCTTCTCCACCGAAAGACCAACTCCTTAACCTCATCTACCTTCTCTCACTCCAGCTGAATTCCAGTCGCTCCGCCATTTTTGTTTCCCTCGACCTCCAAAATGCCTGCGACCGCGTATTTCATCCTGGTCTCCTCTTTAAACTCCAAACCTATGCCTTCCCTATCAAATTTGTCTGTATGGTCGCTTCCTTTTGCTTCCGCCATCCTTCCTACGTCACCCTCCACAACATCAACTCCCGTATCTTTTATCTCACAGCTGGCATCTCCCAGGGCTCCATCCTCTGTCTTCTGTACACTGCTGATATGCCCAAGCCACCCCCTCCCGTTCACCTCCTTCAAAACACTGATTACACCGCCTTCCTGCCTCTCCATCCTATATTTCAACGGTCCCAACGCCCCCTTCAAACCCATCTTGACCAGTTCACAACTTGGTGTAACCAGTGGTTCCTTCATATCAACCCCTCCAAAATCCAGGTAATCATAATAGGCCACATCACCTGCTCCTTCTGTCTCCACGATTTCTATCTCACCATTTATGTTCATCCCATCCAGCTCATCCCCATCCTGAGATACCCTGGCTCCACCCTCAATCGTCACCTCATCTGCACTCCTAATCTCCTGACCATCCAGTAGAAAGCCCATTCCTGCCTCCACCTCCTGAAACTCCTGTCTGGGCGGACATGGGGATTTCATCCTTGCACCATCCTCCACACCTACAAATCCCTCATCCATCCTATCCTCTGTTACACCAGTGTTGCCTGGATTTCCGCCCCCCTCCCCCCACTTTTATAAGGCCCTCCAAATCCTCGAACGCCACGTGCTCCACCTTATCTTCTGTATCCGCCTTCATTCCCCCACACCAGTTCTATATGATCTCATCCCCTTCCCCACCTCCTCCTTTTCCTCCAACATCTCCACATCCTTTACACTGTCCGCAGGCTTGATCCCCACCCCCTGGTTACCTCCTTCCACTACAACCCCCACCTGCTGCCGCCCCTCTATCACTGTATCCCTCCCTCTTTCCACCTCCACATCCTCCATCTCCTTCATAAGGTTAATTTCCAGCACCTCCCCCTCCTGGATGTTGAACTTCACCATGACATCTACCCTTCCTTCCAACTGTAACCTGGCCTTGTTCCCCCCTCTCCTCCCCGAGGACCCCTTTTTTTCTCCCCTCCTTCTCCCAGAGCGGATTTCCCTCCTTCCCCCTGGGTCCCTGCAACCCCTCCTCGACTGTTTCACTTCTACATCCTTCCCTCCCAGCCCTCTCCGGCGCATCCCCCTGCCCATCTCCCCCCTCTCCTCCCTTCTCTCCCTTCTTCCCTTCACCCTCATCTCCATGCCCCTGGCAGATCCTCTCAGTTTGGTCACCGTAATCAGTGTGCTACATCAGTGTTGTGTTTGGTGCTGTTGTTCTGTGCATCAAGAGTGGTGGATTTTAATTGTGTGCTGGACTTGTACATAGTGTTACTATCAGTGATTGTTACGTGCTATGCTGTCCGTTGATACTCTTATGGTTTGGTCATTCTTCATCTTGTATTCTTAATTGTCCCAGTGTGTGGTTTTTTCTGTGTGCCATAATTTTTTACGGTTTTTATCTCCATTTTACAGTCGTCCCACTTTTGTCTGTTCTAATCTGTACTGTTCCCCATTTTTATATTCCTGCACGCCATGTTTTCTACTTTCTTTTATTTTAAATGTCTTCTTTGTATAATTACTGTCGTTCGGGTGAAGAGCAGCGCATATGCTGCTGCCAGCCCACCCCAGATGTGGCACTGAAACACAATAAAGGAAAAAAAGAGGCATTTTTGCCAGCCTGGCCCTCCTCCGTCTGGGAGGAATCGAAATCCAATAAAGAAAAGGAAAAGGAGGCATACTGTTGCCACCAACTTCTACCCTGACCTGTGGAAAACCTCCCATATCCTGATGTTCCCCAAACCTAACAAGCCTCCATCTGATGCCTCTTTTTATCACCCTATATGCCTCAACTCGGTGTTCAGCAGGCTCTTGGAATTCATCCTTACCCAGTGCATCCATCATCATCACCACCTCCATCGACGCCACCTCCTCCCCAACACACAATGTGGCTTTCGACCTTCCTTTTCTGCCGATGACCAACTCCTACACCTCACCCATCTCCTCTCCCTCCAATGTAACTGCCGTCACTCCACCGTTTTTGTCTCCCTAGACCTCAAAAAGGCCTACAACTGCGTATGGCATGCTGGTCTCCTGTTTAAACTTCAGACCTATGCCCTTCCTATCAACTATGTCCGCCTGATTGCCTCCTTCCTCTCCCACCACCCCTCCTATGTTACCATCCATAACGTTGATTCCCACACTTTCTACCCCTCTGTAGGTGTGCCCCAGGGCTCTGTCCTGTCCCCTCTCCTCTACCTCCTGCACACAGCAGATATGCCCCAACTTCTCCCCTCCAGTCCACCTCCTGAAGTATCCCGATGACATCGCCTTGCTTGCCCTCACTCCCACCCTTAAACGGTCTCAACGCCTTCTCCAGAATCACCTTGACCTTTTTGCCACATGGTGTAACCAGTGGTTCTTCAAACTCAGTCCTTCCAGGATCCAGGCAATCATCGTAGGTCATACCACTCCTCCTTGTGGCTCCTTGATTTCTCCCTTACCATCTGCACACATATTGTCCAACTGTCCCCCACCCTCACCTACCTTGGACTCACCATTGACTGTCAACCCACCTGAATTCCTCATCTTTGCTTTATCCAATCCAAAGCTCACAACTGCCTCTGCCTCCTTAAACTCATCTCTGGCTGGAAATTGGGGTTGAGCACCTCTACCATCCTCTACACCTACAAATCCTGAATCCGTCCCATCCTCTCTTATGTCAGTCCCACCTGGATATCCCCACATTCTATAAGTCTCTCCAGATCCTCGAGCGCCATGCACTCTGCCTTGCCTTCCATATACGTCTCCCGTCCCACACGCAGATCCTCTACTTTATGACCTGCTTCCTTTTCCCCATCAGCTCCTTTTCCTCGAACATATCCAAGTCCTCTACATCTCCTGCCAACTTGATCCCCCCATTCCCCCCATCCCCTGGTTGCTCTTCTCCTCTCCAACCCCCGCCTGCTGCTGCGCCTTCACTGTTTTGTCCCCACTACCCTCCACCTCCACACCCTTCATCTTCTTTCCCAAGGTGGATTCTGTCAACCCCCTATCCCAGACGGCGCCCTCTATTCCACCATTTATCCCTCCTATCAACTCTGATCCTCACCTCCCCCTCTTTCCCTCTGCCCTTTTCCTGGGCTCCCTCTCCCCCTCTTCCATCCAGTTTTTCCCCATCTATCTTCTCTTTGACTCCTTTCCCTCCTCCGATCCCTTTTTCTTTCCCATCCACTGCCTTCCCCACTCCTTCTCATGTCCGCCCTGCCCCCCCCCCCTTTTTCTGTGTTCTCTCCCTCCATCAGCTGCCACCTTTTGTTTTTCCTCTTCTCCCCCCTTTCGCCCCCTCTTCTGTATGGGTCCTCCCCCCCCCCCATCTGCCTTCGTGTCTACTATATAGTGCTGTGTTTAAGTGATCTGTGTTGTGCATCCCGTCTTTCACGTGTTGTGAACAGACACTGTCCTGTCACTAGATGTTTTTTTTTTACCAGACAGTCAATGTTTTTTTAGTTGTGCCTGTCTAATTACTGTGTGTTTTAATCATCATCACCAACCCATTGTTTTTAAACTTTAACTTTCAAAACTTTTCGCCCTGTTACAGTTTTAAACAGTCACCATATTATCGCCTGTTTTTATTGTTTGTTCTTTACTCATTATGTTTTTAGTGTTGTTGATTGGATTGATTTGGGGGGAATAGACCAAACAGCGAGGTCATCGGTCTCATCAGATTAGGGAAGGAAGTCGGCCGTGCTCTGTCAAAGGAACATTATGTTTTTAAACTCTTCTGTAGGCTGCAGAGCAGCATATTATGCTGCTGCCAGCCTGCCTCCCCTCTGGGTGGGGGGGAGATCGAAATTCCGTAAAGGAAAAAAAGAAACATATTAGCTCTGCTGTGTTTAGGTGTTCACTGTGTGTATTACAAAAGTGCATTGTATGTTCCAATTCGTCATCTCATGTGGCTTTCATACTGTGAACGCTGTTTTTAACTGTACTCTTTCTGCCGCTAGTGTTTATGTGCTACATATTCGTCGAGTGTCATTTTAATTACATGTGGATTTCATGTACCAGGTGTACCGGTATGAAATGAGCGTTTTTTTGTGAACACAAATTTGGAATTGGAAAGTAAAAACATTTTATTCAAGGTACTGACCATTGCTTTCTATACAATTTGACCACCTTTCTGGCAGTTTGTGGACACCACTCCAATAGATATGTTCGTCTTTTGAAGCAAACCAACCAGACACCCAGTTTCGACTTCTTCGTAGGAATCGAAGTGTTCCTCAGCCAATGCATGTCCCATTGATGAAAACAAATGGTAGTCGGAAGGGGCAAAGTCTGGTGAATACGGCGGGTGGGGTAGCAGCTGCCAGCCAAGTGTTTTGATTGTATTCTGAACCAGTTTTGCTTTGTGTGCAGGTGCATTCTCGTGTAAAATAATTACTTTGCCATGTCTTCGGCCCATTCTGGTCTTTTTTCGATCAATGCATAGTTCAAATTGATCATTTGTTGTCTGTAGCGATTAGGATTCTCAGTTTCACCGGGTTTTAGAAGCTCATGATACACCACACCTTTCTGATCCCACCAAACACAGAGCATTGTCTTCTTACCGAATCGATCTGGTTTTGCAGTCGATGTTGATGGTTGTCCCGGATTAATCCATGATTTTTCCCGTTTAGGATTCTTAAAATAAAGGGAGCAAGGGAGGACCAACAACACCCTCTGGTGTTGTTGTTGTTAGCTAGGTCCGTTGGTCTCCAAAACTCAAGATGAACACAAAAATTTGATGTTCACACAAATAAATTTTTCTCAGGTTGCCATCTTCGATTACTTCATGGGAGGGGTGGGGAGGGTGGAGGAAGGAGAGAGGGGAGGGGAGGGGGCTGGGAGTTCCCTGAGCCCTGAGGGAAGCTCATGTGCCAGTCTGAGAAAACCCATGATGTCATCAGGGGATGGAGGTAGTTAATTGATCGTTTAATTAATTTGCATAATTACTTTGATATCTATTTGATATCAAAATTGTTCCAGAACCTACTTTGTCCCACTACTGACTGCATTTAAACTTTACCAGCTAGAATCTTTAGAACAAAACCGTCAATAGAATATAACCCCTAAACTGCATCTTTAAAATTACTTGTAGCCATTGTTTTTTACAATACTGTCTTGAAACTTGGTATAGGTGAATTATTTCATGAATATAATCGAGTTCTGTAATTAGAACTTCCTATTAAAAATACAAATGATATTCAATCTACCATGAATAACGACATTTTCATTCCCAATTTGATTTTTAGTAAATAACTTGGAAACTAATAGTGGTAGCTGATTGGTGTCACCTATTAAATGTTTGACATGAAACTGAGGCTGCACATGGGTTTTCAGTTTTTTGGGTCTAATAGTTAGTGGCTTCGATTTTTTTAAAAAAACGCTGATTTAACCAAAATATTGCTGTGGTAATGTTGAGACCTGTAAATTTTAATTGTGACATACATTTTCATATTCTGCACAATTTTTAGCTTTCCAGTTTTATTATTCACTGCAACTTATTTTTTTCTTAAGATCATATATTTTGTCTAAGGTATTGATTTGATCATTCTGAGGCTTTACAATGTTAACATCAATATACTTAAGCATACACTGACTTAGTTTGGAAAAGTTATTTTAATTCCCAATTTCATTCTTAAATTATGATGCAATCCTTTGTATGTTAAGCATCGGCGCGTTATGAAGACGTGGCGCTTTTAGTAGTGAACTGTAGTGAGCCCCGGCATACTCGCTTGCCTCTGTACCTCTTAAAATGATACAGCCCTTGTTTCGCCTCACATGGCCGAGGCTACATCCCATTATACTTGTTACTATGGTTTTTTCCTCTTTCATTCACATATGGAACACGGGGATAATGATTATTTAAATGCCTCTGTGAGTGCTGTAATTAACCTAATCTTACCCTCATGATCCCTATGGGAGAGATGTGTAGGGGTTTGGAGTACAGGGTGTTTTATAAATCAGTTACATAAAAGTAATCTTTATTTGTGAAAAAGGTAAATAACTTACAGAAATGTTTGATACAGTACTGAATGCAGTATATCTTCAAGTTTTATTTACAAATGTTCAGTGTGGCTACCTTTTGTAACACAACAGATTTCCCATATGTAATCAGTTTCCTGCCAAATCCTATGAAGCATGTCTTGATGTATGATGGCAACTGCTTGTGTTATCCATTGTCACAGTTCGTCAATGTTACCGGAAATCGAGCAACAAAGTTGGCACATTCCTACAGAGAAACGCGACAATTTCATGATGATAATGTGGTAGCGCACCATCCTGCTGGAATATAAAGTCTGAGGGCATATCCTCTTATAATGGAGATATTAGACAATGTTCAAACATTTCCAGGTACTGTATGGCAATTACAGTTGATCTGGCAAGAAAGAAAGGACCGTAAATTTTGTTACAGCTTACAGCACAAGAAACCTTTATCTCAGGTGAGTCCCATACATTTGCGCTATGTGACATGGTTTCTGCTCATCCCATATCTGAACATTATCCTGATTCACTTTACCACGGGTATGGAGTGTGGCTCGTTTTTCTTTGTCACTTACTCTTAAAGTTTGTGACAGTCGCAATTTTTAGGGTCTGAACGACAGGTGTTTTCTGTAATACCTTCCACACTATAACACCAGGCATATTGAATTCTAAGCTAGCATGTCTCATTCATTTACCCGGACTGTGACTGTAAGAGTCTCGAACTTGTTCAATTGCTATATCAGAGACTAGTGACTGACCCTGACTTGGCGTTCTGTGTTATACATAGCCAGTTTCGGTGGAACGATTGTACCAGTTAATAACACTTTCTCTTTGAGGTGGAGGCTTGCTATACTTGGTCTTGAATCGTCTCTGAAGTACAGTAGTGAATTTGGATTCGTGAAACCATAAACAGCAATATGTGTGTTCTACGTTATTATATGACTCCATGATGACTGTTGAAATAACTCATTCGCACTTGCCACCTTGTGGGAATGTCGGGAACTAACAGTGTTAGGCGGGCATAAAACTTAAAGTTACAATGCGTTCAGTGCTATATCAAATATTTCTGTAAGTTATTTACCCTCTTCACAATTGAAGGTTACTTTGGCATAACTAATTTATAAACACCCTGTGTATTCCTAGAGCCATCATATGAAGCCAATTCTTGAAAATTTATAAGTAGGCATTCTAGAGATTGTTTACATCTATCTTCAAGAGTCTGCCAATTCAGTTTCTTCAGCATCTCTGTGACACCGTCCCATGGATCAAACAAACCTGTGACCGATAGTGCTGCACTTCTCTGTATTCTTTTAATATCCACTGTTAATGCCCTTCCACACGCAGCGATCTACCTGCACAGATATTTGCACAACTGCCTGTGCATGCAATAGATCGCTGTGAATGAAGTGTGTTCACACGACACTAGTTCCAGTCTACTACTTGCCCTCCATCTGTCGATGTAGAAAACAAATTTCAGTGGCAAGCGACTACATTCACTTGACATTAACCCTAGATCACAAAGCCTATTCCTATTGCACATAAACACAAATCCCCGTAAATTTAACTACCTATTTTATTATCTTCATACACTATAATAATTTGAAAATACAATGAAAATGGTATAACTCAAAACAAAACGCATCTTTAAGTATTTTCTTGTACTGCCACAGTTTTTATTGCTTTATTTACAGCAGTCTGTTCACAGATTGTTTTTATGTTCATTGCAGAAAGTACGACGACATTCTTTGCAATATGTGAGTGTTATTCATCTTTTTTTTTAGTTGCGCAGATGTGACAAGTCCTCTTCCCAGTGGTAGATTGGTCTTGGCTTTGTAATGGTGACTCTTTAGTTAGGACATCTTCCATGGCTACTCGAAGGTTTGTTTGTAGTCTGGGTGGTTCTAGCCTCTTTGTTATCCAGGGTCTTGCAAGCTCTTCACCCAAGCGTATAAGAAAGTATTTGCTTGGCAATCTGTTGCTGATTATTGTGCGTATGGATAACCCAAGCATTGACACACCCAATATTTATTGCGCCATAAAACACAAATAGGGACCATCTTTTGGTTTTTCGGCTACATGAATAGTTACTGCACATATGTCCAGCATGTCTACTACAGATTTGGTATCATTGTAATCCTCTATTATGTCTGATTTCTTACTAATGTCACTGACAGTGGGCTATTCATGAGCAGTCGACAGCAGAACAACCATTTTATTTGGTTTTGCTTTACATAAAAACAAGGTTTTTTTCTTTATCAAAGCAAAACAGATGTATCTACATTTCTGATTTCATGGACAGTAGCTTAGGGAATATCTCAGGTTTGTTGGAGCGGATAGTGCCAACCGGTGTGAATGTATCCTTCAAAAGATCCCCTGCCAGTCCCAAGGAGATAAACCAGTCGCCTACTATGATCTTTATATTTGACCCTCAAAGAGAGTCATGGTCATTCCCTTTACATAAAATTTCCTGAGAGGCATTCTTTTTGTGTCTGAGCATTTCCCTAAGTAAGAAGACACGCTGACCAGGTACTTTGTTTTTGTGTCACAGGTCATTACTAATTTGATCCTATACTTGTTTGATTTATTTGAGATATACACTCCTGGAAATTGAAATAAGAACACCGTGAATTCATTGTCCCAGGAAGGGGAAACTTTATTGACACATTCCTGGGGTCAGATACATCACATGATCACACTGACAGAACCACAGGCACATAGACACAGGCAACAGAGCATGCACAATGTCGGCACTAGTACAGTGTACATCCACCTTTCGCAGCAATGCAGGCTGCTATTCTCCCATGGAGACGATCGTAGAGATGCTGGATGTAGTCCTGTGGAACGGCTTGCCATGCCATTTCCACCTGGCGCCTCAGTTGGACCAGCGTTCGTGCTGGACGTGCAGACCGCGTGAGACGACGCTTCATCCAGTCCCAAACATGCTCAATGGGGGACAGATCCGGAGATCTTGCTGGCCAGGGTAGTTGACGTACACCTTCTAGAGCACGTTGGGTGGCACGGGATACATGCGGACGTGCATTGTCCTGTTGGAACAGCAAGTTCCCTTGCCGGTCTAGGAATGGTAGAACGATGGGTTCGATGACGGTTTGGATGTACCGTGCACTATTCAGTGTCCCCTCGACGATCACCAGTGGTGTACGGCCAGTGTAGGAGATCGCTCCCCACACCATGATGCCGGGTGTTGGCCCTGTGTGCCTCGGTCGTATGCAGTCCTGATTGTGGCGCTCACCTGCACGACGCCAAACACGCATACGACCATCATTGGCACCAAGGCAGAAGCGACTCTCATCGCTGAAGGCGACACGTCTCCATTCGTCCCTCCATTCACGCCTGTCGCGACACCACTGGAGGCGGGCTGCACGATGTTGGGGCGTGAGCGGAAGACGGCCTAACGGTGTGCGGGACCGTAGCCCAGCTTCATGGAGACGGTTGCGAATGGTCCTCGCCGATACCCCAGGAGCAACAGTGTCCCTAATTTGCTGGGAAGTGGCGGTGCGGTCCCCTACGGCACTGTGTAGGATCCTACGGTCTTGGCGTGCATCCGTGCGTCGCTGCGGTCCGGTCCCAGGTCGACGGGCACGTGCACCTTCCGCCGACCACTGGCGACAACATCGATGTACTGTGGAGACCTCACGCCCCACGTGTTGAGCAATTCGGCGGTACGTCCACACGGCCTCCCGCATGCCCACTATACGCCCTCGCTCAAAGTCCATCAACTGCACATACGGTTCACGTCCACGCTGTCGCGGCATGCTACCAGTGTTAAAGACTGCGATGGAGTTCCGTATGCCACGGCAAACTGGCTGACACTGACGGCGGCGGTGCACAAATGCTGCGCAGCTAGCGCCATTCGACGGCCAACATCGCGGTTCCTGGTGTGTCCGCTGTGCTATGCGGATTTTGTGTGTGTGTGTGTGTGTGTGTGTGTGTGTGTGTGTGTGTGTGTGTGATCATTGCTTGTACAGCCCTCTCGCAGTGTCCGGAGCAAGTATGGTGGGTCTGACACACCGGTGTCAATGTGTTCTTTTTTCCATTTCCAGGAGTGTACATACAGAAAGGACATCGTCCACAAAAATCCAACAATTGCTCAACTACACCAACAAAATGGCCTTTTTTATAACAGGTTTTGCAGCTATGAACAAACTGTTGTCAGATTTCGCGTACTGGTGTGAAATAATCGTTTTTCTTCTAGTTTGACGGGTTTCTTTGTTATCAAATAAGAAACTGAGAATTCGAACTTTTCGGAATTCATTGTGGCTTTATGTAAGTTTAGAGAACTCCAAAAATCTGTACTGAACGTTTCTCTTACCGACAGATGATTGTTTTCTAAAGCTGCTGTTATTACAAAGATTACAAGAAAGGCTTTTATCCCTGCTATGCGGATTTTGTGTGTGTGTGTGTGTGTGTGTGTGTGTGTGTGTGTGTGTGTGTGTTTGTGTTAGTATCTTGATGTCCTCCTACCTATTTCTTCATTGGTATGTGTCAGCACAGTGTTTAGCATCTCATCTGTGAAAAAAAAAAAGAAAATGTCTCCCAAGAAGTCTTCGCTGCCTTAGTCTGCCCAGTGGGCACCTGAATGAAGTGGATAGTGTTTCTGCTTGCCATACAACCGACGTATCTGTAAGAGACTAATACTGTCACAGGAATCTAGCAGCTTGTAACTTACACACAACTGCCACTTTACTCTAGTCCTCGCAGACTCACACTGATGATGCGAGACAGAAACTGTTTCGCGATTGCATACTATAGGCTGCCTGCCAACGTATGTCCAAGAGAGTAATATCACCCTCAGGTCTATAGTTTCTTGTAACTGACGCACTTCCGCCACTTTACTGTAGTTCCCGCACCCTCACTTTGATGATGCGACACAGAAATTGCTTCTCGATGGCATATTACAGGCTCCCTGCCAACGTATCTCCAAGTTTCTGATACCGCGCGTGGGATCTAGTAGCTTGTAACTGTTACACCGCTGCCACTTTACTGTAGTCCCCGCACCCTCACACCTACGATGCAACAATGAAAGTGTTTCTTGATTGCATAATACAGGCTCCCTGTCGACCTATCTCCAAGAAACTAATTCCAAACGCAGGACACTACTAGCTTGTAACTGATGCCCCGCTTACACTTTACTGTAGACACTGAACCCTCACCCTGACGTTGCGAAACAGAAATTGTTTCACAGCAGCATACTACGAGCTCGCTGCCGACGTATTTCGAAGAGACTAATACAACCCTCAGGTCTCTAGCCACTTGTTACTTGTGCACCACTGCCACTTTGTTGTTGTCACTGTACTCTCACAATGGCGATCCGATACAGAAATGGCTTCGAGATTGCATACTGCAAGCTCCCTGCAATGTATCTCCAAGAGACTAATACCGCTGTTGCGGCACCACCGTTTAAGATAGGAAAAAGTTTGGTTCGGTACAATATTTCTGAGTGCACAAGCTACAGCCAAGTGCGGTCCAGTTGACTGTAAGTTACGCTTATCAGCAGTTACGAAGTAGAATGAAGGCCACAGATCCGTAGAACCGCTGAAAAGAGTGAACACAGCGGTTTGTATGGCGCAAGTTACAGGCAGAAGAGGCTCACTGACCCAACCTAGGTGTTATGAGTACATGACTCGGAGTGGCGTGTTAGCAAAACAGAAGTGCACAGCCACGTATAAATAAGTGCCAGTTTTCTAATGAGGGGGATTCAAGTGTGCCAGCTCTCCTGGACGGTGGGGCATGTTACACCACCAGCTACACGCAACTGCAGATGGGGCGCCAGCGATCCAGACCACGGGGGGTCGCGTTTCGACCCTCTGAGGCCAACACAGGGTCAATAACCAGCCAGCGGAGGGCCACTCGGCGGCTCGCTACTGTGGACAGTCTTGTTGGCTTCTAACACACACCAGAGGCATCCCGAGGCGAGGGCTGCAGATTTGGCTGTCGGATCACAGGTGCTTTTTGTCGCCGCGATCTTAACCACGACGGTGAAGATGCACGCATTGGGCCACCATGTGGTTCCAGAGCGAGTGGCGCTGAGGCAACGGAGACCAAGGCCGCTGAGTCGGCTTCTGCCGCATCAAAACTCCGTGGCTGTATATGGCCGGTACGCCACAGTACGTTGCACGGTTCACTGAGGTAGCCCTTCTGTGCCAAGCTGTTTTGCAGACAGCGAAGTGGCGTCCTTTGCATCGCGCGACCCTGTGACATAGACAGAGAGGAATGCAGCACTGTAGCTGGGAATAATAAAATACTTGAAGATCAAGGCCGAGTTTGGATACGGCGCATCCTGACAGTTTCCATCCATGTCCTATATTCCTCCACCACACGCCAGCTTCTACATTTGGCAGTGATGGCTACATTTGGTATCAGAATAGCGGGCGTCGTCTGTACAGTACGACGTTCGAGCCCACCGCCTGCGTTACAGTCACAAAATGTGGTGAGTGTTGACTAATTTTTCTTTTTGAGTGTTGGACGTTTTCTTTCTTTGCGTTGTCAGAGTAAGTGTTCGTGTATTTGGGGCAGTAAGATTTTTTACTTTCGTGGCATTTAATTAGTTTTGTATTGGATTGAGTATGATTTTTTATTTATCTCCTCCTTAAACGTAAGATGAGATACTGAGCTATAGGAAGTCAGTTTATTTTTGTAGTTAAATGTTTTGTTTTTGTGGGATTTTGTAGGTTGAAATGGGACTAACTGGGAACGAAAGCAACATAATGGCAGAGCCAAGGACGCAAGGTGTGTCGGAACCAGAAGCGGTGCGGATTTTTTTTTTTGGGGGGGGGGGGGAGGTAGCACAATTAATAGCGGGCAATACACAGTTGAGAAGTGAACTAACATCTAGGAGTGAGCAGGAAACTGCATCTGATCAGTTGTTGTTGCCTAGGGTGCCGCAGCAGGAGATTGATCCAGCTGCCACGAATTTGATTATTCCGTTTTCTGGCAAGGCATCTGAGGATGTGCATTCGTTTGTGGAGAACTTGGCAACTTCAGCTGTGATGAATGGTTGGTCCGATGAACAGTTGTTACATGTAGCCAAGATTAGATTAACGGGTGAAGCGAAGACGTATGTAAGATGTTCTTAGGCCTTAAGGAAGACAGGACAGTTTAAGCAGTGGAAGGAGGGGCTTTGAGAGGTACAAGAAACAGAATAGCGCTCGTTACTTTAGGGGGAGGTTGAGTACAATGACGACGAGACAGGGGGAGACGGTACAGAAATTTGTGGACAGAATAAGAGAAATTAACGAGTATACTTAAGAGTTGGGTCAGAGCAATGAAGCGAATGGTATTCTGTTGCAGGAGGCCGAGCAAAGGGCACTTGATGTATTTTTGAGGGGGTTACCGGCGCATATGGCGCGGAAAGTGCGTGACGGGACTCCGAAAAATTTTTATTCGGCCATTCAACTGGCAATCCAACGTGAGGAAATAGACGTGGCAATGGGGGTACGTGATAGACAAACAGTGTTTACAGCGGGTATAAAATGTTATGAGTGTGGTCGTATGGGACATGTGCAGAGGCAATGTACCCAGTCACCGAGGAATAGATGAAGGGTTGGAAATCAGCAGCGTGGAGGGTGGAGAAGTGGAGTTGGTAGAGGTGGACAATCGTTAAACAGCAGAGGGGGCCGAAGACCTACCTAAGGGAACTCCCGTTGAATTTCAGTGGTACAAACTCGTATGCAGAGGTGGAACGTTCAGTGGTAGGATCCATAGGAACTAAAAAGTCTAATATGTTGTTGGACAAAGGGGCGCAAGTGTCAGTGGCTACTAAGAGTTTAATTGGACGAAGGAAGTTAGACCCACCACGTTATAAGTTGCGTGGAGTGGGAGATAAGGAGGTCACGCCTTTGGGGTCGGTGACAGTTGACTTTCGCATAGGGAAGGTCCGATTTAATGCATGCATGGAAGTAGTATCATGGGTGAGCGAGGGCTACGACATGATCCTAGGAGTAGATTTCTTGCATCAACATCATGCCAAAATTGACCTTGGACAACGAACTGTGGAACGTGGTGGAATGTTATTTCAGCTAGGGGAAACTGTTGTCGATGCAAAGCTGTCGCCAGGGGCGTTCAACGTAATGAACAAACCAATTCAGCCGCCTACATTAGCATTAAGGCTTAATTCGCATGAGTGTGTGTCTAGTGGTACCGGGAAGTCGCTTTGGGTAAGTGTAGAGCCAAGTCTTCCAGTGGCTACGGTATGTGTTATTGAACTATTGGAGGATAATGAAGTTTTGGATCCATTAGGTTGTTTTGTGAAACGTATTATTGTACACGTACAAGAGGGAAACGGCGGGCGAGTGGTCCCCATGAACGTCGATAATTTTAGCGCCGTAGGCGCGAATTTGGGAAAAGGAGTTTTAGTAGCGATTTTGGTTGTACCAGATGACGAAGACTGGTGTTCGAGAGGTAGGCGTAGCGATCAACCACCAACTGCTGATAGAACTGCATTGTGTAACGAAGTTAAGCATTTGAAAGGAGGAGAAAAAGAGCATATGGAAAAATTGTTGTGGGAATTTAAGGATTTGTATTTCCACGAGGGCCGTTACTAGCAACTCCATTAGTTCAACGTAGGATACCAACAGGGAATGAAGCATCTGTTTACCGTAAACCATACAGAATACCGAGGTATTTGCAGCCGATTGTGGAGGATTTCATTGATCAGCAGCTTGCGGACGGTATTGTAGAGCATAGTAATAGTTGCTGGGGAGTGGGCATTGTCGTTGTGCCCAAAAAAATCTGTCGATGGAACTAAGAAATAATAAGACAGTAACGGGCGCATACCCCATTTCAAACATATCGGAGACTTTGGATCACTTAGGACAGAGCCAGTACTATTCTACGATGGATTTGACAAGTGGTTATCATCAGTTAGGGGAGGCTCCAGAGGACCGTCCAAAAACTGCTTTCCTTAGGACAGAGCCAGTACTATTCTACGATGGATTTGACAAGTGGTTATCATCAGTTAGGGGAGGCTCCAGAGGACCGTCCAAAAACTGCTTTCCCTCTCCTGCAGGCCATTACCAGTACATCAGAATGCCATTCGGTTTGAAAAACGCTTTGGCAACGTTTCAGAGGTTGCTAGACAGTGTGTTAAGGTGTTTGAAACCACAGCAGTGTCTTGTCTATTTGGATGACATTATAGTGTTTTCAAGTAGTATGGAGCAGCATAGACAGCGGTTAAGGGAAGTCTTTATGAGCTTAAGAGCAGCTCGTTTGAGCCTGGAGAAGTGTCATTTTGCATTGGAAGAAGTGAAATATTTAGGTCATATCATCAGTAAGGACGGAGTGCGAACAGATCCGAGGTTGGTACAGGCTGTTAGGGATTTTCGGGTGTCGAAAACAGTTAAGGAAGTGCTATCATTCGTCGGAATTTGCAATTTATATCGAAAGTTCGTGAAGGGTTTTGCTGATTAGCACAGCCATTGACGTGATTGTTACGGTAGGGTGTGAAATTTGAGTGAAGAGTGTCAGAAAGCGTTTGACAAACTGAAAGGAGTGTTAACATCAAGTCCAGATCTTGTGTTTCCAGATTTTGAAAAGGAATTTATTCTAACATGCGATGCATCGAATCAAACATTAGGGTGTGTTCTTAGTCAGGAAATTGATGGGAAAGAACATCCTGTAGCCTATGCATCTAGGCAGTTGAATGCAGCAGAGAGGAATTAGTCAACAACAAAGAGGGAGATACTTAGCGTAATCTATGGAATCACATATGGTAAATGTTATTTATGTGGGAGAAGATTTCGGGTAGTGACAGATCATGCTGCGATGAAAGCGTTGTTTGGGTGAAGGATCTGTCCACTAGACTCGCTAGGTGGGCTGTGAGGCTTAGTGAATTCGAGTACGAGGTGGTGCACAAGCCTGGGAAGAAGCATGATAACGCAGATGGACTGAGTAGAAAGGTGTCAAAAGTAGAAGTCATAGGTTATGACCTAGCAGTATGGCAAGAATTACAGGAAGCTGACAATGATTGTAAATTGTATCAGACACAGCCACAATTTAATATGTACGACGGTCTTCTGTGCAGGGAAACGAAGACAAGACCAAGGGTAGTAGTGCCAGGGAAGCTGAGAGATGAGGTTTTAAAAGCACATCATCACGTGTTATCTGGTCATGGTGGGAGTAGAGCGACGAATAGGAGAGTGGCAGAGATGTATCGGTGGAGAGGTAGGAAAGTAGATGTGGATCAGTATGTCGAGAATTGTATATCATGTGCGCAGGGAGCAGATTCGGGTCGGAAACGAATACACCTACAACGATTGCCAGAAGCGACATATCCATTTTCTGACATCTTAGGACCTTTTAAAAAAATGGCTCTGAGCACTATGGGACTTAACATCTGAGGGCATCAGTCCCCTAGAACTTAGAACTACTTAAACCTAACTAACCTAAGGACATCACACACATCCATGACCGAGGCAGAATTCGAACCTGCGACCGTAGCGGTCGCGCGGTTCCGGACTGAAGCGCCTAGAACCGCTCAACCACACCGGCCGGCTAGGACCTTTTAGTCGAACACCATTGGGGAACAGATTCGTTTTGACAATAATAGACCATTTTTCGAGGTATGTGGAGATGGTGGCTATGCCAGATCAACAGGCAGCAATGGTCGCGCAAGCGTTAATAAACAACTGGATTTTGAATTTTGGTGTACGGAGACAATAATTACTGAGCAAGGGACCAACTTCATGTCGGATTTAATGAAGGAACTGTGTAAATTGTTGAACGTAAAGAAGTTGAGGACGAGTGCATCCAAAGGCGAACGGAAGGACAGAAAGGGGACACAGAACACAGGGAAGAAGCTGAGTTTTTATGTGGATTCTCATCACCGTCAGTGGGACAAGTATTTCAAGCATATTGCATGTGCATACAATGCAAAAATCCATGCCAATACCGGTTTGTCTCCGTTTGAGGTAGTGTACGGGCGAAAAATGCCGTCACCGTTTGATTTAGTGAAGCTACAGAAAGGAAGGGCCGGTGAATATGTACGTCAATTCACGAGGACAATTTGAGATGTTTGGAAACGGGTACAAAAGGCGAATACGAAGGCTTTGGAAAGGTAGGAAGACGCAGTGAAGCGGAAAGGAAGTTTGTCGCAGTATAGAGTAGGGCAATGAATAATGCTATCCAGCCCCTGTGCGCCAAAAGGGAAAACGAAGAAGTTCGTCACGAGGTACCAAGGGCCATACCAAGTAGTTGAAACCACATCCCCCGTTAATGTTAAGCTTCAGCTGCAACCTAGAACAACAATAGTACACATTGGGCGGTTGCGGCCAGTTAAGGGTTGTTCGGATGTGATTCCAGGTATGTCACAGGAAGGGAAGAGGAAGAAAGAGGAAGTGGAGAGAGGTGTTAAGTGCAGGTAAAACCAGGAAGACAGAGTACAGCACGATGTACTGTATGCTTTGCGATTCAGAAAGTGGTAGAGTATTTGCAGTTTTTTGTTTTCTTGTTATGTATCATTGGGTTTCTGTAGATTATGTTGTATGTGTCTCCGAGTATTGTGAGCCTGCTAGGGGCAGCAGTCTTTTTGAAGAGGGAGGAAGGGTGATGGTGATCACTGTGCTTAGGTCACTGAAAAGGGGAGGATTGAGCAAGTTGGTAGCAATAAAAAGCTGAGGAGGTATTGCTGATCTTGGCAGTTAACAGCCGGTACACCGAGATCACAAGGGAGGAATTACGGAGCTGCCATAGAGGGAAGGTAACGGTATGTCCAGCCAGGGTGATAAGCACCAATCCAGACACGTGCAGGGTGCAGTTATTTTTAGCCAGGAGGAAAGAGACTGTCCAAGGGACATTGTGGAGCCAAAATTGAGCTTCCAATGGGTCAGGAGGCATTGGATCTTCTCCAGATACGAAATACTGATAGTAGTAGCAAGTTATTTTGAGCAGGGAGTATTTGCAGAAGCAAAACATATAGAACTCGAGGGGAGCGGAATTTAAATCAATGGAACTGCGTATAACATAATAGGACCAACCTTCCATCTACCAGCGTCAATTTCAGGAGTCACACAATCGAATGTTACCCAACCGCAGCTGTACTGGCCAGAAGCAACTTTAGAGTTTTGCCAAGACAGGATCTGACCTTGTTAAATCAAACTCTGGTGTCAGGTCTGTTGAGAATCGACGGTAGTCCAAATCCCAGTGGATTAGATACTGAGGGCGTAAGACGGGTAGGTAAGGGGTTGATCGAGCAATAAGTGGAGTGGTCATCCAGTAAGGAATTTTTTCGTTTTGTCTCATGTCATATGTTTTAACAGGGCTTGACAACACCTAAGTTTTCTAATAGTAGTAGCAAATATGTCATACGTATGTGCCGACCCAAACAAGTTTAAGAGTAGTTAGAGGTCGACCTGGGAACCGGATCTTTCTGAAGGGGGGAATAATGTAGCAGCACCACCATTAAGATAGGAAAAAGTTAGATTCGGTGCAAAATTTCTGAGCGTACAAGTTACAGCCAGGCATGGGCCTGTTGACGGTAAGTTACGCTTACCAGCAGTTGCGAATTAGAATGGAGGCCACAGGGCCGTAGAACTGCTGGAAAGAGTAAACACAGCGGTTTGCAAGGCTCAAGTTACGATGCGACATAGAAATTGCTTCACAATTGCATATTACAGACTTCCTGCTGACAAATCTCCAAGAGACGAATACCACCCTCAGGTCTCTACTTGCTTGAAACTGATGTACCGTTATCAGTTTACTGTTTTCCCCGTACTCCCACACTGAGAATCGACACAGAAATGGCTTTGCAATTGCATACTAGAGTCTCCTCGCCGACGTATCTTCGAGAGACTAATACCGCCTCAGGTCTCTAGTAGCTTGTACCTGATGCACCGCTGCCACTCTACTATATCCCTGCACCCTCAGAATGACGATGCAACACACAAAATTCTTCACGATTGCACACTACAGGCTCCTTGCCGACGTATCTCTAAGAGATTAATACCTCCCTCAGTCCTCTAGTAGGTTGTAACTGATGCACCACTGCCACTGATTATGCGACAGAGAAATTGTTTTGCAATTGTATACCACAGGCTCCCTGCAGACGTATCTCCAAGAGATTAATACCAACCTCAGGTCACTAGTTGCTTGGAACTGATGCACCATTGCCACTAACTGTGTTCCCTGCACCCTCACACTGACGATTCGCCGCAGATATACACTCCTGGAAATTGAAATAAGAACACCGTGAATTCATTGTCCCAGGAAGGGGAAACTTTATTGACACATTCCTGGGGTCAGATACATCACATGATCACACTGACAGAACCACAGGCACATAGACACAGGCAACAGAACATGCACAATGTCGGCACTAGTACAGTGTATATCCACCTTTCGCAGCAATGCAGGCTGCTATTCTCCCATGGAGACGATCGTAGAGATGCTGGATGTAGTCCTGTGGAACGGCTTGCCATGCCATTTCCACCTGGCGCCTCAGTTGGACCAGCGTTCGTGCTGGACGTGCAGACCGCGTGAGACGTCGCTTCATCCAGTCCCAAACATGCTCAATGGGGGACAGATCCGGAGATCTTGCTGGCCAGGGTAGTTGACTTACACCTTCTAGAGCACGTTGGGTGGCACGGGATACATGCGGACGTGCATTGTCCTGTTGGAACAGCAAGTTCCCTTGCCGGTCTAGGAATGGTAGAACGATGGGTTCGATGACGGTTTGGAGTACCGTGCACTATTCAGTGTCCCCTCGACGATCACCAGTGGTGTACGGCCAGTGTAGCAGATCGCTCCCCACACCATGATGCCGGGTGTTGGCCCTGTGTGCCTCGGTCGTATGCAGTCCTGATTGTGGCGCTCACCTGCACGGCGCCAAACACGCATACGACCATCATTGGCACCAAGGCAGAAGCGACTCTCATCGCTGAAGACGACACGTCTCCATTCGTCTCTCCATTCACGCCTGTCGCGACACCACTGGAGGTGGGCTGCACGATGTTGGGGCGTGAGCGGAAGACGGCCTAACGGTGTGCGGGACCGTAGCCCAGCTTCATGGAGACGGTTGCGAATAGTCCTCGCCGATACCCCAGAAGCAACAGTGTCCCTAATTTGCTGGGAAGTGGCGGTGCGGTCCCCTACGGCACTGCGTAGGATCCTACGGTCTTGGCGTGCATCCGTGCGTCGCTGCGGTCCGGTCCCAGGTCGACGGGCACGTGCACCTTCCGCCGACCACTGGCGACAACATCGATGTACTGTGGAGACCTCACGCCCCACGTGTTGAGCAATTCGGCGGTACGTCCACCCGGCCTCCCGCATGCCCACTATACGCCCTCGCTCAAAGTCCGTCATCTGCACATACGGTTCACGTCCACGCTGTCGCGGCATGCTACCAGTGTTAAAGACTGCGATGGAGCTCCGTATGCCACGGCAAACTGGCTGACACTGACGGCGGCGGTGCACAAATGCTGCGCAGCTAGCGCCATTTGACGGCCAACACCGCGGTTCCTGGTGTGTCCGGTGTGCCGTGCGTGTGATCATTGCTTGTACAGCCCTCTCGCAGTGTCCGGAGCAAGTATGGTGGGTCTGACACACCGGTGTCAATGTGTTCTTTTTTCCATTTCCAGGAGTGTAGCTTCGCGATTGCAAACAACAAGCTCTCTGCCGACGTATCTCGGAAAGCCTATTACCGCCCTCGGGACCTCATAGGCTTGTTACTGATGCAACACTGCCACTTTAATGTAGTCCCTGCACCATCACACTGACAATGCCATACAGAAATTGCTTCACGATTGTGTACTAGAAGCTCAATGCCGACATATCTCGAAGAGACTAATACCACTCTCAGGTTGCTAATACCTTGTAACTGATTCTCCAATACTGCCGCCCTCTGGTCTCTTATTGCTTGTAACTGATGGAACGTCACCTTTTTACTGGAGTCCCCGCGCCCTCACAGTGAAGAGGCGACATAGTAATTGCTTCGCGATTGCAGACAACCTTTCTCATAAAGACTGAAAACGATGTCAAGTCTCTAGTAGCCTGTAACTGATGGAACGCTTCCATTTTACTCGAGGCCCCGCAACCTCACACTGACGATGCGACAAAGTAATAGCTGCAGGACTGCATACTACAGGCTCACTGCCGGCGAATTTCCAAGACCTTCAGGTCCCCAGTAGGTCATAGCTGATGCACCGCTGCCACATTACTGTAACCCCACTTTCACACACTGACGAAGCGACACAGAAATTGCATTGTGATTGCATAATACAGGCTCTCGGCCGACATATTTCCAAGAGAATAATACCGCCGTCAGGTCTCTAGTAACATGTATCTGATGCAAAGCTGCCTCTTTTCTGTAGACCTGCAACCTACACTGACGATGCGACACAGACATTGATGCACGAATACATACTACAGGCTCTCTGCAAAAATATCTCCAAGAGTGTAATACAACCCTCAGGATTCTAATAGCTTGTAAATAATGCACTGGTGTCACTATACTGTCGTCCCCGCACTCTCACACCGACGATGCAACACAGAAATTGCTTCGCATTTGCGTACTACAGGCTCCATGCAGACATATCTCCAAGAGACTATTACCACTCTCAGGTCTCTAGCAACAGTTGCACCGTTTCCACTGTACTGTTGTCCCCACACCCTCAGATTGACGATAGGAGACAGAAATTACTTGGCGAATGCATACTACAAGCTGCCTGCCGACGTATCTCCAAAACACTAATACCACACTCAGGTCTCTAGTTACTTGTATTTGATGTAGAGCTGCAACTTTACTGCCGTTTCCTCAACCTCATGCTGATGATGCAACACAGAAGTTGAGCAACGAATATATACTACAGGATCACTGGCGACGTATATCCAAGAGAATAATACCACCCTCAGGTGACTAGTGGCTTGTATCTGATGCACCACTTCAACTTTACTGCCGTCCCCAGACCCTCACACTGATAACGCGACACAGAAATTGCTTCACGATTGCATACTACAGGTTCCGTGCCAACGTATCTCCGAGAAACTAATACCGCTCTCAGGACTCTAGTAGCTTGTAACAGAAGCACTGCTGCCATTTACTGTAGTCATCGCAGCCGTACACTGATGGTTCAAAATGGCTCTGAGCACTATGGGACTTAACATCTATGGTCATCAGTCCCCTAGAACTTAGAACTACTTAAACCTAACTAACCTAAGGACATCACACAACACCCAGTCATCACGAGGCAGAGAAAATCCCTGACCCCGCCGGGAATCGAACCCGGGAACCCGAGCCTACATTAATGGTGCGACACAGAAAAATCTTCGCGATTTTATTCGTGGGCTCCCTGCCGACGTATCTCCAAGAGCCTATTAATGCTCTCAGGTCTCTAGTAGCTTGTAGGTGATGTGTCGCTGGTTCTTTAGTGTAGTCCCTGCACCATCACACTGACGAAGCGACACAGAAATTGTGTCGTGATTGAATCTTACACGCTGTCTACCGGCTATCTTAAAGAGACTAAGACCTCCCTCAGGTCTCGAGTATGTTGTAAATGTTGCACCGCTGCCCCTTTACTGTAGTCCTCGCACCCTCACACTGACGATGTGACAGACTGCGTACTACAGGCTCCTTGCTGACGTACGAGGTGTGGCTAGAAAAAAACCGGACTAGTACTGGTGAAACAATAAAACGAATGCAATAAGGCTGAAAGTCGCGTGGCCTGTCACGTGACTCTCGCTCCGCCTACTGCTCGAGTTTCATCTGCCTCCTGCACTCAGTCTGCCCGTGGCGTCTGTTTTAAGTAGTTGACGTTTTGTCTGTGCGTCGGAAAATGTTGAGTGTACAGAAAGAACAGCGTGTTAACATCAAATTTTGTTTGAAACTAGGAAAATCTGCAAGTGAAACGTTTGTAATGTTACAACAAGTGTACGGCGATGATTGTTTATCGCGAACACAAGTGTTTGAGTGGTTTAAACGATTTAAAGATGGCCGCGAAGACACCAGTGATGACACTCGCACTGGCAGACCATTGTCAGCAAAAACTGATGCAAACATTGAAAAAATCGGTAAACTTGTTCGACAAGATCGCCGTTTAACAATCAGAGCAGTGTCTGAGTTAACAGGAGTTGACAAGGAAAGTGTTAGGCAGATTCTTCATGAAAGTTTCAACATGAACAAAGTGTGTTCAAAAATGGTTCCAAAGTGTCTCACAATTGAACAGAAGGAACGCCGAAGAATGATTTGTTCTGACATCCTGGAAAACATTGAAAGTGATCCCACCTTCTTACAAAATGTTATTACTTGCGATGAATCGTGGTTTTTTACTTACGATCCCGAAACTAAACGCCAATCGATGCATTGGAAAACTCCTGGTTCTCCACCACAAAAAAAAGCACGAATGTCAAAATCGAAATTCAAGGCAATGATGATTGTTTTTTTTTTTTTTTTGACATCAAAGGGATTGTGCGCATTGATTGGGTACCAGAGGGACAAACAGTGAATCAGCATTACTACATTAGCGTCCTGGCTACCCTACGTGAGCGAGTACGGAGAAAACGGAACGATTTGTGGAGAAAAAAGTCATGGATCCTTCACCAAGACAATGCCCCAGCTCACAGTGCGTTGTCAGTGAAGACGTTTTTGGCAAAACACAACATTCCCATCTTAGATCATCCACCCTACTCACCTGATTTGGCCCCCTGTGACTTTTTTCTTTTCCCTAAAGTCAAGTCAGCTTTGAAAGGAACTAGATTTGAGACTGTTGAAGCAGTAAAAGAAAAAGCGACGGAAGTAATTTATGGACTTACCGAAAATGATCTGCAGCATTGCTATGGACAGTGGAAAATTCGTATGGAGCGGTGTAGAGACCGAGGAGGAGAGTACATTGAAGGAGATAACATGAAATTGTAAATAATTGTAAATAAATGTTTTTTCCAGCATCAGTCCGGTTTTTTTCTAGCCGCACCTCGTATCTCCAAGAGACTAATACCGCCCGCTCGTCCCTAGTGGCTTTTAACTGATGAAAAGCCGCCATTTTACTGGAGTCCCCGCGCCCTCATACTGCCGATGCGACACAGAAATTGCTTCGCGATTGCGTACTACAGGCTCCCTGATGACATTTCTCATAAAGACTGAAAACGATCTCAAGTCTCTAGTAACCTGTAACTGATGGAACGCTGTCATTTTACTCGAGGCCCCGCAACCTCACACTGACCATGCGACAAAGTAATCCCGCACTGACGATGCGACACAGAAAGTAAATCGAGATTGCATACTTCAGGCTCCCTGCCGTCCTATCTCCAAGACATTCTATGACTATCTGGTCTCTAGTGGCTTGTAACTGATGCTTTGCTGGCACTTCACTGTATTCCCCACACCCTCACACTGACTATGCGACACTGAAATTGTGTCGTGATTGAATCTTACATTGTAGCAGCCGACATATCTCAAGGGAACTAATTTCACCCTCAGGTCTCTAGTAACATGTGAATGTTGCACCACTGAGACTTTACTGTGGTCCCCGCAGCCTTACACTATCGATGAGACTTGGAAACTGTTTCGCGTTTCCATATTAGGCTTACAGCCGACATATCTTCGAGAGACTAATATCGCCCTTTGGTCTCTAGTAGCTTATAACTGATGGAACACTGCCATTTTACTGGAGTCCCGGTACGCTCACACTGACAATGCGACAAGAAATTGCTTTGCGATTGCATTCTACAGGTGCACTAAGGAAGTACCTCTAAGAAACTAATAGCACCCAAAAGTCTCTAGCAGTTTGTAACTGACGCACCGCTACCACTTTAGTGTAGTCCCCGCTCCCTCACACTGAGGATGCGACACAGACATTGCTTCGCGATTCCATACTACGGGCTCCCTGACGACGTTTCTCATAAAGACTAATAATGATCTCAGGTGTCTAGTAGCTTGTAACTGATGGAACGCTGCCACTTTACTCGAGGCACCGCACCCACACACTGACGATGGGACACAGTAAATGCTTCACGAATGCATACTTCAGGCTTCCTGCCGACGTATTTCTAAGAGACTAATATCGCCCTCAGCACTCTAGTAGCTAATAAGTGATGCACGGCCATGACATTACTGTAGTCTCCGTACCATGTCACTGACGACGCGACACAGAAATTGTGTCATGAATGCATACTACAGGCTCATTGCCGACATTCCTTCAAATGGTTCAAATGGCTCTGAGCATTATGGGACTTAACATCGGAGGTCATCAGTCCCCTAGAACGTAGAACTACTTAAACGTAACTAACCTAAAGCCATCACATATATCCATGCCTGAGGCAGGATTCGAACCAGCGACCGTAGCAGTAGCGCGTTTCCGGACTGAAGCGCCTAGAACGGCTCGGCCACCGCCGCCGGCGCCGACGTACCTCCGAGACACTAACACTCCCCTCAGGACACTAGCAGCTTTTAACTGATGTACCATGGGCTTTTTACTCTAGTCCCCGCATCCTCACACTGACGATGAGATACAGAAATTGCTACGCTATTGCACACTACAGGCTCAATTCCGACGTTACTCATAGAGCCTAATACCGCCCTCAGGTGTCAAGTAGCTTGAATGTGATGAACCGCTGCCACTTTACTGTAGTACCCGCACCCTTACAATGACGATGTGACACAGAAATTGCTTAACGATTGCGTACTACAGGCTCCCTGCCGACCTTACTCCAAGACATTGTACCTCCATCAGGTCTCTAGTAACTTGTAACTGATGCATCGCTCATACTCTGCTGTTGTCCTCACACCCTCTCACTGAAGATGCAACACAGAAATTGCGTCGTGATTGAATCTTACAGGCTGCATGCTGACGTATCTCCAAGAGACTAATACCGCCCTCACATCTCTAGTAGCTAGTAACCGATGCTCAGCAGCAACTTTACAGTAGTCCCTGCACCCTCTCACTGACAATTCAACACAGTAAATGCTTCACGATTGCATACTACAGGGTCCCTACCGATGTATCCCCAATAGACAAATACCACCCTGAGGCCACTAGTAGTATGAAAATGATGCACTGCTGCCACTTTGCTGTAGACCCTACACTCTAACACCGACGATGCGACACAGATATAGCTTCACGATTACGTACTACAGGCTCCCTGCCGACGTTACTCATAAAGCCTAATACCGGCCTTAGCTGTCTAGTAGCTTGAAAATGTTGCACCGCCGTCACTTTACTGCAGTCCCCGCACCCTCACACTGACGATGGGACAAAGTAATTGCTACACGATTCCATACTGCAGGCTCCCTGCAGACGTGTTTCCAAGAAAGTAATACTGCCCTCAAGACTCCAGTAGCTTGTTACTGACGGACTACGGTTACTTTAGTGCAGTCCCTGCAATATCACACTGAGGATGCAACACAGAAACTGCTTCACCATTGCATACTTCAAGTTCTCTGCCGACTTATCTCCAAGAGACTAATATTGTAGCGAAATACAGGAAGATCTGCAGTCGATAGGCACATGGTGCAGGGAGTGGCAACTGTCCCTTAACATAGACAAATGTAATGTATTGCGAATACATAGAAAGAAGGATCCTTTATTGTATGATTATATGATAGCGGAACAAACACTGGTAGCAGTTACTTCTGGAAAATATCTGGGAGTATGAGTGCGGAACGATTTGAAGTGGAATGATCGTATAAAATTAATTGTTGGTAAGACGGGTACCAGGTTGAGATTCATTGGGAGAGTGCTTAGAAAATGTAGTCCATCAACAAAGTAGGTGGCTTACAAAACACTCGTTCGACCTATACTTGAGTATTGCTCATCAGTGTGGGATCCGTACCAGATCGGGTTGACGGAGGAGATAGAGAAGATCCAAAGAAGAGCGGCGCGTTTCGTCACAGGGTTATTTGGTAACCGTGATAGCGTTACGGAGATGTTTAATAAACTGAAGTGGCAGACTCTGCAAGAGAGGCGCTCTGCGTCGCGGTGTAGCTTGCTCGCCAGGTTTCGAGAGGGTGCGTTTCTGGATGAGGTATTGAATATATTGCTTCCCCCTACTTATACCTCCCGAGGAGATCACGAATGTAAAATTAGAGAGATTAGAGCGCGCACGGAGGCTTTCAGACAGTCGTTCTTCCCGCGAACTATACGCGACTGGAACAGGAAAGGGAGGTAATGACAGTGGCACGTAAAGTGCCCTCCGCCACACACCGTTGGGTGGCTTGCGGAGTATAAATGTAGATGTAGATGTAGATCACCATCAGATATCTAGTAGCTTTAACTGATACACCGCTGCCCCTTTACTGTAGTCATCGCACTCTCACACAGATGATGCAACACAGAAATTGCTTCGCGATTGCATACTACAGGCGCTCTGCTGAAGTATATCCAAGACACTAATACTCCCCTATGGTATACAGTAGCTTGAAACTGTTGCACCGCTGCCACGTTTCTGTAATCCCCCCACACTGACACTGATGATTCGATACAGAAATCGCTTCATGATTGCATACTGCACGCTCCCTGCCGACCCATCACCAAGACACTAATACCGCCTTCTGTACTGAAATAGGTTGTAACTGATGCAGCGCTGCCACTTTAATGTAGCCCCCCACACCCTCATAGTGATGATGCAACAGAGAAATTGCATGGAGAATGCATACTAAAGGCTCACTGCCATTGTGTCTCCAACAGAATTATACCGCCCACAGAACTCTAGTTGCTTGTAACTGATGCACTCCTACCACTTTAATGTAGTCCCCGTATCCTCACACTGACCATGTGATACAGAAATTACTTCACGATCGCATACTATAGGATCCCTGCCGACGTACGTCCAAAATACTAATACTACCCTAGGGTCTCTAGTAGCTGGTAACTGACGCACCGCAGAAACTTACTGTAGTCTCCACACCCTCACAATGTTGATGTAACACTGAAATTGCTTCGCAAGTGAATCTTACAGGCTCCCTGACAACATGTTTCCAACATACTAATACCACCCTCAGGTCTCTATTAGCATGTAACTGTTCCACTGTAGCAACTTTTCTGTTGTCCCTGCACCTTGCAACCTTGCAACACAGAAATTGCTTGGCGATTGCATACTACAGGCTCCCTGCCGATGTACTTCCCACACCCTCACACTAACGATGCTAGACAGAAATTACCTCGCATGTGCATACTACCGGCTCCATGACGACGTATCTCCAAGGACCTAATACCGCCCTCAGATCTCTACTAGATGGTAACTGATGCACCGTTGGCACTTTACTGTAGTCCCTGCACCATCACACTGGCATTGCAACACAGATATTGCTTTGCCATTGCATACTACAGACTCCCTGCCGACGCATCACCAAGAGACTAATACCGGCATCAGGACACTAGTAGCTTCTAACTGATGCACTGCTGAACTTTACTGTAGTCACAGCCCCCTCACACCGACGATGTGACTCAGAAATTGCTTTGTGATTGCATTCTACAGGCTTTCTGCCGGTGTCTTTCCAAGAGACAAATACCATCCTCAGGACTCCAGTAACTTGTAATTGATGCATCGATGCCGCTTTACTGTAGATCCCCCACCCTCACACTGACGATGCGACATAGAAATTGATTCGCAATTGGATGCTACAGGCGCCCTGCCGACGTATCTGCAACAGAAAAGTACAACCCTTACGTCACTATTAGACTGTAACCGATGCACTGATTTCACTTTACTGTAGTCCCCACAAGCTCACACTGACAATGCGACACAGAAATCGCTTGGCGATTGCATGCTTCAGGCTGCCTGCCGGCGTATTTCCAAGAGACTAATACCGCCCCAGGGTCTGTAGTTGCTTCTACCTGATAAACCGTTGATACTTGACAGTAGTCCCTATACTGTCATACTGACTATGCAACACACAAATTACTTCGCAATTTCATATCACAGACTCCCTGCCATTGTACGTCCAGGAGACTAAAACCACCTTCAGGTCTCCAGCAGATTGCAACTGATGCATTGCTTCCACATTACTATGGATCACACGCCCTCACACTCAGGATACGACAAAGAAATTGCTTCGTAATTGCATACTACAGGCTCCCTGCAGACGTATTTCCAAGAAAATAATATCGCCTCCAGGACTCTAGTAGCTTGTAACTGATGCACCGCTGCCACTTTACAGTAGTCTTCACGATCTCATACTGACGATGCAACACAGAAATTGCTTCGCAATTGCATGCTACAAACTTCTCTGCTGACTTATCCCCAAGAGATTAATACCGTCATCAGGTCTCTAGTAGCTTGTAACTGATGCACTGCCGCCACTTTACTGTAGTACCTTCACCGTGACACAGACGATGCGAAACAGAAATTGCATTGCGATTGCATACTACAGGCTCCCTGCCCACCTATCTCCCAGACACTATACCGCCATAAACTCACTAGCAGCTTGGAACTCATGCATAGCTGCCACTTTATTGTAGTCCCCGCATCCACGCACTAACGATGCAACACAGAAATTGCTTCGCGATTGCATACTACAGGCTCTCTGCCGACTTATCTCCAAGAGACTAACATCACCATCAGGTGTCTAGTAGCAAAAACTGATGCATTGCTGCCACTTTACTGCCGGCCAGAGTGGCCGAGCGGTTCTAGGCGCTACAGTCTGGAACCGCGCGACCGCAACGGTCGCAGGTTCGAATCCTGCCTCGGGCATGGATGTGTGTGATGTCCTTAGGTTAGTTAGGTTTAAGTAGTTCTAAGTTCTAGGGGACTGATGACGTCAGCAGTGGAATCCCATAGTGCTCAGAGCCATTTGAACCATTTTGCCATTTTACAGCACTCCCCGCACACTCAGACGATTCGAAATTGATATTGCTTTGCGATTGCATACTACAGGCTCCCTGCCAACATATCTCCAAAAGACTAATACCGGCATCAGGGATCTAGAAATTTGTAACTGATGCAGCACTGCACTTGACTGTGGTCCACGCCCTCTCACAATGACGATGTGACGTAGAAATGGCATTGTGATTGCGTACTACAGGCTTCCTGCAGACGTCTTTCCATGAGACTAATATCACTCTCAGGTCTCTAGTAGCTTGTAACTGCTGAACCGCAGCCGCTTTACTGTCGACCCACTGGCGATGTAACACAGAAATTGCTTCACGATTGCATACTACAGGCTCCCTTCCAGCTTATCCCCAAGAGATTAATACCACCCTCAGGTCTCCAGTAGGCTGTACCTGACACACTGCTGCCACGTTACTGTAGTCCTCACACCCTCAGACTGACGATGCGACACAGAAATTGCTTCACGATTGCATACTACAGGCTCCCTTCCGACTTATCCCCAAGAGATTAATACCACCCTCAGGTCTCCAGTAGGCTGTACCTGACACACTGCTGCCACGTTAATGTACTCCTCACACCCTCAGACTGACGATGCGACACAGAAATTGCTTCACGATTGCATACAACAGGCTCCCTTCCAACTTATCCCCAAGAGATTAATACTACCCTCAGGTCTCCAGTAGGCTGTACCTGACACACTGCTGCCACGTTACTGTAGTCCCCACACCCTCAGACTGACGATGCGACACAGAAATTGCTTCACGATTGAATACTACAGGCTCCCTTCCAACTTATCCCCAAGAGATTAATACCACCCTCACGTCTCCAGTAGGCTGTAGCTGACACACTGCTGCCACGTTAATGTAGTCCCCACACCCTCAGACTGACGATGCGAAACAGAAACTGCTTTGCGATGGCATACTACAGGCTACCTACGACGTATCTCAAAAATATTAATATCGCACTCAGGTCTCTAGTAGCTTCTAATTCATACACCGCTGCCACTTTACTGCAGTCCTCGCACCCTCACAGTGATGACGCGACAAAGAAATTGCTTGGCGCATGCATACTAAGCCTCCCTGCCAAAGTATTTCCAAGAGACTTACACCGCTCTCTGGACTCTAGTAGCTTGTAGCTGATGCACCACTTACATTTTAATGTAGTCCAGGCACCCTCACATTGACGATGCAACAAAAAAATGGCTTTGCGATTGCATACTACAGGCTCCCTGCCGACGTATCTCCAAGAGACTAATACCACTTTCAGGTCTCTCGTTGCTTGCAACCAATGCACAGCTGCCACATTACCATAGTACCCTCAATCTCACACTGACGATGCAAGACAGAAATTTCTTCGCGATTTCATACTAAGCGCTATGCTAACGTATCTCCAAGAGACTAATACAACCCTCAGGTCTCTAGTAACTTATAACTGATGCACCGCTGTCAGTTTACTGAAGTCCCCAAATCATCACACTGACGACGTGATTTAGAAATGTTTTCGCCATTTCATACTGGGTGCCGTGCCAACGTATCTCCAAGAGATTATTAGAACTG
This sequence comes from Schistocerca nitens, assembly GCF_023898315.1. Classification (NCBI taxonomy): domain Eukaryota; kingdom Metazoa; phylum Arthropoda; class Insecta; order Orthoptera; family Acrididae; genus Schistocerca; species Schistocerca nitens. The sequence goes on along the minus strand of NC_064616.1, from coordinate 147,061,050 downwards.
TCAGGTCTCTAGTAGCTTGTAACTGATTCACCGCTGCCACTTTACTGTAGTCCCTCCACCCTCACATTGACGATAGGTCATTAATAGCTCATAGCTGATGCACACCTGCGACTTTAATGTAGTCCCTGAACCCTCAAACTGAGCTTGCATACTACAGGCTCCCTGCCGACGTATCTGCAAGAGACTAATACCGCCATCAGGACTGTAGCAGCTTCTAACTGATGCACTGATGCACTTTACAGTGGTCCCCGCCGCCTCACAGTGAGGATGTGACACACAAATTGCTTCGTGATGGCGTACTACAGGCTTCCGGCCGATGTCTTTCCACGAGACTAATACCACTCTCAGGTATGTAGTAGCTTGCCACTGATACACTGCTGCCACTATACTGTAGTCCCCGCAACGACCCACTAACGATGAGACACAGAAATTGCTTCGTGATTGCATACTACAGACTCCCTGCGACGTATCTGAAAGATATTAATACCGCACTCAGGTCTGTAGTAGCTTGTAACTGATACACTGCTGGCACTTTACAGTAGTCCCCGCACCCTCACACTGACGATGTGACACAATAGGTGCTTAGCGATTGCATACTACAGCCTCCCTGGCTACGTATGTCCAAGAGAGTAATACAGCCCTCGGGAATCTAATAGCACGTAACTGATGCACCACTGCCATTTAACTGTAGTCAATGGACTCTCACAATGACGAAGTGACACAGAAATTGATTTGCGATTGTATACTAAAGGCTCCCTGCCGTTGTACATCCAAGAGACTATTACCGCCCTCAGGATTGTAGGAGCTTGTAGCTGATGCACCACTGCCACTTAACTTATTTCTCCACATCCTCACACTGACGATGCAACACAGAAATATCTTTGCGATTTCATCTTACAGGCTCCTTGCCGTAGTATCTCCAAGAAACTAATACCACCTTCATGACTATAGTAGGTTGTAACAGATGCACTGCTGCCACTTTACTGTATTCCTCGCTCCGTCACATTTACGACGCGACTCAGAAATAGCTTTGAGATTGCATCATACAGGCTCCCCCCCCCCCCCCCTCCATGAACCGTGGACCTTGTCGTCGGTGGGGAGGCTTGCGTGCCTCAGTGATACAGATGGCCGTACCGTAGGTGCAACCACAACGGAGGGGTATCTGTTGAGAGGACAGACAAACGTGTGGTTCCTGGAAAGGGGCAGCAGCCTTTTCAGTAGTTGCAGGGGCAACAGTCTGGATGATTGACTGATCTGGCCTTGTAACACTAACCAAAACGGCCTTGCTGTGCTGGTACTGCGAACGGCTGAAAGCAAGGGGAAACTACAGCCGTAATTTTTCCTAGGGCATGCAGCTTTACTGTATGGTAAAATGATGATGACGTCGTCCTGGGTAAAATATTCCGGAGGTAAAATAGTCCCCCATTCGGATCTCCGGGCGGGGACTACTCAGGAGGACGTCGTTATCAGGAGAAAGAAAACTGGCTTTCTACGGATCGGAGCGTGGAATGTCAGATCCCTTAATCGGGCAGGTAGGTTAGAAAATTTAAAAAGGGAAATGGATAGGTTAAAGTTAGATATAGTGGGAATTAGTGAAGTTCTGTGGTAGGAGGAACAAGACTTTTGGTCAGGTGAATACAGCGTTGTAAATACAAAATCAAATAGAGGTAATGCAGGAGTAGGTTTAATAATGAATAAAAAATAGGAGTGCGGGTAAGCTACTACAAACAGCATAGTGAACGCATTATTGTAGCCAAGATAGACACGAAGCCCACGTCTACTTCAGTAGTACAAGTTTATATGCCAACTAGCTCTGCAGATGATGAAATGTGTGATGAGATAAAAGAAATTATTCAGGTAGTTAAGGGAGACGAAAATTTGATAGTCATGGGTGACTGGAATTCTAGAGTAGGAAAAGGGAGAGAAGGAAACATAGTAGGTGAATATGGATTGGGGGTAAGAAACGAAAGAGGAAGCCGTCTGGTAGAATTTTGCACAGAGCACAACTTCATCATAGCTAACACTTGGTTCAAGAATCATAAAAGAAGGTTGTATACATGGAAGAATCCTGGAGATACTAAAAGGTATCAGATTATATAATGGTAAGACAGAAATTTAGGAACCAGGTTTTAAATTGTAAGACATTTCCAGGGGCAGATGTGGACTCTGACCACAATCTATTGGTTATGAACTGTAGATTAAAACTGAAGAAACTGCAAAAAGGTGGGAATTTAAGGAGATGGGACTTGGATAAACTGACTAAACCAGAGGTTGTACAGAGTTTCAGGGAGAGCATAAGGGAACAATTGACAGGAATGGGGGAAAGAAATACAGTAGAAGAAGAATGGGTAGCTCTGAGGGATGAAGTAGTGAAGGCAGCAGAGAATCAAGTAGGTAAAAAGACGAGGGCTAATAGAAATCCTTGGGTAACAGAAGAGATATTGAATTTAATTGATGAAAGGAGAAAATATAAAAATGCAGTAAATGAAGCAGGCAAAAGGGAATACAAACGTCTCAAAAATGAGATCGACAGGAAGTGCAAAATGGCTAAGCAGGGATGGCTAGAGGACAAATGTAGGGATGTAGAGGCTTATCTCACTAGGGGTAAGATAGATACTGTCTACAGGAAAATTAAAGAGACATTTGGAGAAAAGAGAGCCACTTGTATGAATATCAAGAGCTCAGATGGAAACCCAGTTCTAAGCAAAGAAGGGAAAGCAGAAAGGTGGAAGGAGTATATAGAGGGTCTATACAAGGGCGATGTACTTGAGGACAATATTATATAAATGGAAGAGAATGTAGATGAAGATGAAATGGGAGATACGATACTGTGTGAAGAGTTTGACAGAGCACTGAAAGACTTGAGTCGAAACAAGGCCCCGGGAGTAGGCAACATTCCATTAGAGCTACTGATAGCCTTGGGAGAGCCAGTGCTGACAAAACTCTACCATCTGGTGAGCAAGATGTATGAGACAGGCGAAATACCCTCAGACTTCAAGAAGAATATAATAATTGCACTCCCAAAGAAAGCAGGTGTTGACAGATGTGAGCATTACCGAACTATCAGTTTAATAAGTCACAGCTGCAAAATACTAACTCGAATTCCATACAGACGGATGGAAAAACTGGTAGAAGCCGACCTCGGGGAAGATCAGTTTGGATTCCGTAGAAGTGTTGGAACACGTGAGGCAATACTGACCCTACCACTTATCTTGGAAGAAAGATTAAGGAAAGGCAAATCTACATTTCTAGCATTTGTAGACTTAGAGAAAGTTTTTGACAATGTTAACTGGAATACTCTATTTCAAATTCTGAAGACGGCAGGTGTAAAATACAGGGAGCGAAAGGCTATTTACAAGTTGTACAGAAACCAGAAGGCAGTTATAAGAGTCGAGGGACATGAAAGGGAAGCAGTGGTTGGGAAGGGAGTGAGACAGGGTTGTAGCCTCTCACCGATGTTATTCAGTCTGTATATAGAGCAAGCAGTAAAGGGAACAAAAGAAAAATTCGGAGTAGGTATTAAAATCCATGGAGAAGAAATAAAAGCTTTGAGGATCGCCGATGACATTGTAATTCTGTCAGAGACAGCACAGAACTTGGAAGAGCAGTTGAACGGAATGGACAGTGTCTTGAAAGGAGGATATAAGATGAACATCAACAAAAGTAAAACGAGTATAATGGCATGTAGTCGAATTAAGTCGGGTGATGCTGAGGGAATTCGATTAGGAAATGAGACACTTAAAGTAGTAAAGGAGCTTTTCTATTTGGGGAGTAAAATAACTGATGATGGTCGAAGTAGAGAGGATATAAAATGTAGACTGGCAATAACAAGGAAAGCGTTTCTGAAGAAGAGAAATTTGTTAACATCGAGTATAGATTTAAGTGTCAGGAAGTGGTTTCTGGAAGTATTTGTATGGAATGTAGAAATGTATGGAAGTGAAACATGGATGATAAATAGTTTGGACAAGAAGAGAAGCTTTCGAAATGTGGTGCTACTGAAGAATGCTGAAGATTAGATGGGTAGATCGCAAAACTTATGACGAGGTATTGAATACAATTGGGGAGAAGAGGAGTTTGTGGCACAACTTGACAAAAAGAAGGAACCGGTTGGTAGGACATGTACTGAGGCATCAAGGGATCACAAATTTAGCATTGGAGGGCAGCGTGGAGGGTAAAAATCGTAGAGGGAGACCAAGAGATGAATACACTAAGCAGATTCAGAAGGATGTAGGTTGCAGTAAGTACTGGGAGATGAAGAGGCTTGCACAGGATAGAGTAGCATGGAGAGCTGCATCAAACCAGTCTCAGGACTGAAGATCACAACAACAACAACAACTTACAGGCTCCCTGCCGACGTAATTTACCGTCTAGCAAGGTCATCCGAAGACCAGTATCAGTTGCAAAGCGATTTAGAAAAGATTGCTGTATGGTGTGGCAGGTGGCAGTTGACGCTAAATAAAGAAAAGTGTGAGGTGATCCACATGAGTTCCAAAAGAAATCCGTTGGAATTCGATTACTCGATAAATAGTACAATTTTTCAAGGCTGTCAATTCAACTAAGTACCTGGGTGTTAAAATTACGAACAACTTCAGTTGGAAAGACCACATAGATAATATTGTGGGGAAGGTGAGCCAAAGGTTGCGTTTCATTGGCAGGACCCTTAGAAGATGCAACAAGTCCACTAAAGAGACAGGTTACACTACACTCGTTCGTCCTCTGTTAGAATATTGCTGCGCGGTGTGGGATCCTTACTAGGTGGGATTAACGGAGGACATCGAAAGGGTGCAAAAATGGGCAGCTCGTTTTGTATTATCACGTAATAGGGGAGAGAGTGTGGCAGATATGATACGCGATTTGGGATGGAAGTCATTAAAGCAAAGACATTTTTCGTCGCGGCGAGATATATTTACGAAATTTCAGTCAGCAACTTTCTCTTCCGAATGCGAAAATATTTTGTTGAGCCCAACCTACATAGGTAGGAATGATCATCAAAATAAAATAAAAGAAAGAAGAGCTCGAACAGAAAGGTTTAGGTGCTCGTTTTTCCCGCGCGCTGTTCGGGAGTGGAATGGTAGAGAGATAGTATGATTGTGGTTCGATGAACCCTCTGCCAAGCACTTAAATGTGAATTGCAGAGTAATAATGTAGATCTAGATGTATCTCCAAGAGAGTAGTACCGCCATCAGGACTCTAGTAGCTTCTAACAGATGCACCGCTTCACTTTACTGTCGTCCGTGGCCCCTCACACTGAGGATGTGACACTGAAATTGCTTTGTGACTGCATACTGGTGCCGACGTATTTCCATGTGACTAATACCACCCTCAGGTCTCTAGTAGCTTGTAACTGCCACACCGCTGCTGATTTTCTCTCGACCCCCGACCCTCACACTGACGATACGACATAGAAATTGCTTCGCGATTGCTTACTACAAACTCTCTGCCGACGTATCTCCAAGACAGTAATACCGCCCTCAGGTCTGTGGTGGCTTGTAACTGATGCACCGCTTCCACATTACTGTGGACCACGCACCCTCACACACACAATGCAACGCAGAAATTGCTTCGCAATTTCATACTACAGGCTCTGTGGCGATGTATCTTCAATTGATTAATGTCGCCATCAGGACACTACTAGCTTGTAACTGATGCACCGCTGCCACTTTACTTTAGTTCCCGCACTGTCATACTGACTATGCAACACACAAATTGCTTCGTGTTTGCATACTATGGGCTCCACGCCAAAGCCTCATCCATGAGGCTAACTCCACCGCAGGCCTCTAATTACCTGTATGTAACTGATGCACTGCTGCCGCTTTACTGTCGATCCCACTCCCTCATGCTTGCGATGCGACACAGAAATCGCTTGGCGACTGCATACTTCAGGCTCCCTGCCGTCGTATCTCTAAGAGACTATTACCACACTCAGGTTTCTAGTAGCATATGAGATCCAGCGTGAGTTATAATTAATTTTTCTTTATTTGTGATCAATCTTCCGCACTTCGAACTGAAAATTGTTTCAGTTCTTGTTCATTCGTCCACCGCAAATTTTATTTCTCTCTCTCTCTCTCTCTCTCTCTCTCTCTCTCACACACACACACACACACACTATATTCAAACCTTTCGTTTCAGCATTCGGGCTAGACATTTCAGAAGAAATAACTCCGAAGGTTGTGGAGGAGATGAGGGAACAACAGCAACAGTCTTCATCATCATTTCAAAACCATGAGAGTGAATTTATTTATCTTCTTATATTGTTATTCTGTCCGTGCATCCTACTTCATATTATATGTACAGACAACTGCTGGAGGTGGCATAACCTTGCTCAGTTATTGTTTTAGAACATGTTTGTTTAATGCCCTTCCCATTCTTAATTCATGCGCTTCATGTTACAGAGTCTGTAGATCCACGTCCATCCTCCTCATCAGTGCCCAAGTGGGTGCACGAAATGGCTGATGGGTGGGGACATACAACACCCAACTGTACACAGGACATACTCTTCAATGCGGATATTTGGGAGGAGATGCAAATCAAAACTGGCTCTGAGCACTATGGGACTTAACATCGGAGGTCATCAGTCCCCTACAACTTAGAACTACTTAAACCTAACTAACCTAAGGACATCACACACATCCATGCCCGAGGCAGGATTCGAACCTGCGACTGTAGCAGTCGCGCGGTTCCGGACTGAAGCGCCTAGAGCCGCTCGTCCACCGCGGCCGGCGGAGGGGATGCAGTCCTGGCAGCACGGTGAATTAGGTAATTACCATAATTATTATATCAACGAGTGTTCTATTCCTAATATAATATGGATCTTACTAATTATTGCCTCTGTCCTATCTTTACAGAACCACCTTCTATCACATGTTGTGCGCTCCTGCACCCTCCCCAGTTGCATGCGGGGTTGAGAAAGCGACTAGTCCCATTGTCATGCGTCACCGGCTCGCACCCCTTTGTTGGATGCTCGTCAGAGGTTGCAGGAGGCTTCAAGCGCCTCTGCACGTGGCTGTGGACTAAGTGACGGTGGGGCAAGTCCACCAAAAAGAGCTAGCGTCATCTGCTATGCTCCACCGGCACCTGCACCAAGCCCGGGCTGCTCTCACCTGGAAGCTGCTACCGCAGCCGACCCGACACCGCTGCAGCCGCCACCGCTGCCGCTACCCCGGGTCCCACCCCAGCCACCCCGACTGCCACAGCATCGCCCTGGCATCCATGGGCCGCCCTCCCTCAGGCTAGCAGGTTAGGGCTGCAGCAACCTAACTGCTCGCAGCGGTCTGATTCCACACCGCCTCCTCCTCTGCCGTCACGTCCTCGCCGTCGGCGAAAGGTGTGTGTACCATGGCGCATATCTCTCCCTGCAGCAGACGCAACATCACCAGCCCCGTCATCGACGGGATTGACTCCTAGTTATAGTTGTAGTAATACTGATTATTCTATGGCTAGCAGTAGTGCTCTTCCCCGTCCTATTGATAGTGAAGTTCATCAGAATAATGGTATAATGGTCCCTCTAGAATACTCTAGGGCTTTTGAGGGGTGTATCTCATTCACAAGGATTGAGAATCCGAGATGGAGATATCGCGACCCAGTCGGGTTTCTGGAAGCATGCCTCCCTGTCTTGGAGACCGAGCTCGTCAAAGTCCCAGACGATCCGAGATTTAACGCCATTAAATGCAGCGCTGTACTCTGCTGCGAGTCGAATCACCCCCCTAAACATCCAGGTGATGCAGAGGCTACAACTCTGCACTATATATGGGGTGATAATGGCGTTATTTCTCGGAGCACATCCATTGCTGAGTGCTATCATGAATCCCGCTTGAGCGCTATTATGTCCCGATTTTCTGAGAGCTAAGGCGCTCAGCAATATACCACACCTTGAAATCCATATACGTGTCTATGATCCTCTAAATAGAGGGTCCAGTTATATTAAACTCCCTAAAGATTTAGCTAACAAGAAGGCATGCATTAATGTCGAAAATAGACAGGATCAAGCTTGTTTTACATGGTCAGTCCTGGTTTGTGAAAGAAAGTACAATTACAGAGATCATCCTGAGTGAACAGTTACAAAGTCCGTAATATTAAGACATTTTATAACTTCGATGATATAGAGTTCCCAGTAAAGATCCAAGACATACCTAAATTTGAGGTGCAGAATACCGGAATATCGGTCCACATTTATGGCCTGGAGAGGAATATCGACAAGTTATATGAGCAAGACAAGCACACCAACGTCGGCCACCTCCATTTCTCAAAATTTGCAGGTGAGCGAGAACTGCATGTAAGCATGCTGCTCTTCTCTGAAGGTGATAAGTATCACTATGTTTGGATCAAAGACATGTCCCGCCTCCTTTGTTTCCAGTTAAGTAACAAACAGTGTAAAAAGCATATTTGTTGAAGTTGTCTGAATTATTTTTCATCAGAAGAGTTATTACCGATACATCTATTAGATTGTGCTTCCAAGGACCCAGTACGTGTTATTATGCCCACAGAGGAAAATAAATTCATTAAATTTCAAAATGCTCACCACCACCAGCGACGTGCATTTGTAATGTACGCCGACTTTGAATGCCTGCTGGATCCTATTACTCGCTTTGAAGGGACTCCCTTAGCCTCACATACAACTTTCACACAAAAACACGTACCTTATGCGGCAGCGTTCCAAGTTGTAAGTGGATATGACGCTAAACTTAACCGCCACGTGTCTTATGTCGGGGACGATCCTGCGGTTTGGCTTCTCACTGAGTTTGAAAAACTTTCATGGGAAGTTGATAAGCTCTACAGCACCAACATTCCCGTGGACAAGTGAAAGGAAGATGATGAATTGTATGAAAAGGTGGTTAATTGTCATATTATAGGTTACCGTTAGATAGAAAAGCGGAAACTCCCCGTAGAAATCATTGTCATCTTACGGGAAAGTTCCGCGGTGCAGCTCATAACGCATGCAATTTGAAGTATAAGTTACCACGGCACATACCTGTCTTTTTTTTCTCTGGCGCTGCAGTCCGGAACCGCGGGACTGTTACGGTCGCAGGTTCGAATCCTGCCTCGGGCATGGGTGTGTGTGATGTCCTTAGGTTAGTTAGGTTTAAGTAGTTCTAAGTTCTAGGGGACTTATGACCTAAGATGTTGAGTCCCATAGTGCTCAGAGCCATTTGAACCATTTTTTGTCTTTTTTTCATAATTTGAGTGGGCATGACGCTCATTTTCTCGTTGAGCACTTGGCTAATTTCGGTATGGAGAATGATCAGGTCAGTGTCCTGCCTGAAAGTGCTGAGAAGTATATTTCTTTCTCAGAAGGAATGACGCCAAAAATTGGGCTCCGCTTCCTTGACTCTTTACGATTTATGCAGACTTCGCTCCAGAAACTCGTTGAAACTCTACCTCAGAATGATATGCATATCATTCGTTATGCATTTTCTGATGAGGAAAAGTTCCAACTTGCGACTAGGAAAGGAGTTTTCCCATTGGAGTATGTTGATTGTATGGCAAAACTCAATGAAACCAGGCTTCCCGACATACCTGCATTTACCAGTACTCTCACAGGCGATGCTGTAACTACAGCATAATATGAGCATGCTGTAAATGTCTGTCGGGAATTTAACATCCCCAATTTGGCAGAATATGCAAGACTATACATGGACACAGACGTGCGTTTGCTTGCAGATGTTTTCTAAAAGTTCCGGAGTATATGTATGGCCACATACTCTCTGGATACCGCCTTTTATTGCATGGCACCTGGGTTGTCCTGGGACGCTACGCTCAAAAAAAACAGGGCGCAGCATCGAACTTTTGACTGATGCTGCAATGCTTCTATTTTTTAAGCGCGGGATCCGTGGCGGACTTTGTCAATGCGTCCACAGGCATGCCAAGGCAAATAACACGCGGATGGGTGTCGGGTTTAACGCATCCCTTGATTCGAGTTACATTATGTACTTAGATGTGAATAACATATACGGGCATGCCATGATGCAGCCACTGCCGATTGGTTGTTCAAATGGTTCAAATGGCTCTGAGCACTATGGTACTTAACATCTGAGGTCATCAGTCCCCTAGAACTTACAACTACTTAAACCTAACTAACCTAAGGACATCACACACATCCATGCCTGAGGCCGGATTCGAACCTGCGACTGTAGCGGTCGCGCGGTTCCAAACTGAAGCGCCGAGAACCACTCGGCCACTACGACCGGCCCGGTTGGTGTGTTTTGATGGATACCCGAAGACGAATTGAAGAGATTAGGTGGAAAAATAATGCGTCTTGTGGCCGATTCTGCTGTAGGTTATGTGCTTGAGGCAGACATCACATATCCCAATAATTTTCATGGAGATGGCTCCTAAATGGCTCTGAGCACTATAGGACTTAACAGCGATGGTCACCAGTCCCCTAGAACTTAGAACTACTTAAACCTAACTAACCTAAGGACAGCACACAACACCCAGCCATCACGAGGCAGAGAAAATCACTGACCCCGCCGGGAATCGAACCCGGGAACCCGGGCGTGGGAAGCGAGAACGCTACCGCACGACCACGAGATGCGGGCATTTTCATGGAGAGACAAGAGACATGCCGTTATGTCCAGAGCAACAAATTCTGCGAGGAAGCACCATCCCTAAACTGTTGGAGATAAGCAGAGGTATATTATTCAATATCATAATCTCCAGCAGTGCCTCAGTTTAGGGATGAAGCTTGTTAGAATCACTTGGGCTATCTCCTTCAAGCAATCCCCCTGGTTGGAGGAGTATATTGAACTAAATACCGGAAAGAGGGCGGTCGGGAATAATGATTTTGAAAAGATTTTTATAAATTAATGAACAATTCCATTTTCGGGAAAACTATGCAGAATGTAAGAAATGAACGCGATGTTTTGAATATAACCCCATGGGAAATGCGTTATGGCGTGAGAAAGTTTATCGCCATGACAAATTTTAAGCGTGCCACCATCTTCAATGAAAACTCTGATGCTGTGGAGATGTCGAAGACTGCAGTAGAGTTTATGAAGCCTACTTATTTGGGGATGTGCATACCAGATATCTCAAAATTCTACATGTGCTGCTTCCACTACGAGTTTGCGAGACCTCATTTGGTAAAACCAAAGTTGCTTCAATGGATACAGACAGCTTTATCTACTGGATCAAGAACTGCGATCCATATGAAGTAATTAGGTACCATGGTAAAAAATTTGACACGTTTTCTTATGAGGTCGATAATCCTTACGGTATTGTTCCTAAGAACAAGAAGGTTATCGGTCTGATGAAAGACGAGGCGAAAGGTTTACCGATTGTACAGTTTGTGAGATTGAGGTCCAAATTGTATGCATATCGTACAATAGACGGGGGCACCCAGAGGTGGACAAAGGGTGTTAGACGTGCGGCATCTCGTGCTCTCACGGTGAAAGACTATCTGCACTGCCTGTACGGTCGCAGAGTTCAAGGGGCTCCTCTGCACAACAACCGGCAAACTTGTATTCGATCGCGAGGTCACGAGATATACACTGTACTGTGATCTAAAGTTGGATTGTCTCCTCATGACAATAAAAGGGTCTTTTTGTATGGATGGGATGGAAACCCTGCCATACTCACACTATTTACTTGAAACTAAAGTAGAGGTGGGGGACTCTGATTGAGAGATAGAGAGAAAATGAGTGTGTGAATGGGGTGGGCTGGGTTTATGTATCAAATAGTATGGCTCTTTTATCATAGTGTAATTATTGCTTCTGTGTGTGATGTGTGGTGTGAGTGTGTGTGCATATGTGGGAGTGTAAAAATATGTATGAATGTTTGGACGTATGTGTGTGAGTGTAAAATATGTATGAATATGTAAATACATCTAGTTTCATATATATAAGCACCATGTGCTGAAAAAAATAGAAAAATTATTTCACCATGTGCTGGAAAATAAAAAATTATTGTGACTTTATTTATATATAAGCACAATGTGCTTAAAAAAATAATATTATTGTCTCTCTTTCGTTATTCATGCATGTGTGTGTGTGTGTGTGTGTGTGTGTGTGTGTGTGTGTGTGTGTGTTTGTGTAAAGAGTAGTGTTTAAGCTTCACCTATCGCTAGCCATCGAGTCAAAAGAGTTTGAAATCCATCCATATAATTCTTTTTTTTTTTAGTACAGCTGTTTGGGTTGGACGCTTTAGAGACACCCAATTAATTGTTGTTATTAAAGTATTTCAGCTGCCTGTGGTGGAAAATGTCTAGAGCCACCCAGTTAAAAAAAAAAGTATTTAGAACCGCACAGTTAAGATGGGATCCATTTAAATCTTGTTATTAAAGTATTTAAATCATAAATGTATATTTCAAACACACACACAATATATATATATATATATATATATATATATATATATATATATATATACTCCTGGAAATTGAAATAAGAACACCGTGAATTCATTGTCCCAGGAAGGGGAAACTTTATTGACACATTCCTGGGGTCAGATACATCACATGATCACACTGACAGAACCACAGGCACATAGACACAGGCAACAGAGCATGCACAATGTCGGCACTAGTACAGTGTATATCCACCTTTCGCAGCAATGCAGGCTGCTATTCTCCCATGGAGACGATCGTAGAGATGCTGGATGTAGTCCTGTGGAACGGCTTGCCATGCCATTTCCACCTGGCGCCTCAGTTGGACCAGCGTTCGTGCTGGACGTGCAGACCGCGTGAGACGACGCTTCATCCAGTCCCAAACATGCTCAATGGGGGACAGATCCGGAGATCTTGCTGGCCAGGGTAGTTGACTTACACCTTCTAGAGCACGTTGGGTGGCACGGGATACATGCGGACGTGCATTGTCCTGTTGGAACAGCAAGTTCCCTTGCCGGTCTAGGAATGGTAGAACGATGGGTTCGATGACTGTTTGGATGTACCGTGCACTATTCAGTGTCCCCTCGACGATCACCAGTGGTGTACGGCCAGTGTAGGAGATCGCTCCCCACACCATGATGCCGGGTGTTGGCCCTGTGTGCCTCGGTCGTATGCAGTCCTGATTGTGGCGCTCACCTGCACGGCGCCAAACACGCATACGACCATCATTGGCACCAAGGCAGAAGCGACTCTCATCGCTGAAGGCGACACGTCTCCATTCGTCCCTCCATTCACGCCTGTCGCGACACCACTGGAGGCGGGCTGCACGATGTTGGGGCGTGAGCGGAAGACGGCCCAACGGTGTGCGGGACCGTAGCCCAGCTTCATGGAGACGGTTGCGAATGGTCCTCGCCGATACCCCAGGAGCAACAGTGTCCCTAATTTGCTGGGAAGTGGCGGTGCGGTCCCCTACGGCACTGCGTAGGATCCTTCGGTCTTGGCGTGCATCCGTGCGTCGCTGCGGTCCGGTCCCAGGTCGACGGGCACGTGCACCTTCCGCCGACCACTGGCGACAACATCGATGTACTGTGGAGACCTCACGCCCCACGTGTTGAGCAATTCGGCGGTACGTCCACCCGGCCTCCCGCATGCCCACTATACGCCCTCGCTCAAAGTCCGTCAACTGCACATACGGTTCACGTCCACGCTGTCGCGGCATGCTACCAGTGTTAAAGACTGCGATGGAGCTCCGTATGCCACGGCAAACTGGCTGACACTGACGGCGGCGGTGCACAAATGCTGCGCAGCTAGCGCCATTCGACGGCCAACACCGCGGTTCCTGGTGCGTCCGCTGTGCCGTGCGTGTGATCATTGCTTGTACAGCCCTCTCGCAGTGTCCGGAGCAAGTATGGTGGGTCTGACACACCGGTGTCAATGTGTTCTTTTTTCCAGTTCCAGGAATATATATATTGCTGGATTCGATTGTTCACGGCTTTATCCTCAATGTCAATACCATCACCGCTGCTGCTGCTGCTGTTTTCGCATTCAAGTATTGGTTTTATATTTCTTTTTACTAAGGCTTTTCGTGATTTTGTGTACACCAGTCATGTGCAGTATTTCACGGTACGTTTCCCTATCATTAACTGAATAATTTATAGGTTTTTTTTGGTAGGTCTTAGGAAAATAAGATTCATTAAGCCAGGTGTTCTTTCAAACCGTCTGTTACCAATCTGTATTGTGTCACATGTTGCAGTTATAGGATATGTACCCAACAGGTACGGTCTTCTCCTGCTCACGCCGAATGTTCTATCTGCCTGGGGGTGTGGCGAATAATGAATTCGTCAATCGCAACACCCTCGTTATCGCGTGTTTTTGTTTTTGCTGAGAGCTTTCAGAGATTCAGTAACCAGCTTAAGTCTCTTAGTGTTTTCTGTCGATCCATATACCCTAACCTCAACAACCGCAATTTCTCACGGACTGCTTTCCGCGCTTGAATCACTTTCTGCTACGTCGACATCCCGGTGTATACTAATCAGACATCTCCGCAGCGTGAGGCTTTGTATAGATCCGGTCATTTTTTCCTTCCTCTTAATTTGTACCTGCTCCCCTTCTCAACAAGGAACTCTACATCTATTTTCCCCTCAATAGCCTCGACATTTTCAGTTAAGTCGGCTACTTTGTTACCCACTTCATTAACTAACTCATTTAACGCATTCACCACTCTCAAAAGAGTCTGGTAACATGTCTAGTTCCCTGCGCAAACCTCCAACTTTATGCACAATGGAATGAATTTTCGCATCCATGTATAGGCGAATGTTCTGTACAGACCCATTCTCTCGGATTCAGAGCTAGACATACGCGCAAATTTGTCCATGGTGCGGCGTATACTGTTGTACTAACCTCTCTTACTACGCTATATATGCAAAAGCTCTTGAAAGTTTCTCCTGTACCTACCATCACTCAGTTTTCATATTTTATCAATAACGAGAAACCCATGCTGTGAATGATTCCAGCCATCAGCACATACCTTTACGAAGTCACTGAACGACATGTCAGTTCCGACATGTCCCTGGTAAATGTGTTTTAAATTCAGGTTGTCTTGTTTGAAGGCTATAATGAGGTTTGCGTTATCCCCAACCAACTTTTTGGGGATTCTGGAATGTTTTGCTTAGATAAAATACATCAGCACCCATATGACGACCGAAACAGAAATATTTTCGAATTTGGTCTTTGTTTTCCACAGCAACATTGTCAAATATGAAGACAGTGTTTGGTTCTGCTTTTTCAGGTGGAGGGATATCACTGCTTTCACTGAATGTCTTGTACGTAACACCCTCTGCACCGCGCAATATCTCCTGCAATAGCTGATATGTGGGATGAAACAGTGTTTTTGAGAATACACAAACATGTTCACATCTGACTCCATCTACATGTGTTAGTAGTGTCACGAGGACAGTTGTCTTCCCACAATTGGGTGGACCTACAATAATTGCTAGTATATTATCAGGAAGGAGAATTCCATTCTTCTTCATGTCTCCTTTTGCATCTACACAGGACCAGTCACCGACAAAAAAATCCTTGTGACGATGTTTCACCCACCCTGCCATGATATTAACTACGCCTGGTACAAACAAGTAGCTGACCTACATAGTTGACTGCACAGAGTAAATTGATCAATCATCATCTCAATAAATCGTATAGCATTTGAAAAAATTAATAATTGTAATACTTTGACTACAATGAGAGGGGTATGAAATAAAACACAAACACGGTTTGAAATTATGTATATATAAATTATTTATGACATACCGACCGACCGACCGACATACCGACCGACCGACCGACATACCGACCGACCGACCGACCGACATACCGACCGACATACCGACCGACCGACCGACCGACATACCGACCGACATACCGACCGACATACCGACCGACATACCGACCGACCGACCGACCGACCGACATACCGACCGACCGACATACCGACCGACCGACATACCGACCGACCGACCGACATACCGACCGACCGACCGACATACCGACCGACATACCGACCGACCGACATACCGACCGACCGACATACCGACCGACCGACCGACATACCGACCGACCGACCGACCGACATACCGACCGACCGACCGACCGACATACCGACCGACCGACCGACCGACATACCGACCGACCGACATACCGACCGACCGACATACCGACCGACCGACATACCGACCGACCGACATACCGACCGACCGACCGACCGACATACCGACCGACCGACCGACCGACATACCGACCGACCGACATACCGACCGACATACCGACATACCGACCGACCGACATACCGACATACCGACCGACCGACATACCGACATACCGACCGACCGACATACCGACCGACATACCGACCGACATACCGACCGACATACCGACCGACATACCGACCGACATACCGACCGACATACCGACCGACATACCGACCGACATACCGACCGACATACCGACCGACATACCGACCGACATACCGACCGACATACCGACCGACATACCGACCGACATACCGACCGACATACCGACCGACATACCGACCGACATACCGACCGACATACCGACCGACATACCGACCGACATACCGACCGACATACCGACCGACATACCGACCGACATACCGACCGACATACCGACCGACATACCGACCGACATACCGACCGACATACCGACCGACATACCGACCGACATACCGACCGACCGACATACCGACCGACATACCGACCGACCGACATACCGACCGACATACCGACCGACATACCGACCGACATACCGACCGACCGACATACCGACCGACATACCGACCGACCGACATACCGACCGACATACCGACCGACCGACATACCGACCGACATACCGACCGACCGACATACCGACCGACATACCGACCGACCGACATACCGACCGACATACCGACCGACCGACATACCGACCGACATACCGACCGACCGACATACCGACCGACATACCGACCGACCGACATACCGACCGACATACCGACCGACCGACATACCGACCGACATACCGACCGACCGACATACCGACCGACATACCGACCGACCGACATACCGACCGACATACCGACCGACCGACATACCGACCGACATACCGACCGACCGACATACCGACCGACATACCGACCGACCGACATACCGACCGACATACCGACCGACCGACCGACCGACATACCGACCGACATACCGACCGACCGACATACCGACCGACATACCGACCGACCGACATACCGACCGACATACCGACCGACCGACATACCGACCGACATACCGACCGACCGACCGACCGACATACCGACCGACCGACCGACCGACATACCGACCGACCGACCGACCGACATACCGACCGACCGACCGACCGACATACCGACCGACCGACCGACCGACATACCGACCGACCGACCGACCGACATACCGACCGACCGACCGACCGACATACCGACCGACCGACCGACCGACATACCGACCGACCGACCGACCGACATACCGACCGACCGACCGACCGACATACCGACCGACCGACCGACCGACATACCGACCGACCGACCGACCGACATACCGACCGACCGACCGACCGACATACCGACCGACCGACCGACATACCGACCGACCGACCGACATACCGACCGACCGACCGACATACCGACCGACCGACCGACATACCGACCGACCGACCGACATACCGACCGACCGACCGACATACCGACCGACCGACCGACATACCGACCGACCGACCGACATACCGACCGACCGACCGACATACCGACCGACCGACCGACATACCGACCGACCGACCGACATACCGACCGACCGACATACCGACCGACCGACATACCGACCGACCGACATACCGACCGACCGACATACCGACCGACCGACATACCGACCGACCGACATACCGACCGACCGACATACCGACCGACCGACATACCGACCGACCGACATACCGACCGACCGACATACCGACCGACCGACATACCGACCGACCGACATACCGACCGACCGACATACCGACCGACCGACATACCGACCGACCGACATACCGACCGACCGACATACCGACCGACCGACATACCGACCGACCGACATACCGACCGACCGACATACCGACCGACCGACATACCGACCGACCGACATACCGACCGACCGACATACCGACCGACCGACATACCGACCGACCGACATACCGACCGACCGACATACCGACCGACCGACATACCGACCGACCGACATACCGACCGACCGACATACCGACCGACCGACATACCGACCGACCGACATACCGACCGACCGACATACCGACCGACCGACATACCGACCGACCGACATACCGACCGACCGACATACCGACCGACCGACATACCGACCGACCGACATACCGACCGACCGACATACCGACCGACCGACATACCGACCGACCGACATACCGACCGACCGACATACCGACCGACCGACATACCGACCGACCGACATACCGACCGACCGACATACCGACCGACCGACATACCGACCGACCGACATACCGACCGACCGACATACCGACCGACCGACATACCGACCGACCGACATACCGACCGACCGACATACCGACCGACCGACATACCGACCGACCGACATACCGACCGACCGACATACCGACACGAAGATATCTGCTGTTGAGGCTCATGAAAAGCTGGGTAAGACAATGAGACGCCTGATTTTGACAGGACTTTCGCAGAAAATTGTTTCCATGCTTCAAGAACGGTGATTTTTACGTCTAATACCGGCATGGTTGCTAAAGAGAAAGCTTTCGATGCTACTGCAACCGACGAGAACAATCACAGGATATCGTTATCGAAAGTGATACATGAAAAAGTGGTTTTTTCAGCATGACAGTGCTCAACCCCTTGTCTCAAAACCCGCCAAAACGTACGTGGAAACGCTGAAATTTGAAGTCCTACCCCACCCGCCGTATTCTGCAGACATTGTTCCCTTTGACTAACAACTTTTTAGTTCAATGGCACACGACCTAGTTGCCCAGAGCTTGTCATGTGAACAATTGCAAAATTGGATCGATACATGGATCTTCTCGAACGACTCCCTATTCTCCCTCCGCAGGATTCGTATGATGCCCAAAAGATGGGAGAAAGCGGCCAGCGATGGCCAATACTTTGAAACGTCAATTGCTTATAAGATGCTCACAATAAAGCGTCGAACTTTCAGAAAAACGGCTGACGCAAAGTTGTAGCCTCAGTACCTTCATAAGAATTATCTTCCTGAGCCAGTTATGAATTAAATAAAACCAATCTTTATAGAGACCTTACTGACCTTGTTTTGCTTAGTAAATGTCTTCATGGCGGCACTTTGAATACAAATTAAAGTTTCAACCATAGCACATGGGAAAGAATGCCCAGGAATGTTTTTGTACGATTAAATACATTAAAAGTTTGTGTACTAGATGCAGCGATATGTTTCAATGAAGGGAAAGGATGATAGAAAGGTCGGAAGTCCTGAGAAATTTAGGCATAAAATGTGGATAATATGAAAGATCAATTGCTTGTGTGCGACAACAGGTGCATGAAGCTGAAAGATCGCTTTTCAAGTTACCAAAGAAGCAGGAAAGGCTAAAAGGAATGCCAAGAGGAAGCTTGATGAAATGCTGCAGGATGAAGACTATGCTTTATTCTCTGAGGCACAGTTTAATTAGACTTCATTCACAATTTCCCACGTTGTGTTTTTCAGAACTCAGGTACATTTCCTAAAGTTTAAAGCATTGTTCTAATTTTTTTCCTCTAACTTTCAACAGTCCATACTTTAGTATACCTAAGATTTATTGCAGAATCAACTAAATTATAGAACATTTTATAAGGAAAATTATAAATATTAAAATGTAAGATGTCTTTATCCTTGTAATATACATAGTAGATAGAATCAAATAGGTTTACCTCAGCCATCATGGCATGCGTATCTGGTAAAAATTTTGTCTCCAAATGTGTAACATTTAATTAAATGGCACCTCAATTTGCGGAAGCATTTTGAAAAACGCATCCAGCCTTGTCATTTAATAATCTTAAGCAGATTCAAAAATATTCAAAGTATTTCTAATTTGTTTAGGAAGTTTGCAGTACCTGCTAACAAAATTTCTGTAAAACATGAACAGTGCCTGAAAGAAATAGGTGTTTATTTTTACGTAATATTGAGCCAGAGAAGTGCTCTGTATTAAGGTGAATAAGCTGAGAAAACACTAAATAGCCTATGCTATTGTTGCAGGTATCTGTCAAAAATATAATATCCATTTGGAATAGGGGCCGGCCATGGCGTGCCGAACTTATCGCGAGCCGAGTGTTTTTTTTTTGTTTTGGTTTTAGGGCGCAAAACTTCTATGGTCATTAGCGCCCGGTCCGTGACTTAGGAAACAGTAAAAAACCGAAATTTAAAACCAGCAGCAATGAGAACGGAAGCCATAAAATTGGAGAAACTAAAAGCAGAAGGCTTAAATATCCACTACAGAAAGGGGGTTGGTTGTTCCCAAAAAAGCTTCAAATGACTGACGTCATTTCACTGGCACTAATAAACTTGAGAACGCGGTCGGCGGAGCCTGTAGACGGGAGCGTAACGGATTAAAATAGGGGCACTCAAAAGGTGTCTTACCGTCCACAGCTGAGAGCAGTGGGGACAGAGTGGGGGAGGATCGCCGCTTAAAACATGTCGATGGCTAAAAAGACAGTGCCCTATCCGGAGTCTAGTTAAAATTACCTCCTCCCGACGACGCGTTCGGGAGGAGGTGGTCCAAGCACAAGGGAGAGCTTTCACTTCCCGCAATTTATTATGGGGAAGTGTCGACCAATGCACGTGCCATAAATGAACAACACGACGACATAAAACGCTCCGTAGATCGGCGAAGGGAATCGATTAAATAGCTGGCCGAAGAAGAGAGACAGCAGCCTTGGCTGCAATATCGGCCGCCTCATTTCCACAGATACCAACGTGTCCCGGGAGCCAGAGGAAAGCCACCGAGACGCCCCCAGGTGGAGCAAGCGCAGACAGTCCTGAATCCGGTGGACCAGAGGGTGTACAGGATAAAGAGCATGGAGACTGAGGAGAGAGCTTGTTAGTAGGCTGTTTAGGTTTTTTTATTGGTAACGCCACCTCTGTATGAAAATCACTGGCTGTGCTGTGTGCAGTCTGTGGCTGTTTTGCATTATTGTAATACTCGCCATTGTAGTGTTAGGCAGCTGGCTGTGGGGGGAGAGATGACTGAGTTCGGAAATTTGTAAGATATACAATGATCTGTTATGTATATTATGAGTTTTCAACATTATTAAGGTAAATACATTGTTTGTTCTCTATTAAAATCTTTCATTTGCTAACTATGCCTATCAGTAGTTAGTACCTTCAGTAGTTTGACTTATTTAGCTGGCAGTAGTGGCGCTCGCTGTTTTGCAGTAGTTCGAGTAACGAAGATTTTTGGTGAGGTAAGTGATTTGTGAAAGGTATAGGTTAATGTTAGTCAGGGCCATTCTTCTGTAGGGATTTTTGAAAGTCAGATTGCGTTGCGCTAACAAAATATTGTGTCAGTTTAAGCACAGTCGTGTGTAACTGTTTTAAGGGGATGTTTCAAGCTGAGAGAATCTGAGCAGATAACGTACTGTATCCGCAGATGGCGGCAGTTGTAGTGGACAGCCTGGAGAACAGCGTAAAGCTCCGCAGTATAAACCGAACACTGGTCGGGAAGCCGAAATTGATTTGGGGTGTCGCCAACAATATAGGCACTCCCTACACCTAACGATGTTTCCGAACAGTCGGTGTAAATAAATGTGGCGTCCGTCATTTGTGCACATAGAGCAGCAATGCTCGACGATAAACAAGTGTAGGGGTACCATCCTTGGGAAATCGACAAATGTCACGGAGCAGGCAGATCTGGGGACAGAGCCAAGGCGGTGCTGTACCCCAAGTTGTCAAGAAGGTTTTAGGAAAGCGGAAGGAAAGAGAATGCAGTAATTGACGGAAGCGGACTCCCGGTGGTAGTAGGGAGGCGTCGAAAGAAGGTCATGGGCTGGATTAGCAGGCATGGAAGACATGGCTAGCATAACGACTCAGAAGGACTGGTCGCCGATTGGACAGCGGAGGTTCAGCAGTCTCAGCATAAAGGCTTTCCACAGGGCTGGTGTAAAAAGCTCCAGACACTAAACGTAATCCACGGTGGTGGATAAAGTCGAGACGCCGAAGAATAGACGGCCGAGCAGAGGAGTAAACTATGCTTCCATAATCCAATTTCGAGCGCACTAAGGCGCGATAGAGGCGGAGAAGGACCACTCGGTCCGCTCCCCAGGAGGTACCATTCAGGACACGGAGGGTGTTGAGGGATCGCAGACAGCGAGCCGAAAGATAGGAAACGTGGGAGGACCAGCACAGTTTTCTGTCAAACATAAGACCCAAGAATTTAGCGACGTCTGAAAACGGAAGGTTGGCAGGACCTAGATGTAAGGAGGGCGGAAGAAACTCCATACGTCGCCAAAAATTAACACAAACCGTCTTACTGGGAGAGAAACGGAAGCCGGTTTCGATGCACCAAGAGTGGAGGCGATCGAGACATCCTTGAAGACGTCGTTCAAGAAGGCTGGTCCGTTGAGAGCTGTAGTAGATCGCAAAATCGTCCACAAAGAGGGAGCCCGAGACATCAGGAAGGAGACAATCCATAATTGGATTTATAGCGATGGCAAACAGTACAACACTCAGCACGGAGCCCTGCGGTCCCCCGTTTTCTTGGGAGAAAGTGCGGGGGAGAGTAGTGTTCACCCACACCCTAAATGTGCGCTCTGCCATAAATGCGCGAAGAAAAAGGGGCAGCCGGCCTCGAAAGCCCCAAGAGAACAGTGTGCGGAGGATGCCTGTCCTCCAACAGGTATCGTATGCTCTCTCCAGATCAAAAAATATTGCTACCGTTTGGCGTTTCCGGAGAAATTTGTTCATGATATAAGTGGAGAGAGCAAGAAGATGGTTAACTGCAGAACGATGCTTTCGGAATCCGCATTGGGCAGGTGTTAAAAGACTGCGGGATTCCAGCCACCATGCTAACCGTTAATTCACCATACGCTCCAAAACCTTACAGACACTACTCTTGAGAGAAATGGGGCGATAGCTAGAGGGGAGATGTTTGTCCTTTCCAGGTTTCGGAACGGGAACGACGATAGCTTCCCGCCATAGTCTTGGAAAAGTACTGTCTGTCCAAATTCGATTATAAAGGCGAAGGAGGTAACGCAGACTATGGGTTGATAAATGCAGCAACATTTGGACGTGGATACCATCCGGTCCTGGGACGGAGGAGCGAGAAGAAGAGAGTGCATGTTGGAGTTCCCGCAAGGAGAAAACAGTATTGTAGCTTTCGCGATTTTGAGACGAGAAAGCAAGAGGTTGCACTTCCGCTGCACGTTTCTTCGGGAGAAACGCTGGCGGGTAATTTGAAGAGCTCGAAATCTCGGCAAAGTGCTGACCCAACGAGTTAGAAATTGCGACGGGGTCCACTAATGTGTCATGCGTGACAGTGAGCCCAGAGACCGGGGAGAAACTAGGCGCGCCTGAGAACCGTCGTAGCCGACTCCAAACTTCCGAGGAGGGAGTCAAGGTGTTAAATGAGCTAATAATTTCCAGCTTGCCTTCTTGCTATCGCGGATGACACGACGGCATCGCGCTCGGAACTGCTTATAGCGGATACAGTTGGCCAAAGTAGGATGGTGGCGGAAAACGCGGAGAGCACGTCGCCGCTCACGTATTGCATTACGGCATGCCTCGTTCCACCAAGGAACTGGGGGGCGCTGGGGCAATTCGGAGGTGCGTGGTATTGAATGTTCCGCAGCTGTAAGAATAACGTCGGTAATATGTGTGACCTCATCGTCGACGCTGGGAAAGTGACGGTCATCTAATGTCGCTAGAGACGAAAAAAAGTGTCCAATCGGCTTGGGCAAACTTCCAGCGTCGCGGGCGCATGTAGGGCAGTTGAGGCTGCAGTCTGACACATAGAAAGTAGTCACTCGAGTGTGTATCATCAAGGGCGAACCATTCGAAGCGCCGAGCTAGCGGAACAGTACCGACCGCAAGGTCCAAATGAGAGAAATTGTCGTGGAGGCAGAGAAAAATGTAGGGACTCCAGTGTTGAGGCACACTAGATCTGCTTGGTGGAAGACGTCTAGCAATAGTGAGCCACGTGGACAAGGATGTGGAGATCCCCAAAGCGGGTGGTGGGCATTTAAGTCCCCAACCAGCAAATATGGGGATGGAAGCTGACCAAGAAGATGGAGATCAGCTCGTGCCATTGGTGTGGACGATGGAATGTATACAGTACAAAGAGAACATGTATCCGGAAAGGGAAAGACGGACGGCGACAGCTGGGAAGGAAGTGTTTAAATGGATTGGATGATAATGGAGAGATTCATGGAGAATAATCATGAATCCTCCATGTGCTGGAGTGCCTTCAGCAGAGGGGAGATCATATCGGACGGACTGAAAATGAGGGAGAACAAAGTGGTCATGGGGACGCAACTTTGTTTCCTGAAGACAGGATGACCGGCGAGTAGGATCGTAAGAGGATCGACAATTCATCCCGATTGGCTCGAATACCGCGGATATTCCAGTGGATAATGGACATAGGGTGAACAGAAAATGGAGGAATGTGACCAAGGTCGCTGTCAACTCAACGACTGCTCTGAGCTTGCGACCGACAGCATGGAATGGCATTCAGCCGAAGGCAGAAGATCCTGATCCATAGGTTGGTCAGGAGAAGCTCCTGCCACCAGCGATCGGCCGGTTGATCAGCCGCCAGCAGTGCGCCTCGGCGATACAGAAGACGGCCGAGGGCGATTTCCGCCAGGTGGTGCTGTAGATTGGACACGCCTTGGCGGAGGAGAGGAACTGGGTTTCTTTGTAACCTTCTTGGAAGTATGATGTTTAGAGGAAGGAGGAACCGATGGTTGGGAAGTTGCCGTACGTAAAAACTCTTCACGAGTATGCTCTTTTTTCGAAGTCTTGGTGTCTGACTTTTGAGCTCGAGATTTACCAGAACTCGACAAAGGGTGAGCCAGAGAGTGGGCAGGCTAAAGTGGTGAGGTTGAACGGGCGATCTTTGCGCTGGCCGATCTGACGACCGTGGCACTAAAGGTGAGGTCGCAAGTCTGCGTGGCCGCCTCCTTTGTTGGCCGAGGAGAAGCAAGGACAGCGCTGTATTTTCCTTTCTGAGGCACGGGGGGCTGTCAACTGGCGAATAATTTTCGAGCAGCAAAGGTCGACACCTTTTCCTTTACTCTGATTTCCTGGATGAGCTTTTCGTCCTTAAAAACGGGACAATCTCGAGAGGAAGCAGCGTGGTCACCCATGCAGTTGATGCAGCGAGGGGATGGAGGTGGACGAGCACCCTCATGGGCATCCTTGCCACACGTAACACATTGGGCCGGATTGGAACAGGACTGGCTGGTGTGATTGAACCGCTGACACCGATAGCAACGCGTAGGGTTTGGGACGTAAGGGCGAACGGAAATTCTCAGCCTGCTTTGATTTTCGATGGGAGTTGAACTTTGTCAAATGTCAAGAAGACAGTGCGGGTTGGAATGAGGTTCGTGTCAACCCTTTTCATAACCCTATGAACAGCAGTTACGCCCTGGTCAGACAGGTAGTGCTGAATTTCTTCGTCAGACAATCCATCGAGGGAGCGTGTATAAACGACTCCACGCGAGGAATTTAAAGTACCGTGCGGTTCCACCCGGACAGGGAAGGTGTGTAGTAGTGAGGTACGCAGCAATTTTTGTGCTTGGAGGGCACTGACTGTTTCTAACAACAGGGTGCTATTCCGTAATCTGGAACAAGACTTTACAGGACCTGCAATTGCGTCGACACCTTTCTGAATAATGAAAGGGTTGACCGTGGAGAAGTCGTGACCTTCGTCAGACCGAGAAACAAGGAACTGTGGCAACGATGGAAGAACGGACTGTGGCGGAGACTCAGTGAACTTACGTTTGTGAGCAGACATAGTGGAAGGTGAGGAAACCATTTCGGAAGAATCCCCATGATTACCGGCGTCTCCGATGGCGCGCTCCTCCCTTGTGGGGGCCCCCTCTGAGGGCACTCCCGCCTTAAGTGATAGTTCACACCTCAGGTCACACCTCCCAGCAAACGGACGGAGGGACCAATCTGCACTTTCGGAAGGTATCAGCTCGGGTAATCACCCCTCCCTGGGGCTGGCCGTTACCAGGGGGTACGTACATGTCCTACCTGTCTACCCGGGGCGGGGAATTACGCGTTACCCCGTCACCGGCTACGCATGGAAGTGCGTTGGTCGGCCTTCAGACACGCACAGGGAGGAAGAAAGAGAAAGGTAAAGGTAAAGGAAAGAGGAGGTCTCAAACGCCGCAGCGGAGAAAAGGGTAAAGAGAAGACGTAAGGAAAAGAGGACAAAGGAAGGATTAAGACATACAAGCAAGGAAGGCGAAGAATGCGGTACATTTACAAGCGTCCGTCTCCGGACGTACGCACAAACCATACTCCCAGAGGGGGAGAAAGGGAAGGAAAGAGCCAGAGGTGAGGGGGGGGGGGCGAAGATGGGGGATGGGGAAGGATGCGGAAAGGGAAGGTATGCACATATCCACGAAAGAGTTGTGAATCCCCTGGGAGGGGGGGGGGGTGGAAATCGAAATGTGTCGTCTAATACAATTGAGGCATGATTGGAATTGATCGCCAAGAGCAGATGTTCGCATGCTTCCCTGTGATGAGAATGTATGAAAGGATACTGCAAGATATTTTTTACCTATATGATGTTGCTTTATTTAACACATACATTTTTATTACAAAACATTGCGGCAGAAGACAGATCTACGCAGAATATACGATTCACATTGCAGAATCATTGCTGAAAACTACACTTTTACCGGAATATAATCTGAAGGGACGATTACCATCCAGCAATATACCACGAAGACTGCACGCGGAACATTGGGCACATTTTCCCAAACATATTGATCCAACACCAAAAGTAAGTACTACTAGGGCTTGTCTAGTGTGCAGAAAGCATAAACGACGCAGCGAAATAACGTGGGAATGCAAGAAGTGCAGGGTTGCATTACATGTGCCAGATTGTTTTGAACGATATCATGCAATCTAAGACTTAAATTCGTTTACATGTCATTGTGAAAAAGTTGCGTTTGAAAATATGTTTGCTAACGTATTAACAGGTCCCAGAATGTTTTGAACAAAATATTTTACTGTCAGATCATTGCATTTTTGTGAATATTATTCAGATTTCATCAATGTATGTTTGCTTATAAAGGGAATGAAACGTTTAATATATCGTTGCGTTTGAGACAAATGTTTCTAATGGGTAATCGTTATTTATGATACCTGTAGAAATGTCACGTTTCTAGTATCACACACGTACTTACAAAATCACGAGGGCGTCTGCACGACTTCGGAGGCCACCAGGCGTAGTGCACCGCAGCCTTTTGTGTAAGCGCCGGGAATCTGAAGGCGCATCCGTACCTTGCAGCCACTTACGGCTCACGCTAACGGAACTAATCTTAAGGCGAAGTGTTAAATGTAGTACACCATAGACTTAATTAAGGCATACAAAAATCTTACCAAAATTGTGAAAGTACTGGTAGTGTATAGTCACAGGTACGCAACATTTAGATGGTGCTTTTATGAACAAGCATAATCCCTTTTATTTCATGGAAGTAAATGAACTACATTGTATCC
This sequence comes from Schistocerca nitens, assembly GCF_023898315.1. Classification (NCBI taxonomy): domain Eukaryota; kingdom Metazoa; phylum Arthropoda; class Insecta; order Orthoptera; family Acrididae; genus Schistocerca; species Schistocerca nitens. The sequence continues at coordinate 147,033,453 of NC_064616.1, read as the reverse complement.
AAAGTGAATTTATTGAGGAACATTTCTTTAGAGTTACACTTATAAAAGCATGCACACTTAAATTTTGTGAATATCTAAATTATAAATCAATACACATTGGTACCAGCCATTAATATTTAAAATCATTTCCAGCTAAAACTTAAATCACATTACAGTTAGAAACAAATTGCCGAGATGAAGTCTCAATATTAAAATTTAAAATTTACAGCCAAGTTCTAAATTTAAACTCATTACTTCCGTTTCTTTTTCGACTTCAGTGGGGTGTCATCAGAGCTCAAGTCGTCTTCACTGTAGCAGTCTGAGCAGGAGCATTGAGAGTCACTGTCAATTTTAAACCAAATTCAGTTCTCTATTCTCAAAAAATTTTAATGTTTTGCATAGGATAGAGGAAGCTTCATACCATTAATATAATACTGAACAGCTGTGCGGCACAAAATGTCTTTACACATTTTTCTATCCTGTCTGATTTACTTAAGCTCACAAATCCTACAGCATCAGTTACAATAGTCAGTTGATGGAGGAAGTACTTTAAATCTAACATTTGAATTGATAAGAATAATTTTTTCAAATACCATGTAAGTATTTTATTAATAAAGTATTTCATACTAAAATTTTACCTTTCATCACTGCCAGTATCATAGTCACTGCAAGTGCTGCAGTTTTCAGAATGACTTTCACTGTCACTATAACTATCCTCTGAACAAGTTGAACATCCCTCACTGTGTGAAGAATCTGAAACATAAGTTTAATTTGAGATGGAAACTATGTACCATGCAGAATATTTTATTGTAATATTCTGAGAATTCTTACATAGTTGTTAACACAATGTCAGATAAATTGAAAGAAACACCTCAGCTCCTTGAAGCTTAGAACTAATTTCACTATTCCAACTTTAATCATAAATAACCTTTTGTATACAATTAATGAAACTCATTTGTTGGGCTCTACTCTAAAAATTCCAACAAATTGTTAATTTTGAATCACCAGTACAAAGGAATACAGCAATGAAGAGATTTCTGTTTTAAATGTTTTATCTTAGTATCTTGAGCTATGACTTACGTATGACAGTGAACTATGCCAATCAGAGCAGTTGTCCATTATGTCTGATTACTCTGTATCAAAGCTATTTCTTTCTGAAAGTTTAGTAAATACTCAGATTTTAGATTGTTTTAAGTGTGGCACAATGTATTCTTTGCCATTACTTCTATTTGGTACAAATAACTGAACAGGTAAGTATATGGCATATGCGTCACTTCACAGAACAGTACTATAAAGAAAATGCTTGTTCCCTGGCTTCCTTTTGCAGCTTGAGCATATTACATTGTATGTAAATTCCCTTCATCACTGTGGGAAATTTAGCTAAAATTACCCAGCTGTAGGTTCATTATACTGAGCATATTGCTATACCACTCAAAATGCACGAGAAAAACCTGCTCACAGAACATTGTTTTAGTGTTTCTTAGTGTAACATTGCTATCAGGCAGAGACCATCAGGGTAACAGTTGGTTAAAAAAGCAGGGTTTCTTGTTGACTAAACTTTATTAAGGTGATGTCCTTTAACATTTGAAAACTGCATTTGACACTAAGCTAACTTTATGCAGTAATGTGAACTTAGCAGTAATACCATCTACTGACCCCAGAGAAAGCTACTTAGAAAGTCTGCCTTATTTTCATCACTTCATAGTAACACTGCTTAAAAGTTCCCAAAACATCACTTATGTCAAACTGATCTGGACCTGCTGGAGCTGACTGGAAAACAGGTGCAAGACTTGTCCCCTCATTCTGGGCAATGCGTATGAGTAACTGCTTTCTTCTGACAGGTCAACATGCCTCTTCTGTTTAAACTACAATGTATCCTATATTAAGATCTCCGCAGCAACCAAGAGAAGGAGGTGGGAGGAATAGTAGAGCTAATTTTGTGATAACCCCCTCATATGGTCGAACAGCAAAGAATTCAGATAGTGTATGCCCATCATTACCAACTGGTACTACTGGTAACATTGAGGACACCATCTCCAGAGCAATACAATTAAAACATCCAATTCATTGTAGATTGCAGAACATGTAATCACTGTGCACCCTTTTAGCAAATTATGAAGCAATCTAGACATTGCAATTGAAATACATAGTGTAATTCTTAAATTTTTTACGTTTTAAAAATATGACTTCTTTAAAATGTGCCATTGAAATATTTTTAAAACATATAGAAAAGTGAACATTAACTGAAGTTTTCACAGCATGCCCTAATGAAGCAGCCATCTTTACAATACTAGAAGTAAAGTAGACAAGATACAAAGTAAGGAAATCTTCAATATGTCTACCACGCTTTAGAAATAAAAAGACCACCAGGAACAACTGTAGAATACAATGTTACACCTGTAGCACTAACCTGTAGGCCTCCTTTTTGCACCTTGTAAGTCACAAAATTTCGTAGTTTAAAGTGTGTTAATTGATTTAATGCAGTTTGATGTGTGTACTTTGTTGCAGTGGACTGCAAGTGTGGATGCTGCTGTAGGATAGACAGTGGTAATTTTAGATCATGGGTTGGAGTTCTACCTGGGTGACACTGGGAAACTAAATGGAGATGTAGGCTCAAAAAATAAAAAGCCTCACCCAGAAGAAACAGTTCTAGCCTTCAGCCCAAATTAAAACCAGCGAAATTTAATTTTCTAGTTTGAAAGGGAAAACAAGATAATGGGATCTGGGTAAAGGTAACAATTCAATTTCATCTACATTTGATTTTACAATATCTAATGACTCAGTGGTTAGTTGCAGGATAGGAATAGCTTCATCCGGCTGCAGGTCAAAATTGGGTGCAATAGACTTATTTTAGGGCACAAAAGCAACTATGGTGATGTGCACCTATGTCAGAACTGTAGAAGAAAGTTAAAAGTGGCTACACATTAAGCATCAGACTATTTGTAAAGAAACAGTAAGTACCAGAAGAGACTAAGTAGGAAAGAAAGTTGCTAGTATGCAGTAGATAGGGGAGGAGCATAGGCCAAATGGTACACCAGATAATCTATTGTGGGGACAGGCAGGCAGAACCTTTTTAGTTTATAATCAGGGCACCCTGTTTTGAAGGAACTCAGACGTACTCTACAAGATGTTTAAGAACGCACAGAAGTAAAGATAGCTGTTTGAGGACTGCATAGTAAAGTAGAAGAGATTGTGTGTTCAGAAACTTTAGACCTCAGGGATATAGAACTTAAATACCAGGTTTTCACAAACAGTCTGGAAAGCTTGTAAGGCTGTTGCAGGGTAAATTGTGTTGAGAAGTAATTTTTTAGGAAAAATGATGCTGCATCACTTGAGTGAATTTGTACTCAAGTTAGCCTATCATGAAATAGCATGCATAAATTCAAGCAGCCTGTTAGAGATTGAGTTGCTGAATGTGTTCATTTGGTTTTCCAAAGACAAACCAGATAACACAAAAAGTGGACATGAAAGGCTTGTATGAACTGAAACTGGGCCAAAGTTTGAGCTGTCTTTCACACTACCATTGTATGTCGACAACTTAATGGCCTAACTGGCTAACCAATGCCATTTAACTCAAATTTAACAAAATATGAATTTATTAATTATTTCTTAGCACAACTATACCACAGCACCATTACAAGTGTTTCAGACTTTCTGACCACTATTGAAGATGGCAGTAGCACATACTCATGCAGAACTAACAAGGGAAAAGGGGTTGTTACACATTTAAATACCTAGATAAGTAGTTAGCGAAGAGCTTGTGAATTTATATTAAAGTTCACTTAAAATTAAGTTTGTATAGATATCTGGGAAATTTTGAATTGAGTTTATGCTGCCAGGTAAACAGAGCCTGCAGCCCACCAAATGTTGGCTGGGGTGAGGAAGCACCCTTCCGACATTTGAGCTAAGTACAGGTATTGACATGGTACACATGTACCATTTATTTTACATTTTATGCAAGTCTTTTGCCTTTTTGGGCGTCCTGTCAGTGTTGGACCATGCCTCTAGGCAGTTTGTAGTTTTAGTGTGTTCCGAAGAACGTGTGGTTATCTGCGCCTAAACCTAGGTCAACATACGGTTTCAGTTTGCAATCGAGGCAGATTCTTTATAATCATTAAATTATTCACGATTGCTTACGGATTGCAATGTTGAAAGTTTTTATGTTTATGTTTATCTATTCCAATTTTCTGTACAGGTTCCAGAACTGAGGTGATGCAAAAACTTTTGTATGTGTATCCCACTCCCTATCACTTACTAGATGTACCCCACTCAAATTACCTAGCAGAGATTGGCAGCACAGGCCAGACAAGAGAAGCGGAGATGTAAGATTAACAAGTTGGACACACCATACCCTTTGTCACTTATCTAATTATTCTAGACAATTAAAGTTTTATGAGACTGATGCTATAGCCAACCAACTTATGTCATCTAACCAAATAAATGTAGAAATGTGTGTTTAATAATTAAACCACTGTGGTCTGGGGCTTTATTTTGACAGGGTCAATCATGTATGGGGTTTCCTACATCATGTTAGATCTCTTATTCATACATAAACGATCGTCTGTTTAATATTCAACTTTCTGTGAATGGTCTACCTCAATTTTAAAAGGACAACATACATTTCTGCACAACTAGGAGTACTACAGCGCTGACAAGAACATGGTGAGGAAACAAATAGCGTGGAATGTTCCAAATTCATAGGTGTCCATACTTTAGAATTTGAACTGGAAGAAGTGTTTTGGAACTAAACAGTTTAGAATGGAAAGATCCAATCTGATGGGTGAAGACCTACTCCGAAGTTTTCTGTATAGGAAAGTACAGAAAATCAGTAATTTATCTGTGAATGGATTTCAAGTAATTTTAGAAAACGTCGACAGTTGCCAAATTTCTCAGCAGGTAGCTGGAGAAATTACTGTACCCGCAGTAGATGGCACACTCTAGACGACTCTTGCACAGCCTCGGTTGACGGCAGATCAGTTAACATACGTAATCCGACAACATTGTCTTAATTTGTTAAACGAATTGCCGTCTGCGTTGGTACGCTGGCTTAAAAGAGGGGAAGGGGACCAAACTGCGAGGTTATCGGTCCTTTGTTCCTAATAAAACAATACCACAAGTGTGAGACATTTAACACAAAACGGAAAGAAAGGAAAGGCCATAAGAACGAAGGAAAGGCAACGAACACTAAAAGGGACGTAAGAGAGGGAGAAAGACGCAAGAAACAGGAAAACAAGGAAGCACATACAGTGACTGGCCGACCACGAAAATAAAAAGGAAAAGCCAGCCACCCTGCAACACATTAAAACCTTCACCATAAAAGCACTAGGGTGGAGGACAGAGGGACAAAGGACAAACTCAGATCGAATGATAGAACTCACCCTCACAAATGAAACATAAAACCAAACCAGTTGCGCACGTCTGATCTGCAATGGACGGACATCAGCCTCCATCTGTACACTGGTCACTGGACTCGTCCTAAAAGCTCCTGTCGCTAGTCTAACCTACAGTGGTGCACAGGGTCGAGAAAATGCAACGCTGAATACGCTGCCGCACCATAAACCACACTCCCATAGTCATTTTGGGACTGCACAAGGGCTCTGTAGAGCTGCAGCAGCGTAGAGCTATCTCTACGAACAAAGGGCCCGACAGCTGCTGCTAGACTTACTGGCCACTAAAAAAGACATATTCAATACAGAACCCTGCGGGAGTGTTCTCCTGGATATGGATGGAACTATGGGAGGCACCATCTTTGACTCGGAAAGTACGGAGCGACAGGAAGTTTTAGATAAAAATCTGGAGTGGGCCCCGGAGACCCCACTCATACAAGGTGGCAAGGATATGACGCCGCCAAGTCGTGTCGTACGCTTTACGTAAGCAAGAAAAACAGCAATAAGGTGTTGGCACCTGGAAAAGGCTGTTTGGATGGTAGACTCGAGGGATACAAGATTATCAGTGTTAGAGCGACCCTGGCGGAAGCCGCCCTGACAGAGCCAGCAATCCACGTGATTCCAGGACCCAACTCAACCGCCGACATACCATACGTTCCAGCAGTTTACAAAGAACGTTGGTGATGCTGATGGGCCGATAGCTATCCACATCAAGTGGGTTTTTACCGGGTTTGAGCACCGGAATGATTGTTCTCTCCCGCCATTGCGATGGAAAGACGCCATCGCGCCAGATCCGGTTGAAGATGACGAGATGATTTAAACATTTGGCTGTGGATCCGATAAGGCCAAAGCAATGTGCAAGGGCACCGAGGAGCTCCCATTCTGTAAATGGGGCGTTATGGGATTCAATGCGGCGTGTAGTGAATGAGAGGACGTTCCCTTCCAGCCACCGTTTGAGAGTGAGAAAGGCTGGGGTGGGGGGTGGGGGGGTAATTCTGACAAAGGCTCGACAAAGTGCTCAGCAATCGCGTTTGCGTCGGTACGTAGCACACCATTTATGGTAACACTGGGGACACCTGTTGGGGCCTGGTACCAGAAAAGACGTTTGATCTTTGACGAGATTTGGAAGGTGACGTATGGCACCCAACGGTCGAAACTTATCTCTACCAACACTCCTGCTTCCCTTGTTTGGTAAGGTAGCAAACATGGGCACGGAGCCATTTAATGGCTATGAGGTTCTCCAGGGAAGGGTGCTGCGTATGCCGCTGTAGAGCTCGCCGAAGCTCTAATTGCTCCAGCGAGATCTGGCGACCACCAAGAGACTGTTACACCTGGGGCACCCTAAAGAGCGAGGTATCGCGTTTTCTGCCGCAGAAACAATTGTGCTAGTCACGTGCTCAACCATCAAATCGATCTTACCGTGTAGTGGAGATTCAACAGTGACAGCAGAGATTAAAGTTTCCCAGTCCGCCTTGTTTAAAGCCCATCTGGGCAGGCGTCCGTGGGCCTGATGCTGGGGCAACGACAGGAAGATGGGTTGGTTGTTTGAGGTTTAAGGGACCAAACAGCAAGGTCATCAGTCCCTTGTTTCAAATATACTCCATTCTGCTAACGGGACATCTCAGAAAAGTCAGAACAATAAAACGGAAAAAGGGAAAAACGTAAAACGGCAGTCACGTTGTCATTGGTAAACAAATGAGGGAAGTCGGCAAGAGAACGAACCCAACACTATGCTGAAGCAGCATAGGCAAGACCACCTGTGACTTAAAAAGTAAAACTGCTATAATGCAGAAAGTACGTATGGGAATAGAAAGACTAACCAAGCCTTAAAAAAAGGGTTAAAAAAGATTAAAAGGGGAAGAAAAGAGGACTCCGGTCAGGGAGATGAATCGGGAATCTCTGAACACTGCCTACAGTGGGAGACACCCAAACATTCACCGCCCTGCCCCAACACCAGAGAGATTAAAAACCTTAAAACTGAGAATAAAAACCACTCTCCCGGAGGAAACTGAGAACCAGAGAGACCATCCGGGAATAGTCAGCCAACATCAAAGGTAAAGTGTGGGGGAGTCTGTACTTAGCACGCAGAGCCAAAAGAAGGGGGCATTCAACCAAAATGTGGGCCACTGACTGGAAGGCTCCACAACCACATAGCGGGGGTGGCTCATCACGCAAAAGAAAACCATGGGTCAGCCTGGTATGGCCAATGCGGAGACGACACAGTGTGGTCGAGTCCTTTCGGGAGAGGCGAAAGGAAGAACGCCATGGGCCTGGTGTCACCTTAATTGCACGAAGTTTATTAGACAGTGGAGTAGCCTCCCAAGAATTGGCCCAATACTGTGCGAAGTGGGATTTGATGTGAAGCCGTAAATCCGCTGCAGGAGGGGTTACAGAAAAAGGGGGGTAAGTAACTGCTCCCCCAGCCAAACGATCAGCGAGCTCATTTCCCGGAATACCCACATGACCAGGGACCCATAGGAAGTCAATGGAACAAGCAGCACAGTGAATATCAGCGAGATGGTCATGGATAGCAGAGACCAAGGGATGGCGCGAAAAACACCGGTCAACAGCAAGAAGGCCACTCATCGAGTCCGTACATAACAAAACGCGGTTGTGTTGGGATTGTTTAATAAAGGTAACGGCCCGGGAAATTGCAATCAATTCCGCAGTAAACACCCCACATGTAGGTGGCAGCAGATGATTTTCCGTTCCAACAGAGGACGTGAAGGCATACCCAACATGATCAGCAGATTTAGAGCCATCAGTAAAAAACAACAGCATCCCGAAACTCCCATAAAATTTGGCGGAAAAAGGAACGGAACACCACCGGGGGGATGGAATCTTTCGGACCGCGGCGGAGATCCATCCGAATTCGAGGCCGAGGAACTAACCAAGGAGGGGTGGAGTGGAGGGAGCGAGGAAGACAGGACAAAGAAGGAAGCTGAAAATCACGGTGAAGAGACGCAAGGCGCAGCCCAACCGGTAAACCCGCCCGAGGGCGGGAGTCGGGTGGGCGACGTCCATGGTCTGGGAACAGGATAGAATAGGAAGGATGAGTGGGAGAAGAACGGATAGTGAGGGCATAAGACACCAGGAGCTGGGACCGCCGAACAGAAAGGGGTGGGATCCCAGCTTCAACCAGGAGACTATCAACAGGTCTAGTAGGGAAGGCACCGGTGGCCAAACGGATACCACGATGGTGGACTGGATCCAACACGTGCAGTGTGGAAGGAGCAGCTGAACCATAAACTTGACAACCATAGTCCAAACGAGACAGAAATAGACCACGATAAAGACGGAGGAGGAGGGAACGGTCCGCACCCCAAGAGGAGTGGGCAAAGAAGCGAAGGACATTGAGTTTACGGAAACATCCTACCTTCAGGAGTCTGATATGGGGCAGCCAAGTGAGCTTGTTGTCGAAAAGAAGACCCAGGAAACGAAACTGTGAAACCACAGGCAATCGTTGTGCAGCGAGATAGAGCTCTGGATCAGGGTGGACCGTAGTACGGCGACAGAAGTGGACCACCCGCGATTTTAAAGGAGAGAATTGAAACCCGTGTGAGAGGGTCCATGCAGAGGCACGCCGTATAGCCACCTGGAGCTGCCGTTGTGCAGATGCCATCGAGGAGGAACTAACCCAAATGCAGAAATCATCCACATACAGGGCAGGGGCGACCAAGGGACCGACAGAGGCCGCAAGTCCATCGATAGCAATGAGGAAAAGGACACTCAAGACAGAACCCTGTGGGATGCCCGTCTCCTGGGTCCGTGGAGAACTAAAAGCAGTACCAACTCGAACTCTGAATGACCGATGGATCAGGAACTGGCGGATAAAAATCGGGAGTGGGCCCCGAAGACCCCACTGATGAAGGGTTAGTAAGATGTGATTGCGCCAGGCCGTGTCATAAGCCTTGCGAAGGTCAAAAAACACTGCAACCAAATGGCGGCGCTGGGAAAAAGCCTGCCGAACTGCGGATTCCAAGCGAAGTAAATGATCGATTGGAGATCGTCCCTCTCGAAAGCCACACTGGTAAGGGGACAATAGATCCCGAGATTCGAGGACCCAAGTGAGCCGACGGGCTACCATCCGTTCAAGTAACTTACAAACAACATTGGTCAAACTAATTGGCCGATAGCTGTCAACAGATAGGGGGTTCTTACCAGGCTTAAGGACAGGAACCACAATGCTATCCCTCCACTGAGAAGGGAAGTCACCCTGGAGCCAGATACGGTTAAACACCCGAAGAAGATGTTGCCGTTGTGGAGCACTGAGATGTTGAAGCAGTTGGTTATGAATGGAATCTGGGCCAGGGGCCGTATCATGAGAAGAAGAAAGAGCAGAAAGGAATTCCCAGTCAGTAAAATGTTCGTTGTAGGATTCTGACTCACAAGGGGTAAAACATAAGGTGGAAGTTTCAGCCCGCTGTTTCTGGTGAAGGAAAGCAGCTGGATAGGAGGCTGATGCGGATGCCACTGCAAAATGGGTCGCAAGATGTTCTGCGATAACTAATGGGTTCGTACAAATGCCATCTGGGAGGTGAAGGCCTGGTAGGGTGGACTGCCGATGGCAACCTTGGAGAGAGCGAAGTGTAGCCCATACCCGTGACAGAGGGACAGTGGAACCAAGGGAAGAAACGAATCGTTCCCAACATATCCGCTTGCTCTGTTTGATTAAATAACGGGCTTTAGCGCGAAGGCGTTTAAAGGTAGTAAGGCTGGCTACGGATGGGTGCCTCTTAAAGTGTTGCAAAGCTCGACGGCGATCACGGATGGCAATGGCCGTACGCCACCACGGGACTTGCCGGCGACGAAATGGTCCAGATGAGCGCGGGACAGCAAGGTTAGCAGCGCGAACAATCTCATCAGACACGTCACGTAGGACGTCATCAATACAACCCGACAAAGAGGGAGAAAACTCGACCTGTGCAGTGTATAGAGGCCAATCGGCGCGGTGGAAAGACCAACGAGGTAACCTGTCCATCGGGGAGCGGGAAGGGGACGTGATAATCAACGGGAAATGGCCACTATCACAAAGGTCGTCGTGTGGCGACCAGTGTAATGATGGGAGGAGAGAGGGAGAAGAAAGAAAGATCAATGGCAGAAAAGGTACCATGACCGGCACTGAAATGAGTGGGGGAGCCATCATTAAGAAGGCACAGGTCGTGGTCTGCAATAAATTGGTCCATAAGAAGACCTCGTCTAGATGGAAAGGCACTGCCCCACAAAGGATGAGCATTAAAATCCCCAAGAAGGAGGAAGGGAGGAGGAAGTTGCTGAAGAAGGGTGGTTAAGGCAGCAGGTGTAAGAGTCCTGTCAGGAGGGAGATAAAGATTGCAAACCGTGACTGCAGAGTCTAAGTGGACCCTAACAGCAACCGCTTCCAATGTAGTTTGGAGAGGAATCCACGTGCTAGCAATGTCTGTACGGACCAACGTACAAACGCCACCAGAAGCCCGCAAGGGTCCGACCCGATTTCGACAGAAAACACGGAACCCACGGAGGGTCGGTGAGTGAGTATCAGTGAAATGAGATTCCTGGAGAACCACACAAGCTGCAGAGTAGGACGAAAGAAAGGATTTCAATTCCGGAAGGTAACGATAGTAGCCATTACAATTCCATTGGAGAACCACAGAACGATGGTTTAAATGAGGGCTGAACACGCTAAATCCAGTCATACCGCCAGGTCCCCACCCGTCACCGACAAGGAGGGGGCGACATCCATGAATGACAAGTCAGAATCCGGTTGTGAAGTCTGGGAAGGGACCTGCGGTGACACCAGAGGCTCTTTGTCCCGGGACTTATGTTTCTTCTTTTCAGGCTGAGATCGAGGAGGGCTGTGTGGCATAAAGGAGCCAGCTGCAGCAAGATCAGGAACAAAAAGAGACTGGGCGACCTGGGGGCCGACAGACCGCGGCTCTCGCGGTCGCCGCGCGGCAGCAGACCTTTGACCTGGAAGGTACCGGGGAGGGGCATCCCGGGAGAGGCGCCCTTGACCGGCAGACGCCGAAGGAGTGAGACACTTCTCCGGCTGGGGAGGGGGAGCAGCGCCCAGAGAAGAAGGTGTGGGAGCTGCAGGAGAGAGGGGGAGGAGTGGGATCCGGGATGGGGGTAAGGAAGGGGGAGGAAGGGGTGAAGATGTAACCAAGGCATAACTAGATGTCATGGACACAGGGTGCAGTCGTGCATATTTCTTACGGGCCTCTGTGTAGCTTAAACGATCGAGGGACTTGTACTCTTGTATCTTTTTTTCTTTCTTATAGACTGGGCAATCTGGTGAACGTGGAGAATGACTACCATGACAATTTACACATACAGGAGGGGGAACACAGCGACTCCCCTCATGGAGTGGACGTCCACAGTCACCACAGAGAGGGTCCTGGGAACAGCGAGAAGACATGTGGCCAAAACGCAAGCACTTAAAACACCGCATAGGAGGTGGGATGTACGGCTTCACGTCACAGCGATAGACCATAATCTTAACTTTCTCAGGAAGGGTATCCCCTTCTAAGGCCAGGATAAAGGCACCAGTATCAATAAGATTATCTTTAGGACCTTTCTGAACACGCCGAACGAAGTGAACACCCCGCCGTCCGAGATTGTCCCGAAGTTCCTCATCAGTTTGAAGGATGAGGTCCCTGTGAAAAATCACACCTTGTACCATATTTAGAGACTGGTGAGGGGTAATGGACACAGGAATTGTGCCAAGATGGGTACAGGCACGAAGGGCCGCAGATTGGGCAGCTGAAGCGGTTTTTATCAGCAACGAACCCGACCGCATCTTGCTCAGGGAGTCCACTTCGCCGAACTTGTCTTCAATGTGTTCCACAAAGAATAAAGGTTTGACACTGGTGAAAGTATCTCCATAAGTCCTGGTGCAAACTAGGTAACAGGGGAAAGGTTTTGCCCCTAGACGACGGGCCTGACCCTCTTCCCAGGGGGTAGCTATGGAAAGGAAGCCCGAAGGGGCAAGAGAAGCAGCACTTGAGGAATCGGTACCACGCAGAGACACGGCCGCAGAAGAACGGCCAGAGTTTTGGACCCGTATGCGTTTCATCTGCATAGCGTCCGCCCTGATACCACCCACTCCGATCAGGGGCTCTCCTCACGGGCGCCACCCAGCCACAGCAAGGGCCGTCTGGCACGGCGGCCATTGCCGGGAGTTCCGATGCTCCAAGGCATGCATGAGGAGGTCACAGCTCAGGTATCAGAAGTGTGATCCCTGTGTGTTCAAGGGGCTCAACCAAAAGGGTACATAGCGACCCCACCACACGAGCTGCCTACCGTGCTGGCTATGCACCCTAGCATCAAACAACGACGTGAAAGAAAAGGTGGAATGTACTAGGAGGGCGCACGTCGGAGACACTAGGTAAGGTGCTCTTCCCCAAATGGCTCACACTACGGAAGAGAAATTTTGGAATGGAGGTCAAACCCCAGAGGGGGACCAAGGAATGCCAAAAGGAGGAGATCATTACGCAACAAAGCCGGAGTGTAAAACCAACAGAACCAGGAGGATAGTGGGGCCAACATAAGCAAGGACACCAATAGAGGGAGAGGAGAAGGCGAAGGGAAAGGAGCATGGAGGGGAAAGGAGGGGAAGGGAAATGCAGCCCGGGAGAGAAAGAAGGCTGCAATAGCTCGGGGCCCTGTGCTCGCCACGCACGTATCCACAAAAGAGTTGTGGACCCCCTGGGGGGAGGAAGATGGGGAAGTGGTCACTATCACATAGGTCGTCATGTGCTGGATAGACAGAAGTCCTGGGCAGCAAATTGATAAATCAATGGCTGAGTAACTACCATGAGACACTGAAATGTGTGGCAGCCCCAGTATTTAAGAGGCAGAGGTCGAAATGTGACAGTAAAGTTTCGACATGTCTGCCTCTGCCAGTAAGCATGGTACCACCCCACAAGGGGTTATGGGCGTTAAAATCTCTTACAAGTAGGAAAGGTTTAGGGAGTTTATCGATGTTCAGCTAATACATTCAGGGGTACTGTATATCTGGAGCAAGATATACATTGCAGACAGGTATTTCCTGTGTCGTCTATTCTGACAGCCACAGCTTCAAGAGGGGGGTTTGAAGGGTCACATTTTCACTACAGACAGTTTAGGACAAACGTAAACTCCACCCGACACTTCTAGTCGCTACGGTTCCTGTAGTATCTGTTATAGCTGCAAACGGCAGGGGTCTGCATTGCTGGGAACCAGGTTTCCTGGAGGGCAATGCAGATAGCATGTGTAAAGGTTTATAGTTGCCGTAGCTCAGGCAGGCGGTGGAAAAAACCGCCGCAATTCCACTGGAGGATGACATGAGACTGGGAAGGCATGGAACATTCATTCAATGAGGCAGTTTATGCCTCAGTCACCTACTGCCACAGACTTTTTTCCTGAGCAGTCTATACCCATTTTCTCTGAGGGTCTGGTGAGATCTAGGTTCTCAGCGTGCAGCAAAATCTCTACTCCATTATCAGACGCAGAGCTTGTAGGTAGCGGTCGTGTGGGTGCCACCACAATTTCCTTGGTCTTAGGGGTTTTATTTTTGGATTTCTCTCGCTGCTCCTTTTGCTCCCTGCCTGGGAGGACTTCACTGGCTCTGTCTGTAGGACAGAGGATGAGCATGAAGCCCTATGAGCAGCTGCTTTTGGGCTCTTCAGCTACTAGGGGGTGTCGTCTTTCCCACTACCAGAAACCTGGGAGGGGAGTGACCCAAGGGACCCCTTCTTAGCGACAGAAGCTGAATACTTACACTTCTCTGGCTTATAAGTGGGGACACACGTCCCCAATGGTGTGTGTGTGTGTGTGTGTGTGTGTGTGTGTGTGTGTGTGTGTGTGTGTGTGTGTGTGTGTGTGTGTGTGTGTGTGTGTGTGGGGGGGGGGGTGGGGGGGGGTGTGGGGGGGGGGGTGTTTCTGAAGTAGGTGGTGCAGGAGCGACAGGAAGGGAAATGCCCCAACATTAAGAGGGCAGGTTTAGTCTTTTGGCTCAGTGGAGACTTGGGTTGGCGGAGCTGATGGTACCAGGACTGTTTTAGTGGTGGCATAAGAGTCACACACACGATGCAGGCATTCAAATTTTCTCTTAGCCTCCGTGTAGGTCAGTCCGTCCAGGGTCTTTTACTCCTCGACTTTCCTTTCTTTCTGAAGAATCTTGCAGTCTGGCGAGCAAGGCAAATGGTGCTCTCCGCAGCCGACAGATGGGAGGTGAGGCACAGAGTATTGTGATGTGATGGGCGTCTGCAATCTCGACATGTGACACGAAGTACAGCAGGAAGACATATGGCCTAACTTCCAGCACTTTAAGCACCACATCAGTGGAGGGCTATAGGGCTATACATCACAGTATTAGATTATCACTTTGACCACCTTGGGCAACATATCACCCTCTAAGCCCAAGAAGGCACCAGTGGCAACCCCATTACCCCTCACACCCCAGTGGACACACCGGACGTAGTTTACACCTCGCCCCCTATAAATCGGCATGCAGCTCATCGTCAGACTACAGAAGGTCTCTTAAGTATGATACCCTGGACCATATTTAAGCTTTTATGGGGTGTGATGGTTACATAAACATCTCCAGCTTGTCACAAGCTAATAACGCCAGTGACTGGGTAGATGATGCCGTTTTGATCAGGACTGACCCAGATCGCAATTTGGACAAGCCCTCCACTTCCCCAAACCTGTCCTCTAAATACTCAACAAAAAACTGAGGTTTCATCATGAAATTCCCCATCAGTTCTCTAACATACAATGTATCAGGGCACATAAGATCTGCTGCCATCATTAGTCTGACGTTCCCCCTATGGTGTGGCCAGGGGGGAAATGATTTGGGGTCTTCTGTGCGTTGAATTGAGCTAGTTATCAGAGACTGCTGATGTTTCACGATCAGCAGGGAATGACTAAGCTTCATCGCTTGTCATCCACTCTGAACCACCCACTCCGACCAGGGGCCCTCCCCACAGGTGCCACCCAGCCGCAGCAAAGGCCACCCAGCAGGATGGCCATTGCTAGTAGTCCCGATGCCCCAGGGGGATGGGCATTACTCCTTGGCATATGTGGGGAGTAAATGGCGCAAGCATCAGCAGAGCGACCCCTGTGTGGTCTGGGGCTGTAACTAACAGAGTACATGGCGGCCCCACCAGAATGTACTGGCTACTGTGCTATATATCAGGTGCTAAGAAGTCTATGGTCATCGTCGACGCAAAAATCTATAGTGCATGGTGGCAAACGCACCCAGGAAAGTGTCTTCGCCCAGGAGATGGAAAATGGGCGGGACTGTAATACGACGACGAGAAAGAGGACTCGAGATCTCTATGCACGATGGACAAGATGCATGATGTAAGGTGCCCTTCCCCAATTGGCTCGCTCTTCGGGAAAATTTTGAAAAATTGAGGTTAAACCCTAAAGGGGACCATCACAAAGGCCGAAACGTGTGAAACTCCTTTTAATCGCCTCTTACAACAGGCGAGAATACGTCAGGCCTATTCTAACCCCCGGATGCACAAGGGTGGGGGTTGGTACTTTGACAGTTGTTAGTTACTATTCGTTGGAATTTGTAGCTCATTTAATACTCAATAGTTGCCTTTGCAATATCGCTAAGTGTTAACAATGGAGATAAAGAACTTTACCGAGTTTTCTTATATGCTTGGTAGTAGTATGTCTGCAGGTTGCGAAGTTACAGTAATGTTTATTCCATGTTAACGTTTTCAACCTTGTAAATATGAAATATGAAGAATAGGGTATGAAACAGAAATAGCCTACTTCTCCTAAAGATTTGTTTATTTCTTTGACATTCGTCAGACTGTAAGTAGGCTGTTTATGTTTTCTTATTGGCAACGTTACGTAGCGCTCTGTGTGAGAATCACTGGCTGTGCTGTGTGCAGTCTGTGGCTGGTTTGCATTGTTGTCTGCCATTGTAGTGTTTGGCAGCTGGACGTTAACAGCGCGTAGCGTTGCGCAGTTGGAGGTGAGCCGCCAGCAGTGGTGGATGTGGGGAGAGAAATGGCGGAGTTTTGAAATTTGTAAGACGATGTCATGAACTGCTATGTATATGATTTTTCAACACTATTAAGGTAAATACATTGTTCTCTATTAAAATCTTTCATTTGCTAACTATGCCTATCAGTAGTTAGTGCCTTCCGTAGTTTGAATCTTATTTAGCTGGCGGTAGTGGCGCTCGCTGTTTTGCAGTAGTTCGAGTAACGAAGATTTTTGGTGAGGTAAGTGATTTGTGAAAGGTATAGGTTAATGTTAGTCAGGGCCATTCTTTTGTAGGGATTATTGAAAGTCAGATTGCGTTGCGCTAAAAATGTTGTGTCAGTTTAAGGACAGTCATGTATAATTGTTCATAGGGGACGTTTCAACTGATATTTCGTTGGGAATTCTGGAAACCGTCTAAGGAACAGGAAACAACCGATTCCGTGAGTTGTGCTTCGAGTTATGGTTGCCGTGCTCATTAAAGTTGCGAAAGTACAGTACCTTCCTAACCCATAGGAAACTTAACGGCAATAAGTCAACGAGAAAAGAATATTTTTGTTAAACGAAGGAGGCAGAAAATGTTTGTGTGCAAAGCTTGTTTCGTTTCATTAAGTGTGAATGTCAACTGTAAATGGAAGAAACGTTTACATTAACCACAAAACACGTGACAAAATGTAGCTCGCGAAAGTGTGAAAGAAACTTTTAAAGATTTAGAACTGCTCATAGTCTATGCACCATTGCCAAGGAGATATACGAGAATGGCTCTGAATTACAAATGAGGTGAACATTACTGACTTCCAGGCTCATTCAAGCTAAGACTTATCACTGTTACATGCTTTGGTTTATTTTTGAAAGCACGACCGGCTTCGAGCAACCAAATGCCCATCCTCTGGTGAAATTACTGAGAACTAAATTGCACTAAAATTATTTACATATGCTTGTATACATAAAACTATCGTGTATGAAGTTATCGGTGTCGATACGGTGAGAGTGAGTCGCAATACCATGGTGACTGACAGAGGGACTGCCTAGGTGGAGAGGCACGGTGAAAGCTGCGAACAGAACACACAGTGAGCTGCGGCCCCGAGCGCCGCGAGACGGGGCAGGGCAGAGACGACCACCGCCGCACCAATTCTCACGGGATTTTTGGATCTAAGCACATGAATTAAGAGTTTTGTTTCATATTTTATACCGTGCCTCTTTCACCTAGACAGGTTTCCTGTTTCATTATTACTCGCCATGGTATTGAGACACTTCACCCCCATCATTTCATACGCGATAATCTTATGCATAGAAGCATATGCAAAAAATTTATGCGCACTTGTTTTCAGTAATTGCACCTATTACTTTCCATGCCCAATACGATGCTCAGCAGCATATGTTCAAACGCGATTGTTGGCCAACCTAGTTAAATTAAGAAAATTTTAGGGAAAACGAAGTCGCAAATAGGTAATACTATGAAGAATATCTTAGCCGACATGAAGAAGCTTGCTTTTATCCCTTTAAATGCTGTGTATTAAGCCAGTTAAGCTTCGTTCAAGAACTGCGAGCAAACGACACTACTTCGTGCGAAAAAGTTCCAGTCCAAGATTACTGTGACACCGTATACAACATTACCCGTGATAAGTATCGGTGGAGTATTTTCTCCTCACAATCATCTGTTCAGGAACCTCAGCACAAATTAGAACCGAAAATTAAAGAATTACAGGGTAGTTACAAAAATCTTTATGTAGAAAAATCTGGACTAATGGTAGAGAATATTTCAATATCACATCCGAAATATCAGTTACAGAAAATAATTCATTGCTTTTGATAGACTCCGCTTTGACGGAGCACCTGTCTTTAGGAAGACTAAGAATTCGGATTATAGCAAGAAACATTGAGCCTCATTAAACCTTTCGACAGTGGAAAGCACTTTTCAGTAATTTGTACCACACTATAATTACGATAAAGTTGGCTGTCATTTCAGGTATATCAACGGAACAGCGTAGCTTAACGTCATTTGCGAATTGCCAGTTTGCATCTCGTTTTACGCATTTGCTCAGGTATTCTTGTTACCAAAATACACAGAACGGCCTCTACCACTTCCTCTTTCCGATTTTGTGTGAATAAAACAATTACTGTGACGTGAATCAATGCACGAATTCTTTCTTTTATCAAGACTGCCTGGTGTAAGGAAAATGTTTTCGTCGTTCAATAGACGAATCTCAATTCGTGATTATTACAGAAAATTACGGAACCGTTTCGTTGTTAGTGAAGTATTGGGGAATTGTAACAACCCTGCTACAGCGTCTGTTTTCAAATATTCCATGTAAACGAAGTTTCGATTGACGGGATTTGTTCGAAATTTATCAATATACTTCCTTTCCTCTACTTAGCACTTGTGTAAAGGTTACATCGGCAGCAGTAGGTATGTGATATGAACTGCAAATAAACAAGGCATTTTTGGCATGGTTTACGTGCTTTAAATATGCCAATTCGCGCGCTAGGCAGGAAGGTTTGTATATAAATTTGTTCACATGCAGCCATATTTTCAAATCAATTTGCAGAGCCAGTGTAAAATTATTTTACATTACGATTTATCGTTGAAATGATACATGCAACCGAGGCTTTCAGTTTGTTTTTGATTAAACTTAGTCTGACATTTTTGTCGGTAATCAGTCACAGCATAATTCAACGGCAGCTGGACTTGAGCCACAGTTTACGGCTTTGGTGCAACATACACGTAATTCACATTACACACTTTGGAGTAGAGCACGAAGTGCCTCCATAATGGGAAACAATGCGCCTTGTCTTCCCAACTTTTACTTAGGCAGCAGCACACCACACTAGCTTACAGAATAAGCTTAATATGAGCTAATTAAACAGGTTTACATATTACTATGATTAGTCATACTTACAAAAAGATAATTGATATCCTAATGACATAGGTGTGGGAAGTTTATTGTGCTGCAATTTAACTATATGTATCAGGCAACAGTGATACTATAGAGCACTTTAAATTCAGTTTCTGATATTGGCACACTTCTTGCCAAGTTTCCTAACATCTATTTCTCTGAACAGAGGCACTTTACGAAGTTCTTTGTTAAGAAAAGTTTAGGCTTTCTTAACTACTACTGTGATAGTTCACAACAGCAGATTACATGCTTGTTGACAATGGAGTACTTCAAAGTAAGTTCTTGGAACAGTAAATTTCTCGGCGGCACTCAATGTGAGACTATCTTTCCTGGATGGAGCAATCCTGAAGACTAAAACAGCAACCGCAGATTACTTCCTGCAAGTATTTCGCATGCCAGAATATGGTGCAATGAAATCAAGCCTGCGTTTCTTGCCCTCCAACACCTGAAATTAACAAGTCTGGTCCCCATGTTATTTTGAATTGGTCCCATGGACAGGTTTCATTCTTGCGCCAGACAGAACAATTTTCTAGCTGTGCAACGGTACGAAAATTCAGTCCGAAGTGGACATATCTAGCTATTGCACTAATTTCTCCAATTAGTAACAATTTGGAGCTTGTTAAGTAATACTGAAACTCACCGACTGCAGTACATAGGACAAAATCCTACGTGATGTTCTCGGCGCGGAATTCTGTTCAGTCATCTTTTTCGGTGATGTGTGTATTCGTGAGCGTGGACTTGTTTGATAAAGATTGACCTCTGAGCATGGCGTGGACTCAATAGCTAGCTGGGCGGCTGGGTTTTAACAACTGGAAATACTCTACTAGTATTCGTCACACACTTCAGCATTTTCAGTTATAATCCGATGCTTTTGAGATTCCTCATTGATTGAATTGTTCGTTTTATAGTTATTACCGGCTCCAATTTGCTAGTAATCTATTGGAGGCAGTGCATCGAATCATTACGACTGATCTAATCCAGCGGCCGCATGTCAATGTGACATTAAAGCTACAAGGCCTTATTGACTGAAGTTATAAAGTTTAAGTCCGTCTCACAGGTCAGAGAGATGCTAAGCGACCCGTTTGATTTTTTATACGTGTATCCCTTCAATAAATTAAGTGAAGACCGCCCATAAACGCTACTAATTCATCTGCGGAGCAGTACGTCACGCACAATCCGCGTGCCGTACATTTTTAAGAGTGACGGCGGTCAACAGTGGCTCCACGAAAGCTTCGAGAATGGACAAAAGTAACGTTCAGTACTGAGTTAATTTCCAATTTTTGCAGTTTACTTTCAGATAGTAAAGTAGACTGAAATCTAAAATGGCAAGAAATTCTAGAATTGTAAGCTACATTAAACACTTTACTTGCTTGAGGGCATGACTAATGTTCCAACCAGGCAAAGGGGCACATACACCCACAGACAGCAGTAGTCTACAGACCTGTGTTCAGAATCTTACTAAAATACTGGTAATTTTTACTGCAAACAAATTTGCGTAGATTCATGTTTAGCGAAATTAAAATCTTGTTATTTATGTCTAATTTTTGAACGCCTGCTTTCCGAATTCACTAGTTCTCAGAGTTGTAATTTCGGACATGTTAAATCTATGTACTAAGCATTAATGTAAACAAATTATTAAATCATTTTAAACTAGCAAGTGTTTATGTATTTGGCAATGAAAATGTTAAGCATCTCATGCATGATGAGAATGAGAAGTTTTATTTTAGTGTGTGTGTGTGTGGGGGGGGGGGAAGGGGAGAAGGGAATGGGATTAGACAATACTTAACCCCCCTGCCATAAAACCACGTACCTTTACGTTATTTCTGTCACTTCCTAGAGATACACTAGATATCAATTTCACTTAGCTGTGTATCCCATTAGAAGTGTACCAAATTTTTGTAACTTTTCATCCCCTCACATACCTTCATTACAGAGTAGCAGAATGTACAGAATATTTTTACACCGTCAATCTACGCTGCATTACGCCGAGTTCTGTCTTCTGACGCTGAAGAGGTACGCTATGTTGTCAGAAGTATCCGGACACCTGGCTGAAAATGACTTACAAGTCCGTGTCGCCCTCCGTCGGTAAAGCTGGAATTCAATATGGTGTTGGCCCACCCTTAGCCTCGATGATTGTGTTGAAGATGGAATCGCCATCCCCGAATTGCTCTACAACAGTGGGAAGCAAGGTGCTTAAAACTATGTAGGCATGTGCTGCGATAGTGCCATGAAAAACAAGGGGTGTAAGCCCTCCATGAAAAACACGACCACACTAACACCACCACCGTATTTTACTGTTGGTGCTACACACGGGCAGATGACGTTCACCAGGCATTCACTATACCCACACCCTGCCATAGGATCGCCACATTGCGTACCGTGATTCCTAACTCAACACAACGTTCTTCCATTGTTCAATCGTCAAATGTTATGTCTGTTACATCAAGCGAGGCGTCGTTTGGCATTCACCGGCGTGACGTGTGACTTATGAGCAGCCGCTTGAGCATGAAATTCAAGTTCTCACCTCCCGCCTTTCATAGTGCTTGCAGTAGATCCTGATTCAGTCTGGAATTCCTGTGTGATAGTCTGGATAGATTTCTGCCTATTAAACATTACGACCCTCAACTGACCGCAGTCTCAGACTAGGTCGGCCTGTACGCTTTTGAGCCATACGTATACCTTCGTCTCCACTGCACTATCACATCGGAAACAGTGGACCTAGGGATGTTTAGGAGTGGAAATCTCGCGTACGACTCTTGACACCTTATCACCTGACCACGATCGAAGCCCGTGAGTTCCGCGGAGCGCCCCATTCTCTCACGATGTCTAATAACTACTGAGGTCGCTGTTGTGGAGTACCTGGTAGCACAACGAAGCTAATATGGAGAATTGATCACATGGTGTACGTTGTTCTACGTTACCTTTGCGGGTCTTCCTGGAGCTGCGAGATTTGCTTGTCCTGCCACAGGCGGCCTGCCTGCCCTTGGCTGCACCACTGCGCCGTGCCGGTTTATGCTTGGCGGGTGACCGCTTGGGTGCCTTGGCCTTGCCACCCGGCGCCGCAAGCCCTGGGGACCTCCTCCCTCGCGTCACTGTCTTGTCCTCTGCCCTTCCCGCAGAAGCCGTGGTTCTGCCTTCAGACTTTCGGGCCACTGATTTGCCCTCCGCTCTGCTCTCAGCCGCTACTTCTCTGCCCTCTCTTTTCGATTTGCTGCCTTTCTTGTGGCCCTTCTTGCCCTCCTTTACATCCGAAACTTCTTTACCTTTAGTTCTTTCTCGCCTTGCCTTATTTCTTTTCCTTTGGGAATGCTTCTCCGAATGTCGCCGCCGTGTTTCGACGTCTGCCATAGCTGTTTCGGGAAACTGGTGTCACTGAAGAGAATCTGCAACAAATGTTTACATACGTAAACAGTTCTTTGTGAGCAAACTTCGATAATATCTAACATGTTATGCTTGCACAGTATCACGTTAAAACTTAACGAAGGGCCGTCCCCGTTCTAGCGATCACATGAATGTGGGGAGCGTTAAGTTCTACAGCTTATGATCTAACAAGCCATTTTAATTTCTATTGCAAGGAAAAAAGATTTAACATACTTAGGAGCTAGACTGCGTTTGAACTACATGTTTCGAGAAACGAACAGAGTAATTTAACAGATTTAATACCTGCGTGTCGTCTTCGCGTTTCTGTAATGTATAAAGAGATTTCGCACTTTTTACAGTGGTGAACAACGAATTTCGTCAATACATTGATTGGTGGTCGCGGTGATAAACATTCGAACACTCAAATTTGGAATTTTTTCTACTGGTAACAGACAAGCACGTCCTCTCGTATAAACGATCCTTTACTTCTGCTGCATACAATCCTATTACTGTTTTAAGTGATTTCGTCTGAAATATGAATCTTCATTGCTGAAAGTGTAGTGTTACCACCCATCCAGTTTTCGGTGGTCTTGTCTCTGAATTTAAAGTAGTGTCTGGGATCCCAGATAAGCGAATTCTGGACTCCCTTTCACCTCGCCTTGTGCCGAATTTGTGTGTCAACCGTACGAAGAGAGAATGATGGGCAGATTTTCTTCCCTATCATTTATACTGAATTTGAAACTAACATTTACCTAAAATTGATTATTGGGTAATACGCTTTCCAGAGGGTTTCACGTATAGTTGAAGCATTCTAGAATTAGAAATGTTCGACTTTTAGAAAAGATTTTTCGTCCTTTAAAAGTGAAGAGTCCAGTTTTGTACGATAACATTTAGAGGATCTACGGCTTTCAGGAAGAGGGGTCACTAGACTTTTTACGCATGGCTGATAAAGGACTCAAAAGCAAAGTGACGATTTGCTCTAAAATGTTTTCGATAAAATTTGAAGGAAGGAAGCGTGTAGTGGATCATCAGGAGACAAACATTCTGGCACAACAGTGTCGTAAAAACGACATAACTCATGAAAGATCAAGATGCCATGATGTGCCGAACTCATCACCTTGTGAAATACCGCCTAAGCTACAAGTCAGATTGACAAATCAAGCTGCATAATTTTTTCGAAGGAGTACTGTATCTAAAATTTCGTGTCTAAGCACTAAGGCAATAGCTATCTCTGAAAATGTTCTTGGCCCATAGTCAAGATATTGTCAGGCGAGCTTCATGAAACCTTTTATTCTTTTGTGTCCTAAGATGCTTCAAATCGAGGAATAAAAACTTTTCCTTATGCAGTTCAATACTTTGATGTTGATCGTGACATCCAGAGATGGCTATATTTTTATTTGAATTCTAAATAGCCCCACAAAACCTCTTCCATGCAATATAAACATTGCATTCTGTAACATCTGAATCAAGTTCATCCAGTGCTGAAAATGCTCCAGTGAGCTAATGAAAAATAGCTTTTATCTTACAGGAAAGTTAAAATCAAACTATTTTGATAGCTAATGGCAGCTGCTATGCCAAATCATACTATAAAACATGGGCTTTAAGAATGTAGAGGTATTATGTTCTACCACAGTGAATTTGATTCCTCTAAAAAATTTAGTCAATTTTTCTGAGTTTGTGGAGATGGCGTTCAAGAAAATCACAATTTACAGTTGTACTGCTGGCTCGTCATTAAGTCGCTTTATTTCAAAGCGAGAGAAAGTGATCAAGAGCGATGCGAACAGTCAGCAAATGGGTAGCATGATGAAACTGAACATTCACTTCCTGAATGCTATGTACGTTCTCAGCATAGTGCTGAGAGAACGCTGGAAAATAGCTCATTCTGTTAAGCCTGACAGAATTGGGGACCTTCCAACACATTTTTGGGAGTGTTCCATCTGCTGACTTCTTCGGTTCAAGACCAGGACATTCGTGTTCAACAGCATTTTGTTTTAAAGGTTGCCAACAAATTTAATCTCAGCCTGAATGAGTATGTTATACAATGAATTCTGTGATTTGTGGAATGGGTATGTTGGACTTTACAGAACTAAAGCAGAAGAATAGATTTAAACAGATTTCTTGAAGCAGCAAATCACAACATACGTCTCACAATCCCAATTGTTTAGATTTATAGCATAGCCCACATTGTTGAAAATATTTTCAGTATGATTAACCAATGGTAAGAAAAATTATTTCCACAGCCTTAGCTAAGCGAACAGAAGTGAACTTTCTGAAAGTAGTTCATTTCTTTAATTTTACGAAAGAGGGAGGAGAGATTGAAAGACTGCTGAAAGCAAAGAGCACCATACTAAATTGATATGTTTAAACACTACATAAAAACTCACTTTCGATAGTTTGAGTAAACTAGTAGCACCTTAATTCCGTAAGATATAGAAGTTGTCCAGCCCAGGATTTACTTACAAGTGGGACCGCTGGCTGAAAGGATGAAAACTAGCATTGTGGGGGCACAGCCCAACGGTAAATTTTGTAGCCCCTTTGGCAAGCATGCCATTTCCGAAATACTGCAGTAATTGACTAGTAAACAAAAATGCAGTTCTCTTTCCAACTTAACCTAGACCTGAAACTACGCTTCATTTTGGTCAGTCATCACAACACGGATTTAATGATCTTCGCCCCCTCAAATATCACCTTCCAACATAACACCTCAAGCTATTCTACATTGTCACCAACTCAGATTCCGCCTTTGAGACGAAATCAATATTTCAGAGAGTAAACGTGGTGCATATACCAAAAGCAGAAGTGTGGCAAAAGCGTAAAGTAATGACCATCCACACAGCGCAAGTAATTCTTATACTGGCGG
The DNA here is from genome assembly GCF_023898315.1 of Schistocerca nitens. Lineage (NCBI taxonomy): Eukaryota > Metazoa > Arthropoda > Insecta > Orthoptera > Acrididae > Schistocerca > Schistocerca nitens. The sequence goes on along the minus strand of NC_064616.1, from coordinate 147,008,005 downwards.
CATGAACGCTCAGCTGATTAACAGCTGTTCACTGGCTACTACTTACTATCCTCCCATGGGGGCCCCTCCAAATCTTACAAGGAAATGCAATACAAACATCCGCTTTGTACTACTAGGATGTGCAGCACATGGACTGGCGTTTGTAACTTCTAGACGTACAGCAGTTTCACAAATTGGGGCAACCAATATGTATTGATTCCCAACAATGATAACTTGCTGTATTGACATCAACGAGGGTCATTCAATAAATGTGTTTACAGCCGTAAATATAGTTTTAGGTGCTTCAGTTTTGTTTCTGCATTTGTGCAGAATGCTTCGAACCATTCGACAGGTGGCACTTGCGATGGACTAATTTAGGCCTGACCGAGTTTAAAGCATGCGTCAACGGAGTTCAAACTGATTTGGGGCGAAAAGAACTCCACGCCGTTTTCTCTCTCTCTCTCTCTCTCTCTCTCTCTCTCTCTCTCTCTCTCTCTCTCTCATCAGCACAGATCCCTACTCTATTCACTAAACCTGGGCTCCGTGGTTCCCGATCGGTGATTACACAATTGGCCACCGAGCGTGATGGATCTACATAGAGCGCCATTTTTGGGTATTTTGCTTTAAAAATTGATGACACTTGTTAAAAACCTGGAACATGCTGTATAGATTTTTGGGGCTATCAAACGACCGTAAGGTAGCCAAACGACTTTTGACTGCATACCACACTACAGGCCGCAATGTTGCGTCTTTTGGTCTGAAACCTTGAAAACAATCTTTAAACATCCGAAATTTGCGGTATAAATTTCGACAGTCATTTGTAGTCAAATGGCTGTTGTCTAACATGATTATATACCGCGCTACAGGCCGGAGCTTTGAATCTTTTTGAAATTTTGGAAAGACTTGTTAATCACACTTTTATAGATTTTAAGTCCTTGGACTATCTTCATATAGCCAAATGGAGCTTCAAGAACTGAAATTGATATAGTGCTGTGGGCTGCAATATTATCTCAAAATTTTTAAGAGTTACTGTTAGGGCAATTTACTGTATCGACGTCACGGTAGTGAGCGCCTACCAATAGCTAAACAGGGCTTAACTCTGCACCGCCCGACGTGCAACACGTTCAACTAGTTGGCAATCAACCAAATACAGCTCGCTTCATAAACAGAGCTGACCCTAAGGTTCAGACCGGGTTGGCAGGAAGAGCTAAATTAACGTTCGAAGTCGTTTGCCACGTTCACGCATACTCTGGTTATAATTTCTCTTACGATACGGTAACCAAACCGAGTTGGTAGGAAAATTCTAATAGCGTTCATTTTTCTTGCAGCCTGCACGACTTGCGAACGTGTTCCATTGCACGTTTTGTTTCTTACATGAAATCTGCGGTCAAATTGGAAACTTTACTGTGACATTCAAATATATGACAAAGCAATATGTACTATATAGCAATTACACTCATACTCAATATCACAAACCTAACATTTTTTTTTTTCTTGAGAGCAGTGTATAATTGATCTAGTAGCCAAATGCCTTGACAAATGGCTACCACGCTGCGGGTCGCCATTTTGAGTCTTGACATTAAATTTTGAAGATGGTGATACACCTGGAATTTGTTGTAATGGTCTGTCGGCGACATGTCTATCCTAAGCTGGTCAAATTTCGCGTCACTATAATGGGAGCCCCACTACAGGCTGAAATTTGAAAATACACTCATGCTACACTTAATTTGCTGTAATATTTTGATATAATTGGACGATATTATCTAGTCGAATGTCTCGTGTGCATGAATGATTACAGTGCTATAGGTCGCATTTCAGAAATACGAGACACCCGTAATTTACTGTAAAATTTTTGACAAGCGGACGATCTTAAGATCGTCAAATACCACGGCTTGAGCGTGAATGGTGTGAAGTTACCACTGTCATTTCCCTTAGTCACTCTGTACTCAAAATTCTAATTTCCGAGTTGCCATGACACCAATGTTTCTTTATAGACCCACTTTTAATACCGAAGTGTCAAACGCTTCACGAATTTCGGTCAAACGAAATAAGTTCCTGCATTTTTATAGATCATAGTGTGTGGCATCCCATTCTGTTCGCACAGACGTAACTCGATTGAACTAGAGTTATCAAGAAACTAAGGTGGCGGCACTGGGTGAAAACTAGTAAATCTAATTTGGGCTGACCTGAAATCCCCTCAACTCGAGTTAACCCGGTTTGATAACTAGTTTACCCATATCTAAGTAGCACAGCAATACTGAATGATTTAAGACAGCATCTATGCAAGACACTCGTTATAATTATTGTGCTGCAATTCTTCGTTACGGAAAAAACCACCGTGAACGTCCATAAAAGTATTTACAATGTACGGTAACGATGCAGTTCATAGCAGTGTTGGGCTGTGGGTGAAGTAAGGGTTACGAAGTCAAACAGCCTCATTGCCTGTGGCCGAAAAAAGACCACCTCTGACTACGTTTGTTTGGGCCACTTAACGGTTCTCTGCCTGGAACATACTTTGAAAATTAAAGGATAATTAATATCCATACTATAGCACGGTACGCTCAATTACCTTATAACCTGCAGGTCTGGAGAAGAGCTTTGGCGATGCATTTAACTCTGAACTACCACAATGTAATCAGCAACATCAAAACATTTTCCAAAACGAACAGTTCCTAGTTATTTCTCTTAAATTTCGTTACAAAATACGTTACAAAATACGTTATCTGACTGCGTGCTATATGGGCTACAGAGCCAAATAGGAAATTGACTATGAAGTGTCATTGAAAAAGCTCACCGTAAAAAGTCACTTTGCAAAACAAATTTTAATCATGGTTATGTAGTACGGTAAACAGGGACAGTCACTAGCCTGGCGTTATTTTCGTGAAATCGTGGAAAAGTCTTAGCAGTATGACTGAAGCCACCACTCAGAATAATTTGAGTTACTATGACTATGAAACAATCTCAGCCGACCTAACTTAACATCGATGGCAGTTTCTACGAAGTTCGTTGTACCTACCTCTCTTTCTCTCTCTGCAACAGTTCAGTTTGGCAGCTTAGAACTTATTTTTCCTTCTTGCAACTCAGGAAGCCTGCGCTATATCGACGTTCCTAGTCACCACAATAAGCGTGTATGAAAACTTTCAGCTCATTGTTCCACACATTAAGATGCAGTATCCAATCTTTGTGTACGCAGTGTTAACTACCGTTATCACATTACCACGCTTAGTCCACTGAAGTACAGCTACCAAAGACAGGATATTGATCTGAAGATATTAGTCCACTATTTGTGTTTAAGGTAAAATTAGCCTACATTCCACAACATAATTTAGGGATTACAAGCATCCATCGTAACAGGCGTGATGGTTCACATGGATTTTTTTTAGAATAATTTCTAGAGAAGTCAAGTAACACTAAACGGATTAACAATACCCGAGTGGCTCAATAAAGCAACTACAAAATCCGTAGCGAAACTGATTACAACCGTTGGATATATTACCAACTCCACGAAACAACAACAAGCCGCGAGTCAAACGAAGACACTTACCCCAACAGGTTAACGCTGCGGAATGTGAACTAGGCAAACGATGAATGCGGAAGACAGACTGCAGTGTTCCCTTCTCGGTGACGTCAGAAATACTATAGTGGGGGCGCCACTGGCGTGGCGCCACGCAACTCTTTTTGACAGATTCATCACGCTCAAAACTCTTAAACATCGTAAACATTTTTTTCGCAGAAACTTCTGTGACTCAGAAATTTAGATGTCATTTTTACCTTTTGTAGTTTGTATTAGGGATATGAAAGATGGACGTATAAAGATATTTGTATTCAAGCGGTAGGATGTGTAGCAACTGAAGTGAACTTCTGCCAGCTTTAAACACAGATATAAAAATTCCAAATTTGCGAGCACAAAAGATAGATACAAGGCAAATAGCTGCAGACTATTCGGACTTCTTATCTCTCTCAAGGAAATATACGGTGAGTGAATTCTGGCCTGAATTAAAAAAAAAAAAAAAAAGAGGGGACTGATGACCTCAGATGTTAAGTCCCTTAGTGCTCAGAGCCATTTGAACCTTTTTTTAAAAAAAAGAACATACAACATCTGGAAGAAAAATGATCGAAAACTTTTGTTCAACAGCACAATCATTGGTGGAAACATAAATTATTTGTAGGAAAACTTAATGTGAAGTAATAAACTGCTTAATGTTAAGGCAACATTTATAAGGCCAACGAGACAGACAGAGAATCTTTCGTTCCAACTTCTCTTCCAATGACCAACTTCTGTACCTTACTCATCAAATCCGCAATTTTTGTATCTCTTGATCTTGGAAAAGCATTTGACATGTACGGCTTCCTCGTCTCCTCTTCCAAATAGTTACGTCCACTTCATCGTAACTGTTCTATCCAACTGCCCTTCCTATGCCACCATCAATAAACGCCAACTCCCATATCTTCCCTTTCACTGCAGATGTCCCCTGAGGAATTGTTCTCTATCTCCACTCCTGTATGTCCTATACACAGTCAATACATATAATCCACTTCACCTATACATCTCCTCCAGTATGTCACTGACACGCCCTTCCTAGCCCTCCTCCTATCCTCCTAAAATCTCATTACTCCCTCCAAATTCATCTCAGCCGATACACCTCCTGGTGCAACCAATGGCTCCTCGAAGTAAACCCTTCCAAAATCTAGGCGATAATTATAGAACGAGCCACCCACAGATTTCATTCCTATAACTTTTACCTTACTATTTGTGACTGGCTTATCAATTAACTAACACAGTTTAATACATCAGATTAACTCTTGATCGCCAACTAAAACGGAAGCATCACCTACAAACCATTCAAAAGGAAACTGACAATAGACTGAAACTACTAACCGGCCAGACTTGGGGATTACACCTTTCCACAATCCTTCACACCTATAAGTTCCTGATCTGGCAATTGTATGCTATGCAAATATGATGTGGATTTTCGCTCCTCCAAAATTTTAACAAGCACTACAGATCGTAGGACGTTACGCACTTAGCGAAGCCTTTCGGATCCGTTTACCCCCCCCCCCCCCTCCCACACCCTTCTCACCACTACATGAATCCTCTGTCAACCTGTAAAATTCCCCACCCCTCTGTTTAATGCTGAACATCTACGAGTATGATAGTTACCGATAACTTGACACTAATGCGCCCCGCTCTCCGATTATAGTACTCTGCTGCGCCTATACCAACACGATCCCTCAATACTGCACCCACATATTCTTGGCATCCTCTCCCACTGAAACTTTAAACACCACCACAGAACAGACCATGAAATATGTCTAGATATATACCCATCCAACCAGATATAGCAGAAAACGTTTCTCTGCTTATCACCGTTCTCTTCCTCACACATCCTAAGACTTACTGCGGAACCTCTGTCTCATTATCCTCCCAAATCCCACAACAAAGCATCCACCCACATGAAACCCATGCTGCACACCACCTGAAAATCTACAAATCCTGTTATGTCCTGACCCCTGACAGTCTACATAAACTCATCGCTCCAGTCTTCTCCATAAATATTTTAAACAATCAGTACATTAGCCTTTTATCTTTTATCCAACCCAAACCACCAATTTTTTGTTTTTGGTGAAAATATTGAATTTTTAACGCCATTTAAAAAGTAATTTACGATGTTTAAAAGCCAAAGCATCCACCTACATGAAACCAGTGCAAAACACCACCTTAAAATCTACAAATTTTGTTATACCCTGACCCCTGCCAGTCTACATAAAGTCATCGCTCCAGTCTTCTCCATAAATATTTTAAACACTCAATACATTAACCTTTTATCTTTTAACCAACCCAAACCACCAGTTTTTTTTGTTTTTGGTGAAAAATTGAATTTTTAACGCCATTTAAAAAGTAATTTTAAAGCTTTTAAAACCGTTCGGCTGAAGAGCGGCGAGTTGTAACCGCTGACAGGCAACCCGAGGGGGATGAAATAACAATGAAAAAACAGAGAATCTAAGTGTACTGCATGGAAATGGGTATTCTTACCTCCATTTCTTGGGTACAATGATAGCACCGACCATGAAACTTGCTCTACACACAGCCAATGCCTTCTATTCCTTCCATGAAGATAAGTTAGTTCGAAGAGGACATGACGTAATGTGAAAAGTCGATTCATGTGATTCAGGAAAAATGAGGCTAAAGGAAGGACAGCTGAACAGAAGATCACGTGGCTGGTAGCCACGCTTCGTTTCTAGAGCCATTGGCTACATGGATATGCTAGTGAAAGAATCAGGCGTTGAAGGCTTATCAGAGTGTGTGGGATAAGAGGTCTGAAAGTTAAACACAAAGGGAGTGTGATGGGGAGAATATCTTTTGCAAAGTTCAGCTCTAACCAGTTGTTTTGTACTGTCCCAAAACTGATGCTGCGAGCCTAGTTCTAGTTTACCGTTAACTTGCTTTTGTACATACTTCACTATATTTACAGTATTGCACTTTGTCTTGTACAAGCATTGATACTAGACGATATTTCAACATTTTTGGTGTCTGATATGTAACTTAATAACATCGGTAATAGTGATAAGCGCACATAGAGAGAAGTATATTATTGGCATTACTATTGTTGTTGTTCTTGTTGTTGTTGTTGTGGTCGCCGATGAGGATTCTGATGATGATGATGATCATGAGAAGGAGGAGGAGGAGGAGCAGGAGGACGGGGAGGAATGTGATCAGATAACCGAAAAAGGGAATACTAGTGGCAACACATGTCCTGTTTCTCTCCAGTACCACCGAAGAGACTTACGAGTTTAATGTCCCCATCCAGCAAAGGGATTACTGACAAGTGTAATTTGCCCTCACTTCATGACACACTGCAAAGAAAACCGGAATCTTTCTCAGAATACTGGCCAAGTGTTTGTTTAAAGGCTTAATGCCACCACCTCTCATCTCAGCGTCTGCCAAATAATGGCGATGAAAATTTCTTCCACAACTAGGATATGAACCGGTAACTTCTTCGTTCATCACCATCCCATAAACGTACGTACTTTGGCAGCGGCGTCATCTACAAAGACGGGTTCCAATAGATGATCATACACAAATGAAAGAGTAATTTACTGTATAAATAATACAGATAATAACTGCATTGTTTTTATGTTCGAAGATGTTGAAGTATATAACTGAGATTTAAATTTTTAACGGAATTCTACAATAAACCAATAGTAAAAGAGGAGTACAGTAATACAGGGTGAAGCCAAACTCCATCGACATTGTTTCTGAGACTATTTAGGCATATTTTTTGAGTATTTTGGTGTAACTTAGCCTTGGTCTCCAGCCGCTCTTTATATAATGATAATGAAATTACGCTATCTGATCAAAAATATCCGGGCACCTATTAGCGGGCATTGATACAGGATGTATAGGAATGTTAACGTCCACAAACCATTGCCTCACAGATGCTGCTTTATGACATGGTTAGTTGTCATGTTGACACGAACAGCCATTGTCTCCGAACAGTGTCTCCACTGTATGCAGCGCACAATGTAAAATGTTTTCATATCCTTCTGCATCTAGCGCTTTTTTAACGGAACCACATCCTGACAACGAAAAACACTCTCATACTGTTACACCACCTCCTCCGTATTTGACTTTTGGCACGACACGTGATGACAGGAAACGTTCTCCAGGCATTCGCAAAACCCAAACCCCTCCATCACATTATCACAAGGTATAGCGTGATTCATCACCCTGAGTCACGCGTTTCTAGTCACCCACTGTCCATTGACGTTGCTCTTTACACTACCTCAAGGGTCCGTTTGCACTGATTACAGGAATACGTTGCTTATGAGGAGCTTCTCGAGCATTGTACCCATTTCTTTTTAACTCCCTACTCACTGTCATTGTGCTAGCTGGGCTGTTGGTAGCGCTATGGAACTGAAAAATGATTTTTTCCGCTGATTTCTCGTGATATTTTACGACCACCCTCAGCAATGTACAAGGGTCCCTATCCGTCAGTACATGAGGTCTCCCTTGTCTTAGTTTATCTGTAATTGTTGTTCCTTCGCGTTTCCACTTCGGAACCACATCACCAACAGCCGAGTTAGGCAGCTATAGAAGGCTTTAAATGTCCTTGATGGGTATGTTACTCAGATGACGTCCAATGACTAGTCCATGTTCGAAGTCCCCGAGCTCTCCTGCCATTCCAGGCTGCAGTTACTGCTTCTCTATCGAGAACACAATACTTCCCATCTCCTTTTATACTGAGCGGTCCATCTCTCGTGATATGTTGTGGTCAGTTCTGCATTACGTAAGCGTGTGCAGCTACTTTTGATCACATAGTGTGTGATTTATTTTGATTATCACCCCAGTTACCTTTATTTCTGTGAAAAGAGCTTCACAACGGTGAAAAAGCTTGTAATATGCAGTGGCCATAATGTACGGCACAAAACACAAAGGAATGCGACAGCCCTCAGAAGCAAAAATATTGTGATGTGGATGCAGTCGGTACAGGAACAGTTCAGTATAACGTCATACCTCCCCTCGTCCATTGCATTCGAAGAACACCTACACAAAGTGCATGTCGGCCAATCAGTAAAAGTGAATATATGATGATGAGATAATTTTAAAAGCAGTCCTGCACTGCAAGGATTTGACCCAGGAGAGGATGAATTAGGACAGAAAAAGGTACTAGGGGACGTAAGATGTGGTGTAATATTGGATCAGGATGGATGATATGTAGATATAGTGATGAAAAGCTCTCAAGTTCCCAGACCAGTTGACAGTTAGGGTATGGGGAGTTTCCCACAAATGTCATAGCCATCGTATTCTGGCGAATTGCTGAGATGCTGTGGATGACCATGCCGAGTGGAGTATTTTAAATATTTGGACAGCCGCCAAAACCCCACACTTCGCCAAATGATAATGATTATGATACTCACCGAAAGGTCGCAATATATTTACACTGCCACCCAACTGGAAACCTCATAGCTTTCCATCACTAGTATACACTGGGAGATTCAACGTTGACACATGTGGGACTAAGTTTAATAAGCTACGATTTGTGGTGGCACACAGTGACTGCGACTAATACAAAGATGAAGAAAGTCACACCTTGGTTATATAGAGGATAACAAAGTGAAAAGAATGAGAAGAACCCATATATACTGAAGGATGAGGAGTGATGGGTTAGAGCAGATAAAATTTGGAGTATGTCGACAGTATCTTGTGAGAGAATTTGGAGACTACATAGAAAGGATAAAAGAAAAGAAGATTAGACTTTAACATTACGTCAACGACGAGATCATGGAGCACAAACTCAAATCGAAACAAAAATCATTAACTCAGCTATCAAAAAATTTTTCCCATACATAGAGGTAACCATTTTACACAGTATAAGATAACTGTCAACCTGATTGAATGTAAAAATCTAAAACGTTCAGATTAACGGCGTGTAGGGGGATTAGTGGACGAAAAATGCACAACATTAAGGAAGTTCAGAAACATGAATTACATAAAATTCAACATGCATGTAAGCCGTAGGGGAAGGCCGGCATGAGCACATTTTGTTAGTGTGGGATGCCTACATCAGCAACAAGCATACATACAGAGGCAAGCCTACGGTTCTCTTTTGACTGACAGGTCCTTAATCTTTTGTTCTGCTAAGTGGATTGTGATCTCCTGGGGTAATCTGTGCTTCTCAGAAACCTTCCCCCACCCCTCCCCCTCCCCCTCCTCCGGCCCCTCCCCCTTCCTCGTCCACAAAACCCTTCACCAATACTAGTACACTTTCAGGCCTGAGTTATTCAAATAGCCTCCTCCCACTCTATCAATTTTATTAACTAATTAATTAAATTGATCAATTAATTAATCCTTACCCCTCTGGGAAATCTCCCAGATCTCCCCTTCCAGCTCCCAGCAGCAAATTGGCGGGTCTGCGCTGGAGAGGAGGTATTTCATGACAGGAAATTCGATTACTTTTTTTTAATTATAAATTTCAATTTCAAGGTGTTGGATCTCTCTTGCTCATCATTCTCCACTCTATTGGAAGATGCAGTGAAAGGGTACAGTACCGCCCGACATTGAAAATAGGTACAACATTCTTCGTTATTCTTGTCAGAACAACATATTTTTTGTAATAATAACTCAATTTCGCTTAATTCACCGAAGCCGGATACCAGTGTAGGAAAGAATGACAATTTATTTATTTAATTGATCACATTTGCACTCCCACAAAATAAATCCCTACACCCAATTTGGTGAGATCTGTGAAATGAATGAATGTATGGTCGTCTGCTAACCGCAGATAGTGAATGTGCAGTATATGATCATCTTTGAGACGGTCCTTTGGTCACCTTTGGTGGAACCAAAGAGATGAAATTTACCTGAGCTTTGAGCGCCTGAAATGTGGCTGACCAATGGGTAGCATGGTCTTCCCCCACCTCGACAGAGGTGCGAGATGACCTGAAGAACGGCCATGTTTCAACACACGCTGGATCTAGAGTTGGTATGACCTGTCTTAGGTGTGCTCCGTAAAGACAAAAGAGTGGAGACATGGTATGCATGTGAAATACTTAAGAGTAGTTTGGAATAATAATTTCTCTATTTCAGGAACTTTTGTGGGGAGAATTAAATGTCAGGCAGGTAATATTAAGGGGATCGTAGTAATCTTCGGATGTGACCAACGGTCACAATGAAACCACGTGTAGCAATAAGTTGAAATACTTCCGAGTGCTTAAGTTAAGCTGAATTACTAGCGTGTGTACTATAAGTTGGAAATATTTAAGAAATGGCGTGTGCAGGACTTGTAATTAGAGACGAGTAGTTCCACGTGGTGAGTACTGTGTGAGTCTCAATCTGTGTATGAGACAAAGGATAAAGAGAAGTATTCGTCTATGCTATCAGTTGAGGACTCGCGTGTGTGATGAATATGTTCTTAATATTACTTTGCGTGTTATGTTTCCGTGTGACGCTTGATTCAAACTTACTCTGAGAGAGAAGCAAGGTGAGTCAGCCGTCTATCCAACAACGCCACTTGGCTTGCATTGCACAGGAAGACGTGCAGATATTCTCCAGAGTTCATAGTAGGAAAGAAAAGTTACGAAGTGGGGCAGTGTCGTGTGAAACTGGGATGAATACTAATTGAAGTGGGAAAGCTGAAAGTGATGTGATTATAACGTTGTGACTATTCTTTGTATTGCATGTTGCCAGTGTGATGTATTTCATGAAATTTAAGTATGTGTGGTTGGCATCGGAGAGTAACAAGATAGTTTCAGAGGCAGTGGGTTATGCATGTTCCTTTTTGTACCACACGGTCTGGAGGAAATTTTCGTGATGATGGGTGTGAGAGTCGAAGTGTGAGATATAGCAAAAGATTCACCATCCTATCCAGAAAGTGCGCTTTAGTGTTAAATAATTACGAGACCATAAGATAGAGAATCACCAATGTAAAGCCATGCCCACTGGGCGGAATTTCTCATGTGTTATTGTTGTAGGTTATAGAATTTGTGTGTTTAGGTTATAGAATTTATCGGAATAAATATGATAGTGAAAAGAAAAAGATTGGTGGCCTTTTCCTTCGAATAGTATGTTGTCATGATATCCAGGATTTGTAATGTGTGCGCCATTCATATTCAGTGCAATGGTCTCGTGTTGATCAAAGCCGTTAAATAAGAAAGAATACGTGGTATTGCCAGTGCGTAGTGAACAGTCAGAGTTGTGTAAATTACTAATAGTCAGATGTGCGTTTCCGTTGCGTAATATTCAAACAGGAGAATAACTTGTAACTTAATTGTGAGTACTAGAGTTCATGTTACTCGATAAATAAGAATGAGACCGCTCGCTTGGCAGACCACTCATCTTGCAGGCCTGACTGCTTGATGCCACAGTATGAGCAAGGCATGTGGGTGCCTCTCAGCAGGTCTTGTAAAAATTGTCGACAGGAATTAATTAAATGCATCGCTTTTTAAAATTCTGATCATGCAAGGAATACCATCGACATTACTCACTGCACCTAATCACATTGTTAATAATGTTTCGCACTGACTGCAGGCCATTGCGCCCCCATGCCCCAACCACTTCACTGGGCTGGTCGCTCCGCATATTCCCATACCCGCTGTCGACTACCACACATCAAGCGCCTCATGCGCTGCGCAGGGCGGAAGTCGAGTTAATCCCTGAACAAAAGCTTCAGGTGACAGCAACCCTTTGATATCTGATACCTGGGAAACCATGTCCACTTTCTTTCGAGTTCCTGTTTATGCGTGAACCAACCTGTCCAAATATGCAGGCTTGGGATTTTCATTCCCCCTGAGAATACTGTATTCTTATTGGCTAATGCTGAATCAGTGAAGGTATATACACCCTACCCCTCCACACCCAGTCTCATTCTGGTGCCATCCACAGTGGAGGCAGCTTGACTGTCTTGTTCTCAATCGTCTGTGTGGGATAGGGACTTCCTGGACAGTGACAGATAAATTTATTGATCAATTTAATTAATTAGTAAATCAAATTGATAAGAGTGGGAGGAGGCTATTCGAATAACTCAGGCCCGAAAGTGTTCTTGTATCAGCGAGGGGGAGGGTGATGGGGGAGGGTTGGAGGTTTGCAGAGGGAGAAGGGAAGGGGGAGAAGGAGGGGGAGGGGTGGGGAGAGGTTTCTCAGAAGGACAGATTATCTCCAGGAGTCATAATCAACTTAGCAGAACAATAGGTCATGGACCTGTCAAACAAAAGAGAACAGTAGGTTTACCACTTAATGTGCACTTGCCCCTGATGTTGGCAACCCAAATTAACAAAATGTGCTGATGCCAGCCTTAACCTACTACTCATTTAGGCAACTATTCAATTTAGCAGTTTGTTGGGTTGGGTTGGGTTGTTTGGGGGAGGAGACCAGACAGCGAGGTCATCGGTCTCATCGGATTAGGAAAGGACAGAGAAGGAAGTTGGCTGTGCCCTTACGAAGGAACCATCCCAGCATTTGCCTGGAGCGATTTAGGAAAATCACAGAAAACCTAAATCAGGATGGCCAGACACAGGATTGAACCATCGTCCTCCTGAATGCGAGTCCAGTGTACTAGCCACTGCGCCACCTCGCTCGGTTCAGCAGTTTGTGATTTACGCTTTGAACATGGTGATTTCACTTTAGTATTGCATTTGTTGGGGGGGGGGCACATAGTGGGCCAAAGTAATATTCACTCAAACTCCAAAAAAGTAAAAAAAAGACGATTAATGAAAATTTTCGTCTCGTGTAGGTATTCATCGGAAAATAATCACTATGACCTTCCTTTTGAACAACACAGCTAAGCTGTAATAGCACATGGGGGGACATGTGATAGATGGAAGGCCAAATTTACACTACATGTACATCTTCATCTACATCTGTACTCTGCAAACACTGTGAAGTGATGGCAGAAGGTAGGCCTACATTCCATTTCACCACTTATTAGGGTTTGTTCCCATATCCATTGGCGTATGGAGTGTGGGAAGAATGATTGTTTAAATGCCTCTATGCATGATGTAATTAATCTAATCCTTTACTCACGTACTCTGTGGCAGCAATACATAAGTAGTTGTAGTATATTCCTAGAATCATCATTTAAAGCCAGTTCTTGAAATGGCTTTCTCAGGATAGTTTGTATCTATCTTCAAGAGTCTGCTAGCTCAATTTCTTCAGCATCTCTGCGAAACTCTCCCATGGGTCAAATAAACCCATTACCACATGTGTTGCCCTTCTCTGTACATGTTGAACATCCCTTATTAGTCTTATTTCGTAGGGGTCCCACACACTTGAGCAGTGTACTAGAATGTGTTGCATGAGTGATCTGTAAACAATGACCTATTTAGACTGATTGTAAGTTCCCAGTATTCTACTGATAAACTGAGGTCTAATACATGCTGTACCCACAACTGAGTCTATGTGATCATTCCATTTAATATCCTTACAAAGTGCTACACCCAAATATTTGTATGACTTTTCCGATTCCAACTATGACTCATTGATATCAGTCATAGGATACTACCTTTTTTCGTTTTGTGAAGTGCACAGTTTCACATTTCTAAACATTTAAGGCAAGTGGTAACTTTTTGCACCACTCAGAAATCTTATCAATAGGTGACTTAATACTTATGCAGCTTCTATCAGCCAATACTTCGTTACAGATAACTGTATCATCTGCAAAAGGTCTGAAGTTGCTATTAATATTGTTGAGATGACCATTAATATACAACATGAAGAGCAAGAGTCCCAGCATACTTCCCTGAGGTACACCCAAAGTTGCTTCTACATCTGACAATGACTCTCCATTCAAGCTAATATGCTGCGTCTCTCCTACCAAAAAATCCTCAGGCCAGGCACAAATTTTGCTGGATATCCCATATAATCGCACTTTTGGTACTGATTCCCAGGTGGAAATAAACAACCTTTATGAAACTTGGCAGGTATGTAGACGATTTAATATAATGCAGTATGTATTTTTTCGTTTCTGCGCAGTTTCACTTTTAAAGGGTAAAACACCAGTTGAAAGGTAATTTTGCATCTTAGGTTCAGATGAATATTTTCAAAACCATGATATATAAAGAGTGTATTTCATATAAAAGTTGAAACGTAATTAACATTCTTGGAAACTATACAAACAACTTTTTAATAATTTGAAATTGCAAAATACCCTACCAGCATTAATTAATTTTGAAAAACGAAAACCTATGTTGCAACACAAATAAAAGAAGCTTTGAAATCACATCCATATATGTGCAACAAAGCTGGTTTCTGAAATTCCACTTTTGGAAAACAAGCATTGTGCTGTCAGAGTGTTCTCAACAGAGTTTATCAAAATATCTAAATATCCATTTTTAGTCATGTTATTTGTTTTACTTACGTTTGTTTTATGTTTTAAATTGTTATTTTACTTTTCTTAGTTCACCATTTTACAAATGTGTATTTTGTTAATTGAAAATAATAAGTAATTCATTAGTATGATAGAAAATCAATATAGTAATAATATCTGAAAAGAAATTCTTAAAGCATAATGCCTTTTACGTCATTCACACAAAATGAACGAAGTTTTTTCATCTAATATACAAGGCGGAGAACACAAAATGAAACGAAATTCGGCAGGATTTCAAACTGTGGCAGGTGATCCTTTAAATATCCTGATTTGTACCATACATATTTTACTAAATTGGAAAACCTCGGCAAAGCAATTGACTATGTGCTAGTGACTGTAGGTTGATTATATATTTTCTCAAGTGGAGATTGGCATCATAATAGTTAGCAAACTAGATCTGAATATCTTCTCATCAAGTTTTCCCAACATCAAAAGCCATGCATTTCAATGCTGTACCTGTACTGTCAAGCCATTTGGGATCACCAGACGGAAAAGGTCCTTATCCTCAGTTATGACTTTCAAAACGATTCTTGCACACTGACCACCACTCCTCTCATAGCTTTAAAAGAAAATAATGGAGAATTTGTACCAAGAATTCGAGAACCTCTTTTTTAAGCCCCACATGTCATTGTGATGGCATCGAAATCTGGTATACTAATGCCTGACCATGTCAAAAAACGTTTGCCAGAAAGTTTCTTTCGCAGTGTGGGAGAAAAATATGCATTATTGTTATATTCCTGGGTTTCTCGTGGTGAAAAATCCGTTTAAAGGTCTCTCCTTTCAATTTATTCAGTTCAGAAGACTACAACTATTTTTAGAAATATGTTCTACATTGGTGTGACCCACTGCGAGGCTGTTGAACTGCTGTCAAACGTTATACTCATGAATCTACATGCGCATCATGTACATTTTAGTGATGTGAGAGAAAATACGTGTTACAAAATAAGTGTTGTGGCTAACATGTGATAGTTCATTATATATAGCTCGTTCGATTGTGATGTGTTTCATGTTTATTTACTATTTCGTAATCCTGAAAATATTCGTAGTGAATTCTGTTTGTTGAAGTATCTGTTTTATTGAAGGATAATCATGGGTAAAAATAAAGTAACTAGAAATCCTCTGAAGGCTTTTGAGAAAAGGAGAATTGTTGAAGAGCCAAAAGTAGGTGTTATTTCCTTAAACAATGAAGACGGTAACCAAATGTATGAACCTAACCTTGCTGGTACTCCTGCCCATTGTTAGGAAAATGAGAAAGAAAGTACTCTGCAGAGGAAGTTTGGTTCAGTTAGTAAAAATTACGAATGGTTTATGGGCGAATCGGATGTGAATGAAATATCTGATACGTCAGTTCCCCACGGAATTTTTTCAAACTGTGTAACTCTTTATAAAAAAATCACGTACGACTTGTCATTGAAATGGAACTGAAGTGTGGTAAGTATTCATACATGACCATCTTTTGGAACAGTGTTGCAGTAACTCCAAATGAAGAAAATGGTAGCAAAATCTATGAACACAACATTACATTTGTTTATACCTTGCGTACAAGTAAGGGAATTATTGCAGGTGCAGTTTTCTATGGCATGATGAATCTTCCAAATCCCCCAACCAGGTTTCGAACTATAATAGATTTATTAGGTGAAAAGTGGAAGATATCTGTATAACATCCATGAAGAAATCTGTGGAAGAGGCACTAATAGAAAACAGGGGTAATAGAGACTTTACTGCAGAATTCGATGTTACCTGGCATAAACGGAGACAAACATCTCTTCATGATGAAGTACCTGCCACCAGTATGTATACAGAGAAAGTTTTAGATGTAGCAGTTATATCCAAGTATTGTAGGTGTCCACAAAAAATAAAGGCACGCATGAAAATAACAGCACATCTAACTATAGTGGCAGCAGTAGAGGATTGGAAGTGGCTGGTGTTGCTAGTATATTTCAACGTTCTGTTGCGTGTGATAAAGTGCAATATGTGAATGACCTAGGTGACCGCGATTCGAAAAGTTTCAAACATGTTCAAGAACTGAAGCACTATGGTGATGATGTTGTAGTCCAGAAATTTGGTTGTACTGGACATGTACGGAAACGAGTGGGATCAAGACTACGGCGACTCAAAACTTCGTACAAAAACAAAAACTCTGTGATGGTAAAAGGTTGGATGGGAAGGGAAGGCTATCTGACAGTGTAATTGGCAAAATACAAAAAATGTTCAAGTGTGTGTCAAATCTTATGGGACTTAACTGCTAAGGTCCCTAAGCTTACACACTACTTAACCTAAATTATCCTAAGGACAAACACACACACGACCATGCCCGAGGGAGGTCTCAAACCTCCGCCGGGACCAGCCGCGGCAAAATACAGAACTATTATGGAATGGCTATTAGGCAAAACACACACAGTGTCGATGAAATGAAGAGGGCTGTTTGGGCTCTTTGATTCATACTTTTTCAACCGATGAAAGTCCCTATCATTACTCGTGTCCCAAAGATGAAAGCAATTTGTGTAAGTACAACAAGGGATTGCTGACTGGTGAAGTGTACACTCGTAAACGTAGTCTGCCTGATGCGGTAATGGGGGTGATAAAACCTATTTTCAGAGACTTAGCAGCACCTGATCTGTTGGAAAAGTGTGCTCATGGAAAAACTCAAAACCCCAAAGAAAGTATAAGTAGTGTTATATGGTCAAGAATCTCCAAGACTGCGTTTGTTGGAGTAGTTCACTTGGGTGTGTATGAAGCTGTTACTACTTTCAATGATGGCAACGTTGTAAGGCGCAAAGTATTTGGAAATATGGGAATGAAGATCGGTTTCAACATGGTAGGAACGATGCTTGTTTTAGTCAACGAACGTTTCCAGGCTGCTGATAGTTGGATGACATAGAGGAAACTCGAGGAGGAGTTCGCAGAAGATGAAGATAGTCCATCCTATGGACCTAGAATGCACTAGAAAGGCAATCCAAACTTTGTCTCTCGATTTCCGAAAGTTTTACTTTCATACAAATTACATGTTTTCTCTGAATCTACCAAAGCCAATTTGCTTCACATTTTTAGGTAATGTTACACAGTCCCTTCTGCGTAACTCAACACAGTCTTTTTCCAAAAACCTGTATATGGCACAAAAAAGTAGTTAATTTTCGTCAGAATAAAAATATGAATCTCTAACAACTGAATTAAAATGTTTAAAAATCACTTTGTTAAATTGTAGCCAATACTCCAATAAATAACCTGTAAAAATTTCAACTTCCTAGCTCAAATACTTTCTCATAAAACATGTAATTCATAAGCGCTATTTTAACACAGTAAAGATAGGGCCTTCCGGAACCCCTTAAATCGTCCTACTTGAGGAAAAGAACTTATTCATCTTGCCATCCCAAGGCAGGCTCGACAGGACAGGTACAGCCATTGCACATTATAAGATACCAACAGATACCAAACACATTCGGTCAGAAACGCACGAAGTAGGATGAAGATTACAACAGCGTCAGCCACAGTGAGCGCAGATATTAAGCCTTACAGAACGCAACACAGACATCACACGTTGTGAGGCAAGCTGGTCAGACTGTCTGTGCATATACTTGAGACAGGAGCACTAAGCGGAAGAAGGCAGAAGCTTTTTCACACCAGCAGCCACGAAAGTGTTTAGTATACGTGCTGCAAGAGACAGCAAAGGCCAAACAAGTGCAGCCCATGAATGCATAAATACCTAGCCATTTTTGTGCTGAAATATCTTGTGCTAGAATCGGAACACTAGTACCACAAGGCTGTGACACTTGGGGCACCATCTGGAATAATGCACGGGGTCTGCTGTTCGATCCCACGTCAAGGCAGCCTGCCCTGAAACAGAGATACTGAGCCACCACTGCGGTGGGGCCAGCCGACCCTGGGCAACACCGACTCAAAGGAAGGCCTCGGCGCTTGTTCGTGACGTCACGTCAGCTAGGCACGGCGAACGCCAGGTCTGTTGCAGGCATACATGGTGGTGTCTCCCTCCCTGACACAGGAAAATGTGAAACTATTGGCGGTAGTTGACCAATACACATTGTTCTGAGAGATTTCTGCAATCAATTAATTGTGCAATTCATTACACTTCGTAACAAATACTGTACTCCTGAACTTAAATTTCCACCTGTTTTAAGGATTGACATACAAAAACAACTTCATGGTCCAGCAGCAACAGAATTCGTGCTACTTTACCTTATTTGTAAATGTGAGGAAGTTACGTTTGTACTGGGTTGCTTTTACAAGAAACTGTGAACACTTAGTGCTCTTCTTTAGGTATCTTGGTTGACTATGGGGTGAGGAGCACTGAATGTTAATGAAATATCTTGCGATTGTACACGTTGGGGGAGGGGGGCGGAAGAAGAGGCAAAAGAGAGATACTTGTTTTATCAAATAAAATTTTTTTTATCTTATAAATTTCTCCTTTCAGTTTCAAGAGGGGAATATTTATCTTTTCTAATGTGCATGTTTAAAAAAGTTTAAGCTCAGCAGTATTTTCGATGTATGAAGCTATTTTGTTTCCTGTTTAGAATTCCTTTCGTTGAAAACGACTGTAATCTAATGACTGGCAACAGTTGGACATATACACATGTAAATTAGTTCACATTTCCAGTGACGATGTCAAACGAAAATAAATAAATAAATAAAAGAAACGAGTTCATTGTAAGGGGATTGGGGTAAGTTTCGATAGCAAAATGGATCAAGTAAATATAGTTACTTGAATGTAAAATTTCCGAAGCTTGCAATGGGGCAAAGCGTCTTCTCATATTGATCTAAGTTTGTTTCGACAGGATTCAGTAATACAGAACTATGATCTTCATTTGTAGCTTTACGATAGTAAGAAAATCTTTCATCTAAATAAAACTGCAGAATCCAAAACAATACCAAACATTTTGTCCAAAAATAAGAGATTTGTAGTGATAAGCACGCCCAGGCGTTTCTGCCTGCAACAGACTCGGCGTTCGCCGTGCCTAGCTGACGTGACGTCACGAACCAGCGCCGAGGCCTTCCTTTGAGTCGGTGTTGCCCTGGGGCGTAGTGCTCTGGCCACAGCACTTCTGCAGTGAGTCACAGTCGCTTCGTCACTTGTTGCCACCAGCTAGGTAGTGCTGGAGACATCAGCCACATCCCGGCCACAGCTGCCTTAGCTTCTGACAAGGGAACCTCCCCATCGCACCCCCCTCAGATTTAGTTATAAGTTGGCACAGTGGATAGGCCTTGAAAAACTGAACACAGATCAATCGAGAAAACAGGAAGAAGTTGTATAGAACTATGAAAAAAATAAGCAAAATATACAAACTGAGTAGTCCATGCGCAACATAGGCAACATCAAGGACAATCTGGGCGCCGGAGCGCCGTGGTCTCGTGGTTAGCGTGAGTAGCTGCGGAGTGAGAGGTCCTTGGTTCAAGTCTTCCCTCGAGTGAAATATTTACATTCTTTATTTTCGCAAACTTATGATCTGTCCGTTCGTTCATTGACGTCTCTGTTCACTGTTATAAGTTTAGTGTCTGTGCTTTGCGACCGCACCGCAAAACCGTGCGATTAGTAGACGAAAGGACGTGCCTCTCCAATGCCAATCGAAAACATTTGATCGCAAGGTCATAGGTCAACCGATTCCTCCACAGGAAGACACGTCTGATTTATTCTATACGACACTGGTGACGGCATGTGCGTCACATGACAGGAATATGTTGTCGACCCACCTAACTTGTACACTTGGCGAATGGGTAAAAAGATTCTTCTACCTTGCCCGATTTAGGTTTTCTTGTGGATGTGATAATCACTCCCAAAAAAGTGATGAAAACATAAATGTTTACCACATAAACTGCAACAAATGAATGCAACAGTTTCACAGTCGCACAGTTTTCCCTGTGCTCTGTCAAAACATATGTTTTTAACGTTTTCAAATCTTCCCGTGTGAAGACCGACAAATCCTGCATATGTCCAAGCAAATCTGAACATGTCCTGGAATTTTGGAGAGCGAAGTTGATTATGTGTGAGTGCCTGAAGTTTGATAAATGTATGAAAATAAAAAAATTAAACTTCTCACTCGAGGGACGACTTGAACCAATGACCTCCCGTTCCGCAGCTGCTCACGCTAACCACAGGACCACTGCGCTCCTGAGCCCAGACTATCCTTAAAGTTGCATATGTTGCGCATGGACTACTAAGTTTGTATATTTTGCTTATTTTTTTCATAGTTCTATACAACTTCTTCCTGTTTTCTCGATTGATCTGTGTTCAGTTTTTCAAGGCCTATCCACTGTGCCAACTTGTAACTAAATCTGAGGGGGGTGCGATGGGGAGGTTCCCTTGTGAGTCTTGGGACATTGGTGACAGAAGCAGTGGCTTTACGTCACCGTTCTGCCATGCTACTCTCTGTCAACATTGCTCGATGTCTCTCTCTCTCTCTCTCTCTCTCTCTCTCTCTCTCTCACACACACACACACACACACGGGAGGCAACTGGATGCCTTAGACAAGACACATTGCTGCTTGCAATTAATCATGGTAGGGAACCATAATAACAAAATTAAAAAAGCAAAAAACAATCTGACTCCAGCCATATTCACTGTTATCAGAATACTACATTGCCCTTTCAGAGCAACGTCTGAACATACAGCCTATGGTATGGCGAGCCTGACTGGCGGAAATGGGCAACGCAGCGACTGTGACCCAATGCAGAAGTGTTGTGGCCAGTGCACCATGTCTCAGGGTATGGCTGGGCCCACGGCAGTGGTGACTCTGCGTCTCAGTCTCAGGGTAGGCTGCCCTAACGTGGGATCGAACAGCAGGCTCTGTGCAGCATTCCAGATGGCGTCCCAAGTGTCACAGCCCCAGGGTGATAGTGCTAAGATTCTAACACAAGATATTTCAGTACAAAAATTGCTAGGTATTTATACTCTCATGCTTGGTCTTTGCTATTTTTTGGGGACTGATGACCTCAGATGTTAAGTCCCATAGTACTCAGAGACATTTTTGCTATTTGTTGCCGGTCTGTGTGGCCGAGCGGTTCTAGGCGCTTCAGCCTGGAACCGCGCGACCGCTACGATCGCAGGTTCGAATCCTGCCTCGGGCATGGATGTGTGTGATGTCGTTAGGTTAGTTAGGAGACTGATGACCTCAGCTGTTAAGTCCCATAGTGCTCAGAGCCATTTGAACCATTTGCTATTTGTTGCGCATGTATACAAAACAGTTCCATGACTTCTGGTCCGGAAATGCTTTCGCCTTTTGCCACTTAGGTGCTGCTGTGCCAACTATATCCACACTTTCTCACGAAATTCCAATCACCAACTTTCTCCTCCGAATGCGAAAATACACTCCTGGAAATGGAAAAAAGAACACATTGACACCGGTGTGTCAGACCCACCATACTTGCTCCGGACGCTGCGAGAGGGCTGTACAAGCAATAATCACACGCACGGCACAGCGGACACACCAGGAACCGCGGTGTTGGCCGTCGAATGGCGCTAGCTGCGCAGCATTTGTGCACCGCCGCCGTCAGTGTCAGCCAGTTTGCCGTGGCATACGGAGCTCCATCGCAGTCTTTAACACTGGTAGCATGCCGCGACAGCGTGGACGTGAACCGTATGTGCAGTTGCCGGACTTTGAGCGAGGGCGTATAGTGGGCATGCGGGAGGCCGGGTGGACGTACCGCCGAATTGCTCAACACGTGGGGCGTGAGATCTCCACAGTACATCGATGTTGTCGCCAGTGGTCGGCGGAAGGTGCACGTGCCCGTCGACCTGGGACCGGACCGCAGCGACGCACGGATGCACGCCAAGACCGTAGGATCCTACGCAGTGCCGTAGGGGACCGCACCGCCACTTCCCAGCAAATTAGGGGCACTGTTGCTCCTGGGGTATCGGCGAGGACCATTCGCAACCGTCTCCATGAAGCTGGGCTACGGTCCCGCACACCGTTAGGCCGTCTTCCGCTCACGCCCCAACATCGTGCAGCCCGCCTCCAGTGGTGTCGCGACAGGCGTGAATGGAGGGACGAATGGAGACGTGTCGTCTTCAGCGATGAGAGTCGCTTCTGCCTTGGTGCCAATGATGGTCGTATGCGTGTTTGGCGCCGTGCAGGTGAGCGCCACAATCAGGACTGCATACGACCGAGGCACACAGGGCCAACACCCGGCATCATGGTGTGGGGAGCGATCTCCTACACTGGCCGTACACCACTGGTGATCGTCGAGGGGACACTGAATAGTGCACGGTACATCCAAACCGTCATCGAACCCATCGTTCTACCATTCCTAGACCGGCAAGGGAACTTGCTGTTCCAACAGGACAATGCACGTCCGCATGTATCCCGTGCCACCCAACGTGCTCTAGAAGGTGTAAGTCAACTACCCTGGCCAGCAAGATCTCCGGATCTGTCC
Organism: Schistocerca nitens; assembly: GCF_023898315.1. Taxonomy (NCBI): domain Eukaryota; kingdom Metazoa; phylum Arthropoda; class Insecta; order Orthoptera; family Acrididae; genus Schistocerca; species Schistocerca nitens. The sequence continues at coordinate 146,984,782 of NC_064616.1, read as the reverse complement.
CCCATTGAGCATGTTTGGGACTGGATGAAGCGTCGTCTCACGCGGTCTGCACGTCCAGCACGAACGCTGGTCCAACTGAGGCGCCAGGTGGAAATGGCATGGCAAGCCGCTCCACAGGACTACATCCAGCATCTCTACGATCGTCTCCATGGGAGAATAGCAGCCTGCATTGCTGCGAAAGGTGGATATACACTGTACTAGTGCCGACATTGTGCATGCTCTGTTGCCTGTGTCTATGTGCCTGTGGTTCTGTCAGTGTGATCATGTGATGTATCTGACCCCAGGAATGTGTCAATAAAGTTTCCCCTTCCTGGGACAATGAATTCACGGTGTTCTTATTTCAATTTCCAGGAGTGTATTTTGTTGACCCCGACTTACCTAGGGAGGAACGATCACCAAGATAAAATAAGGGAAATCAGAGCTCGTACGGAAAGATATAGGTGTTCATTCTTTCCGCGCGCTATACGAGATTGGAATAATAGAGAATTGTGAAGGTGGTTCGATGAGCCCTCTGCCAGGCACTTAAATGTGATTTGCAGAGTATCCATGTAGATGTAGATGTAGATATCCTGGCTGGGTTGCCTCACGACATGTGATGACTGTGTTGTGTTCTGTAACGCATAGTATCCCCAATCCCTGCAGTTGCTCTGTTGTAATCTACATCCTACTTTGTGCGTTTCTGCCCGAATATGATTGGTGTGCTACATTGCCCTCTCTCTTAACAAGATCCAGTCCCTTGAATTGCCTTAACTTGACTGTCCTTAAATACTGGAATGACAGATCCTGGTGGCTGGCGCAACTGTCTCCGGTCCACTCTTTCAAGATTACTTTTACAACCACGTTCTCTTAAGTACTAATTATCCAAAGTTCTTTAGTTTTCTGCTCAATTTAACGTATTGTTATAGTTCTCTCTACTGCCTGCTTGGATGTGGGAATCCAGTCCACCGGAATCTGAACAATGGTTGGTTCAAAACTTTATCTTGTGTTCTGTTTTTTGTACATGTAAACAAGGACTACGCTAAGCAGACTAAGTCTTGATCTGGTAGTAGGTATGACAATGGTCAATATTGTTTCCCTCCGGTACTGATTCTTCTTGTACTGACTCAAATGCTGCATCAGTGTCTCAACGGAGAATCGATTCTCCTGCTTGCTAACGAGTTTCTCTATCGACTGTATTAACTCAGGTCTCAACGTTTGGTTTAACATAGTAAGATTCGCAGCCGTAACACTTCAATAGGTTTCTCTGGCCAGTACAACTGACGCTATGAAATGCTTAGACGGGTAATCCCTGACATTGTGGCAGGTAGATGGAAATTAGGTCCCACTATTTCACACGATGTCCTATTTATTAATAATCTACTCCTGTCTAACTCTGAACCTTTCGCTGTTGCTCAAACAACCATCTGCTGCTACTACTACTACTACTACTACTTCTTTATCGAAGACAGAGTACAACCAATGTTCCTCAAACTACTGGAAGAACAACTTAGATCGAATAATCTCCGTCTTGCAATCTTTCCTCACTTTCTGACCCCGAAGTAACTTCACTACACGGGAATTGTGACCGTCTCTCACTAACCTGTCTGGCCAAACCGTTATATCATCCCCATAACACTTATGTAACTCCACTTCTTCCATTTCCAAATGTCTGCTCTTGTCTTCCATAATCAATAACAGCCGTTGTACTTTTATACTGACAAGCTACTTCAGCGACCCCCATTTAACAGTATACATGTGAACAACATAACATTGGTACCGTGCCTGTTTCCCTGCTACTGGAAAGGAAACTGAAATGTACGTATGTCTTTGCTCTCTCGGTCCTTGCTTCTACTGTGGCTAGGGTAAAATAAAAGGGTAAATTTTTATTATTACATTCCGCAAGACCAACAATAACTCTGGTGGTAGCTGTTGTTGCACCCTGAAAGTACTGTTCCTGCGACAAGTTCACTCCTAGATGGTCTCACACAGCATGCTGAATAGCTTCCCATAACTCTGCTACCTCTCTCTTCGTGTTACCCATACACTATTCTCCAAGAACACTAACTACTTTGTTACCACTACTTACCTGTCCAATATTTCTAAGTCAGTTGACAATCTCTTAATGTTCCATTTCAGTGAGTCATCTGCAGTTTTTGCGTAGCTCATCACCTCCCCAGTCAGCTAGCATAGTAACCGAACATTGTTCTACACATCTTTCTCCAAATTTGCTATTTGCGTGGTGTGCCACTCAGTTGTTGCCTTGTTTCCTTTGTTTTATTATTTCAGCTGTGCCATTCACCTTCCGATGTTGTTCTCGTCAGCTGTTCCAAACACAGGTTTCAGAAGTTAGCCTCTCGCATCGATCCAAGCTCTCCTCCTCATATGCTGTATAATCCCCAGAGCCTGCGTCATCTCACCCTCAACTTCTCGCAAGTCCCATATATATTTGGAGCCGCGTGACCGCTACGGTCACAGGTTCGAATCCTGCCTCGGGAATGGATGTGTCTGATGTCCTTAGGTTAGTTAGGATGAAGTAGTTCTAAGTTCTAGGGGACTGATGACCACAGATGTTAAGTCCCATAGTGCTCAGAGCCATTTGAACCATTTGAACCAATAAACAACGTCAATGGTGGCCGAGCAACTGGCTCGTCACAATACGCCAGTCACTACTCTTGATGTACTGTGGTACTGTGTTGAAGCTGCATGAGCAGCTGTACCTGTATGAGCCATCCAAACTCTGTTTGACTCAATGCCCAGGCGTATCAAGGCCGTTATTATGGCCAGAGGTGGTTGTTCTGAGTACTGATTTCTCAGGATCTATGCACCCAAATTGAGTGAAAATGTAATCGTATGTCAGTTCCAGTATAATATATTTGTCCAATGAAAACCCGTTTATCATCTGCATTTCTTCTTGGTGTAGCAATTTTAACGGCCAGTAGTGTAGTATTCTGACACGAAATAAGATGGCAGGGGTCAGAGAGATTGTTCTGTGCTTTTCAAATTCATTTATTAAGGCTCCCTAACATGATTAATTACAAGCAGTAGCAGTGCGTCTGAGACTTCCAGTTGCCTCCCACATGTGTTTGTATGTGTGAGACATACAGCAATGCTGAGAGAGTGCAACATGGCCAAACGGTGGCGTAACGCCACTGCTCCTGCCACCAACGTCCCCAGACTCAGAAGCTAAGGCAGCGGCAGCCGAGGTGTGGCTCATGTTTCCAGCACTGCCTAACTGGTGGCAATGAATGAAGCAGCGACTGTGGCCCCTGCAGAAGTGCTGTGGCCAGAGCGCTATGTCGCAGGACTCGGTTGGCCCCACAATAGCGGTGGCTCAGCGTTTCGCGTCTTTCAGCAGGATGCTCTGACGAGGATCAAACTACCGACCCCGTACAGCATTCCAGATGGTGCCACAAGTGTCACAGCATTGTGGTGGTAGTGCTGCAGTACTGAAACAAAATGAGTTCAGTACAAAAATGGCTAGGTATTTATACACTGACAGGCTGCACTTGCTTGGGCTTTGCTATGACCTGCGGCACGTGTACTAAACATTGCAGCGGTTGCTGCTGTGGAAAGGCTTCCACCTTCTTCCGCTTAGGTGCTACTGTGTCAACTATATCCACACCTCGCCTGGCTGGCTCATCCCTGAGCTTGCCACAGCTCTGTTGTGTTTTGTATCGCATAACATCTGCTCTCGTCTGTCGCTGACTCTGCTGTAATCTACTACCTACTTTGCACATTTTTGACAGAACGTTGTCATTGTGCTACACATAAAAAATTAAGTAAAACAAAAAATCAGAACAATAATTATTGTTTAGATACACTACTGGCCATTAAAATTGCTACATCAAGAAGAAATGCAGATTATAAACGGGTATTCATTGGACAAATATGTTATACTAGAACTGACATGTGATTACATTTTCACGCAATTTGGGTGTATAGATCCTGAGAAATCAGTACCCACAACAACCACCTCTGGCCGTAATAACGGCCATGATACGCCTGGGCATTGAGTCAGGATGGCGTGTACAGGTACAGCTCTCCATGCAGCTTCAGCACGATACCACAGTTCATCAAGAGTAGTGACTGGCGTATTGTGTCCAGCAGGTTGCTCGGCCACCATTGACCATACGTTTTCAATTGGTGAGAGATCGTGAGAATCTGCTGGCCAGGGCAGCAGTCGAACATTTTCTGTATCCAGAAAGACCCGTACAGGACCTGCAACATGCGGTCGTGCATTATCCTGCTGAAATGTAGGGTTTCGCAGGGATCGAATGAAGGGAAGAGCCACGGGTCGTAACACATCTGAAATGTAACGTCCACTGTTCAAAGTGCCGTCAATGCGAACAAGAGGTGACCGTGACGTGTAACCAATGGCACCCCATACCATCACGCCGGGTGATACGCCAGTATGGCGATGACGAATATACGCTTCCAATATGCGTTCACGGCGATGTCGCCAAACACGGATGCTACCATCATGATGCTGTAAACAGTATCTTGATTCATCCGAAAAAATGACATTTTGCCATTCGTGCACCCAGGTTCGTCGTTGAGTACACCATCGCAGGCGCTCCTGTCTGTGATCCAGCGTCAAGGGTAACCGCAGCCATGGTCTCCGAGTTGATAGTCCATGCTGCTGCAGACGTCGTCGAACTGTTAGTGCAGATGGTTGTTGTCTTGCAAACGTCCCCATCTGTTGACTCAGGGATCTAGACGTGGCTGCACGATCCGTTACAGCCATGCGGATAAGATGCCTGTCATCTCGGCTGCTAGTGATACGAGGCCGTTGGGATCCAGCAAGGCGTTCCGTATTACCCTCCTGAACCCACCGATTCCATATTCGGCTAACAGTCATTGGATCTCGACCAAAGCGAGCAGCAATGTCGCGATACGATCAACCGCAATCGCGATAGGCTACAATCCGAACTTTATCAAAGTCGGAAACGTGATGGTACGCATTTCTCCTCCTTACATGAGGCATCACAACAACGTTTCACCAAGCAATGCCGGTCAACTGCTGTTTGTGTATGAGAAATCGGTTGGAAACTTTCCTCATGTCAGCACGTTGTAGGTGTCGCCACCGTCGCCAACCTTGTGTGAATGCTCTGAAAAGCTAATGATTTGCATATCACAGTATCTTCTTCCTGTCTGTTAAATTTCGCGTCTGTATCACGTCATCTTCGTGGTGTAGCAATTTTAATGGTCAGTAGTGTATCTTAATTAGATATGTTGAAAATACATTGACAGTACATTGCCTACAGCTTATTTTCCAAAACTGGTATTTCAGAAACCAGCTTTATTAAACATGGATGGATGTGGCATGAAAATTTCTTTAATTAATGATACAAAAGTTTTTATTTTTCAGAGTTGATTATACAGTTTTCAAAAACATTAATTATTTTTCAACTTTTATATGAAACACATTTTTAATATACGTCATGGTTTTGAAGATATTCCCTCTAAACCTAGTATGCCAAATTACCATTCGGCGTGTGGTGTGTTTTACAGTGTTAAAAATGAAATTGGACAAAACTGTGTCATGGCTGTGTCCTCGAGTAATGTTTTGTAGTTCCTGGCTGGATGAGGTTCAAAATGGTTCAAATGGCGCTGAGCACTATGGGCCTTAACTTCTGAGGTCATCATTCCCCTAGAACTTAGAACTACCTAAACCTAACTAACCTAAGGACATCACAAACATCCATGCCCGAGGCAGGATTCGAACCTGCGACCGTCGCGGTCGCGCGGTTCCGGCTGGATGAGGACAGAGTGGTACTGTAGGTGGGTGGCCAGTTCTCTCTCACTACAACACAAAGTCCACACGTGGAAAAAATTCACTTTATTACAGGAACCAATTGAGTACTTAACTTCAATGTTGTCCACTCTTTAAGTTCTGTGTTTAACAACCATCAAATAACATGTACTAATTCTTGAATCTTGTCCGTGCCCATATCACAACTATATAGAATGACTGACTTTCCCTCACAGCTAGCTAAGGTGCGAGCCGAATACTATCATTGTGGAAGGCGACAGCACATTGCGAAGTATTGAGGTGCAATGCGAACTGAGTCCCGATGCTGCGTACTGAGGTACTGAGCCTGGGAGATTGAGCAGCTCGGTCGGCGGCAGCAGCCTGTATCCACGCTGCCCAGGGGGCGTTATCGGTGCTTAGCCTGGGGGCGTGACTTGGTATTCTCTTGTCATAGGAGCGCCTAGTTCAGCGCCTGCCATACAATGTGTCCTAGTACTGGCGAAGGCACATTATCCCGCTCCCCCCTCCCTCCCCCCCCCCTCCGCCTCCAAACGCCGCACCGTTGTCGGGAGATGTGAACGACAATTGGAGGGGGGGGGGTATATAGGAAGCTGGACGCAAAGATGAGCTGCAGCTGTAGCTGTAGCTGTGGAGGACGGCGTACTTCCGGCCGTACTCCGCCGTCTCGTTGGCGAGAACGGAGGAACCTCCTCCCGAAAACACCGCTCAGGATACACGTCCAGTCGTGAGGGCACCTTCTGGGGCGATGACGGCAACGGAGACGACGACGGCGATGGCAGGTCCACGTCCGTCGGGTCGGAGAGCGGTGACGGCGGAGGCGAGGGCGCGACTGAGGCGGTGAATCTGGGGGGGGGGGGGGGGGAAGAAAGTCAGCAGATTCACGGGGCAAACGACAAATGCGAATTTGAATCTGCTGACGCCGCTGCGAACCATTGGCAGCTGCAGTTACATACATATACACTCCTGGAAATTGAAATAAGAACACCGTGAATTCATTGTCCCAGGAAGGGGAAACTTTATTGACACATTCCTGGGGTCAGATACATCACATGATCACACTGACAGAACCACAGGCACATAGACACAGGCAACAGAGCATGCACAATGTCGGCACTAGTACAGTGTATATCCACCTTTCGCAGCAATGCAGGCTGCTATTCTCCCATGGAGACGATCGTAGAGATGCTGGATGTAGTCCTGTGGAACGGCTTGCCATGCCATTTCCACCTGGCGCCTCAGTTGGACCAGCGTTCGTGCTGGACGTGCAGACCGCGTGAGACGACGCTTCATCCAGTCCCAAACATGCTCAATGGGGGACAGATCCGGAGATCTTGCTGGCCAGGGTAGTTGACTTACACCTTCTAGAGCACGTTGGGTGGCACGGGATACATGCGGACGTGCATTGCCCTGTTGGAACAGCAAGTTCCCTTGCCGGTCTAGGAATGGTAGAACGATGGGTTCGATGACGGTTTGGATGTACCGTGCACTATTCAGTGTCCCCTCGACGATCACCAGTGGTGTACGGCCAGTGTAGGAGATCGCTCCCCACACCATGATGCCGGGTGTTGGCCCTGCGTGCCTTAGTCGTATGCAGTCCTGATTGTGGCGCTCACCTGCACGGCGCCAAACACGCATACGACCATCATTGGCACCAAGGCAGAAGCGACTCTCATCGCTGAAGACGACACGTCTCCATTCGTCCCTCCATTCACGCCTGTCGCGACACCACTGGAGGCGGGCTGCACGATGTTGGGGCGTGAGCGGAAGACGGCCTAACGGTGTGCGGGACCGTAGCCCAACTTCATGGAGACGGTTGCGAATGGTCCTCGCCGATACCCCAGGAGCAACAGTGTCCCTAATTTGCTGGGAAGTGGCGGTGCGGTCCCCTACGGCACTGCGTAGGATCCTACGGTCTTGGCGTGCATCCGTGCGTCGCTGCGGTCCGGTCCCAGGTCGACGGGCACGTGCACCTTCCGCCGACCACTGGCGACAACATCGATGTACTGTGGAGACCTCACGCCCCACGTGTTGAGCAATTCGGCGGTACGCCCACCCGGCCTCCCGCATGCCCACTATACGCCCTCGCTCAAAGTCCGTCAACTGCACATACGGTTCACGTCCACGCTGTCGCGGCATGCTACCAGTGTTAAAGACTGCGATGGAGCTCCGTATGCCACGGCAAACTGGCTGACACTGACGGCGGCGGTGCACAAATGCTGCGCAGCTAGCGCATTTCGACGGCCAACACCGCGGTTCCTGGTGTGTCCGCTGTGCCGTGCGTGTGATCATTGCTTGTACAGCCCTCTCGCAGTGTCCGGAGCAAGTATGGTGGGTCTGACACACCGGTGTCAATGTGTTCTTTTTTCCATTTCCAGGAGTGTATGTCCCAATGTCTGGATCTCGCCTCGCTCCGAGCGCTGACGTCGTCCAAAAACCCTGTAAGGAACAAAATCACGCGGTACAAAGCATACTTGCGGACCATCGGCGGCGCCGGATGCTGCGTTGGGTGGAGCAAGTGAAGCAGCGTCCGATGGCGGCGGCCAACGAGAAGTTCCTCCGGTGATAGTCCGTCGCGAAGGTCGGAGCGATAGGAGGCAAGAAAGAGTTGCAGCGCCTGTTCCCGTGTGTGGGCGGTGGGAAACTCGGCCATCTGCTGTTTAAAAGTGCGTAAAAACCGTTCTGCTTCTCCGTTGGACTGCCGGCCGGAGTGGCCGAGCGGTTCTAGGCGCTTCAGTCTGGAACCGCGCGAATGCTACGGTCGCAGGTACGAATCCTGCCTCGGGCATGGATGTGTGTGATGTCCTTAGGTTAGTTAGGTTTAAGCAGTTCTAAGTTTAGGGGACTGATGACCTCAGTAGTTAAGTCCCATAGTGCTCAGAGTCATTTGAACCATTTTTTTATCCGTTGGACTGGGGGTGAAACGGAGCACTTGTTAGATGACGAATGCCATTTTGTTCGCAAAACTGTTCAAAGCCATGTGACGTGAACTGAGGTCTGTTGTGAGTAAAAGTGACTTCAGGCTATCCTTCAATGCAAAAAATCGAGGACAACACTTGAATGGTGCTACGTGACGTGGTAGAATTGTTAAGCACCGCAAATGGAAACTTGCTAAAAGAGTGATCCAGAAGGGTCCTGCAAAGGCAATGTGCACTTTTTGCCATGGCTATTGAATCGTAGGCCAAGCTGCGAATGTGTGTGGCGGAGCTGATTGGTTGTCCGCTCATGCGCGACACAGTGACTTCATCTGTTCAATGTGGGCTACCATGCCCTGCCAAGTACAGTGGCGGCGCGCTGACTATTTAGTGCGAACAATTCCCCAATGTCCGTGGTGAAGCAGTTGCAACACAGCCTTTTGTAAAACTGTGGAAATGAGCACACGCGATGGTCCACTGTCAGATTGTACTAAAATCATGTTGTACTAAGAGGTTATGTCGACGAGCAAAGTATCGGCGCACTACTGAGTTCTGAATTCTGTTCAATCAGCGAGGGCAATACGTGCGAATGTAATGCTACGATATCTTCAGATCAGGGTAAGCTTCCGTGGCCTGTGCAATTTTTCTTTAATCAACGTAAAATATTGCAGAAGTTCAGATTCCTGCGCATCGATCTGGCAGCAAGATGCGTCAGAGGAATTAAAATCAGAGTCGGGGCCGATCGGAAGGCGAGAAATGGCGTCAGAATTGCCATGCCGTGCCGTAGGTCTGTACACAATTTCTTACTGATACTGGGATAGACGCAAAGCCCAATGCAATTTTTGAACAGTACGTGTAAGAATCAGCTTTGGCGGACGAAACAAGGGCTGCAGAGGCTTGTGATCTGTCACTAAACACAGCTTGCGACCAAACAGATAGTGATGGAGTTTTGTCATATCATACACAATAGCGAGAGCTTGGTTTTCAATTTGTGAATAATTGCACTGTGTTTGAGTTAACAACTCTGAGGCGAAAGCAATAGCTCTGCCTTGTGCAACAATTCTGTGCGAAAGCACAGCGCCTATTCCGTACGACGAAACGTCTACTTGCAAAATGACTGGTTTGGCAGGATCAAAATGTACTAAACATCTATCACTGAGCAAGGCAATTTTGAGTTTCTGAAATACGTCGTGACACTCTTTGGTCAACACGAAAGGCACATTTTCCCGACGCAAGCGACGCAGTGGAGCCGCGATATGTGAAGCGTTCGGAATGAAACGAATGTAGTATGTCAATTTGCCTTACACTGGCTGCAGTTAAAATACAATGGCAGGTCACTGACTGCAAGTAAATGAGACTGGAGGGGGTGCACACCCTGACTGTTTGTCACATGCCCTAAGTACTGTAGTTCTATCTGAAAAAAGTCACACTTTTCGAGACGACACTTGAGTCCTGCATCTAACAACACTCGGAAAAGAGTAGGCAAACTGGCAGTGTGTTCCTCTGGCGTACGTCTGAAACGACAATATCGTCAAGGTAGTTCGAACAGAACGGCACTTGTGGAGCCAGCTCTTCTAACAAGGGAACCTCCCCATCGCACTCCCCTCAGATTTCGTAATAAGTTGGCACAGTGGATACACCTTGAGAAACTGAACACAGATCAATCGAGAAAACAGGAAGAAGTTGTGTGGAACTATGAAAAAATAAGCAAAATATACAAACTGAGTAGTCCATGCGAGGATAAGCAACATCAAGGACGATCTCACCTCAGGAGCGCCGTGGTCCCGTGGTTAGCGTGAGCAAATGCGAAGGAGAGGTCCTTGGTTCAAGTCTTCCTCCGAGCGTAAAATTTTATTTTTTATTTCCAGACAAAGTTCAGGCACTCACATATAATCAACTTCGTTCTCCAAAATTCCAGGACATGTTCAGATTTGCTTGGACATATGCAGGATTTGACGGTCTACACACCGAAAAATTTGAAAACATTAAGAACATATGTTTTGACAGAGCACAGGGAAAAGTGTGCGACTGTGAAACTGTTGGATTCGTTTGTTGCAGTTTATGTGACAAACTCTTATGTTTTCATCACTTTTTGGGAGTAATTCTCACATCCACAAGAAAACCTAAATCGGGCAATGTAGAAGAATCTTTTTACCCATTCACCAAGTGTGGATCGACAACATATTCCTGTCATGTGACGCACATGCCCTCACCAGTGTCGTATAGAATATATCAGACGTGCTTTCCTGTGGAGGAATTGGTTGACCTATGACCTTGGATCAAATGTTTTCGGTTACCATTGGAGAGGCACGTCCTTTCGTCTACTAATCGCACGGTTTTGCGGTGCGGTCGCAAAAGATAGACCTAAACTTATTACAGTGAACGGAGACGTTAATGAGCGAATGGACAGATCATAACTTTGCGAAAATAAAGAAAAACTTTTCACTTGAGGGGAGACTTGAACCAAGGACCTCTCGTTTCGCAGCTGCTCACGCTGACCACGGGACCATGGCGCTCATGAGCTGTTATTATCCCTGATGTTGCCTATCAGGGCATGGACTACTCAGTTTGTATATTTTGCTTATTTTTTCATAGTTCCACACAACTTCTTCCCGTTTTCTCGATTGATCTGTGTTAAGTTTCTCAAGGCCTATCCACTGTGCCAGCTTATAACTAAATCTGAGGGGGGTGCGATGGGGAGGTTCCCTTGTAAGTAACGCTGAAAAATGGCGGGTGCGGAGGCACTGCCGAAAGGCAAACGAAAATATTCGAACAGGCCTAAGTGTATATAAAAACAAACACTTTCTGTTATTCTTCATCTAGTGGTAATTGCAAATAAGCATCACGCAAATCTGTCTTAGAAAAGTAACGGCCTGCGCCAAGCCTGTCAATAATTTCCTAAGGGCGAGATAATGGATAAGTGACAGTGATTGTCTGTCGATTGACTGTAGTTTTGAAGTCAACACAAATGCTAATGCGATGCCTTGGGCATCAAACCCAATGGACTTGCCCACTGATTAGCTTGTATTGGAGCAATCACACCATTGTCTTGCAATTCTTTTAATTCACTGGCTACTTCGTCTCGTAAAGCAATGGGAACGGGCCGAGCCCGGCGAAACTTAGGCTGTGCATTGTCTTTCAGGGTAATGTGCGCTACAAAATTATTAGCTTTTCCAAGTCCGCAAGAAAAGAGTTCAGGAAATTCCTTAAGCAAACTAGCTACACTGTCTTTTGGATTAAAAGAAGTCACTGAAAGTACATTGTCTTGGATGCTAAGACCAAACAAGTCAAACGAATCTAAGCCAAAAATATTTTCACTGTCTCTTGATTGCAACACAGTAAATTTCACTGTCCTAGTGTGAGATTTGTAAGTGGCTCGCAAACTACACTGTCCAAGTACAGGGATTTCCTGTCCGTTGTATGCAATGAGGTGCGTGCTAGATTTTGACAGACGTGGTGAGCCTAACTATTCGAACTTGGAACGATTAAGCAAGGTTACAGAAGCACCTGCGCCCCATTGAAAGTCAACACGGTCAGCAATTTGTAGTGTTACAAACAGTTTGTCGGAATGGCGTCGCACTTGAATTAGTGTTAGAACCTGTAGTCGGTTTTGGAAACACTGCATTCACAGAATGTGCACGAGACCTGTTGTAGCGAGAGCGGGCAGAATTGGCATTCTTTTGCCGTTGCAAGCAAACTGTCTGGACATGGCCTTTCGTTCCACATGAGGAACATGTCGCGTTGCGCGACGGGCAATCTTGCCGCTTATGGCGAGCAAAACAGTGAGTGCAAGACTTCACTAGATTTACAGGCCTGGCTGCTGGTTTACTAGGCTGTCTGCGCGTCTGTGTGCGCGATCGTTGTAGCGACTGAGTGGGGCGGTCTCGGGTAAGACGCGACTCGACCCGACAAATCGAGACCTCATCAAATTTATCGGCGGCAATGGCGCCGGAATCGAATCGTTCTGATATCTGCAACACTTGATAGAGCGGCAGATATGAGTACTTGAGAATCTGTTCTCTAATTTTGCTATCAGGGATATTGAATATGATCGCATCACGGATCATCATGTTAAAAAGTTGCCACAACTACACTCGAATTTACACTTCCTAGTGAGGCCCTGTAAGTTGGTATACGACTGACGTTACGTCTGTTCCGGTTCAAAATGGTTCAAATGGCTCTGAGCACTATGGGACTTAACTTCTAAGGTCATCAGTCCCATAGAACTTAGAACTACTTAAACCTAACTAACCTAAGGACATCACACACATCCATGCCCGAGGCAGGATTCGAACTTGCGACCGTATCGGTCGCGCGGTTCCAGACTGTAGCGCCTTTAACCGCGTGGCCACCACGGCCGGCCGTCTGTTCCGGCTTTCTGGTTGCCGCGACGTGTATATGCTGTGCTTAATACTGACTTAATCCACCTACTACTTCATCATAGGAGAGTGCGTCGGGAGACGACGCAGAAAAGAGTTTTTGAATTAAGCGAAAATGAACAATGTGAATTCTCGCACGAACGAGAAAATGGCTGACATCGAAATAAGTGTCCAAGGAACAGAAAAGCAACTGAAATCACTCAACAGAGGAAAGTCCACTGGACCTGACGGGATATCAATTCGATTCTACACAGAGTACGCGAAAGAACTTGCCACCCTTCTAACAGCCGTGTACCGCAAGTCTCTAGTGGAACGGAAGGTTGCAAATGATTGGAAAAGAGCACAGGTAGTTCCAGTTTTCAAGAAGGGTCGTCGAGCAGACGCGCAAAACTATAGGCCTATATCTCTGACAGCGATATGTTGTAGAATTTTAGAACATGTTTTTGCTCGCATATCATGTCATTTCTGGAAACCCAGAATCTACTCTGTAGGAATCAACATGGATTCCGGAAACAGCGATCGTGTGAGACCCTACTCGCTTTATTTGTTCATGAGACCCAGAAAATATTAGATACAGGCTCCCAGGTAGATGCCATTTTCCTTGACTTCCGGAAGGCGTTCGATGCAGTTCCGCACTGTCGCCTGATAAACAAAGTAAGAGCCTACGAAATATCAGACCAGCTGTGTGTCTGGATTGAAGAGTTTTTAGCAAACAGAACACAGACAATGAGAGACGTCTACAGACGTTAAAGTAACCTCTGGCGTGCCACAGGGAAGTGTTATGGGACCATTGCTTTTCACAATATATATAAATGACCTAGTAGATAGTGTCGGAAGTTCCATGCGGCTTTTCGCGGATGATGCTGTAGTATACAGAGAAGTTGCAGCATTAGAAAATTGCAGCGAAATGCAGGAAGATCTGCAGCTGATAGGCACTTGGTGCAGGGAGTGGCAACTGACCCTTAACATAGACAAATGTAATGTATTGCGAATACATAGAAAGAATGATCCTTTATTGTATGATTATATGATAGCCGAACAAACACTGGTACCAGTTACTTCTGTAAAATATCTGGGAGTATGCGTACGGAACGATTTGAAGTGGAATGATCATATAAAATTAATTGTTGGCAAGGCGAGTGCCAGGTTGAGATTCATTGGGAGAGTCCTTAGAAAATGTAGTCCATCAACAAAGGAGGTGGCTTACAAAACACTCGTTCGACCTTTACTTGAGTATTGCTCATCAGTGTGGAATCTGTACCAGGTCGGTTTCACAGAGGAGATAGAGAAGATCCAAAGAAGAGCGGCGCGTTTCGTCACAGGGTTATTTGGTAAGCGTGATAGCGTTACGGAGATGTTTAGCAAACTCAAGTGGCAGACTGCAAGAGAGGTGCTGTGCATCGCGGTGTAGCTTGCTGTCCAGGTTTCGAGAGGGTGCGTTTCTGGATGAGATATCGAATATATTGCTTCCCCTACTTATACCTCCCGAGGAGATCACGAATGTAAAGTTAGAGAGATTCGAGCGCGCACGGAGGCTTTCCGGCAGTCGTTCTTCCCGCGAACCATACGCGACTGGAACAGGAAAGGGAGGTTATGACAGTGGCACGTAAAGTGCCTTCCGCCACACACCGTTGGGTGGCTTGCGGAGTATAAACGTAGATGTGGATTTAGTTTCAGAGCAGGAGCAGTCTGAGGCTAAGACAGGGGCGGAGGGTGGAGGGGGCGGGGTAGCCATTCTAAAGCTAAAAAATTGCAGCAAAATATGAAAAGACAAATAGAGAAGCAATACGCAAAGCCTCTGAAAAGAGAAATAGATTAGTTCTGCAGCTCTCCTCATGTAATACATGAAGCAACAAGAACAAGTGATCAAATAGAATCACTGTTGGGTTGAGTTGTTTTGGGGGAAGAGACCAAACAGCGAGGTCATCGGTCTCATCGGATTAGCGAAGGATGGGGAAGGGAGTCGGCCTTGCCCTTTTCAAAGGAACCATCCCAGTATTTGCCTGGAGCGATTTAGGGAAATCACGGAAAACCTAAATCAGGATGGCCGGACACGGGATTGAACCGTTGTCCTCCAGAATGCGAGTCCAGTGTGCTACCACTGCGCCACCTCGCTCGGTTATAGAATCACTATAACGACAACTCCCCTGCAGCAACCTAGAACACATGAAAAGCAAACAAAAATTGTCGATCAGACTCGTCGCCATTTGCTGTAGTGTTTTGTGGTTCCTGACTGGATGAGGAGAGGGTAGTAAGATAGGTGGGTGGCCGGTTTTTCCTCACTACAACAGAAAATGCACACGCGGTTAAAATACACTTTATCACAGGAACCAGTTGAGTACTTAACTTCAATGATGTCCACTCTGAAATTCTGTTTTTCTCTTTCTTTTTTTTTCTTTTGCTTGTCCTTTTTCCCACAGTGACGCAGGGTCGGCAAGGTTAATCGGATTTGGCAACGTTAATTAAGGGGTGGCCGGATGCCCTTCCTGCCGCCACCCCGTACCCCAGGACAGAATTAGTGTACCTCAACTGACCGTGTCTAAAGTAATCCACGGAATAGTGTGAATGTGTTCAGATGTCTGCGAGCCATGTAACTGAAGCGGGACGTGGGGGCCAGCCCAGTATTCACCTAGTGGGATGTGGAAAACCGCCTAAAAACCACATCCAGGCTGGCCGGCACTCCGGCCTCCGTCGTTAATCCGCCAGGCGGATTCGATCCCGGGGCCAGCGCACCTACCCGAGTCCAGGAAGCAGCGCATTAGCGCTCTCGGCTAACCTGGCGGGTCTCTGAATTCCTGAAGTCCTGTGTTTAACAACCATCAAATAAGATGTACTAATTCTTGAGTCTCGTCCGTGTCCATGTCACAACTGTACAGAATGACTAACGTTCCCTCATAGCTAGCTAAGGTGCAAGGCGAATACTATCACTGTGGAAGATTAGAGCACAGTGCGACGTATTGAGGTGCAATGCGAAGTGAGTCCCGATGCTGCGTACTGAGGTACTGAGCCTGGGAGATTGAGCACCTAGGTCGGCGGCAGCTGTCTGTATGCTCGCTGCCCAGGGGCGTTATCAGCGCGAAGCCTGGGAGCTCTTGTCATAGGCGCGTCTAGTTCAGCATCTGCTATACAATGTTTCCTAGTGTCGACCGGTGTGCTGGCGAAGGCGTACGCCAGCGCAAAATGATAAACTGCATGTTACATTATTTTGACCACTCTACATACCCGCCATTTTACATCAGGTTCGTTTATATATATCTGGCAATGTTACCCTGTGAGTCAAATACTTTTCTGGAGTCAAGAAACACTCAGTCTACCTTACTACCTTAATCCAAAGCTTTCAGTATGCCATCTGCGAAAAGTGTGAGTTGGGTTTCGCATGATCGATGTTTACGGGATCCGGGCTGGTTAGCATGGATGAGGTCGTTTTGATCCAGATACGTCATTATGTTTGAGCTCAGAATATGTTCTAAGATTCTACAATAAATGGATGTCAAGGATAGCGGACGGAAGTTTCGTGGATCACTTCTACTATCTTTCCTGTAAATGGGTGTGACATGTGCTCTCTTTCAATTACTGGGCACGGTTTTTGTTAGAGTGATTTAAAACAGATTGTAATACAAGAGGCTCTAACTCAGCCGCTAATTCAGTATAGAGGCTGATAGGAATTCCGTCAGACCCTGGATCTCTGTTTAATTTTAACGATTTCAGCTCTTTCTCAAAACGACTGACCCTAACACAAACTTGATTGTCCTTTCAGTGGTACGAGGATTAAATTATGTCATTTCTCTTTGGTTTTACTTTGTAAAGAAACAGAAAACGGAGTTAGGCGTTTCAGATTTAGCTTTGTTACCGTCAATGGCAATTCCTATCTCATACCTGAATGACTGGACACAAACTTTTAGGTCACGAACAGCCTATGGATACGACGAGAATTTATGTGGGTTTTGTGAAGGGTCATTTGACAATATTCTGCTGTGGCAGTCACTGAAGGCTTCAAGGATTTCTCTCTTCACAGCCAAACGTGCTTCATTCAGCATCTCTGTATCTACAGCACTATGCTCGGTTTACACCTATTATGCAGTAGTCTATGTTTCTTTAGACGTTTCTTTACAGTTACTGTATACCATGGAGAGTTCCTCCCACTATGAACCGTTCTAGCCGGCCGCTGTGGCCGAGTGGTTCTAGGCGCTTCAGTCCGAAACCACGCGACCGCTACGGTCACAGGTTCGAATCCTGCCTCGGCATGGATGTGTGTGATGTCCTTAGGTTAGTTACGTTTAAGTAGTTCTAAGTCTAGGGGACTGATGACCTCAGATGTTAAGTCCCATTGTGCTTAGAGCCATTTGAATCATTTTTGAACCGTTCTACTGGGTACGCCCCATAGTATGATCAACTATTCAAATGGTTGAAATGTCACTGAGCACTATGGGACTTAACATCTGTGGTCATCAGTCCCCTAGAACTTAGAACTACTTAAACCTAACTAACCTAAGGACATAACACACATCCATGCCCGAGGCAGGATTCGAACCTGCGACCGTAGCTGTCACGCGGTTCCAGACTGAAGCGCCTAGAACCGCACGGCCACACCGGCGGCATGATCAACTACTCTTTTAAGACTTGAGCCATAGATCTTCTACATGGTCCTGCCCTTTGCTAAAAGTTTCAAGTCCCTCTTAGAGATATGACTCTGCTGCTTTTTTATCTAATTTATGGCATATACTATGTGATCAAAAGTATCCGGACACCTGGCTGAAAATTACTTACAAGTTCGTGGCGCCCTCCATCGGTAACACTGGAATTCAGTATGGTGTTCGACCACCCTTAGCCTTGATGACAGCTTCCATTCTCGCAGGCATACGTTCAATCACGTGCTGGAAGGTTTCTCGGGGAACGGCAGCCCATTCTTCACGGAGTGCTGCATTGAGGAGAGGTATCGATGTCGGTCGGTGAGGCCTGGCACGAAGTCGGCGTTCCAAAACATCCCAAAGGTGTTCTATACGATTCAGGTTAGGACTCTGTGCAGGGCAGTCCATTACAGGGATGTTATTGTCGTGTAACCACTCCTCCACAGGCCGTGCATTATGAACAGGTGCTCGATCGTGTTGAAAGATGCAGTCGCCATCCCCGAGTTGCTCTTCAACAGGGGAAAGCAACAAGGTGCTTAAAACATCAGTATAATCCTGTGCTGTGATAATGCCACGCTAAACAACAAGGGGTGCAAGCACCCTCCATGAAAAACATGACCACACCACAACACTACCGCCTTCGAATTTTACTGTTGGCACTACACATGCTGGCGGACGATGTTTACCGGGAATTGGCCATACCCACACCCTTCCATCGGATCGCCACATTGTGTACCGTGATTACTCACTTCACAAAACGTTTTTCCACTCTTCAGTCGTCCAACGTTTACACTCCTTACACTAAGCGAGGCGTCGTTTGGCATTTACCGGTGTGATGTGTGGCTTATTAGCAGCCGTTCGACCATGAAGTCCAAGTTTTCTCACCTCCCGCCTAACTGTCATACTACTTCCAGTGGATCCTGATGCAGTTTGGAATTCCTATGTGATGGTCTGGATAGATGTCTGCCTGTTACACATTACGACCCTCTTCAACTGTCGGCAGTCTCTGTCAGTCAACAGACGAGGTCGGCCTGTACGCTTTTGTGCTGTACGTGTCCCTTCACGTTTCAACTTCACTATCACATCGGAAGCAGTGGACTTAAGGATGTTTAGGAGTGTGGAACTGTCGCGTACAGACGTATGAAACAAGTGACACCCAATCACCTGACCACGTTCGAAGACCGTGAGTTCCGCGGAGCGCCCCATTCTGCTCTCTCACGATGTGTAATGACTACTGAGATCGCTGATATGGAGCACCTGGCAGTAGGTGTCAGCACAATGCACTTAATATGAAAAACGTATGTTTTTGGGGCTGCTCTGATACTTTTGATCACATAGTGTATATATCTTCCTACTTGTTTCAGCTGTACTTTGTATTTTGGTAATCATTGTCGGCAAAACAGTCCTCATAGTCGCTGATACCAGTTTCGATGTGGACTTCCTCAAAGAGATTATGTCTTTTTCTTGCCATTAGATCTAAAATATTACCATAATTAGTGGAGTTCCAAACCATATGTTCCAGGTAATTTTCAGAGAAGGCACTCAGTAATTTTTCTCACGATGTCATCTCATGTCCCCTAATAAAACTGTAATGTTCCCAATTCATTGTTGAGTGATGAAAGTCTCCACTGATGCTTACAGTCTGATTAGAGAACTTACGTACAATGAAACTGAGGTTTTCTCTAAAGTTTCTGGTTTTATCAAGAGGTGAGTCTGGTGGCCGATAGAAGGATCCATTTATCATTTTATGCACACCACTGATATTGAGTCTTGGCCAGACTATTTAGGATGCAGTTTAAGTTTCTGTGTTAGTGGATCTGAGTATCTCGTCTACTGTGACAAATACACCGCCTCCATTTACCACTAGCTTATCCTTCAGATATACAATAAAATTTCCCCAAAGATCTCAGTGCTGTCAGTTTCAGGTTTCAACCAGATTTCTGCACCTAATATTGTGTGAACCTCACTGCTTTTCAGGAGCGTTTGAAACTCTGGCACTTTGTTGCGAATGCTTCTGCATTTGACTACTAGGATATTAATATTCTCGCCTGTGGGGACCATTCTGTTGAACCTTACACTTCCTGATCTACAGCTGTCGTTATCTGGACTGGATGGAGAGTCATCTAATCTGAAAAATTCTTGTGTGCGCGCCACACATAGTCGGCTACCAGGATAGTGCACACCTGAGAGGGACATTACAGCTCCCCACCGTATGGTGCAAATCCTGGAAGTCGCAGCCTAGCTTGTCACAGAACCTTCGAAGTCCGTTGTGGGGGCAATGCAGTAGTCTGTCAGCTTCATTGAAATTCCATGCACAAGGCTGGTCTTCTCAACCTCCTTTGCTAGTCGCTGGAATGATCCGAGCATGATCTCAGAGCCCAGAGAACAGGCATCGTTTGTTCCACAATCTGCAGTTTGTTGTGCTATGTTCCTTCAATAGCTGCCGTAAGAGCCTCTTCAGTATGTTGAATGAGGCACCCAGGCATACACGCTGAGTGCACCTAGTGCTCTACCCTGTCTCACTTGCCATTTCCCTACGAGATTCCATTATTCGTCATATGTGTCCCTCTGGCGTGCCACACGGGAGTGTTATGGGACCATTGCTTTTCACAACATACACTCCTGGAAATGGAAAAAAGAACACATTGACACCGGTGTGTCAGACCCACCATACTTGCTCCGGACACTGCGAGAGGGCTGTACAAGCAATGATCACACGCACGGCACAGAGGACACACCAGGACCCGCGGTGTTGGCCGTAGAATGGCGCTAGCTGCGCAGCATTTGTGCACCGCCGCCGTCAGTGTCAGCCAGTTTGCCGTGGCATACGGAGCTCCATCGCAGTCTTTAACACTGGTAGCATGCCGCGACAGCGTGGACGTGAACCGTATGTGCAGTTGACGGACTTTGAGCGAGGGCGTATAGTGGGCATGCGGGAGGCCGGGTGGACGTACCGCCGAATTGCTCAACACGTGGAGCGTGAGGTCTCCACAGTACATCGATGTTGTCGCCAGTGGTCGGCGGAAGGTGCACGTGCCCGTCGACCTGGGACCGGACCGCAGCGACGCACGGATGCACGCCAAGACCGTAGGATCCTACGCAGTGCCGTAGGGGACCGCACCGCCACTTCCCAGCAAATTAGGGACACTGTTGCTCCTGGGGTATCGGCGAGGACCATTCGCAACCGTCTCCATGAAGCTGGGCTACGGTCCCGCACACCGTTAGGCCGTCTTCCGCTCACGCCCCAACATCGTGCAGCCCGCCTCCAGTGGTGTCGCGACAGGCGTGAATGGAGGGACGAATGGAGACGTGTCGTCTTCAGCGATGAGAGTCGCTTCTGCCTTGGTGCCAATGATGGTCGTATGCGTGTTTGGCGCCGTGCAGGTGAGCGCCACAATCAGGACTGCATACGACCGAGGCACACAGGGCCAACACCCAGCATCATGGTGTGGGGAGCGATCTCCTACACTGGCCGTACACCACTGGTGATCGTCGAGGGGACACTGAATAGTGCACGGTACATCCAAACCGTCATCGAACCCATCGTTCTACCATTCCTAGACCGGCAAGGGAACTTGCTGTTCCAACAGGACAATGCACGTCCGCATGTATCCCGTGCCACCCAACGTGCTCTAGAAGGTGTAAGTCAACTACCCTGGCCAGCAAGATCTCCGGATCTGTCCCCCATTGAGCATGTTCGGGACTGGATGAAGCGTCGTCTCACGCGGTCTGCACGTCCAGCACGAACGCTGGTCCAACTGAGGCGCCAGGTGGAAATGGCATGGCAAGCCGTTCCACAGGACTACATCCAGCATCTCTACGATCGTCTCCATGGGAGAATAGCAGCCTGCATTGCTGCGAAAGGTGGATATACACTGTACTAGTGCCGACATTGTGCATGCTCTGTTGCCTGTGTCTATGTGCCTGTGGTTCTGTCAGTGTGATCATGTGATGTATCTGACCCCAGGAATGTGTCAATAAAGTTTCCCCTTCCTGGGACAATGAATTCACGGTGTTCTTATTTCAATTTCCAGGAGTGTATATAAATGACCTAGTAGATAGTGTCCGACGTTCCATGCGGCTTTTCGCGGATGATGCTGTAGTATACAGAGAAGTTGCAGCATTAGAAAATTGTGGCCAAATGCAGGAAGATCTGCAGCGGATAGGCACTTGGTGCAGGGAGTGGCAACTGACCCTTAACATAGACAAATGTAATGTATTGCGAATACATAGAAAGAAGGAGCCTTTATTGTATGATTATATGATAGCGGAACAAACACTAATAGCAGTTACTTCTGTAAAATATCTGGGAGTATGCGTACGGAACGATTTGAAGTGGAATGATCATATAAAATTAATTGTTGGTAAGGCGGGTGCCAGGTTGAGATTCATTGGGAGAGTCCTTAGAAAATGTAGTCCATCAACAAAGGAGGTGGCTTACAAAACACTCGTTCGATCTTTACTTGAGTATTGCTCATCAGTGTGGTATCCGTACCAGGTCGGTTTGACAGAGGAGATAGAGAAGATCCAAAGAAGAGCGGCGCATTTCGTCACAGGGTTATTTGGTAAGCGTGATAGCTTTACGGAGATGTTTAGCAAACTCAAGTGGCAGACTCTGCAAGAGAGGCGCTGTGCATCGCGGTGTAGCTTTCTGTCCATGTTTCGAGAGGGTGCGTTTCTGGATGAGGTATCGAATGTATTGCTTCCCCCTACTTATACCTCCCGAGGAGATCACGAACGTAAAATTAGAGAGATTGGAGCGCGCACGGAGGCTTTCCGGCAGTCGTTCTTCCCGCGAACCGTATGCGACTGGAACAGTAAAAGGAGGTAATTCATTGGCAATAAAGTGCCCTCCGTCACACACCGTTGTATGGCTTGCGGAGTATAAATGTAGATGTAGATCTAGTACACTTTTGCGTTTGCCTATTCTTGACAGGGCAAAGTGGGTTTCTCAACAGGTGAAGTGTGTCCCACTGGCTGTGCTTCAGTTTCAGTGGAACGCAGCACTTCGAGTGTGTTGGCTTAGAGGGATCGATATAAAACTCGAAGTCCTCCCTGGTCCCTATCTACCCTGTACAGGACGCCGAGATCTAACATGGATACGCCACTCGCCATCACGTGGACAAGAAACAACAGAACCCATACATCCTGCGCAGGAGACAGTATCCGCAGAAGACGACTCTACATGAGGTATCTTTGGTACCATCGGTACACCACTCTCTGAAGCTCGTCCAACACACCGGTTTGCAGCAGCTGCGAGTCGTTTGACAATAGTCAGGGCGATTTCCAGCTGCTTACGAATGTCAACTAACTCCTCCCGTATCTGACAACGGAATTCATGGTGAGACGGAATTGTGGCGGTACAATGTTTTGAAGTGCAGTGAAAAAATAACTTTAAACTAAGCCCGTGACTATATGTTGATCAGTTGAGCTTGAAAATTACGAATTTTCTTCAGGAACTGAAGCAAATACACTAAACGAGATGTGTATTAAGCCAACAAAAAAATCTGTGGTAAAAATTACTGGGTTCCTAAATCTTTTTCAGATTATAACCGTTAACAAACTCTAAACTAGAATTAATTTACAATAAATGTAGATAAGGGAAAACTAGCTGTCACACAATATGTTAGTTAAAATATATGGTACAGTATGTAAATCATAAACGTTGATTTACTACGAATTAGTTTATGCACAAGAGAATGATACCCTCTGAAACTTCTAAAACATACTTTTAGTTGCGTTGATATACACTGAAATTCGGGGTTATCTATCCTTTGGCTGTAACTATGAATCATAAACCTTGATTTGCTACGATATAAGTTATCCATAACACTTGTAACTTACGGCAATTTTCAAAAATATATTTTTTTATGCGTCAGAAAATACTCAAAAAAATTGTGGCGGTGGCTGGAAAAAGGACACATGGGCTTTTTTTCCACCCATTGATTTAATCAGTTTGTCATACTTTCATCTATAATCTCTGCAATGTCTCTTTCAATCAGTTAACTCTAGAGGTCAGGACAGCAGTTTGATAGAATCATTGCACAGCTGATTGCTGGTGCCTAACAATTAGGTAACCTACAGTAACTTTTAATTTAAAATTTCATGGTTTGTTATCATAACAGAAGTGATAAAACCGGTATTGGAGTACATTACATGTTAAACCACATGATGAAGATACAAGTAACCTTCAGCACAATAGGACTTTCTAGTGTGGTGGGAGTAAACCGCTAAGAAGAGACTCTTGGATTACGGACCACAGAAAAGCAGCAAGAAACAGAGGCAAACAATATATTACTATTTCAAATAGGGTAATACCAGCTAAAACGCTTGAATGTGTAAAGGGCTGTTGTCAGAAGGACTGTTACGAGCAGGATCATTTAAACGAAAGTTAACAAGACGAATTTTTCAATGAATTTTGGTTAAATTCAGGATATGATACTAGCTAATTGTATGAGATGTAATGAATCAAAAACTATAGCTCTAAATGTTGTTAGGACTCGATCATATGTCTAGTCTTATGGATTATGTCTAAATGGGACAGAAGTAGAATTTGTCAGAAATTTTTATTAAGTTTGCTCAAGGTCAGTGTTAAAAGAGTGCTTTGTATTCAGGAGACGGTTGTTCTAAATAAATATTTTGAGGACACAAGAGGCACTCATGCTAGCAGATCATCTAAATTCGATCACTATGTGTGGGAACTGAGGACAAATCACTTGCAGCCTATACCTCTCAAAGTAAATCTATTATTACTGCGATGACCCAGATTTAAATGTTAAACCACTTTGTCAAATGTCCAGGCAATATTTTAAGGATCAAACTGGGAAATCTCTTACTATGAAATATGGCGCATACTGCAGACAGAAATTTAGCTCTTCTTTCCTAAAATCTAAAAGTGATATACGTGGCTATTGTAAACAATGTAAAACAATACTTGAAAGTAGTCCTAATGACAGTTGCAGATTTGAATATTTACTTCACAAGAAAAAGATTGACATATACTTTGAAATAAAACAGAAATTTTGGAGGAAGTTAAAGACAGTGAGAGATGTGCTGTCATAGAACTCGATTATGCCCAAAACTTTCCAATACCAAAGCTGAATGTTAGTCGCTAGTTTTACGAAGATTGCTGTGGTTGTACATGGCTAATATTCATTTTTATAATGACAAAAAATCTTACATGTATGGCTTCTTAGAAACACAAGCAAGGAAAGGTGCCAACTTCTAGAAACACAAGCAAGGAAAGATGCCAAACCGGTTTACCTTATCTTAAAGACTGTCTTGCAAAGGAAATGGCAAATATAGAGATTTGCGAAATATAATATTTCCTTCTGATGCTGCAGGAGGGATAAACAAGAATAAGGCCATGGTTGCTTTTTGCTACATCTCTCCTGTGTATGGATTGTCACTATACATCATCTCTCCCCAGTACATGGACACAACACGATGGATACATATATTTGAAATACATACAGTCCAATCATTTCAGCTTGATGATTGTCCTCCTTTGATGGTAAATGCAAAGAAGTTAAAGGATGTTTGAGACTTGAACCACTTCATTCGTCAAGAGACCCAAGTGGAAGTTTTCTGATGGAAAGGTACCCAGCTACTCCAGAAGCAAAGGAAGTAATATCTGATAATGAAGATGGCTTGTATGTCATAGTTATTAAATGATTACACTTGGAATATTGTTTGCAATATTATTATTTTGAGGAGGAGTGTTCATTTTCATCTTCAGTAATAAAATGTGTTCTCTGAATAAATATTTTTCCTGTTTTCAGGATTTTTATTAATAAATTACTGCAGCACTTTCTGGGCAGACAAACGGCTATAATACCTTTTTCTAGAAATTCCTATTCTAATAATATACGGATGTAAATGTCGAGATGCTAAACTTATTGTAATAAGGAAGCTTGTATTTAAATTCAGAATGTGAGAGTTATAATGGGAAACAAACAAAATAAATTTATTAACAGAAAAGAAAACTAAGCTTTTTATCTCAAAACATATTTTCTGTCTATGTGCCCTTTTTCCAGCAATCGCCTCAACCATGGAATAAAATTAGAGAAAGGTTGTTTTGAATGAGGATAGGCCAACTGTTCTCAAAAATTTTAAAAGAGCAGTAATAAGTTTAAACCTACAATTGATGATAGCAGTACGAGTTCGTCGAGGCTCCCGCAAATGTCCGAAATTTCGCAATATATCACAATATACACTTGTATTCATATAGTCAAATATTATGCAGAAGCGATGCAGCACACGAAGTAGCCACACAGGTTCTCACAAAAAGAAATATTCCGGTGTTGGTTTTTCATATAAATAAACGTGTGAATTGCGTGGATTTTTCCACTTAGCTCATTCTGTGATATCTTCTACACTGACACACTGAAGATGAACACTGCAGCATCAGTTTATCTCAGTCAAAATAGCGAAAATGTGCAGCAACAACCAAGCACATCTTCTACTTGGAGCAGCTAACATTGCAAATTGCAATTCTGGAAAAATGCAAAGTAGACAGTTAATGGGAATTCTGCCTATTGTAGGCACTCATCTGAATCCACACACTATACTCTATCTTCTTAATAGCACAGCTATTTTATTCGAAGCTAAATATGAACACGTCTTGAACGTAATAATCTGGTGGCACTGTGATGAAACACGAAGGCAAACTCATCAGAAATATCCGAAAATAACGATTCTCAAATGAATAACTGAAGTTTGGGGGATAGACAATATATTATCAGTAGCTATGTTATTGGAACAACAACGTCCTATTGCAAGACGCATAAATCCAGTGGAGGTGCTACCGAAACAAAGGGTCTCATCTCAAATTCACAATAACACGCGAAATTAAACAGATATATCAGTAAAAATGTCAAATGGGAGTAACACTGCGGAATGTGTACTCTGACATCACAGCTGAAAGAAACGATTAGCGACCCTCTTGGATCAACTCTGACAAAATCAGTACCTCATTTCCTCTTTACTAGTGGTCTGCAAATATCAGCTACCCATACTTACAATCTGAACGTCAGCGACAGGGTTCCATTTGGCGGGTAGTCTCGGACTATTCATTCAGTTTTATGGGAAGGGGGAAGGGATTTTCCATTAGTCCAGGGTTGTTAGGAAGGAGGGAGGGAAGGAAGGAAGGAAGGAAGGAAGAAAGAAAGAAAGATTTAGCGTCCTGTCGACATCCCGGGGCTGGAGTACCAACTAGTTCCTTAGGGTGCATTGGCCTAACTGTGCTGTAACTGTTCTACAAACGCTCTGGGTCCTATGACTCACTGCTAGCGATGTAGGTTGGCAATATAACCTTTCAATGCTACAGACTCAGACCGCGCACAGGCAACTTCAAAACGTCTCCTCACACGCACCTCACTACACTAGTATTATTTTATGTGTCTTGGTTTTTTTATCAATGCGTATCATTATTTCATAGACTTGTGTGGTTAGTGTCAGTCGGGCAAGGCATCCTGCAAGAAGTAATGGATGATAGGAATTACTAGACATTAAACTGATGCGAAGTTTTCTTATGATAACTACAATTAGTATTCAGATCACTTGAGTTGAAATTATTTTTGGAGATCCTTGACCCAAGTAAGACGCCATTAATGTGCGTGTATCACTGATGTTGTGACGTCATTCTTATCTAATGATTTAATGGAGTGTTACCTTTCCCTTCTTCATTTATGCAGTGTGACATATTAATTTCATGAGGTACAACCCTTTTTTATTACGTTGCTGATGGCCATGGACTTTGTGTAACAACATAGTTTAATCATTTTAGTGTTTTTTTATCATATGACGGTATGTAAACTTAAAACAGATTCACTACCGTATCTTGTAGTCTTCCTTTATTTCGGTTTTACTAACCTGTTAAGTGAAGTGTTGTTTGAGTTACTTTTCTGATGCTCAAGAGCTGAACGGTTACAGTGGGAAGAAAACTTTTATTCAAAGAAGGTAAAGTCAAGCGCTCAGTATTATTGATTATCTGTGGTTGCGGAAAATCACGCAGCAGTTTGTCAGATCGTTGTTGAGAAGAAGTGAGTATCATATAAAGCTTCTGGATTGAGTGTATACGAGGTGTGGCTAGAAAAAAACCGGACTGATGCTGGAAAAAACATTTATTTACAATTATTTACAATTTCATGTTATCTCCTTCAATGTACTCTCCTCCTCGGTCTCTACACCGCTCCATACGAATTTTCCACTGTTCATAGCAATGCTGCAGATCATTTTCGGTAAGTCCATACATTACTTCCGTCGCTTTTTCTTTTACTGCTTCAACAGTCTCAAATCTAGTTCCTTTCAAAGCTGACTTGACTTTAGGGAAAAGAAAAAAGTCACAGGGGGCCAAATCAGGTGAGTAGGGTGGATGATCTAAGATGGGAATGTTGTGTTTTGCCAAAAACGTCTTCACTGACAACGCACTGTGAGCTGGGGCATTGTCTTGGTGAAGGATCCATGACTTTTTTCTCCACAAATCGTTCCGTTTTCTCCGTACTCGCTCACGTATGGTAGCCAGGACGCTAATGTAGTAATGCTGATTCACTGTTTGTCCCTCTGGTACCCAATCAATGTGCACAATCCCTTTGATGTCAAAAAAAAAAACAATCATCATTGCCTTGAATTTCGATTTTGACATTCGTGCTTTTTTTTGTCGTGGAGAACCAGGAGTTTTCCAATGCATCGATTGGCGTTTAGTTTCGGGATCGTAAGTAAAAAACCACGATTCATCGCAAGTAATAACATTTTGTAAGAAGGTGGGATGACTTTCAATGTTTTCCAGGATGTCAGAACAAATCATTCTTCGACGTTCCTTCTGTTCAATTGTGAGACACTTTGGAACCAATTTTGAACACACTTTGTTCATGTTGAAACTTTCATGAAGAATCTGCCTAACACTTTCCTTGTCAACTCCTGTTAACTCCGACACTGCTCTGATTGTTAAACGGCGATCTTGTCGAACAAGTTTACCGATTTTTTCAATGTTTGCATCAGTTTTTGCCGACAATGGTCTGCCAGTGCGAGTGTCATCACTGGTGTCTTCGCGGCCATCTTTAAATCGTTTAAACCACTCAAACACTTGTGTTCACGATAAACAATCATCGCCGTACACTTGTTGTAACATTACAAACGTTTCACTTGCAGATTTTCCTAGTTTGAAACAAAATTTGATGTTAACACGCTGTTCTTTCTGTACACTCAACATTTTCCGACGCACAGACAAAACGTCAACTACTTAAAACAGACGCCACGGGCAGACTGAATGCAGGAGGCAGATGAAACTCGAGCAGTAGGCGGAGCGAGAGTCACGTAACAGGCCACGCGACTTTCAGCCTTATTGCATTCGTTTTATTGTTTCACCAGTACTAGTCCGGTTTTTTTCTAGCCACACCTCGTATTTGAATGCAGTCTATGTAGTTCACGTAGAATGTAACACTCTTGATTTTGGCTATGAATTCTGAATGAGGTAATAAATTGGGCTTCACAGAGTTACGCAGAGACAATGTTTATCTGTGGTAGGCATAGCAACGAGAATAAACAAGATCTTTAAAAAGAGGAGAAAATTTAATACTTATATATTAAATCTTTAATACCAAGACGAAAGGCACTATCCCATTGTTCTGCCCGCAATTAAAAACCGCAAGAACCTGCGTGAATCCGTTATGTTCGCACTTTTTGTTGCAAACGGCCTTAAAGAATTTCGTGGTCGCTGGATCTGGCTGTTGATAAAGCAACTGTACTGGCAGCGCTTTACGTCGGTGACTGCAACAAATATATGAGGTCGAACAGCTACACACGCTGTATTATCTAACGCCAACTCCAGTATTCTACAATGTCCATGCGTTGACCCTGCTGGCTGAACAATTTCGTCTGCTATTATTGACAGACATCGAGGCCTGCTCACGTGACCATTACGTTACACAGGGCCAACACGCTATGGGTGGGTGTGTCATCGCTTCTCTCGGTACAAGACAGACTGAACCCCCATGATTGAAATGAACCATCCTTGAGCCATATGGTTCTGTTCACTCTCACGTTTACGGTAGTGAGGATGTGTGAGGTTACCATAGCTTGCAGGATCACAGTAGGTAAGCTAGTGAACCTCGATCCATCTAGGGCGACGTGTTAGCAGGCATACCTGGGAGCAAACCCTCTTCTTATGGCTTGGATTATTCCGAAGCAGGCAATCCCTCTTTTTATGGTTTTTATGGCCCTTTCATTTTTCCCATGCACGTGCAATGCAGTGTGGTGTGTGCAAGGACGGATTGTGAGTACTCTTTACACGACAGTGCACATTGTGATGCATGGCACTGTATCAGTTTCTCGCCCTCCAAAACTAGAAAGTGATGTCTCTTCGCTGCTGCCTGTGTCACTGTGTCAGTGACCTCTCTCTCGTGACGTCAGACCAGCTGGGGCAGACGCTTGGCCTCTGTGACGTCAGGTATACCCACGCCACGCCCGACAAAAGATAGTGGCCATGGAGCCAGGCGGTCAGCGATTCTCTTTCGGAACGCTGGAGGGCTGCACCCCACCTGTAGAGAGCGTTGGGCTCCGAGCGCAATGCAGCCCCAATTGAGGCCGGCAAGAACTGCATTCCTGATACTTTGCTTCTGTTCTCCAACGACCCAGCGAGGCCCATTCCTTGCCACTTCCTGACCAAGGTCTGCTTCTCCTCTCAAATGTGCATGATTCTCCCAGCAAATGTACATTACCAGGTGTTACAAGCAGAGTATTTACAACACTTGAAATTTACAAGTTTCTTAAGTCTTACTTAACTAAGGTGTTTGATTGTGTTTGTCACAAAATGTTGCTCCAGAAGTTGGACCATTATGAAATACGCGGAGTAGGTCATAATTGGTTCACCTCTTACTTTAGCAAGAGACAGCAAAAAGTCATTATTCACAGTGTTGAGAATGGCCATGATGTGGGGTCTGAGTGGGGTACAGTCAAATGGGGGGTGCCCCAGGGATCAGTGTCAGGGCCATTCCTTTTCCTTATTTATATAACTGATATGCCCTCTAGTATTATGAGTAACTCTAAAACATTTCTGTTTGCTAATGACACTAGCTTGGTAGAATTGATGTTGTGTGCAACATTGGCTCGGTTTCATATAGCGAAGTTCATGCCATAAGTTCATGGCTTGTAGAAAATAAACAAACCCTAAATCACAGTAAGACTCAGTTTTTACAGTTTCTAACGCACAATTCAACAAAAGCTGGCGTTTTAATTTCACAGGCTGGTCATATGATTACTGAAACTGAACAGTTCAGATTCCTAGGTGTTCAGATAGATAGTAAACTGTTGTGTAAAGCCCACGTTCAGGATCTTGTTCAAAGACTTAATGCTGCCATTTTCACTATTTGAACGGCATCTGAAGTGAGTGATCGTTCGACACGAAAATTAGTCTACTTTGCTTATTTTCATTGGCTTATGTCGTATGGTATTATATTTTGGGGTAACTCTCCCCATTCTAAAAGGATAGTTTTGGCTCAGAAACTGGCGGTTCGAGCAATAAGTGGGGTTCACGAACCTCTTGTCGACCCCTGTTCACGAGTCTGGGTGTTTTGACATTGGCTTCTTAATATATATATTCCTTACTGTCATTTCTTGTTAACAGTCTTAGCTTATTCCCAAGAATAAGCAGCTTTCACTCAGTTAATACTCGGCGGAAATCAAACCTGCATTTGGATTGGACTTCCTTAACTCTTGTGCAGAAAGGCGTCCAGTATACTGCTGCATCCATTTTCAATGAGCTACCACAAGAATTCAAAAATCTTAGTAGTAATCCACGCTCTTTCAAATCGAAACTGAATAGTTTCCTCATGGGTCACTCTTTCTATTCTGTTGAGGATTTCCTTGAAAAATTAAGCTGATTCTTGATGTATTGTTGATTGCGTTTACTTAAACTTATGGCTTGACTTTTTTCGGGTTCATAAACATTTTATTTTTATCTGTTATCACTGTTATGTTGTAATTTCATGTACGGACACGTTCCATGATCTTCGAGATTTGCTCCTCAATTTGGTCCTACGGAACTTGACGTGTAAATATATTTTAAAAAATCACATTACACTCTTATAATTATAATGTACAGGCTAAATCACATGTTACCCTGAAATTGGTCAATAAATAAAATAAAATTTTACAATATTTTTTGAATTATTTTCATATGGTGCAATTCCGCACTGATCATGACAAAATAAATGTTTTTAAGGTTCAAACTGGCATAGGATGGTACCTGACTAGTTAGCAATATGTATAATAAATTATCTAACAGAAAATTTTATACAGGGTGGCACATCCTAGTACCAACTAGTGATAGTGTAAAATAAATCATTAAACTTAAACATATATTACGATATAGCTAAGGAATATTAGTGGAATAGCTATTGGGAAACAGAATAGGTATGTCATTCCTGCCTGCACTGTTTTCCATGAACTACCTTTTTATTTCGAACATAAACTTCAAATATAGTTCTCTACTTACAACTGCTTGAACGTTGTTACCCACAAATACTTCAGACATCTATGTCTATCTGCAGTTACATGAAACCTAGATGCCTACAGATACTTCAGACATGCACCTGTCTTTACAGTTTAATGGAACATTGATGCGCACAGGTACTTCAGACAGGCATCTATATTTACAATTACATGGAACATTGATGCCAACAAATCACTACTATAACCCATCCTGGTTAATGGTTAATTTCTACATCATGCTACAATAAACAACTTGACTAATTAGTCAGTTTCTTTACTCTCTCATTTTCACTTTCTCATAACTGCAGCAGCTCGCCCCTCATGACTGGCAGTATTCATATTTTAAAGTTTCTCCATTTTCCATGGACAGGAGGCAGACATGTTGTTTACATCAAATATCTCATCAGATAGGCACCTATAATGCAAAAACGAAAAAAGAATCGACATAAGGGAGAACAATACATTACTTTTCACGGACTGTGTGGCTCTTACATAAAGGTTACATTAATGTGAATAATCATATCCCTTTTTTCGTTCGCATAACTTACATATAGCATAAACTGATTAGTTCTGAGCTAAATTTCTTACTTCATTCCACCTTGTTATCTTTTATTACCACATTTCTTTCGTCAGTTGAAAAGGTTCTCCTTATTTTACACTCATCTGAAATGCTACAAATCTGTGGCGGGTATTTCCATTGTGAGCCACATACAGCTCTTCTTCATCAGCATTAGTCGATGGTTAATCAGGAGTGGGGTTCCATAGCGAAAATGTTAAGCACACAGCATAAAAAAGTGGCTCTGAGCACTATGGGACTTAACTTCTGAGGTCATCAGTCCCCTAGAACTTAGAACTACTTAAACGTAACTAACCTAAGGATATCACACACATTCATGCCCGAGGCAGGATTCGAACCTGCGACCGTAGCGGTCACGCGGTTCCAGACTGTAGCGCCTAGAACCGCACGGCCACCACGGCCGGCCACACAGCATACTAATACTCTGTAACATAAAGTGGTCTGACGTTAAGCCTTTCCTTCATTCTGCACTGTCTACTTAACTTCATCCCTTACTTTCAAATTATGACTTCCCCATAGCATGCAAACATACAATAAGCACAATGCTTCCCTTGCAACTGGCAAAAACAACAAAATCTCTCTCTGTATCCCTTAACACATCACAGTCAGGGTTCTCCCTATAGCTGGCAGTTTCTCCTCATCTCAGCCTCAGCATACCTTTATCCAGGCGCTATAGATTCCCCTGATCTCCCTTTTTTTTACGTTGTTTCCTGCAATGGCCATGAACTCTGAACACGTACTAAAACTCTATGACTCATAAAAGTACACACAACAACAGCTTCCTAAAGTTCCACTTGTAAGACCCATAATTTGTTGCTCTCCTTCGAGTTCATACAATATCTGAAGTCTCCTTAATCTGCAAGTGCCATTCTCACCTATCATACATT
Source organism: Schistocerca nitens (assembly GCF_023898315.1). Taxonomy (NCBI): domain Eukaryota; kingdom Metazoa; phylum Arthropoda; class Insecta; order Orthoptera; family Acrididae; genus Schistocerca; species Schistocerca nitens. The sequence continues at coordinate 146,951,157 of NC_064616.1, read as the reverse complement.
CAAGATTCATTAACAGTTTATCCAATTTTGCCTTAATTTGCTACTAGGGAGAACCAAATAATTGTTACTGTGTCACTGGACATAGAAGCTTAATCGACCTTGTGCGTATGGTGGGAATACGACACTGAAATACATACTTACTTTCTATGGCTGACTTATTCCATAAATGACTTCAAATCTGAGATGTGGTGCGTGCCCCTAGATCTTTTGCATTAAGGGGTCTCTACTTCAATGGCACTACTGTGTGCTATCCTTTGCACTTCAAATGATCTGCACTAAATATTAAAATATTTACTGCACAGAAACCCTCACCAGAACCTTTTGTTCCGTATGTAGTTCTTTCCTGCTCAATTTACCTTTTTGGTTATGTCCCCTATTTTCAGTGTGTTTTCGTATATTCCTGAGGGCAACCTGAAAAATCTCCTGCTGTCTCTTCCTTTCAGTGCAGGAAAAGTTAACTAAATCAGTAATTCTATTGGGATGTGGGTTATTCTTTAACACAAAGAGAGACTTGCAAAATGATTTAGGTAAGATAACTGTATGGTGCGAAAAGTGGCAATTGATCCTGAATAAGGAAAAGTGTGAAGTTATTCACATGAGTACTAAAAGAAATCAGCTAAATTTCGATTACGCGATAAGTTAGTGGCCCAATGCTATTTCCATACCTCAAATGTTGCCAGATGCATGTGGCTAAAAAAACAACACGCCAAGCACATAGTTTACCCCATTTTTAGAGTCTACATTTGATGTAAGGTGCAATGAACTCTCAAATTAAGTAGTTCCACATCTATATTGTTCTATGAAACACAGTATGCTTGTCAGGTGTCATAATCTTATTTCCACACACACACACACACACACACACACACACACACACCTGTAAAAATTGATGGCTGTGAGAAGTAGAAAGTCTGCATTGTTGCCAGATTTCCAATGACATAATGATGTCATGCAAAGAGTCATGCAGTCTTGCGAGATTTCTCGGCCCCACCCATTCTCCCCACCTCTTAGACGTCACAGCAGATACAGGCTAATTACCCTACGTATAAAAGTGTGGTAACTTCAAAAAATACTGTGAAATACTCCAATTCCAGTAGTGCTAAGTATAAAATGGCTGGAAATTTAGAAATCAAAGATGGTGGACCAAACTCAATGTCACTAAATATAAAAATCCAAGATGGTGGACATAGACCACATATCCTAACCTGGGTTTTCCCCAGCCATATGAAGTCAGGATCCAAGATGGTGGTAATATAGAATCCAAGATGGTAGACCTTAGGACAGCCTCTATGATATCACATGCCATTTTTAAAATCCAAGACGGTGGATCTAAAGACAGCCTGCATTGCTGGCAGGTCACTTGGCTTAAATTCAAGAGCCTAGCTGAAAATGTAAAAATTCAAAAATCTACTTGTACTGTAAACAACTTCCCCCATCCCAGTTGCCAGCCAATTTGTGTTGTCTAAACAATTGTCACCTTAAATTTAGAATCCTAAGAGGTGACTTACTCTAAGTTTAAAGCAGTGTAACCCACTTGTGCTGTTTAGACGTTTATGGTGGGTGTGTCTAGTACGATAGTAACAGTTGTGTTTTTACATAAATGAATGTAGGACACACCAGGGAGAGCTCCTCTAACACCTCCACCACGCCAAGCCCCATGTAGGGAGCAGGGCACTGGAGAGGAATGTGTGCTGTAGCCACTGGCCAAGAAGGGTAAACACACCCGCCATGACAGGCCAGATCAGCACTGAGGGCTGCAAGCTGACATCCACATTGTACAACCAACCACAGAGCTAGTGCACCTGCTGGAACACTGGTCCACATGCAGCAGTGGCTGAATCGCAAATAAGACATATCTCTCTGTGTGTTGCTACTAGGGGTCCGAGCTACTGGTTGTAGAATACTATTGATAAGTCTCAGCTTGCTGATTAATCACTTTTGCTTTTTGGTACAAGTCTGAAATTGCTTACTTGACGTCTGATTAAATTTGACGAGGTCACACAGAGTACGTTCCAAATGTTGGTGAACGTCACATTAACAAGATCGCAGGGAAGAAAGTGTTTGGTATTCTCAGATGACATTTGTAATGGAAGTTCTCTCAGAGAGTATAATGAAAAATTGCGAGAGGCTGTTGACAGGCTAAGGGTACACAGGCTGAAGTTAACAGCCAGACAAGTGTGAACTTTTGTGGAAGGAAGTCATATTTCTGGGGCACAAAATAAGATACTGGAGTACATCCAGAGGAATGAACTGTAGAGAAAGTGAAGACGTTCCCAGTACCACGAGCTAGTAAAGAACTAAAGAGTTTAATAGGATAGTACCGCAAATTCGTAAAGAATTTCAGTAAAATTGCGGCCCCATAAGTTACTAAAGGACGACGAAAGGTACGATTGGGGAAGGCAGCAGCAGAATGTGTTCAAAGAGCTAAAGGATAAGGTAATCAATCCACCCATATTATAGCATCCTAATTTTGAGAAACCTTTCGTCATTACTACAGCCACAAGTGGTGAATCGATGGGGCAGTTCTATCCCAAAGGAAAATAAGAAGCGATCTATCAATAACGTACGTTTCAAGATCACTAAATGAAGCAGAGCAAAATTAATCAACAACTAAACTGGAGTGTCTGGCATTACTACGGGCAACAAAGCAATTTAGACCATATGTGGACGGCAGAAAATTCACAATCGTAACAGATTATGAGCGATAAACGTGTATATTTAATGGAAAAGGTCCCTCCCCTCATTTAATAAAGTGGAGATTGAACCTGAATGAATATTCATATGAAATCGTGTATGAACCAGGCCAATTAAAGGCTAATGCAGATACATTTAGTAGAATGTGGCAAACAGATATAGCAAAAACGGGAAGACAGCCAGAAAAGCAAATGAGAATAGCCGAGGAACTCGATGAAGACATGAAAGAAATTGGTCATGAGCGGAAAGCAGGTATTGTGAAGGAAATACACAGCAATCCAGTGGATGGTCACCCATGAATGCAGAGAACTCTGGATCGACTAAAGAAATATTGCACTTACGACATTTACATTTACATTTTACTTGGAACAGAATGAAAAGTATATAGAAGAATACATTAGAACATGTGATAAGTACCAACTGAATACATTTACACAAAGTTAGACAAAGATACCATCAATTTTTACAGACACTGCGGAAACCGTTTATGACAGAAGTAATCTGCGCATAGTAGGTCCATTAGATGTAACATCGAAAGCAAACAGATATATTTTGACATTTGAGGATGATTTAAGAAAATTTACAGTAGCCATACTGCTAGAATGTAAAGCAGGTATTTACAGAAGAAATTATATTAAGGTGTGTTGTTCCGTCAGCTTTTTATCCCCAGACAAATGGAGCATTGGAAAGAACTCACAGAACGTTAGCAGAATATTTGAGGCATTTCATAAATGAAAGAGTACAGCAATCGAGATGTATGTCTTCCCTACAGTTTGTTTGTTTGCAATACCACACAACACAGTGGCACAGGATATACAACGTCCGAGGTGATGTTCAGTAGAACGTTACAGCTACCAAAAGTTTTACATAAGGAGGCCGCTAAAATAGGGTACAACTATGCGGATTATGTGCATCATTTCAAAAAGATTCAAGAAGAACATAGAGTGGCGACAGAAAAAAAAACCGAAAAGGAGACAAAGAAGCCAGTAAACCCCACTACGATAAGAAAAAGTACACAAAAACCTTTCAGGTCGGTGATGAAGTATTGCTACATGACGAGACATGTGGGCTATCGAAGAACACTGCCCCAATTCAGAGAACCATATGAAGCAGTAAGGGTAGCATTGCCTAATGTACTCATCAACACAAGTAGAAAGCACGAGTTAAAGATACACGCGAATAGATTGAATCCATATTATTAAGGGACGGAAGAAAAAAATAAGTGACCAGTAGAACCTGCAAGTTCGTAACTAATGTATATCGTAGAACAATGGATGAAAAACTTAATGGGACAACGCGAGTAGCTTTGCACGCAGTTCATCAATACAAGATAAACTAGAACGCCTAAATATTAACAAAACAGAATGTAATATATTAATTAATGTGATCACACGCAACGTAGAAAGGTTGCAAGAAACGAAGTCCTTAAAACACCAGGTAACAAGACCTGGAAGGCGATGAAAATGAGGAATTTTTAATTTTGTAGCAGAAATTGGCATAATATTGTTCAAAAACTTGAACGAGGTGGATGCTGCTTAGTATAATACGCACATCGACACGATGGAGTCTAGGTCAGAACAACTGTTGAAATTATCTAAAGAATAAGTGGCTGTAGTCAAGGCTACAATGTCTGGTTTCAACTGGGAAATAGCCACAAATGAGCAATTGCTTAACAATGGAACGAAGAAACTGGAACGATTGATTGTGCACTCTTTAACAACTACAAATGTGAGTTTGAAGAGAATTGCATGTTTCATGACGATCAATGAACAGCTCTTACAGTAACAAACCCTGTTTACTGAATTAAGTATAAAATATGAACTCTTAGTGAAAGCAATAGTTGACATACAGAAAGGCATTCTTGCATCACATGTAGTAAATCGAGTACAAATTGTTAAATACCTAAAGCTAATTCAAGCTGAATTAAGCGAGAAAAGCTTTGCAAAACAAACGATGGGAGACTATGGATATACACTATTAAAAGCAATGAATCTCAATGTTTTTAAACAATAACATGTTAGGATATCTAAATAATATTCCCTCAGTTGAGAATAAAGACTTCGATCTATGAAAATGCCACGTTTACCATTCAAAGCGACGACTGACAAGGAACAGTATGTGTGTATACAGTCATAGAAAGAATATATGTTGGCAGATAACTCTAAAAACTTACAGGCAAATTTATAAAATGACCAACTACAATGTATGGAGACAGACAAGAGAAAGACAATATGTAATCAAACTTTTTGTTAATTTTGAGGCATGATCAAGAAGACTGTGAAATGAGGCTATTACAAGACAGGTAATAATTGTACTGAGAAAATGATTTCATCAGGTTAGTGTTTATAGAGACATTCGAGTGACAAGGAATGGATGTATGTAGTTCCTACAGAGGAAGATATGACCATATTGTATAAAATGTATTTATCTCAAAATGTTACATTATATGAAACAGGATTAATTAATTTCAGGTGATTTATGAACCATATCTTCGTTTCTAGTGCCTCACACCAGCTTATCTTCAAGTCCACTTTTGTTGTTACATCTCTTCTAGTACAATTTGACTGTAAAACTTTGATTGACTAATTACATTGTGTATATACACACACATTATATATACAGGGTGGTACATTGATCGTGACCGGGCTAAATATCTCACGAAATAAGCGTCAAACGAAAAAACTACAAAGAACAAAACTTGTCTAGCTTGAAGGGGGAACCCAGATGGCGGTATGATTGGCCCACTAGATGGCGCTGCCATAGGTCAAACGGATATCAACTGTTGAAAATGAAATTGGGCAAAACTGTGTCATGGCTGTGTCCTCTCGTAATGTATGGTGGTTCCTGGCTGGATGAGGAGAGGGTCGTATTATAGGTGGGTGGCCAGTTCTCTCTCACTACAACAAAAAACCCACACGTGGTTAAAATTCACTTTATTACAGGAACCAATTGAGTACTTAAATTCAGTGATGTTCACTCTGAACTGTGTTTAACAACCATCAAATAACATGTACTAATTCTTGACTCTTGTCCGTGTCCATATCAAAACTATACAGGGTGGTCCATTTATCATGATCGTGCCAAATATCTCACGAAATAAGCGTCAAACGAAAAACCTACAAAGAACGAAACTTGTCTAGCTTCAAGGGGGAAATCAGATGGCGCTATGGTTGGCCGCTAGATGGCGCTGCCATAGGTCAAACGGATATCAACTGCGTTGTTTTTAAATAGGAACCCCCATTTTTTATTACATATTAGTGAAGTACGTAAAGAAATATGGATGTTTTGGTTGGACCACTTTTTTCGCTTTGTGATAGATGGCGCTGTAATAGTCACAAACATATGGCTCGCAATTTTAGACGAACAGTTGGTAACAGGCAGGTTTTTTAAATTAAAATACAGAACGTAGGTACGTTTGAACATTTTATTTCGGTTGCTCCAATGTGATAAATGTACCTTTGTGAACTTATCAGTTCTGAGAACGCATGCAGTTACAGCGTGATTACCTGTAAATACCACATTAACGCAATAAATGCTCAAAATGGTTTAAGTCAACCTCAATGCATTTGGCAATACGTGTAACGACATTCCTCTCAACAGCGAGTAGTTCGCCTTCCGTAATGTTCGCACATGCATTGACAATGCGCTGACGCATGTTGTCAGGCGTTGTCGGTGGATCACGATAGCAAATATCCTTCAACTTTCCCCACAGAAAGAAATCCGGGGACGTCAGATCCGGTGAACATTCAGGCAATGGTATGGTGCTTCGATGACCAATCCACCTGTCATGAAATATGCTATTCAATACCGCTTCAACCGCACGCGAGCTATCTGCCGGACATCCATCATGTTGGAAGTACATCGCCATTCCATCACGCAGTGAAACATCTTGTAGCAACATCGGTAGAACATTTTTCATAGGAAATCAGCATACATTACACCATTTAGGTTGCCATCGATAACATGGGAGCCAATTATCCTTCCTCACATAATGCCGCACCATACATTAACCAGCCAAGGTCGCTGATGTTCCACTCATCGCAGCCATCGTGGATTTTCCGTTGCCCAATAGCGCATATTATGCCGGTTTACGTTACCGCTGTTGGTGAATGACGTTTCGTCGCTAAATAGAATGCGTGCAAAAAATCTGTCATCGTCCCGTAATTACTCTTATGCCCAGTGGCAGAACTGTACACGACGTTCAAAGTCGTCGCCATGCAGTTCCTGGTGCATATAAATATGGTACGGGTGCAATCGATGTTGATGTAGCATTCTCAACACTGACGTTTTTGAGATTCCCGATTCTCTCGCATTTTGTCTGCTACTGATGTGCGGATTAGCCGCGACAGCAGCTAAAACACCTACTTGGCATTATCATTTGTTGAAGGTCGTGGTTGACGTTTCACATGTGGCTGAACACTTCCTGTTTCCTTAAATAACGCAACTATCCGGCGAACGGTCCGGATACTTGGGTGATGTCGTCCAGGATACCGAGCAGCATACATAGCACACGCCCGTTGGGCATTTTGATCACATTAGCCATACATCAACACGATATCGACCTTTTCCGCAATTGGTAAATGGTCCATTTTAACACGGGTAATGTATCATGAAGCAAATACCGTCCGCACTGGCGGAATGTTACGTGATACCACGTACTTATACGTTTGTGACTATTACAGCGCCATCTATCACAAAGCGAAAAAAGTGGTCCAACTAAAACATTCATATTTCTTTACGTACTACACGAATATGTAATAAAAAATGGGGGTTCCTATTCAAAGAAACGCAGTTGATATCCGTTTGACTTATGGCAGCGCCATCTAGCGGGCCAACCATAGCGCCATCTGGTTTCCCCCTTCATGTTAGGCGAGTTTCGTTCTTTGTAGTTTTTTCGTTTGGTGCTTATTTCGTGAGATATTTGGACCGGTCACTATCAATGGACCACCCTGTATATAGGGTGATTCACGACGATATGCAAATATTTCAATATGTTATTCTACAAGTAGAACTAAAGGAAAAAGTTCATATAAACATAGGTCCGCAAATGTTTAGTTACGGAGTTACTACTAATAAAAGATTTTGCCTGGAATTTAGAAACTTCGCTAATATGAAGCCATCACAAAACTGTACGAGGTTAAAGTAAGGCATAATTTCCATTTATTTTGTTGTTATTGATCTGGTGAATCTAATAACCTGATATTGCAGGTAGAGAACATCTCTCCTGTAACACTCGAAATACTCCGCTAATGATTCGTGCATTCGGAATCCTCCGAGTTGGATGACGTACGCGTTATTCGTTAATTGCAGCCGTAGCATTACCATCACATTTACCATAAATAACACCACATCGGCGTTTTCCTCTGTCGTAAATTTGGAGGGCGACCCTGTCTCATAAATAATTTACAAACTACAACAGTTACTATGTGGTTTCACTTAAATACACTGTTATTATGTTCTTTCACTGAAGAATACAGAAAACTATCTCGTTTTAAGGCTAGGTAACGACTGAAACAACTCTCTAACGGTTGCCAACAAAGACCTAAACATTTCTACATTCTTAATACAAAAGTAAGCAAATTTACTTGTATAATAATCTTTGCTTCTCTGGATGTTTTGGAAAATTAGTGCTGATGCAAGTCTGGGACATGCTTTATTAGATTCACCAGACCAATAACAACAAAATAAATGGAACTTATGCTTTACTTTAGCCTCGCACGTTTTGCAATGGCTTAATATTAGAGAAGTTGCTAAATTTCCGGCAAAATCTTTTATTAGCCATAACTCCATAACTAAAAATTTGCGGACCTACGTTTATACTAACTTCTTTCTTTAGTTTTATTTGTAGAATAACATATTAAAATATTTGCATATCTTCGTGAATCACCCTGTATAATGTTGAACAGAGTGTCTGTCCTTGTCTCAGTTACCAGTGTAGCGTGTAGTGTGCTAGTAGGAACAAATAGCTGAAGAGTATTCACCTCCTATAAATTAGACAAAGGAAGCAGTGGTACAATAATTAGGCCAAGGAGCCATCGATTCAGTAGCCGACAGAGAAAGTGGGAATAGTTGTCCTTGTCTCTGAGCTCAGTTATCAGGTGGCTCTTGTCTCTTGGTAGTGGGAAGGCGATGTGTAATAAAATGGAATCACAGTAAAAGGAATTTCGACAGTAAAAAGTTGGTACCAGGTGCAACTCATGTATATATGTTAGTTATCAAACACCTCGCATACAAATATGTCCAATGATTTCATATAATGCCATGAACCACGGACCTTGCTGTTGGTGGGGTGACTTGTGTGTCTCAGTGATACCAGCAGTTGTACTGTCTGTGCAACGAAAACACAGGGGCATCTGTTGAGAGGCCAGACAAACGTGTGGTTCCTGAAGAGGGGCGGAAACCTTTTCAGTAACTGCAGGGGTAACAATCTGGATGATTGAATGATTTGGCCTTGTAACATTAACCACTGTGAATGGCTGAAAGCAAGAGGAAACTATAGCTATAACTTTTCTCTGGCGGCATGTAGCCCCACTGTATGGTGAAACGATGATAGCATCCCCTTCAGTAAAATATTCCGACGGTAAAACAGTCCCCCATTCGGGTCACTGGGAGTGGACTGGTCAGGAGGATATCGTCTTCAGGAGAAACAAAACTGGCATTCTAAAGGTGCGTGGAGTGTTAGATCCCTTAATCGGGCAGGTAGATCAGAAAATTTAAAAAGGGAAATGGATAGGTTGAAGTTACATATAGCGGGATTTAGTGAAGTTCGGTGGCAGGAGAAAAAGGACTTCTGGTTCAAGAATCATGAAAGTACGTTGTATATGTGGAAGAGACTGAGAGACTCTGGTAAGTTTCAGATTGATTATGTAATGGTAAGACAGAGATTTTGGAACCAGATTTTAAATTATAAGACACTTCCAGGGGCAGATGTGGACTCTGAGTATAATTTATTGGTTATGAACTTTAGATTAAAACTTAAGAAATTGCAAAAAGGTGGGAAATTAAGTAGATGCGACCTGGATAAGTTGAAAGAACCAGAGGTTGTTGAGAGTTTCAGCGAGAGTATAAGGCAACCATTGATTATAAGAGGGGAAAGGAATACAGTAGAAGACGAATGGGTAGCTTTAAGAGATGAAAGAGTGAAGACAGCAGTGGATCAAACTGGTAATAAAGGCAAGGCCTAATAGAAATTCTAGAATCACACAGGAAATATTGAATTTAATTGATAAAAGGAAAAAAATATAAAAATGCAGCAAATGCAGCTGGCAAAAGGGAATACTAACATTCAAAAAATTAGATTGACATGATGACATCATGGGTTTTCCCCATCTAGCACATGGATCCACGTCTCTTCCCCCTCCCCTCACCCACCAGTCTTACTGCCAGGAATTTTGAATTTTGCAGGGAAATTTAAAAAAAACAGTGGTAATTCCAAAAATGGCGGCTTTCAATAGCTGTATTACATGCATGCATTCGAGGGAGGACTGTAGCCACAGTTCACTACATGGGGGACGAAAGACTATGAGGAGTGTGGGAGAAAGAAGCAAAAGAATTCGGTTCAGCAGATTGTGGCAGTGCAGATGGTTGGAGCCAAGATGCATGTTGCAACCAATACATGCTCATGTGCATGCGCAGACTGCCAAGCTATTCCACAAGAATACTCATCTAGTTGACAATTATGCCACCAGAGGTGCTTGAAGTTGGCACTAGCCAATAGGAACACAGTATTCAGTCATATCAGGGATATCAGGCAGGCCCAGCAGCTCTGCAGTCTCAGTTGCAGCCATTCATGCTGCATGAAGCACCAGCCGAGATCATCCAGTGCTGCCCAACTGCTGCAGCAGCAGAATAGGAAGAAGCCGTGGAAGAGTAAGTAACCCATTCTTAATGTTTGCGTTTACTGTTGTGGCAAGGATGAAGTCTTTGTGGTGCTATTATCGCTTGTAACAGTTTTTCTTCTTTGATCATCAGTGGATATGGCGTCCTCCAGCCTGCCAGGACATGCAGCAGCCCATGTCCCAGTCTGTCGGGACCTGCAGCAGTGGCCCCGTCTAGAGTTTCAAGATCTGCAGTAGTGGTAGCACCCTCGGATCCTATCAGCTCGGTGGAGCAGAACAGTGAGCTGTTATTATCGATTGAAGACACCCAGCCAGTCCCTGAGTTGCAGAAGTGCACCGAGGGTCGTAAACAGCATGACATAGGTCGGTACTGCACCCCATCATACACGCCATCACAGAATATTCCAGTGATACTGTATGGAAAAAGTAAGGATGTAGTGGATGAGAAGATACCAGTTACGCCCTGTGCACTGCTACTGTTGGCTTCAATGTATAATTTAACCGCTAGTGGTTTGAAGAGTTTACATATTGGTACAGAAGCATCCACAGACAGAGACTCGTGTGTTGTGACAAAGATCTAGAATGCTGCTAGAAGTGTTAAAGTGTGGTTTACGAAGGTGGGATAGGGTGAACTGTGTCGAGCAAAGGCCTACGTCAAGCAGCAGTTGACCACCGAGTATCATCTGGACCGTCCTCCTCCAGACATTTACCGTGCTGCTCCAACTCTGTACATTACAACAGTGTATGATGACTCTGCACTCCACATAAAATGAGATGACATATCCATTTATCTACAGCTCTCCACCATTACAAACCTGTTCGGTCTACAGACGGTGCTATCCACTGTGGTGGAAAGACTGAATAAATGTCTCCCTTATGTTAAAGCTGCTTATAGGGACATTGTAGACTATCTCCATATGAACAGTTTGCATGTAGACAACAACAAACAGTGGGTCAATAGGGTGCCAACAGAAACTAATGTACTGCCAATAAGTTTGAGAGAAGTACATGCTGAATTCTGTACTTACAGGAAAGCTTTATTTTCTATATTCTGTAGTGGTGTTACGACAGAGCCAGTTGATGTAGTGAACCCCATGTATTACTTAATAAAAATACCTATAACCATGTATATATTTTATTTCTTACTACTCATTATACTGCAAGCACTGAAGCTATTGCTGCCTGTATTTCCACAGCAAACATGAACAGCAGAAAATTATGTCATATAATGAAATTATCAGTAAAAATCCATTGCACTCCAGTACCTGATATAGTCAGTACCATGGCGGCGCATAGTGTTCATTATTTTCTATAAGCCGGCCGAAGTGGCCGTGCGGTTAAAGGCGCTGCAGTCTGGAGCCGCAAGACCGCTACGGTCGCAGGTTCGAATCCTGCCTCGGGCATGGATGTTTGTGATGTCCTTAGGTTAGTTAGGTTTAACTAGTTCTAAGTTCTAGGGGACTAATGACCTCAGCAGTTGAGTCCCATAGTGCTCAGAGCCATTTGAACCATTTTTGAACCATTTTCTATAAAAACCCACTGCACATAGTAAGAAAATGGCAGGGTGAGTTAAGCACAAGACTTTGTTGGGAGTGGCTGGAGCTGTGACTATGTGCAAAAAGACTGGAAGAAGAAGAATGACGTACTTCTTCCCAACAGTATATATGTAATAATTGTAGGTCGATCCAACTGTGGCAAGACAAATGTTTTCATGTTACTGCTAACACATCCGGATGGAGTCCACTTTGAGCATGTATTTGTATTTTCTAAAACACTGTTTCAGCCCAAATACCAACTACTACAAGAGACCCTGCAGGGTGCAGATGGTCTAACATACATGACATTAAGTGGGAGCAGTGATATCCCTCAACCGGAAGAAGTAACGCCAAACACAGTGTTCATATTTGACGGAGTTGCTGTGGAAAATCAAGATCCAATTCGACAATATTTCTGTTATCGTCACCATATGGTTGCTGATGTATCTTAGCTGAGTCAGACATATTCCAGAATCCTAGCGCACCTGGTGAGGGGTAATGCAAACCCAATTATAACATTCAGACAGGACAGTCTGAATTTACATTTACCAGACTCATGTAGGAACTTATATGTCATTCAATGCTTTTGTAAACCTATGTGCAAATTGCTGGAATCACTACCAGTATGGGAGTAGTAGGGCAACAGGGGCACAAAGGCGTTTTGTTAGTGTGGGTTGTATACATCAGGGGCAAGTATACACTCAGGGGCAAACTTATTGTTCTCCTTTGATTGACAGGACATTAACATATTGTTCCCCTTTGATTGACAGGTCCTTACCCTATTGTTCCCCTGCCCCTCCCCAAACCCCACAGGAAACCTCCAACCCGCCCCTCCCCTACTATACCTGCAAATCGGCGGCTCTGTGGTGGAGAGGAAGGATCTCAAGAAGGAAAATTCAATGGTATATTGTTTATAAAAAAATAGTTTGCGGGGATTTCATTTCTCTTCATTATCATTCTCTGCTGTTAAGACAGAATTAAATCGATCACCGTTCTTTTTATTCCATTCGCATAAGGAATACTGTCATGGAACACACATCACACGTAATTACAGATAAAAATCTGTCGATCGCGAAACACGCACCGCCCACCACCCCCTCTCCACTGGACCACACAGAACGCCACTGTACACGTTCCCAGGAGTCGGGATGCACCAGCGGCCCCCACAGAGTGACGACGCGGTCGTCAGCTGCTGAACCACGCGCAAATGTCAGTGCGGGTCCTGCGAGCATGAGCCGGTGACATCCTTTCATACTTGACACCTGAGAAATACCTGTCGAACACGTGTCTACCTAGACACCGTTGCTGGAGCGATGACGCATAGCCTTCATACCTGTGGTCCACTGAGATGTCCACATAGCGGATCACCCTCAGCGAGATGTTTGTATAGCAGCTCATCCTCACAGGTGCAGCTAAGAGTTTGCCAGTGTTTTACTGACGTCACACAACTATTTAAATAAAAGCCAAGTCTCCTTCTGGATGCTTTTCAGAAATCCTTTGCAATGCTCCCCATAATAACCCAGACTGCTTTCTTCCTAGCAATCCAAATGGGACAGCCCATTCGTTAGATATCAGTCCCTTCTCCAAAATCTTTAAGTGTGGCAGAAATTGTTAACGGTCGATTTTGTTGTTGTTTAGGAGCTTTAGTGATGTCTCAGCTTGTTTGCATCGAAATTCTTCTCTAATAGAACATGTTTACGTAAATAGCGTAGAACAACAACGATTGCATTCTTCCTGATGGTTCTAACGAGGCATCACGTGTTCCTTTCCTGGAAATCGTGATGTCCTTTTTTCAGCATACGTCTCAGAAACGGTAAACGTTCTCATGGCTAAAAGTCTTCATCATGTCCATGCATGCTCGCGAAAACACCATTAATCATAAAAGCATTCTTGTTGTTTGGAAAGAGAGCGCTGTCTAAGCACAGGCAGGGGAAATCAGAACAATTATTCAAACAGAATTCGAAGCACTGACCTACAGAAGAGAAAAATGACGGGAGTTTTCGGTGTCCTACAGCTACAGGTCTGGAGATGTCCTGATGCCACAGTGGCGGATGAGTGACAGCATCCCTGACAGAGATGGATGGTCTGCTTCAACTTGTGTTTGAACACTTGCTTTCTCAGAACTTTCCGTAGATACCTTGCCTCCATATTGTATGAATCACTTTGTAGAGGCTCCTGTGCCCCAGCACAATGGATGTCTTGTGAATGAATGGAATATTCTGATTGGCTCTTACTGAATTTAGCTGCCAAATAACTGATGCTGCTCGTGTGGGAGCACGGTCCGCCACTTTTTTCTGCAGACGAGACTTTCAGTGACAAAACTATTTTGTACAGATCGCCATATTGCACTGACAGTTAAACCCCACAAAAGTGGTCTACAGATCGCCAAATACATCCCACATACTCACCGAGCAGCTGTGAAGCGATGACGGAGGAGACTGCCGCCGTAAACGCGGCCCATGACCGCAGCTGCAGAAGAGCGTGTCAGCCAGAGATGATAGAGAGCCTGTGTAGGGAGAGAGTGACCAACCGGACGATACGGCGGCCATTTTTCTGCCAAACTGCGGGCGGGACTTTTGAATGGCCAGTAGTGGAGTAGTGGAGTACACGCTCACCGAATCAAAAGCACAAGACAATATGGCGAAATCATTCGTTAAATGCCTTTCTCTACAGCTATAATATACTCATAGTAGCTTACTACGTACAGCACAGGAAAATTTGATACAGTGGCTGTAAAAATTATTCGTTACTTGCGTTTATCTCCTTTAAAGTTCGTTTACTAGACATATTGCAATGAAAGTAACGTAAATAAAAAAAATATAGTGTATAGCATTTGTGTTGTATCGGAAGTGCATAACGCTAAAGATTTAACGTTTAAAGATTTTGTTTACTTGTGACATGCAAAAAGTGTGAGACGAATTAGTACTTCTTGTCACGTCTTCAAACTTTTTGCAAATATATATATATATATATATATATATATATATATATATATATATATATATATATATAGAGAGAGAGAGAGAGAGAGAGAGAGAGAGAGAGAGAGAGAGAAGAGACTCAATACCTCTCGTAGATAACAAACGGCAAAGATTACAAAAATCACTACTGTAATAACGACCAAATATAACTAGAAACCTACTGTATCCCTTCTACCCCACAGTAAGTAGGCCCATTAAAAACTGTCTTCAAGAGTACGTACAATTATTTACTACGAATAATGTTTCAGCAACCACGACAACTGCGGAAAACGTGCTTACAACTTGCCTGCGTCAACAGTTAGGCAATAATACGAACGTCTGCAGAACTGATTGCAGATGTCAAAAACAATACTTTTCAATTACTAACGTGTTTACTTCAAACATGTAGGCCTACCGACCACATCACAAAACGCTTCATTATTTCAACTCGTATTTGAGATTGCAAACGCTAATTACGTACTAAAAACGAAATACAACTAAATCGAACATGCATGCACAACGCATAACAAGTCTCTCAATAATTCAAATACCTTTTAATCGTTTCCAAAAGTCCTCTGAACTTCAATTCAACTCAAAAGCACGGCGAACATAGGAAGCGCGAGAGACGTTTGGCAGAAAAATGGCGCCAAAGCTAATCAACCAATCACGGGCAACTTCACGTATGGTCACTTTCTCTGTATACAGGCTCTCTAAGAGGGGACAGCTGGCCGTGGACGGCCCCACACTCCAGGAGGACCTGAGTGGCAGGAGTTCGAACGCTATCAATACTCCCAGCGCAAACACTCGTTGTATAGGATCTTCTCAAATTTCCACAGATTATACACACGACTCATGCGGTCCCAATGACGGCCCAACGCTAACTTGGTATTACAGTAGAGTCCCGTTAATTCAATTTAATTGGGACCGGATCGTGTTCGGATTACAGATTTGTTCGAATTAGCCGGAATTACGGTGACGAGTTTCTCGAATGAAGTATACCAAGCAGATAAATAGGTACACCATGGTAACAAATGGGAACAAGTGTGGGAACAGTGGCTCACTCTCACTCCCTGCCCTTATTGTTGTGCACTGTTGTGGCCTTTGTGGTGTTTGAGGTCAGTGCACTGTCAGTTGGCTCGCAGAGGGCTTGTTTATGTTAGTTATCGATCGCTGGCACGCGTAACAGTTGTATTGTATTCGTTCAGTTGTTGTGGTGTACGTATTTTCGTCATGAGTAAACGGAAACATACAACGTTGACTCTCAAAGAAAAACTGAATGCTTTGAAGCGGATAGACAACTTTGAAACAATCACAGTACGGTAAAGTGGATGAAGTTCTTTTCCTTTGGTTTACGCAGGAAAGAGAAAGGGGAACTACTTTGAGTGGAGCACTGGTTCAGGAGTGGCTGTTTACCTGAACAAGTTAATGAATGGTGATGAGTCTCTTAGTGCGAGTACGGGTTGGTTGGACATATTCAAAAAGCGTCATGGAATCCGTCAGCTAACAATTACTGGAGAGAAGCTTTCTTCTGGCCCTCATGCAGCGAAGGAATATTTGGGTGAGTTTGAAAAAATGAGAAGAGAGAGAAAGTATTCTCCCCAACAAATTTATAACGCTGACGAGGCTGTCTTAATTTTAGGGTATCACCAACAAAAAGCCTGGCATCAAAAGCAGAAGACCATGCTCCTGGTTTAAAAATGAGCATAGGTCGTGTGACTTTATTAGCGTGCAGCGACGCTGCTGGTAACCACAAGCTGCCTTAAATGCTGATCGGCAAGTGTGCTAGACCCAGAGCTTCTAAAAACTGCAGCATGCCCGTATATTATCGCAACCAGAAAAAAGCATGGATGGATCGTAAGCTGTTCAAAGAGTGGTGTCACGGCCAGTTTGTTCCCTCTGTTCGATGGTTTTCTAAGGAAAATGATTTGTCTCCCCGCGCAACCCTTTTGACTGATAACGCGCCGTCTCACCCCAGCACTGAGGAATTATGTGTTGGAGAAATTGTGGCGATGTTTTTGCCGCCGAATGTTACACTACTACAGCCGATGGACCAGGGCGTACTGCAAACGTTACAACTGATTTACAGAAAACAATTTTTAAGAATGCTGGTCCAAGATAATAGCATTCCTTTAGTGGACAAAATAAAAAAGATCAATGTGAAGGATGTTATTTATTGGGCCGCTGAGGCATGGCAGAATATTTCAGAAAATACTCTGAGAAAATCGTGGAGAAAACTGTGGACATCTCTCGAATTTCAGGACAACCTAGATGAAAATGAAGAGGAAAATCAACTACAAATACACTCCTGGAAATGGAAAAAAGAACACATTGACACCGGTGTGTCAGACCCACCATACTTGCTCCGGACACTGCGAGAGGGCTGTACAAGCAATGATCACACGCACGGCACAGCGGACACACCAGGAACCGCGGTGTTGGCCGTCGAATGGCGCTAGCTGCGCAGCATTTGTGCACCGCCGCCGTCAGTGTCAGCCAGTTTGCCGTGGCATACGGAGCTCCATCGCAGTCTTTAACACTGGTAGCATGCCGCGACAGCGTGGACGTGAACCGTATGTGCAGTTGACGGACTTTGAGCGAGGGCGTATTGTGGGCATGCGGGAGGCCGGGTGGACTTACCGCCGAATTGCTCAACACGTGGGGCGTGAGGTCTCCACAGTACATCGATGTTGTCGCCAGTGGTCGGCGGAAGGTGCACGTGCCCGTCGACCTGGGACCGGACCGCAGCGACGCACGGATGCACGCAAAGACCGTAGGATCCTACGCAGTGCCGTAGGGGACCGCACCGCCACTTCCCAGCAAATTAGGGACACTGTTGCTCCTGGGGTATCGGCGAGGACCATTCGCAACCGTCTCCATGAAGCTGGGCTACGGTCCCGCACACCGTTAGGCCGTCTTCCGCTCACGCCCCAACATCGCGCAGCCCGCCTCCAGTGGTGTCGCGACAGGCGTGAATGGAGGGACGAATGGAGACGTGTCGTCTTCAGCGATGAGAGTCGCTTCTGCCTTGGTGCCAATGATGGTCGTATGCGTGTTTGGCACCGTGCAGGTGAGCGCCACAATCAGGACTGCATACGACCGAGGCACACAGGGCCAACACCCGGCATCATGGTGTGGGGAGCGATCTCCTACACTGGCCGTACACCACTGGTGATCGTCGAGGGGACACTGAATAGTGCACGGTACATCCAAACCGTCATCGAACCCATCGTTCTACCATTCCTAGACCGGCAAGGGAACTTGCTGTTCCAACAGGACAATGCACGTCCGCATGTATCCCGTGCCACCCAACGTGCTCTAGAAGGTGTAAGTCAACTACCCTGGCCAGCAAGATCTCCGGATCTGTCCCCCATTGAGCATGTTTGGGACTGGATGAAGCGTCGTCTCACGCGGTCTGCACGTCCAGCACGAACGCTGGTCCAACTGAGGCGCCAGGTGGAAATGGCATGGCAAGCCGTTCCACAGGACTACATCCAGCATCTCTACGATCGTCTCCATGGGAGAATAGCAGCCTGCATTGCTGCGAAAGGTGGATATACACTGTACTAGTGCCGACATTGTGCATGCTCTGTTGCCTGTGTCTATGTGCCTGTGGTTCTGTCAGTGTGATCATGTGATGTATCTGACCCCAGGAATGTGTCAATAAAGTTTCCCCTTCCTGGGACAATGAATTCACGGTGTTCTTATTTCAATTTCCAGGAGTGTAATACAGACAATCCCTGGATGTGAAGAACCTAGTGAAGCAGACGTAGATGAGTGGATGGCAGCTGATGGGGCATGTGTGGAGAACCTTACTGGCGCTGATTTAGTTGCTGCTGTGACTCAAGACAAGGAAGAAGTGGACTGCTGTGACGGAAGTGACAGAGAGCTGGTGACACACAATGACGCAGAGGAAGCCCTTGATCTCGCGCTACGTTATTTGGAGCAACAGCCCACTGCTACAGCTGCTGATTTGATGTTTATGAGACGATGGTGCAACTATGCATCATATAACAGACCGTCTTCATTATACCAAAAAGAATGACTGAGTTTTTGTCATTTAAAAAGTAGGGATAAAATGTCCGCTGTATGTTAGTAAGTTTGACAGCTTTTCTTCCATTGTTATGCATTGTTTAAACCTAACGTTTTCTTGCCAATTTTTCTAATACATGTTTACTGTACTATGTAAATTAAAATAGTGTGTATGTACAGCAGTTTACCGCACAGATTTCCATACTTAGACTAACAGTTTTCGTTTTCGGATTAACCGAACGTTCGGGATTCGGATTAGCGGGACTCTGCAGTACTTCGCTCTTCACCCGTCCAGGGGGAGTCGCGAGGCAAATCATTATAAGCCAGATGGTTTCTCCTCTTGACGGCCGTGGTTCTGGGATGAATCTCAATATCTACAGCGCAGATAATTTTCCACGTAAAAAAAAAAAAAAAAAAAAATCTTTCATTCCACTTACGGCTATCGATGTTCGATGTGATGGATCTATGCCTCCGTCACGATAGGACACACAGTGGCGACCACTAGACACTCGTACATATACAGCGGAGACTGTTGTACAAAGGTTTGGTCGGTTCCCTTCGGCACCCTTTCTCTCCCACCGTCCTTCCTACGTCACCATCCATATCACGGATTCCTACACCTTTTTCCCCTCCGCCGGTGTGCCCCAAGGCTCCGTCCTCTCCCCCCTACTGTACCCTTTGTACACGGCGGACATGCCGCCGCCGTCACCCCCCGTCCACCTTCTCCAGTTTGCTGATGACACCGCCTTCCTTGCCATTGCCCCACCCTGCAGCGCTCCCAACACCTTCTCCAATCCCATCTTGACCGGTTCACCGCTTGGTGCAACCAGTGGTTGCTCAAGGTCAATCCCGCCAAAACCCAGGCGATCATTGTAGGCAAAACCACCGCCTTCCTTCCGCCTCTTTGATTTCTATCTCACCATCTATGGCCATCCTATCGCCCTCACTCCCACCCTTAAGTACCTTGGCGTCACCCTCGACCGTCGCCTCTCCTGGACTCCCCATCTCCGGACAATCCAAGCCAAGGCACGCTCCCGACTCCGTCTCCTCAAGCTTCTTTCCGGCCGTACATGGGGTCTGAACCCCTCCACCATCCTCCACACCTATAAATCCCTCATCTGCCCTATCCTTTGTTACGCCCATCCGGCCTGGATCTCCAGCCCCCCCCCCCCCCTACCTTTTATAAATCCCTTCAAATCCTTGAACACCATGCTCTCCGCCTCGCCTATCGCATCCGTCTCCCCTCCCCCATGCAGATCCTGTACGATCTCATTCTGTTCCCCCACCTCCTCTTTTTCCTTGAAAGGATACGGATCCTGTACACCTCCCGCAAACTCGATCCTCCTCATCCGCTTGTCTCGCCCATCCTCTCCGACCACTGCCCGCTGCCGCGCCTGTATTCCCATGTCCCACCCGGTCTCCATCTCTCCACCCTCCTTACCCTCTCCCA
The DNA here is from genome assembly GCF_023898315.1 of Schistocerca nitens. NCBI lineage: Eukaryota > Metazoa > Arthropoda > Insecta > Orthoptera > Acrididae > Schistocerca > Schistocerca nitens. The sequence goes on along the minus strand of NC_064616.1, from coordinate 146,930,651 downwards.
AGGTGGCTTCCGCCAGCTCCCCCTCCCTGATGATGTCCTCCTCCCCTCCATCTACTCCTCCTATCAACTTTGATCCTGCCCCCCCCCCCCCCCCACTTCTGGTGTCCTTTCCTTTAGGCACCCTCCCTCCTTTCTCTCTCCTTTTCCCCCATCACTCTTCCTCCATCCCTCTTCCCCCGGGATTCCCCTCCCCCTTCCTCCTTTCCCCCTATCTCGTCTGCCCATGGCATCTCTGCTCTCCCCTCTCCCTCTCCAACCCCCCCTCCTCCTCTCTTGGCAGGTCCCTGGACTCGCACACGCTACGTGGACTTTCGTGCGCCGGAGATCATCGCCATCAGTGTCTCGTGTGTGCCGTCGTGTTTAGTGTTCAGTGTTCACCGTCGCACTCCATCGTTCACCTGTGCCATCGCCATCTTCAGTGTTTGTGCGTCGTATCGACAGTTCGCAGTGTGGATTATCGTCGAGTGTGAACGGCTCCGTGTTTGTCTTTATGTGTCTACTGTTTTATTGCCCACCGTTCTGTAACTTATGTGTATTCTTACTGTTTTTTTTCTCACTGTGTATTCTATGGCTGAAGAGCAGCGTAGAATGCTGCTGACAGCCTGCCTGTTGTACAGGTTTTTAAAATAACAAAAAAAAAAAAAACCCTTCGGCACAAAGGCGTCACTGTTTCTAGACCGAAAATGGTTCAAATGGCTCTGAGCACTATGCGACTTAACTTCTGAGGTCATCAGTCGCCTAGAACTTAGAACTAATTAAACCTAACTAACCTAAGGACATCACACACATCCATGCCCAAGGCAGGATTCGAACCTGCGACCGTAGCGGTCGCTCGGCTCCAGACTGTAGCGCCTAGAACCGCACGGCTATTCCGGCCGGCTTCTAGACCGACCTGCTTGCTTACTTTCTACACCCATCTCCAGACTCTGGGATTGGAAGAACACATGTATTTTCACATGGTTTGCCAGAATATTATACCATTTACGCGGTATGTCTCGAGGAGAGGAGGAGGAGGAGATTAGTGTTTAACGTCCCGTCGACAACGAGTTCATTAGAGACGGAGCGCAAGCTCGGGGGAGGGAAGGATGGGGAAGGAAATCGGCCGTGCCCTTTCAAAGGAACCATCCCGGCATTTGCCTGAAGCGATTTAGGGAAATCACGGAAAACCTAAATCAGGATGGCCGGAGACGGTATGTCTCGATATCAAGCACATAGCAATATCGCTTGCATAGCATAATTCCGAATACATAGACTGGAAATAATTTCTCTAGAAACTCGAAACTATAGTCAGGTGCAACGTGCTGTAAACCAATGAGTAACTAGAAACTTATCCCGTCTGCGAAGATCTTTACGTGAAAACTAGAAAAAAATAGAGTGAACTGACATTTGCACTCGTGAATACCGATGTCAGTGATATAACAGATTCCAAATCATTCTTACAATTTACAAAGTCAACTAAGGTGTTTCACATGTTTAGAGAACCAGCAAACGTATCTTCCATCTGTTCTTCACCTGCCAGACGCACACACCACGATCGATGTTACCTCGACTAAATAAAGGCGCGAAATGTGTAGAAACAGTCAGCCAGACAATTTACATGGGAGGGAATATTGGTACAGTGCAAAACACACATCCATATTGAATCTTCTTAAATTTCCATGGAGAACACATACGATCACGAAGACTGTCCAACACATACTGAGTATTAGTTCACTATTCAGCTGTCTAGAGGGCGAAATGGGCAGCTCAGCTACATTCCTGTACCCAAACCGGTCTGTCCATTCGGACGGCTACTGCCGTTGGTGATATACGTAAATCATTTTCACTACAGGCCACCGCCTCCGCGCCACGTACGCCTAAATAGAATCTTCCTAGGAAACCGGCTACATATGTATTTTATCACTGCACTTACAATAAAATATTATGAATGTGATCTCAATTCAGCGATATTCGACAATGAGCGAAATATCAGAAATACCCCCTGCTGACGGCTCTGGCTCTGGAAATAGAAATATCTGTAACATTCTTATGACTTGACATACTTTTCCAAGTAAAAAAAAAAATCTTCCATTCCATTTGCTATCGCCGTACTCCACGTCAAGTCCATACCTTCCTTATGATTGGACATAGTCATTTTCTTTGCACATGTCAGAACACACACACACTCACACACACACACACACACACACACACACACATACACACACACACAGTTTATACGCTTGATGCTCAAGGCAGACCTATTACGCATCCCCTACTACTAAGTATAATACTTCGCCAATAACTGATTGTTGGCGATACGAAACAATGCTGACCGAAAATCAGCGATGGGTGGATAAGTGTCATACGTCTTTCCTGCGAGTTGTGGCGCAGTGTCTTAGAAAGTGAAACTTAATCGTCTTACAAGCAGCCAGATGTTAAAAATACGATCGCAATGGCTATGTTACTGTCACAAGGGGTCTTGGATCTACAGGTGCTCACAGGTATCGCTAGCGATATCCAAGTCAGAAACTATAGAAGCCTTATAAATCGAGGTATGGCGTTATATCCGAAAGAAGTGGGTTTTCCAGACAAATACCGTGACAGTGAATATAGGCGGTGATCGCCAGAGTGTATGTTATCAGACCAACAGTGCGGTTACACGTCACCGACTGGTTTAAGCTCGTAGTAAAATCACCGAATTTAGAAAGTGGTTCGGCTAAGGAATGTGTTATGAAGCCGGTATTTGCAACTCCCTCATGCTGCCGCTAGGTATTTCTCCAGTATTTGTAATGCATTCTGTTTCGATGCCAAGTCAGAGGTTCTGCGATATATCCACTGGGTTATAGCTGATGGTTGATTGAGAAAGATCACAAATAGTAGATGGTGTGTTGATTGAGGCCGTAAGAAATGTACACTAGCTTTCCAGATCTCTGGTGCTACACTTTCCGATAGGAACCACATACCTGCGTTGGATCCTATGGAGAAGACTTTTAATGATTACAGCCATTAGTGAATCATATTTCTGGCACTATCATGTCTCGAAACGAGTCACCTTTTTCGAATCTATCTGCTGCAGTAAAATTTTGGATAGTCCCTATGCATCTTGCAACTGCCCCTCAGACTCTGCGATGTCTTCCATGCAGCTTTGCGTATGTGATCGTCCCAATTTAAGTCGTAACAGAGTAGAAGTCGGAGAACGCTACATCTGCCACATTCTGCAGTCCGTGTAGAAACAGACTAAGCTGAGTTAATGCGACCGGACCGTGTTTTGACCATTCAATGGAAATGAGAACATGTTGTCATAGCTCTGCCAACCATGTACGATATGTAAGGTCGGCGCCAAACGAAACCCGCTCTTGCAACACGAGGTAGTATATAGACAGTACGAATAGTTACTGGGGTGTTTCTTATCGAGAAAATGAGGAAGACTCAACATCATACATGTACTGCAGTCTGAAGCAGATCCGTGTCCCTCAGGGTCCATTCACATCTGTCACCCCAACATTCTATCATCGTTATTCTGTACCATCCAACAGAGAAAAATTACGAACTATAAAAGCTCCGCTAACTTCATCCAGTAGAGAACTCTATAAGATTTTTAACGCATCTCCCTATTCCCATGTTTCTAAAACAATAGCGACTACATGCCGGCATAGAGCACAAGTGGCGAGCCTATTAAAGATAGAGGTATTGATCCATTGCACAGACCAATGTAAAGTTTCATCGCCTGTACTGTAGAAGGATGACCATATCCCACAGACTATAAGTCGCAAGAGATGCTCCCTGTGACCCTGCGTCAATGTGTGAAACTGTTTTTTTTGCTGTAACACGCTTTGTACACTGCCATACGTTCTGTTTTTTCCGACACGACTTCAAGATCTGTGTCAGGTTCTAAACTGACATTAACATGTCCTGATCAATTGCCTCCCACAGAAAAGTAGACGTCGCATGGTGCAAATCACGTTGCTGCTGCTGCTGCTGCTGCACACACACACACACACACACACACACACACACACACACACACTGGACGATTTTAAATAAAAGACAGTTGCAACATAAAGAAATTGGAAGACTTTTGTGGTATTGTGGAGTGTTCCAAACCGCTCTCCGAAGGTGTTGATGACCTCTACATTTAAAGTCATATGCCACAGTCACGGGGTAGGTGATGATCCTGTGTTCCATTTCGGTTGATTCCTTATATTGCAGTCCGGTGCTAGCCGCCACCAGAAGGTGTTACCCCTCCACCAAGACTCTTTCTCCATCACAAACAAGTGATGTCGGTCAATCAATATGTAGTAATCAACAGCATACCAGTGGACAGATGGGATGGGAAAGACACCGTCGATGTACTGTAATAATAAGCATCACAGTTGATAGGGCGAACAATTTTAGCGATTTTACAGTAATTTCGACACCAACCAATGACGCGACAGTATGCTTCCCAATGTCAGTATCATCGCTAAACCGCCACTCCTCTACTTTGCGAGTACCAGTGCGAATGTAGATAGGTGACTGTGCAGTACGCCCATTCATTGTCAATTCTCGAACATATACATCATCAAAGTATACCAGATAGCAATCTACATATTTCTAACACCTCGAGCGTAGTGCATAATTTACGATCTGTCTCTATGCGGATGGGAGTCACAAGCATTCTCGCGGACTTGGGATAAAGTTACGGACTGAAAGATCCCCTTGCACTGTCTTTGACCAATCTGCCCTGCATCAGCGTTACCGATTTAATCTAGAGCGGACCAGAAGTAGACCGCTACATTCCGCGTCTCGTGAATGAATGGAGCTTACCGGATCTGCACACATCCAAGTGCAAAAGATTTCTCCAGATGCGCCCATGTCGATGAAGTTTGTACCCCTTTTCAGTGTATAGTAGTAGATTTGTATGTGTTGTGAGGTAATAGCAGACAGTTAAGAAGAAGAAGAAACAGGTGGTTTTTATGCGTGATGGAACTCCAGATGGATGGAGTTCGAAGCATTTTAAGTAAATCAGCTACGCTATCAATTCTAAAGCATTGTTCTAGTGCCTGGGATAAGTACCAGGAGGGTATTGGTAAGAGAGAACATAAACACACGCACTGCTAAGGCTACATGGTTCTGCACTTAAAACACGCTGTAATGTTAGATCACTTCAGTTTCCGACCTATTAGTCATGTGGAATGCAGCGCTGTTAATATTCCAATGTAAGAAGTATATTTCCAGCGCATGACGTACATCCTACTTGCTGGTTTCCCTACGATAAACTATGTTAACAAACTGTAAAATTAAAAGAAAAAATGGTTCAAATGGCTCTGAGCACTATGGGACTTAACATCTGAGGTCATCAGTCCCCTAGAACTTAGAACTACTTAAACCTAACTAACCTAAGGACATCACACGTATACATGCCCGAGGCAGGATTCGAACCTCCGACCGTAGCGGTCATGCGGTTCCAAACTGAAGCGCCTAGAACCGCACGGACACTCCGGCCGGCATGAAAAATTCCTTAAAATATCGACTTCGTGTGATACAATCACAATACAGTTTTTCAGAGACGTATAGCATCCACTGTCACTTCTATCCATACGATCATGACATCACCCCTCGCTCCGTGTTCTAAAACTGCTTGTAAATGTAGTACAGGTGACAACACCTAGCACAAATGCACTATTTTGTGCACCGTCTATATTCACTGTCGCGGTATTTGTCTGGAAAACCCACTTCTTTCGGATATAATGTCATACCTCGATTTATAAGGCTTTTATAGTTTCTGACATGGAAATCGTTAGCGATACCTGTGAGCACCTGTTGAACCAAGACCCTTTGTGACAGTAACATAGCTGTTGCGATCGAGATTTTAACACGTGTCGGCTTGTAAGACGGTTAAGTTTCACTTTCTAAGACACTGTGCTACAACTCACAAGAAAAACGTATGAGACAGGTCCACACATCGCTGATTTTCGGCCAGTATTGTTTCGTATCGCCAGCAATCAGTTATTGACGAAGAATTATACTTGTTAGTAGGGGACGCATAATAGGTTTCCCCTGAGCATCACGCTTATAAAGTGTGTGTGTGTGTGTGTGTGTGTGTGTTACTACATGTGCAAAGAAAATGTCTATGTCAAGTCGTAAGGAAGGTTGTGGACTTAACGTGGAATACTTCGATAGCAAAGGGAATGGAAGATTTTTTTTACTTGGAAAAGTATGTCAAGTTATAAGAATGTTACAGATATTTCTATTTCCAGAGCCAGAGCCGTCAGCAGTGGGTATTTCCGATACTTCGCTCATTGTCGAATGTCGTTCAATTGAGATCGCGATTATAATATTTATTCTAAGTATAGTGCTAAAATATATATGTAGCCGGTTTCTTAGGACGATTCTATTTAGGCGTGCACGGAGCACAGCGGCGGTGGCCTGTGGTGGGAATGATACACGTTTCCGGCTAACGACAGGAGCCATCCGAATGGACGGACGGGTTGGCGTACAGGAATGTAGCTGACCTAATCATGTGAATAGCAAACTAATACTCAGAATGTCTTGGTTAGCCTTCGCCATCGCGTGTGTTCTCTGTGGAAATTTGAGACGATTCGATGTGGACGTGTGTTTGCGCTGGACCATTATTCCCTCCCAAGTTAATTGTCAGATTGACTGGTTCTGCACATTTCCCATCTTTATTTGGTCGAAAAAACATCGATTGTTGTCTGCACATCTAGCAGATGAAAGCTGGGTGGAAGACACGTTTTCTGGTTCTTTAGACATGACAAACACCTTAGCTGACGTTATAAGAATGATTTGGAATCTGTCATATCACTGACATCGGTATTCACGAGTGAAAATATCAGTTCCCTCTATTTTTTTGGATTTTTCATGTAAAGGTCTTCGCAGACGGGATACGTTTCTAGTTACTCACTGGTTTACAGCACGCTGCACCTCGCTAAAGTTTGGGGTTTCAAGATAAATAATTTCCAGTCTATATATTCGGAATTATACTGTGAAAGCGATACTGCTATGCGAGAGATATTGCTATGTGCTTGATATCGAGAAATACCGCGTAAATAGTATAGTATTCTGCCAAACCATGTGAAAATTCATGTGTTCTTGTAATCCCAGAGTTTGGAGATGGGTGTAGAAAGCAAGCCAGCACGTCGGGGACAGAAACATCTGCCAGGGGGAACCGACCAAACCTTTGTACAACAGTCTTCACTGTATATGTACAAGTGTCTAGTGGTCCCCACTGTGTGTCCTACAGTGAGGGAGGTATTGATTCACCACATCGATAGCTGTAAGGGGAATGAAAGATTTTTTTTTACGTGGAAAAATATGTGCGCTATAGATATTGCGATTCGTTCCAGTACCACAGCCCTCAAGAAAAAAATGGTTCAAATGGCTCTGAGCACTATGGGACTTAACATCTGAGGTCATCAATCCCCTAGAACTTAGAACTACTTAAACCTAACTAACCTAAGGACATCACAGAAATCCATGCCCGAGGCAGGATTAGAGCCTACGACCGTAGCAATCACGCGGTTCCGGACTTCGCGCCTAGAACCTCTCGGCCAAAGCGGCCGGCAGCCATCAAGAGGAGACATTTCCAGTACACTGCTCAGTGTCAGACTGCGGCAGAAATCCTAATGTTTTAATGTAGCAACACTGATACATATTTGCCTGGTTCCCAATATTCTTGTGAATCTCGACATGGCTGTAGAAAGCACAGCAGCAAGTAAGCAGGTTTGGACCAGAAACATCACCTTAGCGGACGCCTTTGTTCCTAGCTAAGGCTTGCCCATCCTTTGTACACTGGTTCAGAAAGTCCAAGAAGACTTCTGGCTTATGATGGTTTGATTAGCTGCTCCCCCTGGTCGGGTGAATAGGAACTAATACCAAGTTTGCGCTGAGTCGCCATTGGGACCGCGTGTGTCGTGTGTATACCCTGCAGATATTTGAGAAGATTCAATACGATGAGTGTTTGCGCTGGGAGCATTGATAGCATTCGAACTCCTACCATTCAGGTCCTCCTGGTCTGTAGGGTCGTCCACGGCTGGCTGGCCTCTCTCTGGCTGACACGCTCTTCTACAGCTGCGGTCATGGGCCGCGTTTATGGCGGCTGTTTCCTCCGTCGGCACTGCACAGCAGCTCGGTGAGTACGTGGGATGTATTTGGCGATCTGTAGACCACTTTTGCGGGGTTTAACTGTCAGTGCAATATGGCGATCTGTACAAAATAGGCCGGCTGGAGTGGCCGAGCAGTTCTAGGCGCTACAGTCTGGAACCGCGCGACAGCTACGGTATCAGGTTCGAATCCTGCCTCGGGCATGGATGTGTGTGATGTCCTTGGGTTTAAGTAGTTCTAAGTTCTAGAGGACTGATGACCTCAGAAGTTAAGTCCCATAGTGCTCAGCCATTTGAACCATTTGTAAAAAATAGTTTTGTCGCTGAAAGACTCCTCTGCAGAAAAAAGTGGCGGACGGTACTCTCACACCAGCAGCATTAGTTATTTGGCGGCTAAATTCAGTAAGAGCCAATCAGAATATTCCACTCATTCACAATACATCCATTGTGCTGGGGCACAGGAGTCTCTACAAAGTCATTCTTACAAGATGGATGCAAGGTATCTACGGAAAGTTCTGAGAAAGCAAGTGTTCAAAGACAAGTTGAATCAGACCATCCATCTCTGTCAGGGATGCTGTCACTCATACGCCACTGTGGCATTAGGTCATCCCCAGACCAGTAGTTTTAGGACACCGAAAACTCCCTTCTTTTTCTCTTCTGTAGGTCAGTGCTTCGAATTCTGTTTGCGTAATTGTTCTGATTCCCCCCCCCCCCCCCTTTTGCTTAGACAGCGCTCTCTTTCCAAACAACAAGAATGCTTTTATGGTTAATGGTGTTTCCGCGAGCATGCACAGACATGATGAAGGCTTTTAGCAGTGAGAACGTTTACCGTTTCTGAGACGTATGCTGAAAGCAGGATATTACGATTTTCAGGAAGGGAACACGTGATTCCTCGTTAGGACCATCAGGAAGAATGCAATCGTTGTTATTCTGCGCTATTTACGTAAACATGTTCTGTTAGGACAAGAATTTCCATACAGACATCGCGAAAGCTCCTACAACAACAACAAAAGCGATCGTTAACTATTTCTGCCACACTGAAGATTTCAGAGAAGGGACTGATATCTAATGAATGGGCTGTCCCATTTGGATTGCTAGGAAAAAAGCATTCTGGGTTATTATGGGAAGCATTGCAAAAGATTTCTATAAAGCATCCAGAAGGAGACTTGGCTTTTATTCACATAGATGTGTGACGTCAGTATAACACTGGAAACCCTTTAGATGCGACTGCGAGGGTGAGCTGCTATACGAACATCTCGCTGAGGATGATCTGCTATGCGGACATCTCGGTGGACCGCAGGTATGAAGGCTATGTGTCATTGCTCCAGCAACAGTGTCTAGGTAGACACATGTTTCGACAGGTATTTCTCAGGTGTCAAGTATGAAAGGGATGGCACCGTCTCATGCTCACGGGACCTCAACTGTTACACGCACGTTGTTCAGCAGCTGACAGCTGTGACGTCACTCTCCGGGGGACGCCGGTGCATCCTGACTCCTGGGAACGTGTGCAGTGGCGTTCTGTGTGGTCCAGTGGAGAGAGGACAGTGGGTGTGCGTGCTTCACGATCGACAGATTTTTTAACTGTAATTACATATGATATGTGTTTCATGATGGTATTCTTTGCGCAAATGAGATAAAACGAACGGTGATCGATTTAATTCTGTCTTACAAGATCTGCATGTTTTCAAACAGCAGAGAATGATGAGGAAGGGCAGTCCAACCCCCACAAACTCATTTATTTTCCCTTCATAAGATCCTTCCTCTCCACCACAGAGCCGCCAATTTCCAGGTAGACTAGGGGAGGGGTTGGGGAGGGGAGAGGGGGAATGTGGTGGTGGGGAGGAGTCGAGGTGGGATCGATTTCCTGTAAAATTATGTAAATAAATAAATAAACTATATTCCATACACTTCCATAAATAATTATACAATATTCTATACATTTTCTAAAATGTTTAAACAATAATCCATACACTGCAATCGAGTTCCTTCGGATGACCAATCAACTGAGTCGTTTTCCCGCCAATTTCCGGGAGGGGAGGTGGGAGAGGAAGGGGTTTGACAGAGGGGGACAAGTTAATTAATTGATCAATTTAATTAAGTTGTCAATCAAATTGATAAGAGTGAGAGGTGCTATTTCAGTAACTTAGACCTGAATGTGTACCTGGAGCAGCGAAGGGGAGGGGGTGGATTGGAGGTTTCCTGAGGGCGGTGGGAGGGGAGGGGGAGGGGGCGAGGAACAACAGGTTAAGTACCTGTCAATCAAAAGGAAGGATCCTTTTAGCAGAACAATTGGTTAATGACCTGTCATCAAAAGGAAGTATCCTCTTAGCAGAACAATAGATTAATGACCTGTCAATCAAAGGAGAACACTAGGTTTGCACCTGAGTGCATACCTGGCCCTAATATAGGCAACCTACAATGTGGAGTGATATCCTTGTCCCACTACTGAGGTACTGATGACAGATGGCTCGTTTGATACAGATATCGTGAGAATGACCGCCTAAATTGTGGTCCTACTACGCGACTGGCTGCTGCGTTCGGAAGTAGCGCACCTAAATGATAAATTTGTTATATTAGAAAAATTAAGCAGTGAATTTACTTGCATTTTATACTGAAGCATTTCTCAATAGCGGACTATCATTCCATTATTTCAGAAATGTTAATAACCAGAAGAATAATGAACAACTGCTAAACGAAAAGGTAGACGTAGCACTTTGGAGATCTTCAGATCGCGCTTGACTTCGATGGCGGGCGCAGTGGTTTGCTGTAAGAGCAGAAAAACTAGTTCGGTTGTCTCGTAGGACAGAGATGTCGTCTTCCTTGATCGGTAACGGTTAACAACTTAATAAGCAGTCTCTAACTATCAGGACACGTAACTGAGAACTGTTTGATAGTATTTACGCTAATACACAGTTCATTAATTTTTTCTGTAAAAGTGTGAAGAACAAAAATTATTTGTGATTCAGGAAGTGGAATGTAATTGTGCAGTTTCTCGTGTTCTGCTAATTACAAGCGATTGGCATCTCATATAAACAAACTTATTGATAATTTAATTATTTATACCATACCAGTTCCTTGCTAAGAGTTTATTACAACCTCAAGATAACTGATTCACGACCAGCGTGCTATTTTTAGCCCAGAGAACAACTACTATAGAAGACTGCAGGTTTGTGAACGTTAGACAGAACTTATGCATTCCATTCAGGGTGGCGGAAAGAACTACGCACTTCGCGTGTACTGCAATCTTAGTGCAAATGAGATCAGTGACACGTAATCTGTGGTAACATAGAGGAGCTGTGAAGGAGGAGAATTTTCGAGGGAAGGGATATGTCAGACATGCGTAAATATCTCTTTCCCCCCCCCCCCCCCCCCTCTCTCTCTCTCTATCTCTCCCTCTCTCTCTTCCACCTGCCGTATCCTGACGACCTGAAGAAAACGTTTCTGCCAGGTACAGGTACCTTTCCACACGATACCTGCTGCCGACGACTAACCCGACATGGTGGGAGATTCCACAGGTAAGAGTAAACCGATGAAGCCAAGAAAGTCGAGTAGTGCTAAGTCGAATACTGATAATTATCAACGCACCCTTCAGTTTTATATCGTAAAAATTTTGATGTGGTCAAAGCTGTGCAGTTTGTTGCTATTACAGTTCTATAAACAACTGCGTGACACGTGTACTCCTGAAACGTTTAGAAGGAAGTTGTCGCAAAGCTGCATTTCTCTGAATTGCAACTCCTTGGAAGTTACGCTAAAGCAATGGATTAATCACTGAAGTAAACAAATTATTATAACGATTATAGTTCAAATATTAAAACATTTTTTAAATTTTTTATTTTAATAGTCCTTGGGATATGTGGCATGTTAAAAGTGGAGCTGACGGCAGCTTGCATTTTGGGGCTGGGCATGTGGGGAAAGTGAAACAAACTGTAGCTCCATTTCATATAACGGAGGTTCACGTGTCGAGTATAACAAGACGGCTGAAGACAGTGGTCCAGCGAAGGAAACACGGGTGGCAACTTTTACAGGAGTGCTAGAATTTGGTGCGCAAGCGTAAAAGCGCACACGTCTATTTCTCACGCACAATCTGTCAAAATTGACGTCAGTTGATGGAAGAAAGCGGAGGGCTCAAAAATCGGATAATCTCATCATTACCGGCGAGGAATCCTCTTGAACAGAAAAAGGAAAACAGGATCTTCTAAACAGGAACTACTAGTAGGTCATCAGAAATTTGTTTTAGAAAAAAAAAGCTGTGAGGTACTGATGTGACTTTGACAGTGACTGGATACAGGGCGATAAATGTAAAAATGGTGGCGTGGAGAATGTAAGAGTAACGGTGTAGGACGTTCCCTCTGTGAGCACTGCTGAAGAATTTTCACGTGCGAACTCTTGCCACTCTTACTGCGTCCTCCTGTCCACCTGTACGGATACGAGTCCACAGTTAAGGCTTTTCTACTCGTGCTGTTGTTGTGCCTATCTTAAGAGTTAATATGTATTTATTTTTGCAATGTAAAAGTTCAAATGACATTGTTGCGTAAATGGGTACCGATAAAAGTACATACCTGCACTTGATCCGTAACTGCGTGCTCTTACCCAAAACTTCTTTATTCGAACAATGGTTCTTTCAAGAACCAAGCAACATTGGCATTACTTTCTTGGATACGTCGGAAAAAGTGTCTAATGCTACATTTAGTAGTGTCCGTATGATATAGCACCAAGGTTGTATAGCCGACGGTGATGGACGTGGGTACCTCAAGTAAAACCTAGAACAAAGGAGGATGGGACAGATGGCACGTGGTAATGCAGCAGCTGCCCAGGTCCTCTCTTGGATTTTTCCTCTATGTTGTATGCATAACATTGTTTTCGTGCACCCCCTCTTCGCAAAGCTGAGATACCGTTGTACCCTCATAACAGCTGCTGTGACTCCTGTCGACTGTGAAATTTATTTTCGCTGACATGGCCGACATATAACTATTGGTCGACAGAATGCAAATTTGTAAAATACGTTACGGAAATTTGTCTTTATCTGAAGTTCAGTGCAATGACAGTTAGACGGATAGGCTAGGTTAAATCATTAATTGCTGGTTTTCACTAATCCAATATTTTCCTGCATAGTTACACTACTGGCCATTAAAATTGCTACACCACGAAGATGACGTGCTACAGACGCGAAATTTAACCGACAGGAAGAAGATGCTGTGATATGCAAATGATTAGCTTTTCGGAACATTCACACAAGGTTGGCGCCTACAACGTGCTGACATGAGGAAAGTTTCCAATCGATTTCTCATACACAAACAGCAGTTGACCGGCGCTGCCTGGTGAAACGTTGTGATGCTTCGTGTAAGGAGGAGAAATGCGTACCATCACGTTTCCGACTTTGTTAAGGGTCGGATTGTAGCCAATCGCGATTGCGGTTTAAGGTATCGCGACATTGCTGCTCGCGTTGGTCGAGATCCAATGGCTGTTAGCAGAATATGGTATCGGGTGGGTTCAGGAGGGTAATATGGAACGCCGCGCTGGATCCCAACGGCCTCGCGTCACTAGCAGTCGAGATGACAGGCATCTTATCCGCATGGCTGTAACGGATCGTGCAGCCACGTCTCCATCCCTGAGTCAACAGATGGGGATGTTTGCAAGACAACAACCATCTGCACGAACAGTTCAACGACGTTTGCAGCAGCATGGACTATCAGCTCGGAGACCATGGCTGCGGTTACCCTTGACGCTGGATCACAGACAGGAGCGCCTGCGATGGTGTACTCAACGACGAAAAAGGGTGCACGAATGGCAAAACGTCATTTTTTCGGATGAATCGAGGTTCTGTTTACAGCATCATGATGGTCGCATCCGTGTTTGGCGACATCGCCGTGAACGCACATTGGAAGCGTGTATACGTCTTCGCCATACTGGCGTATCACCCGGCGTGATGGTATGGGGTGTCATTGGTTACAAGTCTCGGTCACCTCTTGTTGGAATTGACGGCACTTTGAACAGTGGACATTAAATTTCAGATGTGTTACGACCCGTGGCTCTACCCTTCATTCGATTCCTCCGAAACCCTAGATTTCAGCGGGATAATGCACGACCGCATGTTGCAGGTCCCGTACGAGCCTTTCTGGATACAGAAAATGTTCGACTGCTGCCCTAGCCAGCACATTCACCAGATCTCTCACCAGTTGAAAACGGCTGGTCAATGGTGGCTGAGCAACTGGCTCGTCACAATACGCTAGTCACTACTCTTGATGAACTGTGGTATCGTCTTGAAGCCGTATGGGCAGCTGTACCTGTGCAGGCCATCCAAGCTCTGTTTGACTCAATACTTACGCGTATCAAGGCCGTTATTACGGCCAGAGGTGATTGCTCTGGGTACTGATTTCTCAGGATCTATGCACTCAAATTGCGTGAAAATGTAATCACTTGTCAGTTCTAGTATAATATATTTGTCCAATGAATACCCGTTTATCATCTGCTTTTCTTCTTGGTGCAGCAATTTTAATGGCCAGTAGTGTAGATATTCCTACAGCCTCTCCCCTCCCCATCTTGCTATTCATCCACCAAGCTTTCCTGACCTATGTGTACCATGCATGTGTATTCCACACTTCACTGCTACATAATGCAGTGTGACCATATTAATACAATAACACTGCTCAATAACCTTCCGCATTTCCTCAGGAAAGATAAAAACGATAACCTCAAGCTGGCCAAAGTATTAATATCCCTAATTGCTACAAATCCAATAAAACACGAACCGTAGAATAATTTGACTGGAAAAAAATAAAACCAGATACACCATTTGCGAAAATTCCAACCCTATGGAAACATAATGAACTTCATGCTATAGATAACGTCATTGTAACATGAGAGTTGTCCAGAAAGTAAGTTTCGATCGGTCGCGAAATGGAAACCACTGGGAAAATCCGGGAAGTGTCTCCAGTATGCCTGTCGATCGTGTCGCGACGCTCTTTTCAGTTTTGAGTGAACAGTGAGCACGTAAAGATGCGTAGGGAATAGCGTCTCCCTCAAAGTATGAGGGCCTGGTTAGAGATTTCGCCTGTGTCACGCAGCCCACATAACACAACTGTCGAGCAATTCCTTCTTCACGCCAAGTCTCGGCCGCACACTGCAGGGGCAATGAAGACGCTCCTGCAGCATTTCGGATGAGAATACAGTCCGTAATTGGCTCCCCCTGAGACTCATCTCTGTTCACAAGAACCACTGGCTATGAAGACAAATTTTTTCCACAGACAACGAGCTGCAGACCAGTGCAGATAACTTATAACACTACCATGTGCTACTGTTATACCATAACCTCAAAGCCGGAGGCAGTTTGTATAATGAAATTATTTTTATTCAAGCAATTATAGTATAAAGAAGCAGAGCAGTGTTACCCTCTGAAAGGATTTTTGTTATGTTGACCGCGATTTACCTAACGGAGGTGGCTTTCGGAAGTGAAAGTCAGAATTACGTAAATATTTAAACAGTAATAAACAATATTTTACCTATCTACACTGTTCAAAGAATAAAGAAAACGGTCGCCAGCCCAATTAGGCATGAGAATGATTGACATTTTTGTTCAAGAAAATAGATATGAGTAACTTTACTGGACAAACACAACCTATACTTTGCCCCTCGAGAGTGCAATGAACTCTGGCACTTGCATACAGTATGTTCACTTTATGGTTGGAGCTAACAGATCAGAATAAACTATTTGCATAAATATAACAGATAACAAAACACACTATTATCTTGAGGACTTAGTCAAACTGAATGGTCTCAATAATGTTACTATTAATATTGAATGCAGAATCGTAAATTAGACACAGGTTCAACATTACTTTTCAAACATATTCCTACATGACATGAAATAAGGATATGGTTCACAGCAAAATTAGTTATTGCGCGTAGATTAAGTCTCTTAATATTAAACACCTTCCTACTTAGAATGAAAATTAAATGGAATTCACTAACAGATTACTTCTCTCTGTCTTTTGAATAAAGAAATTATTGTTTTCATAGATAGTGGTCTTTCTATTAATCGTTATTTAGCATGAGCACAATAGACAAACGGTTGATCCTGTTACACCATTAATATGCACTTTTAATACACAAGAGGATCCCAATATTGTACAGAATTTCACTTGAACAGCAAGAGTAGTTGAAACTTTCTATAATTAAGGAACTTTCAGTATTTGAACTACTTTCAATGGAGGGGGCCCCTTAATCTTGACCACTGTAGCAGAGCAAATTAAACACACTTTCAATACACTAGAGAAAAAAGCCCTTATAAAACAGAACATGTAACTTTCAACAGTAATAGTTCTCAACTTTTACTGCAGTAGAACACAACTTGACGTGGTAATAAGACAAAAGCTCGCATTTGGGTGATTTTCCACAGGCTGCACTGTGATAATTTAAATTGCAAAACTCTATAAGCCACAGTTTTGAGAACATTCACTTTAGAAGTTGGCAACAAAATATTAATAAACAGTTTTAACAAAAAAATTATTTTCAAGAAGCGCCATTTACTATATTACTCAGTTCTGCTACATAAACTTTAACTTTCTTTTTACTATGTTCAAGTGGCATTAATTAGCAAAACACTGGGCTTTCCTATTTTCACTATATGGACACTCGGTAAGCATTTTTGACATGGGAAGGACCCTAAGTGGTTGTGTGACTAGGGATAAAAAATCAAGGTAGGTATAAGAGTTCGAGTATAATTTACCTTATATTTGCGCACACTAAAACATCCAATGAGCTGATCCTTCACCATACATTTCCACTATGCCTTGGTTCCTTTTCAGTGACTGCGCAATGTGGTGGCGATTGCATGTTGGTAAGTGGATTTGCGGATAGAATTGCTGGACTCTGTCATTTCTTGGTGGCGATGATAGATATCAATTCTAGAATAGTTCCTGCTCTTTATCCATCCATCCGAGGCATTGGAAAGCGGCACGGAAAGCCTCTCTCGGCACCAGCACAATACACAACTTTTAAATGAGCAGTTGACAGTTTGGTAGCTCGTCCCCGACTGACTCTCAATTCTACCTTTTCTACCTAGGCCAACCACAATTTCCCTAGGGGAACCGCAACACCTTTTATATACAAAATAACTAAGTACCCTAAGTGAGGATCAACAATTACATAACAACAGCCAAACATATTAATTAAAACAGAACATTTGCACATATTGGTATTTCTACAAAAAATTATTTAAACAAAATTACAATGATATACACTCCTGGAAATGGAAAAAAGAACACATTGACACCGGTGTGTCAGACCCACCATACTTGCTCCGGACACTGCGAGAGGGCTGTACAAGCAATGATCACACGCACGGCACAGCGGACACACCAAGAACCGCGGTGTTGGCCGTCGAATGGCGCTAGCTGCGCAGCATTTGTGCACCGCCACCGTCAGTGTCAGCCAGTTTGCCGTGGCATACGGAGCTTCATCGCAGTCTTTAACACTGGTAGCATGCCGCGACAGCGTGGACGTGAACTGTATGTGCAGTTGACGGACTTTGAGCGAGGGCGTATAGTGGGCATGCGGGAGGCCGGGTGGACGTACCGCCGAATTGCTCAACACGTGGGGCGTGAGGTCTCCACAGTACATCGATGTTGTCGCCAGTGGTCGGCGGAAGGTGCACGTGCCCGTCGACCTGGGACCGGACCGCAGCGACGCACGGATGCACGCCAGGACCGTAGGATCCTACGCAGTGCCGTAGGGGACCGCACCGCCACTTCCCAGCAAATTAGGGACACTGTTGCTCCGAGGGTATCGGCGAGGACCATTCGCAACCGTCTCCATCAAGCTGGGCTACGGTCCCGCACACCGTTAGGCCGTCTTCCGCTCACGTCCCAACATCGTGCAGCCCGCCTCCAGTGGTGTCGCGACAGGCGTGAATGGGGGGACGAATGGAGACGTGTCGTCTTCAGCGATGAGAGTCGCTTCTGCCTTGGTGCCAATGATGGTCGTATGCGTGTTTGGCGCCGTGCAGGTGAGCGCCACAATCAGGACTGCATACGACCGAGGCACACAGGGCCAACACCCGGCATCATGGTGTGGGGAGCGATCTCCTACACTGGCCGTACACCACTGGTGATCGTCGAGGGGACACTGAATAGTGCACGGTACATCCAAACCGTCATCGAACCCATCGTTCTACCATTCCTAGACCGGCAAGGGAACTTGCTGTTCCAACAGGACAATGCACGTCCGCATGTATCCCGTGCCACCCAACGTGCTCTAGAACGTGTAAGTCAACTACCCTGGCCAGCAAGATCTCCGGATCTGTCCCCCATTGAGCATGTTTGGGACTGGATGAAGCGTCGTCTCACGCGGTCTGCACGTCCAGCACGAACGCTGGTCCAACTGAGGCGCCAGGTGGAAATGGCATGGCAAGCCGTTCCACAGGACTACATCCAGCATCTCTACGATCGTCTCCATGGGAGAATAGCAGCCTGCATTGCTGCGAAAGGTGGATATACACTGTATTAGTGCCGACATTGTGCATGCTCTGTTGCCTGTGTCTATGTGCCTGTGGTTCTGTCAGTGTGATCATGTGATGTATCTGACCCCAGGAATGTGTCAATAAAGTTTTCCCTTCCTGGGACAATGAATTCACGGTGTTCTTATTTCAATTTCCAGGAGTGTACATTAAGTTTTGTTCCCTCCAAATGAGACAAAGAATTTAAATGTTAGATACACTACATTGCATAGAATCAAAGAATGACATCAAAGTTTTTTACACAGAAAAGAATAACCACTCTCATGTTATCGTTTCAATCCAACAACATTTACAGAAACTCAACGATGTAACATTAAATAAAACAAAAAGGCAAAATAAATCAGTAGAGCATTAGAGCTATGGTGTTACAAACTGGCCGAAAGAACAGGCGGCTGCTTTCTATGACGAGGACATTGGAAAGTTGATACAACACTATGACAAAACTCAAAGTTGGAGCGGCGACTGCGTGAAGCAGGTGGAAGGTGTACCTAACTGTTGCAAGTAAAACGTTTCTGGTTTTCACTGTGGTTTCCATTTCACGACCAATCGGAACTTACTTTCTGGACAACCCTCGTATACGCAAGATGAAGACTAAGAAAACTGCTGAAAGCGTCGATAGTTAGTTGGAGAACCGTGACCAGTGCAGCCCCAGCAGACATCATCAAACTCCCGACGCATAGGATCACGCTTGATAAGTTGCATTAGCGTGGAGCCAACACTGGACACCGTCACGACCATTCTAGCAAATTGTGGGTTATTTCATGCTGTGGCTACATTGGGTGCCCCGGGGAGGGGGAGGGGAGGGGTGGCGAGGGGTGTTTGGAACATCTACGGAGCTTGGGTCTCTTCCTGAGGTACGCGGCTTTTCGCATGTAACATATAAGCAAACTTTAAAAAACCTGGTTGTGATCAGATTGATCTGTAGTTTAGCCCGAGGTCTAGGTGAGGTTGGAATGTGACTAGATGTGAGCTGGCAAAGACAACGAATGTGAAATCAAATAACTACCTGAAGTATCTCGGGCTCTGCAGAAACGTGAACACATTCCGCCTCTACGTAAGTGCCACTCTCCACAACCGTCACAAACTTCTGCTCCAGTACCGGCTTTGCGGACGGTCCTCATCCAGCCACCGCTTCCACAACCGCATCACTCACGTCTCAGCATGTCTGCAAGCCTCGAAATGTAGCAGCAGCCCAATGTCATTTACCGGAGACTGACAATTCTCCGCCGTTCGAACTCTAACACATGCTGAAGTTGGGCTCTTTGAAGTCGTTGAGGTATACTGGCACTTACGTTCATTTAGCACTTTATTGACTGAGCGTGTGGTAACTCTCTCCTCTTACACAAGAGAAGACGTTGCTAGGCCGACGTTTAAGTAATCATTCTGAAATCTTAACCACTTAAGTAACAAGATGGTGTCACACTCACATCCTCTTAGTTTGGATTCATGTGACCAGCTTGTCTAGGGGTTGCAATTCCAAGACGGCTGGTGCAGGTAACAGCTGCTGAAAAGTTTGTTCCATGTTAGGTTCCCTGAATATAATAATAAAAAAAAGACAAAGGTACCCTACTTCCTGTCTCAGTCCTCGAAAAATAAAGCATGCTTCAAGAACATTAATCTGGTTTCACAAAACAGTGTTCTCTATGAATGAAAATAAAAATACTAGGTAAATTTTAACTTACACACAGGACAAAAAACATTTTATTTTCAAAAGAAATGTTCGATTTTAAAGGGTTGAACTTCAATAAATTTAATCGCCACATTCTGCCTTCCTCCCCGACACGTCTCAGATTTGAAAATCACAATTCAGTGGTCTTATAACGCAAATGCGTTAACCATTACAATAAAGTATTTGGATATTGACAAGAAATATATTAGTAGTGATAGTTAATACACAATGAAAAGCCAAAGAAACTGGTGTAGGCATGCATATCCAAATACAGAGATGTGTAAACAGGCAGAAAACGGCGCTGCGGTCGGCAACGCCTACGTAAGACAAGAAAGCACAGGTCGTTCCCATTTTCAAGAAGGGTCATAAATCAGATGCGAATAATTATAGGCCTATTTCACTTACGTCAATCTGTTGTAGAATAATGGAACATGTTTTGTGTTCTCGTATTATGACGTTCTTAGATAATACAAATCTCCTTCATCATAACCAACATGGATTCCGCAAACAGAGATCATGTGAAACCCAGCTCGCCCTATTTGCCCAAGAAATTCACAGTGCCGTAGACACTGGCGAGCAGATTGATGCCGTATTCCTGGACTTCAGGAAGGCATTTGATACGGTTCCGCACTTACGTTTAGTGAAAAAATACGTGCTTACGGAATATCGGACCAGGTTTGTGATTGGATTCAGGATTTCCTAGAAGAAAGAACACAACATGTCATTCTTAACGGTTCAAAATCTGCAGATGTAGAGGTAATTTCGGGAGTACCGCAAGGAAGCGTGATAGGACCTTTATTGTTTACAATATACATAAATGACTTAGTTGACAACATCGGTAGCTCCGTGAGGCTATTTGCAGATGACACGGTTGTCTACAAGAAAGTAGCAACATCAGAAGACTCGTACGTACTCCAGGAAGACCTGCAGAGGATTAATGAATGGTGCGACAGCTGGCAGCTTTCCCTAAACGTAGATAAATGTAATATAATGCGCATACATAGGGGCAGAAATCCATTCCAGTACGATTATGCCATAGGTGGTAAATCATTGGAAGCGGTAACGACCGTAAAATACTTAGGAGTTACTATCCGGAGCGATCTGAAGTGGAATGATCACATAAAACAAATAGTGGGAAAAGCAGGCGCCAGGTTGAGATTCATAGGAAGAATTCTAAGAAAATGTGACTCATCGACGAAAGAAGTAGCTTACAAAACGCTTGTTCGTCCGATTCTTGAGTATTGCTCATCAGTATGGGACCCTTACCAGGTTGGATTAATAGAAGAGATAGACATGATCCAGCGAAAAGCAGCGCGATTCGTCATGGGGACATTTAGTCAGCGCGAGAGCGTTACGGAGATGCTGAACAAGCTCCAGTGGCGGACACTTCAAGAAAGGCGTTACGCAATACGGAGAGGTTTATTATCGAAATTACGAGAGAGCACATTCCGGGAAGAGATGGGCAACATATTACTACCGCCCACATATATCTCGCGTAATGATCACAACGAAAAGATCCGAGAAATTAGAGCAAATACGGAGACTTACAAGCAGTCGTTCTTCCCACGCACAATTCGTGAATGGAACAGGGAAGGGGGGATCAGATAGTGGTACAATAAGTACCCTCCGCCACACACCGTAAGGTGGCTCGCGGAGTATAGATGTAGATGTAGATGTAGATGTCTGGCTCAGTTGTTAGATCGGTTACTGCTATTACAATAGCGGGTTATCAAGTTAGTTTGAACGCTGTGTCATAGTCGGTGCACGAGCAATGGGACACAGCATCTCCGAGGTAGCGAGGAAGTGTGGATTTTCCCGCACGACCATGTCACGAGTTGTTGTTGTTGTGGTCTTCAGTCCTGAGACTGGTTTGATGCAGCTCTCCATGCTACTCTATCCTGTGCAAGCTTCTTCATCTCCCAGTACCTACTGCAACCTACATCCTTCTGAATCTGCTTAGTGTATTCATCTCTTGGTCTACCTCTACGATTTTTACCCTCCACGCTGCCCTCCAATGCTAAATTTGTGACCCCTTGATGTCTCAGAACATGTCCTACCAACCGATCCCTTCTTCTAGTCAAGTTGTGCCACAAACTTCTCTTCTCCCCAATCCTATTCAATACCTCCTCATTAGTTAAGCGATCTACCCACCTTATCTTCAGCATTCTTCTGTAGCACCACATTTCGAAAGCTTCTATTCTCTTCTTGTCCAAACTAGTTATCGTCCATGTTTCACTTCCATACATGGCTACACTCCATACAAATACTTTCAGAAACGACTTCCTGACACTTAAATCTATACTCGACGTTAACAAATTTCTCTTCTTCAGAAACGATTTCCTTGCCATTGCCAGTCTACATTTTATATCCTCTCTACTTCGACCATCATCAGTTATTTTACTCCCTAAATAGCAAAACTCCTTTACTACTTTAAGTGTCTCATTTCCTAATTTAATTCCCTCAGCATCACCCGATTTAATTTGACTACATTCCATTATCCTCGTTCTGTTTTTGTTGATGTTCATCTTATATCCTCCTTTCAAGACACTGTCCATTCCGTTCAACTGCTCTTCCAAGCCCTTTGCTGTCTCTGACAGAATTACAATGTCATCGGCGAACCTCAAAGTTTTTACTTCTTCTCCATGAATTTTAATACCTACTCCGAATTTTTCTTTTGTTTCCTTTACTGCTTGCTCAATATACAGATTGAATAACATCGGTAAGAGGCTACAACCCTGTCTCACTCCTTTCCCAACCACTGCTTCCCTTTCATGCCCCTCGACTCTTATAACTGCCATCTGGTTTCTGTACAAATTGTAAATAGCCTTTCGCTCCCTGTATTTTACCCCTGCCACCTTCAGAATTTGAAAGAGAGTATTCCAGTTAACATTATCAAAAGCTTTCTCTAAGTCTACAAATGCTAGAAACGTAGGTTTGCCTTTTCTTAATCTTTCTTCAAAGATAAGTCGTAAGGTTAGTATTGCCGCACGTGTTCCAACATTTCTACGGAATCCAAACTGATCTTCCCCGAGGTCCGCTTCTACCAGTTTTTCCATTCGTCTGTCACGAGTATACCGTGAATATCAGGAATCCAGTAAAACATTAAATTGCAGATATCGCCGCGACCGGAAAAATATCCTGCAAGAACGGGAGCAACGACAACTGAAGAGAATCGTTCAACGTGACAGAAGTGCAACCCTTACCCGAACTGCTGCAGATTTCAATGCTGGGTCATCAGCAAGTGTCAGCGTGCTAACCATTCAATGAAACATCACCGATACGGGCTTTTGGATCCGAAGGCCCACTCGTGAACCCTTGATGACTGCACGACACAAAGCTTTACACCTCGCTTGGGCCCATCAACACCATTGGACTGTTGATAACTGTAAACATGTTGCTTGGTCGGACGAGTCTCGTTTCAAATTGTACCGAGAGGATGGACGTGTATGGTTATGGAGACAACCTCATGAATCCATGGAACCTGCATATTAGTAGGGGATTGTTCAAGCTAGTGGAAGTTCTGTAATGGTGTGGGGCGTGTGCTGTTGGAGTGATATGGGCCCCCTGATACATCTAGATAAGACTTTGACAGGTGACAGGTACGTAAGCATCCTGTATGGTCACCTGCATCCATTCATGACCATTGTGCATTCCGACTGACTTTGGCAATTCCAACAGGACAATGCGACACTCCACACGTCCATAATTGCTACAGAGCGGCTCCAGGAACATTCTTCCGAGTTTAAACACTTCCGCCGCCCACCAAACTCTCCATACATGAAC
Organism: Schistocerca nitens; assembly: GCF_023898315.1. Taxonomy (NCBI): domain Eukaryota; kingdom Metazoa; phylum Arthropoda; class Insecta; order Orthoptera; family Acrididae; genus Schistocerca; species Schistocerca nitens. The sequence goes on along the minus strand of NC_064616.1, from coordinate 146,906,602 downwards.
ATTATTGAGCATATCAGGGATGCCTTGCAAGGTGTTGTTGAGAAGAGATCTCCACTCCTTCGCACTCTTACAGATTTATGTACAGCCCTGCATGATTCATGGCGTCAGTTCCCTCCAGCAGTACTTCAGACATTAGTCGAGTCCATGCCACGTCGTGTTGCGGCACTTCTGCGTGCTCGTTGGGGCCCTACACGGTATTAGGCAGGTGTACCAATTTCTTTGGCTCTTTACTGTAGAATCCTAACAACAATCATTTCCTTACAAAAACGTTTAGGCAAATGGAGACTATTACTACCTGGATATGAAACAGTAATATGGAATATGTTTATGCCGGTGTTGATGAGCCCAAGCGAGGCGTAAAGCTTTGTGTCATGCAGTCATCAAGAGTACACCAGTAGGCCTTCGGATCCGAAAACCCTTATCGATGATGTTTCGTTGGCACTTCTGTCACGTTGAACGAGTCTTTTCAGCCGTTGTTGGTCCCGTTCTTGCAGGACATTTTTCCGGCCGCAGCGATGTCCGCAATTTTGATTACCCTGATGTACAAAAAATGTGCACTGCGAACACAGAATGCCTTTGTATTGAGTATTGTCTTTTTATGTCCTAGAATAGTAATTATTTTGGTTCAGTAAGGATTATGCTTTCATTCTCTCCTCCTCTTCCACCTAGCCTCACACGTTCGCAGAGTGCAGGTTGTCCATTACTTTTTTTTTTTTTTTTTTCGAACAGCTTATTACAAATAGGTAGGGTAGGCAGCTGAGAGGACTGTAGTGTTTCCGCAGGAGAGGGTGCGCTTCGGCCGCGGTTCCGCGGTGGGCGGCTAGTTGACCTCTGGCGGTAATCGATAAAACGATGTGCTGCACTGTGGCGCCCCGCTCGCTGGAAGCGCCGATAGTTCAATTTGCAGCGCAGCCCGTGGGCCGTGACCCGCCAGCTCGCGCTAATTGCGTCACGTCTGGACGGACGTGTAAAGCACCCGCATTTATTAAGCCGCCCTCACACCGGACGAGACTGCGTTCGTGAACGAGGAACTGATAGAGTTCTTTGACGTCACGGCGTGGAATTTCGCGTCCCACAGCATTCCACAGCGTAAAAGACTGGACAAAAAACTCATACTTTTGCTTCGTGCGGAGGAACGTGGCCAGCGAGACGAAAGATTGTGTTCCACGTCACAAGCAGAACTATTGATCCGTCGTTCCAGATGAAGCCCACACTGTGTGCGTTTTATATTGCGTCTTACGTTCTACAGATATGTGCTGTTCCAAAAGCACCCACACATTGATGATCTCTTATTCACGCATCGTTATAGGTACGATTTTTTGTAGTAAAGGGACGGGAAACGTCACACTGGTGATTAATGAATTTATATATATTTTATATTTTAACTAGAGTGCTACCAAAGTACGTCGTTTGAAGGCATCGCCAGACTGAAGATTTATCAGAGACAGGTTGTTCTTCATACATTTTGTTACAACTGTCATTTAATAACATATCTGCATTAAAGCCTTCAGGAGCTCGTAATATAACGCGTTGTTCAAATCAAATGGCTCGGATCACTATGGGACTTAACTTCTGAGGTCAACAGTCCCCTAGAACTTAGAACTAGTTAAACCTAACTAACCTAAGGACATCACACACATCCATGCCCGAGGCAGGATTCGAACCTGTGACCGTAGCGGTCGCTCGGTTCCAGTCTGTAGCGCCTAGAACCGCTCGGCCACAACGAACGGCCTAACACGTTGTCATCTGTAACAAAAGATGTGTGTTGTGTAGTGAATAAATGTGCGGAGTCAAGTGAAGTTGGCTCAAGTCCTGCTATATTCAAATATTTTTTATTCACCTTCGTGTTTCATAAAAGATTCTGGGATTTACTTATTAAGGTAATGGAAGTTTTTTTGTAATAACAGATTTCGTGTAAATACAAGTGCGCCCCCTCTCAGGAGTGAGTTTGTTCGATTTTCTAAATATGTTAGGGGACATGGGCTAACGAATTACAAGACTGCTATCTATATCACTACTTGAATTGATCGGAATTCAGTATTTTTTATTCATCCAAAAAACCTTCTAGAAATTGGGATAAATAATTCCATTATACACTACTGGCCATTAAAATTGCTACACCAATAATAAATGCAGATGATAAACGGGTATTCATTGCAAAAATACATTATACTAGAACTGACATGTGATTACATTTTCACTCAATTTGGGTGCGTAGATCCTCAGAAATCAGTACCCATAACAACCACCTCTGGCCGTAATAACGGCCTTGATACGCCTGGACATTGAGTCAAATTGAGCTTGGATGACGTGTACAGGTACAGGAGTCCAAGCAGCTTCAATACGATACCACAGTTCATCAAGAGTAGTGACTGGCGTATTGTGACGAGCCAGTTGCTCGGCCACCATTGAATAGACGTTTTCAGTTGGTGAGAGATCTGGAGAATGTGATGGCCAGGGCAGCAGTCGAACATATTCTATATCCAGAAAGGCTCGTACAGGACCTGCAACATGCGGTCGTGCATTATCCTGCTGAAATGTAGGGTTTCGCAGGGATCGAATGAAGGGTAGAGCCACGGGTCGTAACACATCTGTAATGTAACGTCCACTGTGCAAAGTGCCGTCAATGCGAACAAGAGGTGACCGAGACGTGTAACCAATGGCACCCCATACCAATACGCCAGGTGATAAGCCAGTATGTCGATGATGAACACACGCTTCCAATGTGCGTTCACCGCGATGTCGCCAAACACGGATGAGACCATCATGATGCTGTAAACAGAACCTCGATTCATCCGAAAAAATGACGTTTTGCCATTCGTGCACCCAGGTTCGTCGTTGAGTACACCATCGCAGGCGCTCCTGTCTGTGATCTAGCGTCAAGGGTAACCGCAGCCATGGTCTCAGAGCTGATAGTCCTTGCTGCTGCAAACGTCGTCGAACTGTCCGTGCAGATGGTTGTTGTCTTGCAAACGTCCCCATCTGTTGACTCAGGGATGGAGACGTGGCTGCACGATCCGTTACAGCCATGCGGATAAGATGCCTGTCATCTCGACTGCTAGTTATATGAGGCCTTTGGGATCCAGCACGGCGTTCCGTATTACCTTCCTGAAACCATCGATTCCATATTTTGCTAACAGTCATTGGATCTCAACCAACGCGAGCAGCAATGTCGCGATACGATAAACCGCAATCGCGATAGGCTACAATCCGACCTTTATCGAAGTCGGAAACGTGATGGTACGCATTTCTCCTCCTTACACGAGGCATTACAACAACGTTTCACCCGGCAACGCCAGTCAACTGCTGTTTGTGTATGAGAAATCGGTTGGAAACTTTCCTCATGTCAGCACGTTGTAGGTGTCGCCACAGGCGCCAGCCTTGTGTGAATGCTCTGAAAAGCTAATCATTTGCATAACACAACATCTTCTGCCTGTCGTTTAAATTTCGCGTCTGTAGCACGTCACCTTCGTGGTGCAGCAATTTTAATGGCCAGTAGTGTAAATACCCGGCCAGGTAGCCGCCGTGTTAAGGCGACCGCTTCCAGGACGGGGAGATAGCCGGCTGCGGGTCGAATCCGCCCGACAGGTTAACGACGATGGGTCAGTGTGCTGGCCAGCCTGGATGTGATATTTAGGCTGTTTCCCTCACCCACTATTTGAACGGGCTGGTTGCCGTATTCTGTCTCAGATAAGCACCAGGCAAACATTTAGAACACTTTCTCACACTTGCACGCATAATCTATTCTATATGCTGACCGCTTCTGTGCTAGGAGGGAGGGGTGGGGGGTGTTTTTTTTTTTGTCTCCTTAATCACTTACTCATTACAGTCCGTTATAAATTACAAATATTGTGTGAGACTGAGTGAAGTCATGCTGAAATACAAGAAATGTAACAGTAATCTTGCAGAAAATTAATGATTTTTTTGGCTTAATCTGCAAGAGGGTTTGCACTACTTGCTGTAAGGTATTTTACACTTTCTTGTTTCATGGTATGTATTTCACAAAATTATGCTACTGAATAGAGGCAGTGATCTGGTAATAATGACCTTGGGGTTTTATTAAAAAGTGAGATATTGAAATAATTTTCTTAGTTGTAACACTACTGTGAATTTGTATCACACTATTTGTAATGGAAGTTTAAGATGATGCCGTTGCTGACGGAACATGGAACTTCCCTTCTTGTAACATGTTCGTGTATTTGAACTTTACCACAGAGACAACAACATTACCAGCATTTGGACAAGGGAGGAAATGTGCGTTTTAATAGAGCTAACGCAGGAGTTTTACACGCATCAATTTTCGTAAACAAGCTGTGCGATTTGCGAGCTAGCTATAGCCGGCTACTGTCGCTGTAAAACGCTGCAGTCGCAAATCATGATAGGAGGACCAAGTTCCGTGTGACGTAGCAGCCCGTTTCTAATTGTGCACCAGCCACGATGTAAACCACGCCTGGCGTGCTTCTTAGTCTATGATCCCCTGAAGGCTAGGTTCTAACCGTCGGTATGCTATTAACTGACATTTAATTGCAAGAGATTGTACCAAGATCGACGCATTTTCGAAGGACCCTCAACGTATCTACAACACCGTATCTACAGAGAACGTAAGCTGTAATACAAATCTCATCAATCAAAAACAGGATTCAACTGAAAACGACGAAATCCAATATGGCGTCCCGTAAGTTTTGCTAGTGATGTAGAACGCAATCTTGCATCTCATTGGCCACGTACCTCTCTACAAAGCAAAAATATCGAATGTATTACTCGGTCTTTCACGCTGAGGAATGCTGTGGAAAGTAAAATTCACGATGTGAAGTGACAAAACCCGAACAGCTCCTCTTCCGCGAACTCTTTCTCGTCCCGTGTGAGGTTGCTTTTACTTTAGGCACACAGCAGAAAGCACACAAATTCCGAGTGTGTGTCAGTTGTAGCTGTGTGATTTGAGGATAAAACGAAAAAACTGACATAATGTTCCCAGAACCTAGAACTTCGTACGTAATTCTCAACAGGAGCCCTCTTAAGTATTCTGATTGACTCTTCTTGGGACGTGTTCTCTGGAGATTTTAATCATAAGCATCTTATCGACTCTCCGTAACGCTCTCCCGCCGACTAAAGGTGTAGCGGACTGTTAAGGCAGCCAGTCCACAGTGAAGTAGCCGAAAGGGTGCGCGTCAACTCACGCCGTCTGGCGTTAAGTCTGGAACAGGATTCGTAATGAATGTGATAAAGAAAAGAACGTAGCTACTAGAACAATTAACTTTTATATTGTCCTTTGGTATACAGCATTCTGGATGATACAAGTGAGACTCTATCTTGAGGTACATGCAACGTTACAAATGGTTAATGGCGCCTTGCTAGGTCGTAGCCATTAACTTAGCTGAAGGCTATTCTAACTGTCTCTCGGCAAACGAGAGAAAGGCTTCGTCAGTGTAGTCGCTAGCAACGTCGTCGTACAACTGGGCGAGTGCTAGTCAGTCTCTCGAGACCTGCCTTGTGGTGGCGCTAGGTCTGCGATCCTGACAGTGGCGACACGCGGGTCCGACATGTACTAATGGACCGCGGCCGATTTAAGCTACCACCTAGCAAGTGTGGTGTCTGGCGGTGACACCACAAAAGGAACCCGTGGCGGAACGTGTAGCTCTCCTTTGGATCCTCTCGGTCTTCAGTCTCACCTGGTATGTATCTGTGACCAATGAGCAGTATTCACGCGTATGTCGGTGGTTTTGTAATCTCCTCTATTTGTGGCCTAATAAGATAACCTGTGGGTTTTTCGGATTAATCGGTATGGCAAGTGCTTTTCCTGCAATAAGTTTCATGCAGAACATCACATCCTCGGAGACCAAAACATGGTTCGTCAACTGAGAGTAGAAAACACCAACCAAAGTTTCTACTGGCTGACGTAACAGCTCATAAGTCATGTACTTCACTTCCTACAGAGGAATGGATATTGCGACAAGATTTGAAGTCAACAGCGTTAGCTATCGGCTTGTGGACCAAGGGCACGTGGGTTGATCTCACCGCCGATTTAACTCACCACACTAACAGTTGTTACTAAATCAGATTTAAACGATCAAATAATTTCCTTCACCAACATTTGAAAACAATTGATACAAACTGCATATTTTGCAGTGTTAGGTTTTTTATACGGTGTTCTTAGTTTCGCATTAATGGCAGTCAATTTTTTTTCGTTAACTACCCGTTCATGTACTAAGTGTAATATGTGTGATAACACTATTACCAAGAAACAAGACAAATGTTTCATAACTATGAGAAGATTGAGAGATTAGTAATCATATGCGTAAGTCCCTTTATAATAATAATAATTTTTCTTATTATAATTATAATTATTATTATCATTCTCTACAGGAGACATCTTGAAATGTTACAAGAAACTTCGGGCATAATCCAGCAGAGGATTACAAGACGATATGTATGAATCACCCGTTAGATAACATCCAAAGCTCTCCATCCGGCTCTTCGTGGGTGATGATGTGTACAAAGCGCTAGTAAATTTTGTTTCAACGCAAGAAGACCTACAGAGGTGGTATGATGTTGTGACTATCACTGTGCCTTCAACGTTATGTCCATAAACAACAGGTGGATGGACTCATTCCTGTTAGATTATATGAGTGGAGAATAATCTATGGGAACAGCAACAACAGTAAAACATCTGGGGGTATGTATCGGGAATGATTTTACGTGTAACTTTAAGTTGAACCTAGTTTATAGGAAAAACAGTTGCTACACGGGTGCACCAGAAGAACTCACAGGATAATGTGATTAGGTCACAAAACCTTCGACATATTCTTCAATTTTGCTGATGGATCTGAAATGTGTACCAGGTAGGCTAGAGGATACTCAAAGAAAGTCTTCGCGTTTCGTCACGAGATTGTTTCGTCAGCGCGAGAGCGTCACAGAGATGATCATCAAACTCCAGTGGCAAATTCTGCGTGATAGGGGCCATGTGTGTGTCACGGAGAGTCTTATGGTCAGAGTTTCGAGACAGCACGATCCAAGAACAATCAAGAAAATTAAGGTTTTGTCCCACAAACATCTTACGAAAATACCACGATGGTAACAGAAATTAGAAAAATTATCTCATATTAAGATTTTCCGCCATTCTATTTGCGCGCTATTCGGAAATAGAGCTGAAAAAGGCGAAGGAATAAACTGGTTCACGATGTAACCCTCGCCATATAAGGTGACAAGGAGAATAAATCGATGTAGACAGTAACGCGCGAAGATAAAACAAGTTTTAATCATTCAGTCAGTATCAGATGCTGAGGTAAGCTGTTCAATGAATTCATTGTGTGCGAGAGACTTCTGCGACAATGCATCCGGTATACAATCGGCGTAGGATGGAAGGTAGCCATGCTTTGTATTGTAGCGAATTTGTTTTTAGAACCAAACTTTCGAGGTACGCCACTTCAGAACATGAAGGCGTCAATATGTCTCTTACCAAACTTACATGGGCCGTATTGACATTCTGAGACACCTGGCATGGCTTTAAAATTGTTGAACTTGTTTATTTGTGAAAGTGCGTCGTTGGTTAAAAGCTCATTAAATACCGGGTAGCCGGCCGTGGTGGCCGAGCAGTTCTAGGCGCTTCAGTCCGCAACCGCGCGACTGCTACGGTCACAGGTTCGAATCCTGTCTCGGGCATAGATGTGTGTGATGTCCTCAGGTTAGTTAGGTTTAAGCAGTTCTAAGTTCAAGGGGACTGATGACCTCAGATATTAAGTCCCATAGTGCTCAGAGCCATTTGAACCATTTTTTGAAATACCGGGTAGCGCACGATAAACAATAATAATGGATTTTATGATTTGCTGATATTAATCTTTTTTCGGTTTACCGTTTTCAGTAATGAAACTTCGTAAAGTTGAAGTTTCTGGTTGAGTCAAATCTCGGGCAGAGATGAGGGTTGTGAACGAACATTTATTGTCTCTTCTGTGGTAGCAGATACCAACAAGTGAAATATGTGCGTGACAATTTCAGACAAGAATAAACTGCGCTGAATATCATAAATAGTATCGTGTTTGGTAGGACCAAGGTTCATATCGCCATCTGGTCATCCTGATCTTATTATTTCCTTGAAACGGCACCTTTTTAATAGGCCACTGCAAGTTTCCCCTCCCATTTGTGCCCATCTGAGCTAGTGGTAGACTCTGATGACGGCAATCTTATCATTCCTATCAAAGGATGATTCACACTGGCGTTCTCAATCCATAAGGACATTGAAATACTAAGAAGAAGCATGACTTCTATGAATGACAGATGAACATCGAGACTGCAGCGTACATAAGAAAGGAAGGCTTCACAGCAACCAAACATAATTTCTAAACTCAGTTTTGCAGTGTGTTTTATTGCTGCCTAATTTCTCACTTTTTGCAATGATAGTAAGCTTCTTTTAATTACAGAACACCACATTGGACCCTAGACGTTTGAAAGCAGCCAGTCACAGTTGTAGTGCACAGCCTCCGTGATTCACATAGGCCTTGATGGGTCATGGACGCTTTACACCGGACGTGAAACTTGTCTGGACCTTATCTATGGATATCAGTTTTCAGTCAGATGTATACATATTAGGCCGGTTGCACACTGTAATGATTCTTTATTTACGTGACCATTACGGCACTCCAACCCCAGTTCTCGATACCAGTAATATCGTACTACTTTTCTGCGAAGTAACAGACATATTTTTGTGACAATATTCACATTTGGTTTTATTAGTGTATAGGTACTCCAAGGTATCGATATATTACAGTGATATGGTTCTTGTGTGTATTCATTTCTGTGAGACTGTCATAATCTTTGACATATTTGTAACCGTTTTGGCGCGAATGCGCACAGAGCAATCTTTGTTTCACTTTGCAGAAGTTACGTTGTTATTTCGTTTTGTAAAAGAACAGTCAAGTCTTGTGTTTGGTTAAAGTGGAAATTAAATATATGAAGATTGATACAAAACTGTTTTCTTGATGATGTGACAATTAAGAAGAAATAAATGTGAATATTTTTTTTTCTGAGCACTATGGGACTTAACTGCTGTGGTCATCAGTCCCCTAGAACTTAAGAACTACTTAAACCTAACTAACCTAAGGACATCACACACATCAATGCCCGAGGCAGGATTCGAACCTGCGACAGTAGTGGTCACGCGGTTCCAGACTGTAGCGCCTAGAACCGCACGGCCACTTCGGCCGGCAAATGTGAATTTACAAGAAGTTTAATAAAAATGTGGATCGTGAACACCAAGTCAAAAATAATTTCTACCACACCATTTTTCTGATCTGGGATTGTTTGATCATTGAGAATTTCTTGAAAAACGTGTTTGTTAGGTCTTTAAATATTGGTTCAAATGGCTCTGAGCACTATGGGACTTAACAAAAAAAAAGGTTCAAATGGCTCTGAGCACTATGGGACTCAACTGCTGTGGTCATAAGTCCCCTAGAACTTAGAACTACTTAAACCTAACTAACCTAAGGACAGCACACAACACCCAGCCATCACGAGGCAGAGAAAATCCCTGACCCCGCCGGGAATCGAACCCGGGAACCCGGGCGTGGGAAGCGAGAACGCTACCGCACGACCACGAGATGCGGGCTGGGACTTAACATCTGAGGTCATCAGTCCCCTAGAACTTAGAACTACTTAAACTTAACTAACCTAAGGTCATCACACACTTCCATGCCCGAGGCAGGATTCGAACCTGCGACCGTAGCGGTCGCGCGGTTTCAGACTGAAGTGCCTAGAACCGCTCGGCTACACCAGCCGGCCTTCAAATATTGCAAAAATACAGATCTGGACCTTCTAGCAGTCAAAGTGGAATCACCCTAGAATCAACAAGATGAACCATAACAACTTCGACGAAATCTACATGGGAATCCATTCAAGATAAGTGCCAAAATTAATGACTTTTTTACAGTGACTTCATTATTTCCATTCAGACGATACCATCCACAGTCAATAACTTTGTTGTTGCCCGATAAAGCGAACATATGCTGCGTGAGCAACATTATTAATCTGATTTCTAACCTACTTTGCAAGTGGTGGTATTGTTGGAACACTTACGCGAATGTTCCGCGCCCTGTGTTCCGCGTGAGGTTGGCAGACCCGCGTGATGGTTCACACATTCGGGGGGATGAGCGCGTTTGTGTGCAGTCGAGTGAACGCAGTCTTCCCTGCACTATGCTGGATCTCATCTGTGGCGTAACACATCGTTCTGTTTGTTCGGATGTACAGAGATGAGCTCGCTACAAGTAAAAGTCATTTCAGCCTATATGATATACAAAAAGAGAAACTGCACGCGCGAGAGACGGTTTTGGGTGAATCCTACGGTGGAACAAAGATGTACGAAAGGAGCGTTCGTCACACTGTATTCCGAATTGCGCGACGAAGACAAATTTAATACATATTCTCATATGTCTATTAGTTGCTTTGACGAGCTTGTCGGTAAAATACAAGACAACCTGACACTTGAAAATCTCAAAAGGGTACCTATTACTCCGACAGAACGAGTAGGAGTAACCTTAAGGTAAGAATATGTATACGGATGACGATTAATTTTAATAATATATTTAATCATTCAAAGCTTTGCTACAACTATGTATTACATTCGTTTGGCAGTAGACAATTTTGCATTTGTATTGTATTACTACTGAATTCCTATAATTTTTACAACATCTCCCTATTACATCCACGATATATATATTGTGGTGTCACCGCCAGACACCACACTTGCTAGGTGGTAGCCTTTAAATCGGCCGCGGTCCGGTAGTATACATCGGACCCGCGTGTCGCCACTGTCAGTGATTGCAAACCGAGCGCCACCACACGGCAGGTCTAGTGAGACTTCCTAGCACTCGCCCCAGTTGTACAGACGACTTTGCTAGCGATGCTATACTGACAAACTACGCTCTCATTTGCCGAGACGATAGTTAGCATAGCCTTCAGCTACGTCATTTGCTACGACCTAGCAAGGCGCCATTACCAGTTTATATTGAGATTGTAATTCATGTATAAACAAGAGCGATGTTCTCCAATTATGGATTAAAGTTAAGTATTCCAAGAGCTCCGTACTTTATTTAGTAGACTCAACTCCTTTAACTGTTCCAGACCTCACGCCAGTCTGCGTGAGCTTAAACGCGTGCATTTCGGCCCCCTCTAGCAACACGGTGTTGGCTCTTCTGCCAACACATCATATATATTTTTTTATTACGAGTGCAATATGAACGTGTGGAAAATTACGTAACTCAATAATATTCATTCAATTATGTAATTATTTCTTAAAAAGATGATAGTTATGTAAAACAGAGACAATATTTGTTTCACATTCTTTGTTAATCTATGTCATTATTTTCTTTTGTTTTGTACCCTTTTGTCGTCTTCTTCTGATGTACGTCGCCGACGCACGACGCTAATCGATTTGAGGTCTGTTGAATGAAAAACATTTAATGTAAAATTATTGTACTTTTATGTTCATTTGCTGGCAAAAACAAAAAGAGCCAAATGCGTTAAAACTATTTATGATTAATTATTGAAATTCACTTCCTTTTTTAATTATAATTTTGTATTAATTGTTTTATCATAGCTGCAAGAAGCGCAGCTATTGTTAGTTGCGATCATATAGCAACTTCTAGTTGAAAATAGCATGGGTTTGTATTAAACTAATTTGCAAAACAATTTAATAATTTTCTTATTGGTGGCATCAATTTCAATGATTAATTATTTATTGAGCGAAGGAAAATCTTAATTAAAAAAGAAATCCTCTATCTTTTGTTGGCCACCATCTTAACTTTTATCACAGCGGCAAATTTAAATTACTTGAAACTGCAAACAATATTCCGATGTGTAAGAAATAAATGTGCACCGGTGGTACTGAACTCTATTTATAAATGAAAAAATTAATCGAATCAGACTGCATTTTCTAAGAACAGTGCTGCTGATATTAATTGTTGAACAAGATTTCATTGCTGATGTATGAGGCCAAAAATAAAAACTACGCACGAATCACGGAGAAAAATATTTCTGGTAGCATACGTCAGTGTTGTGTGAGGGTGGTATTCTGTGGTTCCTTTTCATGATTAATTTGCTAAGAATAATTAAATCCATCGAAGATAAAAATTATAAAAGCTCTGATGTACGATCTGTAATTTTAGTGATATAAACACAACTTACAGTCAACATTATTACACTACGTCAGGTGGAATTCTTCGATCGGTAATTTTAGTGATATGAACACAACTTACAGTCAACATTATTACACTACGTCAGGTGGAATTCTTGTGCAATTTGAACAAAATAATTATCCGGGAGAAGTTGTAGTATGAATAATGCATTACACATGTGTATAATATTGTCAGTATCATTTGCAAAATCAAATTAATGCAACTGCTAAGAAAAACAGAGTGAACTCAAACCGCAGAATACCATAGAGTATCATATCATCCATATTCATTGCATTTGTCCATGTTGATGATACACAATAACCACCACATCCCAAGATGATGATGACGTTGATTGGGCTGGAGAGGGATGGGGAGTCGCAACTTGTGTCTGTACGGACGGATCCTCGCGGAACTGCATTGATTGGTTAGGATGCTGTTGGGATATTGAAGGTGGGGCGTAGGTAAAAGAGGTCGGTGGATAGTGGAAAGAGCTGATGGGAGCTGGGGGGGTGTATGTTTAAATTAGCCTGATTTGTATGCTTAATCGACATAAGCAGTTGAAGTACCTGAGTACGAAATAATAGCTTCTGATCAACATTTAATGTCTTCACAGAGGGCAACAGCGAAACAAATAATGCTCGCTCGTCGTCTTCCTACTTTTCCTTGCCATATTTTAATAATGTAAGTAAATTATCTTCAAATGTTGTGTTCTTGATCGGCCTCTTCCTCTTGAAGGACTGTTTTACGGTGTTGACATTCAGTCGGACATCATCGGTTTGTTCTTCAGAGGGTTCGTCTCGACTGTTTTCTGCGAGTGCATTGATGTTATACAGATTATCTTGCACGACCGATACTGAGTCACTGTCTGTTGGTGCATCTCGGAGACGGTCAAGAAAGTGTAACTGCTAATGGTAGATGTCTCTTAGTTGCTGCAGATCCGGACCTCGTTTGATTTATTCTAGTGAGGCTTTTAAAATAGGCATCCCGTGCAGTTTTCCATCTCGTCTGGACCTTGTCAACTGAAATAACAAGGCCGATAAATCTTTTATTACTGAGGACGCGTACATATATGATTTTAAGAAGGAATAGATCTAAGGTTTTATGTCAGCGTAGCCGACTTAATACCTAGAACTTTCCTCTGTGAATGTACATAAGTATCAAAATATATGCTTTACACGTTACAGGTATCTTGGAAGCGGAAACACATTTACAGATCTGCATTACTCTTATGGGTGTATCAACAATTGACAGATTACGAGGCAGGTGAACGCCACTATTTGGACTACGATTAGTGAAGATTGCATGCCTAAGCCCTCAACAGACAAATGGAACGAAATTAGCCATGGTTTCCAAAATGTCGCCAATATTCCTCATTGCATCGGAGCCCTGGATGGAAAACATATTCGTCTAGTAAAACCTATCAAAAGTGAATCACTTTTCTTCAATTACAAGAATTATTTCTCCATTATTCTTATGGCCATCTGTGACACTAACTATTGTTTCACGTTCATTGATGTCGGAGGATACGGAAGGAACTGTGATTCAAATATATTTAAAAACAGCGTCTTTTGGGGGAAAATGGAAAAAGGAAAATAAGCGTTACCCCCACCAAAGCCACTGTCAGGTATGCACGACTCTCCAGTGCCATATGTTCTTGTGGCAGACGAAGTCTTCGCATTAACACGTGTTAAGGCCGTATGCGCGAAAAAACATGACTCACAAAAAGAAGATTTTCAATTTCCGACTTACCCGAGCCCGAAGGTTTATTGAATGTACTTTCGGAATATTAAGCCACAAGTGGAGGGTTTTTCACCGGCCCCTGAGTGTCAATCTTGATCTAGCAGTATCTATTGTTAAAACGTGCTGCATTTTGCGTAATTTTGTTCGAGTAAGAGACGGATACAACTTTGAAGACACTCTGTATGTTACCGGCTTTGAAGATGTGGCAGAAACTACACCTGTCAGTAAATCGGGTAATACTGTACGAGATAAATTTGCGGAATATTTTGTCGGTGGAGGAGCTGTGCCCTGGCAGGAATCAAAAATTCACTGAACACAGGCCACTTATCTCAATGACAGACATTTGCAGTTGTGTACAATTTTTCTACATAATAAATGTTTGTACTATGCATAAATTGAACTTGTGAATGTCTATAATTGTAAATCATTGTATTTTGTATAGAACTACAATAAAATACCAGGAAAATGTGCGTCTACTTACTACACTTTTTCTGATCTGCCTCGTTCAGACCTTCAAAGCCGAGTGTTATATTTGCACAGGCGTCTAGCCACGCCTTCAATCGCATTTCACGGTTCTTGTAGTCCCCATGCGATGGATCCCATATGTGAGGCCTTCCTTCAACTTCGGCAATTAACATGTCTGTATCGATTTCACAAGACATTCTGGAAACTTCTTAAATCACACCCATATTAACCACACTAGTCGAATGCTACGGCTGAAATGGGGTACTCTGCTTCTACTGCGCGCTCGGTGTCCGCAGGACTGTGCACGCACCAACTTGTTTCTGTGTATTCAAACTGACGCGGACGGTCCGCGGTGGGCAAGGGCTGCGCGGACGGCTCCGGCGCTTGCGGACCGTCCGCTAACCGAGGCAGCTGTCTTTCTTGGCTTTGTCGTTTCTTTCGTTTTTCCTCATGAAAGCCATACAGTCCTCTCAATATATGAGAAAGTTCCTAGGATTTTACAGGGCAGGGTTACATTTATTTACACTACTGGCCATTAAAATTGCTACACCAAGAAGATATGCAGATGATAAACGAGTATTCATTGGACAAATATATTACACTAGAACTGACATGTGATTACATTTTCACACAATTTGCGTGCATAGATCCTGAGAAATCACTACGCAGAAAAACCACCTCTGGCCGTAATAACGGCCTTGATACGCCTGGGCATTGAGTCCAACAGAGCTTGGTTGGCTTGTACAGGTGCAGCTGCCCATGCAGCTTCAACACGATACAACAATTCATCAAGAGTAGTGACTGGCGTATTGTGACGAGCCAGTTGCTCGGCCACCATTGACCAGACGTTTTCAATTGGTGAGAGATCTGGAGAATGTTATGGCCAGGGCAGAAGTCGAACATTTTCTGTATCCAGAAAGGCTCGTACAGAACCTGCAACACGCGGTCGTGCATTATGCTGCTGAAAGGTGGGGTTTCGCAGGGATCGAATGAAGGGTAGAGCCACGGGTCGTAACACATCTGAAATGTAACGTCCACTGTTCAAAGTTCCGTCAATGCGAACAAGAGGTGACCGAGACGTGTGACCAATGGCACCCCGTACCATCACGCCCTATGATACGCCAGTATGGCGATGACGAATACACGCTTCCAATGTGCGTTCACCACGATGTCGCCAAACACGGATGCGACCATCATGATGCTGTAAACAGAACCTCGATTCATCTGAAAAAATGAGGTTTTGCCATTCGTGCACCCAGGTTCGTCGTTGGGTACACCATCGCAGGCGCTCCTGTCTGTAATGCAGCATCAAGGGTAACCGCAGCCATGGTCTCCGAGCTGACAGTACATGCTGCTGCAAACGCCGTCGAACTGTTCGTGCAGCTGGTTGTTGTCTTATAAACGTCCCCATCTGTTGACTCAGGGATCGAGACGTGGCTGCACGATCCGTTACAGCCATGCGGATGATAAGATGCCTGTCATCTCGACTGCTAGTGATACGAGGCCGTTGGGATCCAGCGCGTCGTTGCGTATTACCCACCTGAACCCACCGCTTCCATATTTTGCTAGCAGTCATTGGATCTCGACCAACGCGAGCAGCAATGTCACGATACGATAAACCGCAATCGCGATAGGCTAGAAACCGACCTTTATCAAAGTAGGAAACGTGATGGTACGCATTTCTCCTCTTTACACGAGGCATCACAACAACGTTTCACCAGGAAACGGCGGTCAACTGCTGCTTGTGTATGAGAAATCGTTTGGAAACTTTCCTCATATCAGCACGTTGTAGGTGTCGCCACCGGCGCAAACCTTGTGTAAATGCTCTGAAAAGCTAATCATTTGCATATCATAGCATCTTCTTCCCGTCGGTTAAATTTCGCGTCTGTAGCACGTCATCTTCGTGGTGTAGCAATTTTAATGGCCAGTAGTGTAAAAACCAGTTGAGTACCCATGTAGAGCCTGTTAAGTAAAATTGTGGTCAGGTTGATCAGCAGAAAAATGTATTTCTCCTCATATATTATGATATATGAAGAAAAGAAAAACGCAATTAAAATTAATATTATGTTCTGTCACCCATAGCCCCGATAATTGCTTGTCAACTCCGACGCATGCCTAAAACAAAGTTTTCCGTTTATTCATGTGGAAGAGACTTCCAAATTCTTAGAATTTGCGTTGACAGCTGTTTCAAGGTGAATTTTGCTTGCGCTTGACGCAACGTTAAGAAACGGTTTCTCGAAAAATGTTTAATAAGCATTTTTTCCACTTTTGGAGTTACTTTACCGATTGAGCCACGTTCTTGAACGTCGTCCAACTTCTTAACCAATTAATACCGTGTTACCCACCTTTGTACAAATGATTTTGATTTCCCCATATGTTTAGACGCCGCGACATAATTCGTTTTTGCGCCTCTGGGGTGACTACTGAGAAACATAGCCTCAAATCACGATGCGTAAGCTGCATTCATGTCTTCTCTTGTATATCTCAGTAAAGAATTCGAAGTAAACTAATGCTTTATGGAGACTGCATGAAGGACAAAGGTTCCCTCCATTGGGCTGTGAAAGAACTAAGGCAATAACTTTCATGATATGTGTGTAATGCCGACCGCGCTATTACTTAACATACAGTATTAATTCCAATTCCATTAGGCCATCTTCTTCCCCCACCCTCTGGCCATCTCCTCCACTCCTCCTTCTCTCCTCTCCTCACCCCTCCTCTATCCACCCACTCCACCCTCCCTCTCTTTCCGTCCGCTCTTCGAACTTCTGTCCATCTCCTTCTACCCTCTTCTCTGCCGCGTTATCAACCCCACCCCAATTGGTTACTGGATGTTACCCCGCCGGCCGGAGTGGCCGTGCGGTTCTAGGTGCTACAGTCTGGAACTGCGTGACCGCTACGGTCGCAGGTTCGAATCCTGCCACGGGCATGGATGTGTGTGATGTCTTTAGGTTAGTTAGGTTTAAGTAGTTCTAAGTCTAGGGGACTGATGACCTCAGAAGTTAAGTCCCATAGTGCTCAGAGCCAATTGAACCATTTTTTTCTTAAACTATGTGAGGTACAATGATATAATTTTGCAGGTACCTTCAGTGGCATATGTGGATACTGTCTGCAAAATGTGTTGCGAATAGAGTTTGTAGCAAAGAAGTAATAAACCTAATCATCATGCATGATGCGCCAGTTTTTCATCCGTCTCATTGTTTGATGTGGTACGTCCTCACTCATGTATGTGTAGAACCTTTATATAATTCAGTGGCTGTTAGTGCAAAATTTTACCAGTGTGCTACAAGGTGGTGGCCAATACGACTTAGACTTGAAAGGGCACTAATCGTAACTACCCAAATATATTAATTTTATGTATATAAATTGAACTGCTTAAATACATTCAAATTTTATAATTGTCTAACATAGGGAGGAATAAATAACATGCAAGAAATGTGACAGCAGCAAGGATCGAACCCAGATCAGTTAATAACTATGCACTACAGCTAGCCACTCACCCACAGTGCCATTTCTACAAGCGTCCCTCAAAAACGCCTGATAGTCTACAGTTGCAGTACTTTACAAGGAAATTCAAACAAAAATATCGACCTGGTGCAGTGAGCAACAGTAGCACTCGGCGCCAGAAGGGATGACGTCACATCAGAACATGTACAGTCCAAAACACAGCTGCGTCCGTTCTCTTGAGCTGATTGTAAAGTGGCTGGCTGACCATCATTTCAGGACTCGGCAGTGGTTTCTACTTACAGCGGAGAGAGCGCTACAAAACATGTTTTCATCCATTTTATTTGCATACCAGCAGGCGCTCGAATGGAAATGACGTAGTTTTAGTGCGATTTCTGTTTCACATTCGAAGAGAAAAGATATCATTTCGGTGTTATATTTGCTGTGTGCTGTAGCACATCGGCACACGATAACCGGTTGCGACCGGTCGTATGTTTGAAAGCTGTCTGCAAATTGTATCGCGAATACATTTACTAGCGAAGAAGTTATAAATTTAAACGTCATTGTTGATTTGGTAGTTCTATCGCATCAGCAGCGAAAATACAGTAAGCGATCCACATTGTTCCTTTAGTTATTTTGTGGGAGTTGTCAGCTAGAAAATGTTTCGTAAAGGTTTGTAATTATGTGTAAAGTTTGTTGCAAGTCACTAAGTGCTCTTATTCTCAAGTAATGGATGAATAAACTCTGGGTATTGGCGCGTCGTGGGCTACACAAATTTCTCACCCAACCCCGTACCTACAAGCATAGCGCTTCTTTCGAGACAGTAAGTGATGTGTACACCATGTTTGGTTGAAATCAGTCCACCGGTTTAGGATTTTATAATTAGTTTTATTACTAATATATTATGTTGCTGGAGAGCTGCTATATTAATTGGTAATGGTCGGTGAGATCTGATTAAATACACTCCTGGAAATTGAAATAAGAACACCGTGAATTCATTGTCCCAGGAAGGGGAAACTTTATTGACACATTCCTGGGGTCAGATACATCACATGATCACACTGACAGAACCACAGGCACATAGACACAGGCAACAGAGCATGCACAATGTCGGCACTAGTACAGTGTATATCCACCTTTCGCAGCAATGCAGGCTGCTATTCTCCCATGGAGACGATCGTAGAGATGCTGGATGTAGTCCTGTGGAACGGCTTGCCATGCCATTTCCACCTGGCGCCTCAGTTGGACCAGCGTTCGTGCTGGACGTGCAGACCGCGTGAGACGACGCTTCATCCAGTCCCAAACATGCTCAATGGGGGACAGATCCGGAGATCTTGCTGGCCAGGGTAGTTGACTTACACCTTCTAGAGCACGTTGGGTGGCACGGGATACATGCGGACGTGCATTGTCCTGTTGGAACAGCAAGTTCTCTTGCCGGTCTAGGAATGGTAGAACGATGGGTTCGATGACGGTTTGGATGTACCGTGCACTATTCAGTGTCCCCTCGACGATCACCAGTGGTGTACGGCCAGTGTAGGAGATCGCTCCCCACACCATGATGCCGGGTGTTGGCCCTGTGTGCCTCGGTCGTATGCAGTCCTGATTGTGGCGCTCACCTGCACGGCGCCAAACACGCATACGATCATCATTGGCACCAAGGCAGAAGCGACTCTCATCGCTGAAGACGACACGTCTCCATTCGTCCCTCCATTCACGCCTGTCGCGACACCACTGGAGGCGGGCTGCACGATGTTGGGGCGAGAGCGGAAGACGGCCTAACGGTGTGCGGGACCGTAGCCCAGCTTCATGGAGACGGTTGCGAATGGTCCTCGCCGATACCCCAGGAGCAACAGTGTCCCTAATTTGCTGGGAAGTGGCGGTGCGGTCCCCTACGGCACTGCGTAGAATCCTACGGTCTTGGCGTGCATCCGTGCGTCGCTGCGGTCCGGTCCCAGGTCGACGGGCACGTGCACCTTCCGCCGACCACTGGCGACAACATCGATGTACTGTGGAGACCTCACGCCCCACGTGTTGAGCAATTCGGCGGTACGTCCACCCGGCCTCCCGTATGCCCACTATACGCCCTCGCTCAAAGTCCGTCAACTGCACATACGGTTCGCGTCCACGCTGTCGCGGCATGCTACCAGTGTTAAAGACTGCGATGGAGCTCCGTATGCCACGGCAAACTGGCTGACACTGACGGTGGCGGTGCACAAATGCTGCGCAACTAGCGCCATTCGACGGCCAACACCGCGGGTCCTGGTGTGTCCGCTGTGCCGTGCGTGTGATCATTGCTTGTACAGCCCTCTCGCAGTGTCCGGAGCAAGTATGGTGGGTCTGACACACCGGTGTCAATGTGTTCTTTTTTCCATTTCCAGGAGTGTATTATATGAAATAAATTTACTGGTTTGCATACAGTTTACATTCGAAAAAAGTGATTGATATCTCTTACTGTTACTCCGACACATTCACAGTAAGAATTTTCGGGAACGTGTACTCAGTGGAAATGGCTGAGGAATGATCTATGATTATATCTCACCTGAATTATGGAACTTACAAACTTTTTAGTAGCGTTAAATTTGGAACAAACTTTTTATTAGTGTTAAATTTGGAATTCGGGTCTTCGAGGGAATGATGGGCTTCATTTGTCCATAATACACTGACGAAAAAAATCGCAACACCCAAAAATAGTTAATGAGGGTAATGAGATTTCGGGAATACATTTGTCTCGGTAGCATATTTAAGTGATTAACATTGCAAGATCACAGGTTAATGCAAGCGTAAGACAAGTCATTGCAAATGTGAAACGCTGGTATGGCTCTGTGCACTATGGGACTTAACATCTATGGTCATCAGCATCTGGTATGTTAATGACCGGTGTAACCGCAAAAATGTTGCGTGCAAGCATGCAAACGAGTGTGCGCTGTGTCGTAAAGTTACCGACGTCAGTTTGTGGGATGGAGTTCCATGTCTGCTGCCGGTCGTTGTGGCCGAGCGGTTCTAGGTGCTACAGTCCGGAACCGCGCGACTGCTACGGTCGCAGTTTCGAATCCTGCCTCGGGCATGGATGCGTGTGACGTCCTTAGGTTAGTTAGGTTTAAGTAGTTCTAAGGTCTAGGGGACTGATGACCTCAGATGTTAAGTCCCATAGTGCTCAGAGCCATTTTTTCCATGTCTGCTGCACTTGGTCGGTCTCTAGGGACGGTTAACGCTGCTTGTGGATGACGCTGTGGTCTGATGTCCCACGTGTGCTCGATTGGAAACATATCTGGTGATCGAGCAGGCCGAGACAACATGCCGACACTCTGTAGAGTGTGTTGGGTTATAGCAGCGGTATGTGGGGGAGTGTTATCCTGTTGGAAAACACCCCCTGGAATGCTATTGATGAATGGCGGCACAAAAGGTCGAATCACCAAATAGTCGTAGAAATTTGCATTCAGGGTGCGGTGAGATAACCACCAGAGTGCGCCTGCTGTCATACGAAACAGCACCCGAAACCATAACTCCACGTCTAGGCCCAGTCTGTCTAACACGCAGCCAGGTTGGTTGCAGACCAACTGGCCTCTTCCTGACACACACTGCCATCTCTGGCATCGAGTCAGGACCGCCGCTCATCAGAAAACACAACAGACCTACACCCTGTCCTCCAATGAGCTCTCGCTTGACACCACTGAAGTCACAAATGGCGATAGTTTGGGGTCAGTGGAATGCACGCTACAGGACGTCTGGGTCGGAGCTGTCCTTGAAGTAACTGATTTGTAACAGTTCGTTCTGTCACTGTGGTGCCAACTGATGCTCAAATCGCTGCTGCAGGTGCAGTATGATGCGCCAGAACCATACACCGAATACGATGTTCCTCCCTCTCAATAGTGTTACGTGGCCGTCCGGAGCCAGGCACTCTTGTGACCGTACACTCTCGTCACCACCACTGCCAGCAGTGGTGTGCAGTGGCTCCATTCCTGTCAAGTCTTTCTGCAGTATTGCAGAAGGAACATCCAGCGTCTCGTAGCCCTGTTACACAACCTACTTCAAACTCAGTGATGTGCTGATGATGGCGTCTCTCTCGCCTTAAATGCATTCTTCATTAACATCGACTCACCATGTCCAATCTCAGGGGTAACTAACGCTCACTGCCGTTACAGCGTGTATTTAAAGCAAACCTGATTTGCATCCTCATAATGGCGCTGCTGGCGCCACTCGTATGCTGCTGGCTTCAAATCTGAACAGACATCGTCTCTCAGATGTAGAAACACGCTTACCACCTTTCGTATGTGTCGCACAATTTGTTCTTGGTTTTAGATTTTTATTTCCGTCAGTGTATTTTAATGTACTGAATAGGTGGCGCCTTGTTCATTTATATAATTTCGACTTCACGTCTGATGGCCTACTGTTTTTAAATGTTACTTTGAGCGGCGATGCCGGTCGGTGTGGCTGAGCGGTTCTAGGCGCTACAGTCTGAAACCACGCGACCGCTACGGTCGCAGGTTCGAATCCTGCCTCGGGTATGGATGTGTGTGATGTCCTTAGGTTAATTAGGTTTAAGTAGTTCTAAGTTCTAGGGGACTGATGACCTCAGAAGTTAAGTCCCATAGTGCTCAGAGCCATTTTTTTGAGCGGCGATCTTCGCTAAGTCATCGACTTTTCATTACCACAGTGTCTGTATATGGCAGTTTCTACATGAAATGTATTCACAGTTGCCAATACGAACAACAATCAGCTGCCTAAGGGAATGACGACAGTGAAAATTTGTGCCGGAGTGGGATTCGAACCCGGATCTCCCCGCTGCACGCGAGCGATAACCTAATTCGCTTTGGCTATCCGTACACGACCCACAGCCAGGCGCAAACTTCCGTATGTCGTCGTTCCTGCGTCACAACGCGCACTCGTACACTTAATGCAACTGAAAGTCGCTGCATATCTGCAGATAAATACGATATTGCAGTGCCTGTGTTGTTAAGATGGTTGGTTGGTTGGTTTGGGGAAGGAGACCAGACAGCGAGGTCATCGGTCTCATCGGATTAGGGAAGGACGGGGAAGGAAGTCGGCCGTGCCCTTTGAAAGGAACCATCCCGGCATTTGCTTGGAGCGATGTAGGGAAATCACGGAAAACCTAAATCAGGATGGTCGGACGCGGGATTGAACCGTCGTCCTCCCGAATGCGATGTTGTTAAGAAGAACGATGCATGCATGCAAGGCAACCTGAGGAGAATTCTCTCTCACTGTGCGGGAATCACATGATTGTGGGAGCACTATTGGAAACAGACACTGGGACACTCTGAAGTTTGGGACTCTTCGTAGAGAGTGCTCGGATAGCCGAACCGCCGGCCGCGGTGGTCTCGCGGTTCTAAGCGCGCAGTCCGGAACCGTGCGACTGCTACGGTCGCAGGTTCGAATCCTGCCTCGGGCATGGATGTGTGTGATGTCCTTAGGTTAGTTAGGTTTAAGTAGTTCTAAGTTCTAGGGGACTAATGACCACAGCAGTTGAGTCCCATAGTGCTCAGAGCCATTTGAACCATTTATTTTTTGATAGCCGAACCAGATAAGGCGACAGCTCACGTAAAGTGGGAAATCCGGTTTCAAGTCCTGGTCCGGTACAAATTTTCATTTGTTTCCAGTAAAATGTATAGCTGTGGTGGTACTGTATTCGTAGTTTGCGAATAAATTTCATCATCGATTATTGCATTAGTCGTGGTTAAACCACCAGTGGCCAGGAATAGTGGTTTAGTGATATCGTTGAATCGGCACAGCACGACAAACTTCCCACACAGGAAATTTAGTAAGATAATTCTATTCAACCATTGTATGCAATCTTTCCGTTTGAACTTCTACAGTAAATCCCATTTCCCCAATTTATATCAAATATCATCCTGTGTTAGTTTCCCCACATGCTTCTTTTTTTCATGAGGGCTGCCTGAAATCGATGTGTCACTGTGTCTGGGGGGGGGGGGGGGGGAGGGCGAAGGGGGACGAGGGGAGGGAGAGAGAGGGGGAGGAGGGAGCCACGACCGCTACGGTCGCAGGTTTGAATCCTGCCTCGGGCATGGATGTGTGTGATGTCCTTAGGTTAGTTAGGTTTAAGTAGTTCTAAGTTCTAGAGGACTTATGACCACAGCAGTTGAGTCCCATAGTGCTCAGAGCCATTTGAACCATTTTTTGGAGGAGGGAGGCTTTATATGAAATACAGAAAACGTCCTGAGGTACTATTTGTTTGTGGAAGAAAAACATATCATTGAGTAAGTGAAACGAAGTCCGTGGCGCTAATTCGATAAATGTGTCAAGTCGGATGCTGATGCCAGTACCAAAAAGTTTTGTTATATTTCCATTAATGTGCTTCTCGAAGACAGCATACGTACAAATAACGATGGGACTCGATGTTAATCGGCGATCAGTATAAGTTCTCGTACGAGTGTGCAGAAGTGTTCGATGAGAAATCTTTAGAAAAGCTGTAGCTGATCGCGTGGTGGCAGGCGGCGAATTGTGCGCCAAACTGGGTCACAGTCGTCACGCGCTGCCCAAACAGTGCTCACCATCGCGGACTCGTCGCAATTGCCAACAAAAAAATTCTCCTGGCAGAGCATTCAACCTCACGGTCTTGGTATCGAACTTATTATGGACAGTTAACGTCCACTTCAATTCTAGGCGCAAGTTCAACGATCAGACTATGTTCTATTTTCCGTATTTCAAAAGAATTGTTATTATCGTCTAAATCATTGCGAGGAGGAGTGCTAACAGTTCCGTCGACATCGATGTCATTAAGAAAACAGCACAACCTCAGTTTGACAAGGATGACAGCGAACTCTTCTTCCTCGAAGAAATCATTCCGGCATTCACCAGAAATTGTTTACGGAATTCGAGGGAAATCTGAATTTTGTCTGTCGTAAACACATTTGAATCCCCATAGCCCGAAGGAGAGTTTCATGGTCGCTTATTCTGGCACCACTGTGCAGGAAATGCTATACGAAGTACATGTAACGAAGATTTGTTTGCCTGTTTTCAAAACCCGAAGTATGTCGCAGTCAGTCAGCTTCGCTTGAATAAATATCTCGTGACTGAATATCGAAGATACTAGAGACCTATCTCCGATTGAGCCGAGGACATAGCTACCGGATCAGGACTTCTTATTTATTTATTTTTTTGACGTCTGCTGATTGTATTCCCAGATCTTCGTGTTACTTCTGTTTCTACTTGTTTGCTAAAACCACTACAGAACAGCCGCGGTTGTAGTTCTAAAACAAAATCTTATTATGGCGCCTCGCCGCCGCTCGCCCGGTCTTGAAAACAACCAATAACTTATATTTTTTGCCTTCTCCAAAATACGATGATTTTGATATAAAGTATCGTGCTGTCATTACTACACTGAGATGAAAGTCATGGGATACCTCCTTTTGCCCGGCGTAGTGCAGAAACTCGACGTGGCATGGAACCTACAAGTCGTTGGAAGTCCCCAGCAGAACTATTGAGTCATGCTGCCTCTATGGCCGTCCATAATTTGAAAAGTTTTGTCGGTGCTGGATTCTGTGCGTGAACTGCCCACTCGATTACGTCCTATAATTTCGATAGGATTCATGTCAGGCGATCTGGGTGGCCAAATCATTCGCTCGAATTGTCCGGAATGTTAAAACCAGTTACGAACAATTCTAGCCTTGTGACATGACGCGCCGTTTTTCGGGAGCATAAAGTCCGTAAATGGTTGCAAATGGCCTCCAAGTAGCCGAAAATAAGGCAACGATCGGTTCATTTGGACCATAGGACCCAGTCCATTCCGTGTAAACACAGCCCACTCTGATATGGAGCCACCACTATCTTGCACAGTGCCTTGTTGACAACTTGGGACCATGGCTTCGTGGGCTCTGCGCCATACTCGAACCCTACTCTTAGCTCTTAACAACTGAAATCGGGACTCATCAGGCCAGGCTACTGTTTTCCAGTCGTGTAGGGTCCAACTGATTGGTCACGAGCCGAGGAGAGGCGCTGCAGGCGATCTCGTTCTGTTAAGGGGCTCCGGAACGCCCTATACTTGCAATGTTAAAATAACGCTTATAAATTACATCTTTCCTCACAAAGTATTTGAGGTAGGAAGTTGAACTTTTTACAGATTATTTATTGGAATATGGGCTACAACTTAACACAGGGATTTTACAAAATTTTAGTTCAGTTATTAAAGATGATTTTTTTTCAATTGTACTGAAACTTCACAACATTTTTTTGCAATTTTTTATTTATATATTCAAAAATATACAGTTTTTGGAAAAAGGCTGTGTTAATTTATGCAGAAGGTACTGTGTAACATTTACTGAAAGTTTGAAACAAATATGTTTGGAAGATCCTTAGAAAACATGTAATTAGTATGAGAAAATAAAAGTTTTGGGAATCGAGCGACAAAGATTGGATTAACTTTTTAGTGCATTCCAGGTCCATAGGATGGATTATCTTCATCCTCTGCAAACTCCTCCTCCAGCTTCCTCTTGTTCCTCCTCCTGTTTACTCTTGCTTGTATTTCTAGACTCTTTACAGCCCTGTCTGCAGCCCGAAGGCGTTCCTTGTCTAAAGCAAGCATCGCTCGTACCATGTTAGAACCTATCTTCATTCCCATATTTCTAAATACCTTTGGCTTTCCAACATTTCTCCTTTTCTTAAAAGCCTTCAGAGGATTTCTAATAACTTTACTTTTACTCATTATTATACTTCAACAAAACAGAGACTCAAGTAACAGAATTAATTACGAATATTTTCGAGATAACGACAGAGTAAATAAACATGAAACAATCGACAATCACACCAGCGATATATATTGAACCATCACAGGTTAGCCACAACACATACTTTATCTCACATCACTAAAATGTACCTGATGAACACGGACGTTAATAATAACACCATTTGACAGCAGTTTAACAGCGCCACAGTGGGTCACGCCCATGTAGAACACATTTAAAAAAAATTAAAAATATTTGTAGTCTTCGGAATTGAATAAATTATATATCTATTAAAAGGTAATAGTCTGCAGATTCAGAAAACGCAAAAAAGTAAAAATTGAACTTTTCATGATTTTGAGCCTTTCCGGAGCCCCTTAACAAAGGCACTAGTTTCGGTCGTCTGCTGCCACAGCCCATTAACGCCAAATTTCGCCGCAATGTCCTAACGGACACGTTCGTCGTACGCCCCACATTGATTTGTGCGGTTATTTCACGCAGTGTTGCTTGTCTGTTAGCACTGACAACTCTACGCGAACGCCGCTGCTCTCGGCCTTAAGTGGAGACAGTAGGGCCACTACGTTGTTCGTGAGGAGAGTTAATGCCTGAAATTAGGTATTATCGGCACTCTCTTGACACTCTGTATCTCGGAATATTGAATTCTCTAAAGATTTCCGAAACAGAATATCCCGTGTGTCTAGCTCCAACTACAATTCCGCGTTCAAACTCTGTTACTCCCCGTCGTGCGGCCATAATCACATCGCAAACTTCTCGCATGAATCACCTGAGTACGAATGACAGCTCCGCCAATGCACTGCTCTTTTATACCTCGTGTACGCGATACTGCCGCCATCTGTATACGAGGTGCGGCTAGAAAAAAACCGGACTGATGCTGGAAAAAACATTTATTTACAATTATTTACAATTTCATGTTATCTCCTTCAATGTACTCTCCTCCTCGGTCTCTACACCGCTCCATAGGAATTTTCCACTGTTCATAGCAATGCTGCAGATCATTTTCGTTAAGTCCATACATTACTTCCGTCGCTTTTTCTTTTACTGCTTCAACAGTCTCAAATCTAGTTCCTTTCAAAGCTGACTTGACTTTAGAGAAAAGAAAAAAGTCACAGGGGGCCAAATCAGGTGAGTAGGGTGGATGATCTAAGATGGGAATGTTGTGTTTTGCCAAAAACGTCTTCACTGACAACGCACTGTGAGCTGGGGCATTGTCTTGGTGAAGGATCCATGACTTTTTTCTCCACAAATCGTTCCGTTTTCTCCGTACTCGCTCACGTAGGGTAGCCAGGACGCTAATGTAGTAATGCTGATTCACTGTTTGTCCCTCTGGTACCCAATCAATGTGCACAATTCCTTTCATGTCAAAAAAAAAAAAAAACAATCATCATTGCCTTGAATTTCGATTTTGACATTCGTGCTTTTTTTTGTCGTGGAGAACCAGGAGTTTTCCAATGCACCGATTGGCGTTTAGTTTCGGGATCGTAAGTAAAAAACCACGATTCATCGCAAGTAATAACATTTTGTAAGAAGGTGCGATCACTTTCAATGTTTTCCAGGATGTCAGAACAAATCATTCTTCGCCGTTCCTTCTGTTCAATTGTGAGACACTTTGAAACCATTTTTGAACACACTTTGTTCATGTTGAAACTTTCATGAAGAATCTGCCTAACACTTTCCTTGTCAACTCCTGTTAACTCAGACACTGCTCTGATTGTTAAACGGCGATCTTGTCGAACAAGTTTACCGATTTTTTCAATGTTTGCATCAGTTTTTGCTGACAATGGTCTGCCAGTGCGAGTGTCATCACTGGTGTCTTCGCGGCCATCTTTAAATCGTTTAAACCACTCAAACACTTGTGTTCGCGATAAACAATCATCGCCGTACACTTGTTGTAACATTACAAACGTTTCACTTGCAGATTTTCCTAGTTTCAAACAAAATTTGTTAACACGCTGTTCTTTCTGTACACTCAACATTTTCCGACGCACAGACAAAACGTCAACTACTTAAAACCGACGCCACGGGCAGACTGAGTGCAGGAGGCAGATGAAACTCGAGCAGTAGGCGGAGCGAGAGTCACGTGACAGGCCACGCGACTTTCAGCCTTATTGCATTCGTTTTATTGTTTCACCAGTACTAGTCCGGTTTTTTTCTAGCCACACCTCGTATGTCCATATCGCTATCCCATGACTTCTGTCACCTCAATGTGAGAATTTAACTCTTCGGAACGAATATGACTTCGTACAATGTTGCGTCAACCAAGTAGTTAAGGCTTAGGTGGAAAAATAATGTATTGGCGTTCTTGGACTGTTTTTCATAAAATTTCATCAAGCATCTCCGTACCAATGTCACACTTTTCAAGGGTACTGCAGTTCGTTTTTCAACGTTTTTTTCGAGGCTCAGCAATCCTCGCTAATGGGTACGGATCACAGATAGACTGCTTATAGATCCGCAGTATCGTGGGGATACGTTCCGAACTACAAGGACACAGTAAAGTCAGGTTTAACGGAAAAATTGCTAGGTGGCATTGGTATCAGTTTTGTGGTTGTGTAGCGAGATAACATAAGTGTTAAACTGATCTGCGAAATAGTTACATTTATTTGATTTGTACTAACTGGAGGAACATGCATCCTATTCAGTAATTTTGTCTCCCTCTGCCTTCGTCGTGTGCCTACATCCCAAGAAATTAATGGCTGCAAAACTTCTAAAGTCCGTAGAAGAGATTGTTGCAGTCTTAGATGGATTTATTCAGACCTTTAAGATTCTAATTTTAGGTATGCAATCAGCTGAGTGACGAAAATGGTAACTGCACTCACTAAGACGAAAAATAAGTACAGTTTTTTACCGAAAAATTCTTTCAATCTAAGGCCGAGAAAATTCCGACCTTTTTTGAGTATATTACTAGCTGGGTATAGCGTGTGATCTTACTGGAAGTTTTACGTACATTCGAAACGAAGGTGTGCATTGTGAAGAGGTTGGGTAATGATGTACACTACTGGCCATTAAAATTGCTACACCACGAAGATGTGCTACAGACGCGAAATTTAAACGACAGGCAGAAGATGCTGTGTTATGCAAATAATTAGCTTTTCAGAGCATTCACACAAGGCTGGCGCCGGAGGCGACACCTACAACGTGCTGACATGAGGAAAGTTTCCAACCGATTTCTCATACACAAACAGTAGTTGACCGACGTTGCCTGGTGAAACGTTGTTGTGATGCCTCGTGCAAGGAGGAGAAATGCGTACCATCACGTTTCCGACTTTGATAAAGGTCGGATTGTAGCCTATCGCGATTGCGGTTTATCGTATCGCGACATTGCTACTCGCGTTGGTCGAGATCCAATGACTGTTAGCAGAATATGGAATCGGTGAGTTCAGAAGGATAATACGGAAGGCCGTGCTGGATCCCAACGGCCTCGTATCACTAGCGGTCGAGATGACAGGCATCTTATCCACATGGCTGTAACGGATCGTGCAGCCACGTCTCGATCCCGGAGTCAACGGATGGGGACGTTCGCAAGACAACAACCATCTGCACGAACAGTTCGACAGCGTTTGCGGCAGCGTGGACTATCAGCTCGGAGACCATGGCTGCGGTTACCCTTGACGCTGCATTACAGACAGGAGCGCCTGCGATGGTGTACTCAACGACGAAAAAGGGTGCACGAATGGCAAAACGTCATTTTTTCAGATGAATCGAGGTTCTGTTTACAGCATCATGATGGTCGCATCCGTGTTTGGCGACATCGCGGTGAACGCACATTGGAAGTGTGTATTCGTCATCGCCATACTGGCGTATCACCCGGCGTGACGGTATGGGGTGCCATTGGTTACACGTCTCGGTCACCTCTTGTTCGCATTGACGGCACTTTGAACAGTGGACGTTACATTTCAGATGTGTTACGACCCGTGGCACTACCCTTCATTCGATCCCTGCGTAACCCCACATTTCAGCAGTATAATGCACGACCGCATGTTGCAGGTCCTGTACGGGCCTTTCTGGATACAGAAAATGTTCGACTGCTGCCCTGGCCAGCACATTCTCCAGTTCTCTCACCAACTGAAAACTGAGAGGTATGTGCTGAGATTCGATCAGGATAGAGCCAGCGAAAAATGTCGATAGTTCCCAACCGCAAGGTTGGACAAGTAGTACATCTTCGAGTAGTAAGATCTTTGACAGCTGACAGAGCTAGGTGCACGCGGTAAAAGTTTGAGTAGTGGTGAGGAGATGCGCACAGACAGCAGTCGTGTTTCGAGTCGGAGCTAGATGCCTGCGGGAGGCAGCCGGGTCGTGACAGCATCAAAGTAAGAATTGGCGCTACGCACATAATAAGCTATATATGGAGCGAAACTCGGCACATACCTGGGGAAACTAGAAAGAATAATTAATAAAATAGGTTTTCTTTGGTTAAATAATGTCTAAAAGCTAGATAGAAATCCCATTGTTAATGCAATAAGCGTTTTGTGAAACTTTCTCGTAAATCCATGCTATAGAAGTTTTTTTTTAGTTTTTCACATGTGCCTTACAAGTTTGAACAACAAATATTTTTTAGATAACATTAGAGTTTCATCTCACACCTTATGTCGTTCTCCGCATCCTGTGCTTGCATTGAACCAAAAGGTACATTAAAGTTCCCATGAGTAAAGCTAATAATTTCATTTATCAGAGTAAAATAATCTATACGCCATTGCACAGTTGGCAAATTATTCAGATCAGGACAGAATTTTTATTAAGTAACAAACAGGGCCAAAATGAGTAAAGTTATCTAGAATGACAATTTTATGCCATTGCACTGCGGCTGAGTTGAATATATGTTTTATTATCGGCTAAACGGGAAGGAGTGCACGAGCTAAGCCCACAGACGCAGTCAGATGCAGGTTGGTGACTTTCATTTATTTTTACCACTAAACTTTCATGCAGTCAGATGTGTATTTTGAGTATTAATTTTCCAACAATATTTTCACGCTGTCAGCTAAAGTTCAGTTCAGTTAAATACACAGTCTGATGCAAGTTTTATTAAAGACTAAAGCAGTCACATGCAGTTCAGTCTAGTTTAAATACAGAATTTTTATTAACAACACTTTCAAAACGTCTGGTCAATGGTGACCGAGCAACTGGCTTGTCACAATACGATAGTCAATACGCTTGATGAACTGTGGTATCGTGTTGAAGCTGCATGGGCAGCTGTACCTATACACGCCATCCAAACTCTGTTTGACTCAATGCCTAGGCGTATCAAGGCCGTTATTACGGCCAGAGGTGGTTGTTCTGGGTACTGATTTCTCAGGCTTTATGCACCCAAATTGAGTGAAAATGTAATCTTATGTCAGTTCTAGTATAATATATTTGTCCAATGAATACCCGTTTATCATCTGTATTTCTTCTTGGTGTAGCCATTTTAATGGCCAGTAGTGTAACTGTTGGGTAGCAACATAAGCTTTTTAAATAACCATGTGGTAACGACGCTCAACGAAAATTTTTGCTTGGTGCTGTCTCTATCTGACATTTAACTCTGTCATTCTCTGCAAAAGCGGTCATCAAACATTTTTGCTCAAGAAACATTTTGGGGCGGCACCTCGGGCCGCATATGTACCGATCTTGCTATTAGTAGGTAGCATGCATACATTAGTATGTTATGAGCGACCAACAGACTAGCCACAGTAACGGGGCGATATGTTTGCTGCTGATCTCTAAGTACTAATCGTTAAAAGGTGCACCATTCGTAGCACTTCTTGTTGACCGTTCTGTTTTAGATGGCTGACTCCCTTACTGATCCGAAAATTGTGACACTGTAATTGCCTGACAAAGTGTCTGTGTGAGCGGATGATTACTTGATTAATAACAGTAACTCTACTTACATTGTATTAGACACAATGACAAATGTTTACTAACTATTTTGAATGTCATTTTCCTTCTGCTTATTACATTGTTCTGAAACAGTCTTAGACATATTTCATATTCCTTGCTACAAACGTATACCGCATTTGAAAATAACCGTTTCTAGAGGTTAATTTAAAAAAAATTACAGACTGACACGGCACATCGGGCTTACAACAAGGATCAGTAATTTTGTCCAGATGCATCGACGTTGTATTGAACGGCGCACCCTCTCCAAGACACCGGGTGTATCTCAAAGACATCCTGCTGCCGCAACAATCCTGCCCACTAGGTCCTCCGGCGATGTCACAGATTTTCCACACAAAAGGCCCTTCACATAACACCACAGGGAAAATTGATTGGGGACAGATCGGATGATCGTGGTGGCCATGCGACTGACCCACCGCGTCCAATCCAGCGGCCGGGAAAGGTTACCTGCAGAAGTGCCCTCACTTGCCTGCTGAAATGCGGGGGGGCTCCGTGGTGCTGAGATCGAATGCGGCGACGAATAAGCATGGGAACATCATTCACCAGGTCCGGCAGAACCAGTCCTAGGAATATGAGATACTCGTACGTGCGACCCTCAAGTCGGTCCGGGAGAACGTACTGCTTAATTAAACAGTCTCCTACGATGGCAGCCCACACGTTAAGGGTAAATTTGCGTTGTGAAGCATGCTTCCTTGTAGTATGTGGGTTCACATCCGCCCAAGTATGCAGGTTAGAAACGTTAATCACACCCTCGAGTGAGAACGCAGCCTCATAAGTGAAGAGGACATTCGCTGTGAAGCTTCGATCTGCAGCGGATTCCTGAAGAAACCACCGCACATATGCCACGCCCTTGTTGTAGTCCCCCAGTTGCAATGCCTGGATGCGCTGTAAATAAAACGGATGCAGTCCTTCGTAATGTACAATGCCGCAGACAGAGGGTTGGGGAAGATTTGTGGCGCGGGATACATGTCGAGTACTTGCTGACAGAGTACGCTGCACCCTTTAGAGAAAGCTTTCATTCGCCGCAAAACTGTCCGTGTTGTTCGTTGGCGACCAGCATCCGGCTTGTGCACATGGAACGAGCCGGTCTCGCACAATTGGCGATGGAGGGTGGCGAATAATGTGTGGTTGGTTCTGAGCACTATGGAACTTAACATCTGAGGTCATCAGTCCCCTAGAACTTAGCACTACTTAAACCTAACTAACCGAAGGGCATCAAACACTTCCATGCCCGAGGCAGGATTCGAATCTGCGACCGTAGCGGTCGCGCGGTTCCAGACTGAAGCGCCTAGAACTGCTCGGCCACACCGGCCGGCTAATAATGTGGCATGGCAACTTTTTATGGGGTTATTTCGCACAACACAATCTTACGGCTTCTCGTCCATTGCAGTTGGCCGCGTCATAAATCAAATGTATCTCAGCCATTTCGCAGTACGTGTAGCAAGCCATGTTGCTCCCAACGCTTCTACGGCATCAACTGCGACGGTATCCATGCACTCCTCCCACGTTTGTTCAGCAAGGCCCTCTCGTGACCCTAGCGCCCTCTCGTGGCGTTGCGACCCCCTTGCCCGTGTGATTTTTGATTACTGATCCTTGTTGTATGCCCGATGTGCCATTTCAGTTTGTAAACTTTTTAAAATCGCTCTTTAATGCGCATTCACAAATCCATGTTACATCCGTGTTACAATGTATACCTCAGCAGCTGACCGGTAGGAATCGCGCATGTCTGTTAGCACTGAGAGGCAAACAAAACAATTTCCCCCTCACATCCTCTAACCCCGCAGCGGGCGCACTACATTCCCCTCTGCCTCTGAGATAAGTGGCCAACTAGACTTAGCTCATGGCCGAATTCATCAACATCTGGTAGAATTAAGTAAAAATATTAGTGTGTCTGCAATTATTTTTGTTTCGTACTGAGCAGGAAGCCCCTGATATTACTTGACGTTTTTGTATTTGGCTCTCTCTCTCTCTCTGTCGAAGTGGTTGCTTGCCTTCAGGTGCTGGAGCGTATCACACAGCTGAAGGGATGTCAAAGTCCCTGACAGGTACGAGTTTAACGTGCTCAACAAAGATGGGTGGGTGGCTCCAAAGGTGATGCCGAACTGGAGTGTCTTAGAGGCACCCTCTGCAGTTTCATTCACGCACATGTCGGTGTTCTACCCCTCTGTGATCATGCCACATGAGGGCGCGAACGAAGAGGGCTGAAAAGGTGTAAATACCCTTGCGGCTTTGGATCACATTCGAGTTTCGTCGAATGGTTTTGAACGTTCCCTACTGGTTCCATCCTGTATATCAGAGCAAAAACTATGGCCGTACTACACTTGAAAGCATTGTCCGGCAAACGCCTTTGCTCAAGAGCCAATACTGACACAGCATATGTACCGATCTTACTATTAATTGGTACGCTACATAAATCAGAATGTCAGCAGCCCCACGCCGGCCGAAGTGGCCGTGCGGTTAAAGGCGCTGCAGTCTGGAACCGCAAGACCGCTACGGTCGCAGGTTCGAATCCTGCCTCGGGCATGGATGTTTGTGATGTCCTTAGCTTAGTTAGGTTTAACTAGTTCTAAGTTCTAGGGGACTAATGACCTCAGCAGTTGAGTCCCATAGTGCTCAGAGCCATTTGAACCATTTTTTTCAGCAGCCCCCAACAGATAAGCTATACTAAGGGCGCGATAACTTGGCCAGCCCGCCTCGCAGAACTGATCGTTAAAGCCAGTAGGATTCGAAACACTTCTGGTTCAAAGCCGCGTCCAGCCATCATAATTTAGGTTTTCTGCCATTACCTTAAATCGCCTCAGGAAATACCGGTATGGTTACTTTTGAAAGTGCACGGCCGATTTCCTTCGCCATCCTTCGTGAATCCGAGCTTGCGCTCCGTCCCTAATGACCACGTTGTCTTCGAGGCGTTACAGACTAACCTCCGCCTCCTCTAAGTACTTCGTGTCGACTGTTACCTGTTTTAAATTGTTGCCACCGACAGCGACCCCAAAGCTGTGACACGTTAATTGCCTGCTGAAATGTGTTGTCTATGTGAGCGGATGATTAATTGATTAATAAAATTAATTGCACTTACACACTGAAGCATCAAAGAAACTGATATAGGAATGTGTATTCAAATGCAGAGATTTATAAAGAGACAGAATACGGCACTGCGGTCGGCAACGCATATGTAAAAGAAGAGTTTGGCTCAGTTTTACATCGGTTACTTCTGCTACAATGGCAGGTTATCAAGATTTAAGTGAGTCTGGACGTGGTGTTACAGTCGGCGCACGAGCAATGGGACACAGCATCTCCGAGATAGCGATGAAGTGGGTATTTACTCGTACAACTATTTCACGAGTGTACCGTGAATATCACGAATCCGGGAAAACATCAAATCTCAGACATCACTGCAGCTGGAAAAAGATCCTGCAAGAACGGGACCAACGAGGACTGTAGAGAATCGTTAAATGTGAAAGAAGTGCAGCCCTTCGACAAATTAGTACGGATTTCAGTGCTGGGCCATCAGCTAGTGTCAGCGTGCAAACCATTCAACAAAAAATCTGTGATATGGGCTTTCGGAGCCGAAGGCCAACTCGTGTAACCTTGATGACTGCAGTACACAAAGCTTTACGCCTCCCCTGAGCCCCTCAACTCCAACATTGGACTGTTGATGACTGGAAACATGTTGCCTGGTCGGACGAGTCTCGTTTCCAATTGTATCGAGCGGATGGACGTGTACGGGCATGGAGAAAACCTCATGAATCCCTGGACACTGTATGTCAGCAGGGGATTGTTCAAGCTGGTGGAGGCTCTGTAATGGTGTGGGGCATGTGGTGTTGGAGAGACATGTGATCCCTGATACTTCTAGATACGAATCTAACAGGTGACACGTATGTAAGCATCCTGTCTGATCACCTGCATCCATTCATGTCCATTGCACATTCCGACAGACTGGGCAATTGCAGCAGGACAATGCGATACCCCACACATCCAAAATTGCTACGGAGTGGCTACTGGAGAACTCTTCTGAGTTAAACACTTCCGCTATCCACGAAACTCCCCAGACATGAACATTATTGGGCATATCAGGGATGCCTTGCAACGTGTTGTTCAGGAGAGATCTCCACCCCCTGTGACCCTTACGGATTTATGCACAGCCCTGAAGGATTCATGGTGTCAGTTCCCTCCAGCATTACTTCAGACACGAATCGAGTCCATGCCACGCCATGTTGCGGCACTTCTGCGTGCTCGCGGGGGCCCTGCACGATATTACGCAGGTGTACCAGTTTCTTTGGTCTTCAGTGTATTTGCGAGGTGTGAGTGGAAAGTTTTAAGAATGGAGTAATTGTACAATGGTGGTACTTACAGGCTACTGTGATGCATCTCCTTCAAAATAGTCCCCTTCTGACTGAACACATCGACTCCAACGGTGTTTCCACCTTTAGAAACATTACTGGAAATATTTTTCCTGGAGTGTGTTAAGGACGCTCTCCATATTTGCCTGGATGTCTTCATTCGAGTCAAGTCGCTTTCCTTTCAATGAAAATTTCAGTTTAAAAAACAGGTAGAAGTCCGCAGGGGCCAAGTCAGAGGAATATGGTGGTTGTGGAAGCACAGCAGTTTTGAATTTGATCAAAAATTCAACGATGGAGAAGGCACGATGAGCCGGAGCATTGTCATGGTGTAGCACCCAACTCCTGTCTTTCCACAATTCAGGCCTTTTCTTCTACACCTTTTCGTGCAAACGCTCAAGGACACATTTGTAGTATTCCTGGTTAATTGTCTGTCCTCCAGGGATAAATTTATGATGCACAATACCGGTAGAGTCGAAAAAAAATCACCAACATTGTTATCACCTTCGACCGACTTTGCCGTGCTTTTTTTCGGTCGTGGTGAACCTGGAGTCTTCCACTGCGACGACTGCACTTTGGTTTCACGACCATATCAATATACCCACGATTCGTCACCTGTAATTACCCTATTTAAGAAATTTGGGTAATTTTTAGTCTGATTAATTAGTTCTTGGCACACTTCAAGACGGTATTGTCACTGGTCACTTTACAACACTTTTCGAATGAATTTTGCGGACACTCGAAGCATGTTCAGATCTTCAGTTAAAATTGACTGAGGTGCATAGAAACTTAAATTAAGTTCATCAGCCAAGTCCCTAATTGTAAGTCTACGATCAGAGCACACTAAGTCGCGAACTTTCACAACATTTCATTCGCTTTTGAGGTGGAAGGACAGCCGACCGTGCCCGCATCTCGTGGTCGTGCGGTAGCGTTCTCGCTTCCCACGCCCGGGTTCAAAAAATGGTTCAAATGGCTCTGAGCACTATGGGACTTAACATCTATGGTCATCAGTCCCCTAGAACTTAGAACTACTTAAACCTAACTAACCTAAGGACAGCACACAACACCCAGCCATCACGAGGCAGAGAAAATCCCTGACCCCGCCGGGAATCGAACCCGGGAACCCGGGCGTGGGAAGCGAGAACGCTACCGCACGACCACGAGATGCGGGCCACGCCCGGGTTCCCGGGTTCGATTCCCGGCGGGGTCAGGAATTTTCTCTGCCTCGCGATGGCTGGGTGTTGTGTGATGTCCTTAGGTTAGTTAGGTTTAAGTAGTTCTAAGTTCTAGGGGACTGATGACCATAGCTGTTAAGTCCCATAGTGCTCAGAGCCATTTGAACAGCCGACCGTGGTTCATCTTCAAATGATTCGCGGCCAGTTATAAATCTGTTGAAAAGACAAAAACATCTGACTGGCCCATACAATTATCTCCAAAGGCTGTTTCTAATAGTCTGTAAGTCTCAGAAGCTGATTTCCCGGTTTTAAAACAAAATTTCACACAAACTCGTTGCTCCGTTTTTACGTCCATTTTCACGCAGACAGAATCCGGCAACAAGCCCTAACAGACCCGCACTCAACCAGCTACCACAACGAACTGAATAAAGGAAACGCAGTTTCCTGTCAGAGGGCGTTCAACGACAAGGGGATGACGCACTCCCCACCCTCCATGTACCTGCCCGCCAATCCAGTAAGCAGTAACGAGTAGCGGATTCATTCTTAAAACTTTCCAATCACACCTTGTAAATGCAGAATGCAATATGAGAAAGCATCACAAATGTTTACTAAGTGTTTTGAATGTCATTTTTCTTCTACTCATTATGTTGTAAGTATTACAACAGCCTTAATTTAATTTCATATACCTTGCTTCAAATATGTACCGCGTTTCAAGATGACCATCTATATAATGTGTGTCCATGAATCCATGTTGCTTTCAGTTGAAATGTAGATCATACCAACTGATCGGTACGAAGCACTCAGGCCCAATAGTTGTCAACAGTGGAAGACAAACAAGAAAGCATCCCTCCCATCACGTTCTCTGAAAATACGGCGACATATTTATCTCCCTCATCATACAGCTTCACCTAGGAGGTGGACGCTCAACTTTTCGCGTGCCTACTATAATTCCCCCATTACGCTTTTGATTCGACAAAGGAGTCAGGTACAGCCAACAGTTAAAAATCGTCAGTTTTTATTCTTTACTGGGTTATAAGTTATCCTTTTTCAGAAGCTACACTACTATCCATTAAAATTGCTACACCACGAAGATGACGTGTTACAGATGCGAAATTTAACCGACAGGAATAAGATGCTTTGATATGCAAATGATTAGCTTTTCATAGCATTCACACAAGGTTGGCGTCGGTGGCGACACCTACAACGTGCCGACATGAGGAAAGTTTCCAACCGATTTCTCATACACAAACAGCAGTTGACCGGCATTGCCTGGTGAAACGTTGTTCGGATGCCTCGTGTAAGGAGGAGAAATGTGTACGATCACGTTTCTGACTTTAATAAAGGTCGGATTGTAGCCTATCGCGATTGCGGTGTATAGTATCGCGACATTGCTGCTCGCGTTGGTCGAGATCCAATGACTGTTAGCAGAATATGGATCGGTGGGTTTAGGAGGCAAATACGGAAGGCCGTGCTGCATCCCAACGGCCTCGTATCACTAGCAGTCGAGATGACAGGCATCTTATCTGCATGGCTGTAACGGATCGTGCAGCCACGTCTCCATCCCTGAGTCAACAGATGGGGACTTTTGCAAGACAACAACCATCTGCACGAACAGTTCGACAGCGTTTCCAGCAGCATGGACTATCAGCTCGGAGACCGTGCTGCAATTACCCTTGACGCTGCATCACACACAGGAGCGCCTGCGATTGTGTACTCAACGACGAACCTGGGTGCACGAATGGCAAAACCTCATTTTTTCGGATGAATCGAGGTTCTGTTTACAGCATCATGATGGTCGCATCCGTGTTTGGCGACATCGCCGTGAACGCACATTGGAAGCGTGTATTCGTCATCGCCATACTGGCGTATCACCCTGCGTGATGGTATGGAGTGCCATTGATTACACGTCTCGGTCACCTCTTGTTCGCATTGACGGCACTTTGAACAGTGGACGTTACATTTCAGATGTGTTACGACCCGTGGCTCTATCCTTCATTCGATCCCTGCGAAACCCTACAATTCAGCAGGATAATGGACGACCGCATGCTGCAGGTGCTGTATTGGCCTTTCTGGATACAGAAAATGTTCGACTGCGGCCCTATCCAGCACATTCTCCAGATCTCTCACCAACTGAAAACGCCTGGTCAATGGTGGCTGAGCAACTGGCTCGTCACAATACGCCAGTCACTACTCTTGATGAACTGTGGTATCGTGTTGAAGCTGCATGGGCAGCTGTACCTGTACACGCTCCCAGCTGTGTTTGACTCAATGCCCAGGTGTACAAGACCGTTATTACGGCCAGAGGTGGTTGTTCTGGGTACTGATTTCTCAGGATCTATGCAGCCAAATTGCGTGAAAATGTAATCACATGTCAGTTCTAGTGTAATATATTTGTCGAATGAATACCCGTTTATCATCTACATTTCTTCTTGGTGTATCAATTGTAATGGCCAGTAGTGTATTAAACATCAGCAGTTGTTAAAAGAGGAAATGTATATTCGGTATCGGTAAAAAACAATTGCTTACTGTTTGCAACCGTTGGCTCTACCTGGCTCCTTTGTCGAATAAAATTATTGTGTAGTTGCTGAGGGTGGTTAGCCATGTTTATGATATTCACATTTTCTAACATAGGGAATAGGAGTTTTAAATTGGTGTGTGGCGTTTGACAACTATTGGATTTGGAGGCATGTAGTCATAGGAGGAATCGAGTGCTGCGTAGCGCAGTTTTGACAACTAAATTTTTAGTCATGATTCTAGACTTTTCCGGAAGTGAATGTGATATCATTGCTATCGCTCTCAGTATTTTTGTTTGTTACTGAGCCGGAAAACGACCTGCTTAACAAGATCTTAACGTCAGTTGACGTTTCTGGATTGGTTGTCAGCTGCAGTATTCATATTATGGCGAAACACGGTTGAGAACCGCGGGCTGCAGTTCGTCGACAAATGCTCTAAAGGGGTCAGGTAATGTTCAGTGGGGCTGCGGCCCCAGAATATCCTTAGAGTAGGGTTGATTTGTCCGAGGGGTTGTCAGCAGTGTTGAACAGAGTCAAGAACGTTGTCCTCTTGCTCATCGCACAGCGAACTGTCGTTTTCGACCGTGAAATGTGTGGGCACTGATGCCCCAAGGGAAGGGGTAGGTCACCTGTAAGAAGACCGAGTGATATGACGTTGGATGTCGCGGTTCTGATCTCCATAGCACAGGCGTCAAAAGAAGTGGCTAAATGTGCGAAAGGGGATTATGACGACCTTCCCATCAATAAACGAGTCATAATGTGACTCACCGTACACCTTACATGAACGTCTGCATTGTGGCCTTTTCTTCGCGTGCTGTTTGAATCGTCGCCTATCCTAAGGGTGAATTCGCAGGGCATCACACTTCTGCATATTACAGAGTAACGTTGTAGGCACCTTTAAACCAAATTTCAATCTTATGCGTCGCAATGGGAAACAATTAAGGAGTTTCGAAAAGTTACACGTATCTTTTATTTGCGCAGTATACACTGAAGCGTCAAAGAAACTGGCATAGGCGTGCGTATTCAAATACAGAGATATGTAAACAGGCAGAACACGGCGCTGCGGTCAGCAACGCGTGTGTAAGACAAGTTTCTGGCGCAGTTGTTAGACCGGTTAATGTTGCTACAATGGCAGGTTATCGAGATTTAGATGAGATTGAACGTGGTGTTGTAGTCGGGGCACGAGCGATGGGACACAGTATCTCCGACGTAGC
Organism: Schistocerca nitens; assembly: GCF_023898315.1. Taxonomy (NCBI): domain Eukaryota; kingdom Metazoa; phylum Arthropoda; class Insecta; order Orthoptera; family Acrididae; genus Schistocerca; species Schistocerca nitens. Next base: position 146,864,977 of record NC_064616.1, on the reverse strand, counting down.
GATGAAGTGGGGATTTTCCCGTACGACATTTTCACGAGTGTACCGAGAATATCAGGAATTCGGTAAAACATCAAGTCTCAGATATCTTTGCGGCCGAAAAAAGATTCTGCTATAGCGGGACCAAAGACGACTGAAGAGAATCGTTCAACGTGACAGAAGTGCAACCCTTCCACAAATTGCTGCAGATTTCAGTGCTAGGACATAAAAAAAGTGTCACCGTGCGAACCATTCAACGAAACATCATCGATATGGGCTTTCGGAGCTGAAGGCCCACACGTGTACCCTTGATGACTGCACGACACAAAGCTTTTCGCCTCGCCTGGGCCTGTCAACACCGACATTGCTCTGTTGATAACTGGAAACATGGTGCCTGGTCGGACGAGTCTCGTTTCAAATTGTATCGAGAGGATGGACGTGTACGGGTATGGAGACAACCTCATGAATCCATGGAACCTGCATGTCAGTAGGGAACTGTTCACGCTAGTGGAAGCTCTAATGGTGCAGGGCGTGTGCAGTTTGGAGTGATATGGGACCCCTGATACGTCTAGGTACGACTCTGACAGGTGACACGAACATAAGCATCCTGTCTGATCACGTGCATCCATTCATGTCCATTGCGCATTGCGACGGACTGGGGCAATTTCAGCAGGAAAACGCGACACCCCATACGTCCAGAATAGCTACTGAGTGGCTTCAGGAACACCCGTTTGAGTTAAAACATTTCCGCTGGCCTGCAAACTCCCAAGACATGAACATTATTGGGCGTATCTGGGATGCCTTGCAACGTGCTGTTCAGAAGAGATATCCACTCCCTCGTATTCTTACGGATTTGGTCGTGCGGTAGCGTTCTCGCTTCCCACGCACGGGTTCCCGGGTTCGATTCCCGGCGGGGTCAGGGATTTTCTCTGCCTCGTGATGACTGGGTGTTGTGTGCTGTCCTTAGGTTAGTTAGGTTTAAGTAGTTCTAAGTTCTAGGGGACTGATGACCATAGATGTTAAGTCCCATAGTGCTCAGAGCCATTTGAACCATTTGAACTTACGGATTTATGGACAGCCCTGCAGAATTCATAGTGCGAAGTCCCTCCAGCACTACTTCAGACATTAGTCTAGTCCATGCCACGTCATGCGAGCTCGCGAGGGCCCTTCACTATATTAGGCAGGTGTATCAGTTTCTTTGCTCTTCAGTGTATAAAGTTCCTCGCCTGCTTTCGTCTGTATGTAGGAGTTAACCTCAGAAACTACTGAAGGGATTTTGCTCCGGCTTTGAGTGATAGAGAGGTTGACGAGGAAGGTTCATGGGCCGGCCGAAGTGGCCGTGCGGTTAAAGGCGCTGCAGTCTGGAACCGCAAGACCGCTACGGTCGCAGGTTCGAATCTTGCCTCGGGCATGGATGTTTGTGATGTCCTTAGGTTAGTTAGGTTTAACTAGTTCTAAGTTCTAGGGGACTAATGACCTCAGCAGTTGAGTCCCATAGTGCTCAGAGCCATTTGAACCATTTTTTTTGAAGGTTCATGTATATAATTTAGAGATATTTCGTGTAAATTGGCTAAACTATGATTTAAATTCCGCCGCCGCTGTAAAAACGATAGCATTGCAATCTATCGGTACAGCCCCTACGACTGCTGACAGCAGCGAAGCTTCACCAGAATCAGTCGGGTCTGGTGGTCTAGCGCGTGCCATACAACCGAAAGTTCGCGGGATAGAATCCTGGTCGGACCACGGACTTATCTTTGTTTTTCAATCTATCAAACACCTCTTAATAATGGTGGAGATTCGCCAGAAGCGAAACGCGTTTCAGATACCAACTTCAGATGTAGGTCGACAAACTTCCAATTGAAAGACTTGCACCAGGACACTGAGGCACATGATATTATTATTATTATTATTATTATTATCAAAATTTATTCAAATATACATACATTATTCTTCTATACATTTTATACATGAAAGTTCCCTTCCGCGTTTTTCTGTCTGTATATGTCATTGCTCTGTTCATATTAAATCGACAATATAAATTCTCCAGCATGTACTGTACTCGGTTAATGGCGATCGATTTCAATAACATCACAATGTCCTCTTGGCGTACTTAAAACACTACTCATCGGTTGTAAAGTAATATGGGGGAAAGTAGCGCGTTAATTAAGGAACCTCCACGCAATATGCATAGCGAATTAAGGTGTAATTATGTACGGCAACTGTTATGAATTTGTTACATGAATTTTGGAATTCCGCTGAACAAATTTGAACTAAGGTTACAGAAGAGATGGTGATCTGGAAAGTTAAACATTATCAGTGCTCACGTTTAATAGTCATTTGCAGCCATTTTCGTAAATTTCATGTAATTTGTCTTGTATTCAGTATTTTCTGAGCTGTGGTACTAAACCAGAAAAGGTACGCGCCGAGAGTTGTGAATATTACGGCACCACCAGTTTAATAAGCCTAGGTTGCAAAATTCCCAACGAATGGTTGAAAGAAGAATGGGAAAACTGATAGAAGCTGACCTCGCGTAAATTTAGTTTGGATTTAAGAGATATGTAGGAACATGCGAGACAATACTAAAACTACAACTTACCTTATAACATAGGTTAGAAAAGGAAATGACACGTTTACATTATTTGCAGATTCATATAAAGCCGTTAACACTATTGATTGTAATATTCTCTGTGAAATGCTGTAGGTAACAGGGATAAAATACTGGGAGCGAAGGGTTATACAGGGTGGTCCATTGATCGTGACCGGGTTAAATATCTCACGAAATAAGCGTCAAACGAAAAAACTACAAAGAACGAAACTTGTCTAATTTGAAGGGGGAAACCAGATGGCGCTATGGTTGGGCCGCTAGATGGCGCTGCCATAGGTCAAACGGATATCAACTGCGTTTTTTTAAATAGGAAACCCAATTTTTATTACATATTCGTGTAATACGTAAATAAATATGAATGTTTTAGTTGGACCACTTTTTTCGATTTGTGATAGATGGCGCTTTAATAGTCACAAACATATGGCGCACAATTTTAGACGAACAGTTAGTAACAAAAAAAATGGTTCAAATGGCTCTGAGCACTATGGGACTCAACTGCTGAGGTCATTAGTCCCCTAGAACTTAGAACTAGTTAAACCTAACTAACCTAAGGACATCACAAACATCCATGCCCGAGGCAGGATTCGAACCTGCGACCGTAGCGGTCTTGCGGTTCCAGACTGCAGCGCCTTTAACCGCATGGCCACTTCGACCGGCAGTTAGTAACAGGTAGGTTTTTTACATTACAATACAGAACGTAGGTACGTTTGAACGTTTTATTTCGGTTGTTCCAATGTGATACATGTACCTTTGTGAACTTATCATTTCTGAGAACGCATGCAGTTACAGCGTGATTACCTGTCAACACCACATTAATGCAATAAATGCTCAAAATGATGTCCGTCAACCTCAATGCATTTGGCAATACGTGTAACGACATTCCTCTCAACAGCGAGTAGTCCGCCTTCCGCAATGTTCACACATGCATTGACAATGCGCTGACGCATGTTGTCAGGCGTTGTCGGTGGATTGCGATAGCAAATATCCTTCAACTTTCCTCACAGAAAGAAATCCGGGGACGTCAGATCCGGTGAACGTGCCGGCTATGGTATGGTGCTTCCACGAACAGTCCACCTGTCATGAAGTATGCTATTCAATACCGCTTCAACCGCACGCGAGCTATGTGCCGAACGTCCATCGTGTTCGAAGTACATCGCCATTCTGTCATGCAGTGAAACATCTTGTAGTAACATCGGTAGAACATTACGTAGGAAATCAGCATACATTGCACTATTTAGATTGCCTTTGATAAAATGGGGGCCAATTATCCTTCCTCCCATAATGCCGCACCATATATTAACCCACCAAGGTTGCTGATGTTCCACTTGTCGCAGCCATCGTGGATTTTCCGTTGCCCAATAGCGCATATTATGCGGGTTTACGTTAACGCTGTTGGTGAATGACACTTCGTCGCTAAATAGAATGCGTGCAAAAAATCTGTCATCGTCCCGTAATTTCTCTTGTGCCCAGTGACAGAACTGTACACGACGTCCAAAGTCGTCGTCATGCAATTCCTGGTGCATAGAAATATGGTACGGGTGCAATCGATGTTGTAGCATTCTCAACACCGACGTTTTTTTGAGATTCCCGATTCTCGCGCAATTCGTCTGCTACTGATGTGCGGATTAGCCGCGACAGCAGCTAAAACACCTGCTTGGGCATCATCATTTGTTGCAGGTCGTGGTTGACGTTTCACATGCGGCTGAACACTTCCTGTTTCCTTAAATAACGTAACTATCCGACGAACGGTCCGGACACTTGAATAATGTCGTCCAGGATACCGAGCAGCATACATATCACACGCCCGTTGTGCATTTCGATCACAATAGCCATACATTAACACGATATCGACCTTTTCCGCAATTGGTAAACGGCCCATTTTAACAGTGGTAATGTATCATGAAGCAAATACCATCCGCACTGGCGGACTGTTACGTGATACCACGTACTTATACGTTTGTGACTATTAAAGCGCCATTTATCACAAAGTGAAAAAAGTGGTCCAGCTAAAACATTCATATTTCTTAACGTACTACACGAATATGTAGTAAAAAATGGGCGTTCCTATTTTAAAAAACGCAGTTGATATCCGTTTAACCTATGGCAGCGCCATCTAGTGGGCCCACCATAGCGCCATCTGGTTTCACCCTTCAAGCTAGACGAGTTTCGTTCTTTGTAGTTTTTTCGTTTGATGCTTATTTCGTGAGATATTTGGCTCGGTCGCTATCAATGGACCACCCTTATACAGCTTTTACGGAAACAAACATAGCAGTTACAAGAATCAAAGGATGGGAAAGGTAAGGAGTAGTAGCGAACGGAATGAGACAGTGTTGTAGTTTATCCCTGATGTTATTCAGTCTGTACATTCAGCAAGCAGTAAAGGAAACCGAATCAAAATTCAGAGAATGACTTAAAACTTTCGATAGAATATATAAAAGAATAGAAATTTGGCCAGGACATTGCAGTTCTATCAGAGACAGCAAAAGATTTGGAAAATCAGTGACAGGCATCGATAGTGTCTTAAAAGGTTCTATGGTGACCATCAACAAAAGTAAGACAACGTTAATGGAATGTAGTCGAATTAAATCAGACGATGCAGATGAAACTAATTAGGGAATGAGAGAGTAACAGTTGAAGTGATTTCTGCTATTTGGGCATCAAAATAGCTGATGGTGCCTGAAGCAGAAAAGATATGAAATGCATACTGTCAGTAGTAAGAAGAGTACTTCTGAAAAAAAAAGAGGCGTTAATTATCATCCAATATCAATGTAAGTATCAGAAAGTCTTTACTGAAGGTGTTTACCTGGACTGTAACAATGTAGTAGTTTAGACAAGAAGAGTATCAAAACTTTTGAAATGTCTTGCTTCAGATGAATGCAGAAGATAATTTGGGTAGATCGCATAAGTAATGAGGTGTTACTGAATCGAATTAGGTGGGGGGGGGGGAGGAGGGGGGGGAGAGAAATGTATGGCACAACTTGACTGAAAGAAGAGATCAGTTCATAGGACACATTCTAAGACATCATGAAATTGTCAGTTTGGTACTGGAGGGAAGTGTAGAGAGAGACGACAAGTAAGCAGGTTCGACTGGATGTGTGTTGCAACAGTTACTTGGAGACGAAGAGATTTACACAGGATAAATGATCGTAGAGAGCTGCATCAAAACAGGAGGAGGAGGAGACCAGCTGTTCGAAGCTCGTTGTCAATTGTAATAAGATTAATAATTCTAAAACATTGTGACCAGTCACTGTACATACATATCGTACTATAACACACTCACGGAAAACCTGCCTACCTGTACGGCTAATAATCCAAGATAACACCTGTGCCCGCAATATAACTACCTAAAAGACCAACTCCATCCACTCTAGCGTGAATATAAATGTGAAGAATAATTCTTAAGAGGTCTCTCCTTTGTGATTTTGTGTTTGTCAGAAATGGAACATACACTCCTAAAATACGTACGAAACGGTTTTACATCCGAGTACAAAAACCATAAGATGACACAAATTAACACTGACTATTTATTTTAGGAGACATCTCGGCACCTAACGTAGCAGTCACTCAGCAGAGGACTGCAGCTAGCTAACGAAACACACCGTGTCAAAATGTTGTTGTAAATACGTATCTGGAAGAAAAATGAGATTTTAGGAAGTTTCCTGTTCTTGCTATACTGTGGCTTTAAACTGTTTCGCGTACTATGAGCTTCCCGCTTTTGAGAGAAATGCTATAGAGTAGTTCCAGCCTGGCAGTAGTAAAAAGACTGTTTCAACGTTCTACATCTACATTTATTCTCCGCAAGCCACCCAACGGTGTGTAGCGGAGGGCACTTTACGTGCCACTGTCATTACCTCCCTATCCTGTTCCAGTCGCGAATGCTTCGCGGGAAGTACGACTGTCTGAAAGCCTCCGTGCGCGCTCGAATCTCTCTAATTTTACATTCGTGATCTCCTCGGGAGGTATAAGTAGGGGGAAGCAATATATTCGATACCTCATCCAGAAACTCACCCACTTGAAATCTGGACAGAAGCTACACCGCAATGCAGAGCGCCTCTCTTGCAGAGTCTGCCACTTGAGTTTGCTAAACATCTCCGTAACGCTGTCACGCTTACGAAATAACCCTTGACGAAACGCGCCGCTGTTCTTTGGATCTTCTCTATCTCCTCTGTCAACCGGACCTGGTAAGGATCCCACAATGATGAGCAATACTCAAGTATAGGTCGAACAAGTGTTTTGTAAGCCACCTCCTTTGTTGATGGACTACATTTTCTAAGGACTCTCCCAATGAATCTCAACCTGGTACCCGCCTTACCAACAATTAATTTTATATGATCATTCCACTTCAAATATTTCGGTACGCGTACTCCCAGATATTTTCCAGAAGTAACTGCTGCCAGTATTTGTTCCGCTATCATATAATCATACAATAAAGGATCCTTCTTTCTATGTATTCGCAATACATTACATTTGTCTGTGTTAAGGGTCAGTTGCCACTCCCTGCACCAAGTGTCTATCTGCTGCAGATCCTCCTGCATTTCGCTGCTATTTTCTAATGCTGCAACTTCTCTGTATACTACAGCATCATCCGCGAAAAGCCGCATGGAACTTCCGACACTATCTAGTAGGTCATTTATATATATTGTGAAAAGTAATGGTCCCATACACGCCCCTGTGGCACGCCAGAGGTTACTTTAACGTATGTAGACGTCTCTCCATTGAGAACAACATACTGTGTTCTGTTTGCTAAAAACTCTTCAATCCAGCCACACAGCTGGTCTGATATTCCGTAGGCTCTTACTTTGTTTATCAGGCGACAGTACGGAACTGTATCGAACGCCTTCTGGAAGTCAAGGAAAATGGCATCTACCTGGGAGCCTGTATCTAATATTTTGTGGGTCTCATGACAAATAAAGCGAGTTGGGTCTCACACTATCGCTGTTTCCGGAATCCATGTTGATTCCTACAGAGTAGATTCTGGGTTTCCAGAAATGACATGATACGCGAGCAAAAACATGTTCTAAAATTCTACAACAGATCGATGTCAGAGATATAGGTCTATAGTTTTGCGCATCTGCTCAACGACCCTTCTTGAAAACTGGAACTACCTGTACTACGTTGGCTGGGATGTGTCGCCTGCTGCTGTAGGTGTGTTCCAGGAGTGACGAACCGAGACTGCAGAAACTTTATTGCGATATGAAAAGTAAAAAAATACAAAATTTGGAACAAAGATAAACTAAAGTTTATTGCAAAATGAAAACTACAAAATATAGGAATCGGTACAAGGCTAAGCTAAAGTTTTAAGTAGTTCACACACATTTTATTCCTGATAAAGTCTGACACTCGAGCAAATCCCTTAGTGCTGAAGATACAATAGTTCAAAGAAGGTGCAGAAACTACGCAGAACTATTCCTGCCATGCGGACCACGGGCGTTGTTCCTCTCGTCCTCTCCTTGAGGTCTGTTAGCATGTGGTTCCTGAGGTCTGTTAGCCTGTGGTCCCTGAGGTCTGTTAGCCTGTGGTCCCTGAGGTCTGTTAGCCTGTGGTCCCTGAGGTCTGTTAGCCTGTAGTCCCTGAGGTCTGTTAGCCTGTGGTCCCTGAGGTCTGTTAGCCTGTGGTCCCTGAGGTCTGTTAGCCTGTAGTCCCTGAGGTCTGTTAGCCTGTGGTCCCTGAGGTCTGTTAGCCTGTGGTCCCTGAGGTCTGTTAGCCTGTGGTCCCTGAGGTCTATTAGCCTGTAGTCCTGAGCGACGGAACGCACTGGAGTCTGAAGCATCTGATGATGTTCTGCGCATAAGCGCCCTCGTGGAGAAGGGCGCTGAGTCGTCGTGTCCGGGTCCGGGCCGACGTTCCATCCCACATTGTGGAACCTGCATGTGAGCAGTTGCATAAGACATCGCCATCGACTGGCTGTGTGGCAGTCGAGGCACCGTGGACTCGGGAAATTGTCTCCCGGGTCGCATAAGCGCCCTCATACTGCGCACTGGTGAGTGGTCGCGTACGCATCCGGGCCGACAGGGACGTCCAGTTGCCCTGGATCCACTGGGGCCCTCCATGCAGGGGCAGGTTTGAGGAAGCGCTGGTCCATCGCCTCCTGCACCTGGACTCCGGCGAGGCGACCCTCTGTCATCACGCCCACGCCTGGCCTTGGGGTGATCAGGGTTGTCTCCGCTTTCCATTTTGGACCAACCTGCGCATCCCAAATGAAGGAAAATTGATTATGACACAATTTGTCCATTAAGTGTCGCTTGCTACACACACACACACACACACACACACACAGAGAGAGAGAGAGAGAGAGAGATGAGCCAAAACATTATGATGAATGCCGCTTAGTGGCGTTGTTGGCACGTGACACGGTAGATAAAATACAGGGGATGGAAAATATATTGAAAGAAAAAGACACTTTACCATGCCTAATACGGTGTAGGAACGCTGTTGTCATTCAAAACATCTTCCATTCTTCTCGGAATGGTTATACAGGCCCTGTATCATTTTCAAGCGAACCCTGCACCATTCTTCATGAAAACTAGTCGCATGGTCAGGTAGCGATGATGGAGATGGATAGCTACCTGGCACCATTGTCTCCAAAGTAGGCCACAAAGGCTCAATAATATTGAGATCTGGTGACTGTGGTGGTAGGGGAAATATGATACTTCACCCTCGTGCCATTGGGGAACAAAAATTGTACCACGGAGTGGACCTGATTCGCTTAAAGTGTCACATAAATCCTTGGTGACCTTGTGGAGCAACCAGCGGACACCATGGAATACCATGATATGGTTGCCTACATAATCATCGAACCCCCACCATGTTTTACTTCCGGTACGTTAACTCGGCCAGAAGTTGGAAACATTGTGAAAAAAAAACCTCATCCGACCAAATGGCTTTATTCCATTGCTCCACAGTCCAGCCTTGATGGTGTCGGCTATGCCTTTTCCAGTCACAGTCATATGCATCACTGATGAGTGGGTTTGGAATTCCACCTCGGCCTGCAATTCCTTGCTTCTGAAGCTCCCTTCGTTTTCTTTTAGTGCTGACCGGGTTCACGAGTGTGACATGCTGTTCTGCAGTGACTTTTGTTGCTGTCGTCTTCTGACTTATCATCACAATCATCTTCAGTCATGTCCGTCACATTGCTCAACACACGATTTCGTCCGCGCTATGACTAAGAGGACGATGTTTCTCCGTGTTCCCTGTATGCGGTATACAGGGTGTTACAAAAAGGTACGGCCAAACTTTCAGGAAACATTCCTCACACACAAAGAAAGAAAATATGTTATGTGGAAATGTGTCCGCCGGCCGAAGTGGCCGCGCGGTTCTGGCGCTACAGTCTGGAACCGCGAGACCGCTACGGTCGCAGGTTCGAATCCTGCCTCGGGCATGGATGTGTGTGATGTCCTTAGGTTAGTTAGGTTTAACTAGTTCTAAGTTCTAGGGGACTAATGACCTCAGCAGTTGAGTCCCATAGTGCTCAGAGCCATTTGACATGTGTCCGGAAACGCTTACTTTCCATGTTAGAGCTCATTTTATTACTTCTCTTCAAATCACATTAATCATGGAATGGAAACACACAGCCACAGAACGTACCAGCGTGACTTCAATCACTTTGTCACAGGAAATGTTCAAAATGTCCTCCGTTAGCGAGGATACATGCATACACCCTCCGTCGTATGGAATCTCTGATACGCTGATGCACCCTGGAGAATGGCGTATTGTATCACAGCCGTCAATAATACGAGCTCGAAGAGTCTCTACATTTGGTGCCGGGGTTGCGTAGACAAGAGCTTTCAAATGCCCCCATAAATGAAAGTCAAGAGGGTTGAGGTCAGGAGAGCGTGGAGGCGATGGAATTGGTCGGCCTCTATCAATCCATCGGTCACCGAATCTGTTGTTGAGAAGCGTACGAACACTTCGACGGAAATGTGCAGGAGCTCCATCGTGCATGAACCACATGTTGTGTCGTACTTGTAAAGGCACATGATCTAGCAGCACAGGTAGAGTATCCCGTATGAAATCATGATAACGTGCTCCATTGAGCGTAGGTGGAAGAACATGGGGCCCAATCAAGACATCACCAACAATGCCTGCCCAAACGTTCACAGAAAATCTGTGTTGATGACGTGATTGCACAATTGCGTGCGGATTCTCGTCAGCCCACACATGTTGATTGTGAAAATTTACAATTTGATCACGTTCGAATGAAGCCTCATCCGTAAAGAGAACATTTGCACTGAAATGAGGATTGACACATTGGCGGATGAACCATTCGCAGAAGTGTACCCGTGGAGAGCAATCAACTGCTGATAGTGCCTGCACACGCTGTACATGGTACGGAAACAACTGGTTCTCCCGTAGTACTCTGCATACAGTGACGTGGTCAACATTACGTTGTACAGCAGCAACTTCTCTGATGCTGACATTAGGGTTATCGTCAACTGCACGAAGAATTGCCTCGTCCATTGCAGGTGTCCTCGTCGTTCTAGGTCTTCCCCATACGCGAGTCATAGGCTGGAAAGTTCCGTGCTCCCTAAGATGCCGATCAATTTCTTCGAACGTCTTCCTGTCGGGACACCTTCGTTCTGGAAATCTGTCTCGATACAAACGGACCACGCCACGGCTATTGCCCCCGTGTTAATCCATATATCAAATGTGCATCTGCCAACTCCGCATTTGTAAACATTGCACTGACTGCAAAACCACGTTCGTGGTGAACACTAACCTGTTGATGCTACGTACTGATCCTCCCATGCTAACCCGACGACATGTTATCCCGTTGGGAAATGCCAGCGCCATCGGGGTAAGACATCAGGAAGTAAAGGATACGTGTGGTCCGCAATACTACTCACGAAGTCTAAAGCTGTCACGGTGCCTTCTATTCCAACCACAGGATCCATGGAAGCCCACGTTAGTTTGTCTGTAGCGTGGCGGATGTTTCGACAGCCGTTCGCCTATATGACTGTGTATCCAGACACGACCTTCGATCTAGTGAAACAAAAAAAGTGATTCATTCGATCAGGCATATGGAAATAGGACCGTGGATCAATGGAAACGTGCCGCCTGATCGGATGAATCAAGTTTTTTGTTTCACCAGATCGAAGGTCGTTTCCAGGTACATAGTCATCCGGGCGGAACATCCAGCGCGACACAAACTACCGTGGGCTTCCATGGGTCCTGTGGTTGGAATCGAAGGCACCATGACAGCTCTGGACTGCGTGAGCAGTACTGCGGACCACCTGCATCCATTACTGCCTGATGTCCTTCCCCGATGGCGCTGGCATTTCCCAGCGGGATGACTGCCCATGTCACTAATCCAGAATTGTGCTGTAGCGGTTTGAGCAGCTTGATAGTGAACTCAGCTTGAAGGCCTGGCCACGAAATTCGTTTGATCTGAACCCAATGGGACACATGAGTCTGTTATCAGATACTGTCTCCGCGCCCATTAGTCACTGGCAGGTAACCTGCCGGAATCGCGGGGCTTCTGCCTAAAAATCAGATGCAACATACCCCCAGAAAACTTCCAAGGACTTGTCGAATCCATGTCACATAGAACCCTTGGGGTACTGCGTTCCACAAGGTGGACCGAAACACTGTTAAACTGGCGGTCATTATGTTTTGGCTAATCAGTGTGTTATATAAGGAGAAAGAGACACTAGATTGATTACACAATACACCCTCTCATAATGTACACTACTGGCCATTAAAATTGCTACACCAAGAAGAAATGCAGATGATAAACGGGTATTCATTGGACAAATATGAGGTGTCGGCAGGTGGGCCAACACCTTGTAGATAGAGGTGGCTTAAGGCACGCTAGACTAACGCAGACGGGCGTGAAGTACTGGAACAGGATACGTAATTAATGCTATGAAGAAAAGAACGGAGTTTCTCATATACTTATCTTTAATTTCTTCTTGTACATCTCTATGGTGAACACAAGTGAGACTAAGGACAATCACTGTAAGGCTAATGGCGCCTTGCTAGTTCGTAGCCATTAACTTAGCTGAAGGCTATTCTGTCTCTCGGCTAATGAGAGAGAAAGGCTTAGTACGTCTAGTCGCTAGCTCTCTGGTCCGTACAACTGGGCTGAGTTCGAGTCAGTCTCTCGAGACCTGCCTTGTGGTGGCGCTAGGTTTGCGATCACACAGTGGCGACACGCGGGTCCGACATGTACTACAGGACCGCGGCCGATTGAAGCTACCACCTAGCACGTGTGGTGTCTGGCTGTGACACCACAAATATATTATACTAGAACTGATATGTGATCATACTTTCACGCAATTTGGGTGCATAGATCATGAGAAATCTGTACCCAGAACAACCTCCTCTGGCCATAATAACGGCCTTGATACGCCTGGGCATTGAGTCAAACAGAGCTCGGATGGCGTGTACAGGTACAGCAGCCCATGCAGCTTCAACACGATATCACAGTTCATCAAGAGTAGTGACTGGCGTATTGTGACGAGCCAGTTGCTCGGCCACCATTAACCAGACGTTCTCAATTGGTGAGAGATCTGGAGAATGTGCTGGTCAGGGCAGCAGTCGAACATTTTCTGTATCCAGAAAGGCCCGTACAGGACCTGCAACATGTGGTCGTGCATGGCAACCGCAGCCATGGTCTCCGAGCTGATAGTCCCTGCTGCTGCAAACGTCGTCGAACTGTTCGTGCAGATGGTTGTTGTCTTGCAAACGTCCCTATCTGCTGAGTCAGGGATCGAGACGTGGCTGCACGATCCGTTACAGCCATGCGGATAAGTTGCCTGTCATCTCGGCTGCTAGTGATACGAGGACGTTGGGATCCAGCACGGCGTCGTGTATTACCCTCCTGAACGCACCGATTCCATATTCTGCTAACAGTTATTGGATCTCGACCAACGCGAGAAGCAATGTCACGATACGATAAACCGCAATCGTGATAGGCTACAATCCGACCTTTATCAAAGTCGGAAACGTGATGGTACGCATTTCTCCTCCTTACACGAGGCATCACAACAACGTTTCACGAGGCAACGCCGGTCAACTGCTATTTGTGTATGAGAAATCGTTTGGAAACTTTCCTCATGTCAGCACGTTGTAGGTGTCGCCACCGGCGCCAACCTTGTATGAATGCTATGAAAAGCTAATCATTTTCATATCACAGCATCTTCTTCCTGTTGGTTAAGTTTCGCGTCTGTAGCACGTCATTTTCGTGGTGTAGCAATTTTAATGGCCGGTAGTGTATGATGGTGGTAGCGACTGCTCGCGATGAGCGGGAAATTTAAGTTATCTCTGGTGTGGCACTAATTTTCAATTTTCTCAACATATTCACGATATCGAAGGTTCAGCGTTTCTGAACGGTTTCCAGGGATTTCATGCCCTTGCATCTTCGATTTCAATCCTACCAATTCCCTTATTCTAGTTCAGTGATGTTAGATAAATTTGATAAAAGCTGTTAGGCGCAATGCGTATCACGTTGAGGTCAGAGTTGGATTTGTGTTGTGTTGCGGTTGTTTTTGTCCTATCATGACTTGGTACCGCTCATATAGGTGACTGATAACGTGAATTAGAATGTGTAATTTAGCACTCTTGGAGACGAGGTGTTGTCTTTTCCCCGATGTCTTTGAGTATCTGTGGACACTGACGTCTTTGAAGATCATTGTGTCAACAGGTCTGCACGCATACGTTCCCGGTGCGATAAGCACTCAGGAACTACATCGCACCTCGGCTGGCCTGCTAAATCACCCAGTATGAATCACACAGAAAATGTATGGCACTATTATTAACAGCAGCTGAAAAGTAGAAGTCAAAATCTCCGTGATTTGGTAGCTCTGTCCGACCTCAGCATCTGGGAGTGGCTTCAGTTGTGTACGGCGTATCTGAAGGAGCCTGTGGCCGCTCTTCCTCGATGAATTGAGGCTGTTATCAATATTAGCTTTGGTGTTACACTGTATCAGTGCGATGACTTCTGGGGTGGCCATTTTTTTGTCTAGTATGCTACGTGGGGACATAGCTAAAAAATTATCGGCAGTATGATTTTATCAAGTGCGTGATTTTAAACAATCGGGGGACAAAAGTGATTGCTATATTTGATGAAATAATTTTTATTTCCAGACTAAATCACCTACGCGCTGGTGGTTGGTTACTTTATTACACAGTGTGAACCAGAACTCCTTCGATCAAATTTCAGAGGTGGTAGTAGTATAGATCAAAACAAGGAAACTGTCCAATAAACACGGGCTTTAAATGCACACATTATGAGTTGTGAGCATTTCTTCAGGAGAACAGATGTCTCACAGTAGCGACGATGAACAAGCGCTTATGCTTGGAGCTCTTAAGTTATGCATCTTAAAGCTCATGTTTACTGGACGTTTTGTCTTGTTTCGGTCCATACTACTAACTCGGTGATCTGGTTCAACCTGTATACCATGGACACAGTTGTCAACTGCTGCAAGTAATATTACTGATTACAGCTCCTTTACAAAATCGTTATGTAATATGCGTTAACTTTTTGCTGAATTTTAGTTTTGTAATGTTCAGAAGCTAAAAGAGGGACAAAAACATGTTACTTTGGCGCTACAATTGTAAGTAGTTCGTATACGTAGCTCGCCGGAATAATACACGGAGAAAAAGGGGGCAAAATTTCAGACACTTACACAGCACTATTTCGCGGCAACTACTCTACTGGTTTTTTTTTTTTTTTGGGTGGGGAGTCCTCCATCTCCCCTTATAGCCCTCCTTTCTTTCTCCATAAATGCCTTCTTCGGCTAGCTTCGTGTACTATATTTGACGATGTGGTAAGGCATACTCCGTAGTACTTCTCTTCGCGGAAATAAACAGTAACGTCCTTCTTTCATGTAACATAAAGAGCCTCTGTTGTATGTCATAATAATTTAAATAAGATGTCTCTTCCGAAAGTAAACGGTATTTCTCTTCCAAAGAATAAATAAATCCTCTTCTGAAACCAAGATATGAGTTCTTTCATAATAGAAAGAAATATGCTTCTAAAACCAATGAGCTGCTTCTGTTGCTATTAACTTACCTCTCCTTCGAAAACAAAAATTTCTTCTTTTCTATAAGAAACCGTGTGTGTGTTGCGCAGGCTTCTTCCCCCCCCCCCCCCCCCCCAAAAAGTAAAGTAATAGATAAGTATCTTCTAAGATTTCGGGTGTATCTCCTCCTGATGTCGCACAAGGAAGTTAACTAGGCTGTTCAAGCATTGCATGCAATACTTTTTCACGGTTTTGCTGAGGCCTTCACGGCTACCGTAGCGGCCTCGGTGCCCACGAAGTCCCCACCGTACGTCACCCCCAGCAGCAATCCCCTACTTCAGCATGCATCCAGCGTTTCCTAGAATGCGTCATCCGATCCCCTGCTGTTCGAAAAGCATGTTTCCAAACTGCTTTTGATGATTATTTTTGCGGCGTATTTGGCAGTATTGTGTTTGTAAATAGTAATTATATTCCAGATCGTCGCTGGCACCTTTTCTGTTAATGACATAATGGACGAAATTTCCAAGTAGCCATAAGATAACGGTGTGCTTCTCTGGAGAAGACGAGACATTTTGTGGCAAAAGTACGGTATTAATCGTTACGTCGCGGCCATTGGTCCTTTTTATGAAGGCTATTTGTTTTCGTACATTATCCCAGACAGAATGGTCACCGTTGCATAGGAAACGTTGATTGAGAGAGTCAACTGCATTAATACCTGACCCACGTTTGTGTTACTTAAACCGCTAGAACAAAGTCTGTCATTTGTACAAACGATGTTGTTTACAACCGAATACCATGCGCCTTGTACGTCTGTTGACAAGACTTTATTATGTATATTGTGCCAGATGTTTTTCCAATTTTGGTGCCGGCCGCTGTGGCCGAGCGATTCTAGGGGTTTCAGTCCGGAGCCGCGCTGGTGCAACGGCCGCAGGTTCGAATACTGCCTCGGGCATGGATGTATGTGATGTCCTTAGGTTAGTTAGGTTTAAGTAGTTCAAAGTCTAGGGTACTGATGACCTCAGATATTAAGTTCCATAGTACTTAGAGCCAATTTTGGTACTGATACTTGAATTCTATCGTATTTCGCCGTTCGTTAGTTGAAATACGATCCATTATATATCTGCAAGTTCTTTTGTGTTTGTCCTCGATGATTCCATCCAAGTAACTGAGCTCTTAGTAAAACTGTCGGATATGCTTTAATTTATAATTTATTTTACCTATATGTACAGGTGGTTTTAAACTTTCCGATTGGAGTATGTTGAATAGTTGGGAGGTGATACTATTGTGATAGTTCTCTATCAGCTCAAGTATTCGTTTAACATATAGTGCCCTGTTCTTGCGACGTATGTCGATCAATCCTAGACCTCCCTCTTCAGGTTTAAGGGTGAGCGTACCCACAGCCACTCTGAAAATCTCGCCCTGCCAGTTGAATTTGCAAATAACTTTGATGATGTTTTTTGATACTGCCTTAGGTACTGGAAATATTTGCTCCACATATATAGCTTTGGAGAGTACAGCACAGTTAATTACTCTGATATTTTGTATCAAGTTTAAGTCTCTGGTACTATTGAGAATTAAAACCCCTCGGATATTCGCTAATACCTTCCTCCAGTTGAAGGTTGATGTTTTTAATAGGTCTCTGTAAAACGTCACCCCTAACGCTTTGTGTTGGTCAACTAATTTCGCCCACTCTATCTCTACGTGTCGAAAACCGTTGAGATTTAAAAACGGGCTTTAAGTATCATTTATTTTCGCTCCTGTGGCGCTGCAGTAGAGCCGAACAAGTGCTGTCAGTCTTTGGATATCCTTACAATTACTCCGACGTCATCGGCGTAAGCGTTGCTCGGCGTAAGCGTTGCTCACTCGACTTTCACTTGAGGTCGTTATGCTCTCTAGCTCGTTATTCAATCGACACAATAAAGGTTCTAAAGCTGCGATGTATAAAAGCTTTGACAGTGGACTTCCTTGTGGGACGCCATTTTAACCTCTAAGGATCTCGTATAATGGCCAATGATTAAAATTCTTGTTTTTACTCCCAGCAGGAGATTTCGTAAAAAAAAAACAATAAAAATTTCTGTAAAACCCATGTGTGTCATTGTGTTGGATAAATATTCGTGGTTGATCTGTCAAAGGCTTTCGAAAAATCAATGAATGACCGGCTGTTGCAGAAGTAGTCGAAAACAGTCCGATTATATCCCTCTACTCACAGACCGTTTTAAAAATACTCCGACCAGGAAGACATGTTTGATGTGAACCAGTTACTGTATCCATCACTGGTCTAATGTATTTCTCCCTTTAGGAATTAGAACGGTAATGCCCCCTTTTAATTCTTCAGGGATAGGTACTCCATTCAGTGTTTCGTTAACAACCATCGTAAACTTATCACCAATTATGTGCCAGTATTTTAAGTAAAGTTCTGAGGGTAAACCATCAGGACCTGGCGACTTTTTGGAGCGTGTACATTTAATGATATCTAAAACGTCTTCGCACATTATGGCACTATTAAGATCCCTGGTTTGTTCTTCAGCTACGTGATTTTCTTAACCACTGGTACGGAGCAGTTCTATTGCAGAGGAATGGTATACTAGTTGTCACTGTATAAAATATCATAAAACCTATACGCTTCGTTTAAAATGTCTTTTTGATACGTCAGAACGTGGCGGTCTTCAGCTTGCATTGTCGCTATAAATGTTCTTCTTCTGTTTTCCTCATGTTGTATGAGATAGTAGAGCGACGTTTTTTCTTCTTCAATTACAGTTTGAATATGGGATTTTATTTTCAAACCCTCTAGTTGTCTTCTTTTTAGACTAAGTATTTGAGCCTTAGTTACGTTGACATTTATTCTAATTTCCTCGGTCATCGGCTGGTCATAAATTTCACGTAACAATAGTAACGAAATTCCATCGTGTTTCTAAACCACATCGCTCTTTCCCGTCCATAAGATATAAAAGTTGAACGAAGTTTCTTTTTTGCACACAGTGTCCACCAGTCAGTTGTGGACCTGTATCTATGACGCTGTCATAGAGAAGCCTGCCACGGTCCTTCGATCTGCTCAACGAGCTCATTGTCGTTCAGCATATCAATATTTAATTTCCTTAATGGACGTCCCCGATATGTTAGCTGTTTTGGTTGTACAATACTACACATCACATCAAGATTGTCCGAGAAAGAGGTACGTATCAGTTCAACTGCACCAATTTTATGTGCTAAATTTGATTTTGCGTATGTGCGGTCTATATTGCTTCGCGCATTGTTGCCGAAGTACGTATATTTTACGGACAGTGGGTATTTTATTTCCCAGACGTCCTTCCATTGCATCTGTTCCACTAGGCTCGCCAATTCTGTGGAGTTAATGAAATTGGGGTGTTGATCTTTCCTGTGTATAGCAAAGTTCCAATCTCCACAAATAATAACTGTCGCAGAATTTTCTTTTAGTAAATACACAATATCATGTCTAAAAAAATTGGCCCTGTCACGTCGAGCATTGTTTCCGGAAGGAACGTATACGTTAACAACAGTTAATGGTTATAGTTACAGAAAGCTGGCTGAAGCCAGAGATAAATTCTGCCGAAATTTTTACAAAGGCACAGGCGGTGTTTAGAAAGGATAGATTGCATGCGACCGGTGGTAGCGTGTTTGTCGCTGTTAGTAGTAGTTTATCCTGTAGTGAAGTAGAAGTGGATAGTTCCTGTGAATTATTATGGGTGGACGTTACACTCAACAACCGAGCTAAGTCAATAATTGGCTCCTTTTACCGACCTCCCGACTCAGCAGCATTAGTGGCAGAACAACTGAGAGAAAATTTGGAATACATTTCACATAAATTTTCTCAGCATGTTATAGTCTTAGGTGGATATTTAAATTTACCAGATATAGACTGGGACACTCAAGATGTTTAGGACGGGTGGTAGGGACAGAGCATCGAGTGACATTATACTGAGTGCACTATCCGAAAATTACCTCGAGCAATTAAACAGAGAACCGACTCGTGGAGATAACATCTTGGACCTACTGATAACAAACAGACCCGAACTTTTCGACTCTGTAAGTGCAGAACAGGGAATCAGTGATCATAAGGCCGTTGCAGCATCTCTGAATATGGAAGTAAATAGGAATATAAAAAAAAGGGAGGAAGGTTTATCTGTTTAGCAAGAGTAATAGAAGGCAGATTTCAGACTACCTAACACATCAAAACGAAAATTTCTGTTCCGACACTGACAATGTTGAGTGTTTATGGAAAAAGTTCAAGGCAATCGTAAAATGCGCTTTAGACAGGTACGTGCCGAGTAAAACTGTGATGGACGGGAAAAACCAACCGTGGTTCAACAACAAAGTTAGGAAACTACTGCGAAAGCAAAGAGAGCTTCACTGCAAGTTTAAACGCAGCCAAAACCTCTCAGACAAACAGAAGCTAAACGACGTCAAAGTTAGCGTAAGGAGGGCTATGCATGAAGCGTTCAGTGAATTCGAAAGTAAAATTCTGTGTACCGACTTGACAGAAAATCCTAGGAAGTTCTGGTCTTACGTTAAATCAGTAAGTGGCTCGAAACAGCATATCCAGACACTCCGGGATGATGATGGCATTGAAACAGAGGATGACATGCGTAAAGCTGAAATACTAAACACCTTTTTCCAAAGCTGTTTCACAGAGGAAGACCGCACTGCAGTTCCTTCTCTAAATCCTCGCACAAACGAAAAAATGGCTGACATCGAAATAAGTGTCCAAGGAATAGAAAAGCAACTGGAATCACTCAACAGAGGAAAGTCCACTGGACATGACGGGATACCAATTCGATTCTACACAGAGTATGCGAAAGAACTTGCCCCCCTTCTAGCAGCAGTGTACCGCAAGTCTCTAGAGGGCGCAAGGTTTCCAAATGATTGGAAAAGAGCACAGGTTGTCCCAGTCTTCAAGAAGGGTCGTCGAGCAGATGCGCAAAACTATAGACCTATATCTCTGACATCGATCTGTTGTAGAATTTCAGAACATGTTTTTTGCTCGAGTATCATGTCGTTTTTGGAAACCCAGAATCTACTCTGTAGGAATCAACATGGGTTCCGGAAACAGCGATCATATGAGACCCAACTCACTTTATTTGTTCATGAGACCATGAAAATATTAGATACAGGTTCCCAGGTAGATGCCAGTTTCCTTGACTTCTGGAAGGCGTTCGATACAGTTCCGCACTGTCGCCTGATAAACACAATAAGAGCCTACGGAATATCAGACCAGCTGTGTGGTTGGATTGAAGAATTTTTAGCAAACAGAACACAGCATGTTGTTATCAATGGAGAGGCGTCTACAGACGTTAAAGTAACCTCTGGCGTGCCACAAGGGAGTGTTATGGGACCATTACTTTTCACAATATATATAAATGACCTAGTAGATAGTGTCGGAAGTTCCATGCGGCTTTTCGCGGATGATGCTGTAGTATACAGAGAAGTTGCAGCATTAGAAAATTGTAGCGAAATGCAGGAAGATCTGCAGCGGATAGGCACTTCGTGCAGGGAGTGGCAACTGACCCTTAACATAGACAAATGTAATGTATTGCGAATACATAGAAAAAAGGATCCTTTATTGTATGATTACATGATAGCCGAACAAACACTGGTAGCAGTTACTTCTGTAAAATATCTGGGAGTATGCGTGCGGAACGATTTGAAGTGGAATGATCATATAAAATTAATTGTTGGTAAGGCGGGTACCAGGTTGAGATTCATTGGGAGAGTCCTTAGAAAATGTAGTACATCAACAAAGGAGGTGGCTTACAAATCACTTGTTCGTCCTATACTTGAGTATTGCTCATCAGTGTGGGATCCGTACCAGATCGGGTTGACGGAAGAGATAGAGAAGATCCAAAGAAGAGCGGCGCGTTTCGTCACAGGGTTATTTCATAAGCGTGATAGCGTTACGGAGATGTTTAACAAACTCAAGTGGCAGACTCTGCAAGAGAGGCGCTCTGCATCGCGGTGTAGCTTGCTGTCCAGGTTTCGAGAGGGTGCGTTTCTGGATGAGGTATCGAATATATTGCTTCGCCCTACTTATACCTCCCGAGGAGATCACGAACATAAAATTAGAGAGATTCGAGCACGCACGGAGGCTTTCAGACAGTCGTTCTTCCCGCGAACCATACGCGACTGGAACAGAAAAGGGAGGTAATGACAGTGGCACGTAAAGTGCCCTCCGCCACACACCGTTGGGTGGCTTGCGGAGTATAAATGTAGATGTAAAAATAGCTCTGAGCGCTATGGGACTTAACATCTTTGGTCATCAGTCCCCTAGAACTTAGAACTACTTAAACCTAACTAACCTAAGGACATCACACACATCCATGCCCGAGGCAGGATTCGAACCTGCGACCGTAGCAGTCACGCGGTTCCAGACTGAAGCGCCTAGAACCGCACGGCCACAACTGGCGGTAACAACAGTTACGTAGCAAAGTTTGCAACTGATGCCCCACCCTGAGTCTAAGAAACACACATCTCTGATTTCGATTCCTTCCTTAAAGAGGATTGCAGTGCCACATGTCCTTTCTGAGACAATATTTAAAATTTCTTTGTATCCCGAAACAGAAAATCTTTGAAAATTGACTTCTTGCAAAAGCGTAACATCTGTATCGGACTGATAAATAAAGTATTTGAGAGCGGCTATTTTTGTGTCGCTCTGTATCTTGTTTGTATTTATAGTCGTGACGTTAAATGTTTGATCCAACATAATAAGCTTTGCTGACAGTAAGTTGATAGTCTACTGGTTACTCCTGTTCGATTACACCGTTCGTTTCGATATTCTTACGAACATTCATGTTATGATTTCTTAATATTCCATTTCATGTGACTTACTCAGAGGTATACATAGTTCTCAGTGTCGTCTGCCCAATCTAAACTTCTTGGCCGATTACAGTGGCTCGTTTGGGATCCATTTTCTTCTTTGTTTCCTGAAGGAGTTGGTTCAAATGGCTCTGAGTACTATGGGACTTAATTTCTGAGGTCATCAGTCCCCTAGAACTTAGAACTACTTAAACCTAACTGACCTAAGGACATCACACACATCCATGCCCGAGGCAGGATTCGAACCTGCGACGTAATGGTCGCGCGGTTCCAGACTGTAGCGCCTAGAACCGCTCGGCCACCCCGGCCGGCTCCTGAAGGAGTCACTTCTCATTGTCCCTTTGCTGCACGCATCGTCAGGGGTGGTCTTGCTGAAACTCATCTCCAATCTTTCGTCAACTCTTCCCATAGCAGCTGCATCTTTCGCCTTTGAATCTTCGTGCATACTTCTTTACTTCTCTCTTACAGCTGATGCCAAGTTCTCGGCAGCCGGATGTGCTATCCTCCTCATTTTGTTACGTTTACTGGATTTCCTGGGTGACCTCGACCGCTTTGGAGACGAATCTGGGGACTTCTCAGAGGACTCCGATGATGGGGTCGTCAAAGGAAACCTCTTTTGTACAGCGGATTCCCCATTACTTGCAGGGAAATTTCTCCCTGCTCGGGAACATCTGATACATTGAAACTATTTTCTTTCCCAGCTCGTTGCTCAATCGTGGTGTCGTTCCCAGTTCTGTCTGCCTTGACCCCCTGTAACAGCAGTATTAGTCCCGTTTCCAGCTCCTACTTGGTCTTGCACCCCGTCATTGGTCGTGTGTATCAGAGCACTGTCGCGTTGTTCTCCCTCGGGTGACGTCTGTGTGGTCCCCACATCAGATGTAGGTGGTTGTACATTCGAAAGGTTAGAGGGGCCCGCACAAGCAACAGTGTCGTTATCATAAGTGACACTGTATAGTGCATCATTGGCATTGTTTTGAGACACAATTTGAGTAACTGCAGGTTTAGTGATGTCCGTAGTGTCGGTGCCATCCCCTTGAATCGAACTGCTGCATTCAGCTGGAATGTGCACTGTCGAATTACACAAAGCACACGTCCTTCGTTGAGCGTCATATACAGGGTGTTACAGCCCATTTTATTACTTCTCTTCAAATCACATTAATCATGGAATGGAAACACACAGCAACAGAACGTACCAGCGTGACTTCAAACACTTTGTTACAGGAAATGTTCAAAATGACCTCCGTTAGCGAAGATACATGCATACACCCTCCGTCGCATGGAATCCCTGATGCGCTGATGCACCCTGGAGAATGGTGTATTGTATCACAGCCGTCCACAATACGAGCACGAAGAGTCTCTACATTTGGTACCGGGGTTGCGTAGACAAGAGCTTTCAAATGCCCCCATAAATGAAAGTCAAGAGGGTTGAGGTCAGGAGAGCGTGGAGGCGATGGAATTGGTCGGCCTCTATCAATCCATCGGTCACCGAATCTGTTGTTGAGAAGCGTACGAACACTTCGACTGAAATGTGCAGGAGCTCCATCGTGCATGAACCACATGTTGTGTCGTACTTGTAAAGGCACATGTTCTAGCAGCACAGGTAGAGTATCCCGTATGAAATCATGATAACGTGCTCCATTGAGCATAGGTGGAAGAACATGGGGCCCAATCGAGACATCACCAACAATGCCTGCCCAAACGTTCACAGAAAATCTGTGTTGATGACGTGATTGCACAATTGCGTGCGGATTCTCGTCAGCCCACACATGTTGATTGTGAAAATTTACAATTTGATCACGTTGGAATGAAGCCTCATCCGTAAAGAGAACATTTGCACTGAAATGAGGATTGACACATTGTTGGATGAACCATTCGCAGAAGTGTACTCGTGGAGGCCAATCAGCTGCTGATAGTGCCTGCACACGCTGTACATGGTACGGAAACAACTGGTTCACCCGTAGCACTCTCCATACAGTGACGTGGTCAACGTTACCTTGTACAGCAGCAACTTCTCTGACGCTGACATTAGGGTTATCGTCAACTGCACGAAGAATTGCCTCGTCCATTGCAGGTGTCCTCGTCGTTCTAGGTCTTCCCCATACGCGAGTCATAGGCTGGAAAGTTCCGCGCTCCCTAAGACGCCGATCAATTGCTTCGAACGTCTTCTTGTCGGGACACCTTCGTTCTGGAAATCTGTCTCGATGCAAACGTACCGCGCCACGGCTATTGCCCCGTGCTAATCCATACATCAAATGGGCATCTGCCAACTCCGCATTTGTAAACATTGCACTGACTGCAAAACCACGTTCGTGGTGAACACTAACCTGTTGATGCTACGTACTGATGTGCTTGATGCTAGTACTGTAGAGCAATGAGTCGCATGTCAACACAAGCACCGAAGTCAACATTACCTTCCTTCAATTGGGCCAACTGGCGGTGAATCGAGGAAGTACAGTACATACTGACGAAACTAAAATGAGCTCTAACATGGAAAACAAGCGTTTCTGGACACATGTCCACATAACATCTTTTCTTTATTTGTGTGTGAGGAATGTTTCCTGAAAGTTTGGCCGTACCTTTTTGTAACACCCTGTATAACCAGGGCTCGATAACCGCACACACTAACGAAAGGTGGAATGTGCCTGTGAAGTTCGATTTTAATCTGGCGGACACCACTGAGAACAGGGAACATGTGGTTTTCGGACCATTTTTACGCGACATTTGACAGAATCTTGCCATACGGCCGAAGAACATCGTTAATCTCATCAGCCGGCATTTCAAAAGGAAGCTCAAACACCCTGACCGTCTGTATGCCCATCCCAGCAAGAAAGAGTCACAACGTTACTCACAGTGCCGTCTGAATGGTTGAACTTAATTATGCCATCGCATTTTTCAACAATGGAAGCACACAACTCAGCAGCCGGCCGGAGGGGCCGTGCAGTTCTAGGCGCTACAGTCTGGAGCCGAGCGACCGCTACAGTCGCAGTTTCGAATCCTGCCTCAGGCATGGATGTGTGTGATGTCCTTAGGTTAGTTAGGTTTAATTAGTTCTAAGTTCTAGGCGACTGATGACCTCAGAAGTTAGGTCGCATAGTGCGCAGAGCCATTTGAACAACTCAGCACTAACCATTTTTACGCAAGCAGCATTCGTCACAAAAGACAAATGAACACCAACAACATCAGATTTAGTAATATTTACCTTTTCGGTAAACCAAGCCTTAATCTACACAGCTTTCGGGCGAACGAAATTACGATCAAATGCAAATTTAATCGTGTCTTTCCGGAGGTTATTAAATAGACTCATGTTTCTCTTCTAAACCTATCGCAAAGTTGAAAGAGCGCTTGCAGAAGCGACTAACCTCGTGCGCAGGTAAACAGCCTTGTTGACAACTTGCGTCCAGCGGGGCCACTACACGTCCGTCCCGCTCGGCGGTTGACTCGCGACTGCCAACCGACTGAGGTACCTAAGCAAGACTCACGAAATGTCCACACAGCTTTATTTCCATTACCCCGTTTCCTACCTTCCAGAATTCACAGAAGCTCTCCTGCGAGAGCTTCTGTGATGTTTGGAAGCTAGGAGACGAGGTACATGCACACGTGTAAAGCTGTGAGGACGGGTCGTGAGTCGTGCTTAGGTAGCTCAGCGTATTCGGTCCGAGGGTTTAGCTACCCTCCTCAATAAAAAAACTGAGTGAACGGAACAACGAACAACCTGAACGAGTGTCATCGGAAGTCCGCCATGAACAAAGTCAACGAACAATATAGAACAAAAAACGCCTGCACGGTAGCTAAGCGTGTTCGGTCAGAGAGCTGGTTGACCTCTGTAATAAAAAACTAAGTGTAAGGATCAACAAACGAACTTTAACGGATGTCATGTGACGTCCGAACGACCAAACACAACGATCAACAACGAACAAACTGCAAAAAGGGGAAAAAAAGTCGGTAGAGAAGTTGCCCGCGAGAGGCAAAGGTCCGAGTTCGAGTCTCTGTCCGGTACATAGTTTTAATTTGCCAGGAAGTTTCAAGACTAACAAATCTCTTTAAGATGCATTCTCAAAGAATATACAGTGTTCATGTCTTCTAGAGTCTACATTCTTTGACAGCTACATCTTAAAGACATATTTCAGTCTTGTGTACCTGCTTTGGACAGCCTTAACAAATATCACATAGTAATGGTCTAACAGCCTTTTAGCATTATACTAGATAATGGCATAAAAGCCGAAATCTAGTACAAAAGGTTAGCACAGTCATACACAGTCAAATCGCGGCTTACTCTTTTCAGTAGTATTGCGGAACTGTGGCTCAGCATCATCGTAAACGTTTTACTTATGCAGCAGTTAAACGGCAAACTCTATTAACGTAGAACCTAGAACGGTGTGGCAGTCACAAAAACTGTGCTGATGAAGAAAAATCCACGACAGTCAACAGTCAGTTCACCGAAACGCGACGTAACTAATATGATTACTACCTGTTTTCGCAGATTAAACACAGAATTTTCACTAGTACTGTGTGAAAAATTAGAAAACGTACATTTCCACTCAGAACGATGGCCACTGAACGAACGAAAACCTAGGTATAGTCTACTACAGGTGTTACACCGCGTAACATGGTTAGAGCATCTGCTGCAATACTGAATAGTGGTCAATGAAAAATTTCCAATCTGGCATGGAGAAGGCGATGATAACAATTAAATATTGGCTATGTTGGTACTTGGTACGCAATAAAGGGAAGCACTTGATATGCGCAAAAGTTTTGTTTATAAGGCTTCTTATAGTTGTCAGTAGTCCTTTAAAATAGATAAACTGGGTTCCTCGATGTCAAACAGATTGTTGTTTTTGGACTGTTCATAGCAAATGAATTCACCTTAGTTTTTGAGTACTTTGAAAGGATTTGCTTCTTCATTTTCAACAGTTGTAGCACATTTGAATCAGCCTACTCTTTCGTTCATCTCGTGAAGATGAGTATTATGAAAGGCGGCCTAAACTAGCGATTATGCAGCAAACACGAGAAATTGTTCAATGTTTTCTTGGTTGATCGGTGATTAAAGGTGTATAAAATGGCTGGCGCCATAGACACATCAACAAGAGTACTTAAGAGTAAGAAGTATTTGGACTGTGCACACAAATCGGGCCGATTTTGTACGCTGATTGGTGCTGTGTGTGAGGTGAGTAATCTTTCACCACAATTTACCTATTTACGTGTTTTTCAACGATAAAACGAAGGGTTTCGAACTAAACCTTGTCGGGACACTAACCCTATTCTTCAGAGTGGGTACCCTCTGATTTTCACCTATTTACATTGTCTAAATATATTTAACACTGTAAAACGTTTTGAGCCAATGAAGAACTTACGGCAATAGTAGATAACTATTTCGCATACGTTCCAGAATCACACATGATGAATGAAATATGCCGAACGTTGTTCCTGCGAGTAAAGCTGAAAGTTCCTTTTGTCCGTGCCTTGGATCTTACGTAGCGTCGAGCGACGTCACACTCGTAGTCGCGACCAGAATCCACGTACGCTTCGCGATGTGCAGTGCACGTAATTACGAGACGTACCGCTTCACAGTTTCATTGGAAACGTTTATTGTCGGACTCGAATTATCTCCCTGCTCTGTAACACTATCAAATCAGTCTAAATCCGGGTCACATGTCCCGCTCTGACCCGCAAGACAGGGTTAAACTTCTCACTACCTTAATGTCAATAATCAAACCTCTGTAGTAATTCAACTACACTACTGGTCATTAAAATTGCTACACCAAGAAGAAATGCGGATGATAAAACGGGTATTCATTGGACAAATATATTATACTAGAACTGACATGTGATTACATTTTCACGCAGTTTGGGTGCATAGATCATGAGAAATCAGCACCCACAACAATCACCTCTGGCCATAATAACGGCCTTGATATGCCTGGGCATTGAGTCAAACAGAGCTTGGATGGCGTGTATAGGTACAGCTGCCCATGCAGCTTCAACACGATACCACAGTTCATCAAGAGTAATGGCTGCCGTATTGTGACGAGCCAGTTGCTCGACCACCATTGACCAGACGTTTTCAATTGGTGAGAGATCTGGAGAATGTACTGGCCAGGGCAGCAGTCGAACATTTTCTGTATCCAGAAAGGCCCGTACAGGACCTGCAACATGCGGTCGTGCATTATCCTGCTGAAATGTAGGGTTACGCAGGGATCGAATGAAGGGTAGAGCCACGGGTCGTAACACATCTGAAATGTAACGTCCACTGTTCAAAGTGCCGTCAATGCGAACAAGAGGTGAGCGAGACGTGTAACCAATGGCACCCCATACCATCACGGCGGGTGATACGCCAGTATGGCGATGACAAATACACGCTTCCAATGTGCGTTCACACGGATGCGACCATCATGATGCTGTAAACAGAACCTGGATTCATCCGAAAAATTGACGTTTTGCCATTCGTGCACCCAGGTTCGTCGTTGAGTACACCATCGCAGGCGCTCCTGTCAGTGATGCAGCGTCAAGGGTAACCGCAGCCATGGTCTCCGAGCTGATAGTCCATGCTGCTGCAAACGTCGTCGAACTGTTCGTGCAGATGGTTGTTGTCTTGCATCTGTTGACTCAGGGATCGAGACGTGGCTGCACGATCCGTTACAGCCATGCGAATAAGATGCCTGTCATCTCGACTGCTAGTGATACGAGGCCGTTGGGATCCAGCACGGCGTTCTGTATTACCCTCCTGAACGCACCGATTCCATATTCTACTAACAGTCATTGGATCTCGACCAACGCGAGCAGCAATGCCTCGATACGATAAACCGCAATCGCGATAGGCTACAATCCGACCTTTACCAAAGTCGGAAACGTGTTGGTAAGCATTTCTCCTCCTTACACGAGGCATCACAACAACGTTTCACCAGGCAACGCCGGTCAACTGATGTTTGGGTATGAGAAATCGGTTGGAAACTTTCCTCATGTCAGCACATTGTAGGCGTCGCCACCGACGCCAACCTTGTGTGAATGCTCTGAAAAGCTGATAATTTGTATATCACAGTATCTTCTTCCTGTCGGTTAAATTTCACGTCAGTAGCACGTTACCGTCGTGGTGTAGCAATTTTAATGGCCAGTAGTGTATTTCTCCCCGTCATGGGAGAATTGTTCGACCTCGAAAGGGCCTCGTGTGCCCAGACCACTACCCATTTCGGTGAATTAGGGAAAGACCGATCCATCAGCTACAGGCTGGAGAAATTCTCCTCCCCCAGAATCAAGACTCTGTAGTAGACAATAGCAAATCGAAGAGCACACAGGCACGGCCAGGGATTCAGAAGTTACAGAGTGCAATACCTGAACAGGGGAATATGTCGATAAATGAATTTTGTTCGAAACGACCTTTCGCTACATGAGCTTGAAATTGTCACGTTTCTCTGGTATCGGTGACGGTAGTGCAGCGCAGATTGCTGCTGGCAGGGACAGAGTGCGTCGGCATTTGTCGAATGCAGGCCGACCGTGTGCGTGCGTGAGTTTGGCGCAGCGCCGTAGCGCGGCATTAACAAGGATCGGCCGAGTGTGATGGCAGGACAGCTTGGCAGAGCTGGTCCGGTCGCGGCCAGCGGTCAGCTGCCAGTCACACGCAGACCCCCGTAGCGCGCCGCCATCACTTCGCCTCGCTTTGTGCGTCATACAGGTACGCTCGCTGCTGCTGCCTTACGAGCGAAACCCGCGGACTTCTCTCGTCGTCCGCTTCTCACTGGTGACGCCTGTGTGTCGGATAACGTTAGCTGGAGTTACTATGCCGAAAACCAGTGCGACATCATAAAAATTATGTGTCCATAATTTTCTAGCTCTTCGCCAAATTCGGATCTTTCACTACACGACATGGGACATGGGGCTGAACGTTAGTAGTTCTACGCATCTGCCTCATTTTGGGAGTTTCTTTGGGGGGAGGGGGGGGCTATATTAGTTGTGCTTCACAGAACGCGTACATGCTTCTTCAGTTACCTGATTTTTGCGTTTCATTTGTTCTGAACGATACTAACAACAGAAAACAGTCTTCCCAGAAACGGTTAAGGGGGTGAGGGTCAAATCGATTGTAACGATGCAACTTACTACGAAACAGGTCGCGCTGCACAGTTATGTCTGTATTGCAAGTCTCATTCAAAATGGGAGTACGTGTTACACGAGTGTACGAGTGCTTTTTAATGAAGGCCGTACTGTTACGAGGGTCACTCCAAAAGAAATGCACACTATTTTTGTAAAAATACATTTTTCATTCTGCATGTGTGAAAGTTTTACAGTGTGTAGGTACATCATTCCCGCTCGTTTTCAAACTTAGTTCAATCTGTTCCCGTGAGTGGCACCGTCACAGCATGTCTTCAAGATGACTGCTCCACTTGGCGTTAGTCAGAAGCAACGTGCTGTCATAGAATTACTGTGCTGTGAAAACGAGACAGTGGGAAACATCCACAAGAGGTTGAAAAAGGTGTATGGAGATGCTGCTGTCGATCGCAGTACAGTTAGTCGGTGGGCAAGCAGGCTACGTGATGAAAGTGGGCACGTTAATATTGAGGATTGTCCTCACAGCGGCAGGCCTCGTACTGCACACACTCCAGACAATGCGCAGAGTGTTAACGAATTGGTGACTGCTGACAGACGCATCACAGTGGACAAATTGCCACGCTACGTTGGGATAGGGGAAGGAAGTGTTTGCAGAATACTGAAAGTGTTGGCTCTGAAAAAGGTTTGTGCCAGGTGGGTTCCCAGGATGTTGACAGTGGCTCACAAAGAAACAAGAAAAATGGTATGCAACAAACTTTTGGAACAGTACGAGAATGGTGGAGATGAATTTCTTGGAAGAATTGTGACAGGTGATGAAACATGGCTCCATCATTTTTCACCACAGACGAAGAGGCAATCAATGCAGTGGCATCATGCAAATTCACCCGAGAAAAAAAATTCAAAACCACACCTTCTGCTGGAAAAGTTATGGTTGCGGTGTTTTTCGATTCCGAAGGACTCTTGCTTGCGGACATCATGTCAAGTGGAACCACCATAAATTCTGATGCATATGTGACGCTGAAGAAACTTCAAGCTCGACTGAGTCATGTTCGACCACATCGGTAAAAGCAGGATGTTTTTTTGGTGCTGCACGACAATTCACGGCCACATGTCAGTCAAAAAACCATGGAAACGATCACAAAACTCGGATAGACAACAATGAAACACCCGCCGTACAGTCCTGACCTGGCTCCATGTGCCATGTGACTATCATCTCTTTGGGAAACTGAAAGACTCTCTTCGTGGAACAAGGTTTCAAGATGATGACTCCCTTGTGCACGCTGCCAAACAGTGGCTCCAACAGGTTGGTCCAGAATTTTACCGTGCGGGTATACAGGCCATGGTTCCAAGATGGCGTAAGGCAGTTGAAAGGGATGGAAATTATGTGGAGAAATTAAAATATTGTTCCTAAAGGATGTATCTACACACTGTAAAACTTTCAAACAAGTAGAATAAAAGATGGATTAAAAAAAATAGTGTGTATTTCTTTTGGAGTGACCCCCGTACGTAAGGCAGCATTACAACTTGCCTACTGGAGACCATACGCCCCATTTTATATCGCGTGCTCTCTTCCAAGATTCTCGCAGATGAATTACACGTTTATCAATGATTACTTGAGGGATAAAGTGGGTATAGCGCTCATTTAAGCAGAGATGAAGTTGAATCGATGCCTACGAACAGAAGTCACATGCCTCTTACTGGGGTTATACAGGGTGTAAATTTTATGTTGACAGACTAGAATAACTCGAAAAATAAGCTTCACACGAAAAACTGTGTAAAATCCAGAGTTGATAATTTTCGAGGGGGCATCTGGTGGTGCTAAAATTAGCCCGCCAGCCCAGCCCCGTAGGGGTGGGGCGGGAGGCAACTTTAAAATTTCAAATGGGAACCCCCATTTTTTATTGGAGCATGAGATGCTACATAAAAAACTACGTACATTTTGTCATAAGCATTTGTTTTGTTTCATGGTAGTTGGTGCTGTAATTCAAGAAAATGTAAACGACGTAACAGCCGCGATATTCCGAAATAAAATAAAGGTATGAGCAAGGTCATTTAAGTCAATAAATTAATCATTGTCGCTTTCTACATTTTTCCACCCGAAACTAAACGACTCAAATTAATCAAAGTTGTGAGACTTCTCGACAAACAAGAGTGATTATTCCGAATCTAATAAAAAATTAGGTTCGTCAGTCAGTTTTTTAGATAATGAGTTCACTCGTTAGTAAGTACGATGTTTGGTTAGATAGTTAGCTAGTCAGACGATTTCTTTGATAATTCAAAGTTGTGTGGCCTCATGACAATGAAACAAACAAAACTTATCCGAATCTGCGGAAAAAATTAATATTTGAGATCACATTTGCAAAACTAATTCCTCTCTCGCAAACCCCATCCTATGGGGAGAGTTGTAGTTTTAGCGAATCAAAATTTACGAAGTAAATAAGTATTTTTTATTTATCCGTAAACATTTTCTAGGCAAAAATGAGATCATGGATTTTCTTGAATTACAGCGCCAACTACCAAGAATCAAAACAAATGTTTCAACCAAATGTACGCAGATTTTTATGTAGAATCTGACTCTGCAATAACATATGGTGGTTCCAATTTGAAATTTTAAAGTTGCCTCGCGCCCCACCCCCACGGGGCTGGGGTGGCGGGCTAATTTTAGCACCAGCAGATGTCCCCCACGACAATAATGAACTTTGGATTCTACACATTTTTTCGTGTGAAGCTTATTTTTCGAGTTATTCTGGTTTGTCAACTTAAAATTTACACCCGGTATAATCAAAACATGTAGGCAGCGATGACGCGATACTGCACCATACTCCTTTGTGTCTTCAAAATCATTATATTAAATACAGATAGCTCTGACTGCGGACAGTGCGTCGGGACACTGTGAGAGAAACACGTTGAGAATCCTGGCATGCTACAGTACTGTACACTACTGGCCATTAAAATTTCTACACCAAGAAGAAATGCAGATGAGAAACGGGTATTCATTGGACGAATATATTATACTAGAACTGACATGTGATTACATTTTCACGCAATTTGGGTGCATAGATCATGAGAAATCAGTAACCAGAACAACCACCTCTGGCTGTAATAACGGCCTTGATACACCTCGCCATTGAGTCAAACGGAGATTGGATGGCGTGTACAAGTACAGCTGCCCATGCAGCTTCAACACGATACCACACTTCATCAAGAGTAGTGACTGGCGTATTGTGACGAGCCAGTTTCTCGGCCACCATTGACTAGACGTTTTCAATTGGTGAGAGATCTGGAGAATGTGCTGGCCAGGGCAGCAGTAGAACATTTTCTGTATCCAGAAAGGCCCATACAGGACCTGCAACATTCGGTCGTGCATTATCCTGCTGAAATGTAGGGTTTCGTAGGGATCGAATGAAGGGTAGAGCCACGGGTCGTAACACATCTGAAATGTAACGTCCACTGTTCAAAGTGCCGTCAATGCGAACAAGAGGTGACAGAGACGTGTAACCAATGGCACCCCATACCATCACGCAGGGTGATACGCCAGTATGGCGATGACGAATACACGCTTCCAATGTGCGTTCACCGCGATGTCGCCAAACACGGATGCGACCATCATGATGCTGTAAACAGAACTTGGATTCATCCGATAAAATGACCATTTTGCCATTCGTGTACCCAGGTTCGTCGTTGAGTACACCATCGCAGGCGCTCCTGTCTGTGATGCAGCGTCAAGGATAACCGCAGCCATCGTCTCCGAGCTGATAGTCCATGCTACTGCAAACGTCGTCGAACTGTTCGTGCAGATGGTTGTTGTCTTGCAAACGTCCCCGTCTGTTGACTTAGGGATGGAGATGTGGCGGCACGATCGCTTACAGCCATGCGGATAAGATGCCTGTTGGGATCCAGCATGGCGTTCCGTATTACCCTCCTGAACCCACCGATTCCATATTCTGCTAACAGTCATTGGATCTCGGCCAACGCGAGCAGCAATGTCGCGATACGATAAACCGCAATCGCGATAGGCTACAATCCGACCTTTATCAAAGTCGGAAACGGGATGGTACGCATTTCTCCTCCCTACACGAGGCATCACAACAACGTTTCACCAGGCAACGCCGGTTAAGTGCTGTTTGTGTATGAGTAATCGGTTGGAAACTTTCCTCATGTCAGCACGTTGTAGGTGTCGCCACCGGCGCCAACCTTGTGTGAATGCTCTGAAAAGCTAATCATTTGCATATCACAGCATCTTCTTCCTGTCGGTTAAATTTCGCGTCTGTAGCACGTCATCTTCGTGGTGTAGCAATTTTAATGGACAGTAGTGTACAATAAGCGTATTGTTTCAGTGTAGTCAAATGTGTTCGACGCAGGAATTCGGAGGATAGTTTTGCCAATTTTTTTTTAATTTTTTTGTCATATTCAGATACGATTTTCCTATAAACAAATCCACGGATCGCTACTCTTCTGTTGTTCATAATTACTAAGCATTACAACATAGGTAGCGCACCGAACGCGTCAATGATTGTACACTAAGAAAGCGCGATAGCAAATTTTGGAATGTTGTCAGTTAATGTCTTTTCACTCACACCATTTTGGTCACGTTGTTTACATCAATGCATATTTTTGTGAGAAATATTTCATGTGATGGTGAGAGTTCCTTCCAGTGGAATTTTCAGATGTTCATTACGCCACTTTCACATTTCGTATAGATTTCCTCAGAGGTAAGCGAAGATATATATCTTAGAGGAAGAATTATGAGCTATATAGAAATGTCTTACGTTATTGTGTAATTCTTAATGGAAGGGTTCCTTGTTCAATTATTCTCATAAAGTGCATTGCTCTCCCGTTACGAATCAGGCGTTAGTAGTTCCGATACTGTGCTGTGAAGTGTCACCGATTGCTGAAGTGGTTTTTATAAAGCGCTTTAATAGATGTCTTACTTGATCGTGCAATTTTATTGTGGTTGTTTTTTGTTTTTTTTCTACAGCAGCCATGCTAATTTAGTTCTTCGATAATTTATGCGACAATTAGCAGGCTGTATACGTCCTGGGCTTCACTCTTGAGCATCACAGCAGTTTGAATCTGTGATTGGCGCTACTGCTATTACATTAAACGAAACTTTACTAGGGCACCGACCAGAAGTAAGTTGTGAGCACTTCCGTAAAAATAAAGTAACTAAAAACAAAAATACAAGCACACGTGTAGTCAAACAACGCCAGCTGGAAGAGGAACACGCACGACGCATCCACAACTGGGTTACTGCGCACGAATTCCGCGCGCGGTACACAAAAGTAACTCTCCGCTACAGCACTGATGCATGTGAGAACAAATAACTGCAGGCTCATCTGTGCCACACACTGCGGACATCACTAACAATTATTTCCAGGCTGCTTGCTAATGTGGGAAACAAATGCAGCATCCTTGAAAGCGTTTTATCTGTACACACAAACCACTCGAACGTACTTGCATGACAAGAGGCACTACATCCGTTACACCAGGGCTCTAGAGCAGGAGACGACTAAATTGTTTCAATCTTGGAGGGGAAAAAATTATCAACGCCGAACTTTTAACACCAGAGTCCTCTAGGGTGACGGCACAAGAGACTGTTGATTTTTGTGTCGGTTGGGAACAACCGCGCTCGAACTCCCGTTTGACCTTCATAGAGAAATGAGGGTAAAGTGCAGCATTTTCCATCACATCAATTTCTATCGCTTTACACGCTCGTTAGACCTGCGCATTCCTGTATTATGCCTATATACTTCAAATAAATAAGTCCACTGAAAACGCTCTTACCACCAGACAGTGACAGGAACAGAGTGGGAGATAAAATAGGGACCGAACTGCATGCTTCTAGGTTACATATCTGGAAGAAATACATCAACGAGCCACTTCTTTTGGAAATTAAAAGATATGCCAAGAAGGGTTCTGAGCTTTCGCAAATCGTGTTGACCTACCGCGGCCAGCAGACTGAATTGTTAGACCCGTCCGGATAGCCTTGCGTGTTACAGCGCAGCTTCCGCGACGGGGAGGTGCGCCGGCCCCGCATCGAATCCGCCCGGGGGATTAACGACGAAGACCGATGTACTGCCAGCCTGGATGTGACTTTTTAGACGGTTTCTCACATCCCCCTGGCTGGTGCCCACGCCTCGCCTCAGTTACATGTTTTGCAAACATTTAGTAAACTTTAGCTCACTTCGACATGAATAATACTATACGCAGGCAGTTGAGGTACACATATGCCACCCGGGGGGAGGGGGGGGGGACGGGATGGTGAAAGGAAGGGCATCCGGTCACCCCTTAAATTAGCCATTACACAACCATTAATAACCATGCCGACCCTGAGCCATATGGGATAAAGACACAAGAAAAAGAAGAAGTAAAAGCGAATTTTGAAAACTGCAGTTTTCCTGTGCGAAATAAATTACTTAACGAGTCGGTTTCCCGAATCACGTGTTAGCATCTAAATCGAAATTAGCTTATTTGTACTGATGTAAAAATCAATAGCTCATTGTAGATTGCGCGCATGTTACATACTATCACTTACGTTATAAACGCGGTTAATAACACAAAATAGCATTCGCCATGGGTAGCAGTTAAGTGTACCGTGATACGTAAAAATGAATGCGACATGTACATAACAGTTGAATAAGGAGATGTTCAATTCAGCTTGAAAGTAAGTGTGGTGTCACCGCCAGACACCACACTTGCTAGGTGGTAGCTTAAATCGGCCGCGGTCCATTAGTACATGTCGGACCCGCGTGTCGCCACTGTCAGGATCGCAGACCGAGCGCCACCACAAGGCAGGTCTCGAGAGACTGACTAGCACTCGCCCCAGTTGTACGACGACGTTGCTAGCGACTACACTGACGAAGCCTTTCTCTCATTTGCCGAGAGACAGTTAGAATAGCCTTCAGCTAAGTCCATGGCTACGACCTAGCAAGGCGCCATTTGTAACATTGCATGTATCTAAAGAGTCTCACTTGTATCGCCACAATCTCCAGATGTCTCATCAAGAACGATGTATACAAAGGATGGATTAAAGTTAAGTATTCAAGAAGCTACGTACTTTTCTTTATAGCAATTATTACGTATCCTGTTTCAGACCTCACTCCATCCTTCGTGAGTTAGCGCGTGCATCTTGGCCGCCTCTTTCAATTAGTGTGCGTAGTGTTGGCAAGTCTGCCGACACTACATTTTTGGCGACGCGGATCAGTCAGGATCTTGTTCTTTCTAAATGCTTACATTTCCTTGTGTCATGGCTTCGCCAGATGTACTGTCCGAATTTTATTGCTTGCAGAATCAGCAGACGCAGGCGTTATTGGATGCCCTTGGACAGCTCGTCCAGGGTCAGCGTGCACTGCAAACCGATGCGGCAGCCGCCGCTTCACCGCTACCGCAGCCACAACATGCAGTTGAACCCCCGTTCCGGCCCTTTAACTCAACCATGGAAAGCTGGACGGAGTGGTCACGCCAATTTGGATTTCATCACGCCGCCTACAGAATTCAAGGTAATGAGCGGCAGCCGTTTTTGCTTTCGTGTTTAGGTGTGTCCACCTACCGTGTGATAGTGAAATTGTTTCCCCGACACGACGTAGCAACTCTGTCCTACGAGGAAATTTTGTCTGCTTTAGATGCCTATTTCAAGGAAACAGTCAATGTCGTTGCAAAACGGTATACGTTCTTTCGTAAAAAACGTACGGCCGGTCAGACTAATAGGGAGTGGGTTGCAACATTGCAAGGCCTTCCAAGGGATTGTGCGTTTGAGTGTGAATGTGGACTCCCTTATTCAGATACAATGGTGCGTGATGCAATTGCACAGAACGTTTCTGATGTTCGTATAAGGGAACAGATTTTGAAACTAGTTAATCCCTCCCTTCCACAAGTGATAGACATATTAGATAGGCAAGACACACTTGACTTTGCTCAGGAATCAATTGAAACTTCGCCAGCCGTGTGTCACATTAACCGGCCCGCCGGGCGCGCTGCATGGACCGCTAAACAGCCCTCGCGCACGTCCGCGCAGCTGCGGCCTAGCTCTCAAACACGTGTGCCGCGTAGGCAAGCAAATGCAGTGAAATCATGCCCGCGGTGTGCAACTAGACATTCGCGTGACAATTGCCCGTCACGCCAAGCTATTTGCTTTTACTGTCATAAGAAAGGACATGTTCAAAGTGTTTGCCAGACAAAGCTCAGATCAGACAATCACAACCATTCCAGGCCCTTTGCTTCGCGCCGGAATAGAACCAAGGACAATCAGGCTCGTGGACCTTCGCCCATGGACATTCATGTAGTTAATTCCACTCCGTCCAGTGCCACTATCTCAAACAGTGACTGTGTTCGTCCCACAAACAGTGTGCGTCGACGTCACCGGAAATCCCGTCAAGTCGCAAGTGCTTCTGTACCTGTATCAGTTCAAATTGCACGTGAAAGTCGCTCTTGTCGTCGGCAGGACAATAAACTTTTTGTCGACTTGGACTTTGAAGGCAAAGTGATACCATTCCAGCTCGATACCGGAGCTGCAGTTTCATTGATCAATCCCGACACGTACAAACAACTGGGCAAACCTCCATTGCGTGCCGCAAATATTCAGCTCACTAGTTATTCAGGACAGCCTATTCCTGTGTTAGGACAGTGCACTCTTCTTGCAACATACAAGGGACAAACAAAACTTGTTTCATTTTACGTTCTTCGTTCTTCTTCTGCAGTGAACTTGTTTGGTTTAGATTTATTTCAGTTGTTTAACATGTCTATCGTAAATCAGGTCCTATCAGTGAACGAGACTGTGCCTTCAGACAATGTTTCTCGTCTATGTGAGGAATTTGCAGACATTTTTGCACCGGGCCTTGGTTGCGCTAAGAACTATGAAGCACATTTGGAACTGAAAGTAAACGCGCAACCGAAATTTTTCAGAGCGCGCAATGTTCCCCACGCGTTGCGTGATGAGGTCGCAAGAACTTTACACGATTTAGAATCACAAGGTGTAATTGAACGTGTGCAGGCTTCTCTCTGGGCCTCACCCTTAGTAATTTTGCCAAAACCTTCCGGAAATCTGAGACTTTGTGTGGACTTTCAAGTCACAGATGTTGAAGTTGAAAGAGTCGCATTCTCGGGAAGACGCATTATTGCTCTTTTTGTCTTCGTATCGCTCTCAGCCCCGAGATGGTCGCTCGCCGGCTGAGTTGCTCCACGGTCGTCCTCATCGAACCTTGATGTCTTTGCTGCATCCGCCGCATCAGGTTCCTGTGCAGCGGCAGCCTCCTGCTTTTGCTCCTGGCGACGCTGTCTTCTATCGCAACTATCGAGGTTCACGGCGTTGGCTCGCAGGGCGCATTCTTCGCTGCCTCGGCCGCGCGATGTATTTGATTTTGGGGGCCTCTGGTGAGGTGCGTCGGCATCTCAATCAGCTGCGCCTCTGTCGTCGCCCGGGTTCTGCCGCTCCCCGTCTGCTTTCAGCAACGGTGCCATCCGGTCAGCGCCCTGGGGACCCATGTACTGGCTCGCCTCATCCCTAGGTGTTACCGACGCTTCCTTCCATTTTGCCTCATGGCGACGCGCCGCCGTCGCCGCCTGTTCTCCCGCCGGCGTCGCCCGCAGTGGCCGCATCGCTGCAACCGCATGGCGCCTCCCTGGGTCATGCGCCACCGATTGCTTCCCGTGACCAGATGTCCTCCGCCATGGAACTCTTGCCCGCTCCGGACCAGATGTCGTCTTCGCCCGTCGGGTGCCCCGACGCAATAGAGGTCGACCCTTCGGCCCCTCCTGTCTCTCTCCGGGCGCATACACCGCATGTTGACGTGCACCCTGGACTAGGTTTTCAGGCGTTTCCTAGCTCCCCTCGGACCGAATGGCAGGGTGCGGGTGGCACAGCCTCGCCTGTTGTTAGGCTCCCCACCTCATCGCATACGTCAACATGGGGTCCTCCCCACGGCGGGCGGCAGCCTTATCACACGACCGTTCGCCGATTTGCGGGGGAGGAATGTGGTGTCACCGCCAGACACCACACTTGCTAGGTGGTAGCTTAAATCGGCCGCGGTCCATTAGTACATGTCGGACCCGCGTGTCGCCACTGTCAGGATCGCAGACCGAGCGCCACCACAAGGCAGGTCTCGAGAGACTGACTAGCACTCGCCCCAGTTGTACGACGACGTTGCTAGCGACTACACTGACGAAGCCTTTCTCTCATTTGCCGAGAGACAGTTAGAATAGCCTTCAGCTAAGTCCATGGCTACGACCTAGCAAGGCGCCATTTGTAACATTGCATGTATCTAAAGAGTCTCACTTGTATCGCCACAATCTCCAGATGTCTCATCAAGAACGATGTATACAAAGGATGGATTAAAGTTAAGTATTCAAGAAGCTACGTACTTTTCTTTATAGCAATTATTACGTATCCTGTTTCAGACCTCACTCCATCCTTCATGAGTTAGCGCGTGCATCTTGGCCGCCTCTTTCAATTAGTGTGCGTAGTGTTGGCAAGTCTGCCGACACTACAGTAAGTATGCCTTAAATTGCATTTTATCCTGTTATTTTTATTTATTGTTTATCCTGACCAGAATAGGTCCTTAGTTCTTCTCTTACGTTGGAACAGTAAAAACACATAACAAAAATATTGCGAAACGTTCACAATAACAATGACTGCTGCTGCTGCTGCTGCTGCTGATGATGATGATGATATGATGGGACGGGCATGAACAATAAAAATAATATTGATTAATTTTGTGCATTTGAAACAGTGTTTAGAGACAGTAGAAGCGAAAGCGATAATGGAACAGGGAGGAGATTGAAATGACGGGGACAGTGTATATAAAGAAAGAACAGACTGCCAATGGAGAACCCTGTAGATCAGGAAAGGGAAAACTGATGGGAGAGAGAAAGGGCTGAAGAGAGTGAGCTGACTACTAGTATACAGAAAAGAGAGCTATTGTGGTAAGTGATCCATTAGCTGTTTCTTAGAGTCTGAAAGACATTTAACTTCTGATATTTTGAGCAAGATCGTTCCAGTGTCGAGATCGTGATAAAGCAAATGATTTTGAGTAGTAATCTTACTTTGCTGAGAAGAGTATTTCTGTTGTGAGCTTTAGAACGAATATTTCTGCTGTGCTCTTTAGATTTAGCAATTTAGTCGTTAATATGCGGTATAGAAAAGTGGGAAGCTAAGGAAATTATTCAGCACTGGACAATTGTACGGTTCCCGACTGTAGCGCCTAGAACCGCTCGTCCACCACGGCCGGCGGTTTGCGTTAGGACGTCCAAACGACACGGTTGGCCGCGGGACATGATGGAAATTAGTATGGTTTGGCTTAGCGACGAAGCCCTCTTTCATTTGGATGGGTTCGTCAATAAGCAAAATTGGCCTATCCGGGGAACTGGGAAACCGCATTTCGCGATCGGTAAGTCTCTTCACACTCAACGGGTGACTGTTCGGTGTGCTGTGTCCAATCACGGAATAATCGGTGCAATATTCCTTGACATCCCCATTATTCAAAGTGACGCTGATTTCTACAAGATGTGGTTTATGCAAGACGGATGTCGACTCCATCGAAGCACGAGAGTGTTTGATGTCCTGGAGGAGCACTTTGCGACTGCATTCTGGCTCTGGGGTATTCAGAGGCCACTGGCATGGGCCTCGATTGGCCGCCATATTCTCCGGATACTAACACATGCAACTCCTTTCGTGGGGCTAGATTAAAGACAAAGTGTACAGTAATAACCCCACAACCATTGCTGAGCTGAAAATAGCCATTCAGGAGGTCATCGACTCATCGATAATTCGGACACTTCAGCGGGTCTTGCAGAATTTCGCTATTCGTCTGCGCCACATCATCGCTAATAATGGCACGCATTGCGAATATGTCATAACCTAAATGCGAGTAACTGTAGTGACGTTAAAATGCTGAATAAAGTGTGTGCACGCCTTAGTTCGTAATTAATTTACTTTTTTTCGTATAGTTCAATTATTGTCACCCTGTACTTAGCGTACGTTTCACGAAGGGATACGTATGGTTTTAATACATGGAGATTCGTTGATAGTCTAAAAATACGAAAGAGATCACTTGGAGTGCACTGCGTAATTTTGTAGCATTTTTTGCCCGCGTACTTCATGGTGGACCGTGTGAATAAACAAACAAGC
The DNA here is from genome assembly GCF_023898315.1 of Schistocerca nitens. NCBI lineage: Eukaryota > Metazoa > Arthropoda > Insecta > Orthoptera > Acrididae > Schistocerca > Schistocerca nitens. The sequence goes on along the minus strand of NC_064616.1, from coordinate 146,822,448 downwards.
CACTGAAAAAAATGGTTCAAATGGCTCTGAGCACTATGGGACTTAACTTCTAAGGTCGTCAGTCCCCTAGAACTTAGAACTACTTAAACCTAACTAACCTAAGGACAGCACACACATCCATACCCTAGGCAGGATTCAAACCTGCGACCGTAGCGGTCGCGCGGTTCCAGACTGTAGCACCTAGAACCGCTCGGCCACATGGGCCGGCTCCAAGCCACTGAACTCACTCTCTTTCTGAGCTACGATGTGATCAAAATATTTGTGCTTGGAGTATCTGCATTTTGAATTTGATAGCTCATTTCGCAGCGTGTTGAGAAATTCTACGTTTGTGAAAGAGAGGGCGAATGGTAGTGAACAATAGAACTTAAAAATCGGCTCTCGCATCAGTGACTGAAAGTGTTCGTGCCTATACACTCTGATAAGTAAGTTGAGCCGAAATGAAAAGCTGCTGCGTCTTCCACAAATATCGGATGAGATCCTATTTTTCCCGTTCTCTTATGTTTTCACACGCGAAGTATGTTAAAGTAATAACAAAATACTGCAAGATAACTATCAACTATCGTAGTCGCAATTAATTTAGGGACAATAACGTTACCCATTTCGATTGAGTTTATTATAGGGTCTTGGTTCACTTAAATTATTTCGAGACTAGAATGAGAAACAGGTCATCGAGTATGTGCATTTGTCGCATCTACAAATAATGAAGATAGACAGACAAGGACATAGCTCAAGGACGTCAAAACACTCCCTTCTAGTTCAGCTTAAGCAATGGCAGTAGTAGCTCTTAATTTATACATCTATTATAGCGAAAGTAAGTTCATAAGGTCACAGGGCATCGAAGAATCAGTTACAGTTAATTGCTTGTGTTTTGTGTCCCACTTGTGTTCATAAAACTTTAAATACTCTTTAATAGCGAAGAAGGAAAACTACATCGTATCCTTTGGGGAAGAGAAGCAACAATAGATCGTAAGTGTCAGACGCTGAAGAGAGCACTGTAGATTCCAAGCAATTGTACACTGCGAGGAAATACGCAACGCAAATCTGATGGTTCAAATGGCTCTGAGCACTATGGGACTCAACTGCTGAGGTCATTAGTCCCCTAGAACTTAGAACTAGTTAAACCTAACTAACCTAAGGACATCACAAACATCCATGCCCGAGGCAGGATTCGAACCTGCGACCGTAGCGGTCTTGCGGTTCCAGACTGCAGCGCCTTTAACCGCACGGCCACTTCGGCCGGCGCAAATCTGATTCACTATAGGAGTAACAAATTTCTGCCATTACACACGGAGGACAATTTGCGTTCAGCAGTTTTTAACTCTCTCATTAATACTTCAACTCCAGCACAATCGCTGACGCACATCATAGCAAGAGAGACGTAATAGATAAACCATGTGCACGTCTTTGAAATTTATGATAGTCTGAGCTGCTGCTAAGTCGCATTGGAAAGTTTCAAAGAGCACTGATATGTAATGTGTGACGGGTGTATACCACTGTCACATAAATTTTAAACGTTGTAAGTGACTCTGGTCCGTTCGTTGTTACATATTTCACTAATATACTGATACTTCTTATTCGTCTATCTGCGCATTCCTCAGATGTTGAAGAAACAGAGTTCTTCAATTATCACCATGTAGGAAAAATTGAGCAGCGTAATCGTGCGTAATATGTACAGTTATTGACACTTAGTGTAAAGCGTTTATAGTGCATGTGATACCAGATTAGTGGTGCGAAAGAAAGATTACTGCCCGAATACTAGTTTCCTGGTACATGCTAGTGTAGCTCTTTAACAACGTTAATGTGGCATCAAATAATCTAGAAATTTGTGATTAAGGAAAATGATTCGACGCATTGTTAAGAGTGTGCGCCTCAAACAGCTCCAATATTCAGTAAATGAGTTTCTCTAAGTTACGCGGTTAGTAATTTCATTGGCAAATGCAGGTATGTTCCTGGGACTGCAATTTTTTTTTCAACGAAAATTTATGCAAGATGCAAGAGCAGGCTTTTGTTCTCTCTACATGCTAAAACAGTTAAAGTATTGGAAGGGACTACCTGTGTATGCCTCAGATGGCTGGAACAGTATTGCTTTACATCTGCTGCATGTCAACGGGTAGATCAGCCTTCCTGTAAGGAAGTAGTGCTTAAAGAGCACACATCTCCTATTGTGGGAAGTGTCGAAATTTTCCTCTGACTTTCGTACTTCGTTGATTCTTTGGCAGGTTTTTCCCGAAATGGTATTACTTAAGGACAGTTAGAATTTTTTCTTGTAGGTCATCACTCAGTTTTTAATATTTTAGTGGGCATAATTCACGTAGTGTAATCTTAGTGAAAACGACGCAACATTCGTAGTGCCAAAGCAAACGAATTTTAACTTTTATCACATAATCACCGTTGTTTCTATGTAACTGTAGGTGCTAGTCAGGCATTAACGTAGTTTCAGTGTTAGGTACCAAATTCTGCGCGTTCATCAGAGGAAAGCAGACACTCTGTAATTGGCTTTTAAGTGTTAAATCTACTTGAAACTTGCCCTAACGTACGTTTTGTTCGCCCCAGATACAAAGCTCAGTTCTAGTAAAGTTTGTACGTCGGAGCGACTGTAAGCTTACAACAGAGCTCTTATGTTACTTTTTAAACAAGTGTAGTATGTGAATACTTTTTTTTCGCCTATCCTTCCCTATTCGAGAGTCGTACAATTTAATGGCGCGTGAGAAGCGGTAAATTACGCTCAGGTTATATGAACTGTTCAGAGCAGTCTCTAGCAACGGTCTCTTTCGTGTCGGATGACGGGGCAGGACGGGAGATTCAGAACTCTCGTGAAATTCATGTGTTGGGACGAACATTATTTGGTCGAGTAGTTAGGCAAAATGGGCAAGTAGGATCAGTCCAGCAATGTCCACCGATCACAAATCTTCAGTGGTGACCTCGAGAAAAGCTCTGAATGGTGACTGTTAGTTCATTTGCGGTTCGTTTTCATTTGGCTCCCTGTTGTCAATCTTCCGTTTGCAGCAATCGACATTTGACCCCGTAACTTCTGTCTGAAGTACAGGGGTTGGGCAAAAAAATGGAAACATAGCGAGAAATTGATGCTTGCCACGCGTGCAGATCGCGCTGTTGTACGAGGGTAATTCCAAAAGTAAGGTCTACTATTTTTTTATAAGTCCATAGACTTGTTTATTTCTACAATGGTTTACATCAGTTTACAGCTTGAACATTTAGCTATTTTTCGACGTAACCACCATTTTCGTCGATGCATTTTTGTAGACGCTGTGGCAGTTTTTTTATGCCCGTGTCATACCATCTAGCCGTCATGCTGTTCAGATAGTTATGAACCTCTTCTTTCACCTCGTCGTCGGAGACGAATCGCTGGGACCACAATTAACGCTGACAGGTACTGTGAGAGACTGCAGAAACTCAAACGGGCAATTCAGAACCAGAGAAGAGGAATGTTGGGCAAGGGCGTACACATTATCCACGACAACGCTCGCCCACACATCGCTCGGCAAACCGTTGCTCTCCTGCAACAGTTTCAGTGAAACTATCACCTGTTCCCTCGGTTAAAAGAACATTTGGCCGGAAAACGATTCAGCTCCGACGACGAGGTGAAAGAAGAGGTCCATAACTTTCTGAACAGCATGACGGCGAGCTGGTATGACATGGGCATACAAAAACTTCCACAGCGTCTACAAAAATGCATCGACAGAAATGGTGATTATGTCGAAAAATAGCTAAATGTTCAAGCTGTAAGCTGATGTAAACCATTGTAGAAATAAACAGGTCTATGTACTTATAAAAAAAATTGGAGACCTTACTTTTGGGATTACCCTCGTATACAAACATTGCAACCCAGGGGCACACGCAGGTTTTCTTGTCAGTTGGGGCAAAACATTTTTATCTACATGTGATTTAGGAAGTGTGAAGACATTGTTATCTGCTCATAATTTTCTTCTATCGGTTTTTACAGCTCGATGTTACAAACATAACCTCTTCACACTTCCCCAGATTTTAGGTTGTACCGCCATTTAAGTTACTTTCGGTTGGTTCCGTCATAAGCCATATTCTTCCAATTAATTGTTTCCCTGCCATTAAAAATTTTTATGGATAACATTTCACAAGCTTAAACATCGATTTTCATATTGATTTGTGTGGAAATTACAACGTGTTCTCGTTCACACACAACCTGCAGGATAATACCTAACATAAAACTGTACAGCTTGTTTCAGAATGTAAATTGCTTTAGCCTCTAAAACAGATATAGGTGACATTTTTAGGCGCACTTTAAAAACTTTTACGCAATGATTCATCATCTGACTATTGTGCGCGCAAAATGCTGTGGCCGCTAGATGCTCAGTCGGCTGGGGAAGCGTGGGAAGATCGGCTGTGGTAGGGGGTTGCTTGGAGCACTGTAAGGGGAATGCCGGGCTCTGGAGGGAAGTGCCGTTCTAAACTCAAGCCTACGCTCACATTTTTGTAAATATTACTTGGGGCCCATCCAAGCTCTCACTTTCATGGTGACCATTCAAAGCGATCTACTGTCACCTCTACTTTCGTTAGCATCTACAAAGGATTCCACCGAAAATGCAGCGATTTATTTTCGTCTGGCTCGTTAACCATTTGTAACTTTCAGAGAGGCGCCATGAGTGGCGAATTTTGAGTAAAACCTACACATTTCTCTGGTTGTCATGTTAAAATTAGCTTCTTTCGCGAAAACACAGCAGTGTTCACACTGTCTCACCTCACTGGCATGTGCAGAAACAACTGCGAGAGAATTCTGAAACAATGATTTATTAAGTTTATTAAGTGAGGAAGTGAGGAAAAGTAAAGCCAGAAGCTTATAAAAAACCATCCCCGGTACAAAAAAAAAAAAACGTGTAATGTCTTCAACTATGTTGTTCCAGAACCCATAGCCTTTCTCGTTTCACCTGCTGTCAATAGCCCGTAAAAATTATATTCTTTCACTGGTAAAATTCGTAGTTATTGGAATAACACGGTAGATAATCAAGTTTTACACAATAACGATATGGTAAAATCCTCTTCTCTTTGCGTGCTATCATTTGCCAAAATCTCATTTCGATATCTGAAACAGTTTATGAAATATGAGGAATGTATTGGATATTTCACTCCGGCTTTGTCCCTGGCGCGGCGCGATCTCAAATGAGCGTGCTGCATAAGATTAATTTCCTCGAAATTGGTGACAGATAGGCACGTCTATCCAAGTCTAAAGAAAAATTCAACAAGTTAGCTAAATTTCATACGCAAAAAAATTTTATGTGATATGCACCAAGCACAAAATCACAGCGATTTCTATTTTTCATTGCACACGTTTCCGGATGCCGCGCAGTGTCTTCCTTTCACGTAAATGTCACAATAACTATGACCATTAACGAAATAATGTGCACATCACCGTAAACCTGACATAAAAAGCTATAAGTAAAGCAAAAATGAAATTTTTTTACCAAATAGTTTCTGTAAAGTCGTTTGAGAAAGATTGCAGGGCACGCTTCGATTCTGTCATCGCTGACCGGCCGAAAGGTGGAAAACACTTATTGGCCTCCCTTTACGGTCAAACGAATGTACTCGCCCAGTGCTTTAGACGGAAACTGGTCACACTGCATAGGCCACCGTATCCTGTGTGAGCTATACTATGAACTACAGTAAATCATCAAAAATAGCATCTGAATTTGTTTTTCCTCTCGAATCATATAATACACAAAACAATACGTAAGAAATAATTGATTCCAAACTAGAGCGATTTGCTTATACTAATTCTGCAAGATTCTTATTGCTGGCCGAGCGGTTCTATGCGCTGCAGTCTGGAACCGCGCGACCGCTACAGTCGCAGGTTCGAATCCTGCCTCAGGCATGGATGTGTGTGATGACCTTAGGTTGGTTAGGTTTAAGTAGTTCTAAGTTCTAGGGGACTGATGACTTCAGATGTTAAGTCACATAGTGCTCAGAGCCATTTGAACCATTTTAGATTCTTATTTACGAGTTATCTACAGTCTTAATTCGGTTTGCCGTAATACGAGGGTTGGAACTTTAATAGTGGCAACTATTTATTTACAGCTTGTACAAAATAGATATGTATTTCAAAGTTTTACTGACCTTCAAAGTAATCACCAGCATTGTGTATAACCCGTTTCCAGCAATGTGGAAGTTATGGGATACTTTTAGCAGTGCCAACCGTGTTGACAGTTCGAGAGGCGTGGTCTATTATCCGACGAATTTGTAGCAGTTCTGAAGAGAATGCCATGAAGTGTTTCCTTCAGTTTAGAAATCGAGTTGAACTCACGAGGGTTTAAGTCAGGGGGGTGCAGTAGGTGGTATAGCACTTAGCAGCCCCATCAGTCAAACAAATCAGTAACAGCTTGCGCTGTACGTGCTTGAGCATTGTCCTGCAAAATGATGGTCAAGTCCTGCAGAAAGTGTCATCACTTCTGTCTCTAAGCTGGTCGTAGGTTGTGTTCCAAAAATGAACAGCATTCGCTTTACAACTGCTACAAATTCGTCAGGCAATAGACTGTGCCACTCGAACTGCCAACACAACTGGTACTGCTAAGAGTATCCTACGACTTCCACATCGCTGAAAACAGGTTATACACAATGCTGGTGACTACTGTGAAGGTAAGTAACACTTTGAAACGCGTATCTATTTTGTACGAGCTGTAGGCCAAAATAAATAGTTGCCACTATTAAAGTTCCAACCCTCGTATTTACAAAATTACTTAACTTTTCAACTCCATCTTCATGCCATTAGGAATTTATATGCATTGATGGAGATTTATGACACTTTTTGAAATCTGAGAATGAACGGCATCTGAACGTGCCACGATGACTGCCATGCATTCATTATATGTCACCAGAAAATCACACCCAATGTAGAAAATGCTTAGAATAAATCACGTATGGATATAAAGGCAACCAGTCTAATCAAAATGTTTTCTTTATGTCAGCGTACGGGGCGATTGAAGACTTAAGGAACACGTTAGACTAATCTTAGGAAAGGTAGAGGCCAGACTGGGATTCTTTGCAAAGAACACACAGGAAGTGTAGCTGACCCACGAAGGAGGTGCCTTACAAACCTTCGTTCCACTGTTAGTCAAGTATCACTAATCAGTGTGGTCCCCTTACCAGTTAAGATCGAGACAGGAAATAAAGGAAATCCAAAGACACAGCAAAGCGTTTTTGGTCTTAGCAGGGGCGAAAGCGTCACAGAACAGCTCATTAAACTCCAGTGGCAGATGCTACAGGGGAGGTGTCGTGCATCACAGTGTGGTTCAGTGTTAAAACTGTGAGAGTCTACGATCCTAGATCAATCAATCAGTATTGAATTCTCCTACAAGTATCATGCAAGAAAGAAACATTAAGGTAAAACAGGGGAAATTAATTAGATTTCGCTCGGAGGTTTACCACGGCCGGCTGCTTCTATTACCTACTTTGCGCCATTTTTCACTACTGGAACTGATAATGCGCAAAGTGATGGTGTTACACGAAGTTCCCTCCACCACACGCCATAGCTGGCGTGTAGAGTGTACATACAGATACATATGTAGGTAGGTAGGTAGAACTGTCTGCTGGCTTTTGTTTGCGATAAAAAAAGTGTCAGTGAACAAAGCGATTAAGATCACCACAAAGAAAATAATTTAAAGCTATAGGATCATTGTGGAGGAGACAAATTTTGTTTGTTCTTCCTCCACTACTCACCTAAATATGGTTTTTAAAAGACTCACTTTTCCGTTAGCACTCAGTACAGTTAAAGTACAATGTGGTGCATGACTAAGATCTACTTTGTCTGGCATGTGAGTCAACTATGTTTGGTATTTTACATCTCCACTGTGTGCATATTGTAAGGATGTATGTAATTAATCTTCAGACTGGTAGTTGGTGCATTGCTTCTGGTGTCACACTGGTTTTGCCTAAGCTGCCTGACTTGATGAAGCTGTTCCGCACAGGTGGTGCGTAGTATTCATCATTTGCAGATGAATTGACGAGCATGATTGCATACGTGATTACCGCTGACATAAAAATCTAGACTGGATGCCACTCTGGGGCTACTGTACTGGTGTGTGTGAGTGAGTGTGTGTGTGTGTGTGTGTGTGTGTGTGTGTGTGTGTAGGGGGGTAAGGGATAAGTGTGCACAAAAAAACACACACACACAATATACACTCTGTATGATCGTAATACAATTTGGTAACCATAGACCCTGAAAAAAGTAACTCCCATGGCATTCCATCTGCGAACTAGGATTGCCAACTTCTCCATATTTGAGGATTAAAAAATTATGCCATAAGTACCTTGTGTGGGTCATCAGAATCTTGTATTCGATTTTTGCGTTAATTTATCTTATTCGTGTAATCCATTTGTAGAAATTACATCAATGTTAAGCCTATATGTTACTGATCAATATGTTGTATGAATTTGTCTTACCCGGAGTCACGGTACAATACGTCACAATTTACTTAACCAACTATCCATTTGTTTAAATTGTCCTTGTTTAAACTGTAGCCTAAGCCAATTGTCAAAGTGACCTAAATAAACAATACTTTGAAGTTTAAAAGTCTGCGACAACAATGAACGACGCTTTAAGCGAGCCTCGTATCAGCAGCAAGTAGGCGCAAACAATAGACGTTATCGTCAACAGCCGACATTCAACATCAGTTGTTTGTTGTACCAAGTACTTTCAACAGAGAAGTGGCAATGTTTATGAGATAAAGGGCTGTCTGTTTATTTAGGAAAACAAGAAAAGTTATTCCATAGCTAGTAGGTGTCAATAAAATTTCGTTGGAGTTGAAATGCTGGAGTTGTAACTTACAGTCAGAGTTGTCAGGATTTTAAGAAAATTTTAAGAATAGTATTCTGTTGAGTAAGCAAAAGAAATAGGACAACAAGACATTTTTTTTAAGAGGGTAGCGTCGTGATATAATAATACATGTTAATGTTCAAGTAATACGTTACCAGTCACTATTTATAAGTTCGTTGTAGGATTTGGCTAAGCAGTTGTTCATTTGCTGAAATTTAAATGGAAATCACAGTAATTTATGAACAACAATTATTTTTGCAACTTCCCTACGCTCAGCACAAATCAAATTCTTGCAGGCACTGCACTTGACTGTGTACTTCTGATTGCTGATTTTGCAGAGTTTGCATCATCCTTGTCTTGGAACTGATGCAGATAAGTTGTTATCACCCATCGATTAGTTAATCGACTAAGAATTATTTTCCTTCAGTAGATGTCATATCTTCATCTGCAGATCATGGGGTAGATTCCTTATGGTTAATACTTTGCATACTTTTACTACTTTTACTCTCTGATGTCATATGGAATAATATTTTGGGGTAACTCAACATTTAGACAATAAGTATTAACTTCTCAAAAGATAGTGGTTAGAATAATGTGTGGGGTTCATAGCAGCACATCTTGTAGGCATCTTTTTAAAAGATTGGGAATTCTTACAACAGCCTCACAGTACATTTACTCACCAATGAAATTTGTTCTCAACAACATGGACCAGATTAAAAACAACAGTGACATTCATGATTATAATACCAGAAAAAAGAAAGACTTACACTATCCTTTACTCAATCTATCTTTGGCACAGAAAGGGGTAAAATATGCTGCTATAAAAATTTTCGACAAATTACCAGATGAAATAAAATGTCTGACAGACAGCAGTAATACCTTCAAAAATAAATTGAAATCATATCTCTTTGACACCTCCTTCGATACCACAGATGAATTCTTGAACAGGAATAAATAAATCTATGAATATAGTATATGCATTTTGTGTCATTTAAGGGAATGGGGTAAATAATAGAAATATTAATCTTTAACACTGTATTGTAATATATATTAAAAGATCTTGTTTCATATGTGCATTTCTTGTGCACTGTATCTATTCCACATCATAACGGCTACCGTACCATGCAATTGATCAATGGAACACGCAACCAACTAACTAACTAAATCTCTGTTGCATAAATTTTATTCCTTATTTTTTTTTTTAATTAAGCCCAAGTTTGTGATGAAACTGCAGTCTTTTAAGCAATTTCACTCCTCAAGTTGCACATACATACTGTCGTATCAGATATGCATTAATTCCACTTGCATTCAGCAACCCATAAAAAACAGCCATAGACCAATGTCGTGTGCAACTGCTGCATGAATAATTCTTGCACATTTGTCAAATGAGTTGATCCCTCCTTTTGTTTCACAGTCAAATTCAATGTTGTTTCTTTTTTAATTTGGGAAATAGGTGGTATATAATGCATGGTTGAAGCCACTAAGACAATTTTCCCTTTATTTGGTGAAATGATACCAACTGATGATTTGTATTAAGAGAAACGTTGTTGTAGACTCTGGTCGTAGTTTAGTCTGAAGAGCGTCTTTTGGAATTTCTTATTTTGTTCCTTTGTACTCTTCAGACCAATGTTATACCATGAGTCAACATCTCTGACGGAAGAGGATACGATGTAAACCAATAACATAAGGTTATGTTTGAATTGGTGCCGTAAATTGGTATTGTTAGTTGTTTCACCAAGTTCTGTGCCAGAGGTTCAGGCCCACCGTGTTTCTTTCCCTATGTGCGGTATTCCTGTGATCAGATATTTAGAATGGGAGTCATACATGAACGCATGTTTTAGACTGTACTTTTCCGGTTTATTGGGAATACACATCCAGTATTTACATCAACCTCGGAATCCTAAACTGATGGTGTGAAAAAACTGTTCTAGACATATTGGATATTTGTAAAAAGGATCCTTCCCTTTTCTGGCTGTCGTAGCGTGCATGTCATCGAATGTCAGACAATTTGTAATCAACCTGAATCTCACCAGTAACATAACTGAAGTATGACTCCCCTAAACACTCCATAGAAAATCACCAATCATATGAGTATCTTTTCTAGCACCAATGATAAAAGTAGGCCGATGTATGCTTTCAGCTCTGGTAGAGTGATTTCACCAGTAAATCTTTGTTCAGGAGCATCTCTCTAGCTTTGTAAAGCTATTTCTTGGTTGGTGTGACGAACAATATCGTTCAGTATATATGACGGTAGTATGTGTTCCCGGAAGAACAGTTACCGTGGATGACCATGCAGCTTTGCTAGAAATGAAATGATAATTAAATGGACACCCTAGCTGCAAACAGGCATTGATGTACTTCATTGGGGACATGTTGAAAATGTGTGCCCCGACCGGGACTCGAACCCGGGATCTCCTGCTTACATGGCAGACGCTCTATCCATCTGAGCCACCGTGGGCACAGAGGATAGTGCGTCTGCAGGGACTTATCCCTTGCACGCTCCCCGTGAGATCCACATTCCCAACATGTCCACACCACTACATTCGTAGTGCGCCTAATAGATGTTTGCCCATCATACTCATTACTCGTGGCAGATTAATCTACCAAGTCCCGTACGAGTTCGGGTGTCCATTTAATTATCATTTCATTTCTAGCAAAGCTACATGGTCATCCACGGTAACTGTTCTTCCGGGAACAGATACTACCGTCATATATAGTTAAAATATGGCTTCCCGGCCATTGACCTTCTTGTGCGAACGCACACGCTATGCCCGAACTCGTACGGGACTTGGTAGATTAATCTGCCACGAGTAATGAGTATGATGGGCAAACATCTATTAGGCGCACTACGAATGTAGTGGTGTGGACATGTTGGGAATTTGGATCTCACGGGGAGCGTGCAAGGGATAAGTCCCTGCAGACGCACTATCCTCTGTGCCCGTGGTGGCTCAGATGGACAGTCTGCTTTAGGCAGTGGCGCGGCACGGACCTGCTGTCCCGGCCGCGGGCGCGCGTGAACGAGAAAGTGTTTACACCGCCGATACTCGCGCGTGTTGTTGTCTGACTCGATCGCCATGGCACACAATTTTCGAAAGACTACGCTCAAATTTACGTTCGACAACGAACATGCCAGACCTAAAGCTTTCGAAATAGAGCGTTTTTTGAGGGACGAAGTTAGTTTACCTACTGCAGACATAATTGGAATACACCTGTCCATTGTAAGCAGTACAATGTACGTAAAGATGACCGATGAAGCTGCGTGTGAAAGAACTCTCTCCGCTGCTCAAAGAGGATTTAAATTTCGACACTCTGATGGCCATATCAGCGATGTAACAGTAGCTCCTTCAGGATTGGGTGTGAGGGTCGTTCGGATCTTTGAATTGCCGTTTGAGGTGCCAGAGTCGATGGTTACTGAATCGCTGCGACCATATGGAACGGTACTTAGTCATACGCCTGAACGCTGGGCTAGTTTTAATACCTATCCTGTGCTAAACGGCGTGCGACAGGTGCGGATCGTCCTTACTAAACATATCCCGTCTTATTTATACATTGGCGGATGTCGAGCTATTGTGATCTACGATGGCCAGCCACGCACCTGTTCTGGCTGTGGTGGAGAAGGACATATCCGCTCGGAGTGCATACAACGCCGCGTCGTGCAACTGCCACATGGAGACGCGTCACAGCGAGAAGTTCCCACGCAATTGCCGATGACGTACGTGTCGGTGGCCCGCCGGGAAGTGTTGCCAAGTTCGGAGCGTGACAAGGACGTGTTTATGCAAGAGCAGACCGAGTTACGGGAGCATGGAGGTGACTCGGAGATTGTCCCTACACCCATATCACGACAGTTGAGGGAGGAACCTTCCGAAAACTCACATGTAGCACGCGACGTGGAAGTGGAGGTCCAGACGGTGGCGCCGGCAACGGACCAACGAACGACCGACGAACACAGTGAGGCAGCAGAGGGCAGGGCACGCAAACAGCGATCGCCGAAGCGTCGCAAAAAGCGTCGCCATAGTTCGGGTGACACGTCCCCCTCTAGCCTAGGGGACACGGAAGGTATCCTAGCGGAAGAACTGTCTGACACAGAACACGTGCCTTTAGAGGACGCTGACAGGATTCCGTCCGATGGTGACCGGATGTCCTGCCCTTCAGATGGTCCCTCTTCATTGACACCGACTGACCCAGTGCTGCCGACGAAGGAGTCAGGGACACCAATGTCCCGGCAGCCACGTCGAAATACATCAGAGGACGTTTCTCGGATGGATGACCACTGCGACTGGGCGGAACCAGTCGAAGACCTACAGGAATTGCCACCCCCAAATGATGACCACTCACCTACAGGATGCACACCACGGAACGACAACGAAGGAGGGCAGCCCGTTGGCGGGCACCCCTCTGAGCACGAATAGTGGACTAAAGCCCTTGGAGTTCTCAATGACATGACACGAGCATGACAACGACAGCGAACCAAGCATATAAAGTGGGCACAGTGAACATTAACACCGCACGTTCGCTTGCAAAGATGCAACTTCTCCGGGACATGATTTACGCCACAGACGTTGATATTCTGCTGATGCAGGAAACCTTCAATGCTGCTTTTCCCGACGTGCATGGATACACCACTTATCTAGCGCCGACTCCAGATGGAGGACGTGGCACAGCGATACTAGTCCGGGAAGGGATTCCGATGTGTGACCTCGATTACCTTCCTTCGGCTCGGGGTTTGGCTATGACCGTGAACGGCATTCGTATCGTCAACATCTATGCACCCTCCGGATCTGACAATCGACAGGCGCGTGCACGATTCTACTCGGAGGAGATTGCCCCCTTATTCCATGGGAGGTATGACCACATCTTGGTAGGGGGGGATTTTAACTGTGTACTCACACCGAAGGATCAAACTCCTAATTTCAGCTCCTGCCACGCATTGAACACGATCTGCCGGGACATGGCCCTTATGGACACGTGGGAAAAGATCCATGGGCAGCGAGGGGGCTACACGTATTGTACTAGCCACTCGGCGAGCAGGCTGGATCGGATTTATGTTTCTGACGGATTAAGAGATCACGTGTTGGCTGCTGAACGTTGGCCCACAGCTTTTACGGATAACCTTGCGTATTTATGCACGTTAACCCTCCCACGGCAGCGGGTCTGGCGGAGTCGTAGTTCCTGGAAACTTAATTCCTCCTTATTGGTGGATCTCGAATGTCGCCAGCGGATCGAAGAAACATGGCAGACTTGCACTCGCCGTCTGCCGCTGCACCGTACGGTTCTTTCGTGGTGGCTGCAGTGTGCAAAACCGGCGATACGAAGAGCCCTCATAACGTATGGCAAGGAAAAAGCGAAATGGCTCCGAGATACACTTGACTATTACTACATGGTGCTCCGCGACCTGTCCTCCAGGGCCCCATCGCCCGAACGTCAAGCGGAAGTCCATCGCATTCAGGCCTGCATTTTATCGATCACGAGACGTCGACTGGAGGGACTTTCGATCCGTGCTCGGTGCTTGGACAACGTCGATGGAGAACGTATTGGCATGCATCATGTGTCCAAGGGACATGCGCGTAATCGCCGATCCCTAATCACAGTCCTCCATGATGACGATGGTCGGCCCTTGACGTCACAACAGGCCATTGCTGCTGAGTTTCTGGAGCATTACCGCCTCCTTTTCACTGGGACGCCGACGGACAATCGGACAGAAGAAGAAATTTTGCGACAGATGCAAACGGAGGTGGATGGTCCGGATGCAGAGGCGCTATTGGAACCCCTAACGGAAGATGACATCCGGGGCGCACTCGCGAAGGGTGCGGTGCATAAATCCCCTGGGCCAGATGGGTTGACACTCGAATTTTACCGCGCATTTGCGGATTTAATGATGTCCCAGTTGGTATTGATGTATAACGAGTTATTGAGCCCTGACACGGACGTTCCGTCGCAGTTCATGGCGGGACTGCTTATACCAATACCGAAATCGACAGCGAGTGACAGCGCCCATCAATTTAGACCGCTCACGATGCTCAATACTGACTATAAGATCTTTGCGCGAATGTTGGCGGCAAGGCTCAAGATTGTAATATCCAAGACAATACCACCAGACCAGGCTTGTCTAGGGGTTCGGAGCAACATACATTCTATCCTCGGCGAATACCGTGACGTAATTTCCCTGACGGAAGCTTGTCGCATGCGAGCGGCGTTCGTATCGGTGGATTTTGATCGTGCCTTTGACAGGA
This sequence comes from Schistocerca nitens, assembly GCF_023898315.1. Lineage (NCBI taxonomy): Eukaryota > Metazoa > Arthropoda > Insecta > Orthoptera > Acrididae > Schistocerca > Schistocerca nitens. The sequence continues at coordinate 146,807,421 of NC_064616.1, read as the reverse complement.
TCAACCATGATTTCCTTGACTCGACCATGAGACGCATGGCGATACCACAGGATTTTATTACCGTCCTCATGCGCCTCCTTCGCGGCGCTTCTTCGACGGTGAGAGTCAATGGCAGGGAGGTAGGAACGATTCCTGTTCGCAGCTCAGTTAGGCAAGGATGTCCCTTGTCGATGATACTGTTTACAATAGCGCTCGAACCATTGATGCAGACTCTTAGACGGACTCTAACAGGCGTCCGACTCCGTGCGAGCTCCTTCACGTGTCGTGCAAATGCCGACGACTTGATGATACTCGTCCGGTCGGAGAACGAAGTCAGTCAGGTGGTTACCCTTCTTACTACGTACGGGGTAGCTGCGGGAAGCAGGGTCAACACGAATAAAACCAAGATCATGCACATCGGTCGAGGGCTGGACGCTCTGCGAAGTCCGTTTACGACGGTGGACATCTTGCGATGTTTAGGTGTCTTGTTCACCCGATCGCTACGGCAATCAGCGGCGGCGAGCTATCGACGTCTCCTCCAGAACGTCCGACTGCACATACGCAACAATTCACTCCGAACGCATGACCTGCTCCAAAGGGTGGACTACACTAATGTTCACCTGGCCTCGCGACTGCCGCACTTGGCACAGGTACTGCCAATGCCACATGGTATCGCTGACAGATTAATGGCGGCCTTTGGATACTATGTCAGCCAAGGAATGTTGTTTAAGATCAAATACGAGACTTTAACTCTCCCACACCATTCTGGAGGACTTAACCTCACGGATGTGCGGAACAAGGCTCTAGCTCTATACCTGCGAGCGACGCTACGAACTTGGCACCAGCGGCAACACGCCATCACGTCGGCCATCCTGGATGTGCTTCTTCCAACGTCCTTTGAACCACCGGTAGCAGTAGGCACCATCTCGCCCTCGTTTTCTCACTTCGCGCGATTTTTTGTTGATTTTAGTTATGTTTAGTTACAGATACCTTCTACCAGAATCCCCACTACCCGTGAGATATATCGATACTTGCGGCGTCATCATGGCAGCAATGTTGTCGAACTTAAATACCCAACACGAAACTGGCGACAGATTTGGCGAGCTGTCCACACACCACTCCTCACCACAGCAGCGCAATCGTCATGGTATACATTAATCAACCGAAAGACGGTCAACCGCCAACGATTGTACGACATTCGCATGGTGGATTCCCCGCTCTGCCTTAGATGTGGCATGCAGGACACCGACGAACACTCTCTGCAGTGCGGTGAGGCAAAGGATGTTTGGCGGCTGACGCAACGCATCATGGCCCTCCTCCGACACACCGACGAATCAACGATCACGACGGACGCTTTATTTTTCCCTGACCCTGTCTTTTTCCCCTCACAAAAAACATCGGCAATCCGATGGATTGGAGGACACGCATCGCACTACGTGCTCTCGCGGACCTTGATATCGGTCATGGACTATTGGCATTATCTACTAGAACAACACGAAATCATCAGACACCACTCTAAATATAAAACGCATTTTGCGAACTTTCTAGGCAGCATGTTTCATAACCCCCCGAAGCGGTGGGGAGTCCCAGGTTTACGTTGTTTCGAGGGATAGGATTTACTCCCAGTGAAGTGACGAGGATGTCACTTCGGCCCTATATTTATTTCCCTTCTTTTTTATATATGATTTTTCTTTTGGGACATTAAAATTAAATGAATAAATAAAATATTATTGTTACTAAAAAAAAATACAATATCAATGTTTCCTTCCTGCTGCCTCTCCCTTATCCTGTCAGGAGACAGGGACACCGTGGCCAGGCCTCCAAGTACGACCCCTGCCCACTCTGCCCCCTGACCTACTCTAAAAAAAAAAAAAAAAAAAAAAAAAAGATGGATAGAGCGTCTGCCATGTAAGCAGGAGATCCCGGGTTCGAGTCCCGGTCGGGGCACACATTTTCAACATGTCCCCAATGAAGTACATCAACGCCTGTTTGCAGCTAGGGTGTCCATTTAATGACCATTTAATATTGTTCAGCATATTTTCATCAACGAGACGCCAACATTCTTCAGCACTTAGAACTTTGTGAGTATTGCTATGTGGACCTGGCAAAGCTGTTCTGCATAAATACTTCGAAGTATTTTGCCTCTCAGGATGCTTCGATGACAAAGTTTTAAAGTTTTACCATTTTCCCCCTTTACGCTAGTCTTCTTTGGAATAACTTTCGCTCCCTTGAATTCAAACCAGGAATTTTCTGTTCTATGTGTTTTTGGCTTTTGTATTTCCTGAGTTTCATTTTCACTTGCATCCCTGTTATTTTCTGGACTAAAATCTCTATCACTGTCACTTCCATCAGTGTCATCATCTTCAGCATCATCCTATTCACAGATGTCTCCCTGCCCATTATATTCTTCATTTGATGGCTCATCTTCATTAACAACATCGTAACTCACCATCTGTATATTTCTTCCCACCAATAATAGTGAACTCCATATTCACAAAACTGTCACTGAAATAATACTAAACTCTCAAAAATGTGATACAAATACAAACTCTCACTTATGGAACCAGCTCCAGTTAGATCCACATGTGTTTGTCATAAGCTACTTGCTATAAAAGTTCCACTAGTGTCAAATGGGCAGTTCTGTACTTCCAGGTACCTGTGTGTTCTTTGTGTATTATGTCAACTGTTCTGCTGAACAGATGCTTTCTGTAAAGAAATATTGAAGCAACTCATAAACAACAACAGCTAATCTTAAACTATTAAAAGATTAACATACCAAGGTGGACAATACTCTAAGCAGGTTTTTCATTTCACAACAGAGATGTTTAATTTCCCTAGGGTGAATTTTCACTCATGTTACCATTTAAGAGTTAACGAAATAATAGACAATTGTAGTAGAATGTGAGACTTATTGATATCCCTTACTGTGGTGTTGTAGAAGGTGGTAACCCTAGTGTGAACTACAGAGAAAATGCGGCATATGATGGGCACCATGGGACTCAAATTGCCTTTTTCTTTGCATCATTTCTGTAGGATAACAGTTCCTAGTTAACATGATTGGCAGGTATATTCTGATTTTCCATAATGGAAACCATCACCCATATCTACCTTACCGAGATTGATGATCACATCTAATTACTATCAAGGGGAATGCAGACCTTGGAATCCTCAGGTTTCACCAACCACTCAAAAGTAATTGTGAAATGATTTAGGCCGTTACATATTCGATATTGGGAAACTGAATTCATAGGTGAGGCCACAGGATCCGTTATGGACCAGGTGGCTGGCTCAACACTGAAATTTCAGTGTGCACTTGTTAGAGTTGCACTTAAGCAATATTTTTACTTCTTGCCAAGAGAATGCAAGCTATATGGGAATTTATACACAGGGTGATTCATGAAGATATGCAAATATTTTAATATGTTATTCTACAAGTAAAACTAAAGAAAGAAGTTCATATAAACATAGGTCCAAAAATGTTTAGTTATGGAGTTACGAATAATAAAAGATTTTGCCTAAAATTTAGAAAATTCAATAATATGAAACCATTGCAAAACTATACGAGGTTAAAGTAAAGCATGATTTCCATTTATTTTGTTGTTATTGATCTGGCAAATCAAATAAAACAATTCCCAGATATGTATCTACAGTAGTTTTCCAGGACATCCAGAGAATCAAAAATGTAATTTTGTAAAATTTTTAATTTTTTAACTACTTGCCCCCCATTTGTTTTTTAAATTTCAGGCCGGCCAGTGTGGCCGAGCGGTTCTAGGCGCTTCAGTCTGGAACCGCGCGACCACTACTGTCGCAGGTTCGAATCCTGCCTCGGGCATGGATGTGTGTGATGTCCCTAGGTAGTTAGGTTTAAGTAGTTCGAAGTTCTAGGGGACTGATGACCTCAGATGTTAAGTCCTATAGTGCTCAGGGCCATTTTTTAAATTTCAGACAATCACACAAAGTTTTCAACAGAAGTTGTAGAGAATTTAATTTTGGATAAATGATGGTAATAACGTTAACTGAAACTGTGTGAATGTGTCAGATAATCTGCTTTTATTAATACCATGGCACACCTGAAACAAATTACAACAGTTACTATATGGCTTCACTTAAATACTCTGTTGTTATTATGTTCTATCACTGAACAGTACAGAAAATTAACTTGTTTCAAGGTTAGGAAATGACTGAAACAACTCACTAACTGTTGCCAACAATAACATAAACGTTTCTACATTCTTGATGGAAATTAAACAAATTTAGTTGTACAATAATATTTGCTTCTCCAGATGTTCTAGAAAACTACTGCAGATACATGTCTGGGACATGTTTTATTTGATTTGCCAGATCAATAACAACAAAATAAGTGGAAATTGTGCTTTACTTTAACCTTGTACAGTTTTGCCATGGCTTTATATTAGTGAAGTTGCTAAATTTCAGGCAAAATCTTTTATTAACTGTAACTCTGTAATGAAACATTTGAGTACCTATGTTCATATGTACTTTTTCTTTAGTTTTACTTGTAGAATAACATATTAAAACATTTGCATATCTCTGTGAATCAGCCTGTATAATGTTATGTGATAAAGGTTCTATTGACAACAATGGGAAGAAGTGATCTACTTCCCCTCCCCCCACCCCCACCCCTTCATAAAATACATTATCCCTTTTGGGTGAGAGTTAAAATTATTGCTGATATATCTCCTTTCCCCTTAGCTGAATCTGGACCCACTTCAAATCTGAAGGACTATTCAAGAGGAAAATAGTTACAATTTCCAGATAAATATAATGAAAAAAATAATACAGGAGAAACCTAAACCATGAAACGTCAAGAAAATACAAGACATTTATCAGACTAATAACAACCACATACTAACAGTCCAACCATTTGCTAACAGTTCTCACCCAACACTGCATTATGATAAGGTGGTAAAGACATGCTCGTCTTACAAATCGCATAAAAAAAGTCATCCCAGAACCAGCAACAGTACTAATATTTGCTGTCTGGAATACTTTATATGTGTAGACAACTGTACAGTTTCTGAAAGACATCTTTACAGTGCCAATATTAAAATAACAGTTGTTTCTAATTATATAGGAAGACCAGATACAAGCTGGTGGCCTATCTATGTGGTCCTCAGTACTGAGGAGAAACAGAAAAATCACAAAACAAACTTGGTAAAGAAACATGGACTAATATTCAAACATCAGGTATTTAGCATGTAAGCTATCAGAACTGTAAGTGATACAGCTGGAAATGTCCAGCAGAGCAGTCGACATACACTGAGTGACAATCCATGGGCTACCTACTAATATTGTGTCAGGCCTCCCTTTTCCTGGCATAATGCAGCAACGCGACGTGGCATCGACTCACAAAGTTGCTGGAAGTTCCCTGCAGAAATACTGATCCATGCTATCTCTATAGCCTTCCATAATTGAGGAAGTGTCGCCAGTGCAGAATTTTGTCCACAAACTAACCTCTCGATTACATCTGATAATTGTTCGATAGGACACATGTCAGGCAATATGGATACCAAATCATTTGCTCGAATTGTACAGAATGTTCTTTCAACCAACAGCAAACAACTGTGGCCTGATGAGATGACACAGTGTCATCCATAAAAATGTCATCATTGTTTGAAAACACGAAGTCCATGAATGGCTACAAATGGTCTCCAAGTAGCCGAACATAGCCATTTCCAGTCAGTGATCTGTTCATTTCGAACAGAGGACCCAGTCCACTCCATACAAATATAGCCCACACCATTATGGAGCAACCACCAACTTGCACATTGCTTGTTGGCAACTTGGGTCCATGGCTTCATGGGGACTCAAACCCTACCGTCAGCTCTTACCAGCTGAAATTGGGACTCATCCGACTAGGCCACTGTTTTCCAGTCATCTAGAGTCCAATCAATATTGTCACTGCCAAGAAGAGACGCTGCAGGCGATGTCGTGCTGTTAACAAAGACACTCGTGTCGGTTGTCTGCTGCCACAGCCCATTAATGCTAAATTTAGCCGCGCTGTCCTAACGGATACATTCGTTGTACCTCCCACATGATTTCTGCAGTTATTTCATGTAGTGTTGCTTGTGTGTTCGCACTGACTGCTCTATGTAAATGCCACTGCTCTCAGTCGTTAATTGAAAGCTGTTGCCCACCACGTTGTCCGTGGTGAGAGGTAATGACTGAAATTTGGTATTCTTGGCACATTCTTGACACTGTGGATCTTCGAATATTGAATTCCCTAAAGATTTCTGAAATAGGATGTCCCATGTGTCTAGATCCAACAACCATTTCACATTCAAAATCTGTTAATTTCCATCCTGCGCCCATAGTCATGTCGGAAACCTTTCATATGAATCACCTGAGTACAGATCAAAGGAGCTAATGCACTGTCCTTTTATACCTTGTGTACACTATACTACCACTATCTGTATAAGTACATATGGCTATCCCATGACTTCGACTCCTCAGTGTAATATACAAAGAACACACCAGTACATGAAAGTACGAAACTGCCCATTTGACACCAGTGGAACTTTTAAAGCAAATAGTTTACTGACAAACACATGGAGATATGATCAAAGTTGATAATATCAGACACTCAACAGCTGGAAAGCTAAAACACACTGAAAGCAATAGCACAAATCCAAACACTTTCCAAATGTACTGAATACATTTCAGGTTACACATTTGAGTTCAGGCACAAACCACTCACTCTACCTCAATAAACACAAACCATGAGAAATTACACACAGATCTTTTCAGCTTTTGTGTTTCAAATATGCTCCTCTGAAAAATTTTTACACCTGTTTAAAACGGGAAATTTTAAATGTTTCAAAAATGATTAAAGTAAATGTTGTCAGTATGCATACATTATCTTAGCCATAATTTTTTGGGTATACAAGTTTTGAGTTCTGTACTTAAAAGAATACTGTACTTAAAAGAATATTACTGTTGTTGTCTAGATAAATTTTGTAAAAAATATTGTAAACAACCATGAGTGAGAAGTGTTTGAGCTACCATAGGAAAGTTAGTTCTGGGGTTCTATGCAGCTGTTGTGACAGATGCTTACATTGGGGGGAAATGTAGTGGCATGGGAATTGGGGAAGTAAGTGAGTCTCTTCCATGGTATTGCAGAGTATGTTCAATAGATAGGAAAATAGCTGAACAGGAAGGGAAGATTAGAGTCCTTAAGGCTGAACTGGATAGTGCTAGGGTGGAACTGATGAGGTTAAGGGGGCATAAAGGTGAAGACAGGTGGAAAGTGGTAGCAAGAACATGAGCCACAGCAAGAGAAAGTATCTGACAGTTGCATTACTGGCACAAACAAGATTTACCTAGCTACTTCACTTAACTAAGGAAGAGGCTCAGGTAGATGTAAGTGTAGTTAATACTCAATAGACTTTCACCAGGAAACCAACTGTTTCCAAAAAAGTAGAAAGTGTAAGGAAAGTTCTATTGTTAGGTAGTAGCCATGGAAGAGGAGTGGGCCAGATCTTGCAGGAAAAATGGGCATGTATTAGCCCTGTGATAGAGGATCATTGTGCAAGGGTTTTACAAAGCAGGATCATGTTGTGATAGTGGGTGGAGCAGGAAACAGTGTTGATAGGGATCAGAGCTACAATATTGAGTGTGATCTGGTAAAAATAGCACCTTCAATGAACCATACCCATGTTGGCTTTGCTCCTGCTTTCATGTGGTGTGACCGGCCCCAGCTTTGTCAGTAGGGCCAATGTGGAGCTAGATCAAGTGCTTCAGGTGACTACTTTGTCAGGCATAGGTTTGGTTCCTGTTGATGCCATTGGTAGGTAGGTTTCCACAAGGCATGACCTCCATCTCAATAGGAAAGGGAATGGGAAATTGGCTGGAATGGTAACAAAATCTTTAAAGGGGGGGGGGGGGGGGGGTGCAGACACTAAAACTCATGTGAGTACCCTCTTTTTAGGCTAAAATCAGTGTCTAATGATTTAACATTGAATGAAATTGCTTAAAGAGAAGCTCAGACAGGCAGGTACTAGAGGTGTTAAAATTTCACAGGATTCTCATAAAGACACAGTGAAAAATAATGTTGGTGTATTGTGACAGAGTATCAGGGGATTAAAAAACAAAATAGATGAGCTTCTTGTTTATTTAGAAACTGATGGTGGAATAGATGTACTATGCCTGTCTGAACATCATATAGTCACAGATATGGAAAAGGTAAATGTAGGTGGATATAAGCTTTCAGCACATTTAAGTAGAGACACTACAGAGAGAGGAGGAGTTGCCATATATGTTACAATTTATCACAGTGTGAAAAATTTAGACACTTAAAGATTTTGTGTAGAGCAACAGACAGAAGCATCTGCATGTGAGCTTAAAATTAAATAATGGTACTTTTATAATTGTAGCTTTGTATAGGTCCACATTGGGAAATTTTCAGTTATTTTTGAAACACTTGGATTCTCTGTCATCCTATCTGTCAGACAGAGGGAAGCAAATTATTGTTTTTTGGGGATTTCAATGTAGATTTTCTGAAAGAGTCCAACAGAAAGCTTGACATTGAAGTATTATGTGTTTCTTTCAATTTAATGTCAGTTATACAGGAAAGCAGCCAAAGGTCTTACTGCAGTGGTAACACTGGTTCCTGTCAGATCACCAAAGTTAAGCACTGTCGGGCTGGGCTAGCACTTGGATGGGTGACCATCCACTCTGCCGAGCACTGATGGCAAGCGGGGTGCACTCAGCCCTTGTGAGGCAAACTGAGGAGCTACTTGATTGAGAAGTAGCAGCTCCAGTCTTGGAAACTGACGTACGGCCAGGAGAGCGGAGTGCTGACCACATGCCCCTCCATATCTGCATCCAGCGACGCCTGTGGGCTGAGGATGGCACAGCAGCTGGTCGGTACCGTTGGGCCTTCGTGGCCTGTTCGGGAGGAGTTTAGTTTTTAGTTTTTTACAGGAAAGCAGCTCACTGACAGATAATGTTTTTATAGATGATAAATTTAATCAAATAAAAACTTTTCCTGTTAAGAACAGTCTGTTTGATCATGATGCACAGCTAGTTACAATATATGGCATAACCTCCATACAGTAACACAAAACACTCCTCCAAAATAGTGCACTCAATTAATGATTTAACAATTGCAAATTTTATGGAAAGCTTGCAATAGTTACACTGGGATGAGGTGTACATGGAACCTGATGCTAATTAAAAATTTAACCTATTTCATGATACCTTTGTGTGTATTTGAAAACTGTTTCCCTAAGGATAGAGTGAAACATAATTGTAAGAAACTGTCTTAAGAGCCATGGCTTACTAAAGGAATAAAAATATCTTGTAAACAGAGAAGGAAAATTCATCTTGTAGCTAGAAAAAGTAATGATCCAGAAACAGTCAAACATTATAAAAACTATTGCATGTCTGAGATTAGCACCTCTGATAATAAAATTAAAACAATTTGGAACATTTTTAAAAGGGAAACAGGACAATCGAGAGTACAGGAAGACTGTATTTCTAGACTCGGTGAGAAGTTTGTTAACAAAAAATCAGAAGTAGAAAATATTTTTAATAATCATTTTTCAGTGTTGTAGAGAATACAGGATCCAGCTATTTATTAGAAAATACAAAGCTGTATATAGAAGAGGCAATACCTGTACAATTTGATAGAATTGAAATTCGACCAACCTCTGATGAGAGATTGGAATTGGAAGATGATATGTTGAAATGGTTAGATTCAGCTACTTACGCTGGTAGGGTATTGTAAATTTTAGTGACAAGCATATCAGTAAATTTGCCTACTATGCCTATTTTCATTCACTGCTTTCTTATGGCATCATATCTGAGGGTAATTCATTATTACGAGAAAAAGTATTCATTGCACAAGAGTGTGTAATCAGAATAATAGTTGGAGCCCACCTGATATCGCCTTGCAGATATTTATTTAAGGAACTCGGGATATTCACAGTACCTTCACAATACATTCATTCACTTATGAAATTTATTATTAATAACCCATCCCAATTCAATGATAATAACAAAGTACATAGCCACAACACTAGAAGAAAGGATGTTCTCCACTCCTGTGGGTTAACTGTGACTTTGGTACTGAAACGGGTGAATTATGCTGCCACAAATATCTTTGGTCATTTGCCATATAGTATTAAAAGTCTGACAGATAGGCAACCAAAATCTAAAAACAAATTAAAAGAATTGCTGAATGACAATTCCTTCTACTCAGTTGATGAATATTTAGATGTGAAGTACTACTGAAAAAAAATTTTATGTGTAGTGAAAACTTAGGTTAAGCTGACACGTTCCACATCATTATAAAATGTCGTATTCAAGATCTATGGAACAAGTATTAATGTAATGTCCACACAATGGATTTTCAGTATCATACTGTTGAAAGTTGTTGGATTCTACCACACACAGAGATCACTTACAACAATGCAATCAAGAATTTACTGACATGCTACTTGGATATGATAACTGTCATTGGTTTGGAGAGATACAAAGGATTATGTAGAAAGTTTGATCCTGGTTTTCCAATCAAAAGCATACATTTTGCATGAGAGAGAGAGAGAGAGAGAGAGAGAGAGAGAGAGAGAGAGAGAGAGAGTGCCAGAGAGGGGGGCGGGAAGGGGGGGGGAAGAGGATCTTAAATTGACAATAGTATTTCGTCATTAACTGTCAACATAAAAGAAATAAAGCTTGCAAAGTAATTTAATTTCCACTCATGATTGCTAAGAGCGAAATTATTCCCCTTGGTCACGGATATCTACTTTGTACTTCTCCATCGTTTATGAATTTGAATTTACCACAGTTCCTGTCGTCATCATTACTAACACAATCATAACTATTACTTCATCATTCCAAGTATTAAAACTCAACTGCCTGAAGGTACTAATAGCAGACTTCAAGGTGGCTCTTTTCTCATTGGTGGAAGTCGGCTGATTTCGGACCACTCCCAAGCGTTTACGATTCAGAAAAATGAGCAAAAATGTTGAACCTGGTCTTCTACCGGCTCGCCATCAACTTTGGTTTCAATTTAGCGAGGCATTAATCCATTACATGTTCGTTCCTTTTATAAGCTATAAGCTACCTGCCCAGGGAAAGAAGGTGAGCCTTGTCCAGCAGCCTATTTGCTACAAGCCTGGCCAATCGCAAGCTTTGGCTCCCAGCATCCTCTGCAAAAGGGACACCTTAACTTAAGGAGCCTCTAAGGAATGTCACACACCTTTAGGAAAAGAAAGCAGAATAATTTAGAATTTAGCGAATTATTTTAAGAACCCCCCCCCCCCCCCTCTTTAACAGTCACCCATGCTGTGCATGTATTTGCCAGAAGATGCTTAGTGAACTGAAATGGGAATCCCTGGACAGAAGCTGTTGTTTTCATGAAACACTACTGAGAAAATTTATAGAACCAGCAGTTTGGCTGATTGCAGAATGATTCTATTGCCGCCAACATACAGTTCACGTAACGATTGTGAATGCTAGAGAAATTAGGGCTGATACAGACAGTCATTTTTGCCCCCTTCATTTGCGAATGGAACAGGAAAGGGAATGACCAGTACTGGTATGAGGTACCCTCTGCCATGCACCATATGGTGGCTTGTGGTGTATTTATGTAAATCAGTGGTTCCCAAGCTTTCTTAGACCATTACCCCTGAGGACAATCAGACATTAGCTAGTACTCCCACTCTCTTCTTATAAGACTGAGACATGACCTTCTCAATTATACAACTGCAGATGTAATCAAAAACATTGTAACTGGTCATTAAAATTCATACTGATCTGTCACAATTTTAGTGGTCATTCGTATCATGTTTTAGCTGTTGAACATACACTCATGGACACAACCTTCACAAATATGGTTCTTGAAAACTAGATTATTAATAGGACATAAAACTAATTACTTGTATAATACTGAAAGCTTAGGGGATAAACTGTTATGATGGTACCTTTCAATAACTGTAATGTAACTTTGGAAAATTAAATAAAAATGTCTTTAATGAAGGCATTCAGCTACCAAAATAAAGTGACATTTTTTTCTGCAAAAAGTTAATTTATTACGTCATACAAGCAATGATTCGTAGTGTCCAGATTTAGTAGTTTAACTGGGGTTCCTGGTCACAGACTGATAGATGTGCCCCCCCCCCCCCCCCCCGTCACCCCATCATCTAAACTTCTTTGTATTGCCATCGTGTAAACTATACAGTACCTATCCCATTACTGTTCAGTCAAAGAACTAGAAATTATAAAAAAATAACAGTAAGGAGATCAGTGGTAAACACAAGAGTACACTAAATCAGAATATAAGAAACTTGGAAGTTGTATTGCTCATGTGATTAAAAGTACCTTGGAAAGCCACCACCTTAGCCTTCATAAGCTTTCAGGACTGGTTTCTCACAGTGTCGGAGGCATTTGACATACCCAAAATATTCCAACCAAATGAATATATTCTCTCAGTTTAGCATACAAACTGCTGTCTGCCTAAATGTGATGCACACAGTCCATTTAAGAAATTGAACCCTTCTCTCCCAGATGTCCTGAGACACTACTGTTTGTAAACTATGATGTTTCACATTGTAACTCATTCACGGTGAAATGAACCAGCGTTTCCAATCACAAGCTTCATTCCTTCTGCATTTGCTACTTCCTTGCTGTAAATCTTGATGTCCTGCAGCAACCAATAGAAAAATACTTCTTTTATATTTCTTATGGAGGAAGGAAAGGGTGTCTTGAGTGTTCTGGACATGTTAATCTGCCAAGTAGGTAATGTAAGTACTCAGAGCACTGAGTGAGTCTGAAGAACTGAGGCAGTTAAATACATGGTCAATTCTTGCCTGCTTGAGAGCAAAGCATCAAAGACAGTGAATGCTGTTTGTAGGGAACTTCTTAAAACTTCTCTTTGTCAAAGGAGCAGCTAAATCCTCATGCTTAAAACCATTGGTGACTACCGTAGCATGTACAGTGTTGTTTAAAAGAGATCACTACCTTTATTGGGACATTTAATTTGCTGCACATCCCTAGATTTTAATAAGTAGCTCAAATACTTCCCTTGACCTCCTGACCATGTGAGGGGGACTGGTTTTCATGAGGGCTGGCAGGTGGGCAATAACAATCTGCAACTTGGTTAATGACTGCTTACCATGAAACAAGCATGAATGCCAACAGTTTGAGGTTGCTCTCTAGTTTCTTCACAGAGCCTAGGAATGGGTTTCTATGCTCTAGCAAAGTATTACAGCGTCTGTTATCTCTAAGTAGGATAGTAGGATGCCAGGGGTGATGTACCATTTGGTACATACATACACTCTGTAATCAAAAGTATACGAACACCCCCAAAAACATCCTTTATTCATAATAGGTGCATTGTGCTGCCACCTACTGCCAGGTACTCCATATCAGCAACCTCAGTAGTCATTAGACATCGTGAGAGAGCAGAATGGGGCGCTCCAAGGAACTCATGGACTTCAAACATGGTCAGGTGATTGGGTGTCACTTGTTTCATAGGTCTGTACGCGAAATTTCCACATTCCTAAACATCCCTAGGTCCACTATTTCCAATGGGATAGTGAAGTGGAAATGTGAAGGGATACATACAGCACAAAACATACAGGTCGACCTTGTCTGTTGACTAACAGAGACTGCCAAGAGTTGAAGAGGGCCATAATGTGTAACAGGCAGACATCTATTCAGACCATCACACGGGAATTCCAAACTGCTTCAGGATCCACTGCAAGTACTATGACAGTTAGGTGGGAGGTGAGAAAACTTGGATTTCATGGTCGAGCAGCTACTCGCAAACCACACATCACACCAGTAAATGCCAAACGATGTCTCACTTGGTGTAAGGGGCGTAAACATGGGATGACTGAGCAGTGGAAAAACATTGTGTAGAGTGACGAATCATGGTACACAATGTGTCGATCCGATGGCAGGGTTTGGTTATGGCGAATGCCCGGTGAACTTCATCTGCCAGCGTGTGTAGTGCCAACAGTAAAATTCGGAAGTGGTGGTCTTATGGTGTGGTCATGTGATTCATGGAGAGGGCTTGCATCCCTTATTGTTTCACGTGGCACTATCACAGCACAGGCCTACATTGATGTTTTAAGCACCTTCTTGCTTCCCACTGTTGAAGACCAATTGAGGGATGGTGACTGCAACTTTCAACATCCACAAGCACCTTTTCATAATGCATGGCCTATGGCAGAGTGGTTAGACGACAATAACATCCCTATAATGGGCTGGCCTGCACAGAGTCCTGACCTGAATCCTATAGCACACCTTTTGAACATCGATTTCATTCCAGGCCCTCACCGACCAACATTGATATCTCTCCTCAGTGCAGCACTCCGTGAAGAATGGGCTGCCATTCCCCAAGAAACCTTCCAGCACCTGACTGAACGTATACCTGCAAGAGTGGAGGCTGTCATCAAGGCTAAGGGTGGGCCAACACCATACTGAATTCCAGCATTACTGATGGAGGGCACCACGAACTTGTACGTCATTTTCAGCCATTTTTTGAGCACATAGTGTAATTTGAGATTAAATGGCTGTCCTTCAACTACCAGGATGTCTACTTTCTCCATGACTAACCCCCCCCTCCCCTCACACACACACACACACACACACACACACACACACACACACACACACACCTCCTCCACTGCCACAACCTTCCAATAAAGTAATTCAAAAATCTATTGCTTTGAGTGCACTTGCTATAAGGTTCTTGCATTTTGGCAGCCCTGTGACCTTTCCCCAAGTAAGAGGCCCAGGAATTTCACTCAATCCCTCAACTGGAGAGTGAGGGCATTGAGACATAGCTAAGGTGCATCAAAACTGGTTCATCTCAAGTTACTTTGTAAACAGGGACCATGCTGGTGTAGCTCACATAACAAAATACGAAACAGGAATTTACGGTCGCAGGTTCGAATCTTGCCTCGGGCATGGATGTGTGTGATGTTCTTAGGTTAGTTAGGTTTAAGTAGTTCTAAGTTCTAGGGGACTGATGACCTCAGAAGTTAAGTCCCATAGTGCTCCGAGCCATTTGAACCCCAGCGGGGTCAGGGATTTTCACCTGCCTCGAGATGACTGGATGTATGTGTTGTCCTCATCATTTCACCATCATTCATGAATGTGGAGAGTCTGGACTGAGCACAGGTAGGGAATTTGAATGGGTGCTGATAACGACACAGTTGAGCACCCCACATCATCGTCATCACCCTGCAGCATCTTGCAGATGCGGTATGGAGGGGCATATGGTCAGCACATAGCTCACTTATGGAGGGGCATGTAGTCAACACATCACTCTCCTGGCCATTCTGCCAACATTCCAGACCATGGAGCCACTGCTGCTCATTCAAGTAGCTCCGTAGTTGGCATCACAAGACTGAGTGCACCCCTTACCAGTCCTCCCACCAGAGAAAAATATTTGGCATCACCCAGGATCAAACCCGGGTCCTCTGCATGGCAGCCATCTATGCTGTCCACTCAGATACAGAGATGAACTAATCATTCCTAATACTTGCTTTCAAAATGGCTATGAGCACTACGGAACTTAGCTTCTGAGGTCATCAGTCCCCTAGAACTTAGAACTACTTAAACCTAACTAACCTAAGGACATCACACACATCCATGCCCGAGGCAGGATTCGAACCTGCGACCGTAGTGGTTGCGCGGTTCCAGACTGTAGCACCTAGAACCGCTCGGCTATCCTGGCCAGCAGTACTTGCTTTAAGACCATGAAGGAAGGCTGTATATGAGGAGAAGACTTGGAAACCCCTAGAAGATACAACAGAAATTTAGAAACCAGGTTTTAAAATCAGAATGTTGCCAGGAGGAGATGTTGACTCTGTCTGTAATTGATTGTAACTGCTGGTTCAAACTGAAGAAATTGCACAAAAGTAGGAAATTAAGGAGAAGGACGTGAATAAATTGAAATAACCAGAGATTGTTCAGAATTTCAACATGAACATGAGGCAACGATTTACAGAAATGGGGAAAGGAATTCAATAGAAGACCAGGCGCGGCTCGTAATTAAAGGCTCTGAGGCGGAGCCGCCCCAAAATATATTTTAGAGTAAATTTCACAACAATGTATTACATAATTTAAATTATCAGGACGAATTTCTCATATTTCCCATTCCGATTAAAATAATGACGCTCAACGTTTTTGGAACTGTTTGTATCGATAGATGTTTTCCGAACGGTTAGTAGTGTTTAGGCTGCGCCTTGGAACGTCCATAAGCTGCATGTAGTAGCGGTTTGGGGGCGTGGCTTCTACATAGTACTGCTCTTTATGGGCGACACGAAGACTCAGAGCTTGCAGCCTAAGGGTGTCATACCAACCACCACACGTTTTTCACGTTCCACTATCTATGTAATAAAGGAATGTAGAGTGGCTGAAACTTCGCTATCCAATCTCTGTCTCTGCACATCTCTACTAAGCTTCGATGCGTCATTAATGGACGTTTAGTATTATTGTTTTGATAATGTTTTACATAGTTGTTTTGTTTCTGCCATTGGCTACTTTATTCACATTTACAATAAGTTTGCAAATATCCCGCCAGAGTGCACTGGACTACAGTAACATTACAGTACTGCCATCTAGCGAGAGTTTCACAAGTGATTAGAGGACAATGCGCGCGAAATTTGTCCCGTTACTTTACATTCCTTGCTTGCTGATGCTGACTGCTTTTGTTGATACCGTGTGATATTAGCAAGTTTCTTTTTCGGAGTGTATTTTGCAAGATTTTAGTGAGTTTTACTTGCTTGTGAATATCTGCGACATACCGCGAGTGTGAAACAAGCGCAATTTAATAGGTAAAAACTTGGAACACGGCCATAGGATGAAAGTGAAAGAACTTGATATACCCAGACCTGATCTAACCATCAACCAAGAACAGAAACAGTGCAAATCTAGGCAAGGATACAAACGCAGTTTTAATAGAGCAATGTATCATGCACCTGAGTGGTTGTGTGGCTGTGAAGTGAAAAATGCATTTTTCTGTTTCACCTGTCTTCT
Organism: Schistocerca nitens; assembly: GCF_023898315.1. Taxonomy (NCBI): domain Eukaryota; kingdom Metazoa; phylum Arthropoda; class Insecta; order Orthoptera; family Acrididae; genus Schistocerca; species Schistocerca nitens. Next base: position 146,790,432 of record NC_064616.1, on the reverse strand, counting down.
TACAAATAGTACTGATAGTGCCTGTACTGAAACTGGTATCACTGACTTAAAGAATTTTCACGCAAAGGCGAAAAAACATAATTCCAGCGAAAAACATTTAAATGGTTTCATTGAGTTTTCAATGCTTGGGAAAGTGGACATTATGTGCCAATTAGACAGTGCTTACCGCCGTAATATAAAGATGTTGTTGTTGTGGTGGTCTTCAGTCCTGAGACTGGTTTGATGCAGCTCTCCATGCTACTCTATCTTGTGCAAGCTTCTTCATCTCCCAGTACCTACTGCAACCTACATCCTTCTGAATCTGCTTAGTGTATTCATCTCTTGGTCTCCACCTACGATTTTTACCCTCCACGCTGCCCTCCAATGCTAAATTTGTGATCCCTTGATGCCTCAAAACATGTCCTACCAACCGATCCCTTCTTCTAGTCAAGTTGTGCCACAAACTTCTCTTCTCTCCAATCCTATTCAATACCTCCTCATTAGTTACGTGATCTACCCACCTTATCTTCAGCATTCTTCTGTAGCACCACATTTCGAAAGCCTCTATTCTCTTCTTGTCCAAACTGGTTACCGTCCATGTTTCACATCCATACATGGCTACACTCCATACAAATACTTTCAGAAACGACTTCCTGACACCTAAATCTATACTCGATGTTAACAAATTTCTCTTCTTGAGAAACGCTTTCCTTGCCATTGCCAGTCTACATTTTATATCCTCTCTACTTCGACCATCATCGGTTATTTTACTCCCTAAATAGCAAAACTCCTTTACTACTTTAAGTGTCTCATTTCCTAATCTAATTCCCTCAGCATCACCCGACTTAATTTGACTACATTCCATTATCCTCGTTTTGCTTTTGTTGACGTTCATCTTATATCCTCCTTTCAAGACACTGTCCATTCTGTTCAACTGCTCTTCCAAGTCCTTTGCTGTCTCTGACAGAATTACAATGTCATCGGCGAACCTCAAAGTTTTTACTTCTTCTCCATGAATTTTAATACCTACTCCGAATTTTTCTTTTGTTTCCTTTACTGCTTGCTCAATATACAGATTGAATAACATCGGGGAGAGGCTACAACCCTGTCTCACTCCTTTCCCAACCACTGCTCCCCTTTCATGCCCCTCGACTCTTATAACTGCCATCTGGTTTCTGTACAAATTGTAAATAGCCTTTCGCTCCCTGTATTTTACCCCTGCCACCTTCAGAATTTGAAAGAGAGTATTCCAGTCAACATTGTCAAAAGCTTTCTCTAAGTCTACAAATGCTAGAAACGTAGGTTTGCCTTTTCTTAATCTTTCTTCCAAGATAAGTCGTAAGGTCAGTATTGCCTCACGTGTTCCAACATTCCTACGGAATCCAAACTGATCTTCCCCGAGGTCAGCTTCTACCAGTTTTTCCATTCGTCTGTAAAGAATTCGCGTTAGTATTTTGCAGCCGTGACTTATTAAACTGATAGTTCGGTAATTTTCACATCTGTCAACACCTGCTTTCTTTGGGATTGGAATTATTATATTCTTCTTGAAGTCTGAGGGTATTTCGCCTGTCTCATACATCGTGCTCACCAGATGGTAGAGTTTTGTCATGACTGGCTCTCCCGAGGCCATCAGTAGTTCTAGTGGAATGTTGTCTACTCCCGGGGCCTTGTTTCGACTCAGGTCTTTCAGTGCTCTGTCAAACTCTTCACGCAGTATCTTACCTCCCATTTCGTCTTCATCTACATCCTCTTCCATTTCCATAATATTGTCCTCAAGTACATCTCCCTTGTATAAACCCTCTATATACTCCTTCCACCTTTCTACCTTCCCTTCTTTGCTTAGAACTGGGTTTCCATCTGAGTTCTTGATATTCATACAAGTGGTTCTCTTCTCTCCAAAGGTCTCTTTAATTTTCCTGTAGGCAGTATCTATCTTACCCCTAGTGAGACAAGCCTCTACATCCTTACATTTGTCCTCTAGCCATCCCTGCTTAGCCATTTTGCACTTCCTGTCGATCTCATTTTTGAGACGTTTGTATTCCTTTTTGCCTGCTTCATTTACTGCATTTTTATATTTTCTCCTTTCATTAATTAAATTCAATATTTCTTCTGTTACCCAAGGATTTCTATTAGCCCTCGTCTTTTTACCTACTTGATCGTCTGCTGCCTTCACCACTTCATCCCTCAGAGCTACCCATTCTTCTTCTACTGTATTTCTTTCCCCCATTCCTGTCAATTGTTCCCTTATGCTCTCCCTGAAACTCTCTACAACCTCTGGTTCTTTCAGTTTATCCAGGTCCCATCTCCTTAAATTCTCACCTTTTTGCAGTTTCTTCAGTTTCAATCTGCAGTTCATAACCAATAGATTGTGGTCAGAGTCCACATCTGCCCCAGGAAATGTCTTACAATTTAAAACCTGGTTCCTAAATCTCTGTCTTACCATTATATAATCTATCTGAAACCTGTCAGTATCTCCTGGCTTCTTCCATGTATACAGCCTCCTTTCATGATTCTTGAACCAAGTGTTAGCTATGATTAAGTTATGCTCTGTGCAAAATTCTACTAGGCGGCTTCCTCTTTCATTTATTAGCCCCAATCCATATTCATCTACCACGTTTCCTTCTGTTCCTTTTCCTACTGTCGAATTCCAGTCACCCATGACTATTAAATTTTCATCTCCCTTCACTACCTGAATTATTTCTTTTATCTCATCATACATTTCCTCAATTTCTTCATCATCTGCAGAGCTAGTTGGCATATAAACTTGTACTACTGTAGTAGGTGTGGGCTTTGTGTCTATCTTGGCCACAATAATGCGTTCACTATGCTGTTTGTAGTAGCTTACCCGCACTCCTATTTTTTTTATTCGTTATTAAACCTACTCCTGCATTACCCCTATTTGATTTTGTATTTATAACCCTGTATTCACCTGGCCAGATGTCTTGTTCCTCCTGCCACCGAACTTCACTAATTCCCACTATATCTAACTTTAACCTATCCATTTCCCTTTTTAAATTTTCTAACCTACCTGCCCGATTAAGTGATCTGACATTCCACGCTCCGATCCGTAGAACGCCAGTTTTCTTTCTCCTGATAACGACGTCCTCTTGAGTAGTCCCCGCCCGGAGATCCGAATGGGGGACTATTTTACCTCCGGAATATTTTACCCAAGAGGACGCCATCATCATTTAATCATACAGTAGAGCTGCATGTCCTCGGGGAAAAATTACGGCTGTAGTTTCCCCTTGCTTTCAGCCGTTTGCAGTACCAGCACAGCAAGGCCGTTTTGGTTAATGTTACAAGGCCAGATCAGTCAATCATCCAGACTGTTGCCCCTGCAACTACTGAAAAGGCTGCTGCCCCTCTTCAGGAACCACATGTTTGTCTGGCCTCTCAACAGATACCCCTCCGTTGTGGTTGCACCTACGGTACGGCCATCTGTATCGCTGAGGCACGCAAGCCTCCCCACCAACGGCAAGGTCCATGGTTCATGGGGGGGAATGTAAAGATATATAATGAAAATGTATCAAAAAAAAATCAGTATCTGGGTAAACTGATAGACTGTATTAAATTTTGCGGCTAATTCGAGCTTGCCTTAAGGGGCCACGACGAAACAGAAGATTCCAAAAATTCAGGAATTTTTCGAGGATTAGTCAGTCTTATGGCAGAACTGGACTGCGCCTTGAAGCAGCACATTGAGAAATCAGAAAACCGTGTTTTCTTAGGCCTGTCGAAGACAATTCAAAATGAACTCCAGGAATCAATTTATGAGGTATGCCTCAATCACATCAGGAGTGAACTGTCAAAGGCAAACTTTCTCGTAATAGAAGTTGATGAAACTACTGACTGTGCAAATTTGTCACAATTGGTCCTAATAATTCGCTATGAGGTACTGGGACAAATAAATGAAAGATTTATTTCCTTTGTACGCCCTAAAAGTCACAGTGTAGACGATGTAACTGCAGCTGTTCTCTGCAAGCTAGAGAAAATGAATGTACATGAAACACCTGAAAAACTGATAGCTCAGTGTTACGATGGTGCTCCTGTTATGAGTGGCCATAAAAGTGGAGTTCAAACTAGAATTAGAGAAATGTACAGGAATGCTCACTTTATTCACTGTTACGCCCATCAGTTAAATTTAATTGTTGAACGTTGTGTGACGGGCAATAAACAAGTGTGGGTCTTCTTTAGCAACTTGGAAGGAATTTCCACCTTTTTTTCCCAGTCATCTAGCCATACAGCCATTCTTGACGAAGTAGTGAAGAAGCGTATTCCCACCTCTCCTCAGTCCATCAGATGGAATTTTAAATCACGGAGCGTAACCACTGTGTACAAATACCAAAAGGAAATTGTTAAGTGCCTAGAGAGAATTATTGATGATGATGCCAGTGGTTACAAGACAGTAAACAAGGCCATGGGACTGAAGGGTTTCCTGCAAGACTAAGATTTCCTCTTCTGGTTAAATTTTTTTTAATACAGTCATGCCTCATTGTGACATTCTCTTTAACCAACTGCAGCAGAGGAATATTGATGCAGTGAAAACTGTTGAATATGTATCGCACTTTGCAGATTCTGTCCAGCAAATTAGGGCCTCACTTGAAACTGACGATCACTGGGAACAGGTAGAACCAACTGCAAAATGGGGACGTTTCACAGAATCAAGAATAGTATGTGCACGAAACGTTTATGACCTCATCACAACTCAGATCAGAGAACGATTCAGTTTCAATGATCACTTATCGATTACACAGCTGTTTGATCCATCGTTGTTTGCAAAACAGAAAACTATTTTTCCAGAAAAAGAGCTGTAAATTTGTTCAATTTACAATCTTCAGATCTACGTCAAGAGCTGAACGTGTTGTACAGCCGAAAAGATTTTATGAGGGCGTCAGGTGCTTTGACCTTGTTGAACTTGGCTCTGAGCACTCTGGGACTTAACATCTGTGGTCATCAGTCCCCTAGAACTTAGAACTACTTAATCCTAACTAACCTAAGGACATCACACACATCCATGCCCGAGGCAGGATTCGAACCTGGTTCCAGACTGAAACGCTTAGAACCGCACGGCCACACCGGCCGGCCTTGTTGAACTTTCTTTACGATAACAATCTGGCTAAAGCTTTTCCTGAAAGTGTAAAACTTCTGCAAATATTAGTAACCTTCCCTATGACGACCGGAGAGGCAGAACGCTGCTTTTCTGTTAAAGCGAGTGAAAACATTCATGCGCAACACTATGAATGAGGACAGACTTGTGCGCTTGCAATGTGTTCCCTAGAAAAAGAATTACTGAATTGGCCAAATTTCAATGAAATGGTCATAGACCATTTTGCTGCGCAGAAGGGGAGACGAGCTGACTTCGTCTATAAACAAATGAATTGAGGTAAGCAAAAGTGCATTCATAATTGATGAGAGGTAATTTCTTTATATTAAGTCCTACTCAGCCTATTAAAAGAAGTGAGTAAAAAAGGGTAGTGTCATGTTTAGCCAGTGATGACATTTTCCGAAACGAGTCACTTTTGGTACCGGTACAGTGTGTTGCGCTACAGTGTCACATTTTGTGTACTTTAGCACAACAAACCGTACTAAAAATGACGTATTTTGGAGAGATCTTTAGTGCGCTATTTCACATAAATGCATATTTTCATAATAAACAATAAATATGAACTGTTCGCTTCTCAAACATGTGAATTAATATGGCAGTTGCACGGATTGCTCATGTCACCCAATCACGGCACAAGACCTGTAACGTCACCAAAACATCACAGTATCGTCATGCGAACTCGTAAACTTCGAGGTTTGGAGGTAAACCACAATAAACGCTTTAAGTTTAGAACTGAAAACACCAAAAATATTAAGCAGCCACAAAGTTAACATTCATCGCATTAAAGATCTCTCCGAAACACGTCTTTTCATATGATTTGCTGCAAAGTGTCAGAAAATGTAATTATGACGTATTAAAACACTAACCAAAGATTTTAACTTGAAGTTAGCTTCTAATGATATTTAATACCTGATTATAGAAGATACAGTACGTAAAATTATAGGTAGAGAGTGATCTACCCTCCCCCCGAATTCTTAGTTGTTTATGTCAGACTAATCTGTAGCATAACCTGAAGTCTATGTTGGCTCCGATCGATAAATGCCGCAGCCTTCCCCAGTATAGAAACCACGAGCCGCGCCTGGGAGCACCCCACATCATCGTCATCACCCTGCAGCATCTTGCAGATGCGGTATGGAGGGGCATATGGTCAGCACATAGCTCACTTATGGAGGGGCATGTAGTCAACACATCACTCTCCTGGCCATTCTGCCAACATTCCAGACCATGGAGCCACTGCTGCTCATTCAAGTAGCTCCGTAGTTGGCATCACAAGACTGAGTGCACCCCTTACCAGTCCTCCCACCAGAGAAAAATATTTGGCATCACCCAGGATCAAACCCGGGTCCTCTGCATGGCAGCCATCTATGCTGTCCACTCAGATACAGAGATGAACTAATCATTCCTAATACTTGCTTTCAAAATGGCTATGAGCACTACGGAACTTAGCTTCTGAGGTCATCAGTCCCCTAGAACTTAGAACTACTTAAACCTAACTAACCTAAGGACATCACACACATCCATGCCCGAGGCAGGATTCGAACCTGCGACCGTAGTGGTTGCGCGGTTCCAGACTGTAGCACCTAGAACCGCTCGGCTATCCTGGCCAGCAGTACTTGCTTTAAGACCATGAAGGAAGGCTGTATATGAGGAGAAGACTTGGAAACCCCTAGAAGATACAACAGAAATTTAGAAACCAGGTTTTAAAATCAGAATGTTGCCAGGAGGAGATGTTGACTCTGTCTGTAATTGATTGTAACTGCTGGTTCAAACTGAAGAAATTGCACAAAAGTAGGAAATTAAGGAGAAGGACGTGAATAAATTGAAATAACCAGAGATTGTTCAGAATTTCAACATGAACATGAGGCAACGATTTACAGAAATGGGGAAAGGAATTCAATAGAAGACACATGGGTCACTTTGAGATTTGAAACAGTGAAGGCAGCAGGGTAGCAGAGGAGCAACTTGGCAAGGAGGCAAGACTCAGTAGAAATCTTTGGCTAGTGCAAGAAACATTTAATTTGTTTGATGAAAGAATAAAATATAAAACTGCAGCAAGTGAGATTGTCAGAAGTACAAAATGGAAGAATAGGAAAGGCTAAAGGAGAAATGCAAAGCTGCAAAAGCAGGCAAGGCGAGGGGAACAACAGATGATGCCAATACTGAGAGAATAATTTGAAGGGGCACTAGAAAACTTAAGCTAAAGCAGGACATGTGGAGTGATGACATTACCTTAGAGTAACTCTGCAGACCCAACCATGACAGAACTGTACCACATGGAATGCATGATATGAGATAGGATAACTATTCTGACTTCAAGAAGAATGTAATAATCCCTGCATCAAAGATGTAGGGTGCTTACAGGTGTGAGTATTATATCAAACTATCCATTTAATTAGTCGTAATTGCAGAATATTAATACAAATTATTTATAGAACAACACAGACTGGTGGAAGAGAACTTTTGGGGAGGATTGATGTGGATTCTGGAGAAATCTAAGAACATGTGAAGCTGTACTGACCCTACAACTTCTCCTAGAAGAGAGGTTGAAGAAAGGTAAACCTACATTTATAGCATTTGTAAATTAAGATAAAGCTTTTGACAAACATTCAATCACAGAAATTCTGAAACTAGCAAGGACAAGATACACAAATCTACAGCTTGTACCGAAACTACATGGCAGTTCCAAGAACAAAGGACATGAAATGGGAGCAGTGGTTGAGAAGGGAGTGAGACAGGGATGTAGCTGTCCTTTGTGTCATCCAGTCTGTACATTGAGCAGCCAGTAAAAGAAACCAAGGAGAAATTTAGAAAGGAATTAAAGTTCAGGGAAAAGAAATAAGAACTTTCTTTGCCAATGCCATTGTAATTCTATCAGAAACGGCAAAGGACTTCAGAGGGCAGCTGTATGGAATTGGTTGTGTCTTGAAAAGAGATTATAAGATGGATATTAACAAAGAAAAAACAAGGGTTATGAAGTTCAGTTGATTTATATCAGGATTTCTGAGGAGAGGGTAGAGAGAGATAAAAATTAATGATGGTAAATGTTGGTAGAAAGTCTCTTCAGAATTCAGGGCAGCTTGTCAACATAATAAATTCCTTCAGCTAGTGTTGAAGTGTGAGATCAATGACTGTTTATAGTTCTGTGTTTCACGAAATATTTTTAGTGTTGGGAACAATGTGTTGCACACATTTCATCTCTCAAAATGTGCAGAGTTGACATGCAGCTTACTGCTGAATTTTAATACAGCAGGACATATGTTGCAGTGAAAGACAGGAATGTGTAGATTTAAATTTGTCAGCCACATGGAAATGAAAAGAGTAATAGCCTGTTCTGATGACAACATTGCAGTGAATGTCAATATATGCCAAAATATGATGGACAAAAAATGAGAAAGTAAGTAAAATCAGTTCTTGTAACTGTAAAAAGTACATGCTTTCGTAATACATGATGTACACTAAGTCTGAATGACCACAACTGAACACTGTGCACTGGTCAGCATTAGTAATGTACAGATACACTCCACAACTGAAGAGATCAGCTAACATCTTATCTGTTGCTATTTCTCATCTATGTTGTTCTGTTACTACTCACACACAACACTTACATCTGAGAATTTCATGCAAATATATTCCTTTGCCACAATTGAAGAGTTCCTGAAAGCTTGTTGTTATTTAAGGCAACATTCATATATTTTGGCTTCCACCATGCTAATTCACTATTTTACCAGTAGCAGTACTAGTTTGAAAGAATGTGATGGTTCATGAATTTCAGGATTGTTAAGTTAAATAAAGATAAAGTGTGGCAAATAGATGTTTTGACACCTACCTTCTCACCATCACACATTAAATACATCAGAATATGATAAAAGGAGTGTTCAAATGAAAAGGTACAAAATTTCATATGCCACATTTTGGGATAATGTAGTGACACATCTAGGGATGTGAATGTAGTGTCTGGTGTGGTTGTGGGCATTCAAAGCTGTGCCCTCAGCAGGCATGATGATACTCAGCTTTTTCTATGTCAGAGGTCAAATACTCTCAAATTCCTCAAGCATGGAAAAACTATTAATGGTGCGGTGCACTGTCAGACACTCTGTAACTTATGCAAGTCCATCAGGAGCAAATGGCCTGGGCTGCTCACAGAGTGAGTGATTCAGCCCCATGATAACAAACGTCCACTCATTTCCAAGGTCACAGAAAGCATAATGGCCATGTTGAAGTGGGAGGAGCATCTACCCTACAGCCCAGACACATCACCTTATGACTTCCAGGTGTTTGGTCCACTAGAAAACCATCTCAGAGGGAAGTTCTACGACTTGGATGATGAACTGAAGGACACAGTGGAGGACTGGCTACATCTACATCTACACTCTGCAAGCCACCCAATGGTGAGTGGCGGAGGGCACTTTAGGTGCCACTGTCATTACCTCCTGTGGTGTGCGTACTGTAAGACCTTCGGTAACAACACAATCAGATTATCTGACTTGTTGCTCTAACGAAGTAGGCAAGTGTCAGCAGTATGTCTCCTGGTCTTATCGTGGCTTGTTTATCTTCTGCCGTTAGGTCAGACGATAGAAATGCCACTTACACGCTTAGAGTAGCAGATTGACGGTGACCAACTTTAAACAGAACTTGATTAATTTTCACGCACATTTATTAAAGTAATAATAAGCATAAAAATAACTTAACTTGGTTCTGGGTGCTATTTACAATTGACAATCTGAAGTTCCTTTGGTCTTGGTACATTAATCTTATTCTCACATATCTCTGATACTTGACAAAGTGTCTATACATTTCTCTTCATGGCTATGTACAGGAATATGATAATCTTATTAGGCGCAGACTGAAACTTGACTATAGACTAATGCAGACTCACTAATCGGAGGTCTGTACACTCGTTATAATACCTCGAGCGTTCAGGTATCACTGCGAGGAGAAAAGGTTCTACGTTAGCAGCAATCTCATTGGCTGCGTTACATATTAATATGCGGATCGGCGGAAACAGAATTTGGTCCGTCTCTAAGACAGCGCCCTCTCGTAGAGCGGAGATGGACGAGCGCGACGCCTGCGCTGTTGTGCTTAGCGGGGCGTGCTCTAGTGGGAAAGTTGTGTATGCGCTGACTACACGGAACTATGTACACAACACTTCCCTTTCCTGTTCCATTCGCATATGGTTAGCTGGAAGAATGACTGCCGGAAAGCCTCTGTGCGCGCTCGAATCTCTGTAATTTTATATTCGTGATCTGCTCGAGAGGTATAAGTAGGCAGAAGCAATATATTTGATACCTTATCCAGAAACGCACCCTCTCGAAACCTGGACATCAAGCTACACCGCGATGCAGAGCGCCTCTCTTGCACAGTCTGCCACTTAAGTTTGCTAAACATCTCTGTAATTCTATCACGCTTACCAAATAACCCTGTGACGAAACATGCCACTCTTCTTTGGATCTTCTCTATCTCCTCTGTCAACCCGACCTGGTATGGATCCCACACTGATGAGCAATACTCAAGTATATGTCGAACGAGTGTTTTGTAAGCCACCTCCTTTGTTGATGGACTACATTTTCTAAGGACTCTCCCAATCAATCTCAACCTGGTACCCACCTTACCAACAATTAATTTTATATGATCATTCCACTTCAAATCGTTCCGTATGCATACTTCCAGATATTTTACAGAAGTAACTGCTACCAGTGTTTGTTCCGCTTTCATATAATCATACAATAAAGGATCCTTCTTTCTATGTATTCGCAATACATTACATTTGTCTATGTTAAGGGTCAGTTGCCACTCCCTGCAGCAAGTGCCTATCAGCTGCAGATCTTCCTGCATTTCGCTGCAATTTTCTAATGCTGCAAGTTCTCTGTATACTACAGCATCATCCGCGAAAAGCCGCATGGAACTTCCGACACTATCTACTAGGTTATTTATATATATTGTGAAAAACAATGTCCCCATAACACTCCCCTGTGGCATGCCAGAGGTTACTTTAACGTCTGTAGACGTCTTTCCATTGAGAACAATATGCTGTGTTCTGTTTGCTAAAATTCTTCAATCCAGCCACACAGCTGGTCTGATATTGTTTATCAGGTGACAGTGCGGAACTGTATCGAATGCCTTCCAGAAGTCAAGGAAAATGGCATCTACCTGGGAGCCAGTATCTAATATTTTGTGGGTCTCATGAACAAATAAAGCGAGTTGGGTCTCACACGATCGCTGTTTCCTGAAATGTTGATTCCTACAGAGTAGATTCTGAGTTTCCAGAAATAACATGATACGCAAGCATAAAACATGTTGTAAAATTCTACAACAGATCAATGAAAGAGATATAGGCCTATAGTTTTGCGCATCTGCTCGACGGCCCTTCTTGAAAACTGGAACTACCTGTGCTCTTTTCTAATCATTTGGAACCTTCCGTTCCTCTAGAGACTTGTGGTACACAGCGGTTAGAAGAGGGGCAAGTTCTTTCATGTACTCTGTGTAGAATCAAATTGGTATCCCGTCAGGTCCAGTGGACTTTCCTCTGTTGAGTGATTTCAGTTGCTTTTCTATTTCTTGGACACTTACTTTGATGTCAGCCATTTTTTCTTTCATGCGAGGATTTAGAGAATGAACTGCAGTGCCGTCTTCCTCTGTGAAACAGCTTTGGAAAAAGGTGTTTAGTATTTCAGCTTTACGCGTGTCATCCTCTGTTTCAGTGCCATTATCATCCCATTGTGTCTGGATATGCTGTTTCGATCCACTTACTGATTTAAAGTAAGATCAGAACTTCCTAGGATTTTCTGTCAAGTCGGTACATAGAATTTTACTTTCGAATTCACTTAACACTTCACGCATAGCCCTCCTTATGCTAACTTTGACATCGTTTAGCTTCTGTTTGTCTAAGAGGTTTTGGCTGCGTTTAAATTTGCAGTGAAGCTCTCTTTGCTTTTGCAGTAGTTTCCTAACTTTGTTGTTGATCCACGGTGGGTTTTTTCCGTCCCTCACAGTTTTACTTGGCACGTACCTGCCTAAACGCATTTTACGATTGCCTTGAACTTATTCCATAAACACTCAACATTGTCAGTGTTGGAACAGAAATTTTGATCTGTTAAGTAGTATGAAATCTGCCTCCTATTACTCTTGCTAAACAGATAAACCTTCCTCCCTTTTTTATATTCCTATTTACTTCCATATTCTGGGATGCTGTAATGGCCTTATGATCACTAATTCCCTGTTCTGCGCTCACAGAGTCGAAAAGTTGGGGTCTGTTTGTTATCAGTAGGTCCAAGATGTTATCTCCATGAGTCGGATCTCTGTTTAATTGCTCAAGATAGATTTTGGATAGTGCACTCAGTATAATGTCACTCGATGCTCTGTCCCTACCACCCGTCCTAAACATCTGAGTGTCCCAGTCTATATCTGGTAAATTGAAATCTCCACCTAAGACTATAACATGCTGAGGAACTTTATGTGAAATGTATTCCAGATTTTCTCTCAGTTGTTCTGCCACTAATGCTGCTGAGTTGGGAGGTTGGTAAAAGGAGCCAATTATTAACCCAGCTCGGTTTGTTGAGTATATGGTTCAAATGGCTCTGAGCACTATGCGACTTAACTTCTGAGGTCATCAGTCGCCTAGAACTTAGAAATAGTTCAACCTAACTAACCTAAGGACATCACACACATCCATGCCCGAGGCAGGATTCGAACCTGCGACTGGAGCGGTCGCTCTGCTCCAGACTGTGGCGCCTAGAACCGCACGGCCACTCAGGCAGGCATGTTGAGTATAACCTCCACCCATAATAATTCACAGGAACTATCCACTTCTATTTCACTACAGGATAAACTACAACAAACAACAACAAACACACCACCACCGGTTGCATGCAATCTATCCTTTCTAAACACTGTCTGTGCCTTTGTAAAAATTTTGGCAGAATTTATCTCTGGCTTCAGCCAGCTTTCCGTACTTATAACGATTTCAGCTTTGGTGCTTTCTATCAGCACTTGAAGTTTTGGTACTTTACCAATGCAGCTTCGACAGTTTACAATTACAATACCGATTGCTGCTTGGTCCCCGCATGTCCTTACTTTGCCCCACACCCTTTGAGGATGTTGCCCTTTCTGTACTTGCCTGAGGCCATCTAACCTAAAAAAAACCGCCCAGTCTACACCACACAACCCCTGCTACCCGTGTAGCCGCCTGCTGTGTGTAGTGGACTCCTGACCTATCCAGCGGAACCCGAAACCCCACCACCCTATGGCGCAAGTCGAGGAATCTGCAGCCAACACAGTCGCAGAACCGTCTCAGCCTCTGCTTCAGACCCTCCACTCGGCTCTGTACCAAAGGTCCACAGTCAGTCCCATCGACAATGCTGCAGATGGTGAGCTCTGCTTTCATCCCGCTAGCGAGACTGGCAGTCTTCTCCAAATCAGATAGCCGCCAGAAGCCAGAGAGTATTTCCTCCGATCCATAGTGACACACATCATTGGTGCCAACATGAGTGACCATCTGCAGATGGGTGCACCCTGGACCCTTCATGGCATCCGGAAGGACCCTTTCCACATCTGGAATGACTCCCCCCGGTATGCACATTGGTTTTCTTCCCCTCCCTTGCAGCCATGTCCCTAAGTGGCCCCATTACGTGCCTGACGTCGGAGCTCCCAACTACCAGTAAGCCCACCCTCTGCGACCGCCCAGATCCTGCAGACTGAGGGGCAATCTCTGGAACAGGACAATTAGCCATGTCCGGCCAAAGATCAGTATCAGCCGGAGACAGAGCCTGAAACCGGTTTGTCAGACGAACTGGAGAGGCCTTCCGTTCAGCCCTCCGGGATGTCTTTCGCCCCCTGCCACACCTCGAGACGACCTCCCACGCTACCACGGGTGAGTAGTCAGCCTGAATGTGGGCAGTATCCTGGGCAGCCACAGCTGTAGTCCGATCGGGGGGATGCATGGGACGAGCTGGCCGTCCCTGACAAACCCCCGTCCGAACCCCCACAATGATGCCCATTGGCAACAGCCTCAAGCTGTGTGACCAAAGCCAACACTACCTGAAGATGGGAGCGAAGGGATGCCAACTCAGCCCACATCCGAACACAGCAGTCGCCATCCCTATCCATGCTAAATACTGTTGTGCAAAGAACATCTGAAATAATCTACAGAGAGCACAAACAATTCGACACAAAATTTAAACGGTTATTAAAATACAAGACTGCCTAGTAATTGCAGTAATGCTGCTACTTGCGCACTGCTGACACACTGCTCAGTGGCAGAAGGCTAACTTTATTGTCAGTAACGTACACGTGACTTTACACGTCACAGATATTAAAATGCAAATCTGCCCCTGCTAAATACGAAACTACACAATGATTTGACGGATTTAACTAAACAAGTGCACTAAGAACATTCAAACAAATTTTCAACTTGACTACTACACTTATATGAATGCTAAATAAGCCACTTGCTGCTACTTGCACACTGCTGACACACTGCTTGGAGGCAGAGGGTTAGCTGTGCTCAGGCCTCTGGTGATTACTTTTGAATAAAGACTTCAGTTATATCCACAGTGTTGTTTTGTAAATTTTCTTTTGAACATCCCTTGTACATTTCCTGAATTTTTCAAAAATGCCCTGTGCTGAATTTCCCACAACAAAATGATTGTGAAATATTTGCATGTTGATCTATGTATTAAGTCACATGAAAGCTCTCTGTGCAAATACTTTTTGCTGCTAAAGGAATCGTGTAATGACCATCCAACAAGGTGTATGTACATTAGAAGATTGAAAGAGTTAACAGTTCCTCAGACTTAGAGCAACAGTCAATTTTCCACATGAAGTGAAAGAAAGAAGGAAAATAAGTTTTGCTAAGATATCTCCCATACTGCAGTGGCACATCCATGGGTTCACAACACTTGATGAGAAACTACTGCAAAAGGAAACATGTGATTGTGTTTGCGTGAAACACATTAAAAAAATATTTTTACTACTAATATGAGTCCACAGCTTGTGCCAAAACGACCACCCCATGGGGTATGTAGCTGAAAGTGGAATGCAATGCAATGGGATAGAGTGGAGTGGATTGTCAGCAGTTAGATAAATGATACACAGTACTCCTCCTCAGACATTTGCTGTTAAAACTTGCATGCTGCAAAAAGTAACAGTATGCTCTTTTTCAGTAAGGAGAACTCACCTAACATCACTGTTATATAATCATGCCTTGTCATACACCTCCAATTCCTTCACTGGTCCTCCTCAAAGGAAAGCTAGTGATTATTTTCAGTCTAGTAATCAGTTCTATTTTGTATGTATCTGACAAATAAGTACTCAAAAGGCACACTGTATTTGAATGTTGAGATGACTTCTAGTAATTTGTGCCTCTTACTGTCAGTGAAAAAGAGTGTGCAATCAGGCTCAATGAGTTCAATACTGGTCAACTCCAAGGCCCAGAAAACAGTTAAGAAGAGAACAAATATGTGATTTTGAGGGTTTCTGAGTCACATACACAGTTCCCCTTTGCCTACACAAGAAAAAATTACAGTTATTCTTCATAGATACAGGTGGTCATCAGAACAATTTCTCAACTTCTTGAGGGAGCTGATTTTGTTCTCATTCTTACACAAGGAAGTTGTGTATCTGTGTCACTAGTTATGATAAGTGCTTTAACTCCCCGAATAAGGAAGACCATACAGCAAATGATAAATTTGGCCTGGTTACTAGAAACCAGAGAGGTCCTTGGCCACCTTCATGAGAGGTTCGTGAGAAAGTGCTTTGGGTAATCTGTTTTTCTGGAATTAGTTTTACAGCTCCCCAACAGAATTTTTTAATCTTAGAAGGACATATGTGATTAAGTAGAGGCTGCTTTTGGAGATATTACAAGACACATAATGTGCATCCCAGAATAAGTCACTCATTAGATTCTGGGGGTACATGTACACAGAGAGCTAATGCCATTTTATTTTCTCCCACATAATTACCATATGGTGATAGTGATGGTATAATTATAGAGAAAAAATGGAAGGTTATGTTACAGAGTCATACTGACAAGCTGCCTTCCATCCACATTGTATACCAATTATCACACAATGTACAAGGGTGGTTTGAAAACTTCTCGGAATCACCACAAGACGTCACCACTAGCACAACAAGTTGTTCTTGTGATATTCATTGGACTGTTGGCTGTAAACACGTGCCACATCAGTGGTCTTGGAAGAGAGCTGTGGCGATGTTGTGGCTCTGTTGTTGTCCTCGCATAGTGGTTTGCGAAGATGGAAAAAATCGAGATTTGAGAAGTGATTAAGTACTTCGTAAAGAAAGGTAAGAAAGCAAAGGACATTCATGACGATTTCCAGAATACACTGGGGGACTCTGCTCCTTCACATTCAACTGTTGCCAAGTGGACAAATGAATTTAAATTTGGTTGGGAGAGCTTAGATGATGATCCACACTATGCTCAGTCGAGATGAGTCACTACTCCAGAAATCATTATAAAAGTGCACAAAATGGTCATAGAGGATCACCAATTGAAAGTACGTGAAATTGATCATGCTTGCCAGATCTCATCTGAAAGAGTATATCACATTTTAACTGAAGAATTAGAAATAAGAAAATTATCTGCAAGATGGGTGCCACAACTCTTGATGCTGGATCAAAAACATGTGTCATTGCCATAGCAAAATTACACGAACTAGGCTGTGAACTGTTGCCACACCCACCTTATTCATATGATATGGCTCCATCAGACTTCCATCTCTTCCCAAAAATGAAATTTTTTCTTGGTGGATGAATATTCACTTCAAACAAATAATTGATAGCCGGAGTTCACAACTACTTTGCAGGCCTGGAGGAAACTCATTTTCGAAATGGATCAATGCACTGGAACATCGTTGGACAAAGTGCATTAATCTACATGCAGACTACATTGAAACATAAAAAAGTTTCAGTGATGGAAGTACTTTTTTCTATTCAATTTAGACAACTTTTTAAACTACCCTCCTACTTTCACTCAAGGAATGTGAATGTTGATTTATGTAACAACCTTGAGTTGCTACAACAGTGGAGCTTGCGAGGTTGTGTTGCAGTCTAATGTGGTACTTTCTGTCATAATCTTTTCTTCATGTAATGCCTTAACATTGTGCTAATTTAAGCAAGATAGAGGTGCCAGTCATACTATTAGATGGGACCGTCCTTCCTATTGTCATTCATCGTCAACCATCTGTAGTAAGCAGCCCAATATAATGCTCCATATTTATAAATACCCTTTCTCCTTTACAACTGGAACTTGTCAGCTACAATTAATTATTAGGTTATAGCAGGAGGTGGAAAAGCTTTTTGATTTTCTACAAATGAATGTTTGTTAGCTAGTTTTACTATACACTGTAGAATTGTTTGTGAAGTAGGCAATAAAATCTGCCTCTTTAGATACATCAGTGCATCAAATGAAACAGTGAGACTGTGTGGATTTGGTGGAACAATCTCGTATCTGCAGAATTGTGAAAAGTGTAGACTAAATGTATTTTGCAGCAGATAGTTCTTACTTAGAGGTGTATAATGAAAACTTGAATAACGTGAGACTGTTAAGGATTTTGAGATCAAAAAAGGAAAACCAGTGTAGAAACTTAACTAGCTAGAAATCATGATAACCTGAGATTATTTTTGTTGTACTAGGTTAAAGTGTCTACATTAATGATAAAATCATGGAACTGTAAAAAGTATCTTATTTCTTTGCAGAAGTTACCATACATATTACAAAAGTTAAAAAAAATCAGATTCTTCACGAGACAGTTATGTTACCCATCAACTAATGATGTAATTGTTAACTAAATGGTTGAAAGATTGCAAGTAATAAATTGTTGGAGATGCAGTAGTGTCTTTCACAGTTATCAGTTACTTAACTTTTGTTTTATTTCAACACATCACAATATATTTTGAGTGGGTTTTTATCTTCAGGCACATTTACACACAGATTAGAAGTTATATCAAATACTATTTCCTTAAATAAGCTAAAACTAAGAAGAATATTCAAATGGGATGGCAGTGGAGGAGGAGGAGGGTGTTAGTGGTGATTGTTAATGAGTAGGACCCAATGAGGTGCACCTTATTGCTTGCTGATAAGTTCTGTACTTTTATTGTTATTTAAGTAACTGGTATATTAGTAATATGTAAACTAGTCTCTAATCTGACAGATATTGTGAGATAAAGTGAAGCTGAAAATTTCAATTAAAAAGGTGTAATGTCAATGAAATTAACTCTTACTGTAGTTAATACTCCCTATTAACTCACCTTTGGGCAACTTACATTCAACAATATGGTGTAAGTTTACCACTCAGATGAAAATCCTTGCATTGGAAGTGCCAAGCTATGTAAGCTTGTAATGAGACAGCTAAAATATACATCCACATCTATACTCTGCAAATCACTGTGAAGTGCATGACAGAGAATACATCCCAATGTACCAGTTATTAGGGTTTCTTCCCATTCCATTCAGTATGGAGTGTGGAAGAATGATTGTTTAAATGCCTCTGCACACTGTAATTAATGTAATCATTCTCTCTCACTCCCAAAGTGAGCAATACATACAAGCCTGTAGTATATTCCTAGAGTCATCATTTAAAGCCGGTTCTCGAAACTTTGTAAGTAGGGTTTCTCGGAATAGTTTATGTCTATCTTCAAGAGTCTGCCAGTTCTGTTTCATCAGCTTCTCTGTGACTCTCCCATGGGTCAAAAAACCTTTTACCATTCATGCTGCCTTTCTCTGCATATGTTAAACATCCCCTGTTAGTCCTATATGGTACAGGTCCCACATACTTCAAAAATATTCCAGAAAGGCTCGCACAAGTGACCTGTAAGCAATCTCCTTTGTAGACTGATTGCATTTCCCCAGAATTTCACCAATAAACAAAAGTCTGCCATTTACTTTGTCCAAGATTGAGTCCATGTGATCATTCCACTTCATATTCCTACAAACTGATACACCCAGGTATTTGTATGATTGGCAGATTCCAACTGTGACTCACTGATGCTATAGCCATATGGTAGTATGTTTTTTCATTTTGTGAAGTGCACCCATTACAAAATAGTTAAAATGATGGAGACAATATAAAAATTACAAAAATACAGCAAAAGGGAACATTGCAGCCCATGTTAAATCAGCTTGAATTCATTAAAATTGTCAAGTCAATACCAGTTGATGAAACTTAAAAAGTAATTGGAAATTAATGACATAAAAGTACTACTTCCAGAATACCAATAACAAATCCTTACTCAAATGTCCACAAGCATCATAAAATTATCATAAAACCTAGCTAAATTAAAAAAAAAAAAAAAAAAAAAACTTTATCAAGACCATACTAAAGAAATACTGATGTGTAAGAAAACAATGGAAATGAGTAGTGGGTGACTTAATTTCATTCATCATATTAGATGTTTTGGGAGAGCCTGCAACTGTGTCTTTCATTATTTAAATAATGAAAACTGCAGCAGTTACTTATTTTTTGCTGCTTAGTACAACGTGTTTTGAGAATTTCTCATTTTAAAGTGCATTTGTTTACATGAATATGTTTGGTGACGTTTCCATGTGTGCTTTTCTGCCCCTATTGTATCTTTTTGAAGTTAAAGTGCAGTCAGATAAAAGGACAAAATGAATTTTGAGGGGTTTTTAGATGCTATAGTTAGAAATGGTATTTTTGTTTGTTTAGTTACAGGTATTCTGCCGCCACCATTATACAGAATATTGCACACATGCAAATCATCACTTACACTGTTTATGTACAAAACACACTACAAATATATGACACTATAGAGTTTTTACACAGTCAGAATTGTTACAGTGTTTTGGCTTACATTATGTATAAGTTTGTAAATAATAAAATGTATTTCTTACCACTATTGACTACTAAATTATCAATTACATTTTGTTTTATTTTTAATTTTTTTTTTCTAGTGAGGAAATGAACATATTTATGAAAACTGTCACAGTTGTCATATGCAGGAGAAACATTTGAAAAAATTAACTGATTCACTGTCTATATTGTCACTGAGAATGTTTTCTCCTTACTTTTTGTTGTGCACAAAAATTTCAAGCCCTTCCATTAAATCCATTACACGAGATTTTTGAAGTCAGTCAGTTGGGCAGCAGCAACTGGAAAAAGACAGATGTGGCAACAGGGAAATTACCGATTTTGTGACTTTCGTAAGTTCCTAACTGGGAGCAAATTGTATAATTTCATCTGTGTGCTTTGATAGTGTAGTTTCTTGAGTTTCTGCATGTTAATTTAATATATAATAGCCACAGTTCTCGCATTTTCGTTTGTGTCGGTAAGTAAATCGATTTTGTGATGTATTACAAGTTCCTAATAAGGGGAGAATTATTAAGTCTCATTTAAGCCCTTTGGTAGTTCAGTTTTTTAATCTCTGCGTATTAATATAGACACAGTTTGTGCACTTTCATCAGTGCCTACAGTCGAGTTCTGCAGCACAAGCCGGTAGTCTGTTTATCTGGGTAGTGTAGTTTCCCATGGTCTTTAGTATTGATAGGCACTGTGATTGTTGTGTGCAGGTGTGAGCCGAGTTGACAACACTTTGCTCTCAGCTCAAGGCTGTGATGGCTTCAGTACACAGCTTGAAGATGCAGTGGATGGGGACCAGTGTTGTGGGCCAGCCGTGGGGATCCAATGGATATCAACACAGATTTAGAAAACATTGTTCTAGTGAACCACAACTAGCTCTTTACTCACACAAAGTGTTGAGTGCTGTTGCAAGTGATTTCAAATTGACTCTGTATTTTGAATTTCTGGAAGACTTTTCACACTGTACCACACAAGCGGCTTTCGGTGAAAGTGTCTCAGTTATGTGACTGGATTCATTTTTCCTGTCAGAGGGGTCACAGTTCTTAGTAATTGACAGAAAGTCATCCACTAAGACAGAAGTGATTTCTGGCATTCTCCAAGGTAGTGTTACAGGCCCTTTGCTGTTCCTTATCTATATAAACAATTTGGAAGACTATTTGAGCATGCGTCTTAGGTTGTTTGCAGATGTCACTGTCATTCATTGACTGGTAAAGTGACCAGAAGATGAAAACAAATTCCAAAATGATTTAGAAAAGATATGTGTATGCTGCAAAAATTGGAAACTGAAACTAAATAATGAAAAGTGTGAAGTCACCCACGAGTACTGCAAGGAATCCATTAAAATTCGGTTACACGATAAATCAGTCAAATCTAAAGGCCGTAAACTCAACTATGTACCTAGGAATTACAACAAACAACTTAAATTGGAGGGAACTCAAAATGTTGAGGGGAAGGCTAACTAAAGACTGCATTTTATTAGCAGTACACTTAGAAAATGTAACAGATCTACTAAAGAGACTGACTACACTACACTTGTCCATCTTCTTTTAGAATACTGCTGCACAGTGTGGTGTCCTTACCAGATAGGATTGAGGGAGTACATCGAAAAAGTTCAAAGAAGGGCAGCACATTTTGTATTACCACAAAATAGGCGAGACATTGTCACTGAAATGATACAGGATTTCGGATGGACATCATTAAAACAAAGGTGTTTTTCGTTGCAGTGGAATCTTCTCACAAAATTTCAGTCAACAACTTTATCCTCTGAATGCGAAAATATTTTGTTGATGCCGACCTACATAGGGAGAAAGGGGTTCATCAAATCTGCCAGGCACTTAAATGTGATTTGCACAGTATCCATGTAGATGTACATAGATGTAGATGAAAGTCATGGATTATCTGATGATCTTCTTCCATGTTTTTGTTTAAGGGTCCAATGTTCTTTATGTGTGTTGGTATTGCTGACTTTTTAAATTAGTTGTGTGTGTAACAGCTGATGTGTACAGTGTATCTAAGTTGAAAATTACCGCCAGTTTGTCCTGTGTAGTAGTCTGAACAAGTTTTACATGTTATTTTGTATATTCCTGAGTCTGAGAATATATTTTTATGTTTAAGGTGTGGACTAGTTTCTAGTCCACACCTTAAACAATAAAAAAGATAAACTGTTTGACTTAAGAATATACAAAATAACATGTAAAACTTGTTCAAGCTACTACACAGGATAAACTGGCAGGAATTTTCAAATTAGATAAACTGAACACTGTAATGTAATTAACTGTCAGAGATAAACTTTACCTCATGCGAAAAGTACGATGCCCACAGTAGAGAGTTAAGGTAACTTCATTATGTTGCCATACAATGTGTTTAATTTATTTATTTATGAATATTTTCTTTTATGATAAATAATGGATTTGTTTGAGATGATAAATGTTGTATATTTATATGTATTTATTTATATGTGTCTTTGGAGTGTATTAAGGTCAGAAGACCAAAGAATCTGGAATGCAGGAATGTCTGCAACTTCCGGGCACATGTTGGCTTGCCCGCCACTTCTTTGTCGATATTGGAGGGAGATGGACGTGTTTACGGGACCTGTACAGTATAATGCATTTTTAGGATATCAATGTTCGAAGTGAAAATATTGTAGTTACTATACAGAGAGTACGAATAAATATTATTTTTAGCCGAAAGTAATTCGAATCCGGTAGTGTTTATTTCAAACAAGAAGAAAACCCAGGCCATGCTTGTTAGAGTAATGTTTTGCAGACAAAACCCCTAGACAAACGAGATCTGCAGTGTGTAATCTTTCAGCAGCTACTAATAAATAAGCCTTGCTGAAATTGTGCTGGAACTACTCGCATTATTATCAATTACAAACACGTGGTGCGAATGTGGTCCTACCACAATATACCGCGTAAGATTCCACTTCATTCAGTTATCAAGAAACGAGATAGGTAACAACCAGTACAATATGGTGGCGTCGTCCGGGATTATTGAAAGTGTTACCGAAATAAACTACCACCGAGATTGCGAAGAAAACGACAGAATTCGTACATCCTGGATGAAAATGTTCAAGGAAGTCGTATGCTGATACCTTCAAGACAAAGGAAATCGTATGCTGGTACCTTCAAGACATCGGAATGCAGTTACTGGAGCAAGAATAACGGCGCAATAAGTCAAGAAAGAAGAAAAAAGTTTAAAGTGTTGTGCAACAAAAAAGCAATATTCATATAAGTGTAGTGTTTCAGTGTTGTGAATTCCATCACGCACCGATCAACAAAGAAGACGTTATAAGAAAATCAGTAAACTGTGAGTAAAATAGTTTAGTATCCTTTAGAAAAGATAAATTTGTTGTGTTTTGTTTATTCCTGTGTAAAAAGATGACTATTGTAAAAGAGGAAGGTATTGACGACGGTGTCGCCAACGCTAGTACAGATGTAAATTTATCATACGAAAGTGAATGCAATAGTAATAGTCCGAATCCTGTAGACAAAGTTGAAACTCATACGGAAAGACAGAATGAAGTTAAAGACATGCTATCAAAAATAATGAATTATATGGAGGGAAAATTTAAGGCAATTGATGACACTAATAGACAAAACGGACAGTGGTTAGGAAATATTAAAGACAGACTCGATGCTAATGAGATTCGTTTGGATCAAATGGAGCAAAACAACGCTGCTCAGTTAGACCAGACTCTTAAGCTCATGAGTGATAAATTTGAAAAACAGTTCAAAGAATATGAAAAGAAAAATGACGATCACTTTCAAAAAGTAGAAGCAAAAATTTCCAGTTTGAGTCGTAATATGGTTAAGATCACGGGTAAGGTCAATTATGTCGGGAGAAAAGTTAAAAATGTAGATGCAAAAGTAAAAAATCTGAAAACTGAAGTTAGTACAGGTAGAGAGAAAATCCATAATGCGTTTAAAGTTGTGCATTCAGATATCAAACATGTAGAAGAAACAGTATCTGATCGTATTTCTCTTGTAGACGATAAAATTGTTAAAGTAGAAAGCAAATTTGAACAAAAGATAGGAATTATTACTGAAAAAATAGATGTAAATAATCAGATAAACAAAAATGAAGTCAAGAGTTTAGAAAGTAGTATTAATGACATCACTAAGAAACTTGAAAGTGTTAGTAGCAATATGGTCACCAATAGTTTGCCGAACAATATTGGCACTTTGTGGTACAATATTCCAGTAAAAAACTTTTCAGATGAGAGCAGTATGCATCCGGTAGATTTCCTGCAGCATTGCAAAGATAACTTTTTTCCAAATATGAATGATAATTTGAAAATTAAATTTGTGAAAAGATTTCTAGAAGGTGAAGCATTGTCATGGACTAATCATTATTGTACAGAGGGAATATCTTTTGCAGAGTTCGAGGAGAGGTTCTTAAGTAAATTCTGGTCAGAGACAGAACAAGCAAGAATAAAAAGCGAATTCTTGAATGGACCTGTTTATAAACATGAATTTGGTAGCATGAAGCAATTTTGCAGAAATCAGTTAAGGAAACTCACTCACCTAAGCAAACCTTTTGATGAACTTACTCAAATTGATGCACTTAAAAGGAGGCTACCATGTGAACTACAGTGGGAGTTAGCTTATGGTCCAGATGACACAATAGATCAGTTTTTGAAATATGTTGACAAACTAGACAGAATTATTGAGAAAACGGGTAAACCACCACACCATAGTCAAAACCATTTTCAAAAGACAGGGCATACAGATTGGGGAAACACACAACATGATAAAAAGGAAACACACAATTTTGGAAGTAGTGATTCTCATCAGAGAAATCACCAGTACAACTTCAAGGGATCACAAGGACACAATTTCCATTACAGAGGTCAGTATGGAAATAATCATAATCAATTTGGTAACAGACACTTTGGAAATAAACCAAAGGAGTGGAATAGTCATAATGGTATGGGGAGAACTGAACAGGAGTCAAAAAACTGAATGAGGCTCCATTGGCGGTCCGCAAGGTAGGAGCTACTTATACGCAAATGGAAAGGGCCAACCCAAAATGTCTAACTAAACAGAAAGATACCTGTGACATAATGAGTAATTATTTTAAAGAGAAGTGTTATCCCATTAATGTAGTATCTGTTACAAATAATATATGTCATACAAATAAACCAGAAACAAAAGGTAAGTTATTTAAAGACACTGATTGCTTAGAAAACTGTGAAGAATTAAACTTAGATTCATTCTATGAGTGGGCTGAGAGGAGCACCTTGCTGGAAAATAGTTGTTCAAATGATCAAAGTGTATTAGGAATTAGAGAACTTATGGAAGAGTCTGGTGGGCTAGGAATGAAAAGAGCACCTAGTAAGGATGATTTAAATGAGTATCTGCATACTGAAGGTAAGAGTGCAGAGGATAAAGATGATAATTTTTGTGATGTTGATTGGGAAGAAAAGGAGATTGAGGATAGTAGTGAAGATAGATGTTTTATTGGTGTAAGTGAGGAGTTTGAAGCTTTAGGGATTACTAATATAAAAGAGGATAGTACTGAAATTAGCGAGGTACACATGAACACAGTTGACAATTTCAATGATAAGAATGCCAGAATTTCAGCCAATGAGTTATTTGATCTTAATACATGGAAGAAAAATGAGAAGGAATTGACAGCAGGTAATCTTAACAGCATTAGGGCAGTAGATGATGAAATGTCAGATAGTGAGCAATTTTTGTTTAACTTATGGATTAACAGTAGTGCCATTAAGGATGATGAAAATTTCAGAAAGGTAACACTTGATATATGTGAAACTTTGTATCCAGACTGGTGGCATAGAATTAAGTATCACATTGCACAAATGTTAAGAGAGAAATATAAAGGAGAGACACACAATAGCACAAATGAATGTAGTTGGATTAATGAAATATTCAGGAATAGTAATCAGGCCAAAGAAAATGCAATTAGGGTAATAACAGCATACAACTCTGGTAGTAATGATACAGGTAAGGATACTGGAAAGGGATATGGATTCAGTGAAATTGAAGATGACTTATTACATGAGAATATTAACAAAAAATTTGACTTTGATGTAAGCAGTCCGTTTATTGATGTGCAGATAGGATCATGGAAAGGAAAGTGTTTAGTGGACACAGGAAGTCAAGTATCTGGGATATCAGAATCATTAAGTAAAAAACTGAAAACTAATAAGGATTATGTCGAGTTACCTGTGGTAGGAATTAAAATAAGAGGTGCTACCGGGAAGCACAGTAAATCAATAAGGAGTCAGGCTTTTATTACTTTTGAAATTGAAGGAGTAACATGGTCACATGGGTGTCTTGTCATTCCTGACCTCACAGAGGATTTTATCCTAGGCATGTCTTGGATAACAAAAGTAAGTGCAGCATTTGATTGGGCAGGGCAGAAATTAATGATGACTCTACCAAGTGGTGAAGTCATCACTACGAAACTTCTTCAATCAAATGTGTTTTGTATGAATAAGACTGTGAACAGTATTGAAGTTACAAAAGAAGGTAAGTACATTGAAAGCCATGTCACAGATTTTGATACAGACGAGATAGAGTTTGAAAAGTTGGTAAATGAAAAAGTAGCCGAAGCTAGAGAACTAACTGAGAACCAAAAAGAAGATTTGAAATTATTTTTGTGGGAATATAGTGATGTATTTAGCAATATACCAGGTAAAGTAGTTGGATACCAATGTACTTTACAGTTGAAGCCACATGAACCTTTCTTTACAAAACCATACAGTATTCCAATCTCGAAAAGGGTAGCAGTGGAGAAAGAATTGCAAAAGATGGAAGTGTGTGAAATCATTGAGAGGAGTATAAGCCCTTATAATAATCCCTTAGTCACTGTAAATAAACCTAATGGACAAGTCAGACTAGTACTAGATTCCAGACAGTTAAACAAATGTTTATACAGAGAAACTGACCACCCAGAGAACATTGATGAGTTGTTATATAAATTTAAAAATATCCAAATTATGTCAAGCCTTGACCTAACTTCAGGTTTTCATCAAGTACCTCTTGCAATTAGTTCTAGAAAGTACACTGCTTTCTTATACAATGGGAGATGTTACCAGTATTGTGTAGTGCCTTTCGGGTTAAACTCATCAGTCGCCGAATTTATAAGGGCACTAGACTATGTACTTGGCCAAGAAGTTGTGTCAGAATTAACAATCTATGTAGACGATATATTAGTTTCAAATCAAAGTTGGGAGGATCATTTGAAGTTATTGAAAAATGTGTGTGAGAAACTCAGAAGAGGTGGTATGACATTAAAACTGGAAAAATGTAAATTTGGTGTGTCAGAACTCAAATTTTTAGGTCATGTCATTACTAAGGAAGGGATAAGTGCAGATCCGGAGAAAATAAAATCTATCGTAAACTTTCCATCACCTAGAAACCGGAAACAATTAAAGTCTTTCTACGGACTCTGTGGATTCTATCGAAAATATGTAAATGGACAATGCCTTAATGTAACATGCTTAAGCAACTTACTTAGAAAAAATACTCCATGGAATTGGTCTGAAGAGTGCCAGAAAGCATTCGATAAAATTAAGAATGAACTTTGTAAGAACAGTCTTTTACACAGACCAGATTTTAGTTTGCCATTTTGTCTTCACACTGACAGTAGTGATTATGGACTAGGAGCAGAACTATTTCAGGAGAAAGTTGTGAATAAAAAAAATCTCCATTGTACCATTGCATTTGCCAGCAGAATGTTACTTAAACATGAGAGAACATACACTGTCACAGAAAAAGAATTACTCGCAGTACACTGGGCGTTTACAAAATTTAAAACATACCTGTTGGGACACAAGATAAAAGTCTATTCAGACCACAAAGCTTTAAGTTACTTGCAGGAGTGTAGACTATATCACAGTAGATTAACCAGGTGGGCAATGTTCATGCAACAGTTTGATTACGAAATTGTGTATATTAAGGGATCAGAAAATGTAGTAGCTGATGCTTTATCCAGGTTACCAGTAGGAGGAGATCAGGAAATGTTTGATCAAGAGGAAGAAAAGGAATTTAAAATGAGATACATGAAGGGAATCCAAGATGAAAAGCTCATAAAGACACTTTGCAATAACATCAGGAGGGGACAGAATAACGATCCTAATTGGAAATTGGTTAAGGACTGTTTAGGCAAAAGAGGGTATGATAAACTTGACAAGTACTATAAGGTCTTTAAGGGAACACTCTTTAGAAGAACAGATGTGGACTCTGACAATTGGAAGCTATGTTGGCCAGAGTGCGAGGCAGACAAATTAATAAAGTACACCCATGAGAGTTATGGTCACTGTGGAATACAGAAATGTGTAAAAAAGTTACAAGAAAATATCTACTTTTATAACATGGTAAAGAAGGTGAGGAACGAAATATCAACATGTGACAAATGTCAAAGAGTAAAAGTAAGCAACAGAACATGTCAGGGAGAAATGCAGAACATCATTCCAGATAAGCCATTAGATTTAGTAGCTGTAGACTTTTATGGACCTTTACCTAAAAGCAAAGGTGGCCATTGTTTTATATTCGTCATGGTTGATGTATTTTCCAAACTAATTAAACTTTATTCTGTGCGAAAAGCTACAAGTAAAGAGATCATTACAAAAATTGAGAGAGATTACTTCAAGAGTGTAGGGAAACCTAAAGCTATACTATCGGATAATGGTTCACAATTTGTTTCAAAAAACTGGAAAGCATTCATGGGAAAAACTAACACAAAACATATCTTGATATCCGTGTACAACCCATCTTCAAACCCAGCAGAAAGGTACATGAGAGAAATAGGGAGACTTTGTAGGACGTATTGTAGTCACAAACACCCTAGTTGGTCCGACCATGTAAACAACTTCGAGGATATCGTGAACAGCTTGCAGCATAGCTCTACTGGGTTTTCACCATATGAAATTATGTTTCATCTCAGACCAGCAAATCTTATTTCTGAATTAATAGACTTTCCACAATGTAGCTTAATATCAATGAAAGAACGTGAAGAGATTGTAAAGAAAACCATGAAGAAACTAGGTGAAGCTAGGAAAAACAGACATAATAGGAAAATAAAGGCTACCACATTCAGAGTAGGTGACCATGTCTTAGTGAACTCCCACGAACGATCAAAGTTACTAACAGCAGAACTCAAGAAGTTCTTTGACATTTACATTGGGCCATTTGAGATTATTGAGAACCCCCATCCAAATGCGTACCGATTAGTATATCCCAAGTCGAGAAAGCTGTTTGGTCTTAGGAATGTTGTTTCTTTGAAGCCGTATATTGAGAAAAGAGCAAACTGAGCCTAAAAACATGCCTTTATCTGGAAAGAATTTTACTGGAAGTAAAGAAAGAAAAAAAAATGCAGTCACCATACTATGCCATGTAACACATCTCATGCAAAACGATGTTGTATCTAGACTGATTGTCACATAATTCTATTATAAGATTAGATTTCATGATTCCTATGTGTTTTTTTTAAGTAATTTTACAGTATTTAATGAATTGCAAAATATGTGAACTTGATAAATAAGGGATTTTATTTTACTGATGATGCTAGGAGACAAGACATGTCACCCACCCTCACAGTTTGAGAATAGCAAATCTCCTAAATTTTGAAATCTTGTTCATTCTCTTAAATAGACCATAATGCTTAAAAAAAATTGTATAGTTAATAGAATATATTTTCTTGTATATGCAAGTGTGCTTTTGTTTTACATCATGCTCACCATAACTGTTTTTATTCAGCTCTGTTTATAACACAACACAGATAATTTGTTGGCTTATTTTGTCTCTTAATTTTGATATCACATAATTTACAAGGCTCATGAGAGAATAGTGTTGTTGAATTGAAATACTTTTGCAACCTCACTGATGATATAGGAGTTGGTCCTATGTTTGTTCTAATATGAGAAAATGTTTTAACTTTAGTATTATTTTATAGTAAATTTCTGGGCAACAAATTGACATATGTATGAATGTAATCTATGTTGTGAGACAAAGGAGGAAGTCAAGGGTTGATGAAAGAATAAACAGTTTACTACAGTTGTGATAAAAAGTTGTATACAAGACAATGATGCAATTTCTGTATCGGACTGACAAGTGGACCAAGGTACACTTGTAAGTCCTGGTGGGCTATTGTAATGTAATTAACTGTCAGAGATAAACTTTACCTCATGCGAAAAGTACGATGCCCACAGTAGAGAGTTAAGGTAACTTCATTATGTTGCCATACAATGTGTTTAATTTATTTATTTATGAATATTTTCTTTTATGATAAATAATGGATTTGTTTGAGATGATAAATGTTGTATATTTATATGTATTTATTTATATGTGTCTTTGGAGTGTATTAAGGTCAGAAGACCAAAGAATCTGGAATGCAGGAATGTCTGCAACTTCCGGGCACATGTTGGCTTGCCCGCCACTTCTTTGTCGATATTGGAGGGAGATGGACGTGTTTACGGGACCTGTACAGTATAATGCATTTTTAGGATATCAATGTTCGAAGTGAAAATATTGTAGTTACTATACAGAGAGTACGAATAAATATTATTTTTAGCCGAAAGTAATTCGAATCCGGTAGTGTTTATTTCAAACAAGAAGAAAACCCAGGCCATGCTTGTTAGAGTAATGTTTTGCAGACAAAACCCCTAGACAAACGAGATCTGCAGTGTGTAATCTTTCAGCAGCTACTAATAAATAAGCCTTGCTGAAATTGTGCTGGAACTACTCGCATTATTATCAATTACAAACACGTGGTGCGAATGTGGTCCTACCACAATATACCGCGTAAGATTCCACTTCATTCAGTTATCAAAAAACGAGATAGGTAACAACCAGTACAACACACATCAACTATTACACACACAACCGATTTACAAAATCAGCAATAGGAACGCACACAAAAAACACTGGACACCCATTCAAAAATAGAAGAAAATCATAAGATACTCCACGACTTTCAAAAATCCCATGAAATGCATTTAATTGAAGAGGTTGAAATTTTTGTGCACATAAAAAGGAAGGAGAAAAAATACTCAATGATAAACTAGACAGTGAATCAGTTAATTTCTTCCAATGTTTCTCCTGTGTATGATAACTGTAACAATTTTCATAAATATGTGCATTTCCTCATTAGAAAAAAAATTTTTTTAATGTAATTATACACTACTGGCCATTAAAATTTCTACACCAAGAATTGCAGATGATAAACGGGTATTCATTGAATAAATATATTATACTAGAACTGACATGTGATTACATTTTCACGCAATTTGGGTGCATAGATCCTGAGAAATCAGTACCCAGAACAACCACCTCTGGCTGTAATAATGGCCTTGATACACCTGAGAATTGAGTCAAACAGAGCTTGGATGGTGTGTACAGGTACAGCTGCCCATGCAACTTCAACACGATACCACATTTCATCAAGAGTAATGACTGGCGTATTGTGACGAGCCAGTTGCTCAGCCACCATTGACCAGACGTTTTCAGTTGGTGAGAGATCTGGAGAATGTGCTTGCCAGGGCAGCAGTCGAACATTTTCTGTATCCAGAAAGGCCCATACAGGACCTGCAACATGCGGTCGTGCATTATCCTGCTGAAATGTAGGGTTTCGCAGGGATCAAATGAAGGGTAGAGCCATGGGTAGTAACACATCTTAAATGTAATGTCCACTGTTCAAAGTGCCGTCAATGCGAACAAGAGGTGACCGAGACATGTAACCAATGGCACCCCATACCATCACGCCGGGTGATCCGCCAGTATGCCAATGACAAATACACGCTTCCAATGTGCGTTCACCGCGATGTCACCAAACACAGATGCGACCATTATGATGCTGTAAACAGAACTTGGATTCATCCAAAAAAACGATGTTTTGCCATTCCTGCACCCAGGTTCATCATTGAGTACACCATCGCAGGCGCTCCTGTCTGTGATGCAGCGTCAAAGGTAACCACAGCCATGGTCTCCGAGCTGATAGTTCATGCTGCTGCAAACATCGTCGAACTGTTCGTGCAGATGGTTGTTGTCTTGCAAAGGGCCCCATCTGTCGACTCAGGGATTGAGACGTGGCTGCACGATCCTTTACAGACATGCGGATAAGATGCCTGTCATCTCGACTGTAATGATATGAGGCCATTGAGATCCAGCACAGCATTCTGTATTACCCTCCTGAACCCACTGATTCCATATTCTGCTAAAAGTCATTCGATCTCAACCAATGCGAACAGCAATGTCACGATACGATAAACCGCAATCACGATAGGCTACAATCCGACCTTTATGAAAGTCGGAAACGTGAGGGTACACATTTCTCCTCCTTACACGAGGCATCACAACAACATTTCACCAGGCAACGCCAGTCAACTTTCCTCATGTCAGCACGTTTTAGGTGTCGTCACCGGTGCCAACATTGTGCGAATGCTCTGGAAAGCTAATCGTTTGCGTATCACAGCATCTTCTTCCTGTCGGTTCAATTTCACATCTGTAGCATGTCATCTTCATGGTGTAGCAATTTTAATGGCCAGTAGTGTAATTTAGTAGTCAATAGTGGAAAAAAAAATACATTTTATTATTTACAACTTATACATATACGTAATGTAAGCCAAAAAACTGTAACAATTCTGTGTACAAACTCTTTGTGAAGCCATAGTGTCATATCTTTGTTGCATGTTTTGTAAACAAACAGTGTAAGTGATGATTTGCATGTGCGCAACATTCCGTATAATGGAGAAGGCACAATACCTTTAAGTAGACAAACAGCAATACCAGTTCTAGCTTTAGCATTTTAAAAACCCTCAAAAATTCATTTTGTCTGTTTTCCTGATTGCAGTGTATCTTCAAAAGGATACAAGAGGGGCAGAAAAGCACACATGCAAATATCACCAAACATATTCATGTAAACAAATGCACAAATGCAAGTGAAAATGAGAATAAATTACCAAAATGCATTGGACTCAGCAGCAAACAATAAGTAACTGGTGCTATTTTCATTACTTAAATCAGCAGTGGGTGATGTGGACTATTCTTAGCTCTATTAAGAAAACCATGAGTACAAAAACCAATGTTAATATTAATGAGTGGCATCTGCTCGCTAAAAATTTCTGACAAGGTTGACATAAAAGACAGTTCATTTGCTGATATATGGCATAGTGAACTTGAACTCTTAAGATCACAAGTACGTCTAGCTAGAGTCTTAGCTATTGAAAAGCTTCTGATAAAATATCCAGAAAAAAATAAATATTCTAAGTTGTTAAACTGAGACTGTTGATGTTGATCAAATCTATTCAGTACCTATAATGACATGAAGCTCAAGAGCTAAGTCCAATACATTTTATAAATGTCCAAAGGAACTACTCCAGATATGATTTTTGCAAGAAGTCCAGTTTCAAAAAGAGTATTAAAATAACCAAAAACTGCTGTACTACTTTTAACTGTGAATAAAGCTGACTATGAAGTTAGGCATTAAAAAAAATCTATTCAAATATTTGTTCTGAAGTGACAAGTTGTGAAATTCTCTTCCATTGTAGTTACTTTTTTGAAATGACACACATTCAGCCTTATTACAAATTCACCCAGTAATGCGATAAAATTGCAGTTCTTTCTATCATCACAATTAACTTGCAGATATGAAGAAGGGCAAATATGAAATATGTTATAATTTTATAGTCTGTAACATGGAATATTCAAATGGCATCTTGAGCAAGCAAATTTTTTCTCATTACAGATACTAACTACTAGAAATGATAAGGAAACTTTAGATGTTCATAAAATATGATAAATTACAATGCCAGAACTTCATCATGGGGCAAAACAGAAGAATGGTCTGGAAGATACAAAAATAAATATCAATTAAATAGATGAATTCCCCAGTATCTTGTGTCGAGGAACAACTAAGTGCCATTTCCTAAAATATATTTCCATCTTACCACACAAAGAAACGTCTTGTTCTGACACACGGTTAGAGACTGGATGCCCAAAGGAACTGGAGCATGTATCTCCTAATGAGCCAACTGCCCTGGAAAAAAAATTATAAAACATATTAGAAGAGGATGCATGTGAATGAATTCTAAAGTAAGAAGAGGACAGGACAGCTTATTTTTGTGATCCTTCTCATTAAGCAAATTGTTGAAAATGAGGTAGACTCATGGGTTCTATTACTGAAGAACAGATCTTGGTTCATTGGTTTGTGCTACTTTTTACTGGTTTTGGCAGTCAGTCACTAAACATCAAATGTATAAGTTACAAGCCAAATGCAAGTGTAAGTGATCAGGTAATTAATAAGTAGAAACAAATTCGTACCTTAAAATATCATTACAGACAGCCACAGGGAGACCACAGGTTTAATAAACTTGCCCAGCCTAGTGGAAGGAAATTCAATTGATGTTTGGAGACAAAACAAAGTATTGAAGATACTGTAGTGGGTGTGTGCTTTTTATAGCTATGTTGTCTTTCTTTGAACAAAAGAACAGTTACAATTCAGAGCCATCTGATAGTTACATATCACACTTGCTTCCCCTTTTCCCAGATTGCTTCAGAATTTGGAGCTGTAGTGGGCAGTTCAACAATACTTTCTTGAAAGTGTCCAGACAGTTCAGTTGAGACTGATCTTCTGCATAAAACTTATAAACCTTGAGCCACATCATCTTGAAATCTTTACATAAAATAAGGAGGCCTATTAGTCAGCATGGTAATGAATGTGTTATTACCAGTTGTTGCACCAAAAATGTTGTAGGAAGTGAGAGCCCCATTCTTTGGTCTAGGAGGTCCCTAGGCTTCTCACAAACTGTGTAGAGTTGAAGTGTGATAGGCGATCATCTCCACAGTCGGGCATGACCACCGACTCTAGATGATTGGTACAATTGGTTGTCAAAATATGTTGGATTGTGCCTGAAGATGTGATGAAGCACTTTGATTCACAGAGTCTGTAGTTTATCCCTGGCTATACTACTGTGACAGGGAACCCATGAGTTGAGACAAAGCAAGGTAGTGCAGTGGTTAGCACTCACATTCAGGAGGACAATGGTTCAAATCAACATGCAGCCATACAGATTTATGTTTTCTGTTATTTCCCTAAATTCCTCCAGGTAAATTCCTTTCTTTCATAGCCAATTTCCTTCCCCATCCTTGAAATATTCTGAGCTTGAGCTCCATCTCTAAATGACCTCGTTGTAAACTGAACATTAAACACTAATGTTCCTTCCTGAGTGGAGAGCGAGCTTTGCTGTTGGCATTACTTATTACAGAGGACGACAGCATCATCAATAGTGCTGACATTCAGATAAATTTAACCTGCGGAAACTGAAATAACACACAAGTAACAATAACATAACAGATCGAAAAAACAAAAGAAGCTTACCAATGAAGGGTACATAACGTAATGGTACAAAATATGCAAAGAACCTCCAATTAACTAAATATTTTAAGACTAGAGGAACAAAATTTTACCTATGCACAATTGAAGTGGGAAAGGAGAGCCCATACAAAAGTCTAGGGGCTATTTAATACTGTTCTTGCTGTCTTCATGAAAATGTGGCAATCAAAACAAATGCATGAACTTTTGTGTGCCTTATAGATTGCATTTGAGCTCACTGAATCTAATATGGTCTACGATCAAATGTTGAAATGTGTGTGAATTTCTAAGGGACCAAACTGCTTAGGTCATCAGCCCCTAGACTTACACACTACTTAAACTAACTTTATTATGCTAAGAACAATACACACAGCCACGCCCAAGAGAGGACTCGAACCTCCGGTGGGAAGAGCCGCGCAGTCCGTGACATGACGCCACAAACCACACAGCCACTCCGCGTGGTAATCTACAATCCTTCAAGTTTATACATTAGTATGATGTGTGTGGTCATGTTCTGACAGGTTGTAGCAAATATGCAGTTCCTCCAGTATAGCAGATAAAAGCATAAAAATTTTAATAAACACATAAATGTACTTCATAAAGGGACACAAAAAATTTCAAGTAGAAATATTGGGAAATACATTGTTAGTATGATGTGATGTACATTGAGCAGAGTGTAAAATCTCAACTAACTACAAAAGTTCTGGGTTAAATATGTCAGTCCTCACACTGATTCTTCCTCTAAAATTACAGTGATTTACTAAAATAGTCAATGAAATTACCTACATATTAACCAAATGTTCTAGGTGCTTTGGGATATCATTAGCAGGCTATATATGCTGAATAGACATCTACATGTATTTCATTTAGTATATAGTATTCACAGATTATCCAAAAAGAACATGTAGGGCACTGAAAAGTTGGTGAAGGTTATCTACAGATAAATCTGTCATAAGGCAAGAAGCCATTTAATAGCTAGAGTACTCACATAAAATAATGATATTTCCTAGCCAATTAAAGGTGGATCTACAATAGAATACAGAGTCAATGATTCTAGTAAATAAAGGTGAAAATTGTATAATCTTTGTAAAGACTAAAAAGACTGGCAAAGAGACAATAGCAGAGAAATTTGAGCAACGTATGTACATTAGCTAGGAAGACACAGTGCATACTAAAAGCACTAATTACAAATAAGAAAACTTGGTGTGCTAAATAAATATGAAAAATAAGAGAAAGTAAGGGCAGGAACAAAATAAACTGCAACTTCATATACTGTAATGTTTAATTGCCAAACAGTGTTGTAGTATCTGCAAACAAACAAAATCGAGTTAAAAAGTGACAATCATAGGCAAGCATACAGGTGGTCACATGAGATTACAGATTTCAGAATTTCAGCATCTGGACAAACAGAGGAACAAGTTCAAGGAAACAAAAAACCGGGATTAAATAATTGAAATAATCCATATTCCTCTGTTGAGACACATAAGGAACATTGCCTAGTGTTGTATCCTCAAATTCAATTCTCCCAAGCAACATGAAGGAACACTTGGTTTCCAAATCTAGCCTTTTCATGAAAATCTTTGTATGCAACCAGTTACATGTAATCCAAACCTCACCAGCACCAAAACCATTAGCATCACAACTACCACCATGAAGAAGAAGGATACATTAGAAAACAAATTTGAAGAGGATCAATGTGAATGGATCTATGAATAGGAGAGCAATAGACCAGAGGTTAGTCTATCTTCCATTGAAAGGGAAAAGTTGCACATAATGAAGAAGTTGAGAGGAATATAACCTTATGGTAGGTTAAAGTTCTGTGATGACTGTAATAATTCTAACACTGGTAATTAATGTGTGCCACCCGAATACTTAAGACAGAAGTATGGCAAAGGAATTATTTCCCTACGTACCATTGTCACACTTAGATACTATTAATGAAAAACAACTGATGTAAGTGTGTGTTATTTCTTTTAGAACACTGTTCCGCACAGACATGAATGTCCAGAAATTAACTGGATTAATAAACATAAAATTTAAATTACATTGCATAAATGTGGTGCCAAATAGCAACGTCATTCATAACTAGGAACAAATTCATATCTCAAAACATCATTTTAGGGAAAGAGATCATTCTCTTTATATACATTTTATTTGTGCCATGAGGCATATATGATGAAACTGTAATGCTTGGCTTGACAAAATGATTGCAGTTACTGAGGTCTTAGTGGATTGGAACTAAGGACAGTCGAACACATTTCTTAATAAACAATAACTACTTTGTTGAATATTAATTCACACAACATATGACAATTACCTGAAAACACTAACTCTTTTTGCTCTTGAACTCTCATTCTGCCTTTTGTATAGAAATGTTTTGTCCATTATAAATATTCGGGCTGTTATGCCGTGGTCGGTTTATGAATTCTGTGTCAATTCCCAACGTTTCGTCCCCGTCTGCGGGGGACATCTTCAAGGGGGTCTGTAGCTCGATGGAAGGTCCAACACACCCACTGGCTCGCCACTGGGTGTGTTGGACCTTCCATGGAGCTACAGACCCCCTTGAAGATGACCTTGCAGACGGGGACGAAACTTTGGGAATTGACACAGAATTCATCAACCGACCACGGAATAACAGCCCGGATAATTATAATGGACATGGCATTTCCGGCTGTGAAAGTCTACATTTTAGTAACAGAAATGTTTGTTCTATCACTCTCTAGCATTCATGATTGGTTCGGTTAAGTTTAACTTTTAAGGTTATTGTTATTGTCATTGCTACTGGATAAACGTTTGTCAGTTCACTATAAATCAATCTTCAGTATTAAACTAAAATCTAAAAAAGTTGTACAGATAATTGAAATGGACACGTTGTGTGGATCGTACACTAACACCCACACAAGACAGCTTTGATTACACATTTCACTTTTTAAAGCTCTTTAAGTCTGCCCTGTAAAAGCACATTACTTTACTTTCCGTCTCCTCCCATCCCTTTATCTAAGTGAAGTGAATGTACTGAAAACAGAATGAGCTGAGAGTAAAAAGACTGTTTCACTCCTGAGACCCATTTCATCATATGCTTAATACCAGATTCTTGCATAACGCTGATCAACATCAGTAAGAGAAATAGACAAAATTTCCATCTATAATGCACATCAGTGAGCAGAGGGATGCAATGTTCAATTAGGTGCCTGTTAACTCTAAAATAGTGACACAAAGTCTAGGGGTCACAACATTTTAGAAATTGTTTTGGTTTTTAAATAAACTTAAGAAAACATATGCAGCTTTGTGAAGTAATAAAAAATAAGATGATGATTAAAAGAATCAGTTAATGGTACATCCGCATGAGACATTATATAACAGCTATGTGTGAATTCTGTGTTGTATGAATTAGTAGCTACAATAGAAAATTTTATTGTGCAAGAAGTGTGAAGCATAATTTAAAATGGTACAGTAAAGAAAACCAAAAATTTCAAGAAACTCTTAGAGATTTTATGTCTGCATAGAAATAATAGTAGAATAACAACTGAAAATGAAGAAAAAAGAAAAAAAGGAAGCAGTTCTATAACAGCAACACAGCATAAGAAAAAGTTTATTTTTGGGTTTTCTGTAATTTTTTACACACACACACACACACACACACACACACACACACACACGTTAGCCTAAGGTGGGAGTGAATCTTCAGAAAGGCGGCGACAAGGCATATAAGGGAGGGGGACAGATGGTGTGGATGGGGGAAGGGGTGGAGTAAAATCATGTCCCTTTCTTGTCCCACCCATCCTCCCCCTGCCTTTCCAATTCCTTAAGGATAAAATCCAAGTACAACAGTGTTACGCTTTTAATATATATTTTTAAATTCTTGGTGAAAATACGGTACATACTTTTATAAGTTGTATATCGACCAGCATCAGTACAACACTGTATCGAATAAAAGTCAACTAACGATACTCAAAACATAGGATCAGTTAGAAAGTCATTAAAAACCAGTGACACCAGA
Organism: Schistocerca nitens; assembly: GCF_023898315.1. Lineage (NCBI taxonomy): Eukaryota > Metazoa > Arthropoda > Insecta > Orthoptera > Acrididae > Schistocerca > Schistocerca nitens. The sequence continues at coordinate 146,751,188 of NC_064616.1, read as the reverse complement.
AAACTGTAATGGCATTTCTGAGAAAGATCCGGGCAGTAGCTTCGGGCAATGTGAATATAAGTGCGCCATTTTGAAGTTAGCTTGCAGCTTAGATTTCTAAGCACTGGTCCTCGCTGCCCGAGATACGCTAATATCCATTACGCACACCAGCATTTCAGCAATCGGAATAAAAAAAACACACATGCAAATAAAAAACGCTGTTAAGAGAAATTTCAGGAACTGAACGCAAACGTAATAATTACGTGTGTTGCAGGTTTACTGCCACGTGGCACGAGACATAGGGACTAACGGTAGCAAAATAATATTTAACAAACAAGCCGTAAGATAGTTAAATTTTCTTACGTAGCGTACATAACTTCATTCAAGTGCTGCGTGTTTCCTGAACAGACATACTGAAATGTTGTATTACCCTCCATGAATGTTGCGCCGCTAGGAAATTTTTCATGAAACACGTTGGTTAAATGATACTGCTAATAAAATATAACATGCTATTAACTAAACGGTGTCAACAAAATGGCAGCAAATAAAATATACCACTCTGTTAACTAAACGGTGTCAACAAAATAGCGCAACTAATCATCATTATTGTCAGAAGATAAAATCCAACCCAACAATGAATCAACAAAACGTTGTTCCTCAGTCCTAAATGGATACGTAATGAAAATTTTAATTGAAATAAAGAATTAACGAACCAATATGAAATACAGTGTAGACACAAGATGGCGAATTATGCATACGTGCACGTTGCTCATGTTAATGATGGATGTATCGCAGCAAAAGCAGTTCGAAAGTCTCATATTACTATTAGATTTTCACTTCGATTAGAAAATGAATATTTACCTTCTTCTTACCTTTTCTGGTTATCCGTATTCGAATAGTAATACAGCGAAGCTTCTTCGAGCAGCAACAATCCGTGCGCTTAACTGCAACTGAAGGCGTTAACGTCTGGTTAAAATGAACGTCCAATCAGAGACCTCCTCGGCAAAGACAATCTACGATGCATTTAGTAACAGTATCTGCCAGGAAAAATGGACCATCGATAAAACTATTTTTCTTGGAAACGCGTACAAGTGTTTCTTTGCTGGAATTTAATATATTTGCGCTTGTTCGACCCAAGACGGAGCTTAAATCCGTTGCGCGGCGGCCAAGGGAAGATAATTACTGAACGACGGTTAAAGGAAACAGAATAAACGCACTAGCAACTGAAATCCTATTTCCAACAGAGTTCCTTTGAGATGAATGCAATGTGCATCGGCAGATTTCAGAATTTAGTGAGAGGTTACTGTGGTTTGTTATGTCGATGCATATAACGTGTATGCTTAAAATGTCAGGTTGCTTTGTGATTGGGCTTCTACGTTTAACTGCACGCCGCGCTACAGCCTTCGTGGTTAGAGGAAGGAAAGAACATACAACCTCTGGCTGGACCACGCCTAGTAAAACACTGTAGGGTCTAAATGAACCTTCGGGATGATAACGGCTTTGCTTTTCATTTTCGCTTCTCACGTACCAGTTTTGACAGGGTGGTATGTGAGGGTGATATAATTGTAGTTCTCCGAACCAATGTTGAATAGACCTAGTAGGTTGACAAAGGATACGATCAATATGTGCGATCAGATGTGAACTGCGAGGAAGAATTTATATTTAAATGAGTTCCTGGTCCATAATAGTACCCCTACCATTTCCAGAAGTCGTTGCAGAATATCTCTCATTGTTTTCTCGTCTCTGCTCCGTCGAGCATCAATTTGATAAATCATAAAACAGGTGTCCTCTGAGGAAATGTCGTGAGACTATATTCGGGGAAACAAATATTCTATGAACAGTTTACTCGTTGAGTATCTGGCCGATGTTCTGCGACCACACCTTACTAAGCCGCCTTTACACGGAAGCACTGGGAAGCGCTATCTGCAGGGGACCGAGCCCTCATACGTCACTGTACGGCGCGGCGCTACTGGAAAGAGAAGCGGCTCGTTTGTCGCCTCTTTGATCTGCCGCGCCGCGTTGTTTCCGTTTCGTCGAGTAGTCTGATGAACAGGATGCCTCTCTTTTACTTCTCACTAAATAAGAAAATCAATAAGAGACAATTTAAAAGTAAATCGTGGGTGCCACTATGTTTCCAAGGAAAAGTTGTTAAAGGTGTACTAAAAAGGTAGCCAATTTACCCAACTGTACGGCAGCTACAAATAGTAAACATATACGTCTCCTCAAGGCAGCTGACTGTGCATCACTTCATTACAACACTAACAACATTTCTCGATATTGTTGCTGGCCGTGTGTGATTCCCACCGCAGACTCATGTCCGTTAACGTCGGAGCAAATAGAGAACCTCCAGACTAAGCTGTGTTCAAGAACTGACAACGAACTAAATGTCCTCAAAGCAGGCAGTTGCGTGAAGGTCGTGATTACTTTCCTCTTGTAATCGTTGGTGATTAATGTTTCGGTATGTCATCTATCTTGTTGCGTTAATATGGAAACAGTTTCTTTTCAAAGAGTTTTCGGATTGCAGTCTCTGTAGGGCTAAATGACGACGATGAATGTATTTTTGGAATTCTTGCCGAAGAGTGCAGAATGTTTGCTCGGCCTTCGACTGTATCTCTATAATTTGCCGGAGATATTATAATAACTTTCTGCGTGTTGGACAGTCTTGTTCGAGACAGAGACAGATACAGATTGGAAGACACTTTGAGTACTTCTGTGTGCATGAGGTGTCAACAGACCCCCCAAAAACAAGCGGGAAGAAATGTGACGGTCTCCAATTGTCGTCTTCTCTGAAGAACGTTTCTCTCTGTAGGCAACCAATTTAATTTTCCATAGTTAATCTGAAAATTCCTCGCACTCCATGTTGTGCCGGGTGATCAAAAAGTCAGTATAAATTTTAAAAACTTAATAAACCACGGAATAATGTAGACAGAGAGGTAAAAATTGACACACATGATTGGAATGGCATGGGGTTTTATTAGAACCAAAAAAAAAAAGTTCATTAAATGTTCGACAGATCTCTTGCGCGCGTCGTTTAGTGATGATCGTGTGCTCAGCCGCCACTTTCGTCATGCTTGGCCTCCCAGGTCCCCAGACCTCAGTCCGTGCGATTATTGGCTTTGGGGTTACGTGAAGTCGCAAGTGTATCGTGATCGACCGACATCTCTAGGGATGCTGAGAGACAACATCCGACGCCAATGCCTCACCATAACTCCGGACATGCTTTACAGTGCTGTTCACAACACTATTCCTCGACTACAGCTATTGTTGAGGAATGATGGTGGACCTATTGAGCATTTCCTGCAAAGAACATCATCTTTGCTTTGTCTTACTTTGTTATGCTAATTATTGCTGTTCTGATCAAATGAAGCGCCATCTGATGGACATTTTTTGAACTTTTGTATTATTTTGGTTCTAATAAAACCCCATGTCATTCCAAGCATGTGTGTCAATTTGTACCCCTCTATCTACATTATTCCGTGATTTATTCAGTTTTCAAATTTATACTGACTTTTTGATCACCCGGTATATCGATGGACGATTTGTAGCTTCACACATTAAATCTTCTGTATTGACTTCCATCCCTCGTCAACAGTAAGAAATATGCAGGAGGTGGCGCCCATGGAAACAGAGGAAGTGCCGCCTGGGCTGCCCCCCTCCAAGGTGGCAGCCACAAGCAAGGGTGCTACCGCGCCTCCTGACTGCTCGCAAGCCGAGCAACCAAAGAAGAGGAGGAAGGTGCGGCTACCATTCCCAAGAATGGACGATGTGCAGGAAATCCTCAAGTACACTGCCTCGTCACTGAAGAGCGGGTCGTACCCCCAATCACACCTCCCATACCCCTACACCCCACCCGGCCAGTCTAAGCCTCCCCTCCCCCATCAACCGCTCGACCTACGGACATATAGATGGCGTACCATACTAGCGGAAGCAGCCACGGACGAAGAGTTAGACATCATCAACTCTTACCCAATATTTACGCCCTCCCAATGGGACAACCTGGTCGACGTCATAGAATCGTGGGTGTGGGAAGAGGCCCGGTCGGGTAGGAGAGAGAAGAAGCTTCCCGGTGACATTTTTGTCAGGAAAACAATGAAATCACAACTGAGCCAAGTTCAGAAATGAACACGCACTAGGCAACCATCAGGCGTAGCGGAGAGTCCCATAACCACCGGCCAGTCACTTAGGCCTTTCGTTTTCCCTTTCTCTCGCTGTCCCTCTCACTATCCTTTAATCTTTAATTTATATATAAAAAAAATGGAAATGCACAAAAGAGCCAAGCAGCACGAAAAAAAAACCATGCAATATTGTACCCAAACAGTCATGCCAGAAGGTGAAGCGCCTCGTGCGCTAGAACTTCGCCCCCAGACAAGGATCTTTCTCCTCCTTCAAATGTGCAGGTACCCAGCCTCGGCCGCTCACATCGGCCCGAGTCTGCAACGTGACTAGTGCTATGCTGTCAGTTTGTCGTGATCCGTATCAAGTGTTTCCTTGGACTCTGTGTATGGAAAGAACTGTACCGTTTTAACGTCACCTCTCGCTAGCGACAGTTGCTATAAAGAAAGTTAAGTATTGCCAATTTGCTTTCTGGAAATAAAATGACTAATGTTATTTGTTTGAAATTGTTGTATAGCATTCCAAGAACGCTGCATCCCGTAGGCACCCTATTAGCGACGAGTGGGCAAGACCCCACACGTATTACCATGTAACAGTGTGCAGCAATCCCTATACGTCACCAGCCAAGTGTTACCATGCGGCGCTACCTGCTGTTTGGCTGGTCAGCAGCGCCATCGAGTGACGTCGTGTGAAGGCCACTCTCTGCCCTCTGGTACGGACAATCTCCCCTGAGGTAGTCTACAATATCGGAGTCTGTTGTCTATTGACATTTACTCCACGAATATAAGGTAAAATTAACTGGGATAGTAAGCATTGGTTAAAACTTGTCTGAGCTTGACAGAATAAAATACAGTAATTGCTAGGAAACTAGCGGTGCGAGGAAGAGGAATGTTTGTTCTTCTTCTTCTGCTTAACTATTGGAATAGCACCGATTATGCGCTGCCAGTCAGGTTCAGTAAAAATAGGGAAGCGTTTAATAAATAAAGTCCAAGTCCCTCTTAGGAACGACGGCGGTTAGATTGGCAATTGCCCAAACGAAATCATAAGGCTTATGGAGTAGAGGTGGTTTAGGAACATTGGAGTCGGTAAAAGGGTACGGGGTATTGTGATGCGCGTACGTCTCGTCACGCAATGATTTTGCGACCATCTTCAGTAGTCCTGGCGCAGTCATCTCTGTCTCTGGTGGCGGCGAATTGACTACCTATTCTGTGTCTTGTTCGTGGATGGGCGTAGCAGTGGTGTCTTCATCTTCCAGCAGCGGCTGTTCCGCCTTGTCCTCGGTAGGACGGCGGGCGTTTCGATGCCTTTGGCCACGTCATCCCGTGTTGCTGGAGGAGCTGGCTCGGAATCTTGTTTCCGCAGACCCTCCCCTTTCGAGGAGGGGGCAGACATATCATTCGCCACGGCCTTGGGCACCCCCATAGTGCCCTGCGTTACCGCGGGAGCCGGGCGAGCGTCCGTCTGCGTGGCGGTGGTGGCAGTCGTAACGTCTCTCTCCTTGCGAGACTTGCTGGCCAGCAACTCGCGGAGCTGCGCGAGCTGGAGCCGCACCTCGTCCACCTCGGTCCGAAGTGCAGCCCTCTCCTCTGCCGTAGCAGATTTGAGAGCGGCAACTGCGTTGGCGACAGCATCATCGATAATAATAATAATAATAATAGCTTTATTCAACATCGAATGGTACACTGCACATGTACAAAGAAACAGTAATGATTAAAGTTATTTGTACAATACACAAGAAACATTCATTAATTTACAACAAAATTACAATAAGATGTTTACTGATTTCTATTAACATAATTTCTCAAAGCATTTGTTGTTCTTCATGTAAGTATGAACGCATTATTGTGGCCAAGATAGACACAAAGCCCATGCCTACTACAGTAGTACAAGTTTATATGCCAACTAGCTCTGCAGATGATGAAGAAATTGAAGAAATGTATGACGAGATAAAAGAAATTATTCAGGTGGTGAAGGGAGACGAAAATTTAATAGTCATGGGTGACTGGAATTCGTCAGTAGGAAAAGGGAGAGAAGGAAACATAGTAGGTGAATATGGATTGGGGGGAAGAAATGGAAGAGGAAGCCGCCTTGTAGAATTTTGCACAGAGCATAACTTAATCATAGCTAACACTTGGTTCAAGAATCATAAAAGAAGGTTGTATACCTGGAAGAATCCTGGAGATACTAAAAGGTGTCAGATAGATTATATAATGGTAAGACAGAGATTTAGGAACCAGGTTTTAAATTGTAAGACATTTCCAGGGGCAGATGTGGATTCTGACCACAATCTATTGGTTATGAACTGCAGATTGAAACTGAAGAAACTGCAAAAAGGTGGGAATTTAAGGAGATGGGACCTGGAGAAACTGAGAGAACCAGAGGTTGTAGAGAGTTTCAGGGAGAGCATAAGGGAACAATTGACAGGAATGGGGGAAAGAAATACAGTAGAAGAAGAATGGGTAGCTCTGAGGGATGAAGTAGTGAAGGCAGCAGACGATCAAGTAGGTAAAAAGGCGAGGGCTAATAGAAATCCTTGGGTAACAGAAGAAATATTGAATTTAATTGATGAAAGGAGAAAATATAAAAATGCAGTGAATGAAGCAGGCAAAAAGGAATACAAACGTCTGAAAAATGAGATCGACAGGAAGTGCAAAATGGCTAAGCAGGGATGGCTAGAGGACAAATGTAAGGATATAGAGGCTTGTCTCACTATGGGTAAGATAGATACTGCCTACAGGAAAATTAAAGAGACCTTTGGAGGGAAGAGAACCATTTGTATGAATATCAAGAGCTCAGATGGCAACCCAGTTCTAAGCAAAGAAGGGAAGGCAGAAAGGTGGAAGGAGTATATAGAGGGTTTATACAAGGGCGATGTACTTGAGGACAATATTATGGAAATGGAAGAGGATGTAGATGAAGACGAAATGGGAGATAAGATACTGCGTGAAGAGTTTGACAGAGCACTGAAAGACCTGAGTCGAAACAAGGCCCCGGGAGTAGACAACATTCCGTTAGAACTACTGATGGCCTTGGGAGAGCCAATCATGACAAAACTCTACCATCTGGTGAGCAAGATGTATGAGACAGGCGAAATACCCTCAGACTTCAAGAAGAATATAATAATTCCAATCCCAAAGAAAGCAGGTGTTGACAGATGTGAAAATTACCGAACTATCAGTTTAATAAGTAACAGCTGCAAAATACTAACGCGAATTCTTTACAGACGAATGGAAAAATTGGTAGAAGCGGACCTCGGGGAAGATCAGTTTGGATTCCGTAGAAATGTTGGAACACGTGAGGCAATACTAACCTTACGACTTATCTTAGAAGAAAGATTAAGAAAAGGCAAACCTACGTTTCTAGCATTTGTAGACTTAGAGAAAGCTTTTGACAATGTTAACTGGAATACTCTCTTTCAAATTCTGAAGGTGGCAGGGGTAAAATACAGGGAGCGAAAGGCTATTTACAATTTGTACAGAAACCAGATGGCAGTTATAAGAGTCGAGGGGCATGAAAGGGAAGCAGTGGTTGGGAAAGGAGTGAGACAGGGTTGTAGCCTCTCCCCGATGTTATTCAATCTGTATATTGAACAAGCAGTAAAGGAAACAAAAGAAAAATTCGGAGTAGGTATTAAAATTCATGGAGAAGAAGTAAAAACTTTGAGGTTTGCCGATGACATTGTAATTCTGTCAGAGACAGCAAAGGACTTGGAAGAGCAGTTGAACGGAATGGACAGTGTCTTGAAAGAAGGATATAAGATGAACATCAACAAAAGCAAAACGAGGATAATGGAATGTAGTCAAATTAAATCGGGTGATGCTGAGGGAATTAGATTAGGAAATGAGACACTTAAAGTAGTAAAGGAGTTTTGCTATTTAGGGAGTAAAATAACTAATGATGGTCGAAGTAGAGAGGATATAAAATGTAGACTGGCAATGGCAAGGAAATCGTTTCTGAAGAAGAGAAATTTGTTAACATCGGGTATAGATTCAAGTGTCAGGAAGTCGTTTCTGAAAGTATTTGTATGGAGTGTAGCCATGTATGGAAGTGAAACATGGACGATAACTAGTTTGGACAAGAAGAGAATAGAAGCTTTCGAAATGTGGTGCTACAGAAGAATGCTGAAGATGAGGTGGGTAGATCACGTAACTAATGAGGAGGTATTGAATAGGATTGGGGAGAAGAGAAGTTTGTGGCACAACTTGACTAGAAGAAGGGATCGGTTGGTAGGACATGTTTTGAGGCATCAAGGGATCACAAATTTAGCATTGGAGGGCAGTGTGGAGGGTAAAAATCGTAGAGGTAGACCAAGAGATGAATACACTAAGCAGATTCAGAAGGATGTAGGCTGCAGTAGGTACTGGGAGATGAAGAAGATTGCACAGGATAGAGTAGCATGGAGAGCTGCATCAAACCAGTCTCAGGACTGAAGACCACAACAACAACAAATGTAAGTATGGTACTCTTCTAACCTGTAGAAAGGGTGTTTTACTAAAAATTTCTTAAGCTGATGTTTCAGTTTAATTGTAGGAAGAGCCATGGCTGCACTAGGCAGTGCATTAGCTAATTTTATACCTGCGTACTGAGCCCCTTTTCGTAAAGTGCTGTTCTGTGGCTGCCAATGTAAAATATTTCTTTATCTCTAGTATTGCACTGGTGGAAATCTGAATAAGTGTTTGGGTGCAGTCTTTTTACAAGCAATATGGCTTTTAGAATGTATGTGTTTATAACAGTTAACACCTCTGTTTTTGGAAACAAGTTGCGACTAGATTCCCTATATTTTGCTCCACAGAGTATGCTCACACCCCTTTTTTTGAAGAATGATTAGTTTATCTAGATTAGCTTTGGTTGTCGCCCCCCAAATTTCAATACCGTAGTTCAAGTGAGAGGAGAAAAGAGCATGGTATGCAGTCTTTAGGACTACAGTGTCTCTACAGAACTTGCTAATAGTACTGATCTCAAATATATTTTTTGACAACTTAGTTGCTAGGGAGTCAATATGTGTGTCCTATTTCAGGTTGCTTTGGATTGTTACGCCAAGGAATTTCTTGCGAATGCTGTCGGAATTGCAGCAACACGATCCTCCACTCGCGCTAGCACCAGCGGAAGTGCCAGTGGCATGATGCGCAGGCGGAGTGCTTACCGCTTCTTGCTTCGTTGCCACCTCTTCTTGCGCGGTGATTCACCGTCGGCGTGTGTGCCGCCCCTTCCTGCGGCCACAGCTCTTGAGATAACTGCAGCCACGGTGGTTGGCGGCGTTTGGACCGCCGCAGTTGGAACATGTAGCGGCGGCGTCCCTAGGCTTCGTGCACTCGCGTGTGAGGTGAGACTTTGCACACTTCAAACACGCGAGTACTCCTGTGCAGTCCGCGGCGAAGTGCCCCAGCTTCTGACAGCGGAAGCACTGTACAGGTTTCTTCCTCTTCTGCTTCCTGTCCAACGCGAGCTCTTGGCCCAGGAGGCTGACGATCGCGGTAACTTGTTCTCCTCTTCCTCCCTTCTAGCGTCAAGGTCCGCTCCCGGTAGCTGAGTGGTCAACGCGACAGACTGTCAATCCTAAGGCCCTGGGTTCGATTCCCAGCTGGGTCGGAGATTTTCTCCGCTCAGGGACTGGGTGTTGTGTTGTCCTAATCATTATCATTTCATCCCCATCGACGCGCAAATCGCCGAAGTGGCGTCAAATCGAAAGACTTGCACCAGGTGAACGGTCTACCCGACGGGAGGCCCAAGTCACACGCCATCACTATCATCTAGCGTCAAAGCATGTTGGCGCGGCGAGCGACAGTAGCAGCGAGCAGCAGCAATGAGACTCACTCGGAGTCAGCAGCAGAAGTGTGTGAAGACCAGCACTATTGGAAGCAATGTTCTGCCAGTGGTGCTTCTGCGCCACGAGGACCGCTAGTCCGTAAACTGCGGGCCACAGAAGCGCAATGGCGCTGCATGTCTGAAGGTGTCCATTTATTTTAAACCACTGTTTTGCCAGCGGAAGTGCCCCTAGAAGCGCTTCTCAGTGGGTCTGTGTGAAGGCGGCCTCAGTTTGTAGCAATCTGTTCAGTTTGTGTCCATGCTAATCGTGTCGATTTTCTTCTATGGGATTTGTTCGAGAGGTTGCCGTATCGGACCATGTATACGACCTGGGTTCTATTCCCAATCTTGTCAAGGATTTAACCATGTATTGGAAGTGAATGCAGTGAGCTTCGTGAGGATAACGACTCTAAATTTTTCACAATTGGAGGGCGCGTAGTGCAGCCTTACTATTTTCTTCTTTTCTCCTCTTGTTCATTTCGCGGGAATGTCTGTCAGTAGGCTTCTGGTAATATCAGAGAAATGGCAGCTTACATGGTTGTGGCCATTTAATGAAAGCTGTGAGGGCGAAGTAATAATTCTTTGTTGTAACTATGTTGTCCCAGTTAAAAAGCAAACTTCGCATTGTGCACAACCCATCTTTTGAACTTCTACCACTCGAGTTGGACGAATTCGTCAGCGACACTTTCGCGTTGATGAAACGAAGCCGCGACAAAGTACGTGTCCTTTCGATCCCCACTGTCAGTAAGGACGATAGATTGAAAAGTACTAACCAAGAATCAGATGAACAAGGCTTTTGTAAGCTAGAATTCAACCAGTCTAGCGTCCTCACTTCTTGCATTTATTTTCACGTGATTGTTCCACCGTAAGTCGTTCCGAACGCGTAATTCTAGATATTTTCCTGTCGTGACTGTTTCCAGTGATCTTGTCGATAGCCAGTCGTTTCACTACTTGCAGGTCTTCCACCATTTGGCTACAGTGTCTGGTGTTGCAGCTTCGAAGCATACGACAGCATTGTCCTCCAAGAGCCTCATGGAGCTACCAACCGTATCTACTAGGTTGTTTTTATCTACTGTAAACTGTAAACGTTCTAGAAAACTTCATTGCGCCCGAAAATACCATAGCGTTTGAAAATTTCTCGCGATTTAGTATGCAGTCTATTAACTAAATCGGGCTTCATCGATATTCCCTAAGCTCGAATTTTGTTCACTAGGCGAAAGCGCCATCGCCCTGGGCGCTACTATATGTGCTTAACAGATCTCATGAGCGAACACAGCGAGCTGAGTTCAACATGATTGCTTCTTATGTAGATATGGTGTCTGTTCTTTCGGACACGCTTGCCTGAAAGAACAGACACCATACCTATATAAAATATGCGCCTGACGACATATCGATCTCTCGGTGGTGATACACAACGTCCGAACTCTCGCGGGAACACAGTAGGGCAGCGAACAAAGAGAGAAAATGAACAAGGGACACTGCTCGGTAGTGTGCGAAATATGGAGGTTTGAGTCGGACGGGAGGCGTGCTCGGATAACCTAAGTGGTTAAGGCGACCGCTCGCGTAAAGCGGAAAATTCGGGTTCGAATCCCTGTCGGCACGGATTTTCAGCTGTCGTCATTCAATCTGTGAAAATTTCAAAATAAAACCGTGGTAGTTACAACAATAATTACGGCCTTCCCTGGACCAACGACTTGATAGAAATATATTGAGATAGCGATACAGATCATCAGACTTTTAAATAGTATTTTTCTTCATTTCGAACTCTCGTACATGGACTAAATTTCTGTCATGTATAACGAAATGTTATGGTTTCTGAATATATGATCTGATAAGGTAACATGTAAGCATTACTGACTGATTTGGATTTCAATTAAGTCGCTGTTCTAGAGAATGAATCAATTACACATTTTATTTTCAAAATTGTTCCTTTACTGTTTCCTACATTTTCATTGAAATCGTGTAAACAATTTTATGCTTTTGAAACGAAGTAGACAATACTGCAGACGTTTTATTCCGATGTCTTGCTTTTCAGGTAGCAATAATAGTTCAGGATTAAATGTTTTTTGGAAAAAATTAAAACTGCGGGGTTATGGTGGCAGCTTGAACCAATAACCGTGAACAACAGATGCGCATTCGAGCAGTCAGTTGTGAGCAGGCAGTGTTAATTATGTGGGCGTGCAGCCGTAGTCTATCAACATTGTGTTCACAGATCGTAATACAGCAACGAAATGAACATCTCTAAATGAAGTGTCCCAGACATTCTCCAGAATATTTTGAAGGAAATTAGTTGGTAATATCCTCTGGTTTGCTGCCGAATTCTAAAATCAACTTAACTAAATGCATCGGAGATCAGAGAAGCTGATGTTGCTGCTGAAAACTCATACCAGGACTGGAAACCGTCGTCGTATATAGGCACCAGTGTGGTCCGGGGCGTGCCGGCCGAAGTGGCCGTGCGGTTAAAGGCGCTGCAGTCTGGAACCGCAAGACCGCTACGGTCGCAGGTTCGAATCCTGCCTCGGGCATGGATGTTTGTGATGTCCTTAGGTTAGTTAGGTTTAACTAGTTCTAAGTTCTAGGGGACTAATGACCTCAGCAGTTGAGTCCCATAGTGCTCAGAGCCATTTGAACCATTTGGTCCGGGGCGTACACTACTGGCCATTAAAATTGCTACACCACGAAGACGACGTGCTACAGACACGAAATTTAACCGACAGAGAGATACTGTGATTTGGCACCAGTGGCGACACCTGCAACGTGCTGACATGAGGAAAGTTTCCAACCGATTTCTCATACACAAACAGCAGTTGACCGGCGATGCCTGGTGAAACGTTGTTGTGATGCCTCGTGTAAGGAGGAGAAATGCTTACCATCACGTTTGGGACTTTGATAAAGGTCGGATTGTAGCCTATCGCGATTGCGGTTTATCGTATCGCGACATTACTGCTCGCGTTGGTCGATATCCAATGACTGTTAGCAGAATATGGAATCGGTGGGTTCAGGAGGGTAATACGGAACGCCGTGCTGGATCCCAACGGCCTCGTATCACTAACAGTCGAGATGACAGGCATCTTATCCGCATGGCTGTAACGGATCGTGTAGCCACGTCTCGATCCCTGTGCCAACAGATGGGGACGTTTGCAAGACAACAACCAACAGTTCGACGACGTTTGCAGCAGCATGGACTATCAGCTCGGAGACCATGGCTGCGGTTTACCCTTGACGCTGCATCACAGACAGGAGCGCCTGCGATGGTGTACTCAACGACGAACCTGGGTTCACGAATGGCAAAACGTCATTTTTTCGGCTGAATCCAGGTTCTGTTTACAGCATCATCGTGGTCGCATCCGTATTTGGCGACATCGCGGTGAACGCACATTGGAAGCGTGTATTCGTCATCGCCATACTGGCGTATCACCCGGCGTGATGGTATGGGGTGCCATTGGTTACACGTCTCAGTCATCTCTTGTTCGCACTGACGGCACTTTGAACAGTGGACATTACATTTCAGATGTGTTACGACCCGTGGCTCTGCCGGCCGCGGTGGTCTCGCGGTTCTAGGCGCTCAGTCCGGAACCGCGCGACTGCTACGGTCGCAGGTTCGAATCCTGCCTCGGGCATGGATGTGTGTGATGTCCTTAGGTTAGTTAGGTTTAAGTAGTTCTAAGTTCTAGGGGACTGATGACCACAGATGTTAAGTCCCATAGCGCTCAGAGCCATTTGAACCATTTGACCCGTGGCTCTACCCTTCATTCGATCACTGCGAAACCATACATTTCAGCAGGATAATGCACGACCGCATGTTGCAGGTCCTGTACGGGCCTTTCTGGATACAGAAAATGTTCGAGTGCTGCTCTGGCCAGCACATTCTCCAGATCTCTCACCAATTGAAAACGTCTGGTCAATGTTTGGCCGAGCAACTGGCTCGTCACAATACGCCAGTCACTACTCTTGATGAACTGTGGTATCGTGTTGAAGCTGCATGGACAGCTGTACCTGTACACGCCATCCAAGCTCTGTTTGACTCAATACTCACGCGTATCAAGGCCGTTATTACGGCCAGAAGTGGTTGTTCTGGGTACTGATTTCTCAGGATCTATGCACCCGAACTGCGTGAAAATGTAATCACGTGTCAGTTCTAGTATAATACATTTGTCCAATGAATACCCGTTTATCATCTGCATTTCTTCTTGGTGTAGCAATTTTAATGTCCAGTAGTGTATATAGGACGACGGTTTCCAGTCTTTGCATCAGCTTATGGCGGCGGCATCTCTTCTGAAGTTGGTGGACAGGTGGATCGCCGGAATATCGAGTCTTTTGCTTTGAGAATCTGGCAGCATACCTGAGGAGACGACCAAGAATTATCACGGAAGAAAAGCCTACGCAATCAGGAATCAGTCAATTCCGTACAAAAGCTACCTATAGTTTTCATACTATGTTCATACACTTCGTTAAAAAATGGAGGAAGATTGTTATTGTGAATCAGACGAATATCTTCCTCTCCATCCCTCCCACCGAGAGAGGCGGGGGGGAGGGGGGGGGGTGTTTGCTGAAAGTGCACTTCTCAGATTGACATCCATATAGCGACAGTTTCTTGGTCCATGTGCTGTAGTTTTTGCTTAGATATCAAGTCGCCTCAGCGTTCTTTCTCTAAACCAAAGCTTATTTAATTAAAAGTTATGCTGTTCGTGAATGTTTCCGACAACATTTTTTTCGCCACCAGGAATCGAGCTAGCTACCTTAGAGACGAGCAGCACCGCTCAGGTAGAGGGCCCATGTGTCGAGGCTCTCTTTGCTCAAGCTGAAGCTGAGGCAAGGTCAACCTCGAGTTGCTCAGTGAGGCGTGCTCGGACAGGGGAAAGCGAAGGGCACTGTCTGTGAAAAGCAGAAATTCAGTTTATACTGTGATGGTCGGGCCCACCTTTTGTTCTTTCTTTTTCTTCTATCACAGTGTCATAATTTCATGAGCCACAAGTTGTGCTTGATCACTCCTTTAGCGTAAAGTGTCCAATATCGATTGCACCAATATTTTTTGAAAAACGGGATGATGTCATTAGCAAATCCTAAGTCAATATTCCAACCAATGACACTGATGTCACGTTTCAAATTCCAATAGGTTCAACGAATGTATTTTTAGGAGCTTAGTGAAGAATGGAATTACCATTGTAGCCTCTTCTTCGAATTTGAAGATTTCCAAGTGACACACGTTGGGAACTAACTTTGTGTTGGATTGCACCGATATATTTGCCAAAGAATGGACAAATGAGAGCAAAGGTGGAGATCGAGTCACGTGGAAGGCCCATCTACATTTACATCGATACTCCGCAAGCCACCGTACTAGTCATTTCGTTTCCTGTCCCACTCGCAAATAGAGCGAGGGAAAAACGACTGTCTATATGCCCCCATACAGCTCTAATTTCTCGTCTCTTATCTTAGTGGTCCTTAATGCCCAATGTATGATGGTGGCAGTAGAGTCGTTCGGCAGTCAGCTTCAAATGCTGGTTCTCTAAATTTTCTCAACAGTGTTTCTCGAAAAGACGTCGCCTTTCCTCCAGGGATTCTCATATGAGTTCCCGAAAGATCTCCATAACACTTACGTATTGTTCAAACCTACCGGTAACAAATTTAACAGCCCGCCTCCGAATTGTTTCGATGTCTTCCTTCAATCCGACCTGGTAGGATCCCAAATACTCGAGCAGTACTCAAGAATTGGTCGCACCAGTGTCCTATATGCGGCCTCCTTTACAGGTGAACCACTCTTTCCTAAAATTCTCCCAATAAACCGAAGTCGAACATTCGACTTCGCTGCCACAGTTCTCAGATGCTCGTTCCACCTCATATCGCTTTGCAACGTTACGCCCAGATATTTAAACGACTTCACTGTGTCAAGCAGGACGCTAGTAACATAGTATCCAAACATTACAGGTTTCTTCTACCTACTCATCCGCATTAACTTACACTTTTCCACATTTAAGGCTAGCTGCCATTCATCACACCAACCCAATTGAAAGAGAGAGAATTATTCACTATTGTACTAGTTCCTCCTCTGAAAACGCGCCAGAGGAAACCGGAACTGTCATCGAAGTGAAAGAAAGGAGGTAAAACACATGTAGCTGCTAATAGGTCTGTTTGATGCACGCACAGAATCAGGAGTCGGTTATTTTACTGGCTTTGAATGTACCTCGGCGACTTTCTGCGAATTCAGTTACCCCATTTAACAATAAAGTAGACTATTGTGACCGAGAAAGTCCCCGTATGCTTAGGCCAAAACAGTGTATTTTATGTTTTGTATTGGGATACTTGCTATATAAATACTGTGGTATAGCCAACCACTGCCTGGTTAATACCCAAGTGACCGAAGCCGGCTGGTCCGGCGGAGGTTCGAGTCCTCCCTCGGGCATGGGTGTGTGTATTTGTCCTTAGGATAATTTAGATTAAGTAGTGTGTAAGTTTGGGGACTGACGGCCTTAGCAGTTAAGTCCCATAAGATTTCACACACATTTGAACATTTTTTTGACCCAAGCCGCCACTTGGTAGGCCAAGCTGAGGGGGGCATCTTTGGCGCCCAGTTGCAAAATTTGTAAACAATGCGGATCACAACTAGTAGTGAAAACTGACAGGGGTGAAAGTGTACCAGGGAAAAGTCACTTGTGCGGAAAAATATTTTCGAACCGACCCTGAATGCAGCGATTCCCGGTCGAGTCGGGTATTTTCTCCGCTTGGGACTGCGTGTGTGTACTGTCCTCATCAGTTATTCATCGACGAGCAAGTCGTCCAAGTGACTGCAAATAAAAAGACTTGCACTAGGCGCCCGAACTATTTTATTTCAGAGCTTCAAAAATATGGAAATAGCGTGGGGAGAGATCGGGACTCTATGGAGGAAGTGTAAGAATCTCCCAGAGACACTTCCGCAGCGTATTCGAAACCTTGACAACATATGAGCGGGCATTAAACCGCAACAGAATGATGTCGTATATCAACATTCCTGGGTGTTTGGACTTCAAACACGCCATCAGTTTTTGCAAGGTGTGCAAGTACCGCTGTGCGTTAATTACTGCGGTCTTTCCCCTGTGCGATTTCCAGAGGGGGCACTTGCCCGCTCCTGGAATCAGGATACAGACTTTCTATTCATTACAGAATTCTCGTACATTTGTTGAAATGATTGCCTGTGATTCTACTAAACTACAAATTAATATTCCCGAGTGCAAGGAGAAACACTGTGATTTAGTAAACAAAAATGGTTCAAATAGCTCTGAGCACTATGGGACTTAACTTCTGAGGTCATCAGTCCCCTAGAACTTAGAACTGCTTAAACCTTACTAACCTAAGGACATCACACGCATCCATGCCCGAGGCAGGATTCGAACCTGCGACCGTAGCGATCGCGCGGTTCCAGACTATAGCGCCTAGAACCGCTCGGCCACCCCGGCCGGCTTGGATTAACACAGTAGAGGTAATCGATAATGTAACGCCAAAGAAAATGAGCTGAAATCTTGTACTTTAGTATTATTTTACCTCAATGTGATAATTTTTATCATCCAAATCTCATGGAGATGAAAATTAAATATTAGGGCAATGTTGGTCAGACATCTCAGTGTTATTTGAGTAACTCTGTCGGTAACAAAAAATCTCACAGTGCAGTCTTGCAGGGAGACAAACACATAAAGTTCAGCGATAGCTGCTGATGACTGTGACCACACAAATTGGGAATACCTGTAAATATGCAATAGTGAAGTTAACTGAAATTGCATTTCTGTTGCAACTGTGATTTTACAAGATACAAGAGTTCACAGGTCTAAACTGGGTATTACTGAGTCGCATGCAAATGCTTTTATAAAGTAACCACAAGAAGTCACTGGCTGGGTTAAATCACAGGGCTCTGGTCACTGCCATATGGCAGCTATTAAATTGTTATAAACCGTGCCAGTTATCAGAATGATTTTCCTGGCATAAATCTCTCCTTTTGTGACAGATTTCACTTAACTTTAACTTGTCCTCAAGAGATGTATGAAAATACTGATGTTGTATCACTGTTGCAGTTCCTGTTATCACACTTGCCTATATCACTGTCCTCCTGAAACTGCAGTTTTTAATTGTTGTTGCAGTGCATGTTACAGGGAGCACAGATGTGGATTCAGCACCCAGAAAAAGTATGGGAGGAAGCAGAAGTAGTAGACTACAAGAGTAGTGTTCTGAAAGTTCGGACAGAAGCTGGCAGACCGAGTTCTTTATATACATTGTTACCATTTATGGTATCCATCCAGTAGAAAATTAAAGTACACATGTCACTAATATAATTTTCATTAAATAGTATTTAATATTATATTTAATTTGTAGTAAATACATAAATAATTGTTTTGTATGGAAAAAGAGGATCTTCTGAGGGTACTTTGCCTGGTAAGGTAGTGGGTAATACCTGTCTTGACACAAGAACCAGGCTTTATAACAAGGTTATTTGGTATATCAAGATAAGAAGGCTGTGTTGTGGGCTGCAGTTCAAGGATAAATGTGCTGCAGCTCTCTATGCTTGTCTATCCTGTGCAAGCCTTTTCATCTTTGAATAACTACTCCACCTTACATTCCTTTAAACCCGCTTAATATTGTTCATCCCTTGGTCTCCCTATATAATTTGTACCCTCCCTCCTACCCTCCCTCCTATCCTCCCTTCGCCACCACCACCACCACCACCACCACCACCACCACCACCCCTTCCTCTAATACCTAATTGACAATTGCTGGATTCCTCAGAATGTGTCCTAGCAACCAATCCCTTCTTTTACTCAAATTGTGACATAAATTTCTTTTCTTCTCAATCTGCTTCAGTACCTCATTAAATATGTGATCTACCCATCTGATCTTCAGCATTCTTTTGTAGCACCTCAGTTCAAAAGCTATTCTCTTCTTGTCTCAACTGCTTTTTGTGCACTTTTCCCTTCTGTACAAGGTTACACTCCAGATGAATACCTAACATTCTAATCTAATTGTGTCAGCGTCACCTGATTTAATTCAGCTACATTCAATTACCCTTCTACTTTTGATGAATCCCTTTCCAGCATACTATATGTTCTGTTCAACTGCTCTTCCACGTCCTTTACTGTCTCTGGCAGAATAACAGTGTCATTGGCAAACCTTGAAAGTTTTTGTTTCTTCTTTCTGAACTTCAGTTCCTTTTCCGAATTTTTCATTAGTTTTCTTTACTGCTTGCTCTGTGTACAGATTGAATAACATCAATTGTGAGGTGCCCTACCTTCAAAATTTTCTTGAGCACTTGGAATCTAACAATGTAGTTCGTTGAACAGCTGAAGAACTCGTACTATGGGGAATATTTCAATAATTTGCACTGGGCAATTTTTAAATAATGTGGTTTTCCCCACATTTATCACCAAGACAGAGAATACGATGACCAGTTCCAGTATTCACAAAAATTGACTTTCACAAGTATTGTATTGTATGGAACTGGGGACCTAGAAACGACGGAGAGGCTTCGTCCCCACCGTAGCCCTCAGTGGTTCACAAGCCTACAACAGGCTACAGCAGTCCACTCACCCCAACGCCGCCCCACACCAAACCCAGGATTATTATGCGGTTCGGCCCCCCAGTGAACCCTCCCGGGATCATCTCACACCAGACGAGTGTAATTATGCCGTACGCGTTGTGGAGACAGTTTTGCGCAGCAATCACAGACAGTGTAACTGAGGTGGAATACGGGGAACCAGCCCCCATTCACCGAGGCAGATGGGAAACCGCCTTAAAAACCACCCACAGACTGGCCGGCACACCGGACCTCGACACTAATCCGTCGGGCGGATTCGTGCCGGGGACCGGCATGCCTTCCCCCTAGAAAGCAGTGCGTTAGATCGCACGGCTAACCGGGCAGGCATTCACAAGTAGATACATGCACTAAACTGACTACCTGTATGGCAGTGATAGAATATTCACATTACACAGTCCCAGTCAAATTCAGGCGCAATGAATGTTAAGATATTAGTGATGCCAATTTAGTTGAAGGGCGTCCATACTCATGGGGCAAATGGGGACCGTGGCCTCCCGTGGCTCTCAGGTAAAAAAATAAAAAATAAAATATATATATATATATATATATTGCGCAATCAGAGGTTTTTCTTTCAAGAAAATGATTTAAAAGTCGCTATTTTACAAGTTTATAACAGGATTGTAACTGCCGGCCGGAGTGGCTGTGCGGTTCTAGGCGCTACAGTCTGGAACCGAGCGACCGCTACGGTCGCAGGTTCGAATCCTGCCTCGGGCATGGATGTGTGTGATGTTCTTAGGTTAGTTAGGTTTAATTAGTTCTAAGTTCTAGGCGACTGATGACCTCAGAAGTTAAGTCGCATAGTGCTCAGAGGCATTTGAACCAGGATGGTAACGAACTATTTAAGGGGCTCCGGAACGCCCTATACTTGCGATGTTAAAATAACGCTTATAAATTACATCTTTCCTCACAAAGTATTTGAGGTAGGAAGTTGAACTTTTTACAGATTATTTATTGGAATATGGGCTACAACTTAACACAGGGATTTTACAAAATTTTAGTTCAGTTATTAAAGATGATTTTTTTCAATTATAATGAAAATTCACAACATTTTTTTGCAATTTTTTATTTATATATTCAAAAATATACAGTTTTTTGGAAAAAGGCTGTGTTAAATTATGCAGAAGGTACTGTGTAACATTTACTGAAAGTTTGAAACAAATATGTAATTAGTATGAGAAAATAAAAGTTTTGGGAATTGAGCGACAAAGATTGGATTAACTTTTTAGTGCATTCCAGGTCCATAGGATGGATTATCTTCATCCTCTGCAAACTCCTCCTCCAGCTTCCTCTTGTTCCTCCTCCTGTTTACTCTTGCTTGTATTTCTAGACTCTTTACAGCCCTGTCTGCAGCCCGAAGGCGTTCCTTGTCTAAAGCAAGCATCGCTCGTACCATGTTAGAACCTATCTTCATTCCCATATTTCTAAATACCTTTGGCTTTCCAACATTTCTCCTTTTCTTAAAAGCCTTCAGAGGATTTCTAATAACTTTACTTTTACTCATTATTATACTTCAACAAAACAGAGACTCAAGAAACAGAATTAATTACGAATATTTTCGAGATAACGACAGAGTAAATAAACATGAAACAATCGACAATCACACCAGCGATATATATTGAACCATCACAGGTTAGCCACAACACATACTTTATCTCACATCACTAAAATGTACCTGATGAACACGGACGTTAATAATAACACCATTTGACAGCAGTTTAACAGCGCCACAGTGGGTCACGCCCATGTAGAACACATTTCAAAAAAAATTTAAAAATAGTTGTAGTCTTCGGAATTGAATAAATTATATATCTATTAAAAGGTAATAGTCTGCAGATTCAGAAAACGCAAAAAAGTAAAAATTGAACTTTTCATGATTTTGAGCCTTTCCGGAGCCCCTTAAGCTACTTAAGTCGCCATTTGTGTTCCAAAATATTAAAAATACTCCATACCCCCAGATCTTGGCCCCTCTCCCCTACAAACTATTATA
Source organism: Schistocerca nitens (assembly GCF_023898315.1). Classification (NCBI taxonomy): domain Eukaryota; kingdom Metazoa; phylum Arthropoda; class Insecta; order Orthoptera; family Acrididae; genus Schistocerca; species Schistocerca nitens. Next base: position 146,729,751 of record NC_064616.1, on the reverse strand, counting down.
AAGGCACCCTTATTTTAGTTAATCAATAAATACACCACACTTCTTAATAAGTGATAACTAAGTGATCCCTATAATGCATACATAAAAAGAGTTCCAAATTATTTACACACAGAGTTCAAATAGAATTTGGTTGACACTTGGAAAGGTTGAAGTTATCAACCACCTAGAGTCGTGCGGTTGTACTGAGTGGACGCAAACTGATGACAGTTTTCCATGGACAGTAAATGAATACATTTCTGTGAAGACTGAACAAGATGTTGCTGATATACTAAGTGGGTGCATACTTATCATAACACTGATTAGCCTTGAGTTCCCAAACTTACGCATAGATGTTGCCTCTAAGATTTATGAGCCTGGACTGATTGTTCTGGGGTTGAGGTTGGTGTAAGAACATAATGTGATTTTGGAAACTACATTTTTGTTTGAAAAATGGCTAGGTTAGGTTTTGATAATTCAGGTGGTCTATATTTTACTAGTCACTCGGCTTACAAAATATATAGCAGTTTTAAAAGAAATGTGGAAGATTATGAAACCATTTTATATATCCACATTGGAAGTAACGCATTTATAAGTACAGACGCCGTTTTTAGATTTATAATAATTGATGCAAATTATGCAAAGTCTTAATTAATGGTATAATTTTGTAATGAAGTCTGTCATCCAGTACATAAAAACTAGGGCGACAAAAATACATTTTTAAAAGTGGGAATCTAACATTCATAATGGTTCAAATAGCAAAGGTAATTTGGATGTATTCAGACTTCAATTAAAGCTATTTCTCAAGTTAATTAGTTAATCACAAATGAAATATGTTACTTTAAGGTCAGTTTTGTATCCCGCCTGGAAGGCGGCGTGTGGGTCTGCTCCTGTAAACTGAAGGGTAGGCCGAATGTAGGAAGTGTGTAGGAGCAGGAAAAGGTGAAAATCTCTCGGTACTGCTCTTAGAAATGGTTTTACTATATCACAATATTTACTGAATACATAACTTTGCACTGAGGAGCGAAGCCTTAGACACATCGTAAGTAGTACATAGTCTCAATAACAAGCTGAGGTTGAAGCGATGTATCCAGGCCGTCTGCTCTTGATGAAATAGGGAGAATCTGTCGCGGAGCTCATAGAACTCCACAGCACCGGTTAGAGGGCGCTGTCGTCGGTGTCGTCGGTGTGTAACTGCCAACTTAAGAACTTTCACCTACACCCATTGTACACAACTGGCCATTAAAATTGCTACACCAAGAAGAAATGCGGATAAGTGGGTACTCATTGGACAAATACAGTATACTAGAACTGACATGTGATTACATTTTCACGCAGTTTGGGTGCGTAGATCCTGAGAAATCAGTACCAAAAACAACCACCTCTGGCCGTAATAACGGCCTTGATACGTCTGGGCATTGAGTCAAACAGAGCTCGGATGGCGTGAACAGGTACAGCTGCCCATGCAGCTTCAACACGATACCACAGTTCATCAAGAGTAGTGACTGGCGTATTGTGACGAGCCAGTTGATCGGCCACCATTGACCAGACGTTTTCAGTTCGTGAGAGATCTGGAGAATGTGCTGGCCAGGGCAGCAGTCGAACATTTTCTGTATCCAGAAAGGCCCGTACAGGACCTGCAACATGCGATCGTGCATTATATCCTGCTGAAATGTAGGGTTTCGCAGGGATCGAATGAAGGGTAGAGCCACGGGTCGTAACACATCTGAAATGTAACGTCCACTGTTCAAAGTGCCGTCAATGCCAACAAGAGGTGACCGAGACGAGTAACCAATGGCACCCCATACCATCACGCGGGGTGATACGCCAGTATGGCGAAGACGTATACACGCTTCCAATGTGCGTTCACCGCGATGTCGCCAAACACGAATGCGACCATCATGATGCTGTAAACAGTATCTTGATTCATCCGAAAAAATGACGTTTTGCCATTCATGCACCCAGGCTCGTCGTTGAGTACACCATCGCAGGCACTCCTGTGATGCAGCGTTAAGGGTAACCGCAGTCATGGTCTCCGAGCTGATAGTCCATGCTGCTGCAAACGTCGTCGAACTGTTCGTCCAGAGGGTTGTTGTCTTGCAAACGTCCCTATCTGTTGACTCAGGGATCGAGACGTGGCTGCAGGATCTGTTACAGCCATGCGGATAAGATACCTGTCATCTCGCCTGGTAGTGATACGAGGCCGTTGGGATCCAGCACGGCGTTCCGTATTACCCTCCTGAATCCACCGATTCTATATTCTGCTAACAGTCATTGGATCTCGACCAACGAGAGCAGCAATGTCGCGATACGATAAACCGCAATCGCGATAGGCTACAATCCGACCTTTATCAAAGTCGGAAACGTAATGGTACGCATTTCTCCTCCTTACACGAGGCATCACAACGTTTCACCAGGCAACACCGGTCAACTGCTGTTTGTGTATGAGAAATCGGTCGGAAACTTTATTCATGTCAGCACGTTGTAGGTGTCGCCACTGACGCCAACGATGTGTGAATGCTCTGAAAAGCTAATGATTTGCATATCATAGCACCTTCTTCCTGTCGGTTAAATTTCGCGTCTGTAGCACGTCATCTTCGTGGTGTAGCAATTTTAATGGCCAGTAGTGTAGTTATCGATACCACATCCGTCCTCCCTGAAACGACGCACAGTCGTTGAGTAGGGCTTCCGACGGCGGGTGGAGGGACCCAGGGCGGCGCAGCTGAGGGGGCCGACAGCGGAACTGCCGGGGCGCGCTGCCCACCCGTGATCCGGAATGGCTCGCGAGGGGGCGAGGAAAACGCCCAGTGGAAAACCTACCCAGGCCGCACACCGCCACGGTGTATGTTCAGATGAGAAGGCGGAGGCGGAGCATCGACTTCCATGGGCGACGGCAGCGGCGGTGTGACGGCAGCCTCAGCGTCCATCGGTTCTGGCACCACGGAGGAACACGATGGCGACGGCGACGACGGTGACCGGACCGGCAGCGGCGACGACAGCAGGCGCGCCCGCGGCGAAGGCGCCGGCGGTGGAGGCGCCGGTGGTAGAGGCTTGGCCTGCGGCGGCGGAAGCCGCGAAGCCTCCAATTCTGCCAGAAAACAACCAACAGCAGAAAACCGGGGACGGCACAAACGAATCTGGTTCCGGTGTCGTTTGACAGTGCCGGAGGGACAAGAAATGACAAATAAGGCGCGGCCAAGCCGGTGAAGAATGTGCCCCAGCTCCCAGCGCTGCCCGCCAGAGAAAATGCGGTAGAACAACAAATCGTGCGACGCCAAGCCAGAACGAGGCGAAGCAGAGGGAGCGCGTGGCGGCGGGTGCAATAGCTGCAGGAGCGACCGATGGGCGCGGCCATTTACCAATTCCGCTGGGGAACGGGTGCCGCGCGGCTGAGAGCGATAGGAAGCAAGGAGAGTCCAGTGCGCGCGTTCGCGAGAGTGTGTGGCGCGCAACTTGCTCATCTGCGACTTAAAGGTATGCACAAAGCATTCAGCCTCGCCCTTCTTACGGGGCTGAGGTCAGATGGCGAATGCCATTAGCAGCTCAGAACGCTTCAAACTCTGAGGACACGAATTGTGGGCCATTGTCGGAGACAATAACTTCACGAAGGCCCTCAATGCAGAAAATAGACGTCAAAGCCTGAATAGTACTGTCAGATGTAGTAGAAGACGTAGGTACAAGAAAAAGAAAGTTGCTGTACGCATCAATAACTATCAACCAGCGAGCGGGTGTCCCAGAAAGGACCCGCAAAATCAATATGAAAGCTCTGCCAAGGGGCAGTAGAAGCCGGCCACGCAAAGAAGCGCTGGCGGGGAGCAGATTGATGCTCCGCGAAAGAGCGACAATTAGGAAGCAAATTCTCAGTTTGTTTATCAATGCCGACCCAAGTGCAGTGACGACGCACTAATTGCTTCGTCCGCACTATACCCCAATGACCAGCGTGCAGTAAATGGAGGACTTCCGACTGCAACGAACGAGGTACAGCCACACGAGACTGATCATTGTCAGTTCGTAACAAGATAACACCGTGGTGTACAGACAAGTTGTGACGTTGCGCAAAGTAACGGCGAACAAGTGGATCACGAATTTGTGTAGCAGATGGAGGCCATTGAGTACGAATATACTGCAAAAGAATCTGCAAAGAAGCATCGGCGGCTGTCGCGGAAGCAATGCGACGAAAATCCACCGAGAAACCATCAGCTAATTCCTTATCTTGCGAATCAATAAAGATGCAAGACAATTCGGAAGAATCAAACACTTCGTCAGGACCGATAGGTAGACGAGAAAGCATCAGCATTGCCGCGCTGGGCCGTAGACCGCAACAAGATTTCGTAATTGTAGTTAGACAAAAACAAAGACCAACGCTGCAACTTTTGTGCAGTACGGGCCGGAACTGGCTTTGACGGGTGAAACAACGACGTCAAAGGCTTGTGGTCGGTGACCAAACAGAACTTGCGACTGTACAAAAAATCATGAAACTTTGGTACAAAAAATCATGAAACTTTGTCACTCCATATACAATAGTTAAAGCTTTTTTCTCGATCTGAGAATAATTTTGCTGCGCAGAATTGAGCAACTTAGACGCTAAAGCGATAGGGCGATCGACAGAATTAATACGGTGCGAGAGAACCGCTCCGATGCCGTGAGAAGATGCATCGACAGCCAAAACAACTGGTTTGGAGGGATCGAAAGAAATCAAACAGCGATCACTCAACAAAGCAGATCTCAGCTTGTGGAAAGCAGCGTCACATTCCGAAGACCAAACAAAAGGAACGTTCTTACGCCGAAGGCGATGCAAAGGCGCTGCAATCTGCGCTGCATTTGGTATAAACCATAATATGAAATTTTGCCCACCACAGACTGAAGTTCAAAAAATGGTTCAAATGGCTCTGAGCACTATGGGATTCAACTGCTGTGGTCATCAGTCCCCTAGAACTTAGAACTACTTAAACCTAACTAACCTAAGGACATCACACACATCGATGCCCGAGGCAGGATTCGAACCTGCGACCGTAGCAGTCGCACGGTTCCGGATTGCGCGCCTAGACTGAAGTTCTTTGAAGTTCCTGGGCGCTGGCAAGTCTCTAATCGTACTGAGGTGTGACAGCGAGGGGTGGATACCCTGTCCGTTAATCATATGTCCTAAGTACTGAATCTCAGTTTGAAAAAAATTGCGCTTTTCTGTTACACTTTAGTCCTGCCCGCGAAAGTACAGTAAATAAGGCACGCAAATTCTGCAAATGTTCGTCAGGGTTGCGATCTGATACAACTATATCGTCCAGATAGTTGGAACAACCAGGGACAGTGGCACACAACTGCTGCAAGTAAGACTGAAAAATAGCAAGAGCCGAAGCACAACCGAACGGAAGGCGGCGAAACTTGAACAATCCAAGGTGGGTGTTGATCACAAAAGAGCGCTGCGACTGTTCGTCGAGCGGAATCTGAAAGTATGCGTCCCGCAAGTCAATCGTGGAAAAGAATTTTCCCGCACCAAGCTTATCAACAATGTCTTCAGGACGCGGTAAGGGAAACGTAGCTGTTCAGCAGGTACGGCGTCATGCAGTGTGTGCGGTACCGGGCGTGCGCGCCGGAAAATAGGCATGGCATTGTCTTTAACTCCACCATGCGTTGCAAAGTCTGTGGCGCATCCAAGGCCATCAGAAAAGAGTTCAGCAAAATCATCGCATAATGCGGCAACACTGTCTGCATGGTCACTAGCGTTGATGAAAAGTACATTATCCTGAATTGCGAGGCCAAAAAGTTCAAACGCGTCCATGCCAAAAATGTTCATAACATCACTAGAGCACAGCACATGGAAAGACACTGTACGGGTTGTTGCACCATACGTGGCTTGCAAACTACACACGCCGAGCACTGAGATTTCCTGTCCAGTAAATGCAGTCAGCGTGTAATGCGAACGTCGAAGCGGAGGCGAACCAAGCAAGTCATTTGTTGATTTGTTCAGTAAAGAAACTGACGCACCAGTGTCCAGCTGCATGCGAACCGAACGTCCACAAATGTGCAAAGTCACAAAAAGTTTCCTCACATCGCGCTGAATGCGAGAGGAAGTGTCTGGCAGCAAAACTTGATGCACACAACGAGCTGTAGAAGCACGTGAAGCAGAAGGCTTTGAATAAATGGCATTAACGACCATAGGCTGATGTGAATGGCTCTGAGCACTATGCGACTTAACTTCTGAGGTCATCAGTCGCCTAGAACTTAGACTAATTAAACCTAACTAACCTAAGGACATCACACACATCCATGCCCGAGGCAGGATTCGAACCTGCGACCGTCGCGGTCGCTCGGCTCCAGACTGTATGATGTGAATCATGATCATGGCGGTTTCTGTTGCGGTGAGGCCCACGCGAGTCACGCGAACGGGAGACATGGTGACCATTAGAATTTCTCTTACTACACATACCTTGCGCATGTCCTTTCTTATTACAAAAATAACACTGTGCTTGACGGGATGGGCAACTGTCCCGTGGGTGGGCGCGAAAGCAGTTCGGACATGATTTCAGTTTCTCAGAATGTGCCTGGTTTGAAATGTGTTTACTTGCGTGCGAGCGGTGCGGTGTAGCTGGCCGTGCTGGGGCCGGGTGGGAGGGCACGTATTGTGACGCACTAACAGTACACACACCCGGGGTCACGTCGAACGCGGAAGTAGCCACGTCTACCGTATTTTGTCTGTCTAGCAAGTCCACTACTTCCTGAAAAGACGGGTTTTCAAATCTGAGGATTTGCTCGCGGATGCGGTGATGCACCATATTCTGCACAATAGCGTCTCTAATCATTATATCCGCATATGAGCGTCCACATGAGCAATTAAAGTCACAATCAGAAGTTAATCCCTGAAGGTCCGCTAACCATGATTTACACTACTGGCCATTAAAATTGCTACACCAAGAAGAAATGCGGATAATAAATGGGTATTCATTGGACAAATATATTATACTAGAACTGACATGTGATTACATTTTAACGCAATTTGGTTGCATAGATCCTGAGAAATCAGTACCCAGAACAACTACCTCTGGCCGTAATAACGGCCTTGATACGCCTGGCCATTGAGTCAAACAGAGCTTGGATGGCGTGTACAGGTACAGCTGCCCATGCAACTTCAACACGATATCACAGTTCATCGAGCATAGTGACTGGCGTATCGTGACGAGCCAGTTGATCGGCCACCATTGACCAGACGTTTTCAATTGGTGAGAGATCTGGAGAATGTGCTGGCCAGGGCAGCAGTCGAACATTTTCTGTATCCAGAAAAGCCCGTACGGGACCTGCAACATGCGGTCGTGCATTATCCTGCTGAAATGTAGGGTTTCGCAGGGATCGAATGAAGGGCAGAGCCACGGGTCGTAACACATCTGAAATGTAACGTCCACTGTACAAAGTGCCATCAATGCGAACAAGAGGTGACCGAGACTTGTAACCAATGGCACCCCATACCATCACGCTGGGTGATACGCCAGTATGGCGATGACGAATACACGCTTCCAATGTGCGTTCACTGCAATGTCGCCAAACACGGATGCGACCATCATGATGCTCTACACAGAACCTGGATTTATCCGAAAAAAATGACGTTTTGCCATTCGTGCACCCAGGTTCGTCGTTGTGTACACCATCGCAGGCGGACTGTCTGTGATGCAGCGTCAAGGGTAACCGCAGCCATTGTCTCCGTGGTGATAGTCCATGCTGCTGCAAACGTCTTCGAACTGTTCGTGCAGATGGTTGTTGTCTTTCAAACGTCCCCATCTGTTGACTCAGGGATCGAGACGTGGCTGCACGATCCGTTACAGCCATGCGGATAGGATGCCTGCATCTCGACTGCTAGTGATACGAGGCCGTTGGGATCCAGCACGGCGGTTCGTATTAACCTCCTGAATCCACCAATTCCATATTCTGCTAACAGTCATAGGAGCAGCCATGTCGCTAGACGATAAACCGCAATCGCGATAGGCTACAATCCGACCTTTATCAAAGGCGGAAACGTGATGGTACGCATTTTTCCTCCTTACATGAGGCATCACAACAACATTTCACCAGGCAACCCCGGTCAATTGCTGTTTGTGTATGAGAAATCGGTTGGAAACTTTCCTCATGTAAGCACGTTGTAGGTGTGGCCACCGGCGCCAACCTTGTGTGAATGCTCTGAAAAGCTAATCATTTTCATATCACAGCATCGTCTTCCTGTCGGTTAAATTTCGCGTCTGTAGCACGTCATCTTCGTGGTGTAGCGATTTTAATGGTCAGTAGTGTATTTGACTGAGTAGGGCCACGCCGGAGACGAAAGAATTTGTAGCGTGCAGCTACCACATTTACACTGCCACGGAAGTGGGAGTTCAAAGCATGAATCACTTCGTCGTAAGTTTTAGTTTCTGGGCGGGTGATGGGAAACAATTTCACGAGCACACGGTACAACACAACACCAGCGTTGGCAATGAAAACGGCAAGTCGCTCTGTACCTGGTATGTTGTAAGCTGCGAAGTGCGTCTCGAGCTGGGCGATGTATTCTGGCCAGCGTTCAACGTCAGGATAGAAGGCCCGTAAAGGCTTCCTGTCGGCGATGGGGTCGCTACAGGCGGTGGCGTTGGAGGCGCTGAAGTAGCTGCAGTTTGTGGTGTGAGCAGTCCATATATGGCAACAAGCAGCTGCGTCATTTGCTGAGCCTGAAAACGTACAAGATCGGACAGCGAAGCCTGTTCCTGTGGCGAAGCCATGGTTTACACAAATGAAAGTCTTATAGCGACTTGGGGAAACAGTCATACACTCACACGGGGATATCACAAAAAAACTGAAGCAGTGCGGAGCAAGAAAGGAAATTATAGGAGAGGAAAAAAAACTAAAAATCTCTCGCCACTTTTTATCCTGCCTGGAAGGCGGCGTGTAGGTCTGCTCCTGTAAACTGAAGGGTAGGCGAAATGTAGGAAGTGAGTAGGAGCAGGAAAAGGTGAAAATCTCTCGGTACTGCTCTTAGAAATGGTTTTACTATATCACAATATTAACTGAATACATAACTTTGCACTGAGGTGCGAAGCCTTAGACCCATCGTAAGTAGTACAAAGACTCAATAGCAAGCTGAGGTTGAAGCGATGTTTCCAGGCCTTCTGCTCTTGATGAAATGGGGAGAATCTGTCGCGGAGCTCGTAGACCTCCACAGCACCGGCTAGTCTGTGTTGGTGTCTGTCTAAGTGCCAACTTAAGAACTTTCACCTATACCGTGTCATCGTAGCTATCGATACTACAGTCAGGATGCCAGTCCTTTTGATAAGTGATGTCAGTGTGCTCAACTCTGCTGATTAGCTCATTGAAAATTCCCTAACTTGTAGTTTAGTAAACCTTTCAGTTGTTAATAATCTCCAGTTAACACTGTTTTCAGCAAAACTAATTTCACTAACGAACTCGGTGCATTGAAAAGAAAAGCCTGAGTAATGAATTTAAGTGAGGTGCAGTTCTATTAAAGTTTTGATAAATACAGGTACCTACTTTTTATGAAGCACTTTATAAAGATTTGAATGAAAAGTTGAAAATGAGTAAAAGTGATAATTATTAATAGGGATGCAATAAGAACAGATGGGAGGTTCCAGGTCAGCGCGACAGACTGTCTATCCAAAGGGCCCGGGTTCGATTCCCGGCTGGGTCGGAGATTTTCTCCGCTCAGGGACTGGGTGTTGTGTTGTCCTAATCATCATCAGTTCATCCCCATCGACGCGCAAGTCGCCGAAGTGGCGTCAAATCGAAAGACTTGCACCAGGCGAACGGTCTAGCCGAGGGGAGGCACTCGTCACACGACATTTCATTTCATCACTGCAGTTTGGTTATGTTCAGGCTGTGTATAATCATTTGCTCCCTGCGTTTTATCTCTGCTACTTTCAGAATTGCAAAGAGTGTACCCTGCTCAACACTGCAGAAAACTATCTCTAAGTCTACCAATGTGATAAATGCAGATGCACCTTTCTTTAGCCTGTCTTGGACATAGGGTCAGTATTGCCTTGTGCATTCTTATATTTCTCCAGAACCCAAACTGATATCACCCAAGGTTGACTTCTACAAGTTTTTCCAGTCTTCTGTAAACAATTCATGAAAGTATTTTGCAGTAATTATTGATTAAACTGATAAGCCAGTTACATTCACACTTGCCAGAAACTGCCATTTCTAGATGTGCTGGTCACAAGGGACGGCGAAAACCTGGGACACAGCGTGTATCGAAAACCGACTCACACGGACCGATACCTGCACAAACTGTCAAACCACCACCCGAGCCAGAAAAGGGGCATGATTAGTACGCTCGTAACGAGAGCAGGACGAATATGTGAGCCGCAACACATCAAACGAGAAATGCAACACCTGGAAACAGTCCTGAGGAGCAATGGGTACTCCACAAATTATATTAGAAGTGTAACTGAGCCAAACACTCGGCGAAGTAAGGAACCAGAAAAAGAAATGGCGGGTACGGCCTTTCTGCCATACATTCCCAGAGTGACGGACAGAATCGGCCGTATATTGCGCAAACATGGCGTAAAGACGATCTTCAAACCGACAAGGAAGATCAAAGAGTGTCTTAGATCGGCGAAGGAGAAAAGAGACCCACTTCCAATGTCGGGAATATACCGCATACCATGCACATGCGGAAAAGTTTATGTCGGGATGACTGGACGATCCATTAATACCAGGATCAAGGAGCATAAGCGACATTGCAGGTTGGGGCAGGTGGAGAAATCGGCCGTGGCAGAACACGCACTGAATGAGACCGACCACGTAATAAAATTCGCCGACACGGAAGTTCTGGCTGTAGAGAACCACTATCACACGCGCTTGTTCAGAGAAGCTGTAGAAATACAAAAACACGCGAACAGTTTGAACAAGAAAGAGGAAAGCCTTAAGGTCAACGGATCCTGGCTTCCCGTACTGCAGCGAACGACCGTCGCAGGTAGCAAGAGGAGAACCGCACCGGAAATGACCGCGGAGAAGCCCTCGGACGTTGGCGCGCCAGGTACATATAGTCTGCGCCCGCGAGCTCGGCTCCAGTTCACCACCGGCAATGGAGGGTGAAGCTTTGACAATGCCAGCCACTCGTGCTGGCGAAACGTCAGAAAAATCATTAGACGAACGTCGGCCGAAGAACCCGAGACAGAAGCCAATAGGCAGTTTGTCAACAAGTGGCCACGAAAGCCTCAACAATTTTGTATTACGCCTCTACGGAGAGGAGATTTGCAGATTGTACCGACGCCTTGACCAACGACGGAAGAAGAAAGCGCGACTGATGTCCTCTCTCGCCTTTCTGTCACGGTGCCGAGATGAATGTGCTACACCGAAGTTCTTGAGATGCAAGCGCCTATTCACCACCGCCCAAGCACATCGTATCTACGACAGAATGGAACGAGCTTTTCTTCGTGAGCGAATACATACAACACGGAGAGACTTGGCAAGAACGGATCAGGAACTTCTGGACATTTTCTATCAACTAAGTAGCAGAATGCATCGAGACGACTGGGACAAGATCGACAGCATCACTCACAGGAGCATGCAGAACGAACTCGAGCGCTGCACCGAGCGACAGAAGAAAAAGTTTGAAAGATGCCGGAAGCAGACCGAGAAGGCGACTCCCGACATGTCACACACAGTGGTCAACCTCACTGAACGACAATTGACCGAAGCGGAAGTGTCTGTTCTTCAAAAAGGAGGGAATTTCGCTATCATCCCGAGAACCATACCTATGGAGGACATCATTGCCAACACCGAAGCAGCCATTCGTGCCCTTCCTTGTGAAAGGGCAGAGGAAATACGCACGGAAACAGCCAGGATACTGCGCCGAGCAAAACCGCCAGCTTGCAACCTGAAGAAAGAAGAGGTACAAGCCATTAAGAATCTCAACGCCGACAAGAGTATATTGGTACTGCCTGCCGATAAGGGGAATGCGACCGTCGTAATGAAGACCGAAGATTATGAGCAAAAGATCCGAGACCTATTAGATCCGACGACGTACCGAAAACTAAGCGCAGATCCGACGCAACGTATCACACGAAATACGAATCGATTGATCAAGGCGTCTTCTCTGCCGACGGACGTACAGAGAAACCTGCGCAACACAGAAGCCCTACCACCTCGGCTGTATGGATTACCCAAGATCCATAAGAACAACGTTCCACTGAGACCGATCGTTAGCGCTCCTGGATCACCGACATATAAGCTGGCAAAACACTTGACCTCTCTGCTCCAACCACACGTGGGGAAGACCGACACATACATTAAGGACTCAGGACATTTCATTGAGAAGCTGAAGAAACTGAAACTTGCACCAAACGACATCCTGGTCAGCTTTGATGTTGTTTCGTTATTTACGAAAGTGCCACTCAGTGACGCTCTGGAGCACATCGGTTCCATTTTCCCGCTAGACATCAGAAAGCTCTTCCATGCATGTCTCACCACGAGCTATTTCACGTGGAATGGCGACTTCTACGAACAGCTGGAAGGCGTCGCCATGGGTAGTCCTCTCAGTCCAGTGGTGGCCAACTTCTTCATGGAACAATTCGAAGCACAGGCACTGGACTCGGCCACTTGCAAGCCTAAGGTGTGGTACAGGTACGTCGATGATACTTTCGTGGTGTGGAGCCATGGTGAAGAACAGCTCAGTGACTTCCTAAGACACTTGAACAGCCTCCATGCCAACATAACATTTACCATGGAAGTAGAAAAGGACAAGAAACTGCCATTCCTAGATGTGCTGGTCACAAGGGACGGCGAAAACCTGGGACACAGCGTGTATCGAAAACCGACTCACACGGACCGATACCTGCACAAACTGTCAAACCACCACCCGAGCCAGAAAAGGGGCATGATTAGTACGCTCGTAACGAGAGCAGGACGAATATGTGAGCCGCAACACATCAAACGAGAAATGCAACACCTGGAAACAGTCCTGAGGAGCAATGGGTACTCCACAAATTATATTAGAAGTGTAACTGAGCCAAACACTCGGCGAAGTAAGGAACCAGAAAAAGAAATGGCGGGTACGGCCTTTCTGCCATACATTCCCAGAGTGACGGACAGAATCGGCCGTATATTGCGCAAACATGGCGTAAAGACGATCTTCAAACCGACAAGGAAGATCAAAGAGTGTCTTAGATCGGCGAAGGAGAAAAGAGACCCACTTCCAATGTCGGGAATATACCGCATACCATGCACATGCGGAACAGTTTATGTCGGGATGACTGGACGATCCATTAACACCAGGATCAAGGAGCATAAGCGACATTGCAGGTTGGGGCAGGTGGAGAAATCGGCCGTGGCAGAACACGCACTGAATGAGACCGACCACGTAATAAAATTCGCCGACACGGAAGTTCTGGCTGTAGAGAACCACTATCACACGCGCTTGTTCAGAGAAGCTGTAGAAATACAAAAACACGCGAACAGTTTGAACAAGAAAGAGGAAAGCCTTAAGGTCAACGGATCCTGGCTTCCCGTACTGCAGCGAACGACCGTCACAGGTAGCAAGAGGAGAACCGCACCGGAAATGACCGCGGAGAAGCCCTCGGACGTTGGCGCGCCAGGTACATATAGTCTGCGCCCGCGAGCTCGGCTCCAGTTCACCACCGGCAATGGAGGGTGAAGCTTTGACAATGCCAGCCACTCTTGCTGGCGAAACGTCAGAAAAATCATTAGATGAACGTCGGCCGAAGAACCCGAGACAGAAGCCAATAGGCAGTTTGTCAGTTGCAGCATAGTAAAGATCTTGGTTGCTTTGTGGCAGTATACATGAAAATGTCTCCTATAAAAGCTATGTAGCACAAGCAAAATTATATTATTGTTTGGTGAGAATTGTCTTCATGCTCAAAACTGCAAAAATTAAATGAGGAGCTATTCAAATAATGGGTGCTGAGTAGATCTTTGCTAAAGACATAACCTAATAATCACTCCAAAAATTATAGATTTTGTTGATCTGTCACCTCATGGCTGTAATGCGCAAGTTCCAAACATTCAGAAAGTACATGATAAATTTTCTGTCCAAAGCAACCTTCCTGTGAGTAATGGGAGCTCAGGCATTTGAAATTTGCATGCAAGACCCTGTTTAGATGTTTCAGTAACTGATGTTAACCTCTTAATGACCTTATCATACTGGACATATAGAGTGTGTTAAGGAATCTTAAAAAGCCAGTGAAAGGAATGCTCCTAGATGTTGTTAACAAGATTTGAGTGACATGAGGCAAATAAATGTCTCTCCTGAAACCAGTATAGCTCCATACTGTGCACAATAATTGCCATAGTGTATTCCTCATAAGCTATGTAGGAAAGATGCTAAAGCCCATAGTCACTAGGCTTCTAACTTGCGTCCTAGAGCCCAGAAACTTTATTCTTTATTTCCTGTGTAGGTTCAGGAGGTATCACTCAACCCTGGACAGCCGCACTCTGCAGGATGTGGAAGTGCAACAAGCTTTTCTACATCCTACACAGACACCAACCTAAAAAGATGTACAACAGAATGCGGGTGGTAATATATCAAAAAATAAAAAATAAAAAAAATTATGAAAAGTCGCCCCTGACTCAGATTTCTGGGTGACTTTTCCAAACTTCAAACTCCCTCTTCCTTCCCCTTCAACCTTTCTTCCAGAAGAAGGAGTGTCTGGCTCTGAAAGTTTACAAACCTTAATACCTTTGAACATGTGTTCTCCAGCTGAAGTTTGGTGAGTAGGCTTTGTCTGTCCAATTACATTATATTTTCATAGAATGTTTAGGGTGTAATATCATTAAATAGTTCCATAAATGGAGTTTCCTGGGACAGCTGCCCACCTTCTTACAGTCCTCTCTGTCCAGTTGATTATTATAAATTTGCTTTGTGGTGTTCTGTGACAGAGGTCAGAGCTTCTAAAATGGTGTCTCTTTAGGGATCTGAAAATGTACATAGGCACTCAGAACTTAAGGATGCTCATAGGTAGGCACTGCCAAGTAGTGTAGCTTGATGAAACTTGGACCATACATAGGAAGTATTACTACAGTATCGTACAGAAGGTAACTGAAAGAAATATGCAATGAGACAAATGGAAATGACACTTATATTTAATTACACTGATATCACTGCAATTTATGGTGGTCCCCTGCACACTGCAAAAGGCAGGACACGGTTCTTAATAGAGTGTGTGAACACAATGGATGGTAATACGTGCTCCAAGACGTGGTCCCGTGCTGGCTAAAAGTTTGATAAGGAGTTTGTGTGGTAGGGCGTTCCATTCCTTGACCAGTACAGATGACAACTGCTGGACGGTCATTGGTGCACGTTGATGTGCTGCAGTACGGTTCCCTAATGCATCTCACACTTGCTCGATGGGATTTAAGTTGGGAGAGCAGGCAGGTTAGTCCATTTTCCAAATATCCTCTCATTCCGAGAGCTCCTTCAACTGTGCAGTTCGATGTGGTAGCACTTTGTCATCCATAAAAATGAAGTAAGTATCAAACACACCCTTGGAAAGGCACACGTGGGGAAGGGCTATAGTATGACAATGACATTGACTGGTGAATGTACCATGTTCAAAGATTTGGAGGAAAGTACACCTATACAACATTATGTCTCCCCACACCATACCACCAGGACCACCAAAATGATCATGTTCACAATGATGGATGTACCCTCATATGGCACAAGGTGGAAACACATGATGCACCAAGGAATGTTGTTGAACATGATGGTTTTGGTGGTCCAGGTGTTACGGTGCGGAGAGTCGTAATGTTGCACGGGCGTACTGAGCTCTCCAAATCTCTGAACATGGTACACTCACCAGTCAACATTATTGTGACACTGTACTTCCTGAATTCATTCCTGTGGATGACAGTGCATGACCACAATGAACACTGCAGGTGGGGGAGCTCCTGAAATGAGCAAGTATTCAGCAAATGTACTGGCCTGCCCATTCCTCTGACTTAAATCACATCGATAATGTGTGGGATGTGTTGGGGAGACTTACTGCAACACGTCCACATGCACTGATGACCATCCAGTAGTTCTCTACTGCCCTAGAGGAGGACTGGAATGCCCTACCACAAGAACTCCTTACTAACCTTGTGCCTAGAATGGGAACACATTGAAGAGCTTTCATTGCCATTTGTGGTGACCACACACCCTATTTAGAAACGTGTCATGTCTATTGTTATAGCCAGGGGACCGTCATGGGTCCCAGTGGCTTCAGGGTAGTTATTGCCTTTGAATAAAAGAGTTATTTCTGTCCATCTAATTGCATATTTCTTTTGGTTATCTTCTATACTATATTGTAGTAGTTCTTTCTATGTATGGTCCAAGTTTCATCGAGCTATATTACTTTGCAGGAACACATTATGCAAAACTTACTTTTGTCCTTCAGTTTTGCACACCAGCAGTCAGTGAGATGACTGCAGAGTTCAGTTTCCTTACAGTGTTCCTTGATGACTTCACTGTGTTGCATCTTTTCTCAAGCCTTGGAATGTGAGCTCATCAGGTGCACCTGGCAATAAGTGCATTCATAGAATGCAGGATTTCATGGCCAGTATTTGTGCAGTTGATGATATTTGTTTTATAAGGCCATGGTCCGAGGCATAATTCTCTGCCTAATTTTCTGTCTTCCAATGCTGGAGACATCATCTGTAGCTTTAATGATTCATAAAGCAGTTACAGTTCAGCTTGCTGAGCTTATTAGTCTGTGACTGCTTTGAGTTGTTAAAGCCTTTTATGATTTATCTAGCTTTGGAAGACAAAATGCCTTGGACCACAGCCTTATGCCCATAAAATAAATATCAATAATTAAGTTAGTGTTTCCTCATTAACATTTGAATCTCAAAATGAGTGATGTGGTTTTGCAGTTCAAACATTACATTAATTTTCTGTTCAAAATTTTGATGTGGGACACACATGGTTTCTGCATGTGATGTATTTGGAGGCATCTGGTATGAAGCCACAGAATGCACTGAAGCATCATAGCCGCACGTAATGGAAAGTAGACTGCTGATGGTGCTTTCATTTCATGTGGCTATTATTTGGTTGTGGCTTTGCTACATCTTCACGGTCTACATCTCATGTTGTCCATCGCATCTGAAGTTGTAGTTGCCATTTACACTTGGGGATTAGGCTGCCAATGTAGGGGCATATAAGTCCATTTTAATGCTCAGCTTTTGTGTTGAGGTTTATAAGTTTCCATTTACCATCTAGTAAATCGTAAAGTGTATGTATGCCTGCAGTCAACTGTCAACCCCCGTAATCAGCATCCAATATTGTTGCTCCCTGCTGATTGTTGAAGAATAAACTATGAACAATGAGGCCATTGGGGATTTGTGATAAGCAAAACCTTGTGGCATTAGATGCAGATCATACTGCTGTATTTTTTCAAGGGTAGAATTACTATGTTCATGACTATAATGATAAAAGATTTATTGAGAAACAATATGGAGACTCAGTTTTCAAACAGATGTTCCATAGAATTTCACTGGAGTAGAACACTTACATTGTACAAGGGTGTGCTGAAAAGTAATGTCTCTGAATTTTTTATGCAAAAACAAACTTTCTCAATGTAGTCACCTTGGCGACAAACACATTCCTCCAAATGAGAGATTGGTTTGTTGATATAGTCACTATAGAATGTAGGATTTTTTGACGAAGCCACAACCTCACCTCTGCATCATCACTATCAAAGTGAAGCCCTTGAAGGTATTCTTTAAGTTTTGGAAACAAATGAAAATCAGCTGGAGCCAAGTTGGGACTGGATTGTATGGAGGTTGATTGATTACAGTAAATCCAAGGCATCAAATTGTAGCAGATGTGCACGTGAGTTGTCTGGCACTGTCATGCTGAAGGAGAGGGTGCTTCATGTGTGGAAGAAGTTTTCTGCAGTTAGAAACTAGATTACAGCATACCGTGTCTCATGCACAGACATACACTACTGGCCATTAAAATTGTTACACCAAGAAGAAATGCAGATGATAAAAATGGGTACTCATTGGACAAATATACTAGAACTGACATGAGATTACATTTTCATGCAATTTAGGTGCATAGATCCTGAGAAATCAGAACCCAGAACAACCACCTCTGGCCGTAGTAGCGGCCTTGATACGCCTGGGCATTGAGACAAACAGAGCTCGGATGGCGTGTACAGGTACAGCTGCCACAGTTCATCAAGAGTAGCGACTGGCATATTGTGACGAGCCAGTTGATTGGCCACCATTGACCAGACGTTTTCAGTTGGTGAGAGATCTGGAGAATGCGGTGATCAGGGCATCAGTCGAACATTTTCTGTATCCAGAAAGGCCCGTACAGGACCTGCAACATGCCGTTGTACATTATCCTGCTGAAATGTAGGGTTTCGCAAGGATCGAATGAAGGGTAGAGCCACGGGTTGTAACACATCTGAAATGTAACTTACACTCTTCAAAGTGCTGTCAATGTGAACAAGAGGTGACCGAGACGTCGAACCAATGGCACCCCATACCATTACGCTGGGTGATATGCCAGTATGGCGATGACGAATACGTGCTTCCAATGTGTGTTCACCGCAATGTTGCCAAACACGGATGCGACCATCATGATGCTGTAAACAGAACCTGGATTCATCCGAAAAAATGACGTTTTGCCAATCGTGCACCCAGGTTTGTCGTTGAGTAAACCACCGCAGGCGCTCCAGTCTGTGATGCAGCGTCAAGGGTAACCGCTGCCATGGTCTCCGAACTGATAGTCCATGCTGCTGCAAACATCGCCAAACTGTTCGTGGAGATGGTTGTTGTCTTGAAAATGTCCCCATCTGTTGACTTAGGGATCGAGACGTGGCTGCACGATCCGTTACAACCATGCCTATAAGATGCCTGTCATCTCAACTGGTAGTGATACGAGGCCATTGGGATCCAGCACAGCATTGCGTATTACCCTCCTGAACCCACCGATTCCATATTCTGCTAACAGTCATTGGTTCTCAACCAACGCGAGCAGCAATGTCGCTATACGATAAACCGCAATCACAATAGGCTACAATCCGACCTTTATCAAAGTCGGAGATGTGATGGTACGCATTTCTCCAACTTACACGATGCATCACAACAACGTTTCACCAGGCAAAGCCGGTCAACTGCTGTTTGTGTATGAGAAATCGGTTGGAAACTTTCCTCATGTCAGCACGGTGTAGGTGTCACCACCAGCGCCAACCTCGTGTGAATGCTCTGAAAAGCTAATCATTTGCATATCACAGCATCTTCTTCCTGTCGGTTAAATTTCGCATCTGTAGCACGTCATCTTTGTGTTGTAGCAATTTTAATGGCCAGTAGTGTAGTTATTTTACACACTGCCATGTTACACACTAAAATTCAGAGCCCTTTCAGGACAGAGGGTCACAACTTGTATCAGATAAGGGGGAAAGTTGACAGAGTAATATTCATGACATGTAATACCTCAGGCAATGCTGAGAACTGAAAAAAATGGAGACATTACTTTTCAGCATCACTTTGTAGTTTACAGTGATTAGTGTAGGAAAAGTGGACCTTATTGCCTGCTCTGTGGTATTCATTGAATGTGTTCTCAAGATATACTTATGAGCTGGTTTCACTGGGTTTGATGCAGAATCAAATCTAATCTTGTGGTCACCATCAAAGTAGTTGAAATATAATTTTGACATGAAGTATCTTATTTTCCTAGACTCAGAAGTGCTCTTCACACTGTAAATTTTATTTCCTCAGCAGACAGTCAGCTGCACATGATCAAAGTCATTAAGGTACATCTAAAGAGGCAGGGAAAGCGTGTCATTCTGCTGAGCACCATGACATGTGGGATCGAGGAGAATGAAGCTGCTAAAAATGCCTGCATGAAAAGTAGTGTGATACAACATGATGTTGCAATACATGTAGTGGACTTGCTGTTGAGGCTCTACGTAGTGTGTCACTGAGGGGATGAATTGCTGCAGATGTGTGTGTGTGTGTGTGTGTGTGTGTGTGTGTGTGTGTGTGTGTGTGTGTGTGTGTGTGTGCAACTTTCATCATGAAATTGAGAAAACCTATTTCAGTACAGCATGCAGGGTACGATATGGAATTCACATAGTGATTATGCACTCACTTCTCATGTGTAGCAGTATTGCAGCTGAGGTGTGATGATTTGTGGCAGGTTATTCTAACAGTGATGAAAACTGTTGCAAAAACTAACTATTCCTGCACCTTCAGACATATGTGGTTAATCATTACAACTTTGATGTAGCGTGGTGCGAAGTACACAATTAAAAATTACTCCATAAAGAGGCGAAATTATATTGAAATTCTTGTGAAAATAGATTCTCTGTGGTGGTAATTTGTTTGGTGCTGTAGATGCATAAAATGTATAAAACTCATTGCTGAAGAAGTTTTTTTGAAGATCGTGGTGCATTACTACTTTTAGACATTGTCGTACTGATAGATCAGAGGAAGCTGAAGACTTACATGAACACTGTGTGGGCCCCTATAGTTAAATGTGGAATGAAAACAATGATGAAACTTGTACATGTTTCAGACAAAGATTTAACAGAATAAATGAAAAATCCAGCACAGAATGTCAATCAAACATTCAAATCTTTGGATTTAATCTGACATTTATTCATTAAACAACCTAGCCACACAAGTAGTCAGTACATATTTGTAAATGGGCAACATTTTAGAGTTGTTGAATTTTAATGTAATGTGCATAAATTCTGCAAATCACAGTTATTATATAAATGAAGTGACCCATTTGAAAACATTAAATATACACTCCTGGAAATTGAAATAAGAACACCGTGAATTCATTGTCCCAGGAAGGGGAAACTTTATTGACACATTCCTGGGGTCAGATACATCACATGATCACACTGACAGAACCACAGGCACATAGACACAGGCAACAGAGCATGCACAATGTCGGCACTAGTACGGTGTATATCCACCTTTCGCAGCAATGCAGGCTGCTATTCTCCCATGGAGACAATCGTAGAGATGCTGGATGTAGTCCTGTGGAACGGCTTGCCATGCCATTTCCACCTGGCGCCTCAGTTGGACCAGCGTTTGTGCTGGACGTGCAGACCGCGTGAGACGACGCTTCATCCAGTCCCAAACATGCTCAATGGGGGACAGATCCGGAGATCTTGCTGGCCAGGGTAGTTGACTTACACCTTCTAGAGCACGTTGGGTGGCACGGGATACATGCGGACGTGCATTGTCCTGTTGGAACAGCAAGTTCCCTTGCCGGTCTAGGAATGGTAGAACGATGGGTTCGATGACGGTTTGGATGTACCGTGCACTATTCAGCGTCCCCTCGACGATCACCAGTGGTGTACGGCCAGTGTAGGAGATCGCTCCCCACACCATGATGCCGGGTGTTGGCCCTGTGTGCCTCGGTCGTATGTAGTCCTGATTGTGGCGCTCACCTGCACGGCGCCAAACACGCATACGACCATCAGTGGCACCAAGGCAGAAGCGACTCTCATCGCTGAAGACGACACGTCTCCATTCGTCCCTCCATTCACGCCTGTCGCGACACCACTGGAGGCGGGCTGCACGATGTTGGGGCGTGAGCGGAAGACGGCCTAACGGTGTGCGGGACCGTAGCCCAGCTTCATGGAGACGGTTGCGAATGGTCCTCGCCGATACCCCAGGAGCAACAGTGTCCCTAATTTGCTTGGAAGTGGCGGTGCGGTCCCCTACGGCACTGCGTAGGATCCTACGGTCTTGGCATGCATCCGTGCGTCGCTGCGGTCCGGTCCCAGGTCGACGGGCACGTGCACCTTCCGCCGACCACTGGCGACAACATCGATGTACTGTGGAGACCTCACGCCCCACGTGTTGAGCAATTCGGCGGTACGTCCACCCGGCCTCCCGCATGCCCACTATACGCCCTCGCTCAAAGTCCGTCAACTGCACATACGGTTCACGTCCACGCTGTCGCGGCATGCTACCAGTGTTAAAGACTGCGATGGAGCTCCGTATGCCACGGCAAACTGGCTGACACTGACGGCGGCGGTGCACAAATGCTGCGCAGCTAGCGCCATTCGACGGCCAACACCGCGGTTCGTGGTGTGTCCGCTGTGCCGTGCGTGTGATCATTGCCTGTACAGCCCTCTCGCAGTGTCCGGAGCAAGTATGGTGGGTCTGACACACCGGTGTCAATGTGTTCTTTTTTCCATTTCCAGGAGTGTATTAGCCACTTCTGGTATAGTCCACATTTGCACAATATCTTACGCAATAATTAACCCAAAGTGAACAATCCGCCACAAAGTGTATGAGTAATCTGCCGATGAACATAATCTCTCAAGCACCAATATATGTGCAGGACAAAAACGAAAGAAATTCCAGAGTGTTACATAGCAAGAAAATCTCGGAAAAAATGAAAGTACTAATATTAAGTGACAGTCATGGAAGAGACTGTGCTCAAATACTGCAAGACAAAATAGGGCCCTCATACCAGGTAAAAAGAATAGTAGAACCTGGTGCCCCACTAAAAGAAGTGATAAAAAATGCAGATAATTTGACAAGAAGCTTCGGTACACGTGATACTTTGATTGTGATAGGGGGTTCTAACGACATAGACAAACCTCTCGATCTAATGTTGAAGCATGTGGTAGAACCATTGGAACCAATACTCGCTCTAAGTCACAAAATGAATATCATTATCCATCGTATACCCAGGAGATATGATGTTCAAAATTTAAATAGTAAAATTAATACTGCAAACCTCCACCTGATACAGGCTCTGAATTTAGCTGAACATGCATACAAGAAAAGAATTGCTGTGAACTTTGAAATAGAGAGACTAGCCAGAAACCACTTCACAACACATGGCTTACACCTAAACAAATGTGGCAAGGAGATTATCTGCAATAGACTGGCCTTCCTGACAACTATGGGGGACAATAAGAAACCAAAAGTCAGAAACCATAAACAGACGCTAATAAGCAATTGGATAAAGACAAACAAGATGGGAAATAAAAAGAGTAATAGTGGCCATACTGTGCAAACTACACTAGACAAATGGGTCACGAAGTCACAGAGACGAAACACAAACCCCCTGACCCCTCAAAAAGGTCAGGAACCTGAAAGGATCAATAATGTGATGGTGGACATTATTGAGATATCCCTCCAAAACGTCAATGTGATGCCTCAACAGTGTGAAGTGCATGTGGATACTTTTCAGGCCCACCTGGAAGATGAGACGGCTGCCAAGGACGACCAACAGAACCAGCACAACTGCTCAGAAGTCAACATACCTGGAATACGGCACAATTTAAACTAAAGATCAGTGACACAGTAAATATGACTTTGAGCCCCCTGAGTAAACGCCACTCAGACCTGAAAATCTATTATCACAATGTCCAATCCTTGAGCAACAAAACTGATGACTTCAGCATTTTGCTGACCAGTGAACTCAGTGATATCTCAGTAGTATGCCTAGCAGAGCACTGGCTCTGCACTGATGTGGTTAAGCTAACCTCACTACCCAACTTCAAATTGTGAGAACACTACTCCAGATCAAATATTGGATATGGTGGGGTTGCCATCTTCATCAAACAACACATTGAATATAGCTCACTTCCTACCCTAAAGGAAATAGGAACAGATAAGATCTTTTAATATGCAGCCATAAAGCTTACAGATCTAAATCTAATTGTAGCTACAATTTACCGTCCCCCCTCTGGTAGTTTTAATGATTTTCTGTTACAAATGGACTTGATTCTATCCAAAATAAGTCAGTGGAAACAGGATGTGATTATATGTGGCGACTTTAATATAGACTTTCTCACCCACAACAGAAACAGGGAAACATTGATTAACATTGCAAAAACTTATTATCTGCATGGCCTTGTAAACGAGCCCACTAGAATAACACCCACATCCAAGACAGCTCTAGATAAAATTTTTGCAAATAGAAATAAACTTAACCCAACTCTAGAAGTATACAATGCAGGATTCAGCGACCACCAAGCTGTCATTCTAAAGGTCAATGTTAGCAAAGATACCTCAAACCCAGTCCCACCTAAAACTTTACGAAGGTTTTTCACCCAAGAGAACTTGAAGAAGCTAAATGCCCTCCTTAGTAAAGAAAAGTGGACAGAGATGTATGCAGCCAATGATGTCAACAAGAAATTCAACATATTTCTTGACAAAATGATCCACCACTTTGAAGAGGCCTTTCCGCAAAAACCAGTAAGAGTAAATAATAATAATAATAATAATAGAAACAAGAGTTGGATTACACCAGCTATAAAAATCTCTTGCAAACATAAAAGAATACTCCACATGTTATGTAAACAAAGTAGTGACTCCCCCCAACTAACAGAATACTATAAAAACTACACATGTATCCTAAGAAGAGTGATAAGACAAGCAAAAAGGATGCAGAATGATGAGTACATTGACAAATCCAGCAATAAATTAAAAGCAATGTGGAATATCATAAAAAAGGAAAGAGGGGAAATGAAAGCTTCACACACGAACATAGAAATCAAACTCAACAATGAATCTATATCTAATCCCGAAGCTGTGGTGAACTCTTTCAACAAT
Organism: Schistocerca nitens; assembly: GCF_023898315.1. Taxonomy (NCBI): domain Eukaryota; kingdom Metazoa; phylum Arthropoda; class Insecta; order Orthoptera; family Acrididae; genus Schistocerca; species Schistocerca nitens. The sequence goes on along the minus strand of NC_064616.1, from coordinate 146,705,262 downwards.
TTCTTTATAAGCATATCTGAAAAACTCGTCCAAAATAATCCTAACAAAAATTACCAACCAGCAAACCAAAAATATCACAAATGTGCAGAGTCAATTTTCATTACCAAAGTCACTGAAAATGATGTTGCAAAAGCCCTCAGAGAGTTAGAAAATTCATATTCAGCTGGAATTGATGGTATCCCAGCAGCTGTAATCAAAAATTGTGAAAACACAATTGCTGAACCATTAACTCACCTCTGTGACTGTTCTTTCCAGGCAGGTATCTTCCCTGAAGCTCTGAAACTTTCTGAAGTAATTCCTGTCTTCAAAAAAGGTGATAATAAAGATATGAATAACTACAGGCCCATCTCAATCTCATTCTGCTTTTCTAAAGTTTTTGAAAAAATAATGTACAAAAAAATGTTGGACTTCACTGAAAAAAAAAAAAAAAAAAAAAAAAAAAAAAAAGATTTACTAAGTTTAGCTCAACATGGGTTCAGAAGCAACAAATCTACTGAAACTGCAGTATATGATTGCATAAATACGCTTTTAGAACTGTTAGATAGAAAACAACCCATAACAGGCATATTTATGGATCTGTCAAAGGCTTTTGACACTGTTGACCACAAAATATTACTGGAAAAATTAGAACACTGCGGTATCAGAGAAATTGCAAACAACTGGATAGCTACATTCCTAACCAATCAGATGCAGATAGTCAGCATGAAATATACTAATAGACAAAGCAACTCAATAACCGAAATACTATCAAGTAATAAAACTGTAAAGCAAGGTGTTCCACAGGGCTCAGTATTTGGTACCCCTACTTTTCCTCCTGTATATTAATGACTTGAGCCTGAATGTTGATGCACACAAAACAATAATACTTGCTGATGACACAACTGTATTCCTCAAAGGGGAGAATACAGAGGCTGTGCAAAAAGCTGTGAACTTGGCTACTGATCAACTCAGCAACTGGGCAAAAATCAACAGATTAACTATCAACACCAAAAAGACAGCTTCCATGAACTTTCACACAACACAAAATGCAAATTCCTCTCAGCCATTTGTCACTATAAATAACCAGTCAATAGATACCGACACTGTTATCAAATTCCTAGGTCTGTGGGTTCAAGATAACCTGAAATGGAATACACATACAGGAAAGGTAAATGCCAGGATTTGTACTGGCTGTTATGCATTGAGTGTACTGAAAACATGTGCTAGCCTAAAAACGTTAACCAGTGCGTACTACGCTTACATACAAGCCCACCTAAAATATGGTGTAATATTCTGGGGAAATTCTCCAACTGCTCTGAGCACATTCAGAATCCAGAAGAGAGCAATGAGGATTATTACTGGGAGCAAACCCAGAGACTCCTGCAAACCCATCTTCAGAAAGTTGGAAATCCTTACACTTCCTTGCCTCTACATTCTTGAGACTCTAAAATTTTTCAGAAACCACATAGTGCCAACTGACCCCAGAGTCGTAAAAAATAATGAAATACATGAACACAACACAAGGAAAAATGCAAACCTGCATGTTATACGTAGAAACACTCAACTGTGTAAAAAGGGAGTTTTCCACATGGGCCTCCAACTGTTCAACAATCTTCCCACTAGTATTAAGTCCATCAAAGACAACATAAAATTTAGCAAAGCCGTGAAGTCATATTTGTTGTGTCACTGTTTTTAGTCTGTAAATGAATACTTAGAACAGTAATCTTGCTGTTTGTGTTAAATTGAAAACATTGAGCAATATAATACATTAGGATACTATAGGCCTACATTAATATATGTCAACAATGTTAAATGATATTTTCCGACATCTGAAACACGCTGTGTACCATCAGATCACATGGAATAAATAAATAAATAAATAAATAAATAACTGGAATACACCCATTGCCGTGCTGCCTCCTGTGTGTGCACCTGCAACTGGTATTTACTTTTCAGGCATTGTTCTGGTTGCAGTCAATCTGTGTGATGATCTCCCTATATATGGCACTAACACCATCTTGGCCTACTGGGGTCAGGCTATGGGAGGCCTGGATCCTCACTATTTGCTGTTGCAGAAGAAGCATATACAAAACTCGAACAGTGAGTTCTTTTGTACAATATTCTCTGCTACACATGAACACATACAAACTCTCTCTCTCTCTCTCTCTCTCTCTCTCTCTCTCTCTCTCCCTCCCACATTGTGATAAGAAGTGCATAAGAATGTGTTGTTTCAGTGTAAGAGTACAGGCACCAGCATCCCGCCTGAACCACCAGAAGCAGATATCACTCATTGATGTCTGCCAGTGTGGGGTGAATTAGTGGTCGTGACATGTTCAGTGTTTGCTAGTACCTTGCATTTGTGTTTTTAACTACTTTGGCACTGCAAATCCATATCTAAAAGATAACAGGGCTCATTTTGGCTTCTGTTTTACCTATTGCTTTCATTCAAATTGTAGTAGTAGGATGGATAGGGAATGAGCATGTCTTGTGTGGACGCAGGTGGAGCTGGGAGCATTTCGTGAACAGCTGACACCACAATCAGCTGTCTGCAGGCTGCTACCTCAAGGTGTAGCAGTGGCAGAGAAACTGGTGCATTGCATGCGACACCTCAGGTGTTCCCTATTTCACCCATGGGCTCGGCTGCCTATGTACCTTCAAACGTAACTGACATGGGGGAAAATGTGCTTGCCACAAATGGAACGGCAGGTTATTTGGTGTTTCTCTCATTCGAGGCAGTGTGTCAATCTGTTACTGGCCTTCTGGCCTCACCCTTTCACCCTGTGAGTGGGTAAGTTGGCACTCCTTCAGCAAGATCTGAGCACACACGTGGGGGATGGGTTTGTTAGTTATTGGGAGTCCAATGTTAGGAGCGTTATGGAGCCACTTAAGGAAATAGAATCCAGAGCTGAAAGAAGTTAAATGTGAGTTCAATGTTTTACTTAATTTTATTGATTTCTGTTAGTGTTTCTTCCATGACTGTCTTAATTTTTTAAAATAAAGGAAGCCCTCTTCAGTCACAATTGTGATTTTATATCAATGTACGATGCATTTCAAGCCCTCCAAATTGATCTTTTTCCAGATGTAGGTTAATTCTGATCTGTTTCCAGTGGTGGGTACATGGTTTATGAGTAAACATGTTATTACATATACACAATTTTCATTCTACATCACATTTTGTAAACACAAGTCAAAAGAAGATTTGACTCACTTTGACTTGTTTACAAAAAGAGTATATATCATAAGTACATAAGCATGTTCACTCATACTGTGCTTCAAAACCCATGTATCCACCACTGCCGGCCAGAGTGGCCGTGCGGTTCTAGGCGCTACAGTCTGGAGCCGAGCGACCGCTACGGTCACATGTTCAAATCCTGCCTCGGGCTTGGATGTGTGTGATGTCTTTAGGTTAGTTAGGTTTAATTAGTTCTAAGTTCTAGGTGACTGATGACCTCAGGAGTTAAGTCACATAGTGCTCAGAGCCATTTATCCACCACTGGAAACAGATCAGAATTAACCAAAATCTTGAAAAATAATCAATGTAGACTGTCAAAGCACCTGAAGAGGAGCCTGCAGGGCTCAAAATGCATTGTGCATTGAAATAAAATCACGATTGTGACAGAAGGTGGTTGGTCTTTATTTGAGTTCAGTATGTCTGGCAGGTGGTTGTGGAGGATTTACTACCTGCAGCCATCAGGGGTATAAGGTGTAGTTGTCATATAGTTGTGGCTCATCCCAACACCAGTTATGCCTGTCAGTTGGGCAGCTGGTGGAAGGGTGAAGACTGCTGGCCTTGCTCACAGGGTGCAAGCAGAGCTTACAATTGATTGGTTATGTTCAGTTTGGATCTGAGTGAAGGCTCTTGACCAGAGGCTCAGTCATTTCTGCAACTGTCTTGGCTGTAGATTTCTGGATCTATGTTATGGACTGGAAAACTATAGGACTCAACTTTGTAGATCAGGGATACCCTACACAGAGGAAGCAGCTACTGTGGTAAAAGAGTAATTGTGGAAAGCACATGGCGTTTTTAGGCTATGCGATAGTCTAAGGTCCTCTGATGAACACTCACAAGTTAGTAGATAGAGAGTGAAAGTCGATAGTGTACAAAATAAAGACACTTCAGATGTTAAAATTTTAACAGTAAATTGACAAAGCATTCATTACAAAGTTTCTGAATTTACTGTCCCCAAGGAAAACTGCCACACTCAGATTATTCTTAGAACTGGGAGCTGACTGAAACCAAAAGTAGAAAGCCCTGAAATATTTAGTGAGGTATGGAATGTATATCAAAAAGACAGATCGGACGCCATAGGAGCGGGGAAGCATTCAGTGAAATCGGCAAAAATATTGTCTATTGAGATTGAAAATGAGTCTGACTGTAACAATCCAAATCATTGCAGACAGACTGATGCAATATTCTGTACACAGTTACATCTTTTGCTAGTTGCTTTAGAAAAGTACAAAAATTATCTGTTATATCATTACATAAATAATTCCTGTAATACAAACTTAAGGTATACTTAATGCTAAATTCACTTCAGACTTCATCATTCCATTAAGAACACTGTGTTAAATTTTGTTTCCTTGGAAGACTTCAGTCCAATTATGTACATGTTCACTGTTCAATACACTGCTTGCCAAAAAAATTTAAGCACCCAGAATACACTGTCAGGTGACAGTGTAGCATCATACCAATACATACCATTGATGGGTATATAAATGATTAGAGTTCCAGTTCTCAGTGGCATGTAGAATGGTCACCATAATATAGTAGTGTTGTTCATGTTTAGTGTTATTACCAGGCCTGGTAGGGTATACAAGTGGCATGAATAGCATTAGATGTTGAGTGAGAACTGTAAAGGACACAGAGAAGCTGCATACTTGGATAAGACAGCATTATAAGCACTTGACAGAGTTTCTGAGGGTCTTCTTTGTGTGTTCCAATTTGGCTGACTGGTCAAATTGTGCTATATCTGCATTTGCAGGGTATTTGGATGCGACATTGCCCCAATGTTGGACTGCATGGTAACGTGAGCATGGAAATATTTGTTGTCGAGGTTTCGGTTGACCACATCTGACCACCATAAGGTAGGTGTGCCAAATTGTGCACTAAGCACATTGCAATCACTTCACATATGTGCGTGCCATCTGAGAACAAGTAATGGACTCCTTGCAACATTCCACATTATCCTTCTCCATTGGTCAGAGACCAGTGGCATACAGAACCAGGAAAGTTCTGTTCCATGTGTAGGCTGCTATTAACACTAAAACACAAAAGGCTTTGTTTGTGACTGGGAAGCATGGGCTGCTGATGCATGGCATCACATTGTGTTCAGTGATGCATCATGGTTCAGCACTACACCAGATGTCTGATTCTTGGTGAGTATGGGTGGGGATTTGGTGAGAGGTCCCATTCTTCCAGTACTTTGTAGAGGTATGTCGGTGTTACCCCTGGTGTCATGGTGTAGGGAGCCACTGGGTGTGGTGTAATATCATGGCTAGTAGGGATTGAGGGAACTCTGATGACACAACAGTACATCATGGTCATCCTATGTGCTCATGTGTTGACATTTTTCAACAGGATGATGGCACATGTGTCTATGAACTATCAGCATGATGTTTAGGTACTTCGTTGGCCAGCACGTTCCTCGTATCCATTCCTTATAGAACCTGTGTGGGCCATCTTGTATGGCAACTCTGCCCCACTGCCAGCATCCAGGACATCAGTGACGAGTTACAGCAGTTCTGGGCCCGCTTACCTCAGGAGAGAAAAGGATGGCATTGAAACCTTTCACAACTGAATCAGTGCATGCGTCCAGATCAGAGGGGGGTACAGTGACATATTGATGAGTGGGCACATACTGCCAAGTTATTTGTGACTTTGACTCAGTATTGGAATCACTGAAATAACACCACACACCCTCTCAACCTGTGAAATTTCATTTTGTTTCCTTCTATAGTCTTGTGTGCTTTCTTTGCAAGGTGGTGTGTTTCATAAACATGTGTTGTGTTTTCTATGTGACTGTGCAGAAATCTATCGAAAGATTTTGAGTAGCCAAAATGGACTGAATGAATCTGGGCCTCACTAATACACCTTATAGATATCACAAAGAAAGCAGTCTCACATGATAGTTTCTTGCAGAATCATTGTTGGTTTACTAACACTTGTGATCATTGATCATGTAATAGCCTTATGATTAGTGATTATTATGTCTACATTCATTGAATTAATAGAATGCACATGGTACTTTCCAGAAAAGACATTTAGTACAATCTCAAAGGAATCTTTCGTGAATTCTAATGTCTGCCTATTGCATTATCATTGTATCATGTTGTTACCTTTATCATGAACATGATTTATGAGATGTGCAATTAACTCCACAGCTTGCTGTGATGCTGAACAAGGTGTGTATTCAAAGCCACTGGTGGCCAGATAGGTTTTCAGTGGCTACCACAAATCTGCAGCTGCTTCTATGCACATACTCTACAAGCCACCATATGGTGCCTGGTGGATTATACCTTGTACCACTACTAGTTATTTCATTTCCACTTCCACTCGCAAATAGAATGAGGGGAAAATGACTGTCTGTATGCCTCCATATGAGCCCTAATTTTGAACATTTTGTCTTTGTGCTCCTTATGGGAAATGTTCATTGGTGGCAGTAGAATCGTTCTGCAGTCATCTGCAAATGCCAACCCTCCAAATTTTCTCAACAATGTTTCAGAAAAAGAATGTCACCTTCCCTCCATTGATTGCCATCAGAGTTCACAAAGTTTTCTGCAATACTTGTATGTTGACTGAACCTACCAATCTAGCAGTATGCCTCTGAATTGATTCAATGTCTTCCATTAATCCAACCTGATGGGGATCCAGGATGGTTCCCTTTAAAAGGACACAGCTGATTGTCTTCAGTCTTGTACCTATCAGAGCATGTACTCTGTCTCTAAGATACTATCAACAGTGAGGTAATGAATCACAGGCCTCCTTCAGTGCAAGCAATGATGTGAAACTGGTTTTGTTGCAACACATCTTTCAGACAACAATTAACACAGCTGATGTCTGCAAAAAGCAGCAGTTTCCATGTTAAAATATACTTCCAAGACTAGCTTAATAACACTGCTGAAGGCTCAATGGTTTTGTGACTTGTCCATGGCATTTATTAAATTCAATGCAGTTCATTGTCATTCACTAATAATTCTATGAGTTAAGGAGAATTAATCTATCATTTTCAGGCATTTTGTTGTAGATGCTCACAGTTGCAGTGGAAAAGGTAAGTTACCATGTCTCCAATTCTACTTGGTGGGCCATGGGACCAGAAGGTGTAGCATAAAGAGCCCGTAAATTGACCATTATTAAAAAGGGACACTGGCAGAAGTGGGATTTTATTTACTACACTATTGAAAGCCTGTGAGTGGATTTTAAGAGTGCTATTCATTCTAGGATGCTGGACATTGAATCCAAGAATGCTTTAGTTTCTTTTTTACCAAAATTATGGAAACAATTAGGGGTTCAGTACCAAGGGCACAACCGCCGTAGTAATTCTGAAAATATTCCTGCTCAACGCATCGTGTTTTATGTTCTGTCAGGTCTCATTTATGTGTGTATCAAAAAATGACCTAGCAACAAAAGCTGAAATAGACTTAAACAACTCAAATTTGAGGTTATGAAATTGATAGGTTTGTTTCATAACAGTACTTATTTTAGAGGTAGCTTGTGGAGTTTAAGAATTTAACTAGAGCAACTGTGCCAAACCATACAGCTCAATTGGTATATGGTGCCATGTGGAAAAATGTTTTGAAGAGAAGCACAGATGATGGAGACAACTTTGGTGTCCTTTTTGATTACGTTCACACTTCTAAATTCATATTTGCATGTCAAGAGAGTTGGAGCTGGGGATGTGATCATAAGTATGACTGGAGAGTGATGTATTAAAATGTGAAATTGGAATTATTTTAAACAAACTGAAAACTTTTCCTATTTTGCTGTGCAAAGAACTAAATTGTTTAAAATGGAGTGAGTATAGTGCTAGAGTGTTCGAAGTTTGTAGCACAATTTGATAGTGTGTTTAGATAATGTACTAAATAAACATGTGACTCTTCATATAAATCATTTAATATGACAGAACTAATGTGATGGCAGTGTATTAACTATGTGTTTAAACATGAAATTATTTTTTTTCCAGTGAACAGCGCAACCAAAGTGTCATTGTATCTGGTGAGTGTTGCTGGGAAGACTGTGTCATCTAAATATGCCATGCGTTATTTTGACGCTGTTGGCAGTTCTTCAATGGAGACAGAGATGGAAAAGAAAGTCCTTGCCTCAAGCCCTATAATGAACGTAATATAATTTTTTTTTATTATGCTTTCTCACAGCTATCCAAAGAGAAGTTTTAAGTGATAGTGACATAATATTGGATAATTTTGCACAAGCACGTAGTAATAGTATGTACTTGTTATTTCTGTGTTTTTTATTGTGCTGAAAACACCTTTTGGAGCAATTTGCATGGAAATACATCCAAACTCAGGGAGGAACTCCTATCTAATGTAGTGCTTAAAATAATTATTGTGTTTTAAAAACTACTGCCAAGGCTAAGACTTTTTGTTGTTTTATCCAGACAAACACAGTTTCCTTTCAGGATTGCTGTCCAGTCTTGTAGTGATTATCAAATAGTATTAGAAATTCATGAAAGGTCTTACTACATTTTGTACACCAAAGAACTTTTTTAAGAATGTTACTTGTCCAGAGCAATACTCTCAACAGCCTTACTTTTTCATGACATACTGTTTTTCAGTAGCATTAATGTCATGCTTCATTCATATGTTAATTTACATTTTTATCAATTCTTGTGAATTGTCTGTTACAAACCAACTAAGTATTATTTAATTTCATTTCAACTTTGTAAAATAGATTCTTTATATATGCAAATAGTTAAGAATTCTTGGCTTTCATTCTGGTTTATGGAATGATCCACGCTGTCAACGCATTTATTAATACAATATTTACAGTAACTTTCTGTATTGGATTTTATTCTTACTAGAGATTGGAATTGTTGGCAGTGTTGGGCAGTTCCCATTGAGTACTGGCAAAATTCAAAGTAAATTACATTACTTAAGTGACTAAAGTAATAACAAAGCTTAATTTTATATGAATAATTTATCTTCACAGTTTTACAGTCCATAGGTAATGCCAAAACAAAACAATATCATATACAAGGGGCAAGCATGCACACTTAGGTGTTGGAGAAATCTTGTGTTGTCTTCCAGGCACCAGAAGTTCAAAAAAAATGGTTCAAATGGCTCTGGCACTATGGGACTTAACATCTATGGTCATCAGTCCCCTAGAACTTAGAACTACTTAAACCTAACTAACCTAAGGACATCACACAACACCCAGCCATCACGAGGCAGAGAAAATCCCTGACCCCGCCGGGAATCGAACCCGGGAACCCGGGCGTGGGAAGCGAGAACGCTACCGCACGACCACGAGATGCGGGCACACCAGAAGTTAGCTATGGTATTCTTCTATGGGGTAATTCTCCATGGTCCAGGAAAATTTTTATTTGGCAGAAGAAAGCCATCAGCAGCATCTCTGGGATTACCAAAAATAACATATCATGTAGGTCATACTTCAAAGAATTACAGATAATGACAGTCCCTTCTCTTTTTATATACAGCTGCCTTTTGTACATAAAAGAAAACTTTAACAGTTACAACCTTAGGCAGTCCGTTCATAATCATAACACTTGTCAAACATTTAAGATAGACATACCAACAACTCGACTCAAGAAAACACAAGACAGTTATGAATACATGGGAATAAGGCATTTCAACACATTACCTGTGCAGGCACATTGTGTCTCTCTTAATATGTTTAAAAGTAAGACTAAAAATGGCTGAAAGACAAAGCTTTTTACAGTGTTAAAGAATTTGAAAACTCTTCAGAAATAGACCTGACTTACAAAACAACTTGCAACTCTGTTTGTACCTCTTCCTAACCTTTTTTTGTCTCTGTAGTTCCACATTTAACTGTTAAACATGTGGAGAAATCCTTAGGTATGAAATGTATTCTTTTATTATGCACATTCTTTAAAATGCACACTTAAGTTATGTGGGATATTTTTATGTATCAAATGTATTCCTTTATTATGTATGTTCTTTTAAAATGTATACTTTAGCTTTATGTGATACCTCACAATAGTTATATTTCTTAATATGTAAATTGTACATTACTCATGATGACATCGATTGCATGTAAATGCTTAAAGATGGATAAATAAATAAATAAATAAAAAGAAAGGAGTTATCATATATTTTATCAACTCTGTGCCACAAGAGAAGAATACCTTGAACTTTAGTTAGAAGTTCAGAACCCAATAAATACAAGTACATTGGCTTTTCAGAAAAGATGCATTTACAGTTTCATAGAAAAGAATGAGTGGCTAAATGTTAGAAGCAGCAGTTAGTTATGAACTAAAATTTTCAACAAGAGTGGGAGGAATAATCAAAATTAAAATAATGAACAAAAGGAAATTATTTTGTGGATTTACGTTGCATTAAACATTGAGATCTGGGGAAGAAACGATTTCACAAAGGGCTCAATTGATACAGTGAAACATAAATAGATTTAAGATACAACTAGAGTAATTAAATGCTTGTTTTCTATCATGCGGAATACTATTGTGATTGCCAAGAGTCACTTGAACAATTGTGAAGCATCTTTATGTATACAAACTCTGTGGAAGTTATAATGGTATGCACAATAGAAATGTTTTTCACTTTTTTGCACCCACATAGGAGCATTACCAAGTCTACAAGTAGAGATTTGAATTTTCAGCTTCCTTTTCTGTTCCCAAAACTTTTTCATTCTTTCTGACTAGGCTGCCCTTTCTTCACTAGATATTATGTATTGATTTTGTTTAAATGTATTTAGTACAAGTTTTGTGTGTGTGTGTGTGTGTGTGTGTGTGTGTGTGTGTGTGTGTGTGTGTGTGTGTCCATTAGACTTGCCTCTCTTTTTATGCTGTGAATTTACTGCTTTGTTATATTTAACTCTTCTAAATCATCCTGGACCTCTTTGAACCAATTTTTTATGGTTTTACAAAAGTAGTTGAATAGTTATTTTGCTAACCCAGTTTCTGGTAATCTTGATAGATAAATCCACCTTTTTCGCATTGTATCCATTAGTGACTCACTTTACTGACACACTATTTAATTGGTCAGCACTCTCCATTGTCCATTTAGTTGGTGTTTTTGTTGATGATGGTTGTGCTGATTCTTCTCTCTGCTTTCTGGATTTCATCTGTTGTTGATTTTGTCTCCAACTTGAATAGTGTTTCACTTGAATTTGTTACTTCAGGTTAAACAATGTAATTGTAATGTTTCTTGGATTTGGCATTCATTGAAGAAGATTTATGTGTTGAAGTTGGCCAGGAGTTTTTTTTTAGTTACTTAAATTTAGTCGTTCAACTTCATATTGTGGTCTTGTTTGTGTCTGTATTTATGGTTTTCCCTAAATAAATGAACGTATTTACAATCTCAATTGGTTTGATCTTGTTCAGTCAGATGGTGTTTTAACCTTGGAGATTGGCACCATTTCCATTTTTTGGAATGAAATTTACACTTCAATTTAGAAATTGGCAGTTTGAAGTTTTATCATCTTTCATATTATTTGCCAGTAGTGCAAGATTCATTTGTGAGTTCTAAGCAATTAAGGTAGTTGCTATTTTTTTAACTTGATGTGTGATTCACATTTCTTATTCCATTCTCACATGATTTTTCTGCAACCCACAATGGAGTGGTAATGGAGAGAGTCCATCCCCCTGTCGACGGCCAGTTCAGATTTCAAACAGTTCAGACAGTTTACATCAAAATTGAATTTTTGATCTGGTATTCTTAAGGGTGATTCTGATGAAGTTTGTAAGCTTCAATGTAGACTGAATTCCTTAAGGATTTTCAGTAATGACCCAAATGAATACTGTTTTACTTTTTGAAGTTAACAACAATGATGACTAAACTCTTGTTTTATATCTAAAAACACAGATGATGTGACTTACCGAACGAAAGTGCTGGCAGGTCGATAGACACACAAACAAACACAAACATACACATGAAATTCAAGCTTTCACAACAAACTGTTGCCTCATCAGGAAAGAGCGAAGGAGAGGGAAAGACGAAAGGATGTGCGTTTTATGGGAGAGGGTAAGGAGTCATTCCAATCCCGGGAGCGGAAAGACTTACCTTAGGGGGAAAAAAGGACAGGTATACACTCGCGCACACACACACACACACACACACATATCTATCCGCACATACACAGACACAAGCAGACATTATTTTTGCTTGTGTCTGTGTATGTGCGGATGGATATGTGTGTGTGTGTGCGCGAGTGTATACGTGTCCTTTTTTCCCCCTAAGGTAAGTCTTTCCGCTCCCGGGATTGGAATGACTCCTTACCCTCTCCCTTAAAACCCACATCCTTTCGTCTTTCCCTCTCCTTCCCTCTTTCCTGATGAGGCAACAGTTTGTTGCGAAAGCTTGAATTTCGTGTGTATGTTTGTGTTTGTTTGTGTATCTATCGACCTGCCAGCACTTTCGTTCGGTAAGTCACATCATCTGTGTTTTTAGATATATTTTTCCCACGTGGAATGTTTCCCTCTATTAAACTCTTGTTTTGTATTATTTGATGCACCATGATCCACTTCAGACTGATAATTTGGTCAGGGCAGCTTCTTCCTGGCCAAAATTCACATTGATATTCTTAAAGTCCTTAGTTGATTTGTTCCTGAATGTATGTGTACATAATCCTAGATAAAACCTTACATGGACATCAACTAAATACACTCCTGGAAATGGAAAAAAGAACACATTGACACCGGTGTGTCAGACCCACCATACTTGCTCCGGACACTGCGAGAGGGCTGTACAAGCAATGATCACACGCACGGCACAGCGGACACACCAGGAACCGCGGTGTTGGCCGTCGAATGGCGCTAGCTGCGCAGCATTTGTGCACCGCCGCCGTCAGTGTCAGCCAGTTTGCCGTGGCATATGGAGCTCCATCGCAGTCTTTAACACTGGTAGCATGCCGCGACAGCGTGGACGTGAACTGTATGTGCAGTTGTCGGACTTTGAGCGAGGGCGTATAGTGGGCATGCGGGAGGCCGGGTGGACGTACCGCCGAATTGCTCAACACATGGGGCGTGAGGTCTCCACAGTACATCGATGTTGTCGCCAGTGGTCGGCGGAAGGTGCACGTGCCCGTCGACCTGGGACCGGACCGCAGTGACGCACGGATGCACGCCAAGACCGTAGGATCCTACGCAGTGCCGTAGGGGACCGCACCGCCACTTCCCAGCAAATTAGGGACACTGTTGCTCCTGGGGTATCGGCGAGGACCATTCGCAACCGTCTCCATGAAGCTGGGCTACGGTCCCGCACACCGTTAGGCCGTCTTCCGCTCACGCCCCAACATCGTGCAGCCCGCCTCCAGTGGTGTCGCGACAGGCGTGAATGGAGGGACGAATGGAGACGTGTCATCTTCAGCGATGAGAGTCGCTTCTGCCTTGGTGCCAATGATGGTCGTATGCGTGTTTGGCGCCGTGCAGGTGAGCGCCACAATCAGGACTGCATACGACCGAGGCACACAGGGCCAACACCCGGCATCATGGTGTGGGGAGCGATCTCCTACACTGGCCGTACACCACTGGTGATCGTCGAGGGGACACTGAATAGTGCACGGTACATCCAAACCGTCATCGAACCCATCGTTCTACCATTCCTAGACCGGCAAGGGAACTTGCTGTTCCAACAGGACAATGCACGTCCGCATGGATCCCGTGCCACCCAACGTGCTCTAGAAGGTGTAAGTCAACTACCCTGGCCAGCAAGATCTCCAGATCTGTCCCCCATTGAGCATGTTTGGGACTGGATGAAGCGTCGTCTCACGCGGTCTGCACGTCCAGCACGAACGCTGGTCCAACTGAGGCGCCAGGTGGAAATGGCATGGCAAGCCATTCCACAGGACTACATCCAGCATCTCTACGATCGTCTCCATGGGAGAATAGCAGCCTGCATTGCTGCGAAAGGTGGATATACATTGTACTAGTGCCGACATTGTGCATGCTCTGTTGCCTGTGTCTATGTGCCTGTGGTTCTGTCAGTGTGATCATGTGATGTATCTGACCCCAGGAATGTGTCATAAAGTTTCCCCTTCCTGGGACAATGAATTCACGGTGTTCTTATTTCAATTTCCAGGAGTGTATATCCCCCAATGATTACTTGGTTGGGACCGATCTCTCACCTTCTTTGTGTAATAAGTGAATTGTTGCTGTGTTCCACTCTTCAGGCATTTTCTCTATATCCAAGATGTCTATGAAGTGTTTATGTAGGTTTCAAAGGGTTATTTTACTTCTGCAACCAGTTGATTAGGACATGTAATTTGGTGGTATAACATTTTCTAATATATTTTTCTTTTGTTTCCTTACATTTTAGTGATGTGTTGAAATAGGCAATCAGAATCTGGGCATTGCTTCGATTATAGTATGCCACTTTCCCATTTTTGTTTTTTATCGTTAGTGTGAATACCTTGATTATATTGTTTGAATGTTTTGTAATAGTCCCTTGTTTTATGTTGATTAAATGTTTGCTGCTTCTTTGGTTTTCAGTGTTTTCAATCTTTCATCTGATTTCATTTAATTTGTCTAATTTCTTTGGCTGTTTATCTCCTCGCATTGACTGGTTTTTCTTGGAACCTTCAGTTTTCTTTTGTTGGTCATTTAATCATGCCATAAAATGACTGACAGACAACGAAAGGAAAAGTGAAGGGAAGCGAGAAAACTTGTCTGTATAAAAATCAGTATGTAATAATGGAGAAACTATGCTAACAAGTTGAATGGAGGTAAATAATATAATCATTCCATGGACATTGTAAAATGCAAACAACTTTCGTACGTCTGTGGGCATGGAGTGAGGTGGTGCAGTTATTTATTAGCACACTGGACTCACATTCGGGAGGATGGCAGTTCAAACCTGTGTCTGGCCATCCTCATTTAAATTTTCCATGATTTCCCTAAATAGCTTCAGGCAAATGCCAGGATGGCTCCTTTAAAAGTCACAGCCGACTTACTTCTTATCCTTCTCTAATCCAATGAGACCGATGACCTCACTGTTTGGTCCCCTCACCAAAATCACCCAACCACCCATGTCAGGGGACCACTAGAGATTTAACTAATTTGTTAAAGAAGCAAGTGAAAATACAAAAAAAGGTAAAATGGCATATCAAGCAGATGTCACCATCTGGGGTAGGAAACACTATCAATGGGTTGACTTGCCTTGCACCTAGTCACCAAGTCATTGCTTAGCACCCAGGCACAAAGAAGATAGCTACTGTTGCAGCAGATCGCTTGCAGCCTCATTTTAATATTGTTGCACAAGAAAGTTGCTATTGAATTGACTCTGCTTGTTGGACATTGTGGCTCCTTCATTTTATGAGAGAAAATTTCCAGTTCCTCTGGCCATAGTGAATTGAATATGAAATGTTTTTTGCTTTGTTACTAGTGAACAGTTAGAATTGATATGCGTTACATTGTTATAGAGCTGTTATACGACGTCAAATTGACTGTATATGGTGTCAGAGTCTGCCACACAGTGATACTTCAAGAGAATAGATGCAGTCCATCACAAGAAATTTTCAGTTTTAAAAGCTCAGCTGTAAATGATACTGAACACAATGAATCAGCTGATTTGATGTCAAGGGAACAGCTTCATCATCTGTCATTCCATTGCTGCCTTCTAAGTGACACTTGTGATGGACCCAACAGAAAAAGCAATCCAGAACACTGACACTTCATTCCCATGGCATAACATATATTTAATGTACTGCTTGGTATTGTGGTGTGTAGGAATCTGTGGAAATGAGCTAAAAAATATAGTAGCCAACATAGCCAGCATTCAAGATACACTGTCCATCCAAAAAGTGCTGAAGACGGATTTTATTCCTGGATTCCTGGCATATAAGCAACATCACCACAGTGATTGTCTTGGCAGCTTGAACTATCAACTGTAAACAATGGATATGCATTTGAGCAGTCATTTGTGACCAAGCAGTGTTAAACAGTGGGTGTGCAACTGTAGTGTGTCAACATAGTTGTGTCACAAATGGTAATGGAGTACAATCTCTAAAGCAACTGCTCAAGACATTCTCCATAATGGTGTAAGAATTTTGTTCCACACACGCTGACTGACTAAAAAAAATGAAGCCATGGATGCCTGCTACGATTTGATTAAAATGCGCAACAAGGACAATTTTTTCTGTACAAAATCATTATGGGTGATGAGACTTGGTGTTATCAATGTGACCATACTACTAAATGTGAAAGTGCAGAAATTCAAATGAAGGGTCAATACTTTGATGAAATAACCAATATTCAAGACAATGTGATGCATGGGTTGAACATCGTCCCAAAGGAAGACTTTTCTGACAGTTTCCATGGCTGTATGAACATTTCGTTTGTTGTGCTTAGGTGGGGGGAGACCATGTAGAACACTTGAAGCATTAAAACCATCATCTTAATTGTTTCTCTATTTTTTATTGGTCCAGTCTTGAAACCTACATGGTTTTGTGTCACTGTCAAATTAGTTTTGTGTGCAGTGTCCACCTCCTTAACTGAGTATTCAGTGCCTTTGACTGCCACGCAGTGGGCCCAGGTTCAATTCCCAGCTGGATAGAAGATTTTCTACACTTGGGGCTGGTTGTTGCGTTGTCCTCATCATCATTTCATCATAGTCATTGACACCCAAGTTGCCCACTGTAGCGTCAATGGAAAACACTTGCAACCAGGCAGCTGAACTTCCCCAGATGTGGACTTCGAGCCATCAGTGCCATATGATTATTATCATTTGTGTGCAGGTGGGTGGAGGAATGGCTTGTGGTGAGGGAAATATGCTACAATCAGTGAAAACAAATGTCATGTCATTGTTTATCTCCTTATGGTCATTGAGAGAATGAAGTCCCAAATTGTGCTGGCTTCATAAGCCAATTGGTTGATGCCCCAGTTTGTGATGTATGCAGGTTATATGTCAGAACAGTGTGTGCTATGCTACCAAGACACAAAAGTGCAGACAGCTTGCATTACTGAAGAGCTGCTTGTTGTGGGATATTAGTGTTCAACTGACTTTATGTCTTGAGTTGAATGCTTATGAAAAGTTGGTCAAAATGGACTTACCCAGCGGTAATGGAAGAACTGTTTACAACTGGTGAGTAGTTGTGCTCCAGCAGAAAATGTTGTGTATGAAATCAGAAACCTAACTGTTGCTACAAATTTGTATAATTACAGAATATGGTCAACTAGTTGTGGTCATCTGTAGAATGGGGCCTATTTGAGTCCAAACACGTTTGCATTTGCTCTTTCTAAAGATCAAAATGTTAGCGCATGTTGTTTGTTAGGCTGTGTAGGAGCTCTCCTGTTTTTCTTTCCCACAGAGTGTAAGAACTCAATTTCTTCATATCTTTCACACTGATAAGTAAACAATACGGTGATGCTCTGTCGACAACTGATTTTAAGTGACCAATGACTGAACTGCGGCAGATGTCACATTTTGTAACCCTGAATTTAAACTCGTGTTCTAAGCTAACCACAACTTTGTGATGTGCAATGTGTGTGAGGAAATGGTAGTTGGCAGTCTGTGACAGAAATAAAATCATGATCACTTTGTTCATGGCAATTAAAGCTAGCCTCTGTGAGCAAACTCACGACAGAAAAAATTCAGTTTCAGTGCTAAAAGCAAACTTTAATTTCTTGACATCATTGGTTACCTCAAACTATCCTCACACTAACTACACAAGTTGCCACATTACCAACTAATGAGCAGTCCTTGTTGGCACTTGGTTGGACATTATAGGCAACACAGGCAGATTGCAAACAAAGAAAGAATGCTAGGAAGGAAAAAAGAGCAAATAAAATCAATATGATGATGAAAATCACAGAGCAATCAATTAGAATAAAAAATTGCATTTAAACCAATTAATGGAATAAAAATAGTAATCAAACTGTTTTCATTAAATTTAGAAATTAATTTAAAAAAGAAGCTACAGATGATGAAATTTGAACCTACAATCTTTCGCATGTCAGTCTCATACTCTAACCTTTGCGTTAAGCCAAAAACCTGATTTGACCAGTTATATTTATGACTGTGGTGCTCCAGTCACAATGATGAATTGCAGCTTCCAAAAATTCAGATTCACAGAAACTCATGCAACACTTCTGTAATGTAAGCCAATCTCTGTAATTATGACAACTGTGTATGTGATGCTGAATTGCATCTTGCATGGAAATATCCAGTAGTGTTTGGTTAGTGCAGCATATGAAACGTGTGTGTTTCATTAACATCATTTTGTGTATACACTGTTTTTGGTATGGTTATCATGTGTCATGAAATACAAAATAAAAGTTCCAGACCCATGATTCAGGATTCAAGCACATCCAGCAAGAATGTTGCAGAAGGAATTGGAAGTGAACTGACCAATTGTTGTGGCAGTTTGGCGATGGTGAACAGTTTGGGTATGATGTTAGAGTGCTCCAGTTGGTGGAAACTAATCCGAATTGTGAAGTGTCAACTATCAAGTAATTTTTATTGTATTATAGTAACTGTTAATATCATGACTACAATCCTGGGTAATATGCAAAGAAATAAAACCACTTGTATAGAGGAGTTACCTTAGCATTTCAATGTAAGGGACCCCATTATTTTAGCAAAATATTGCTCAGCAGAATTTGTGCCTTCCCCTTCCCATTCCACCACTCCTTTCCCAGCAGCCTCCATTGCACTATGGATACACTAGTTATGTGAACATGTGCTTCAGTCATTGTAACTGTTAGGTTAGTTTCTTTTTTGTAACACTGTAATAATATTTGCACATCTCTTTGCTAAATGCAGCCTGGTGCTGTACCTGTAATACTGAACTGTCTTACTCAGTATGTAAGTTTACAATGTGCATTTTGAATCTATAGTGTTTTACAATAGCTTTAATTAATCCCATTCACAAGACATTCATGAAGACCTTCAACTGTGTGGGTATTGGTTTGATTAAGTATGAGTCTGACAATGTAGGTAATAACTGGATCAGATTTCATTGTCATTGTAATGATTTATTTTTTAAGGGAAGTGTGACTACATTAGTCTTTATTTTGTATTTGAAATGATTAAATATGGTACATTATGAACTAACATAGTTTGCCTTGTAATATGATAAGTGCACCGAGCTGTTACTGAGTGTTTAAATTTTCCTATAGTATTTTTAAGCTGCAGTAGCAGATGTGGTCACTGTTACTTGCAAATCACACAAAATTGTCATTTATTACTGTCTACTTTAGTGTGATAAATATACTTATTGATTTTTCTCTTATTTTCTGTTTAGCCCACCAAGATGATTTTCATTATTTAAATCAAGGTTACAGTCCTCACATTCAAGGTACAGATGACAGAGCGATGCTTGAAGAAACAACAAATGCATTAAACCTGCTGGGTTTTTCACCAAAGGTGCAGATGGATATGTTCAGGATACTGGCTGCAATATTACTCTTAGGGAATGTTGAGATAGTTGAAGCTGCTGCTGAGAATGACCAAAATGCAGATGGTGAAGGAAGTGCTATTCCTGTATGCATGTTGCATAATGTATGCCAGAAAAGATTTCTGAAGTGTTTTGGTTCTTTATTTCAAATTTTTGAGTGAAAAAATTAATTACTTGCTCACTTTTTATGTGAACTAAGGGCCTTTAAGCTTTCAAACACTGATCATTACAGGAACCAGTAAGAAATAAGGATTTGGTATGATTCAGTTGTGAGTCGAATCCTGCAAGGCATCATACTGAAAATAAACTGATCTTGTATTGGAATGACATACACAGATAAGACCAAACATGGTGACCACTGCCCACCACAAGAACGAATGTTGCCTGGTGGCATTGCAGACATGTGACACATTTGGAAAAGTATCAACATGGAGCAGAGATGAATGGGGAATCATTCTAGCTATGATGCATGCTGCAAATCAGGAATTCCACTGGCATAGCTGACATTGGAAAAGGGCACATTGTTATGACCTGGCACTTGGGAATGAGCAGCTCATAAGTGGTGAAGCTGGTTGGATGCTTGAATGCTCCAGTTGTAAGCAACTATGGAAAGTGGTAAATGGACAACAAAGTCACAATTAGGTGACAAGATGTTGGATGTCCACACCTCATCAGAGAAAGTGTAGGGAGGACACTTGCCAGCTCTATAAAGCAGGATTTGAGGCAGACCTGTGGCAGTGTGTGCCAGATCTGCTGACAGATAAACCCTGCATGTTCTTATGTTGACCCAATCATATTGATGGTTACAATTGCAATCAGTGTGGAATCATTGAGATTACACATTGGATCATTGAAAATGAGTTGCATGGTGGGATGAAACATGTTCCTTGTTACATCAGGTTGCTGTTCTGTTCCAGATACATGGTTATCTACTTGAATGGCTGCTTGAAACATACGCCACACTACAGAGGCAGACTGGTGAGGGCAGTGTTACTCTATGGGGGATATTAACCAGGGCTTCTGTGGGATCTGTGGTGGTAATAGAAGAGACAATGACAACTGTGGACTGTGCAAACATTGACCACCAGCATTCCCACAGGCTTGATCAGTTCCTGAAAGACAATGGCATCTTGCAGCAGGATAATTGTCCATGTCACAAAACCAGATTTGTGCTGCAGTGGTTTAAGAAGCATGACACTCAACTTGGCTTGTTGTCTTGGTTACCAAATTCACTTGATCTGAACCTGATGAAACACTGTTGGCTCATTACTGGGCACAAAATCTGTAGCCATATACCCTTGACCTGTAATTTACAGAAATTGATTTGACCTGTGTGTAGATTTCTGGTGCCAAATTCCTCCATAAATCGTTCGACGACTTGTTGATTCCTCATCACACAAAGTTACTACTGTGTTGTGTTCCACAGCTTGACCAACACCATATTTAGCAAGTAAGAAACTATTTTGGCATGTTGGTGTATGAGCGGCATCCAAAATGATACGAGCCAGAGGCATAATTACAGAAACCAGTACCTGTATGTTGGAAATATTGACCCTGGCTGTTGAGACACTTGTCCCACTGTGACACAAGGAGGTGAATGGCTGTTTCATAAAATTCCCGGGCTGCTATGTTAACCAGTTCGACACATACAGCTGGACATCGTCATCCAAGGTGAATTGTTTGCCCCTGAGAGTCCTTTTAAAAGGACCAAAACTGATGTAATCACAGGGAGAGAGGTCTGGACTGTATGGAGGGTGGTGCAGAACCTCCCATTTGAATTTCTGCAGGATCGTTGTGACTGTGTTGGCCATGTGAGGCTTTGCATTGTCTTGGAGCAGAATGACCCCACGGGTGAGATTGCCTGGTCGTTTTGATTTGATTGTTTGGTGAAGGGTGGTCAAGGTTTTCGAGTAATGCTGGGCATTCACTGTTGTCTCATGCTGCAGGAAGTGAATCACAAGGGGGCCATCTTGGTTGAAGAATGTCAGCATAGGGGCAAACGATTCACCTCGGATGACAACGTTCAGCTGTATGTGCAGAACTGTTTAACATCACAGACCCGGGAATTTTATGAGACAGCCATTCACCACCTTGTGTCACAGTGGGACAAGTGTCTCAACAGCCAGGGTCAATACTTCTAACACACAGGTACTGGTTTCTGTAATTATGCCTCCAGCTGGTCTCTTTTTGAATGCCCCTTACATTTCTCTCTTTGATGTTGTCCTACAAATATCCAGTATTGAATTTCCTCATTCCTAAATGAGTTGGACTGGTTTGTAGAATGCTGGACTCAGACTTTATATGGGTAAATTTCTGATTCCTTTATTGACATCTGGGTGTAAATTTATCCACAATGCTTAAAGTAATTGCAGGTAGACGTCACAGTGCCTCTATTAAGAAAGCTATTCAGTCTTCCTTTTTCTGTCATCAGAAATACATGATACATTGAATAAACTTGTTACTGATGAGATGTTAAATCATATAAAAATTACTAATAAAACCAGTTTTCTACATGAAAACATATCTAGGAGAAGAATTAATAAAATAAAATTTATTTATATTTTATTACTTATTGGTTTTATTTCAATCATTACAATTAACAAATAAGATTATTTTACCTGTATGTCTCTTTTGTGTAACATTTCTTACTCCTATTACATTTGTTTTTATGTACTGTTGGCTTGTATTTACATACTACCAATTTCAGTTTTCTTCCAGCAGATGATCAACACCTGGCAATACTAGCCAATCTTCTTCATATTAATGCAATGGACAGGAGAAGGAGGTTGTCATCGCAAAGTTGTCAGCTTGAGAGATGTAATCTTCAAACCAATGTCAGTGATAGAGGTATGAAAATAACACAACATTGTATACAAAGCAAATAAAGATCGGCACTGCAGATAGAATTTTAGCTAATAAAGCTAAGGAAATATGTGTGAGAAGGGATATTGGTATAGGTCAACACATTTCAGCATTTGCAGTTGAAAAAGCCATGTGTGATAAAGTTAAGTTGTGCTTGAGTGTGAAGAAGTCCAGCCAAGTTATGAGCGCTGCACATCGAGCACTTAGGAAGAAGAAGACAACCAAAAAACTGCATCCTGACAGCGATGTATGTAGCTTATGGTGCCCTGAAGCAGAAAGGAGTAAGAAAAAGAAGCTCAATTAAACCACCCAGGGTTCTACCAATACCCAAGACATCAGGAAGAATTATTCCCCTCCTCATTCCTTCCATAGCCTGTCGGTCGCTTGGTGACGGGTTTACTGGCTTGGGGTGTTGCGGTTATCGCCAGGACAGTCAAGAATGCACAACACTTCCAGGAGGCAGGAAGACATAATCGGATGATGGAGGTAGCAGCCATCAGGAAAGGACTATACCTGAAACCATACAAAAAAGGACTAGGTCTCTTCATAAACAAATAAAGACCCCCAGCAGTCATAACAGACAAGACACTTATGAATATAGATCTGCTTAAGTTTCTTAAGAAGAAGACATAACCTGATGATGGAGGCAGCAACCATCAGGAAAGGACTATACCTGAAACCATACAAAAAAGGACTAGTTCTCTTCATATTTCATTTTCATTTTCATTTCATTTTATTATCTTCCTGTATATCATTTACTTGATGCAGGAATTGTCACAACAAAGTTATCATACTAGTACAAGTACTACAGACATAATAATGGAATATCACGTTCAAGGCATTTTTTAAAAGTACAAATTTAGACATATAAATTAAAATTTTTGGCAATAAATTTACACACAATCAAAGTACTCATCTACGTCATAGAAAGTTTTGCTTAAAAGGTAATTTTTAAGCTCAGTCTTAAATTTTACTTCATCGATTATTGCCTTCATGTACACTGCCAGAGCATTGTAGAGTTTTATTCCAAAATAACTTACATGCTTTTGGGTATGTGTTGTCCTTACCCTTTCTACATACAAATTCTTATGAGTTCTAGTATTATAATTATGGCAGTCCTCATTTGTATGTAGATTTTTCATATGTGCTCTTGTACACAGGATGCTTTTAAAAATATACAGTGATGATATTGTGAGTATTTGCAGTTCTTTGAAAAGGGGCCTACAATGAGTTCTTGGAGAGTTATGTGTTATGATTTGTATAGCTCTTTTCTGAAATTTGAAGATATCTGTTAAGCTTGATTTAGTTTTACCCCAGAACACTATGCTGTAAGACACGATGGACTGAAAGTAAGCAAAATACGCTAGTCTAGTACAGTCAGTGCTGCATACTCTAGATAATATCCTCAACGCAAAACATGCCGAATTGAGCCTTTGGGATAAGTACTTGAGATGGTCTTTCCAGCTTAAGTTTTGATCAATGTGCATGCCCAAAAACTTTGTGGATTGTACACTCTCTATCTTCTTATCCATTAGTTTTAACTGGAGGTCCATATCTTGACTTGCTTTGCCATACTGTATATAATTTGTTTTACTTAGATTAAGTGTTAATTCAATAGCATTAAACCAATGTTGAATATATTTCAGGACTATATCAGTTGTGGTGGTTAATGATTTTTTATCATCACTTATAATTATGCTAGTGTCATCTGCGAACAACATTATTTTCGTAGAAATATTAGGATTTTTTATGTCATTTATATAAAGCAAGAATAATAAGGGACCAAGAAGACTGCCCTGTGGGACACCTATTTCCAATTTCTTTGCATCTGAGACCCACTTGATTTTCTGATTTTTATGTTCTGCGATGATTTCTACTACCTGAGTTCTATCTTGAAGGTAAGATTCAAACCACTGCTTCACAACTCCCCTTACACCTATTGCCTCCATCTTGTTTAACAGAATTTTGTGATTTACTGTATCAAAAGCTTTAGATAAATCTAAGTTAATTCCCACTACACATTTTTTAGTGTCGAGACTCCTGACAATCTCTTTGGTATAGGCATGGATAGCTGATTCTGTGCTGTGGCCCGAGCGAAAGCCATGTTGATTGCAGTTTAGAAGTTTGTGAGCATCTAAGTAATTTATGAGTCTGGTTTTCATTAATTTCTCTAGAATTTTTGAAAATGATTGGAGAGGGGATATTGGTCTATAATTTTCTACCTTGTATGGATCTCCTTTTTTAAACAGAGGTCTAACCTTAGAGATTTTCAACCTCTCAGGAAACACACCTTTGCTGAAAGACAAATTGGCAATATGTACCAGGGGCTTTATAATTTGTTGGGAAACTTCTTTTATTATTGACACAGGCACTTCATCCACACCTGCAGACATTTTTGATTTTAGACTCTTTATCACCTTTAATATTTCATTATCATTTGTGGGAGTTAACAACATACTACTGTCTACTTTTGGGGCTGTTAATTTCTCATGTTTAGTAAAGTTTTTACTTAATGACACTGGTACACTTAAAAAGTAATTATTAATGTAATTTTCCACCGTTTTATCTTTTAATTCAATATTTTCACTATTTTTGAGTACTATTTCCTGATCCTTGAGGCCGTTACCTGTTTTCCTTTTCACAATTTCCCAAATAGTTTTTGATTTATTGCCTGATTTTCTTATTAATTTATCATTACTTAGTAATTTTGCTTTTGTAATTACTTTTCTATATATTTTTTTGTAATTTGTTACATATTCTTTAAACTTGGGGTCAGTCCAACTTTTCAGTCTATAGTTAAGCATTTTCATGGTCCTGGAGGAATTTCTAATACCTGTTGTGATCCAGGAGTTAGCATGTGTATGCCCATATGTGTTTGTTTTGACAAGTTTCTTAGGAAAACACATTTCAAAATTCAACATAAACAGGGAAGAAAAAACATTATATGCAGTGTTTGTGCTAGTTTGTAACAGTACTTCTGCCCATGATTGGTTAGTCAGTGTATTTATGAAGTGACTGCAACCATTTGTGGAGAAGGTTCTTTTGTACATTTGGTATGAACTATTTTTGGTCACAGGGGCTATGGGAAATTTAAGGATAAGTGCATTGTGATCAGATATTCCTAGGTCAACGTTTATTACATCTATATCTATATTTGTGAAGATATTATCTATGAGACTTTTTGAAGAGTTTGTTATTCTTGTAGGGTTAGTTATATGTGGATACAAATTGAAGCTATGTAACACATTCAGGAACTGATCTTTGGATGCACCTTCAGTCAATAAGTTGACATTAAAATCTCCACTTATAATTATTGTTGATTTTTTATGATATAATATTTTGAGCAATGCCTCTAACTTATTTCTAAAAATTTCAGGATCACCACATGGTGATCTGTACACTGACATTATTATTAATTTACTCTTTTACATATTCAACTGTATTGCTGCAGCCTCAAAATGTTTCTCTTCATTCAAGGATTCAGTTACAGTCATATTTTTAACCTTTACTCCAGGTTTTACATAAATGCAAACACCACCATGTCTTGTTTCCTTCCTGCAAAAATGGTTTACTAATTTGTATGGGGAAATGCAAATATTTTCTAGTTCATAACTCGTGCACCAATGTTCTTGAATGCAATCATAAACAAAGAAAGACCCCCAGCAGTCATAACAGACAAGACACTTACGAATATAGATCTACTTAAGTTTCTTAAGAAGAAGTTCAACATTCTGAGGTATGTTTGTGTGAAATACATTACCGAAGACTATGTGGAAACCAGGAAAATGCAGAACTGTGAATCTAGATGTAGAACGTACACCTGGAACTCACTGGGTAGCATATGTTAAAAAAAGAAATACAAATAGCATTTACTACTTCCAGTCATTCAGCAACCTGCATCCTCCACAAGGACTATAATGATACTTCACTGGCAGAAGAAATGTGTTCTACAAATTTCGATGGTACCAAGACTTTAATACATTCCTGTATGGTCATCTATGCATAATGTTCCTCCTAATGTTTAAGAATGATGTATAAGGATGGGCATTAATCATCCATTCACCAGTTGATGTATAGATACAATGTCCTACATTCTGACATTAAAAGAACGATCATTCGTATTACATGCAAATTATTTCCCATCAGTTAATTTAAGCATTGGAGATTGGAGTATGGTGCTGACTGGACTGAAGACATACAACACCATTCTAAATATCACAGAGGCTAACAGTAAACTGAATCTGGAAATTAATGCTAATAATTAAATTGTGGAACTTGAACCTGGTGCTTACTATATTGATGACAAACCAAGTTTTAAAACAGTGTGGAAAAGGGATTGAGCTCCATGCAAATATTAGTACACTGAAACCTGAAAAAGGATGGCAAATGCATCAATTGACTTAAGCAGAGAGGTTTGATAGGTCCACTACTGTGTTTCACAAAGAGACAGGTTTTGAAGATGGCTCCCAATAAATTTTACAAATCTGTTGTCTCAACCATAGATTGATTCATTCAATTTATGGATTCTTTCAATCAGTTGGAACATTGTATAAGATTGTTGAGACTCCTACCAACACTATGTACCTTCCAGTGACAATTCAGAGATTGAATTACCTGGACGTGCATATTGTGGACCAGAATAGCCAACTTGTCATCTTTCATGGTGAGGAAGTCATTGTATGACTACATCTAAGACAGGATGGACATAAGATATAAATCCACAGATCCCACAACACAGCATTTCACAGCAGTACCACAAGGTGATAACATGTGCAAAATACAAGTTTCTTAAATCAGTAGACTTGAAACCACACAATGACATAATCACTCAATATATCTCACCAAGTGGAATATCATGAGTGAATTGTACACCAGGTATACTTCACGCATTAACCTTATACTCCAATGACATTTAACAAGAACTATGAAATTTGCATTGATCATAAGGAAAAGGATGATAGTCACACAATGGGATCAAAGCTTACACATAATGCTTCGACATTCCTGTTCCAGGAAATACAATATGAGCTTAATGGGGCAGAGATTGATCATACATGTAATGAAGGCATAGCATCAACCCTTAAAACATATGTCTCATCATCACTGTCGGATTTAAATGATTTAGAAAATCCAGGATGGTTCACAGATGAACCTATGGGCAGAACAGCCATAGCGTACCACCAATTTACTGCATGCATACCTCTAAAAATGCTTATGGGGTAATTTGAGGACATGCAGCAAATTATCATGAATGCTAAACAGGAGCTTATTCTGGTATGGAGTGCAACGGATAGCAGCTCATACATTCAAGCAGCTCAAGGGCAGAATCAGATCATCATCACTAAAATTATATGTAAAATGCCATACATCATTGTTGTGGACAAGGAGCATTTGAATAATTTAAAAAGGTTCTACATATGGGTACATATCTACCATTACCTTTCCACCCATGGGAGCTCTTTGAGTGTCCAGTGCTACTGACAGTGAGCAGACAAACATGGGCTATAAAAACATCCTTGGATCTGGAGACACCAAGATTCATCATACTTGCATTTCCGATCAATAGAAGGGGGAAGTTAGCAAATGAGTCCGCCATATTTAAAACTAACTAATTTAAAACTTATGCCAGAGTCACTTGAATTCAGAATTCTACCCTTATGACAATTTACTGCTTCACAGGGACCAGAATGTATACAGTCTAGATTTGACACGTATGCAAAGTTCCGTGCTTCTTACTATGAAGGTGTTGAAGAGGAAGGATGCCTACACAATCCACAGAAATTCAATGAGCTGGCACCAATCATCATAATAGACTGAAACTTCCTGGCAGATTAAAACTGTGTGCCCGACCGAGACTCGAACTCGGGACCTTTGCCTTTCGCGGGCAAGTGCTCTACCAACTGAGCTACCGAAGCACGACTCACGCCCGGTACTCACAGCTTTACTTCTGCCAGTACCTCGTCTCCTACCTTCCAAACTTTACAGAAGCTCTCCTGCGAAACTTGCAGAACTAGCACTCCTGAAAGAAAGGATATTGCGGAGACATGGCTTAGCCACAGCCTGGGGGATGTTTCCAGAATGCTGGAAACATCCCCCAGGCTGTGGCTAAGCCATGTCTCCGCAATATCCTTTCTTTCAGGAGTGCTAGTTCTGCAAGTTTCGCAGGAGAGCTTCTGTAAAGTTTGGAAGGTAGGAGACGAGGTACTGGCAGAAGTAAAGCTGTGAGTACCGGGCGTGAGTCGTGCTTCGGTAGCTCAGTTGGTAGAGCACTTGCCCGCGAAAGGCAAAGGTCCCGAGTTCGAGTCTCGGTCGGGCACACAGTTTTAATCTGCCAGGAAGTTTCATATCAGCGCACACTCCGCTGCAGAGTGAAAATCTCATTCTGGCATCATAATAGACTGTTCTAAGCAGAATGACATAATTAAATCAGGACCAATAGATGTACAAATCGAATTGGAATCCATCAAATTTCCCAGAACACACTGCATTGTATGCTCTAGTTCTACATGACCGTGTGGTTAACTATTTCCCACTTACTGGTATTGTGCAGCGTGCTGTATAAATGACCAAGTGCTGTGTCACATCCAGAGCATTTCACAATGGTAACTTGGAGTGTGAATATCATTGCTGACATTCAAAGTTTTTGTGATGATGAGTGCAGAAATTCATATTTAAAGATGTTGCTTTCATATTGTGTACAGAAGATACTGGTATAATAGAGACATTCTCAGCAAGCATTGCAGCACCAAGACCTTTCAAGCTAGGATTGGGAAGGAAATCAGCCGTGCCCTTTCAAAGGAACCATCATGGCATTTGCCTGAAACGATTTAGGGAAATCACGGAAAACCTAAATCAGGATGGCCGGAGATGGGTTTGAACCGTCGTCCTCCCGAATGCGAGATAATGCTGATCTTCACCTTCAGAGAAAATCAGCATGTTTATGTTGTTACAGTGCCACGACATTTAACAGTGCCGCCACGTCAGTACGCGCAAACGGCAATAGAGGCGCTCCGCAACTCGGCTGAGCGCGGGAGCGCCACCTAGCTACGAACGGCGCCGGCCGCGTCACGGCACGGCAGTCGAATGACAGATACGGAGTTGGTAGCATGTAACCAGCTATTGTTTCTACGTTTGTATATCCACGCAATTTATTGGTGATTAAAGGTTATAACACTTTTTGGCGACGAGGTCGGATATTTTTTTACTGCGTTGTGGATTTGTGTGTTCGTGTCGGGGCAGACATGGAACAGCTTATGCAAGCGCTCATTGAACAACAAACACAGCTGACGGCTGCTATTCAGGCATTGTCGACGTCGCTTACTCATCTTCTGTCTTCCTCTTCTCCGCCTCCATTCCCTCCTTACGACGAGGCCGCTGAAGACTGGGAGGATTATGAGAAGCGTTTGCGGCAACACTTCTTGGCTTTCGGCGTTGTCGACGCTCCTATGTGTAAGTCGTTATTTCTATCTTGGATTTCCCCACGGATCTATCAGCTGCTATCTCAGTTAGCCCCTCTGCGGGAACCTGCCTCTCTGTCCTTCCAAGAAATGTGTGACTTATTGTCTAACTATTACCGCAAAAACACCCACGTCGTTGCCGCCCGCGTGGCGTTCTACCGGTGTCGTAAACAGCCCCATCAATCTTACCGGGCTTGGGCGGCGGAACTACACGGTCTGAGCAGGAAATGTCAGTTTGTCACGGACACTCATCATGAGTCTTATGCTGATTCAATGGTTCGGGACGCTATTCTACGGCTTGCTCCTGATAAAGAAGTTCGGCAACGTGCCTTACAACTGCCAAACCCGTCGTTGTCGGAAGTTCTAAGCATCGCTCAATCTTTTGAAGTGTCTCACGCTGCTGGTGCGCAAATAGACGCGTGGTGTGATGTAGGCGCTGTACAGACAACTTTCGACACGGACAATTTGCCTGTTTCACAGGGGAACGACGATGTGGCGGCGGTTCACTCGCGTCAACAACGTCGCGTTGGGCCGCGAAAACAGCAACCACAGAAGCAGGTTCGTTCCGCACTTCCTTCTTGTCCACGTTGTTTCGTACAGCATGACAGGGCCGCGTGTCCAAAACGTTGGGCCACGTGTAATTCATGTAGGAAAAAAGGTCACATTGCTTCTGTGTGTCAGTCCCCTAAAGTTCCTGTCGACGAGGACGAGGCATCGGACATGGATGTTAATTGTGTGCTTTCTCAAACAAATAAGTTGTTTGTTACTGTTCGTGTTCTGGATAAAGACATTCGCATGCAAGTGGACACTGGCTCTGCAGTAACTCTCATTAATTCTCGCACGTATTTGGAGTTGGGCTCCCCTCCCTTGTCTCCAGTTACGCGAAACCTGAGAACTTACAATAAGCAGAAAATTCCTATCATTGGCCAGTTTGATGCTTCCACTGCCTACAAATCTGTTGTTAGGCCCCTCACGTTTTATGTGGTGGATCATGCGGGCACTGAAAACCTGTTCAGTTATGATGCTTTCCAGTTGTTCGGGTTCTCCATTGATGATGATGTGCACCTCATATCTGAGGATGTTCCGTATCAACAGCTGGATGGATTGTGTTCTGAATTCTCGTCCGTGTTCTCTGCTGGTCTGGGTCGTGCCAAGGATTTTGAAGCCCACATTACTCTTAAACCTACAGCTCGCCCTAAGTTTTTCCGGGCACGCCCTATTCCGATGGCATTGCGTGCACCTGTCAAGGCTGAAATAGACAGGTTAACAGCTTCAGGGATTCTCCTTCCTGTTACCTCCAGCGAATGGGCATCGCCAATCGTGGTGGTTTCTAAACCAAACGGGAGTCTGCGATTGTGTGGTGATTTTAAAGCCACTGTCAACGCTCAGAGCCTCATTGACACTTATCCTCTTCCCCGTCCTTAGGAGTTATTTACCAAGCTCGCTGGGGGCCAGTTCTTTTCCAAACTTGACTTATCGGAGGCGTACCATCAGTTGCCGTTGGATGCGTCTTCCAAGGAATTTCTCGTCATCAACACTCCTTATGGGTTGTATCAGTACCAGCGGTTACCATTTGGCGTCGCTAGCGCGCCGGCCATTTTTCAGCGGTTTTTGGAACAGCTCACGGCTTCCGTTCCCGGCTGCATCAACTATCTGGATGACATTGTTGTCACGGGGGACTCCACTGAGGAGCACCTTCGCAATTTGCGTTCCCTGTTTCGGGTTCTGCATTCGGCTGGGTTGAAGTGCAATCTGGACAAGTCACAGTTCTTCCAACCCTCCATTGTGTTTCTTGGTTTCCACTTGTCCCGTGAGGGCATACGTCCTCTACGTCAGCACGTTGCGGCCATTACCGCGCTACCCCGGCCGTCTACGGTCAAAGAACTTCAGGCGTTTCTAGGCAAGATTGCTTATGATCACAAATTCATTCCATCCGCGGCGGCAGTAGCTCATCCTCTGCATCAGCTGTTACGCAAAAACGTTCCTTTCTGTTGGTCCGACGAGTGTGAGCAGGCTTTTGTCCGCCTGAAGGCTCATTAGCAGTCGGCGCCTTGCCTTGCCACATTCCGTCCGGGTCAGCACTTGGCTCTGGCGACTGACGCGTCACAGTATGGCCTAGGGGCTGTTCTCGCCCATCGGTATGAGGATTGGTCGGAACGACCCATCGCCTATGCTTCCAAGACCCTCAACGATGCCCTACGGCGTTACTCTCAAATCGAAAAGGAGGCGCTCGCTATCATTTATGCTCTAAAAAAGTTTAGCGTTTTTTTGTATGGTTCTAAGTTTCACCTCATCACCGACCACAAGCCGCTGGTCTCTCCGTTCAGCCCATCGGTGTCGCTCCCGGATAAGGCAGCTCACCGCCTGCAACGTTGGGCCTTATACTTGTCTCGTTTTCACTATGAGATTCACTATCGCCCCGACCCGGTTTTCGATCGAGATGAACTACTCTGTTTCCACATTGATGAGGAAGAACGTCGTGCGGTCGAGGGTTTTCCACTTAACAGGTTCGCAGGTCGCATCGGCTACTGCGCGGGACCCGGTCCCGCGTCAGGTGATCGGTTTTGTTCAACGGGGTTGGCCGGACAGGACCGAGGGCCGGGCATCGGATCCCCTTCGCAACTACCATGCCTTGCGCCTTCGTCTGTCTGTTCGTGAGGGTGTTGTTCTTCTGGCCACGGATGGCGCATCTCCACAGGTCGTGGTGCCAGCCTCTCTTCGCAAAGATGTCCTCAAACTGTTGCATGAAGGCCATTGGGCGATTTCTCGGACTAAGTCCCTGGCCCGCAGGCACGTTTATTGGCCCTGTATTGATTCGGACATCGACCACATGGTCGCTGCGTGTGGTCAGTGTGCTCAACAACTGGCTGCACCCTGTACAATGCCCTCTCCGTGGCCTGATCCGGCACAGCTCTGGGAACGGGTGCACGCTGACTTTGCCGGCCCCTTCCTCGGCACTTATTGGCCACTGTCGATTGACGCCTTCTCGAAGTTTCCGTTTGTTGTTCGATATCCGTCGCCCACCACTGCGGCGACGATGCTGGCTTTGTCCAAAAACTTTGCGCTAGAAGGTCTTCCATCCACGATCGTCACGGACAATGGCCCTCAGTTCTCTTCGCAGGCCTTCCGTGATTTTTGTACTGGACACGGGATTCATCATGTTACAGCACCGCCCTTCCATCCGCAATCGAATGGGGAGGTCGAGCGCCTTGTCCGCACTTTCAAAAGCCAGATGAAAAAATTCCTTAGTGATTTTTCCACAGATGACGCTCTGTTGCAATTTGAGTTCTTATCGCTTCACGCTTCTGGGTGATCGCAGCCCTGCTGAACTCTTGCATGGCCGCCAACCGCGCACTCTACTGCACCTGCTTCACCCTATCAGGCCTTGTACTGTGTCCCCTAGTGCGGGAAAATACTCGGTGGGCGCCGACGTGTGGACACGAGGGTATGGATCTCGCCCAAAATGGATTCCAGGGGTGGTCAAGGCTCTTCGCGGCCGCCGGCTTTGTGAAATACGTACGGACGACGGCACGGTTGTTCGCCATTACGACCAGATGCGCCCACGAGTGGTGGCCACGCCGGTACCACCTCCCCTTCTTTCGCCTCCACCAGCCCGAGAAGCCAGTCCTGTCGCTGCTGCGGATCTCCCGTGCGTGTTGCTGCAGCCGACGTCGCTACCGCTTCCGAGTACGCCGGAACCGGCCCCAGTCGCGACGCCGCCTTCTCCGAGACCCATCTCGCTGGAGCACACCCCCAGGTCCACGACACCTATGGATGCTGCTCCGGAGTTTTCACCCATCATCTCGTCCAGGAGGCACGTTCCACGCACGACCTTCCGTCCTGGACATTTTCGACCATACTCTCGTGTCTCTCCGCGGGATCTTCTCGGGGCCTCCCAAGAGGCCATGGATGTCTCCGCACTGTCCGTGCCTCCAAGGAAGTGAGTGTTTTTTTTTTTTCAATGGGGGAAAAGTGTTGTGACAGTGCCACGACATTTAACAGTACCGCCACGTCAGTACGCGCAAACGGCAATAGAGGCGCTCCGCAACTCAGCTGAGCGCGGGAGCGCCACCTAGCTACGAACGGCGCCGGCCGCATGTCACGGCACGGCAGTCGAATGACAGATACGGAGTTGGTAGCATGTAACCAGCTATTGTTTCTACGTTTGTATATCCACGCAATTTATTGGTGATTAAAGGTTATAACAGTTTACATGAAGATCACGCTCAACTGCATATTTCGAAAATTGGTGTGGTCCAAGTACAGTATACTTGTGCTGCTTCTGTTGCTGATTATCATCATTATCAGCATCAGCTTCATCTGGCTTGCTTTTCTGCTTCTTCAGGTCATAAACGTGAACTGATATTCGGGGCTCAGAACCTCAAATTTTGGTATGTCCTGAGTCTTTATAGGGAACTCAATACCATAAAAGTAATAATATCCACAAATGTTAAGACCTATTCCGTAACGAGATGTGCCCTTTGGATGTACATTGTAATTTCTTTTGCAAGCCAGGATTGATGGTACAGAACAAGCCTGATCCTTTCGATTTTGGACATTAATACATGTCTTCTTATCAGCTATATCCTTATGGAGCTTGATAAAACTGGACCCTCCTTTTAATGGACCATAGACATGTATATGTCGAGATGTGATATTTGGCTGAGTGCTTTTGCTGGCCCTCTTACTTTCATCTCGGAAAACCGGGCCTGTATAGCAGCCAAGGAGGATTCACAATACCACTCAGTGACTGATGTGCACTGAGATATAATGCTATTATCAACCCAGATGTAATGCATGCTTTTCTCCTCCGCAGCAGCCTGCTCTTTGGGAGGGAGAGTCAACATGCTGCACAGTAATGCATTGCATTTAATGGCATTAAATCTTGGGTCATCTAGGGCTTTGAGAAGCTCCATCTCCAGCATTGGGAGGCACACTTATAGAGACCCGACTGGGTCATGATACCCCCTCCCCCCACCCTCCACCCCAGGTGGATTCTCAAGTTTAGTGAAAGGGATACGTCCCTCAAAGGCCCTAGCAACAGCCAAATATTCTACGGGGGTCGTGATGCCAGTAATCTGATGTCTATCACTGTCAGGATGAGAGAGAGCTCTACTGCTAACCACAGGTTCATTACAATTAACACTGTCAATAAAACCAGGGAAAGCCAACGACTGTGTACACCTGGTGGATGATGGCATTGGGGAGGAGGCGCCTGCTATGGTGAGGGGTATGCACCAAAGCTCACATACCTATTGTTTCTGGTGAGCGCAAACAGTCGGAGACAGAGTAGGAGGAGGTGGTGGCAGTGAGGTCCTGTGGGAGCACCGAGGCTGTGGAGAGGGCGCTTGTTGATGCTGCTGCATGCTGAAGCATTCACCACTGCCAGCCTGGGGGGTGGCGGGTCGTTGCTATTCTTCTTCTGACTGAACAATCCATAGATGCCACAGGGTATGTGATAGTGTGGGGGCCAGCACTGCAATGGCTGCAGCTGATTCTGCTGCCTCTCGCACAGCCATGAGCAGTGCTTTGCATGGGGGTGCACGCCACTCAGGCGAGTGTTTGAGAACTGACCCCACAAGCATCGCTCTAGGCACCCATGCCACAGCGAGCTATTGTGGTGGCAGTGTTGGTGACGCCTCTGTAACAGACGAATAACGAAAAAAAATTAAGTACAATGCTCAAGAATTTTTAAAATATATTCTGTAAACAAATAACAACAATTAAGTACATCAGCATTCCAGAATAATAATTACATGCTGTAATGCCGACGAATGCATCATATTCACCTTTTACACTCTGGGTCCAAGGACTGAGCAGTTCAATCGGTCTTTCTGCTAGTTCAACCACCAAATCCAGTATTTCCTCGTCCTCATCCAAAATGGCGAGATGACACTGCCTTTCAGCTTCCTCAGCAGCTGCCGTCTCATGCATGCCCGCCTGTATTTCACCTTCGCCAGAATTTTCATGGAGCTATCGATCCATGTCACTAAAGTCGCCTACAACAAGATATTGATTATAAGAAACAACAACAACAAAATCGCTACCAAAGTTGCCTACCACGAGATACTGATTATTCATAACTAAGAAAAAAAGAGTTCATAGCAGATGGAAGTGATGACTCCTGGTCATCATCCTCAACGTATACCCCTGCTAGGTTTTCCTCTTGCTCCATAGCGACATCTACAACAATGAAGAGTGGATGTCTCACACAACTGTATGCAATGAAAAGAAAAATAGTCTAACAGCAATATACATACATAAAAAAGTTTTGCATCACCTTGGTTCCAAGAGTTCCGGAAACTGTACAGAAAATTGGAATAGAGATCAACATAAACACCACTTTCGCCCTTTTTATTGCTCATGAAAACTACACATTGCATGTTGTACCACCATACAGCGAGACATTCAGAGGTGGTGGTCCAGATTGCTGTACACAGCTGAACCTCTAATACCCAGTAGCACGTCCTCTTGCTCTGATGCATGTCTGTATTCGTCATGGCATACTGTCCACAAGTTCATCAAGGCACTGGTGGTCCAGATTGTCCCACTCCTCAATGATGATTTGGCGTAGACTCCTCAGAGTGGTTAATGGGTCACGTTGTCCATAAGCAGCCCTTTTCAATCTATCCCAGGCATGTTCGATAGGGTTCATGTCTCGAGAACGTGCTGGCCACTCTAGTCGAGCGATGTCGTTATCCTGAAGGAAGTCATTTACAAGATGTGCATGATGGGGGCGTGAATTGTCGTCCATGAAGAACAATGCCTCACCAGTATGCGGCCAATATGAGGATGGTATTCACGTATCATACAGCTATTATGGCGCCTTCCATGACCACCAGCGGAGTATGTTGACCCCACATAATCCCACCCCAAAATAGCAGGGCACCTCCATCTTGCTGCACTCACTGGATAGCGTGTATAAGGTTTTCAGCCTGACCGGGTTGCCTCCAAACACTTCTCCGATGATTGTCTGGTTGTAGGCAAATGCGACACTCATCAGTGAAGAGAACATGATGCCAATCCTGGGCGGTCCATTCGGGATGCTGTTGGGCCCATCTGCACCACACTGCATGGTGTCGTGGTTGCAAAGATGGACCTTGCGGTGGACATTGAGAGTGGAGATGCGCATCAGGCTGCCTATTGTGCACAGTTTGAGTTGTAACACAAGTCCTATGCCTGCATGAAAAGCATTATTCAATATGGTGGCGTTGGTGTCAGGGTTCCTCTAAGCCATAATCTGTAGGTAGCTGTCATCCACTACAGTAGTAGCCCTTGGGCAGCTTCAACAAGGCCTGTCATCAACAGTTCCTGTCTCTCTGTAGGCCCTCCATGTCCGAACAACATCACTTTGGTCCACTGCGAGACGTCTGGACACTTCCCTTGTTGAGAGCCCTTCCTGGCACGAAGTAACAGTGTGGACTTGATCAAACCGCAGTATTGATCGTGTAGACATGGTTGAACTACAGATAACACGAGCCATGAGTATTGGGACAACCTGCGTTCTGCTCCAAAGTACCGTTATCCAAGATGGCGGCGATGACGCCATCCAAGATGGTGGTGATGACATCGTCTGCTGGCGTCATCCAAGATGGCGGATTTTGGCGGGACGTTTGAATTTTGGCGGGAAGAAGGTTACTTGGGCTACTTCCACTAACCTAAGTCATCCGACCGCCACATCATCCTAGGAATGTGCACGAAGTTTGAATAAGAAAGGTCACTTGGGCTATATCTACTAACCTAAGAAAATGGCGGGAAAGAAAGGTCACCTCCACTAACCTAAGTCACCCGCCCACCACCTCCTCCTAGGGATTCGCGGGAAAAGGACTCAGTCAGTGCTGGTCATAAGTCATTATTTAAACAATTTGATGCATTACACACTACCACCAGCAGAGGGCGCTTTCGTCCAAGATGACGGACATGACGTCAACTGATCATGCGAGTACCGTTATCGAAGATGGGGGCAAACAGTGTATTCACCACGAGGTCCGGTCTCCAACTGACCTACTACACAGTACTGTCACCAGAGCACGCTCCCATTACGCAATCCAAGATCGCTAGATCGTTATTCACAGTATGTGAAAGCCATGTCACCCCCCCTCCCTACCTGCAGTCAAGCGCTGAGGGAGAGAGATGTTGCAATGCTTTCTCCCGCTCGCAGTTCTAATGGCATATGCGTCACGTGTCTTGCCCACACGCACGTGAATGCTGACGTCAGAGTGTCTAGCGAGCATGCGCACACTGACGTCACAGATCATCTTCTAGAAATATGCTAGCGATTCTAATGGAACACGTGTGACGTCTAGCTGCGCATATAAAGTATGAATTAACGAAGTGCTTAATTCGAGTCTGATTTTAATGATATTCGATAACTGAATGTATCACTTGGAGATTCAATGATCAAGTGAGAAGTTAGAGGTTTTCCCACTAGGATCGCGGTCATCATTCATTCATTCATGACGTAGCACCGCCCACCCATAGAATGCTGCACTCCTATTGGCTATTGCAACAGTGACGTCATTCGACTTCATAGAAGCTAGAAGCTATATAAGTCAAGCCAAAACGGAACTCGGCCTCATTCTGCTTCTGTACTTCTACGAATTTCTCAGAGGTCTATTTATTGTACTTTTATCATCATGAAGTGTACCAAGAGCAGCAGCAACGACAGCAGCAGCAGCGGCAAGAGCCGTCGAGCAGATGAAGATTAATTACCTGGTAAGTACTTTTTCGGTGTTCAAATATCCGTTTGAGCCACAGTCCACAAACTTCTGCGCCCTTTAACGGATTGTCTCTGAGTTATGTGTTGTCTGTGTTCAAATATCTGTTTCGGCCACAGTCCACAGACTGTTGTGTCCTTTAACGGATTGTGTCTGTGTTATGTGTTCAATGTTTGTTTGTCTATCTGTTTGAGACACAGTCCACAGACTGCTGGGCCCTTTAACGGATTCTGTGTCTGTGTTCAATGTTTGTTTCTCAAATATCTGTTTCGGCCATAGTCCACAGACTATCGTGTCCTTTAATGGATTGTGTCTGTGTTGTGTGTTTTCTGTGTTTGTCGAATATCTGTCTGAGCCACAGTCCACAGACTGTGCGCCCTTTAACAGATTCTGTATCTGTGTTATGTGTTTTCCATGTTTGTCAAATATCTGTTTCAGCCACAGTCCACAGACTGCTACACCCTTTAACTGATTCTGTGTTATGTGTTTCCTGTGTTTGTCGAATATCTTTTTTAGCCATGGTCCACAGACTGCTTTACCATTTAACAGATTCTGTGTCTGTGTTCAATGTTTGTTTTGGCCACAGTCCACAAACTGCTGCGCCCTTTACCGGATTCTGTGTCTGTGTTATGTGTTTTCTGTGTCTGTCAAATAGCTGTTCGGGCCACAGTCCACAGACTGCCATGCCCTTTAACGGATTGTGTCTGTGTGTGTGTACGTGTGTGTATGTGCTTGCTACAGAGATTTTATTCCATACTGGATATTATACTCAGTCTTTTCCATCTTTCTATAATTCATCCCCCGCATGTTGGCCGAGCGAGCCCATCAGCTAGAGGCTGAGAAGGCTGGAACACAGCACGAATGTTAGTACATTTGTAAAATGTAGTTCTTAGATAAAATAATTTCGTGCAGTATATATTGGTGTTCTAAGTACCTAGACTGAGTTGTCTGAGATATATTCTTTTCTTTTCTTTCTAGATGATTCTATGGATAGGGAGGGAGTCGCCAAGGGTGTCATGCAATCAGAGTAAGGCAGGGTGAAATCCCTAATTGGGTTCGTGAGATGGCAGCCACTGCAGATGAAGAAAAATCTGAAAGGTGCAACCGTATGACCCTTTTAGATAAGGCGGAGGAGATACCGGAGTGGGTGGGAGACCTCACTGAATTTGCTGTTGGGTTGCTCAAGCCATGCAGCCAGAATGGAGAAGGTGAATATTTTCAAACTTTATCGTTACGACAAATAATCACCATTATTTATTCTTATTATTTAATGTTTTAAATCTAGATCATTAAACTTATTTTTTATGTTTATGTTTCAGGCGTATCACATGAAGTACATCATGTATCTAGAGAGGTGGTTGTGGGGGCGGGAATTGGCCACACACCACAGAGACACCCAGCGCCATGTATAGCACCGCTCACGGCTGCGCAAGAGGCGACAGCAGCACCTGTCCCTGCACCACTGCAAGTCCTCTGGCACCCATGGGCAACTCAGCGGCAGAAGAGGAAGGGCACCTGTCTCCCACCTCCCCGGTCGGCAATGCGGACACCAGTGCCCAGGAACCATCGCCGCAGCCCAGTTGTCCCCACCGGCCATCACCGCCTCCACCTCCTCAGAGAGTTCGCCCCTGCCGTCAGCGAAATGTGTTTGTACCAAGGAGCATACCTCTCCCTATAGCAGATGCACCCTCACCAGTCCCGTCATTGATGGGCTGGACTACTAATTGTAGTAGTAGTAATAGTAATATTGATTATTCTGTGGCTAGCGGTAGTGCTCTCCCCTCTCCTATTGATAGTGAAGGACATCAGAATAATGGTATAATAAACCCTCTAGAATACTCAGCAGTTGCTAGGGCTTTTGATGGGCATATATCATTCACAAGGATTGAGAATCTGGGAGGGAGGTATCACGACCCTGTAGAGTTTTTAGAAGCATGTCTCCCTGTCTTGGAGACCGAGCTCCTCAAAGTCCTGAACCATCCGAGAGTTAACGCCATTAAATGCAGCGCAATACTCTGCTGCGAGTTGAATCACCCACCTAAACATCCTGGTGATGCAGAGGCTACAGCTCTGCACTATATATGGGGTGATAATGGCGTTATTTCTCGGAGCACATCCATTGCTAAGTAGTATCATGAATCCACCTTGAGCGTTTTTATGGCCCGATTTTCCGAGATGGAGGTTCGAGGGTCTCCTAAGGCACTCATCTACTACCACACCTTGACATCCATATACATGTCTATGATCCGGTAAATGGAGTGTCTAGCTGTATTAAACACCCTGAGGATATTAAGAAGAAGCATGCGTGCGTTAATGTCGAAAATCGATATGATAATGCTTGTTTTGCATGGTCAATCCTGGCTTACGAAAGAAAGTGCGATCGAAGAGATCATCCTGAGCATCCAAACAGTTACGAAGTCCATGATATTAAGACATATTATAACTTTGATGGTATAGAGTTCCCCATCATGTCCAGGACATACCTAAATTTGAGGGGCAGAATACCGGCATATCAGTTCATGTTTATGGCCTGGAGAAGAAAAGCAAGTGAGATGAGCAAGACAAGCACACTGTCGTCGGCCCCCAACATTTCTCAGAATTTGCAGGTGAGCGAGAGCTGCATGTAAACATGCTGCTCTTCTCTGAAGGTGATAATGATCACTATGTTTGGATCAAAGACATATCCCAACTCCTTTCACCCCTAACTATCAAATGATCACCATGTGAAAGATACTTGCTTAAGATGTCTGAATTATTTTTAATCAAACGAGTTATTAGCGATACATCTATATTAGATTGTGCTTCCATGTTATTATGCCCACAGAGGAAAATAACTTCATTAAATTTCAAAATGCTCACCACCAGCAGCCATGTCCATTTGTAGTGTACACCGACTTCGAATGCCTGGTGACACCTATTACTCGCTGTGAAGGGAACTCCGTAGCCTCACATACAACCTTCACACAAAAACACGTACCTTATGCGGCAACGTTCCAAGTTGTATGTGGGTATGATTCTAAACTTAATCGCTACAAGTCTTACGTCGGGGAGGATCCTGAGGTTTGGCTTCTCACTGAGCTTGAAAAACTTTCATGGGAAGTTGATAAGCTCTACAGCACCAACATTCCCATGACCAAATCAAATGAAGATGATGATTTGTATGAAAAGGCGGTTAATTGTCATCTTTGTGGGCTACTGTTAGATAGAAAAGCGGAAACTCCCCACAGAGGTCATTGTCATCTTACGGGAAAGTTCCGCAGTGCAGCTCATAATGGATGCAATTTGAGGTATCAGTTACCTAGACTCATACCCGTCTTATTTCATAATTTGAGCGGGTATGACGCTCATTTTCTCGTTGAGAACTTGGCTAAGTTCGGTGTGAAGAATGATTAGGCCAGTGTTCTCCCTAAAAGTGTTGAGAAGTACATTTCTTTTTCAAAACGAATGACACCAAAAATTACGCTCTGCTTCCTTGACTCTTTACGCTTTATGCAGACTTCACTCCAGAAACTCATTGAAACTCTACCTCAGAATGATATGCATATCACTCGATCTGCATATCCAGATGAGGAAAAGTTCGAACTTGCGATTAGGAAAGGAGTTTTCCCATACGAGTATGCGGATGGTATGGCAAAACTCAATGAAACCAGGCTCCCCGACATATCTTCATTTACCAGTACTCTCACAGGCGACGCCGTAACTACAGCAGATTATGAGCATGCCGTGAATGACTGGTGGGAATTCAGAATCCCCAATTTGGGAGAATAGACTATACATGGACCCACACGTGCGTTTGCTTGCAGATGTTTTCGAAAAGTTCTGGAGTGTATGTATGGCCACATACTCTCTGGACCCGCCTTTTATTACACAGCACCTAGGTTGTCCTGGGATGCTATGCTCAACAAAAATGGGCCACAGCATCGAACTTTTGCCTGATGCTGCAATGCTTTTATTTTTTGAGCGCAGGATCTGTGGGGGACTTCATCAATGTGTCCACAGGCATGACAAGGCAAATAACCCACGGATGGGTGTTGGGTTTAACGCATCCCGTGATTTGAGTTACATCATGTACTTAGATGTGAACAACTTCTACGGGAACGCCATGATGGAGCCACTGCCAGTTGGTGGGTTTCGAAGGGTGCCCGAAGACGAATTGAATGGGTCTTGCTGCCGATTCTGATGTAGGGTATGTGCTTGAGGCAGACATCACATATCCCAATAATTTGCATGGAGAGACAAGCCACTTGCCGTTATGTCCAGAGCAACAAATTCTGCAAGGAAGCATCATCCCTAAATTGTTGGATACTGTTGGAGATAAGCAGAGGTATATTATTCATTACCATAATCTCCAGCAGTGCCTCAGCTTAGGGATGAAGCTTGTTAGAATCACCCAGGCTATCTCCTTCAAGCAATCCCCATGGCTGAAGGGGTATATTGAACTAAATACTGAAAAGAGGGCGGTTGCGAGTAATGATTTTCTAAAAGATTTTTATAAATTAATGAACAATCTCATTTTCAGGAAAACTATGCAGAATGTAAGAAATGAATGCGATATTTTGATTAGAACAGCATGGTAAGGACGCTATGGCGTGAGAAAGTGTATCGCCAGGCCAACTTTCAAGCGTGCCACCATCTTCAATGAAAACATTGTAGTTGCGGAGATGACAAAGACTGCAGTAGAGTTTATGAAGCCTATTTATTTGGGGATGTGCATACTGAATATGTCCAAGTTCTACATCTACTGCTTCCACTACAAGTTTGCGAGACCTCATTTCGCAGAACCAAAGTTGCTTTATATGGATACAGATGGCTTTAACTACTGGATCAAGAACTGCGATCCATATGAAGTAATTAGGTGCCATGGTAAAGAATTCGACACATCTTATGAGACCGATAATCCTTATGGTATTTTTCCTAAGAACAAGAAGGTTATCGGTCTCATGAAAGAGAGGCGAATGGTTTACTGAATGCAGAGGTTGTAGGATTGAGTTCCAAAATGTATGCGTATCGTACAATAGACGGGGGCAACCAGAGGAGGGCAAAGTGTGTTTGACGTGCAGCATCTCGCGCCCTCACGGTGGAAGACTATTTGCTGTGCCTGTATGGTCGCAACGTTCAAGGCACTCCTCCGCTCATTGTTCGGCAAACTAGCATTTGATCGGGAGGTCGCGAGGTGTACACTGTACTGCAATCTAAAGTTGGATTGTCTCCTCATGACGATAAAAGAGTCATTTGTGAGGATGGGGTGGAAACCCCCCCATGCTCACACTATTTACGTACTTGATGCGAAAGTAGGGGTGGGGGACTCTGATTTAGAGGTAGTGAGAGAATGGGTTAATGAATGGGGTGGGGGGTTTGTGTATCAAATAGTATGTCTCTTTTATCATAGTGTAATTACTGTTTGTGTGTGGTGTATGGTGTGTGTGTGTGTGTGTGTGTGTGTGTGTGCGTATGTGTGAGTGTAAAAATGTGTATGAATGTGTGTGAGTGAAAAATATGTATGATTGTGTAAATACATCTAGTTTTATATATATAAGCACCATGTGCTGAAAAAAAATACAAAAGTTATTTCCTTGTATATATATAAGCACCATGTGCTGGAAAATAAAAAATTATTGCCACTTTATTTACGTATAAGCACAATGTGCTGAAAAAAAATATTGCGACTGTATTTATATACAAGCACAATGTGCTGAAAAAAATAATATTATTGTCTCTCTTTCGTTATTCATGTGTATGTGTATGTGTGTGTGTGTGTGTGTGTGTAAATAGAGTAGTGTTTAAGTGGTTTTTTTTTTGTACAGCTGTTTGGGTTGGACGCTTTAGAGGCACCCAATTAACTGTTGTTATTAAAGTATTTCAGCTGTCTGTGGTGGAAAATGTCTTGAGCCACCCAGTTCAAAAAATAATATTTAGAGCTGTTCAGTTAAGTTGGAGCCACTCAATTAAATCTTATTATTAAAGTATTTGAATGATAAATGTATATTTCAAACGTGTATAGAACTTGTCTTGT
Source organism: Schistocerca nitens (assembly GCF_023898315.1). NCBI lineage: Eukaryota > Metazoa > Arthropoda > Insecta > Orthoptera > Acrididae > Schistocerca > Schistocerca nitens. Next base: position 146,660,670 of record NC_064616.1, on the reverse strand, counting down.
TAAGCGGGAGCCACTCAATTAATTAATTATTTCAAGGAAAATGCCATCTAGTTAAGTAGGAGAAAGTTAATTCACAGAGCAGCTCGGTTCAATATAGTCTTTTGCATGGAATTTCATTAGTAATAGTCTATACCTCTATTAGTAATAGTCTATACCTCTGCTTTAGCTTTAAGTATGGCTCTATAAGGAAAGTAAAACATTCCTTCGAGGAATCTCCAACATGCATTGGATTTTAGTAATAAGTTAAAAGTATCTCTGCATTGAACTGAATTGTATCTCAAGAATTACATATATATTGCACGTCACAAACTAAATCGTAATCTCTAGAATTGAATTGAATTAAATAAAGGAAAATAATTCGTTATCCTACACCACTGTTGTTATTTAAAAAAACATAATCACTATTTTTTGGTAAAACATATCTGTGAACATTCTGCAGGCTCATCTGCATTGCACGCACACGTCTACAAGACGTAGCGCCTTTAACACACACATTTTCGGAGAATCCACTGCAGGCGAGGGGACAGGGATGTGAAAGCCTACCTATTAATAGCACAGGTACTGCTACTCCCTCGTTGGCAGCGCACAAGGCTGTGGTAAGCAGGTCACACAACTCCCTTTGCAGTCACACGTCTACAAGATGTAGCGCCTTTAACATACAATTTCAGGGAATTCACAGCAGGCAAGTGCATAGGAATGCCGAAGCCTACCTATTAACAGCACGTTGACAGTGCACAAGGGTGTGGTAAGTAGGTCGCACACTTCGAGTGGACTGCCGGTATAGATGGAAGCAGGTGTAGTATCAGGGTTAAACATACGTGCTAAGGACGTAGGTCTCAAAAAAAAAAAAAGTATGCAAGCATTGTTAGGAAAAAAATTCATTTATTTCTCCTCCAACTTAAAAGCAATTTTACATTTTCATAAGGAGATACACCAACACTTTTTTGATACTTGTTCTTGAGTCGATGGAGAGAAGGACACCCACAGAATTCCAGGTATTGAATAGAAGCAAATTTAAAGATTCGACGCACCCATCAGATCTTGTCCTTCCCCTTCACGTGGATGATGGTATCTGTGTGATCGAATAATTTAAACACAGTCACAATATCTTTATAGGGTATGACAGGATCATCCCAGTGAATTCCATGGTAGATGTGTGTTAACCACTTTGCACTCTTCCGTGACTTAGCACACTTCACATGCTTGAAAGACCTTGGTGATGCAATGTTTGCTGAGAATGTCTCTATTATTCCAGCATCTTGTGTGTACGCTATAAATGCAACATCTTTAAATACAAACTGTCTGCGCTCACCATCATAGAAACCCTGAGTGTCCACAATGATGTTCATACCTTGAGACGTCATTGTGAAATGCTCTAGGTATGGTGCAGCACTTATCCATTAATACAGATCGTCGCACAACACTGGTGAGCGGGCAGTAGTTGATCACACGGTAATGTAGAACTAGAGCATACGCAGCAGTGTGTTCAAAATGGCTCTGAGCACTATGGGACTTAACATCTATGGTCATCAGTCCCCTAGAACTTAGAACTACTTAAACCTAACTAACCTAAGGACATCACACAACACCCAGTCATCACGAGGCAGAGAAAATCCATGACCCCGCCGGGAATCGAACCCGGGAACCCGGGCGTGGGAAGCGAGAACGCTACCGCACGATCACGAGCTGCGGACAGCAGTGTGTTCTGGGAAATTTGTCGGTCATACAAATTCAATTCGCACATCTATAGGTCCAGACTTAATTATCTCGTTCTCTTTTGAGCAGTTTATTACGATGATCGGTGAAAGCTCCTTCAACTTATGCAAACTGAGTAGACACCCTCCACCCTCTCCTTTGGCAATTTCATAGTAAGAAGCACGAAACTTTGCATACATTTCATACACTAGACTATACATTTTGATTCCACTGCAGATGTAAATTTTCATATGGGTAGAATTCTGAATTCAGGTAGACTTTTGCATTAGTTAACTTTCAGTTGTCGAACATGGTGGAATCATTTGCTATATTACCTCTTCTATCAGTCTGAAATGCATGTATGATGAATCTACTAGGTGTCTCTAGATAGTAGGAGGTTTTAATAGCCCATGTTTGTCTGCTGGCAGTCGGTAACACTGCGTACTCGAAAACCTCCCATGAGTGAAATGTCAGGACAGAAATGTACCTGAATTCAGGTCCAGCCCGATAGCTGAGTGGTGAGTGTGACGGATTGCCTTTCTACGGGCCCGGGTTCGATTCCCAGCTGGGTCGGGGATTTTCTCCGCTCAGGGACTGAGTGTTGTTCTGTCTTTATCATCATTTCATCCCCACCAGGCGCGCAGCTCGCCCAATGTGGCGTAGAATGTAATAAGAGCTGCACCAAGGCAACCAGACCTGCACCGCAAGGGGCCTCCTGGCCAATGACACCAAACGCTCATTTCCATTTACCTAATGTTAAAAGAAAGCTTCAAACACTCCTCGTCTGATACACTGATGTGAGGCATTTTCCATATTATCTTGCTGATTGTGATCATATTATCCTCTTGAGCTCCTTTAATGTATGAGTTATTGTCTGTTGCACTCCGTACCAGAATGAGTTCCTGTTTAGCGTTCATAATAATCTGTCTCATGTCCTCAAAGTACGCCATAAGCGTTTTTAGAGGTACGCAGGCAGTAAATCGCTTGTACTCTGCAACTGCTCTATCATCTGGATCGTCTATGAACCATTCCGCATTTTCTAGGCTATGCAAATCTGCGGGTGACGCCGAGACGAATGTTTTAAGGGTTGATGTTATGCCGACATTGCATGTACGGATGATCTCACACCCATTGAGTTCATAGTGTATCTCTTGGAACAAGAATGCTAAAGCATTTCATGTCAGTTTGGATCCCACTGTATTTCTACCATCGGTTTTCTTGAATGACCCCTCTAGATGAAATTCTTGCATGGAAGCGTCAGTGCGTCTTGGTTCTGGATGACAATCCTGATTTCATCGTTCTTGTTAAATGTGGTTGAAGCGTAAGGTTCATGAAACAAGTATTCCTGACGTATAATTCTCTCATCATACTCTACTGCAGTGGTTATATTGAGTGAGGACGTCATTACGCGGTTTCAGGCCAAATTATTTAAGAAACTCATAGCACGCACGTGTTATCACTTTGCTGTTGGGTAGCGAAGTGGCATGCTATGGATTGCGTGCACTTGTTTTATACTGTGCGCCCATCCTCCCTTAGATGTAATTATACAATGATTTCCTCACCACGAAAGTCAACAAGTCGATTATTCTGGCCAACAATACGCAGCTCCAAATGGTCCAATGTCTTAGCTGTCACTGGAAGGTATATTGCATTGGCAGGGGCCTCAACAATCTTATACCCCATTGCAACTGAGGGGAAGAATCTGTAAATAGTGTGAATCAGACTATCGTTGAGATAGGAGTTCGTTAGTATGTCCACAGTCTGATCTGACTTGTAAAATTTACTTCGATCCTTCTTCAAAACCTGCCCTTTTGTGAAACACAGCGGACGCCGTATTGAACCTTTCTGGTTAAAGTCAATCATTGCGTTACAGTCCTTGTTTCAGATTTAAGTGTATTGATGTTTGCATGTAGTTCAGTACCTTTTCCAGACTGTTTTAAGACTTCATTTAAATCGTCGATATCGTATGCACCTTGTTCTCGATATCGTATGCACCTTGTTCTATTTCCACAATCTCTTTTCCACCATTAATATCCAGATGCATTTTATTGTTAGTCTCAGTGATATTTGGGATGCTGTTGTACGTCTCCAGTCCAATCAACGCAATACTCCATTCACCGACGCTCAAATCACTTGGCGGGACGTAATTTGCACGCAATACAGATTATCGTTCTTTTAACGTCAAAGTGTACTACATTGCATCTGAACCTCAACTGATGAATGAATGTTTAAACCTCCTCCTTATACAGCATGCTTCTTCTTCTTCTTTGTGAATGTCGAGAGAAACATGACGCAAAGATGTCCACAGAGGTGTGTATTAAAGTCCCGATAGCGTCGATAATTGTAGAACACACGTCTTCTGTGGGTGAAGTACCGTTGTAATTCTTATGGTGGTTGCAGGTCACCAAATGAGTCGAAATAGTAGACGGTATCCGCATTTTTCATAACATATTATACCCAGTGGGTGCCGGGGCCTCCAGCAATATCCAACTTCACAATGCCGCATTCACCAGTTTTCCACATAGTCTTCAGTAATGCATCCTGCATTAACACACCAAGGGATCTTGATATCTTAATTTGGCTCTAACAAACTTAAGAAGATCTGTATTTGTGAGTGGTCGATTTGGTAGGACCGCTAATTGTTTTTTTTTATTTTTATTTATGAATAAACCAAGCCCTTTCCTGTACCATTTCAAGTATACTCCTTTTCCGATGGCTGCGGATTCCATGATGTGGTTATGTCTTCTTGCCTCTTCTGACTGTGCTTGGGAGTTTTGCGCGTTCTTTACTGTTCGAGCAATAGCTGCAGCACCACCAGCGAGGGCACCTACCACCCAGAGGGCAGAGAGGCCGGGATGAGAAATGGAATAAAATCGCCAGATGTCTTGGGTATTGGTAGAATTCAATGTATACTTGAAAAAAGAGACAGCATTGGTCGTATATTTTTACTATTGCAAAATCGATTTTCTGTCACTGAGTGACCATCTTCAGTGCTAGAAGTTAAAAAATTTTTCACATTACGATCAGAGAGTACAACATAGAAAATCACAATTACATCTGTATATGAACATATACAGATGTAATTGTGATTTTCTATGTTGTACTCTCTGATCGTAATGTGAAAAATTTTTTAACTTCTAGCACTGAAGATGGTCACTCAGTGACAGAAAATCGATTTTGCAATAGTAAAAATATACGACCAATGCTGTCTCTTTTTTCAAGTATACCTGTTATCTGGTCGTTGTGCACAAGACAACATGGAGTCGCCAATCAATAGAATTCAATGTGTTTTAACCGATCCTCTTCTTCTTCTTCTTCTTCCTGCATCTTTCTGCTTCAGTGCGTTTTTAGCTTTATACATCGCTGTCGGGATACAGTTCTTGAAACAGCCCTGCTTCCACCCCTTGTCCTTCCTCTTGTTTAGTGGACAACGTGCAGATTTCATAACTCACTTGAAATTCATCACTCCTAAACCCAACTTAATTTTTCCAAGCATGGTTTTATCAACTGCTAATGCTGCAATGCATTGACCTATACCAATATCCTTTCTTCTCCGCATCGCCTTAGCCTTATCAGCTTAAATCCTATCCGCAATGTGACGATTTGATAGATCTTTATTTGCATCGTATGCAATGTCGTGTTCCATACACGCTTTGTCGAGCACATTAACTCCCTCACATTAATCACCTCACGCCAAGTGCTTCTGAAGCTTCGTTCCAAGTCCACAGTAGTTATACCCAGAGATGTGTAATTCCACTGGCAGTTTGTCTAGAACACCATCACCTCCTCTAATGCATCTCCTAGCACGCATGTTATGCTACTGCGATGGTTGTGGACTATGCCCACCTATTATATAGCAAGTCGCCAGCATCAATACAACTGTTTTGTGTAGCAGGAAAATCAAGCCATTTGAGTAGTGCTTTATTTCCACGACGTCTTATGACTCTCTCCACGAGAAAAACATCCGGTTCTGAGCTTTTCTGCAACTCTTCAGTGCAGAAGCAGCCTGTAATTTCTTCACCTTTACTATCCTTCAATGTATAAGTTCTAGGATTCGTTCGTTGCACCTTTGAAACTGTAAATATCTCAGTTGACCAGTTTGGTAGGTATGATTTCTCATATGCTGTCTTCTGTTTTGAGATATGCACCAAATCACCTAGATTAAATTTCTGTCTGCGTGGATCCAGCATCTTAATGTGATAGTACACCGTATCCATGAGTCCATTATCATGAACATCGATTGGTCTCATTTTTATTGTAGTATGTTTGGTTAGATTATACTGAGCAATTATTTCTGGGAGGATATCTCTCCATTTGTATGAGCCGCAAAGGTTAAAATGCATCCCCATTCGACCTTTTATTGTTCTGTTCAGACGCTCCATGATACTTGCATCAGGTGAGTGAATGATGAGTAGTGATGTATTCTGTACTGCTGCATCACGGTCTTAAAATACCTATTGTAGAACTCCCTACCATGACCCGTTTGGCGGTTGTCTGGGCATCGATTGGTCCCTGTCCGTAGCAAACACTCAAAAACATCCGTGACATTTCTACCCGTTTTTGCTTTGACAGATAATGCCCAGGCAAATTTGGAGTATGTATCAATAACCATTAAAATATATTTTAATCCATTATTCTCATGTGAATATTCCCACATATCTACAAGATCAGCTTACCACAAGTCATAAAACCCTTAATCATAACTTGCATACAAGGGTAAGTTTAGCTTGCTGGTTTGTGTAGTTCTCAAACTACTGTCTCCATACTTACTCGATGATACCTCTCTCTCTAAGCTCAGAGTTTATTGAATCAACCTAATTCGAGTGAGCTGTATTACCTGCAGCAGCTGATGCCAGGAGCAGCCGTCAATCTGTTAGCTCGTTGGGGTTGTCATAATATATGTACTGCGGGATTCGATTGTTCACTGCTTTATGCTCAATGTCAGTACCATCACCGCTGCTGCTGCTGTTGTTGTTTTGGCCTTCAAGTATTGGTTTTATAATGGTTTTATATCTCTTGTTGCTCAGGCTTTTCGTGATCTTATGTACACCAGTCATGTGCAGTATCTCACGGTACGTTTCCCTATCATTAACTGAATAATTTATATGTTTTTTGGTAGGTCTGAGGAAAATAAGATTCATTAAGCTGGGTGTTCTCTCAAACCGTGTATCACCAATCTGTATTGTGTCATCAGTTACAGTTATAGGATGCGTGTACCCGAAATGTATGGTCTCCCCCTGCTAACGCCGAATGTTCTATCTATTTGACTGGGGGGTGTGACGAATAATGAATTCGTCAATGGAAACACCCTCGTTATCGTGTGTTTTTGTTTCTCCTGAGAGCTGTCGGAGACATGCAGTAACCGGCTTAAAGGTCTCTCTTAGTATTTACTGTCGATCCATATGCCCTAACCTCAGCAACTGTAATTTCTCACAAACTGCTTTCCGCGCTTGAATCACTTTCTGCTTCGTCGACATCTCAGTGTATACTAATCAGACATCTCTGCAGCATGAGGCTTTATGTATCCGGTAATTTTCATCTTCCTCTTACTATGTATATGCTCCCCCTTCTCAACAACAAGGAACTCTATATCTATTTTACCCTCAATAGCCTTGACCTTTGCAGTTAAGTCGGCTACTTTGTTACCGAGTTCATTAACTAACTCATTTGACGCATTCACCATTCTCAAAAGCGTCTGGTAATATATCTCTAGTTCCCTGTGCATACCTCCAACTTTATGCACAATAGCGTGAATTTTCGCATCCATCTACAGGCGAATGTTCTGTGTGTGTGTACACCCGTTCTCTCGGGTTGAGAGCTAGACATACGAGCGAATTTCTCCATGGCGCAGCGTATACTGATGTACTAATTTCTCTTACTGTGTTATATATGCAAAACTCTTGAAAGTTTCGCCTGTGCCTATCATCACTCAGTTTTCTTGTTTTATCAATAACGGGAAACCCATACTGTGAATGATTCCAGCAATCAGCACATATCTTTACAAAATCATTGAACGACATGTCAGTTCCGACATGTGCCTGGTAAATGTGTTTTAAATTCAGATTGTCTTGTTTGAAGGCTATAATGGAGTTTGCGTTATCCCTAACCAACTGTTTGGGGATTCTGGAATATGTTTGGTTTAGATGAAACACATCAGCACCCATATGACGACCGAAACAGAAATATTTTCGAATTTAGTCTTGGTTTTCCACAGCATCATCAACAAATATGAAGGCAGTGTTTGGTTTTGCTTTATCAGGTGGAGGGATATCACCGCTTACACTGAATGTCGTGTATGTAACAACATCTACACCGCGCAATATCTCCTGCAATAGCTGTTAGTTGGGTTGAAACAGTGTATTTGAGAATACACAAACATGCTCAAATCGGATTCCATCTACAAGTGTTAGCAGAGTCATGTGGACAGTAGTCTTCCCACAATTGGATGGACCTACAATAATTGATCGTGTATTATCATATTCTGTTGTTTTTGTTCTTCTTCAGGCCTTCTTTCGCATCTTCACAGGACCAGTCACCGACAACAAAGTCCTTGTGATTAGTATGTTTCACCCACCATGGCATGATACTAACTACGCCGGGTACAGACAAGTAGTTGACATATATAGAATGAGACATTGGAAAGGATAATAATAGTATGTGTAGCCACTATAGTTCCATCACTTAACTTACTGAGCTATATTGACTATACAGAGAAAACAACCATATATTTTACCCATGAAGAATTACTTGATCAATCATAATTTCAATAACTCATATAGCATTGAAAAAAATTAATAATTTCAATACTTTGACTATAAATAAAAATTTTGTGTGGCTCAATGGCCCAGTGCAAGTCTTTCAACTGGACCCCACTTCGGCAACTTGCATATCCCTAACCTACTCCAGTTATCCAACCGGGAAAAGAGGACCTACAGTTTAACGTGGAATCCGTACCACATATCATTTCTGGCATCTCCTCACATCGTTGAGAGGTGAAGCCTTGGTTAAAACCAAAAGTGAAAAATTCCATGATCTGACTGGGAATCGATACTGCGAATTCTCACTTTCAAGTCAAGCGCTTTTCTGTGAGACCACCAGGCTTGATGCTTTGACTGTAATTAGAGGGGTATGAAATAAAATACAAACACGGTTTGAGATTATATATACATAAATTATTTATTTATTTAAATATCATACATGGGGTGTAGTATTTCAGGAATATCATTACAATCTGTTTGTATCTTCTTCTTCATACCTGTACAGTATTTGCCAAATAAAGCTTTTTGACATGCAATAAATTCAGTGCGTATCTCCCTCAAGCCAATAGATGCCTCACAGTACTCAGGTTTTTCATACACCCATTTAATCTGTTTCTCTTTCGGTTCAGCGTTTATGTGCAAACAAAGGTGCTGCTTCAAATCATCAACATGTACACTGTGGAGTTTACAACATCGTTGTATGCAGAGTCTAAGCTAGGCAACCAACAGTTCAGTCTCTTCAGTGCAAGATGTATAGCAGTGTCCAGATCATATAACTTCATAACTGAGGCATGCCTTAGATAAACACTGTTGTCACCCGATTTCACACATAATACACAGTCATCATACACAGTTGTAATAGAAAGTGTCACACCTGTAAGGCAAATGTCTGGGGGAGAACAAGTTGGATAACACTCTGTAGTCATCTGCTGATTGATGTAGCGCTCTGCATGGCATACCGGTAATTCATCCTAGTCGAAGTCGGGAATTGGCACTTTAACACATTTCGACACATTTTCATTCTCCATTCTCACATGCAGCCCCAGACATGATGTGCTTCTATAGCAATGTTCACACATTTCATTCCACCAGGAGTTAAATTGTACGTGGAGGTGAAAAGCATAGGTGCACTCGACGTCTTCTTATCCCCAGTATCTGCAGTCTGAGGTTGCACTATCACAGGGATGTTCTGCTGGCATGGGTCATATTTTGGAGACCAGTACTGACCTCCATGTTGTTGGTTAACACCACCAGCGACAACATTTGATGTGTCGGGGTCGGATCGCGTGTCCTCGTCACAAAAATCGATGAGTGGGATGGAAAACAGCAGCCCCTTGTCCTGCTCCACCAAGTGGGCTATGTGCACTACTAGATCCCACGTGGCCGCTACTGGTTCAGACGTTCTGGAGGCTGTTAACACCAGAGGTCTAGAGGTCGCTGCAGGTCTCAACAGGATGGCAGACAAGGTTGTTACAGGTCCGGACATGGCAGAGATTGGCATGTTGGCACTCGACCCTGTTGGCTTGGACGCATAGATGGCTATTGCTGGACAAAGACGAGGAAGCATTTGACATGAACCAATACCAAGAAACAATTAATAATAATAATAATAATAATAATGCTAACCACAGCGAGAGATGTGATCTGGAATACTTACTTTCCCATTTCCTCCTGTTCTGCAGGGCTGTGCTGGATTGCTACTGTTGTTGATACTTCATGGTTCTTCTTCTTCTTCTTCTCTGCTGCAGCTGACTGACCGAGCAAGAGTGAGGTCCCAGAGCTGCTGAGTCTCCCATAAACCTCCTCCAATGACGTCATCAGATACTGCTATCCTACTGGCGAGTCTCCCCTAAACCTCCTCCAATGACGTCATCACATACTGCTATCCTACTGGCAGTAATCTAACACGTGACTGAGTTAAGGGCTCCTATTGGTTCCCGCCATTTTCCCCCACCCCAGGCCGACATCTTGAATTACATCACGGAACAGATAACAGCGCTCTCTGGTAGTGGTACTGTGTACTAGACCTTGTGATGAACACACTGTTTCCCGCCATCTTGGATAACTGTACTCACGTCATCAGTGGCCATCTTGGATTACGTCATGGATGACAGCACCGTCTGATGGTGGCAGTGTGTACTATGTCAGTTGGAGTCCAGAACTCATGGTGAACACACTGGAAGACTGTACTGCATCAAATTGTTTAAATAAAGACTTATGTCTGGCACTGGTCAAGTCCTTTTCCCGCAAATCCCTCGGATGAGGTGGTGGTTGGGTGACTTAGATTAGTGGAGGTGACCTTTCTTTCCCGCCATTTTCGTAGGTTAGTAGATATAGCCCAAGTTACATTTCTTATTCAAACTTCCCACGAATTCCTAGGATGATGTGTAGGTTGGATGACTTATGTTAGTTGCCCAAGTGACCTATCTTCCCGCCATTTTTCTTAAGTTAGTAGAGATTGCATTATCCTGTTGGAATTTGAACTTCCCGCCATTTTTCTGCGGGAGGGGAGGGGAGGGGGTTTAAATCAGAGGAGGTAGCCCAATTGACCTTCTTCCTGCCAAAATTCAAACTTCCCACTAAAATCCGCGATCTTGGATGATGTCAGCAGAAGATGTCATCGCCACCATTTTCGATGACGTCATCGCCGCCATCTTGGATAATGGTACTTTGGAGCAGAACGCAGGTTGTCCCAATACTGCTGTGTACCTCCTTCCTGGTGGAATGAGTGGAACTAATCGGTTGTCGACCCCCCTCCGTCAAATAGGTGCTGATTATGCATGGTTGTTTACATCTTGGGGTGGGTTTAGTGACATCTCTGAACAGTCAAAGGGACTGTGTCTGTGATTCAATATCCACAGTCAACGTCTCTCTTCAGGAGTTCTGGGAACCAGGGTGGTTCAAAACTGTTTTTGATGTGTGTATTACAAATGTACTTACATACTTCCTGCCACTGCCTTTCGACCTCCAGCAGCCGCTCAAATATGGTCAGCTGCTGCTCCAGAGCTGCAACAGCGAGATGAAAACCTTTACAAATACTTGTTACGATCTAAATACACCAAAAGCTGTTTTCTGAGCATGCATACAACCTTTCACACACAGAATTTGGAAATGTGATTATGTGGATAATTCTCAGCTTCCAGCTGATGCTCTAAGTTGGCCGTCACTTCGTGAATGAATGCTGCAGCAGCATGAAAGAGAACTTTTATAACAACTTGTTTCGAAAATGTATCACAATCTCCAAAAATTTGATTACTTCGCTATGAAATTTTATAACGATTGCAATTTGAACTCATAATTTTTTTTTATATAAACTTACATGGCAAGTGCTCCAAGTTTGACCATTCCTCATCACCAATGCTGCTGGCACTGCTACTGTCTAACCAGTTCATCTTGCGATAAGCACACATACACAACTGACTCTACCCTGTATTTTGCAGAGGACCAATAGAAACTCAGAATGTCATTCCAGCAAGTTAGAACATGCCTTCATTTTGTTCAAGCAGCCTGAAGCAGGCTTGGTGCAGATGGATGAGAAAAGAGAACACTGCTGTGAGGGGAGAGCTATCCTTCAAAAAATTCGGGGACACTCAGACAGAGGGAACTTTCGGAAACATCCTTTGCTTGCTGGCAAGTGACTGCATGTGGCTAGAAAATAGGACACAGCTGTATCTTTAGAAAAATACTCTTTGTTCATTCTGGGACAAACAGATAGTCTGGCACTCTTGACGTCAGCTGCATCCCACAAAATACATGTTGTTGTTCGTGAGGAAACATCTGTGGGAGGAACTTTCGAAAACAAATCTGTTGTTTGTGTTATCCTCCGCAGTGGATAATTCCCCGATATACCGTCATCTGAGTTTTCTCGATTTCTACCAATTATCCCTGTTTTATAAACAATTTCCATCAACAATTTCCGTTAATATTACGTCCTCTGAATTGACAATTGAATTTTACAGCGAAAATGCGATTTTCCGCGAAGATTTTGAACTCCTGCCAAAATTCGAAATTCCCACCAATAGGGCAGGGGGAGGGGACAGAGAGGAGGCAGAAAACCTCTTGCTGCCTAGGGAATACCCATGACGACACCCAGGGGTGGGGGTAATTGATTGATCAATTAATTAATGTGCATACCAATTTGACATCAAAAGTGTCCCAGGAACCCCATCATCCCACTAGCTGCATACTCCCTTTAGTACTTTTTGTCTCGGCGGTATCAGTTCTTCACCTTCAGGAACAATCCCGTGTTCCTTTATTCGAATCCTCATGATCTCCTCTTCCGTTGATCTGATCATTCCCTTTCAGCTGTGAAGTTCGCTTTTCCTTCCGCACATCATACAGGGTGACACTCTTTCGTCTGACAACTATTTTGGTCAGTTAGTCTCGCTGACAATATTTTGCCATTTTAAATTCCTTTGGCCGTTCTTGTTCCATTATTTCTTCTCATTTATCGCGCCTCTATATTCCTGAAAGCATCTTTCTGCATCTATCTGTCCAATAACCTTTCGTGGTTCAGTTGGTTCTTTCGGTATCTCACATTCAGATATCGTCAACAGTGTAGTGTTCCACATATTCACTTCTAACCATATATTCCTAACATAATGACTGCTCTCCGTCTTGTGAGAAAAACCCTTCCTCGAAACGTGAAATTTGTGCTCTCCTAACACATTTCCAGCTATCCTTAGCGTCAACATAGCCATCCCAAGCATGCCTACTATGCCACTTGTTACCCTTTTCAATATTCGCACCTCATGCCTATTAATTCATATGTATTATTTGATCATAGCTTCTTCTTTAATCATACTAATATGTGTCCTCATATCAGTTAAAAAATTCAGTGGTTTACATAATTCTATGCAATCGGCGGTCATTCCATTATTTTCAGCTTCGCAGGCTATTACTTCAACAATGGACAATTTAACGGTGACAATGCATGACTGCTGCAACCCGTTTAGGTTCCTGTCTTTCCCCAAGAGTTTTTCCGATCTTCTCTCTACACTGGTGTGCTGTATGTCCGTATCTATTACACATGCAGGTGAATTTCTTCTCCATGAACAACTCTAGGGATGGACTGATGAGAAGACACGGAAAAAAATGGTCTAATGAATTTATGTCCAGAAATGCATGGTTTCCATGCTTGAGACCATTTATTCAATCATACGTTGTCACAAAGACTTCAGTATAATATGTACTGTATAATGCAGCCACAGTTACAGTATGCATGGTTTCCTCCTAGAGGGTGGTACTGTTCCTCGTACGTCATGCCCTAGCTCCTTCTCTGGCCATAGTAATTGGTAATGTTGTGCCTGGTTCACTTCTCTAGCTAACTCACCTTGTAGCCTTGTAGTGGATGTGATACAGTGTTGTACTCAATGGTTCCAGATTCGAATCGATAACTTGCCAACATGGTGTTCACTTACAGAAATGCAAATGGCAATGGGCGATGGGCAACAATGTTGTATCAGGAGATGTATCCCCACTGACAACAATCGCAGCATTCAATGTTTCGCCGTTTGCTGAGACTGGATCGTTTCAAGAAGCAGAAAATCATGAAAGATGTACCAGCAATGTTTGGACACCGGACATGGAGGACAATGCAATTATCGCTGTGGAAGGTGACCACTAGTGGTGGGACTAGGCCAGTGCGGTCCCACTCTCCATTGCTGCCAATGTATCCAAGATGGCGGTGATGATATCATGCAAGATGGGGGGCCATAGACTTGGCAACAGCACATGATGTCATCCAAGATGGCGGCTATGACGTCATCCGAGATGGCGGATTTTGGTGGGAAAATAGGTCAATCGGGCTACCTCCACTAACCTCACACCCCTCCCCTCCCCTACCCCAGAAAATGGTGGGATATTTCAAATTACTTCAGGACAATGCAACACATTTCTACTAACCTAAGAAAATGGCAGGAAGATAGGTCACTTGGGCTACCTTCACTAACATAAGTCATCCAACTGCAACCTCTCCCTAGGAACTGGCGGGAAGATTGAATTTTGGAGGGAAGATAGGTCAACTGGGCTATCTCTACTAACCAAACCAAATGGCAGGAAAGAAAGGGCAGTTGGGCTACCTCCACTAAACTAAGTCATGCGACTGCCAACTCATCCTGGGAAATGGCGGGAAGAGGACTCGTCCTGTGCTGGACATAAGCCTTTATTTTGCATGCACTATTTATTTAAACAATTAGTGGCAGTACCACCATCTTGTGTAGTCGCAATGGGGTCCCTAATTCAACTGACCTAGTACACAGTTCTGCTACCAGAGGGCGCTGTTGTCCGTTCTGTGACATAATCCAAGATGGTGGGGTAAACTGGAGGGAAACAGTGTGGTCACCACAGGGTCCGGAGTCCAACTGTCCTAGTACACAGAACTGACACCAGAGGGCGCTGTCGTCCATTCCATGACGTAATCCAAGATGGTTGTGTGGAGGGGAAAATGACCCAGGTTGCATTGGGCTGCTGGAGAGAGGAAGGAGTGTTCTTTATTTATTTTGGAACAATTTATTTAGGGATGGATTTTAGATAGTATATTTATCACACTCATACATGGGGTCACACCACACAGTCTACAGATCTGTAAACTACTTGTAAATTACTGAAATAACACAGTGCAGAAACGCAAACAAGTCCTAAATTACCGAAATAATTTCAGTACATACCACACAGATATGCAAACTCCTCCTAAATAATGCAGTACACTGATGGGCAGATACGAAATCAACTCGTAAACTGTCCAAATAACGCATAGGACAGTCTACAGACCTGCTCGCAAAATAATGCAACATAAATGCAAACAACATGTGCAGGCCCCCTGCTGCCCCCTGTCCACTGGATCGCACAGAGGGCTACGCTCCCAGAAGTCGGGATGCACCGTCAGCTCCCAAGCCATGCACAGGTGCCCATTCAAGTCCCTCAAGCATGAGGCGCCGGCATCCCTTTCATACTTGACACCTGAGGAATTACTCTTGAAATATGTGATCACCTTGGCACCATTGAAGACGTGACCAGATGGGAGCAAAGACCTACTTGCAGAGTGCAGATGCTCCAATGGCGCGTGTGTATCGATGCTGCCACGAGCCACCGCCGGATGCAGGCCAGTGCGAGCCATTGCTCTCACTCCGCTGCTGCCTACAGTGAGCAGGTAAAAGTTGGGTCTATTTTCGGGTATACAGTCAGAGTTCTTCGAGTGTTATATTGATGTCACAGAACTCCAAGGTGTGCTCACGCCAGTCCCATATGTGAGATGCCTCTGGGCAGCATGTGTGTTTACTGTTGCTGATGCGATACCTGTGGATACTGACGTCACAGAATAGCACAGGTTGCATTGTTCCCAGCGATCCTAACGGGATATGCGAGCTGTGTCTAGTCATGATGCATAACCGGTGTGGCTGACGCATAGCGCGAAATGTTTGTCCTGCTATCAATATATGTCTCAGAAACGTTAGATGTTCTCACCACTAAAAGCCTGTGCACACTCACGAATACACTGTTAATCATTAAAGCATTCTTGTTGTTTGGAAAGAGAGCACTCTCTAAGCACAGATGGAGGGGAAATCATAACAATTACGCAAACAGAATTCGAAATACTGTCTTACAGAAGAGAAAAAAAGTCCAGAATTTTCGGTATCCTACAACTACAGGTCTGGAGATGTCCTAATGCCACAGTGGCGGATGAGTGACGGCATCCCCGCCAGAGATGGATGGTCTGCTTCAACTTGTCTTTGAACACTTGCTTTCTCAGAACTTTCCATACATACCCTGTCTCCGTCTTGTTTGAATCAGTTTGTAGGTGCTCCTACATCCCGGCACAAAGGATGTCTTGTGAATGAATAGACCATTATGATTCTATTTTTTACAGATAGCCATATTGCACTGACAATTAAATCCTGTAAAGTGGCCTACATATCACCAAATATCAATATATCACCGCATACCATGTCAAAGTAGTAAACATGTATTTCATATCCTGCATAATATAAAATCAGCCATTTAACATCATTCGTACATATACCGCCAAGACAGACAGCACCCTATACACTTGTCACAGCACTAGATATTTCCCTGCGAGGTCGGTGGTCATCCACCCGCGACAGGTGACCAGAGTGCCTTCAGCAGACTGAAGTCACTCTAAGAACTGTTCTACAAATTCGGACTCGTTCCCCCTTGGCACAAACGCGTTACTGTTTCTGGTGCGGGCCTGCTTGCTTGCTTTTTCTATACCCATCTCCAGACTCTGGGATTACAAGAGCACATGTATTTTCGCATGGTTTGCCATAATATTGTACGATTTTAGCGGTACTTTTCGATAACAAGCACACAGCAGTATTCTACCGATCGCTCGTGCAACATACTTCTGGAAATTATTTCTCTACAATCCCAAAACTTTAGCTAGGTGAGGCATGCTGTAAACCACTGACTAACAAGAAACTTGTCGCCTCTGCGAAGACATTTACACGGAAACTCGAAAAAAATAGAGAAAACTGATATTTCCACTTGCGAATACTGATGTCAGTGATGTAGCAGATTCCAATCATCCCTATAATTTACAAGGTGTTTCTCATGTCTAGAGTACCAGCAAACGTGTCTTCCATATGCTAGATGCACACTCCACAATCGAACTGTTCATCAAGACAGAGAACCATCCGCACCTAAACTTACATGCATCTGCATTAAATGATGACAGAGAGTGCACGAGGTGATACTTGAGATGGAGCTGTAGCAATGAACGATTTAATGGTAGACTGATGATGCGTTATAGAGAGGGAGAGGTTGCTGTAGGTCAATTTTTCCACTGTTCTGTCAGGATGCATCAGGGTCATGACATAGCCTGCATTCGACTCGTACACAGCCACGTGTTCTGTATGTGATTTAAAGCGCTGTCTTCTTGCTATCATTAATGGTAAACCTGTCGGTCATCAAAGGACTTCCATCTCATGTGTGATGAAACGTGACTCATTCAACTAAACGAACTATGATTTATGCAATGTACTCCATCCCCCTGTCGCATGTTAAGTGTGAAATCGATACTTCAGTTTCATAACTAAGTTAGCGGTAGGTTAGACACTGCAGTCCCCTGTGTATACATCTGCTTGATCGATGAGTTGTTTACAGAGTTAGTGCGGAGTTACTTGTAATTTTCACATGTCGGACACTGCTGCTATGCGATTATCTGTTTCCTTGTAAGAGGTATTCCCTGTTAATAGCCATAATTTTATATAGGGCTGATGCAGGCATATCATATCTGAAGCGTGATCGGATGTGAACAGTGGACCCTGTACGTCTCTGGAAAGCTATATTGTCTTCGTATCACACAGACCCAATGTTTTAAGGAAGTAATTTTCTCGTTTTACGGTTCGATAACTTAGTTTATCGTAGAGAAACTGGGAAGAAGGATATATATCATGCGCTTGAAATACATTTCTTATATTGGAATATCAACAGCACTACATTCTATACGACTGATAGCCGGCCGCGGTGGTCTAGCGGTTCTAGGCGCTCAGTCCGGAACCGCGCGACTGCTACGGTCGCAGGTTCGAATCCTGCCTCGGGCATGGATATGTGTGATGTCCTTAGGTTGTTAGGTTTAAGTAGTTCTAAGTTCTAGGGGACTGATGACCTCAGATGTTAAGTCCCATAGTGCTCAGAGCCATTTGAACCATTTTTATACGACTGATAGGTCCGAAACGCGAGCGATCTAACATTATAGCCCGTTTTAAGTGAGGAATGTTGTAGCCTTAGGAGTGCGTGGGTTTATGTTCTCTCTTACCAATACCTTCCAGGTACTGATGCTAGATTCTGGAATAATACTTTAAAATTGATAGCTTGGTTGATTTACATAAAAATGCTTCTAACTGCATGCACCTGGAGCTCCATCACGCATAAAAATCACCCGTTTCTTGTTCTTCTTCACCATCTGCTATTACATCACAACACTTTCAAATCTGTTACTATACATCGATAAGGAGTGCTAACCTCCTCAACATGGGCGCATCTTGAGAAATCTTGTGCACGTGGATGGCCGAGGACTCGGCAAGCTCCATTCATTCATGGGACTTGGAATGTAGTGGTCTATTTCTGGTCGATTGCAGATTAAATCGGTAACGGTTCTGCAGTGCGGATTGGTCAATGACAGTGCAGGTCTTACAGTCTCTAATTTTACCCCAATACTGCAAGAATGCTCTGTGACTCCCATCAGCATAGAGATAGATCGTAAATTAAGCACTATGCTCGAAGTGTTAGAAATATGTAGTGTGCTGTCTGATATAATCTGATGATGGTTGCGTTTGAGAATTAAAAATGCATGGACATACTGCACAGTCATCTATCTACATTTGCAATGATACTTGCAAAGTTGGGAGGGGGTGGTTTAGCTATGATACTGAAATTGGAAACATGCTGTCACATCATTGATATCGATGATGAACATAATGTAAAATTGGTAAAATTGTTCACACAATCAACTGTAATGCTTATTATTCCAGTACATCAGGGGTCTCTTTTCCATCCCATCCGTCCACTGGTTACCACATAATGACTGACTGTCATCGCTTGTTTGAGTTGGAGAAAGAGTTTTGGTGGAGAGGCAACACCCTCTGGGGACGAATAGCTCCAAAACAATGATCGCGTACATGACTGCAATGTGAGGAATCTGTCGAAACATAATTCGGAGCCATCAGCATTTCCGTCACTGTGACAGATGACTTTAAATGTAGAAGTCATCAATCACTTTCGGACAGCAGTTTGGCAACTCTCCACAATGCTACCAAAACTCTTCCAGTTTCCTTATGTTGTAACTGTCTTTTATTTAAAATCATCCAGTGTGTGTCGCATGTTATGGTAGCCGGAGTAACAAGATGATTTACACCAAGTGACATCCAGTTTTCTACGTGAGGCAATGTATCAGGAAGTGTTAATGACAGTTTAGAACCTGACACAGACCTCCAAGTCGTGGCGGAAAAACAAAATGTATGGCAGTGCACAAAGCGTGTTAGATCATAAAAAAAGCAATGTGTCAAACAATGACGCAGGGTCACTGGGAGAGCCTCTTGTAACTTACAGTGTGGTCTGCGGGATACGGTCATCCTCCTACAGTACAGGTAATGAAACTTTAAACTGGTCTATGTAGTGGACCAATGCCGGCATCTTTAATAGGATCATCACATGTGCTCGATGCCAGCATGCATGCGGTATTTGTTTTCGATATATTGGAGGACAGAGATGGGGTCAAAATCTTATCGAGTTCTCTATCGCAAAAAGTTAGTTGAGCTTTGATAGTTTGTAATTTTTCTCTGGTGGATGGAATAGAATGACGATGATAGAATGTTGGTGTGATAGACGTGAATGGGCCGTGGGGGACGTGGATCTATAGTACCTGCTTGTGGTTTGGAGAAGCACCACAATGCAGTAGCAAAATCCGCGTCCTTCCCCCAGTTCCCATACTGTCTTTTATACTACCTTGTGTTGCACGAGCAGGCTTTGTTTCCGTCGAATGTTCAAAACACAGTTCTGTTGCAGTAACTCAGCTTCGCCTGTTTCTGAACGGGTTGCAGAAGGTGGAATATATAGTTTCCTCCGACCCCTACTCAGTTCCGACTTACATTAGAACGATCACGTGCGCAAAGCTGCAGGTATGGTAGCACAGACTCTGAGGGGCAGTTGCAGGATGCATAGGGGCTACCTAAAAGGAGGCGGGAATTTTACTGTAGCAGATAGGTTCGAGAAAGGTGACTCATTTCGAGATATGAGAGTGCCAGAAATATGATTCACTTGTGGCTGTAATCATTAAAAGACCTCGCCATAGGATCCAATGCAGGTATGTGGTTGAATCGAAAGACTTGATTCCAAATCATAGACATCATTTCTAGCGGACAGCGTAGCACTAGAGATCTGAAAAGCTAGTGCACATTTCTTACGACCTTAATCAGCACACCATCTACTACTGTTTGTGATCCTTCTCAATCAGTCATCGCCTATAACTCAGTGGATATATCACAGAACCTCTGACATGGTATCGAGACAGAATATGTGACAAATACTGGAGAAATATCTAGTGGCGATGGCGTGAGGAGTTGAAAAAAGTGGTTTCATACCACGTTCCTTAGCCGAATCACTTTCAAAATTCAGCGATTTTATAACGAGGTTGCATCGTGCGCTACGTGTAACCGGACTGCTGGTCTCATAATATGTATCTTCGTAGGTAATCGCATACGTGGATTTATAAAGCCGATACAGCTTTTAACACGGATACTTGTGTACACATGTCGTACCATGACCGCTTGTGACAGTAACATACAGTAGCTGTTGGGATCGAGCTTTTTAACATCTGGCGGTTTGTAAGACGATTAAACCTCTCTTTCTACAACACGGTGGTAGCACTTACAAGAAAAACACGTCCACTTATTGACAAAGTACTATACTTGGTAGTAGGGGGCACGTGATAGGTTCACCTTGAGCATCAGGCTTGTAAAGTATGTGCTTGTGTTCCGACATGTGCAGAGGAAATGATAATGTCCATTCGTTAGGAAGGTATGGATTTGACGTCAAGTACTGTGATAACAAAGGGAAGAGTATGTTAAGTCATAAGAATGGTACTGATATTTCTACACTCCTGGAAATGGAAAAAAGAACACATTGACACCGGTGTGTCAGACCCACCATACTTGCTCCGGACACTGCGAGAGGGCTCTACAAGCAATGATCACACGCACGGCACAGCGGACACACCAGGAACCGCGGTGTTGGCCGTCGAATGGCGCTAGCTGCGCAGCATTTGTACACCGCCGCCGTCAGTGTCAGCCAGTTTGCCGTGGCATACGGAGCTCCATCGCAGTCTTTAACACTGGTAGCATGCCGCGACAGCGTGGACGTGAACCGTATGTGCAGTTGACGGACTTTGAGCGAGGGCGTATAGTGGGCATGCGGGAGGCCGGGTGGACGTACCGCCGAATTGCTCAACACGTGGGGCGTGAGGTCTCCACAGTACATCGATGTTGTCGCCAGTGGTCGGCGGAAGGTGCACGTGCCCGTCGATCTGGGTCCGGACCGTAGCGACGCACGGATGCACGCCAAGACCGTAGGATCCTACGCAGTGCCGTAGGGGACCACACCGCCACTTCCCAGCAAATTAGGGACACTGTTGCTCCTGGGGTATCGGCGAGGACCATTCGCAACCGTCTCCATGAAGCTGGGCTACGGTCCCGCACACCGTTAGGCCGTCTTCCGCTCACGCCCCAACATCGTGCAGCCCGCCTCCAGTGGTGTCGCGACAGGCGTGAATGGAGGGACGAATGGAGACGTGTCGTCTTCAGCGATGAAAGTCGCTTCTGCCTTGGTGCCAATGATGGTCGTATGCGTGTTTGGCGCCGTGCAGGTGAGCGCCACAATCAGGACTGCATACGACCGAGGCACACAGGGCCAAAACCCGGCATCATGGTGTGGGGAGCGATCTCCTACACTGGCCGTACACCACTGGTGATCGTCGAGGGGACACTGAATAGTGCACGGTACATCCAAACCGTCATCGAACCCATCGTTCTACCATTCCTAGACCGGCAAGGGAACTTGCTGTTCCAACAGGACAATGCACGCCCGCATGTATCCCGTGCCACCCAATGTGCTCTAGAAGGTGTAAGTCAACTACCCTGGCCAGCAAGATCTCCGGATCTGTCCCCCATTGAGCATGTTTGGGACTGGATGAAGCGTCGTCTCACGCGGTCTGCACGTCCAGCACGAACGCTGGTCCAACTGAGGCGCCAGGTGGAAATGGCATGGCAAGCCGTTCCACAGGACTACATCCAGCATCTCTACGATCGTCTCCATGGGAGAATAGCAGCCTGCATTGCTGCGAAAGGTGGATATACACTGTACTAGTGCCGACATTGTGCATGTTCTGTTGCCTGTGTCTATGTGCCTGTGGTTCTGTCAGTGTGATCATGTGATGTATCTGACCCCAGGAATGTGTCAATAAAGTTTCCCCTTCCTGGGACAATGAATTCACGGTGTTCTTATTTCAATTTCCAGGAGTGTATTTCCAGAGCCACAGCCGACAACAGGGTGTATTTCCGATACTTCGCTCACTGTCAAACGTCGTTCAACTGAGACCATGACTGCAACATTTAGTTATAAGTACAGGGATAAAATATATATGTGACCCATTTCTTAGGATGATGATTCTACCAGTGCTTGCTTGGCGTGCAGCGCCAGTGACCTGTGCAGGGATGATTCACGTTTCCTGTTAATGGTAGGAACTGTCCGAATGGAGAGGCCTGTTGGAGCATAGGAATGTAGATGACTTAACCGTGTTGTTCTCAAGATGACCACATAGTAAACTAATACTTAGTATGTGTTGGATACCTTTCGTCATCGCGTGGAAATCTGAGAAGATTGAATGTAGCACGTGGAAGACACATTTGCTGTTTCTTTAGGCATTAGAAACACCTTATTTGACATTGTAAATTATAGGGATGATTTGGAAACTGCTACATCACCGACATCGGTATTTACGAGTGGAAATATCAGTTTTCTATACTTTTTTTCGAGTTTCCGCGTAAATGTCTTCGCAGACGTGACAAGTTTCTAGTTAGTCAGTGGTTTGCAGCACACACCACCCAGCTAAAGTTTCGGGTTTGTAGAGAAATAATTTCCAGTTTATATCTTCGGAAATATGTTGCGCCAGCAATTTGTAGGATACTGCTGTGTGCTTGATATCGAGAAGTACCCCAAAAATGGTATAATATTATGGCAAACCATGCGAAAATACATGTGATCTTGTAATCCCAGAGTCTGCAGATGAGTGTAGTGAAGGGCAAGCAAGCAAGCAGGTCCAGACCAGAAACAGTAATGTGTATGTGCCGAGAGCAACGAGCCCAAATTTGTAGAAAAGATATGAGAGTGACATTGGTCCGGTGAGAGTGCTCTGGTCATGGATGACCGCCGACCTCGCAGGGAAATATCTAGTGCTGCGAGGAGTGTATATGGTGCCATCTGTCTCCGCAGTATATGTACGAATAATGTAAAAGGGCTGATTTCGTGTGGCACATGATATGAATTGTATGTTTACTACATTGTCATGGTACACGGTGAAATATTGCTGGGTTGAAGATTTGTTTCACACTCTAATATTGAAACTCCTATCCTCAGTGGGAGAGCAGTGTGATTGAGTGAGTCTTTCTGTATTTGACGATCTGTAGGCCACTTTGCAGGGTTTAATTGTCGGTGCAGTATGGTGGTCTGTACAAAATACAATCATATCGCTCTATTCGTTCACAAGACATCCTTTGTGCCAGGACGTAGGAGCATCTACAAACTGATTCAAACAAGATGGAGGCAAGGTATGTACGGAAAGTTCTGAGAAAGCAAGTGTTCAAAGGCAAGTTGAAGCAGATGTCAGGTGTTAAGTATGAAAGGGATGGGCACCTGTGCATGGCTTGGGAGCTGACGGTGCATCCCAACTTCTGGGAACGTGTGCAGTAGCCTCCTGTGCGGTCCAGTGGGCAGAGGGCAGCAGGTGGTGCTTGTGCACATTGTTTGTGTGTATGTTGCATTATTTTGCGAGCAGGTCTATAGACTGTGCTATGCGTTATTTGGACAGTTTACAAGTTGATTTCGTGTCTGCACATCAGTGTACTGCGTTATTTAGGAGGAGTCTGCATGTCTGTGTTCTGTGTACTGAAATTATTTCGGTAATTTAGGACTTGTTTGCGTGTCTGCACTGTGTTATTTCAGTAATTTACAAGTCGTTTACAGGTCTGTAGGCTGTGTGGCATGACCCCAAGTATGTCAGAGCATGTGTTTTGAATCAGTGTGATAAATATACTATCTAAAATCCATCCCTAAATAAATTGTTCCAAAATAAATAAAGTACACTCCTTCCTCTCTCCAGCATCCCAGTGCAGTCTGAGTCATTTTCCCCTCCAGACATCCATCTTGGATTACGTCATGAAATGGACGACAGCACCCTCTGGTGTCAGTTCTGTGTACTAGGTCTGGCAGGGATGCCATCACTCATTCACCACTGTGACATTAGGACATTTCCAGACCTGTAGCTGTAGGATACAGAAAATTCCGGCCATCTTTTCCTCTTCTGTAAGACAGTACATCGAGTTCTGTTTGCGTAATTGTTGTCATTCCCCCCCCCCCCCCCCATCTGTGCTTAGAGAGTGCTCTCTTTCCAAACAACAAGAATGCTTTTATGTTTAACGGTGTTTTTGTGAGTGTGCACAGGCTTTTAGCTGCGACAACGTTCAACATTTCCGAGACATATATTGATAGCAGGACGGACATTTCGCACGATGCATCAGCCACACCGGGTATGTGTGCACAGCTAGATGCAGCTTGCATGTCCAGTTATGATCGCTAGGAACAATGCAACCTGTGCTATTCTGTGACGTCAGTATCCACAGGTATCGCATCAGCAACAGTAAACACACATGCTGCCCAGATGCATCTCACATATGGGACCAGTGTGAGCACGCCTTGGAGTTCTGTGACATCAATATAACACTCGAAGAACTCTAACTGTATACCCGAAAATAGACCCAACATTCACCTGCTCACTGTAGGCAGCAGTGGCGTGAGAGTGATGGCTCGCACTGGCCTGTGTCCAGCGGTGGTTCGTGGGAGCTTCAATGCGTAACCGCCCTTGGAGCAAATATGCTCTGCAAATAGGTCTTTGCTCCTGTATGGTCACATCAGTAATGGTGCCTAGTTGTTCACATATTTCAAGAGCAATTCCTCAGGTGTCAAGTATGAAAGGGATGCCACCGCCTCATGCTTGAGGGACTTGAATGGGCACCTGTGCATGACTTGGAAGCTGACGGTGCATCCCAACTTCTGGGAGCATGTGCGGTAGCCTTCTGGGTGATCCAGTAGACAGGGGGCGGCAGGGGGTGCCTGCGCATGTTGTTGGCATGTATGTTGCATTATTTTGTGAGCAGGTCTGTAGATTGTGCTATGTGTTATTTGGACTGTTTACAAGTTGATTTCGTGTCTGCACATCAGTGTACTGCGTTATTTAGGAGGAGTCTGCATGTCTGTGTTCTGTGTACTGAAATTATTTCGGTAATTTAGGACTTGTTTGCGTGTCTGCACTGTGTTATTTCAGTAATTTACAAGTAGTTTACAGGTCTGTAGGCTGTGTGACATGACCCCAAGTACGTCAGAGCATGTGTTTTGTATCAGTGTGATAAATATACTATGTAAAATCCATCCCTAAATAAATTGTTCCAAAATAAATAAAGTAAACTCCTTCCTCTCTCCGGCATCCCAGTGCAGTCTGAGTCATTTTCCCCTCCAGACAGCCATCTTGGACTATGTCATGGAATGGACGACAGCACCCTCTGGTGTCAGTTCTGTGTACTAGGTCAGTTGGTTTCTGGACCCTATGGTGACCACACTGTTTTCCTCCAGTTTACCCCGCTATCTTGGATTATGTCACAGAACAGACAATAGCGCCCTTTGGTGGCAGGACTGTGTGCTAGGTCAGTTGAATTATGGACCCCATTGCGACTACACTTGATGGTGGTATTGCCTCTAATTGTTTAAATAAGTAGTGCATGCAAAATAAACATTTATGTCCAGCACATGTAGCAGCCACATTACCCTTTTAACCAGTCCTCTTCCCGCCATTTCCTAGGACGAGGTGGCGGTCCGATGACTTAGGTTAGTGGAGGCAGCCCAACTACCCTTTCTTTCCTGCCATTTTCTTAGGTTAGTAGAGATAGCCCAATAGACCTGTCTTCCCTTCAAAATTCAATCTTCCTGACAGTTCCTAGGAAGAGATTGCAGTCGGATAACTTAGGTTACTGAAGGTAGCCCAAGTGACCTATCTACCTGCCATTTTCTTAGGTTAGTAGGGATGTGTTGCATTGTCCTGATGTAATTTGAACTTCCCGCCATTTTCTGAGGTAGGGGAGGGGAGGGGTGTGAGGTTAGTGGAGGTAGCCAATTTGACCTATCTTCCCGCCAAAATCCGCCATCTCAGATGACGTCTTGGCCGCCATATTGGATGATGGCATTGCCGCTATCTTGGATACATCTGGAGACAATGGATAGTGGGGCCGCACCGGCCTAGTCCCACTACTACCGCTGTGTCTGAACTGGGAAGTTGACCCACCAGTAGAGGGTAAGTCAGATGACCATTTGAAACATTCTCCATGACAATTATTACTACCCTTATCACTTTCAACGTGTGCAGGCTTAGTAGCGGTAGACTTCCCACATCAGGAGCAGTTTTGTCACTGGCTTCTGCACCATGCAACTACGATTCCAGGTTTTTGGTCGTCTATACTATTCACAGATGAGGTCACCTTTATGTGGAGTGGTATCTTTGACTTTCATAACAGTCGTCTGTGGGATAGTATGCAGAACCTCCATGGTATGGTGACAGCGAATCATCAGCATCGTTGCTGCTGGAATGTTTGAACCAGGATAATTGGGAATGTAGTTTGGGACCAGTCTTCCTTCCACATCTACATCTACATCCATATTCTGCAAGCCACCTGACGGTGTGTGGCGGAGGGACATCGGCTAACAGGCCGGAAATATCAGCTCTTCCTATGGGTGTCTTTCCTTCCCTGCTGAAAAAAGTGGCTGCTATATTATGGTGCTTGAGCCCACTTCACCATTAACATTCGGATGCATCTCAATCTTGTCTTCCCCGGTCGATGTATTGGATAAGGGGGTCCAGCTGCATGGTCTGCTTGTTCATCGGATCTAAACCCGTGCGGTGCAGTTTTTGGTTATGGGGCCGTTTCAGAAGTATTGTTATACAAATGTGTAGACTGGTGCAGTGTATTCATGCTGCCTTTGACACTCTTTGGATGCAGCCTCGCCTATGTGAATGTGTGAGACAGAACATGAGACGACACATACATGCATGCGTGGAGGCACATGGAAACCATTTTCAATATATACTGCAATTGTGGCTGCATCGTACAGCGCGTATTAGACCTCAGTCTCTGTAACAATAGGAGTGAATGAATGGTCTCTAGCATAGAAGCCATGCATTTCTGGATGTAAGTTCATTATACCTTTTTTGTTCTGTACCCACTCATTGATCAATCGCTAGAGATTGTACATGGAGGAAAAAATCACCCTGTATAACATCTAGAAGTCCAGCAGTCATTTGCCTTTTTCCCACGTCTTTGTCACTTTTCACATATAATTATCTTGTTACAGTTCATGTCCTATGCCCTGACACATCACAATGGTAACAGAAATGTTGAAATTTCCGAGCTTCTCCTGCACTAGTAGGTGTCTACACCTATCTTATTTTGGCATTCTTTTGGTGCTTATCACAGTGTCTATATACAGGTCGCCGTTTCCAACAATTCTAAAATGTTGTATCGCGCATTTCTTATTACTCTGCCAGTGTGTACCCACAGTCACTTGATTTTTCTCTTTTATTTACTTTATCGCACTTCACAACTGGGTTACCTAAACTGATGTTCTCGCCTCTACTACGTACAATGGTCTGTATTCTGTCATTTTTCAGTATTTGAATGACAAATCTTCGCCCTTGCATGTAAATCAATTCTATCGCATCTTTTAACTGTACTTCTTCACACACTGTCGTTACAGCAATCCTGAACGGTATGGATAGCTCATCTATCCCATTTCCCCATGAGGCTACAGATTCCCTGAATACTGTCTCACTTCAAACTCTCTGCATGCATAACAGTCAATCGTCCGTTTATCAGAACAGTTTTCTTCTAAAATAATTCACATGTCCTACCTTATACTTAATTCGACGAGTTGTCTTCCCTGTCTGATATCTTCAAGTGGTGTGACGCATTCAATCTGCTGGCTCTTCTGCTCGTCTGCTTCTTGGGCACTCTGACTCGCATCCGTCTCAAACTTCTGGACTCCTCCAGTCTTCAGTTTCTTGAGCACTGCCACTCGTATGGGCTTCTTCTTCTTCTTCTTCTTCTTGCAGTACCACCTGGCGATACGATTAACAGATTTTCTCTAATGTTCTCCCACGTCTCGTAATACACACACTCCATACATACCTGGCACCGAAGTTCTGTGTCGGACCTCGGCACAGGTCCAAGCTACCAATATAGATTTGGTGTGGTCAACGTGGCGCAATCAGGACATTCACGACAGTATTGGTCGTTGTGTTTCTCTGCTTATTAACTTTATAAGTGTATCGAGAGGGAACAGAATCTCCTTGGTTGTTTTAATGTTGGTGTTGGAGAACAAAGAAGGATCTTTGACAGGGATGGTGATCTTCCACAGTAGCAAGATTATATGAAATCGTTAAATAAGTTTATTTATAATTAGACATATTCATATGTAACGTTCCTGACCATCGAAACTGGTGGGAAAAACCAAGAAGGAGTTGTGCGGGATAAACGGAAGTTGGTAGGCGTATTTCTACATCTGAAAGATGGCGTCTAATCAAATTTCGAGCCAGTCACATAAGATCAGAATTGCTTTACACACGCGATGTAACTGTCATGAGCGTTAGTCACCTTTGAGACGACGAATGCGCCATTATCAGCATGTCACCGAGTTTGAAAGAGGTTGTGTAATAGAGCTACGAGAAGCTGGATGTTCCTTCCGTGATATTACGGAACGACTTGACAGGAATGTAGCCACTGTACATGGTTTCTGGCAATACCGAGAAAGAAGACCGTCGTGTCCGTCTGGCGCATCGAACTGGACCTGCAGCAGCAATTCGAGCCACAGTTGGCATCACAGTGACAACAAACTATGAGAAATCGGTTACATCAAGGATAGCTCCGAGCCAGACGCTCCGTAACTGTCATCCACTGATCCCAAACCACCGACGTTTGCAACTGCAGTCGTGTCAAGCCGGAGCTCATTGGAGGGCAGAGTGGAGGCTTGTTGTGTTTTAGCTGGTTCTGCCTCGGTGCCAGTAACGGTCATCTGTTGGTTAAGAGGAGACCAGGTGAGCGTCTGCAACCAACCTGTCTGCGGCCTAGACACGCTGGGCCTACAAATTGAGCTATGGTCTGCGATGCGATTTCGTATCACAGCAGGAGCACTCTCGTGATTATCTCACGCACCCTGACTGCAAATTTGTACGTCAGTCTTGTGATTCGACCTGTTATGCTGACACTGATGAACAGCATTCCACAGGGTGTTTTCCACAGGATAGCGCTCGCCCACATACCGCTGTTGTAACCTAACATACTCATTTGAGTGTCGACATGTTGCCTTGGCCTGATTGATCACAAGATCCGTATCCAGTCGAATACGTTACAGTATGGGACATCATCGGACGACAACCCCAGCGTCATCCACAGTCAGCATTACCGGTCTCTGTATTGACCGACCAAGTGCAACAGCCATGGAACTCCATCCCCCAAACTGACATCTGGCATCTATATGACACAATGCATGCACGTTTATACGTTTACAATTAACATTCTGGCGGTTACACCGATTATTAAAGTACCTGCATTCCACATTTGTAATGGCTTTTCTTGCGATGTGAACTTGCAACGTTAATCACTTAAATATATTACCTAGACAAACATATTCCCTAAATTTCATTACTTTAGTTTAATTATTTCTTAGATTTTTTTCCGCCAGTGTAACATACACTATGTGATCAAAAGTATCCGGATACCCCCCAAAACACACGTTTTTCATATTAGGTGCATTGTGCTGCCACCTACTGCCAGGTACTCCATATCAACGACCTCAGTAGTCATTACACATCGTGAGAGAGCAGAATGGAGCGCTCTGCGGAACTCACGGACTTAGAACGTAGGCAGGTGATTGGGTGTCACTTGTCATACGCCTGTACGAGAGATTTCCACAATCCTAAACACCCCTACGTCCACTGTTTCCGATGTGATAGTGGAGTGGAAACGTGAAGGGGCACATACACCAAAAAAGCGTACAGGCCCAGTTCGTCTGTTGACTGACAGAGACCGCCGACACTTGAAGAGGGTCATAATATGTAATAGTCAGACATCTATCCAGACGATCACACAGGAATTACGCCTCGCTTAGTGTAAGGAGCGTAAACATTGGACGATTGACCAGTGGAAAGACGTCGTGTGGAGTGACGAATCACGGTACACAATGTGGTGATCCGATGGCAGGGTGTGGGTATGGCGAATGCACCGTGAACGTCACCTGCTAGCGTGTATAGTGGCAATAGAAAAATTCGGAGGCGGTGGTGTTATGGTGTGGTCGTGTTTTTCATGGAGGGGGCTTGCACCCCTTATTGTTTTGTGTGGCACTATCACAGCACAGGCCTGCATTGTTGTTTTAAGCACCTTGTTGCTTCCCACTGTTGAAGAGCAATTCGGGGATGGCGATTGCATCTTTCAACACGACTGAGCATCTGTTCATAAAACACGGCTGTGGCGGAGTGGCTACACTACAATAACATCCCTGTAATGGACTGGTCTGCACAAAGTGCTCACCTGAATCCTATAGAACACCTTTGGGATGTTTTGGAATGCCGACTTCATGCCAG
Organism: Schistocerca nitens; assembly: GCF_023898315.1. Classification (NCBI taxonomy): domain Eukaryota; kingdom Metazoa; phylum Arthropoda; class Insecta; order Orthoptera; family Acrididae; genus Schistocerca; species Schistocerca nitens. Next base: position 146,629,749 of record NC_064616.1, on the reverse strand, counting down.
GCCTCACCGCCCGACATCGATACCTCTCCTCACTGCAGTACTCCGTGAAGAATGGTCTGCCATTCCCCAAGAAACCTACCAGCACCTGACTGAACATATGCCTGCGAGAGTGTAAGCTGTCATCAAGGCTAAGGGTGGGCCAACACCATATTGAATTCCAGCATTACTGATGGAGGGCGCCACGAACTTGTAAGTCATTTTCAGCCAGGTGTCCAGATACTTTTCATCACATAGAGTATCACGCGCCATTCTTTGGACTTCCGAAAACATGTTGGAGAGTTGTTCAGTTTTATTCACACTGCCCACGGTATTGCCTCTCTAGGTTTGACTCATAAACAAAGTGTGGAATGTGTAAGCAATTTATTAGGCTTTAGCTATTTCCATTTGTTCCATATAAGATGGATCTAATTTCCTCATTATGTTGTTCCCCACTTCTCAGTCGGGGATAAGACATACTGTAACGTCCCTTACTCGAGTATCCATGTACTCTGCCCAAAAAAACATTTGAAATTACAATTCGTACTTAATCTCTGTAGGTTGGTGACCCAGACGCATGACATTGAATGGGTCCCCTTTTCCGCTGCCAAAATGTTAGCTTCGCTGCAATAAGTTGTTTCGTTTCTGAAAAATGTTCTTGTAATATTGAAAATATTCTAGACAACTCAATTTCTGCTGAATTCATTAGTGGGTCCAGTTTTTATGTTAAATGATACAGTTAGGGATTTCCTGACAAAAACATGGCTTTTTGTCTTCCCAAAACGACAATTTGACAAGCCAAGACATAAGCTGCAATCATCAGCAGCTAGCTCCCAACTCTTTATTCCAGTAAATGGTGGGAAGGCTGTGAATGTAGGTGACTTTCCTGCTACATCCATTAACGCTTGGACGTCCTGTAATATACGAGGGCAGTTCAATAAGTAATGCAACACTTTTTTTTCTCGGCCAATTTTGGTTGAAAAAACGGAAATTTCTTGTGGAATATTTTCAAACATTCCCGCTTCGTCTCGTATAGTTTCATTGACTTCCGACAGGTGGCAGCGCTGTACAGAGCTGTTAAAATGGCGTCTGTAACGGATGTGCGTTGCGAACAACGGGCAGTGATCGAGTTTCTTTTGGCGGAAAACCTGTGGTGTCACCGCTAGACACCACACTTGCTAGGTGGTAGCTTAAATCGGCCGTGGTCCATTAGTACATGTCGGACCCGCGTGTCGCCACTGTCACGATCGCAGACCGAGCGCCACCACAAGGCAGGTCTCGAGAGATACGTACGAGAACTCGCCCCAGTTGTACGACGACGTTGCTAGCGCCTATACGGACGAAGCCTTTGCTCTCATTTGCCGAGAGACAGAATAGCCTTCAGCTAAGTTAATGGCTACGACGTAGCAAGGCGCCATTAGCCTTACATAGTTTGATAGTTATCGTATGAAATGTCTCATCAAGAATGCTGTATTCACAACAAGGATAAATAAAAGTTAAGTATTAGAGGAGCTGCATACTTTTCTTATTAGAATTCACTACTTATCCTGTTCCAAAATTCACGCCCGTCTGCGTTAGATAGCATGCATTTCGGCCTCCTCTATCTACACGGTGTTGACACATTCACCAACACCTCATTGGCGACGAGGGAAAAGTGTTCTTTCTGATTGCTTACATTTACTTGTGTCATGGCTTCGCCAGATGTACTGTCCGAATTTTATCGCTTGCAGAATCAGCAGACGCAGGCGTTATTGGATGCCCTGGGACAGCTCGTCCAGGGTCAACGTGCGCTGCAAACCGATGCGGCCGCCGCCGCTTCATCGCTACCGCAGCCACAACACGCCGTTGCGCCGTCCTTCTGTAATTTTGATTCAACCCATGAGACCTGGCAAGAATGGTCTCGACAATTCGGCTTCCATCTAGCCGCCTACAGAATTCAAGGTAATGAGCGGCAGCCGTTTTTGCTTTCTTGTGTCGGTGTGTCCACCTACCGTGTGATAGTGAAATTGTTTCCCCGATGCGACATAGCAACTCTGTCCTACGAAGAAATTTTGTCTGCTTTAGATGCCTATTTCAAAGAAACAGTCAATGTCGTTGCAAAAAGGTATACGTTCTTTCGTACCAAACGTACGGCCGGTCAGACTAATAGGGAGTGGGTTGCAACATTGCAAGGACTTACTAGGGATTGTGATTTTGCATGTGAATGTGGACTTCCGTATTCAGATACTATGGTGCGTGATGCAATAGCACAGAACGTTTCTGATGTTCGCATAAGGGAACAGATTTTGAAACTAGTTAATCCCTCCCTTCAACAAGTGATAGACATATTGGATGGGCAAGACACACTTGACTTTGCTCAGGAATCATTTGAAACTTCGCCAGCAGTGTGTCGCATTGACCGGCCCGCCGGGCGCGCAGCACGGGACGCTAAACGGCCCTCGCGCACGTCAGCATTGCTGCAGCCTAGCTCGCAAAATCGTGTGCCGCGTACGCATGCCAATGCAGTTCTAAAATCATGCCCGCGGTGTGCAACTAGACATTCGCATGACAATTGCCCGTCACGCCAAGCTATTTGCTTTTACTGTCATAAGAAAGGACATGTTCAAAGTGTTTGCCAGAAAAAGCTACGATCAGACAATCAAAACCATTCCAGGCCCTTTGCTTCGCGACGGAATCGAACCAGGGCCGATCAGGCTCGTGGACCTTCGCCCATGGACATTCATGTCGTTAATTCCACCCCGTCCAGTGCCACTTTATCTCACAGTGACTGTGTTCGTCCCACAATAAGTGTGCGTCGACGTCGCCGGAACTCCCGTAAAGTCGCAAGTGCTTCTGTCCCTGTATCAGTTCAAATTGCACGTGACAGTCGCTCTTGTCGTCAGCAGGACACTAAACTTTTTGTAGACTTAGACTTTGGAGGCAAAGTGATACCATTCCAGCTCGATACCGGAGCTGCAGTTTCATTGCTCAATAAAGACACGTACAAACAACTGGGCAAACCACCGTTGCGTGCCGCAAATGTTCAGCTCAATAGTTACTTAGGACAGCAGATACCTGTGTTAGGACAGTGCAGCCTTCTTCCCACATACAAGGGACAAACAAAACTTGTGTCATTTTACGTTCTTCGTTCTTCTGCGGCAGTGAACTTGTTTGGTTTAGATTTATTTCAATTGTTTAACATGTCTATCGTAAATCAGGTCCTATCAGTGAATCAGACTGTGCCTTCCGCCAGTGTTGCTAGTCTTTGTGAAGAATTTGCAGACATTTTTGCACCGGGCCTTGTTTGCGCTAAGAACTATGAAGCACATTTGGAACTGAAAGAAAACGCGCAACCGAAATTTTTCAGAGCGCGCAATGTTCCCCACGCATTGCGTGATGAGGTCGCAAGAACATTACACGGTTTAGAATCTCAAGGTGTAATTGAACGTGTGCAGGCTTCTCTCTGGGCCTCACCCTTAGTAATTTTGCCAAAAACCTTCCGGAAAATTGAGACTTTGCGTGGACTTCAAGGCAACTGTGAATCCACAACTTGTGACTGCAACTTTTCCTTTGCCCCGCCCGGACGATCTTTTTGATAAACTGTGCCCGGGTAAATACTTTTCGAAATTGGACCTAGCAGATGCGTACTTGCAAATACCAGTGGACAAAGAATCCCAGCGCGTCTTGGTGGTTAACACGCATCTTGGATTGTACCGATTCAAAAGACTGCCATTCGGGTGTGCATCCGCCCCTGCATTGTTTCAGCAATATTTACAAACTGTTTGTGCATCGGTCCCTACTGCTGCGAACTATCTGGACGATATTGTGATCTCCAGAAAGACAGAAGCCGAACATTTAGCCAACCTACGAACGTTATTTCAGGTCTTGCGACAAAATGGTCTTCGCTTGAGGAAGGACAAATGTGTGTTTTTTGCTCGTGACTTACCATATCTGGGCCATGTCTTAAATGCACAAGGCATACAACCGAGTCCAGATCACCTCCGTGCCATACAGGAGTTACCTTCGCCACAGAACTTGAAACAGCTACAGAGTGTGTTGGGAAAAATTAATTACTACCATAAATATGTTCCCCATGCCTCTTCCATTTCAGCTCCGCTTCATCGCTTACGCCGTAAAGGTGTTCCGTTCGTCTGGACGACGGAATGCGAACGCGCCTTTCGCCAGTTGAAATCGGCGTTGCTTTCAAATACTTGCCTTACGCCATTCATCCCCAGAAACCCCTTTTGTTGATGGTCGATGCATCGGAATTCGGGATCGGTGCTGTGCTTGCGCACAAAGATGGATCGCATGATCGTCCTATTGCCTTTGCTTCAAAATTGCTCTCGTCTGCGCAACGCAATTATTCCCAGATAGAGAAAGAAGCTTTAGCTCTCGTGTTTGGTGTCACTAAGTTCCATGATTTCTTGTATGGTCGTCACTTTACCATCATCACAGACCACAAACCTTTGACATCGCTTTTTCATCCGAACAAGCCTGTACCTCCACGTACAGCGCAGAAATTCATTCGCTGGTCTCTTTTCCTCTCGCAGTACTGCTACGATATCTTGTATCGGTCCACTGCTAAGCGCGGAAATGCTGATGCGTTGTCCCGTTTGCCTGTTGCTGAGGATAAAGCATTCGATTCTTCCGAACTTGCTTGCATGTTCATTGATGCGGAAACTGATGACGTGGTCGAATCGTTTCCGATTGATTTTCGTCGTGTCGCTACGGCCACAGCTGCTGACCCTGTCCTTGCTACTGTTTTGCGTTTTGTTGCTACGCAATGGCCCTTGTCAAAGTCACGGATCGAGGATCCGTTGGTTCGCCGATTTTTTGCTCACAAGGAGAGTCTTTTTGTCCAACGTGGTGTTTTGTTGTTGCGTTCGGATAATGATCAATCCAGAGTCGTGGTCCCACGTTCGTTACAATCCTCTGTCTTACGGCTTCTTCACCAAGGACATTGGGGTATAGTGCGAACGAAACAACTTGCTCGTCAGCACTGTACTTGGTTCGGAATCGATGCTGCGATTACGAATATGTGCTCTTCTTGCATGGCGTGTGCCGAACAACAATCCGCATCGCCGCGGAAATTCTTTGCATGGCCGAAAGCCACTTCCCCTTGGCAACGCTTGCACATCGATTTTGCTGGTCCATTCTGGAATGCTCGATGGTTGGTTGTGGTGGATTCTTTCAGTAATTTTCCTTTTGTTGTCCGGATGTCTTCCACGACGTCTTCTGCCACAATCCAAGTGTTGTCCGCTATTTTTTGCATTGAAGGTCTTCCACAGACTATTGTTTCCGACAATGGCCCACAATTCATGTCCGCAGAATTTCAGTCATTCTGCAAGGCCAATGGTATTCAACAACTGACATCCGCGCCGTTTTCGCCTCAGTCAAACGGTGCTGCTGAACGGTTGGTCCGGACTTTCAAGTCACAGATGTTGAAGTTGAAAGAGTCGCATTCTAGGGAGGACGCATTGTTGCTCTTTTTGTCTTCGTATCGCTCTCAGCCCCGCGATGGTCGCTCACCGGCTGAGTTGCTCCATGGTCGTCCTCATCGAACCTTGATGTCTTTGCTGCATCCGCCGCATCAGGTTCCAGTGCAGCGGCAGACTACTGCTTTTGCTCCTGGCGACGTTGTTTTCAATCGCAACTATCGCGGTTCACGGCGTTGGCTCGCAGGGCGCATTCTTCGCTGCCTCGGCCGTGCAATGTATTTGGTTTTGGGGGCCTCTGGTGAGGTGCGTCGGCATCTCAATCAGCTGCGCCTCTGTCGTCGCCTGGGTTCTGCCGCTCCCCGTCTGCTTTCAGCGACGGTGCCGTCCGGTCAGCGCCCTGGGGACCCGTCTACTGGCTCGCCTCATCCCCAGGTGTTACCGACGCTGCCTTCCATTTTGCCTCATGGCGACGCGCCGCCGCCGCCGCCGCCTGTTCTCCCGCCGGCGCCGCCTGCAGTGGACGCATCGCTGCAACCGCCTGGCGCCTCCCTGGGTCACGCGCCACCGCTCGCTTCCCGTGACCAGCTGTCCTCCACCATGGAACTCTTGCCTGCTCCGGACCAGATGTCGCCTTCGCCCGTCGCGTGCCCCGACCACATGGTGGTCGACCCTTCGGCCCCTCCTGTCTCCTTACGGGCGCATACACCGCATGTTGACGTGCACCCTGGACTAGGTTTTCAGGAGTTTCCTAGCTCCCCTCGGACCGAATGGCCGGGTGCGGGTGGCACAGCCTCGCCTGTTGTTAGGCTCCCCACCTCATCGCCTACGTCAACATGGGGTCCTCCCCACGGCGGGCGGAAGCCTTATCACACGACCGTTCGCCGATTTGCGGGGGAGGAATGTGGTGTCACCGCTAGACACCACACTTGCTAGGTGGTAGCTTAAATCGGCTGCGGTCCATTAGTACATGTCGGACCCGCGTGTCGCCACTGTCACGATCGCAGACCGAGCGCCACCACAAGGCAGGTCTCGAGAGATACGTACGAGAACTCGCCCCAGTTGTACGACGACGTTGCTAGCGCCTATACGGACGAAGCCTTTGCTCTCATTTGCCGAGAGACAGAATAGCCTTCAGCTAAGTTAATGGCTACGACTTAGCAAGGCGCCATTAGCCTTACATAGTTTGATAGTTATCGTATGAAATGTCTCATCAAGAATGCTGTATTCACAACAGGGATAAATAAAAGTTAAGTATTAGAGGAGCTGCATACTTTTCTTATTAGAATTCACTACTTATCCTGTTCCAGAATTCACGCCCGTCTGCGTTAGATAGCGTGCATTTCGGCCTCCTCTATCTACACGGTGTTGACACATTCACCAACGCCTCAAAACCAGGGCATCTCAGATATTCATAGGCGCTTGCAGAATGTCTACGGTGATATGGCAGTGGACAAAAGCACGGTGAGTCGTTGGGCAAAGCGTGTGTCATCATCACCGCAAGGTCAAGCAAGACTGTCTGATCTCCCGCGTGCGGGCCGGCCGTGCTCAGCTGTGACTCCTGCAATTGCGTAGCGTGCGAACACACTCGTTCGAGATGATCGACGGATCACCATCAAACAACTCAGTGCTCAGCTTGACATCTCTGTTGGTAGTGCTGTCACAATTGTTCACCAGTTGGGATATTCAAAGGTTTGTTCCCGCTGGGGCCCTCGTTGTCTAACCGAACACCATAAAGAGCAAAGGAGAACCATCTGTGCGGAATTGCTTGCTCGTCATGTGGCTGAGGGTGACAATTTCTTGTCAAAGATTGTTACAGGCGATGAAACATGGGTTCATCACTTCGAACCTGAAACAAAACGGCAATCAATGGAGTGGCGCCACACCCACTCCCCTACCAAGAAAAAGTTTAAAGCCATACCCCCAGCCGGTAAAGTCATGGTTACAGTCTTCTGGAACGCTGAAGGGGTTATTCTGTTTGATGTCCTTCCCCATGGTCAAACGATCAACTCTGAAGTGTATTGTGCTACTCTTCAGAAATTGAAGAAACGACTTCAGCGTGTTCCTAGGCACAAAAATCTGAACGAACTTCTCCTTCTTCATGACAACGCAAGACCTCACACAAGTCTTCACACCCGAGAGGAGCTCACAAAACTTCAGTGGACTGTTCTTCCTCATGCACCCTACAGCCCCGATCTCGAACCGTCGGATTTCCATATGTTTGGCCCAATGAAGGACGCAATCCGTGGGAGGCACTACGCGGATGATGAAGAAGTTATTGATGCAGTACGACGTTGGCTCAGACATCGACCAGTGGAATGGTACCGTGCAGGCATACAGGCCCTCATTTCAAGGTGGCGTAAGGCCGTAGCATTGAATGGAGATTACGTTGAAAAATAGTGTTGTGTAGCTAAAAGATTGGGGAATAACCTGGTGTATTTCAATACTGAATAAAACAACCCCTGTTTCAGAGAAAAATGTGTTGCATTACTTATTGAACTGCCCTCGTAGTTGTCAATAGCTTTCTGCAAGAATTCCTCGTGAACTACACTTCCATAAATCTTTGTCAGTATAGCCATGAGTCCGTAAAAGGTGACATAGATGATGTATGGTAACATTGGTCAATCATGTTCACCAACAGGGTTGTCAACTGTCCTGTTTTAAACCGGACAGTACAGTTTTTAAATGAAAACTGTGGTGTCCGATCGAACGTCCCGACCGAACGTCAAGAGTCCGGTTTTCAGGCCCCATAAAATTAGGCTAAATTGCTATATACTAATTTAATTTTTAAAAATTTTTTACACATACAAAATAATGGAAATGGAGTCAGTTAAACTTTTCAATTTTATTATTCTTTGGTTTCAATATTTTGTATTGGATTGTGTCACAACTTGGGAGCACTGTGGACTTGTCAAAAAGAATTACCATGTATTTTAATATAAGTTGGTGCATTCATTGGTTCAACAAGCCATGTCAAAGAGGCTTTGTATTTTTTTACACGTCGGCATCCATCGTAATTCATTGTCGTCAAGTCATTTGAAGACCACTCCAGTAAGAGTGAACTACGAAAGGCAGGCCAATAATAGCTTGTACTTTCTTATGACAGCTGCATGTCATTTCCACGTGGGAATAAAGCAGAGTTACAACATCAGTTTATATCTATTAGTTCTTCACCACAGTTATACTACAATGAAGAAAAAAAACTGATACACCTGCCTAATATCATACAGGGCCCTCGCAAGCATGCAGATGTTCCGCAAAATGACGTGGCATGCACTCGTCTAATGTGCTGGAGGGAAATGACACCATGAATCCTTCAGGGCTGTCCATAAATCCGTAAGAGCACGAGGAGGTGGAGATCTCTTCTGAACAGCACATTGCAAGGCATTCCAGATATGCTCAATGATGTTCATGTTGGGGGAGCGTGATGGCCAGCAGAAGTATTTAAACTCAGAAGAGTGCACCAGTAGCCATTCTGTAGCAATTCTGGACGTGTGAGGTGTCGCATTGTCCTGCTGGAATTGCCAAAGTCAGTCAGAATACACAGTGGACATGAATGGATGCAGGTGAACATACAGGATGCTTACATACATGTCACTAGTCAGAGTCTTATCTAGACATACCAAGGGTCCCATATCACTCCGAGCTTCCACTAGCTGGAACAGTCCCCTACTGACATGCAGGGTCCATGGATTCATGAGATTCTCGCCATACCTGTACACGTCCATCTGTTCGATATAATTTGAAATGAGACACGTCGAACCAGACAACATGTTTCCCTTTATCAACAGCCCAATGTCGGAGTTGACGGACCCAGGCGGGGCGTAAAGCTTTGTGTCATGCAGTCATCAATGGTACACGAATTGGCCCTCGGCTCCGAAACCCCATATCAATGATGTTTCGTTGAATGGTTCACACGCTGACACTTGTTGATGACCCAGTATTGAAATTTGAAGCAATTTGCGAAAGGGTTGCTCTTCTGTCATGGTGAACTTGAGAGGCACCCACATGCCTTGCTCATACTGTGGCATCAAGCAGTCAGGCCTGCAAGATGAGTGGTCTGCCAAGCGAGTGGATTCATTCCTATTTATCGAGTAACATGAACTCTAGTACTCACACTTAAGTTACAAGTTATCCTCCTATATGATTAATACGCAACGGAAACACGCATCTGACTATCAGTAATTTACAGAACTCTGACTGTACACTATGCACTGGCAATACCACATTTTCTTTCTTTTTCTTATTTAACGGCTTTTGTCAACACGTGGCCACCACACTGAATATGAATGGCGCACACATTATAAATTCGGGACATTACGACAACATACAATTCGAAGGAAAAGTCCACCAATCTTTTTCTTTTCACTATCTTATTTATTCCGATAAATTCTCTAACCTAAACACACAAATTCTATAACCTACAACAATAACACATGAGAAATTCCGCCCAGTGGGCATGGCTTTACATTGGTGAATCTCTATATTATGGTCTCGTAATTATTTAACGCTACAGTGCACTTTCTGGATAGGATGGTGGATCTTTTATTATACCTCACACTTCGACTCCCACAATCATCATCACGAAACTTTCCTGCAGACCGAGCAGTACCGAAGGAATAGGCATAACCCACTAATCTTTTGAAACTACCTTGCTACTCTCCCATGCAAACCACACATACCCAAATTACATGACATACATCACACTACAATATGAAATACAAAACACTAAATAGTCACAACAATATCACTTTCAGCTTTCCCACTTCAATTAATACACTCCTGGAAATGGAAAAAAGAACACATTGACACCGGTGTGTCAAACCCACCATACTTGCTCCGGACACTGCGAGAGGGCTCTACAAGCAATGATCACACGCACGGCACAGCGGACACACCAGGAACCGCGGTGTTGGCCGTCGAATGGCGCTAGCTGCGCAGCATTTGTGCACCGCCGCCGTCAGTGTCAGCCAGTTTGCCGTGGCATACGGAGCTCCATCGCAGTCTTTAACACTGGTAGCATGCCGCGACAGCGTGGACGTGAACCGTATGTGCAGTTGACGGACTTTGAGCGAGGGCATATAGTGGGCATGCGGGAGGCCGGGTGGACGTACCGCCGAATTGCTCAACACGTGGGGCGTGAGGTCTCCACAGTACATCGATGTTGTCGCCAGTGGTCGGCGGAAGGTGCAGGTGCCCGTCGACCTGGGACCGGACCGCAGCGACGCACGGATGCACGCCAAGACCGTAGGATCCTACGCAGTGCCGTAGGGGACCGCACCGCCACTTCCCAGCAAATTAGGGACACTGTTGCTCCCGGGGTATCGGCGAGGACCATTTGCAACCGTCTCCATGAAGCTGGGCTACGGTCCCGCACACCGTTAGGCCGTCTTCCGCTCACGCCCCAACATCGTGCAGCCCGCCTCCAGTGGTGTCGCGACAGGCGTGAATGGAGGGACGAATGGAGACGTGTCGTCTTCAGCGATGAGAGTCGCTTCTGCCTTGGTGCCAATGATGGTCGTATGCGTGTTTGGCGCCGTGCAGGTGAGCGCCACAATCAGGACTGCATACGACCGAGGCACACAGGGCCAACACCCGGCATCATGGTGTGGGGAGCGATCTCCTACACTGGCCGTACACCACTGGTGATCGTCGAGGGGACACTGAATAGTGCACGGTACATCCAAACCGTCATCCAACCCATCGTTCTACCATTCCTAGACCGGCAAGGGAACTTGCTGTTCCAACAGGACAATGCACGTCCGCATGTATCCCGTGCCACCCAACGTGCTCTAGAAGGTGTAAGTCAACTACCCTGGCCAGCAAGATCTCCGGATCTGTCCCCCATTGAGCATGTTTGGGACTGGATGAAGCGTCGTCTCACGCAGTCTGCACGTCCGGCACGAACGCTGGTCCAACTGAGGCGCCAGGTGGAAATGGCATGGCAAGCCGTTCCACAGGACTACATCCAGCATCTCTACGATCGTCTCCATGGGAGAATAGCAGCCTGCATTGCTGCGAAAGGTGGATATACACTGTACTAGTGCCAACATTGTGCATGCTCTGTTGCCTGTGTCTATATGCCTGTGGTTCTGTCAGTGTGATCATGTGATGTATCTGACCCCAGGAATATGTCAATAAAGTTTCCCCTTCCTGGGACAATGAATTCACGGTGTTCTTATTTCAATTTCCAGGAGTGTATTTATTCCAGTTTCACACGACACTGCCCCACTTCGTAATTCTACTTTCCTACTATGAACTCTGGAGATATATGAACGTCTTCCTGTGCAATGCAAGCCAAGTGGTGTTGCTGGATAGACGGCCGACTCACCTTGCTTCTCTCTCAGAGTTTGAATCTAGCGTCACACGGAATCATATCACACAAAGTAATATTAAGAACGTACTCATCACGCACGCGATTCCTCAACTGATACCATGGATGAGTACTTCTCTTTATCTTTTGTCTCATACACAGTTTGAGACTCACACAGTACTCACCACGTGGAAGTACTCGTCTCTAATTTCAAGTCCTGCACACGCCATTTCTTAAATATTTCAACTTATGGTACACACGCTATTTCTTAAATATTTCAACTTATTGTACACACGCTAGTAATTCAGCTTAACTTAAGCACACGGAAGTATTTCAACTTATTGCTACACGTGGTTTCATTGTGACCGTTGGTCACTTCCGAAGATTACTACAATCCCATTAATATTACCTGCCTGACATTTAATTCTCCCCACAAAAGTTCCTGAAATAGAGAAATTATTATTTCAAACTACTCTTAAATATTCCACATGCATACCATGTCTCCACTCTTTTGTCATTACGGAGCACAACTAAAACAGGTCTTAACAGCACAAGATCCAGTGGCAGAGTGCTGAAACATGGCCATTGTTCAGGTCCTCTTGCACCTCTGCTGAAGTGGGGGAGCACCTTGCTACCATATTGGTCAGCCACATTTCATGCGCTCAAAGCTCAGGTAAATTTCATCTCTTTTGTCCCACCAAAGGTGGCCAAAGGATCGTCTCAAAGATGATGATATATTCACATCCACTATCTGCGGTTAGCAGACGACCATACATTCATTCATTTCACAGATCTCACCAAACTGGATGTAGGGATTTACTTTGTGGGAGTGCACATGTGATCAATTAAATAAATAAATTGTCATTCCTTCCCACACTGGTATCCGGCTTCGCTGTATTAATTGAAATTGAGTTATTTTACAAAAAAAATGTGTTGTTCTGACAAAAATAATGAAGTATGTTGTACCTATTTTCAATGTCGGGTGGTACTGTACCCTTTCACCACCGGCTACCCATGCAGAAAAAAATGGCACGGTACTATCCTTGCAATGCGAGGGTAGTTCCGAACATTTTTTTTTTTTTTTTTTTGAAGAAAACTGTATTAGAACAAACATAGCAAGTCATTAAAATAACCAGGAGGAGACCTTAGCCCCTGGTGACCTCAAATAGATGACCAAATGCTGTTACTTTACCAAATTATTGACACAGTTGTTGCATTATTGTACTCTCCACAATCCGGAGTAACGTACACATACAAATTTACAGCAATTCACATGACAAATAAAACATCACATCATACAAATAAAAAATAATGGTGAGATAAAAATTGGCTTAGTTACCGGGATCTCCGTTATTTTTAGGAGTAATCCAAACTTCACTAACCCTATGACAAATAAAAGAAAATACTAATTGTACTCGTGAAATTTTAAATAGCTCACCGTCCAAACACAGAACAAGTAATCTGACATTCATAAATTGCGTTGTAATAATCTTTACACGGCAATGTCTAAATACAAAACAAAATCAACAAAAGAAAAAAATTGCGTACACTAGTTACACGTAGAAGTCAGGCTCCATATCAATACACGCAATAAATAGTTAGCAATAAGTGCTTGAATCCACCAGTAGCTCTCGTATCTTACTCTACTGCTCATTTCTCTGTTGTTACACATTTAGATGACAAGAACTTGCATTTCGACTAGCCTTCGTTACACTTTAATGTGAAATATCACCACTGTGATAATAAAATAAGTGGCTTCAGTCAACACGCCAACAAGATCATTACTGTCCACGACATCAAAATGCATCAATTAATTCCGATATTTGTTGTGCAATGCAAACCCTTCTCCCTACCCTGTGACAACCTTACTGATCAATGCTACAACAGCTGCTACGTTAGTATTACGCCACTGGCTAATAATTAAAGTATCATTGTACCAAATATTCTAATAAACATGTTACGTGTACTTGATAACCCAGAACAAACAAATAAACACACTAACTATTCTAAACACAAATGTTAATGAAATACAATTACACTTGCTGTCCCTTCAGGAATGAAACATATAAAAAAATTTACACAATTACAAGTACAAATACATTATTCCCTATCTTGCGAGTCACACGGAATCATTTCATTCTGTGATTTTCTTGGGGTCAAAAAAGTTGCTGACAGGTTCCCTAGAAACACTGTCTCGGTGTCAAAGCTCTCCCATGGTTACCCAGACGAAAGTCTTTAAGTCACTCAAATCGGCATTTTGAACACGCACTGAACAGTAAACTGTATCTCACATTAAACACAAATGTCATAGTCACTCGCAGCGTACCATCCACATGAATCTGGTCGTCCAGAAATGGCCCTACAACTACTATTACCCACGGTTCTGTCCTTTCAGTTCATGGTGTAATTAAAAGTCGTAAGTTCCAACAAACAGCACTTATTCCCGCACCAATTAAAGAAATGTCTCCTACTACAAATGCAAATGTCAATGTCCCACTTTAGTTTCTTGCGTTCATACCATAATTAGTCACCAAACGACAACTGTCCTCTTCAAGAATACCAAGCGTCCCACATGCAATTCACAAAGCACACTTAACAAGTCACTGCCAAAAGTTTATGGATCCCACCATTAAGTGGTCAAGACAAAACAAAACGATCGTCCTGTCTGCTAAAGACAAAATCTTTTCCACCACTCACAACGTGGAAACACCAGTCCTTCACTTTCCACCTTATGGAGACATACGAGCAGTCATCTTGTTTCACGGCTCCACAGTCCACTACTAGTTAATAGCTGCTGGTAAAAAATGCCCGCCGGACTCTGCCGTGCGTCGTTCATTCTGCCGTCGCTCCGCCGTTGAGCAGAAGAAACCACCCGCTGTTGCCTCCGCGGGATACTTTCCCCAGTCGTAAGGGTGGCGGAACTTATGAATGGCCAGTGGTACGTGTGTGTCACCCCAGGCCGTTGACCTGCTGTAGCGGGCACGTGGAGTGTACCCTGACCGGCAGTGGAATGGGGAGTGCACCGGCTCTGTTGCCGATGTCTGCTTGGCTTATGTGGTACGAGCGCGTTCGGCGTAGCCCCTCAGCGCTACGACACCCAATCAGTCAGACCCTTCCGTGCATCTCGCAACATTACAGACAAAAGGATATTCTTACAGTATTTAAATACTCATTGATTACATGTATGATCTATTAGATACATTGGTAATAAAAGAATCTTTGTTCTAAAAAAAACATAAAATCATACACCCTAGTTTTCTACACATACAACATCAACACTTATCCCTTTTCTATATACAGCCCACACTTGTGCTATTGATTGTACCTGTCGTCCCTCATACAAAACATGAAAGTATAAAAAAAACAAAAGGAATAATAAACAATCTATACAGCTCATAATTACAATATCAAATAGTAGGCTACTCTAACATCCTATCACAGTGAAAATATTAGAAACTGTTTATTCTAAAACTACAATATACAGTGAACCTTTGTGCTTGTGACAGACTGAAATTAATACCCCTTGGACGTGTTCTAACAAAAAAATAAGAAATAATCTACACAGCTCACAATTACCTACCACATGTTATTAAATATTAAATTACTTTAACATCCTAACACAATAAACATTTTAGAAACTGATGACTCTAAATCTACAACGTACAATGCACCTTTGTGCTTGTGACAGACTGAAATTAGTATCTCTTTATATATTTTACCTTTTTATTATATATAACAACATTTCTAGGACATGTATGTACCATCCACACTATGCCAGATCCTGACCTGCCATCGAGGTTCATCCAAATCAAACAATAACACAATAGTGTTTTAGTTATGTATCGGTAGCATCCCCTTGACAGGAGTGTGCACATTGATCACCCTACTCTACGACTCTCACTCACCAGACATCACATTTTCCTTCTCATTCAATCCATTAATACACTAACAGAATAGGTCTAGAAGTCAGCTAACCTTAACACCACCACACTCACGACAACATACCATACCTTTGCTCCCTTATACTCAACCACATAACACATGAAGCTGTTTCGGAGATAGCTTTCCAGTCTCCGAATTCGTCCTTTCACTCTGGCACCTCTCTCCATCGGCTTACCTCTGCATTCACTTCACCGATTATTCATCCTGCTAAATATCAACTTAGAATTTCGACATTTCATCTAAGAAAAAGAAATACACAAATTATTCATCCTGCAAAATAACTGTACACATTCTTGGTACCGTTTTGATTAGTTATACTGGTACCAGGCTTCAACAACAACAACAACAAAAATTATTTTTTTCACATAGCAACTGTTATGGTACGAACTAGATTTACACTTATATTACATCTTACGTCAGTATTCCACAACGTTCACCATCTGGATCTCATACTCCCTTTATGTCCTTTCACGTTGTGCAGTTGTCCTCCTCTTCATTCGTATTTCGGCTCTCCGTCCGTCCATTACTCCATCATTTCCTGGTCTTCCTTTGTCATTCGCATCTATCTCGATTGCAGCATACACCGGCCTCTCTGTAACATACATCTAAGACATCTCCACATTATTCAATTCTACTCACCTTTATTTACCACTGTTTCATCACGTCGAATCTCTCTTTATTAATCACACTGCTTCACGTCGCTTCTCTCCTTAAATATCACCTTTATCCACTACTATTTATCACATCGCTTCTCTATCTACCATCTTTATCCACTCATTAATCATCACGTCGTTTCTGCTTGATCCTTATTCATATGACAAAAAATATGTACATACACCACTCTGTCGACCCCTGTTCATGACTCATTCGACCAGTCTATTCCGTCATACTTCCTGACATCCCGCCTGAAAATTGTTATGTTCGATTTGACCCTGCACAACGTTACACACCACAAATAAATACACTGACTATCTACCATAAATTGCCTACTTTCAATCTATCCTTAACTTTTCCATAATTTGATGTTAGAAATGTGATGAAGCCCACGAGATTGTTTTCCCTTGATCGTCTCAATCAGTACAGCATTTTCATGGACAATCCGCCTCACTCTGAATGGTCCACTATACACCGTAAAGAATTTGCTAGTTAGGAATCTGTGCTTCTTTGATAATCGATGAGTTTTAATTAGAACCTTGTCTCCTACTGCCAATTCGATCTTACGGATCTTTCCTTTCTGCTTCTCCTGCCTATCCTTAGCTGCTCTCTTAATACGCTCTATCGCAACCTTGACAATTTCTGTGTGCTTCTGCTTTCCTGATCGTGGAAAATCTACCAGCTCCCTGACTCGATCTGGTGGTGGTTCATTCTTTAGTACCGTAATTGGTGATAAACCAGTTGCTCCATGTGGTAGCTCATTGAGGATGTCCTGAAAATCTTTGAGAAAAATACTCCAACTTCTGTGTTGCCTATGGCAATAGATCTTACACAATTTTCCCAGTTCTTTTACCACTCTTTCACTGGGGTTACTTGCAGCATGGTATCGGGATATGAACACCGGTTTTATCCTTCTTCTCTTCAGTGTGGTTAGCCATTGTCTGGATCTATATTGTGGTCCATTGTCAGCTATGAACTTTTCTATAGTTCCTACCTCTCGCAAAAAGTTTTTAACGAATGCTGCTGCTACTGTCCTTCCCGTCGCATGTTTCAATGCGGTAAAAGTCACATACTTTGACACCAATTCCACTGCTACTAAAACATATCTATATCCTTGCACTGACTTAGGTAGCGGGCCAAACAAATCTGTTGCTCCGAATTCCCTCTATCTACCTGGCACTATCGGAAAAAGCGGTGCTTTGCATGAGATAGTCAACGATTTTGCCTTCTGGCACAATTTGCAACTACCAAGCGCATTCTTGATCCTCCTCTCCATACTAATGAAATAAACTGATTCCCTTAACTTCTTACAGCATTTCCTTGCCCCGTAATGCCCGTAACTTAGGTGAGTGTACCAGATCAGCTTGTTGACTATTTCATTTGGTATACACAACACCCAGTCCTGTGTGTTCGGATTTCTACGGTAGAAAAGGACCCCGTTCTGAATTATATAAAAGCGCGCTATATTGGCATCTAAGTTTGCTCTAACTCTGTCCTTCACCATTCTCCATGACGCGTCTTTATCCTGCTCTTTCGCGATATTTGTGAGTACCGCCCCTATGTATTTCTCGGACGGCACGCCCTGCATATACAATATATCATATCTGTTCTCGTTTACCTCCTCATCAAAGCATTGACCATGACCTACTGGGTTCCTTGACAACGCATCTGCCACTATATTCTGTGGCCCAGGAATATACATGACCGAAAACTGAAACTCCTGTAAATAGAGTGCCCACCTAGCGAGTCGTCTATGGTTAAGTTTGGCCGACATCAGAAACTGTAGTGACTTGTGGTCAGTATAGATTTTAGTATGCCTCCCATACAAATAGTATCTAAACTTACTAAAACCCCATACTATTGCCAAAGCTTCATGCTCAGTTACCGTGTAATTTCTCTCAGCTTTGCTAAGCACTCGGCTCGCAAACACAATAGGTTGTTGTATTACTTCTCCTCCTTGCTCTTGCTCTTGGAACAATGTTACCCCAAGTCCACTACGGGAACTGTCCGTGGCCATACAAATCTCTTTCCCTAGGTCTGGATGCCCGAGAAGAGGTGCCGATAGCAGTGCCTTCTTTAACGCCTCATACTCTTCCTGTGCGACAGGGTCCCAATTCCATGCCGTTTTCTTTCCAGTCAGCTGACATAGTCTGGGTGTCGCTGCACCCACAATCTTAATGAACCTCCTGCAAAAATTGATTAATCCTAAATAACCCCGTAGCTGACGTTTTGTTCTTGGCACCGGAAAATCTCTGATTGCTTCGAGATTGTCTGGATTTGGTCTTATTCCCTCTGGTGTCACAATGTGACCTAGAAACTCGATTTCTTTTCATCGAAATTCTGACTTTCCAAAATTCACGGTTACCCCATGTCTCTCCAATGCACCGAGCAATATGCTTAACGTTCTATTGTGGTCTTCCCAGTTTCTTTCGGCTATCAGGACATCATCCACGTACTGTGTTACCTTATCTTTTATTTCATTAGGAATGACAGTATTTAGCGCTCTGATAAATGCCGCGGATGATACATTTAACCCAAATGGTAGTTTCTGGAATTGATACGATTTCCCGTAGCACAAGAAAGCAGTGTATTTTCTACACCCCGTATCTAACTCCACCTGCCAGAAACTCATTCTCAAATCAACTGAGCTGAGAACTCTGATCCCGTGGAACTTTTGTAGCAATTCGTCAAGTGTCAGCGGCCAATCTGTCTCTGGTTCTATTATCTTATTAATCCTTCTTGCGTCCAAAACTAATCTAATTGACCCATCCTTTTTTTCAACACAAACTAAAGGGCTGTTGTACGGACTGGATGCTGGTTCGATAATCCCTTGTTGTAGCATGCTTTCGATCTCAGCTTCCACTCTTTCTTTGTACACAACAGGTATCGGGTACACTTGGGCCCTAAACTATTTATGTGGCTTGACCTTGAATCTATACCCAAAATTTCTTATTGTACCCGCAGCATGTTTAAATACCTTTCTATTCTCGTATAAACTTTTCTGCAATTCCCCGTAGACCGTGTTCCCTCGTAAATGCCAGATTTTCTCCCTGATCTCCTCCTCCAAACATTTATGAATTTCCTTCTTCTCTTGTTTGAACCCCGTATTCTGTGCCTGTCTATCGGACTTTACCGCCAGACATAATGCTAAGTGTGCATTACCTTTAGCATATAAACAATCGTCGAATCTTAATGTAATTTCCTCCGAATCTCGTTTCAACTCCATCGAACCATTTCTCATGTTAACGACTGCTTTATATTGGTTCAAGAAATCAACGCCTAATATCCCTTCAACAGTTAGAGATGACACAATCATGAACACTGTACTAAACCTCTTCGCCTGGCACACAAAGTCTACCTGCGCTTGTAACTTCATCTCAATTCCCTTTCCTGTAATTGCCCCTCTCACTGTTGTCCTTTGCAATGGCAACGTTAGCCACGGTTTTGTAAGACTACAACACTTAAACACATCTTCCCTCAAAACACTCATTACACTGCCTGTGTCGATGACACAAGGTACGATTATATTATTTATTTCTACGCTCATTATTGGGTGGACTTCACTCCCCACATCTCCTACCTCCTCTAACAGATTCTCCCTTAGTTTTCCGTAATCGACATACCTAATAATTACATCATTAATAGTCCTGGTTTGTACCCATCTATCATGTAGTCACCTTCTTGTCCCTCCGTCATTGTGACAGTGATTGTCCTGTCGTGAACCCAATGACTGCCTATCCTCTCTTCGCCCATCATTTTCATTTTCCCTCCTTCGTCCATCTCTGTCCCACCTTCTATTTTCCCGGTTTGCTGGTCGATATCTCCATGAATTCTGCCCCCTATTTCCTCGCCATCTTCCATTTCCGTCATTCCTCTGATTCCATGCTCTCCTGTCATTCTGATAGTTTCTGCCATTCCTATCCTCAACTCTGTCTGACCTATGAGTCGTGTCGCCGTTCACAATGTTGCTCTCATTACCCAGTTCCTGTTAACAAGTGCTGAAATGACGCAGAATCGTCTAAGCCTCTGCCTGCTATCACTATATCTCTGCGCAATCTCACTGGCAACTTCGTTATACAGATCCTAATGAGCTCCCCAGTTTTGTATGGCACATCCAAATACCTATTTCGTCTCAGCATTTCCTGATAGTACGACACTGGATCTCTTATACCACCTTCGTTACAATTTGGCATCATCAATATGCTTTGCTTAACCTGGTCCTGCTTACTTTTCGACCAGAATTCATTTAAAAACTTGTCACAAAATATCTTGTAACTACTACAGTCTTTAATAACTTCCTGCATTTTCGCTCTAGCCTCGTCCCTCAAACGGTTACACACAAACTTCATTTTGAGGAGCGGTCCCCACGATGAAGGTAATGAATCTTGAAATTGAGACAGCCACAGGCATGGATGTTGGTAATTATCAGGATCTGGAAAACAAGTGTACGTTTTGTAAGTAGGCTGTTTATGTTTTCTTATTGGCAACGTTACGTAGCGCTCTGTATAAAAATCACTGGCTGTGCTGTGTGCAGTCTGTGGCTAGTTTGCATTGTTGTCTGCCATTGTAGTGTTGGGCAGCTGGATGCAAACAGCGCGTAGCGTTGCGCAGTTGGAGGTGAGCCGCCAGCAGTGGTGGATGTGGGGAGAGAAATGGCGAAGTTTTGAAATTTTGTAAGAATGGATGTCATGAACTGCTATATATATTATGACTATTAGGTAAATACATTGTTTGTTCTCTATTAAAATCTTTCATTTGCTAACTATGCCTATCAGTAGTTAGTGCCTTCTGTAGTTTGAATATTTTATTTAGCTGGCA
The DNA here is from genome assembly GCF_023898315.1 of Schistocerca nitens. Lineage (NCBI taxonomy): Eukaryota > Metazoa > Arthropoda > Insecta > Orthoptera > Acrididae > Schistocerca > Schistocerca nitens. Next base: position 146,608,632 of record NC_064616.1, on the reverse strand, counting down.
GTAGTGGCGCTCGCTGTATTGCAGTAGTTCGAGTAATGAAGATTTTTGTGAGGTAAGTGATTTGTGAAACGTATAGGTTAATGTTAGTCAGGGCCATTCTTTTGTAGGGATTTTTGAAAGTCAGATTGCGTTGCGCTAAAAATATAGTGTGTCAGTTTAAGCACAGTCTTGTACAATTTTTCAAAAGGGGACGTTTCAGTTTGTACCGACACGAAGTGCCTCCTACATTCTTCTTCCGCATTTATGTTTTCCGACCTTGGACTATACCCAGTTGGGTTTGCCACCTGTTTTATCCGACACAACCGTTCTTCTAACTCTCTGAGTTCGTCTTCCTGTTTCTGCCTATTTTCGTTTTTTGAATTTATCTCACTCTCCCTCTGCAGTCTACCTGGTGGTGTTTCACCTTCACTTCTGCACGCTAATTGCAACTGTGCAAGTTCTTCCCTATGTTTCCTATTTGTTTCTAATTGTGCCTCTTTAAACTGTAATAGTGATTGTATCTCCTCCTGGTCGGCATAAACCTCTCGCTGCGTACTGTCAGAGCCTGTTTCGCCTCTCATACTGATCTTTTCTACATCTGCGCTAATCGTATTCATTCTGACCACTACCTCCGCAACTTCATCCCTGTGTTTATTTAGCGCCACTTCCTGCCGGATGACTTGAGCTTCCACGCTGTCTAATGCCCCTTGTTTATCTGCAAGTAAGTCCTTCACTATCTCTTTGATTCGTTCTGTAATATCGCTCTCTATTGCACTTATTCGTACCTCCAAATTATTGGCTATTTCTTTCATGGCATCACATACTTGCTTCATCGCACCCAGATTCTTCTCCCCCTTATCTAACCGATTATTAACTGCGGACAGACGCTCATCGATAACTGTGTGTAGCTTCCTCATTGCCTCTTTATTTCCCTTATCCGTTGCCTCCAGTCTTTCCTTATTTGCTTCCAATCTTTCCTTAGTTGCTTCAAATCATTCCTTATTCTCCCTATCTCTCTCCGTATTATCTCTATCCATCCTCTGTAAAAACTGCAGTAGCACAGTGTCATTTGCTACTTTCGGTGCGCTCACCTCATTCGCCTGAGAAACCGTAGCTTTGCTATGGGTAGCTGCACTTTCACTGCATACCTGACCTAGTCCCGGCTCGCCCGCATCATCAGGAAAAGCCCCCTATTGTGAACAAAGCCCGCCGCTCAAAGGATCACCTAGCAGCGGTCCACTGAACAATTCAGCCCCTTCCGAGTGTTTGCCGTTCCCGCTCATTAGCCCATGGTCGAAACCTACTTCCTGCTGCACTGCTACGTTCACCCCAGAATCGCTATTCTCCATGGTGACTACACTTTTCGACTGCGACCTAGTTACTACGGACATTACGCAAAAAAAATTATACAACGATCTTCCAGCCTTGGGCGATATAGCAATTAATTACATAAAAAAAATAAAAGATCCTCACCAATCCAGAAAGAAATTGCAAACAGAAAAAATTTTACTTCTTAGCGCTATCACAATATATTCCATCAAAAAAAATCTTAACAGCAATAAACCTAACAGCAAAATATCCTGGCAAAAATATCCTGGCAGGGTCGAAATTATGAGAGGCACCCACATGCCTTGCTCTTACTGTGGCATCAAGCAGTCAGGCCTGCAAGATGAGTGGTCTGCCAAGCGAGTGGATTCATTCTTATTTATCGAGTAACATGAACTCTAGTACTCACACTTAAGTTACAAGTTATCCTCCTATATGGTTAATACGCAACGGAAACACGCATCTGACTATCAGTAATTTACAGAACTCTGACTGTACACTATGCACTGGCAATACCACATTTTCTTTCGTTTTCTTATTTAATGGCTTTTGTCAACACGTGGTCACCACACTGAATATGAATGGTGCACACATTATAAATTCGGGACATTATGACAACATACAATTCGAAGGAAAAGTCCACCAATCTTTTTCTTTTCACTATCTTATTTATTCCGATAAATTCTCTAACCTAAACACACAAATTCTATAACCTACAACAATAACACATGAGAAATTCCGCCCAGTGGGCATGGCTTTACATTGGTGAATCTCTATATTATGGTCTCGTAATTATTTAACGCTACAGTGCACTTTCTGGATAGGATGGTGGATCTTTTATTATACCTCACACTTCGACTCTCACAATCATCATCACGAAACTTTCCTCCAGACCGAGCGGTACCGAAGGAATAGGCATAACCCACTAATCTTTTGAAACTACCTTGCTACTCTCCCATGCAAACCACACATACCCAAATTACATGACATACATCACACTACAATATGAAATACAAAACACTAAATAGTCACAACACTATCACTTTCAGCTTTCCCACTTCAATTAATATTTATTCCAGTTTCACACGACACTGCCCCACTTCGTAATTCTACTTTCCTACTATGAACTCTGGAGATATATGCACGTCTTCCTGTGCAATGCAAGCCAAGTGGTGTTGCTGGATAGACGGCCGACTCACCTTGCTTCTCTCTCAGAGTTTGAATCTAGCGTCACACGGAATCATATCACGCAAAGTAATATTAAGAACGTACTCATCACACACGCGAGTCCTCAACTGATACCATGGATGAGTACTTCTCTTTATCTTTTGTCTCATACACAGTTTGAGACTCACACAGTACTCACCACGTGGAAGCACTCGTCTCTAATTTCAAGTCCTGCACACGTCATTTCTTAAATATTTCAACTTATGGTACACACGCTATTTCTTAAATATTTCAACTTATTGTACACACGCTAGTAATTCAGCTTAACTTAAGCACACGGAAGTATTTCAACTTATTGCTACATGTGGTTTCATTGTGACCGTTGGTCACTTCCAAAGATTACTACAATCCCATTAATATTACCTGCCTGACATTTAATTCTCCCCACAAAAGTTCCTGAAATAGAGAAATTATTATTTCAAACTACTCTTAAATATTCCACATGCATACCATGTCTCCACTCTTTTGTCATTACGGAGCACAACTAAAACAGGTCTTAACAGCACAAGATCCAGCGCCAGAGTGCTGAAACATGGCCATTGTTCAGGTCCTCTTGCACCTCTGCTGAAGTGGGGGAGCACCTTGCTACCATATTGGTCAGCCACATTTCAGGCACTCAAAGCTCAGGTAAATTTCATCTCTTTTGTCCCACCAAAGGTGGCCAAAGGATCGTCTCAAAGATGATGATATATTCACATTCACTATCTGCGGTTAGCAGACAACCATACATTCATTCATTTCACAGATCTCACCAAACTGGATGTAGGGATTTACTTTGTGGGAGTGCACATATGATCAATTAAATAAATAAATTGTCATTCCTTCCCACACTGGTATCCAGCTTCGCTGTATTAATTGAAATTGAGTTATTTTACAAAAAAAAAAAAATGTGTTGTTCTGACAAAAATAATGAAGTATGTTGTACCTATTTTCAATGTCGGGTGGTACTGTACCCTTTCACCACCGGCTACCCATGCAGAAAAAAATGGCACGGTACTATCCTTGCAATGCGAGGGTAGTTCCGAACATTTTTTTTTTTTTTTTTTTTTGAAGAAAACTGTATTAGAACAAACATAGCAAGTCATTAAAATAACCAGGAGGAGACCTTAGCCCCTGGTGACCTCAAATAGATGACCAAATGCTGTTACTTTACCAAATTATTGACACAGTTGTTGCATTATTGTACTCTCCACAATCCGGAGTAACGTACACATACAAATTTACAACAATTCACATGACAAATAAAACATCACATCATACAAATAAAAAATAATGGTGAGATAAAAATTGGCTTAGTTACCGGGATCTCCTTTATTTTTAGGAGTAATCCAAACTTCACTAATTCTATGACAAATAAAAGAAAATACTAATTGTACTCGTGAAATTTTAAATAGCTCACCGTCCAAACACAGAACAAGTAATCTGACATTCATAAATTGCGTTGTAATAATCTTTACACGGCAATGTCTAAATACAAAACAAAATCAACAAAAGAAAAAAATTGCGTACACTAGTTACACGTAGAAGTCAGGCTCCATATCAATACACGCAATAAATAGTTAGCAATAAGTGCTTGAATCCACCAGTAGCTCTCGTATCTTACTCTACTGCTCATTTCTCTGTTGTTACACATTTAGATGACAAGAACTTGCATTTCGACTAGCCTTCGTTACACTTTAATGTGAAATATCACCACTGTGATAATAAAATAAGTGGCTTCAGTCAACACGCCAACAAGATCATTACTGTCCACGACATCAAAATGCATCAATTAATTCCGATATTTGTTGTGCAATGCAAACCCTTCTCCCTCCCCTGTGACAACCTTACTGATCAATGCTACAACAGCTGCTACGTTAGTATTACGCCACTGGCTAATAATTAAAGCATCATTGTACCAAATATTCTAATAAACATGTTACGTGTACTTGATAACCCAGAACAAACAAATAAACACACTAACTATTCTAAACACAAATGTTAATGAAATACAATTACACTTGCTGTCCCTTCAGGAATGAAACATATAAAAAAAATTACACAATTACAAGTACAAATACATTATTCCCTATCTTGCGAGTCACACGGAATCATTTCATTCTGTGATTTTCTTGGGGTCAAAAAAGTTGCTGACAGGTTCCCTAGAAACACTGTCTCGGTGTCAAAGCTCTCCCATGGTTACCCAGACGAAAGTCTTTAAGTCACTCAAATCGGCATTTTGAACACGCACTGAACAGTAAACTGTATCTCACATTAAACACAAATGTCATAGTCACTCGCAGCGTACCATCCACATGAATCTGGTCGTCCAGAAATGGCCCTACAACTACTATTACCCACGGTTCTGTCCTTTCAGTTCATGGTGTAATTAAAAGTCGTAAGTTCCAACAAACAGCACTTATTCCCGCACCAATTAAAGAAATGTCTCCTACTACAAATGCAAATGTCAATGTCCCACTTTAGTTTCTTGCGTTCATACCATAATTAGTCACCAAACGACAACTGTCCTCTTCAAGAATACCAAGTGTCCCACAAGCAATTCACAAAGCACACTTAACAAGTCACTGCCAAAAGTTTATGGATCCCACCATTCAGTGGTCAAGACAAAACAAAACGATCGTCCTGTCTGCTAAAGACAAAATCTTTTCCACCACTCACAACGTGGAAACACCAGTCCTTCACTTTCCACCTTATGGAGACATACGAGCAGTCATCTTGTTTCACGGCTCCACAGTCCACTACTAGTTAATAGCTGCTGGTAAAAAATGCCCGCCAGACTCTGCCGCACGTCGTTCATTCTGCCGTCGCTCCGCCGTTGAGCAGAAGAAACCACCCGCTGTTGCCTCCGCGGGATACTTTTCCCAGTCGTAAGGGTGGCGGAACTTATGAATGGCCAGTGGTACATGCGTGTCGCCCCAGGCCGTTGACCTGCTGTAGCGGGCGCGTGGAGTGTACCCCGACCGGCAGTGGAATGGGGAGTGCACCGGCTCTGTTGCCGACGTCTGCTTGGCTTATGTGGTACTGGCGCGTTCGGCGTAGCCCCTCAGTGCTACGACACCCAATCAGTCAGACCCTTCCGTGCATCTCGCAACATTACAGACAAAAGGATATTCTTACAGTATTTAAATACTCATTGATTACATGTATGATCTATTAGATACATTGGTAATAAAAGAATCTTTGTTCTAAAAAAAAACATAAAATCATACACCCTAGTTTTCTACACATACAACATCAACACTTATCCCTTTTCTATATACAGCCCACACTTGTGCTATTGATTGTACCTGTCGTCCCTCATACAAAACATGAAAGTATAAAAAAAAACAAAAGGAATAATAAACAATCTATACAGCTCATAATTACAATATCAAATAGTAGGCTACTCTAACATCCTATCACAGTGAAAATATTAGAAACTGTTTATTCTAAAACTACAATATACAGTGAACCTTTGTGCTTGTGACAGACTGAAATTAATACCCCTTGGACGTGTTCTAACAAAAAATAAGAAATAATCTACACAGCTCACAATTACCTACCACATGTTATTAAATATTAAACTACTTTAACATCCTAACACAATAAACATTTTAGAAACTGATGACTCTAAATCTACAACATACAATGCACGTTTGTGCTTGTGACAGACTGAAATTAGTATCTCTTTATATATTTTACCTTTTTATTATATATAACAACATTTCTAGGACATGTATGTACCATGCACGATCTGCCATCGAGGTTCATCCAAATCAAACAATAACACAATAGTGTTTTAGTTATGGATCGGTAGCATCCCCTTTACAGGAGTGTGCGCATTGATCACCCTACTCTACGACTCTCACTCACCAGACATCACATTTTCCTTCTCATTCAATCCATTAATACACTAACAGAATAGGTCTAGAAGTCAGCTAACCTTAACACCACCACACTCACGACAACATACCATACCTTTGCTCCCTTATACTCAACCACATAACACATGAAGCTGTTTCGGAGATAGCTTTCCAGTCTCCGAATTCGTCCTTTCACTCTGGCACCTCTCTCCATCGGCTTACCTCTGCATTCACTTCACCGATTATTCATCCTGCTAAATATCAACTTAGAATTTCGACATTTCATCTAAGAAAAAGAAATACACAAATTATTCATCCTGCAAAATAACTGTACACATTCTTGGTTCCGTTTTGATTAGTTATACTGGTACCAGGCTTCAACAACAACAACAACAAAAATTATTTTTTTCACATAGCAACTGTTATGGTACGAACTAGATTTACACTTATATTACATCTTACGTCAGTATTCCACAACGTTCACCATCTGGATCTCATACTCCCTTTATGTCCTTTCACGTTGTGCAGTTGTCCTCCTCTTCATTCGTATTTCGGCTCTCCGTCCTTCCATTACTCCATCATTTCCTGGTCTTCCTTCGTCATTCGCATCTATCTCGATTGCAGCATACACCAGCCTCTCTGTAACATACATCTAAGACATCTCCACATTATTCAATTCTACTCACCTTTATTTACCACTGTTTCATCACGTCGAATCTCTCTTTATTAATCACACTGCTTCACGTCGCTTCTCTCCTTAAATATCACCTTTATCCACTACTATTTATCACATCGCTTCTCTATCTACCATCTTTATCCACTCATTAATCATCACGTCGTTTCTGCTTGATCCTTATTCATATGACAAAAAATACGTACATACACCACTCTGTCGACCCCTGTTCATGACTCATTTGACCAGTCTATTCCGTCATACTTCCTGACAGCCCGCCTGAAAATTGTTATGTTCGATTTGACCCTGCACAACGTTACACACCACAAATAAATACACTGACTATCTACCATAAATTGCCTACTTTCGATCTATCCTTAACTTTTCCATAATTTGATGTTATAAATGTGATGAAGCCCACGAGATTGTTTTCCCTTGATCGTCTCAATCAGTACAGCATTTTCATGGACAATCCGCCTCACTCTGAATGGTCCACTATACACCGTAAAGAATTTGCTAGTTAGGAATTTGTGCTTCTTTGATAATCGATGAGTTTTAATTAGAATCTTGTCTCCTACTGCCAATTCGATCTTACGGATCTTTCCTTTCTGCTTCTCCTGCCTATCCTTAGCTGCTCTCTTAATACGCTCTATCGCAACCTTGACAATTTCTGTGTGCTTCTGCTTTCCTGATCGTGGAAAATCTACCAGCTCCCTGACTCGATCTGGTGGTGGTTCATTCTTTAGTACCGTAATTGGTGATAAACCAGTTGCTCCATGTGGTAGCTCATTGAGGATGTCCTGAAAATCTTTGAGAAAAATACTCCAACTTCTGTGTTGCCTATGGCAATAGATCTTACACAATTTTCCCAGTTCTTTTACCACTCTTTCACTGGGGTTACTTGCAGCATGGTATCGGGATATGAACACCGGTTTTATCCTTCTTCTCTTCAGTGTGGTTAGCCATTGTCTGGATCTATATTGTGGTCCATTGTCAGCTATGAACTTTTCTATAGTTCCTACCTCTCGCAAAAAGTTTTTAACGAATGCTGCTGCTACTGTCCTTCCCGTCGCATGTTTCAATGCGGTAAAAGTCACATACTTTGACACCAATTCCACTGCTACTAAAACATATCTATATCCTTGCACTGACTTAGGTAGCGGGCCAAACAAATCTGTTGCTCCGAATTCCCTCTATCTACCTGGCACTATCGGAAAAAGCGGTGCTTTGCATGAGATAGTCAACGATTTTGCCTTCTGGCACAATTTGCAACTACCAAGCGCATTCTTGATCCTCCTCTCCATACTAATGAAATAAACTGATTCCCTTAACTTCTTACAGCATTTCCTTGCCCCGTAATGCCCGTAACTTAGGTGAGTGTACCAGATCAGCTTGTTGACTATTTCATTTGGTATACACAACACCCAGTCCTGTGTGTTCGGATTTCTACGGTAGAAAAGGACCCCGTTCTGAATTATATAAAAGCGCGCTATATTGGCATCTAAGTTCGCTCTAACTCTGTCCTTCACCATTCTCCATGACGCGTCTTTATCCTGCTCTTTCGCGATATTTGTGAGTACCGCCCCTATGTATTTCTCGGACGGCACGCCCTGCATATACAATATATCATATCTGTTCTCGTTTACCTCCTCATCAAAGCATTGACCATGACCTACTGGGTTCCTTGACAACGCATCTGCCACTATATTCTGTGGCCCAGGAATATACATGACCGAAAACTGAAACTCCTGTAAATAGAGTGCCCACCTAGCGAGTCGTCTATGGTTAAGTTTGGCCAACATCAGAAACTGTAGTGACTTGTGGTCAGTATAGATTTTAGTATGCCTCCCATACAAATAGTATCTAAACTTACTAAAACCCCATACTATTGCCAAAGCTTCATGCTCAGTTACCGTGTAATTTCTCTCAGCTTTGCTAAGCACTCGGCTCGCAAACACAATAGGTTGTTGTATTACTTCTCCTCCTTGCTCTTGCTCTTGGAACAATGTTACCCCAAGTCCACTACGGGAACTGTCCGTGGCCATACAAATCTCTTTCCCTAGGTCTGGATGCCCGAGAAGAGGTGCCGATAGCAGTGCCTTCTTTAACGCCTCATACTCTTCCTGTGCGACAGGGTCCCAATTCCATGCCGTTTTCTTTCCAGTCAGCTGACATAGTCTGGGTGTCGCTGCACCCACAATCTTAATGAACCTCCTGCAAAAATTGATTAATCCTAAATAACCCCGTAGCTGACGTTTTGTTCTTGGCACCGGAAAATCTCTGATTGCTTCGAGTTTGTCTGGATTTGGTCTTATTCCCTCTGGTGTCACAATGTGACCTAGAAACTCGATTTCTTTTCATCGAAATTCTGACTTTCCAAAATTCACGGTTACCCCATGTCTCTCCAATGCACCGAGCAATATGCTTAACGTTCTATTGTGGTCTTCCCAGTTTCTTTCGGCTATCAGGACATCATCCACGTACTGTGTTACCTTATCTTTTATTTCATTAGGAATGACAGTATTTAGCGCTCTGATAAATGCCGCGGATGATACATTTAACCCAAATGGTAGTTTCTGGAATTGATACGATTTCCCGTAGCACAAGAAAGCAGTGTATTTTCTACACCCCGTATCTAACTCCACCTGCCAGAAACTCATTCTCAAATCAACTGAGCTGAGAACTCTGATCCCGTGGAACTTTTGTAGCAATTCGTCAAGTGTCAGCGGCCAATCTGTCTCTGGTTCTATTATCTTATTAATCCTTCTTGCGTCCAAAACTAATCTAATTGACCCATCCTTTTTTTCAACACAAACTAAAGGGCTGTTGTACGGACTGGATGCTGGTTCGATAATCCCTTGTTGTAGCATGCTTTCGATCTCAGCTTCCACTCTTTCTTTGTACACAACAGGTATCGGGTACACTTGGGCCCTAAACTATTTATGTGGCTTGACCTTGAATCTATACCCAAAATTTCTTATTGTACCCGCAGCATGTTTAAATACCTTTCTATTCTCGTATAAACTTTTCTGCAATTCCCCGTAGACCGTGTTCCCTCGTAAATGCCAGATTTTCTCCCTGATCTCCTCCTCCAAACATTTATGAATTTCCTTCTTCTCTTGTTTGAACCCCGTATTCTGTGCCTGTCTATCGGACTTTACCGCCAGACATAATGCTAAGTGTGCATTACCTTTAGCATATAAACAATCGTCGAATCTTAATGTAATTTCCTCCGAATCTCGTTTCAACTCCATCGAACCATTTCTCATGTTAACGACTGCTTTATATTGGTTCAAGAAATCAACGCCTAATATCCCTTCAACAGTTAGAGATGACACAATCATGAACACTGTACTAAACCTCTTCGCCTGGCACACAAAGTCTACCTGCGCTTGTAACTTCATCTCAATTCCCTTTCCTGTAATTGCCCCTCTCACTGTTGTCCTTTGCAATGGCAACGTTAGCCACGGTTTTGTAAGACTACAACACTTAAACACATCTTCCCTCAAAACACTCATTACACTGCCTGTGTCGATGACACAAGGTACGATTATATTATTTATTTCTACGCTCATTATTGGGTGGACTTCACTCCCCACATCTCCTACCTCCTCTAACAGATTCTCCCTTAGTTTTCCGTAATCGACATAACTAATAATTACATCATTAATAGTCCTGGTTTGTACCCATCTATCATGTAGTCACCTTCTTGTCCCTCCGTCATTGTGACAGTGATTGTCCTGTCGTGAACCCAATGACTGCCTATCCTCTCTTCGCCCATCATTTTCATTTTCCCTCCTTCGTCCATCTCTGTCCCATCTGGATTTCTTATACCACCTTCGTTACAATTTGGCATCATCAATATGCTTTGCTTAACCTGGTCCTGCTTACTTTTCGACCAGAATTCATTTAAAAACTTGTCACAAAATATCTTGTAACTACTACAGTCTTTAATAACTTCCTGCATTTTCGCTCTAGCCTCGTCCCTCAAATGGTTACACACAAACTTCATTTTGAGGAGCGGTCCCCACGATGAAGGTAATGAATTTTGAAATTGAGACAGCCACAGGCATGGATGTTGGTAATTATCAGGATCCGGAAAACAAGTGTACGTTTTGTAAGTAGACTGTTTATGTTTTCTTATTGGCAACGTTACGTAGCGCTCTGTATAAAAATCACTGGCTGCGCTGTGTACAGTCTGTGGCTAGTTTGCATTGTTGTCTGCCATTGTAGTGTTGGGCAGCTGGATGCAAACAGCGCGTAGCGTTGCGCAGTTGGAGGTGAGCCGCCAGCAGTGGTGGATGTGGGGAGAGAAATGGCGAAGTTTTGAAATTTTGTAAGAATGGATGTCATGAACTGCTATATATATTATGACTATTAGGTAAATACATTGTTTGTTCTCTATTAAAATCTTTCATTTGCTAACTATGCCTATCAGTAGTTAGTGCCTTCTGTAGTTTGAATATTTTATTTAGCTGGCAGTAGTGGCGCTCGCTGTATTGCAGTAGTTCGAGTAATGAAGATTTTTGTGAGGTAAGTGATTTGTGAAACGTATAGGTTAATGTTAGTCAGGGCCATTATTTTGTAGGGATTTTTGAAAGTCAGATTGCGTTGCGCTAAAAATATAGTGTGTCAGTTTAAGCACAGTCTTGTACAATTTTTCAAAAGGGGACGTTTCAGTTTGTACCGACACGAAGTGCCTCCTACATTCTTCTTCCGCATTTATGTTTTCCGACCTTGGACTATACCCAGTTGGGTTTGCCACCTGTTTTATCCGACACAACCGTTCTTCTAACTCTCTGAGTTCGTCTTCCTGTTTCTGCCTATTTTCGTTTTTTGAATTTATCTCACTCTCCCTCTGCAGTCTACCTGGTGGTGTTTCACCTTCACTTCTGCACGCTAATTGCAACTGTGCAAGTTCTTCCCTATGTTTCCTATTTGTTTCTAATTGTGCCTCTTTAAACTGTAATAGTGATTGTATCTCCTCCTGGTCGGCATAAACCTCTCGCTGCGTACTGTCAGAGCCTGTTTCGCCTCTCATACTGATCTTTTCTACATCTGCGCTAATCGTATTCATTCTGACCACTACCTCCGCAACTTCATCCCTGTGTTTATTTAGCGCCACTTCCTGCCGGATGACTTGAGCTTCCATGCTGTCTAATGCCCCTTGTTTATCTGCAAGTAAGTCCTTCACTATCTCTTTGATTCGTTCTGTAATATCGCTCTCTATTGCACTTATTCGTACCTCCAAATTATTGGCTATTTCTTTCACGGCATCACATACTTGCTTCATCGCACCCAGATTCTTCTCCCCCTTATCTAACCGATTATTAACTGCGGACAGACGCTCATCGATAACTGTGTGTAGCTTCCTCACTGCCTCTTTATTTCCCTTATCCATTGCCTCCAGTCTTTCCTTATTTGCTTCCAATCTTTCCCTAGTTGCTTCAAATCATTCCTTATTCTCCCTATCTCTCTCCTTATTATCTCTATGCATCCTCTGTAAAAACTGCAGTAGCACAGTGTCATTTGCTACTTTCGGTGCGCTCACCTCATTCGCCTGAGAAACCGTAGCTTTGCTATGGGTAGCTGCACTTTCACTGCATACCTGACCTAGTCCCGGCTCGCCCGCGTCATCGGGAAAAGCCCCCAATTGTGAACAAAGCCCGCCGCTCAAAGGATCACCTAGCAGCGGTCCACTGAACAATTCAGCCCCTTCCGAGTGTTTGCCGTTCCCGCTCATTAGCCCATGGTCGACACCTACTTCCTGCTGCACTGCTACGTTCACCCCAGAATCGCTATTCTCCATGGTGACTACACTTTTCGACTGCGACCTAGTTACTACGGACATTACGCAAAAAAAAATTATACAATGATCTTCCAGCCTTGGGCGATATAGCAATTAATTACATAAAAAAAATAAAAGATCCTCACCAATCCAGAAAGAAATTGCAAACAGAAAAAATTTTACTTCTTAGCGCTATCACAATATATTCCATCAAAAAAAAATCTTAACAGCAATAAACCTAACAGCAAAATATCCTGGCAAAAATATCCTGGCAGGGTCGAAATTATGAGAGGCACCCACATGCCTTGCTCATACTGTGGCATCAAGCAGTCAGGCCTGCAAGATGAGTGGTCTGCCAAGCGAGTGGATTCATTCTTATTTATCGAGTAACATGAACTCTAGTACTCACACTTAAGTTACAAGTTATCCTCCTATATGATTAATACGCAACGGAAACATGCATCTGACTATCAGTAATTTACAGAACTCTGACTGTACACTATGAACTGGCAATACCACATTTTCTTTCTTTTTCTTATTTAACGGCTTTTGTCAACACGTGGCCACCGCACTGAATATGAATGGCGCACACATTATAAATTCGGGACATTATGACAACATACAATTCGAAGGAAAAGTCCACCAATCTTTTTCTTTTCACTATCTTATTTATTCCGATAAATTCTCTAACCTAAACACACAAATTCTATAACCTACAACAATAACACATGAGAAATTCTGCCCAGTGGGCATGGCTTTACATTGGTGAATCTCTATATTATGGTCTCGTAATTATTTAACGCTACAGTGCACTTTCTGGATAGGATGGTGGATCTTTTATTATACCTCACACTTCGACTCTCACAATCATCATCACGAAACTTTCCTCCAGACCGAGCGGTACCGAAGGAATAGGCATAACCCACTAATCTTTTGAAACTACCTTGCTACTCTCCCATGCAAACCACACATACCCAAATTACATGACATACATCACACTACAATATGAAATACAAAACACTAAATAGTCACAACACTATCACTTTCAGCTTTCCCACTTCAATTAATATTTATTCCAGTTTCACACGACACTACCCCACTTCGTAATTCTACTTTCCTACTATGAACTCTGGAGATATATGCACGTCTTCCTGTGCAATGCAAGCCAAGTGGTGTTGCTGGATAGACGGCCGACTCACCTTGCTTCTCTCTCAGAGTTTGAATCTAGCGTCACACGGAATCATATCACGCAAAGTAATATTAAGAACGTACTCATCACACACGCGAGTCCTCAACTGATACCATGGATGAGTACTTCTCTTTATCTTTTGTCTCATACACAGTTTGAGACTCACACAGTACTCACCACGTGGAAGTACTCGTCTCTAATTTCAAGTCCTGCACACGCCATTTCTTAAATATTTCAACTTATGGTACACACGCTATTTCTTAAATATTTCAACTTATTGTACACACGTTAGTAATTCAGCTTAACTTAAGCACACGGAAGTATTTCAACTTATTGCTACACGTGGTTTCATTGTGACCGTTGGTCACTTCCGAAGATTAATACAATCCCATTAATATTACCTGCCTGACATTTAATTCTCCCCACAAAAGTTCCTGAAATAGAGAAATTATTATTTCAAACTACTCTTAAATATTCCACATGCATACCATGTCTCCACTCTTTCGTCATTACGGAGCACAACTAAAACAGGTCTTAACAGCACAAAATCCAGCGGCAGAGTGCTGAAACATGGCCGTTGTTCAGGTCCTCTTGCACCTCTGCTGAAGTGGGGGAGCACCTTGCTACCATATTGGTCAGCCACATTTCAGGCGCTCAAAGCTCAGGTAAATTTCATCTCTTTTGTCCCACCAAAGGTGGCCAAAGGATCATCTCAAAGATGATGATATATTCACATTCACTATCTGCGGTTAGCAGACAACCATACATTCATTCATTTCACAGATCTCACCAAACTGGATGTAGGGATTTACTTTGTGGGAGTGCACATGTGATCAATTAAATAAATAAATTGTCATTCCTTCCCACACTGGTATCCGGCTTCACTGTATTAGTTGAAATTGAGTTATTTTACAAAAAAAATGTGTTGTTCTGACAAAAATAATGAAGTATGTTGTACCTATTTTCAATGTCGGGCGATACTGTACCCTTTCAAACTATTCTCTTCAGTCGTCATTGGTCCTGTTCTTGCAGGATCTCTTTTCGGACGCAGTGATGTCTGATATTTGATGTTTTACCGGATTCCAGATATTCATGATACACTTGTGAGATGGTTTCTCGGGAAAATCTCCACTTCATTGGTACCTCAGATACGCCGTATCACATCACTCGTGCGCCGACTATAACACTACGTTCAAACTCTCTTAAATCTTGATAACCTGCCATCTTAGCAGCAGTAACCAATCTAACAACTACGCCAGACACTTGTTGTGTTATGTGGGTGTTGCCGACACCAGCGCCGTATTCTACCTGTTTACAACTCTCTGTATTTGAATATGCATGCCTGTACCAGTTTCTTTGACACTTTGGTATATATAGCGACAAAAAACATCAAACAAAATAAGTCTGAGAATGTCGCATTTCATTTTATTATCGATGCTTGAAATAAAGATCTACAAATTTTAAAAGGGATACTGCTGTTGAACAAATGAAGGCGCGAAGTACACCCATTGTTGCGTGTGGCTGATTGATGGAGTGAAGTATTTTGTGATGGCTGTATTAGGTGAGCCGCACATGGCATGCATTTAGTTTAAAACAAAGTGTTTGAGAACGACATCATAGTGACTGGGTGATAAGTGTACGTATATAATATCATATTATAGTGAGCTTCTCAAATGCAGCAGGCTAAAAAACAACGATGTGAGTGTGATTTCAATCACAAATATCTACAAGAAACAAACTGTACGGAGTGGCTTTCAAAACAAGATGAATATACTGGATATTGTAATACCTGCTGCATAACTTTTATGGTGAATTACGACTCAGTGATTGCGGTAATGTGTCATCGCAGTACCAAGACTCTTATTGATAAGTTGCGGTATGTGTTAAGAAACTTCACTGTTCACATATGATGGAGTGAAACATCATCACAGTTACCTTTCACAAGACTGTGGAAATGCTCTCCTATCTCAGATTTTTTTTTTTTCAAGATTCGAAACTATCGTCCAAAATTCACTGCGGACGGAGTAAATCTGAAGTTATATTAGAGAATGTACTGGCTCCAGACTCTCGGCAACAAATTCTGAAAAAAAAGTTGGTACGACTCCATTCGATAGCATGTGATGCTTCAAATAAAGAAATATATGAAATTATTTCCAATTGCTATTCGGCACTTCGACCAAAAAATGAGAACGACTTCGGGTTTTATACATTTTTACAAAGATGTTGACGGAACATTAGCCTCTATAGCCAAGAAGCTTAATGAGAGCGTCATTAAGACTGATCTTCCAGGATTGCAACTACACTCCTGGAAATGGAAAAAAGAACACATTGACACCGGTGTGTCAGACCCACCATACTTGCTCCGGACACTGCGAGAGGGCTGTACAAGCAATGATCACACGCATGGCACAGCGGACACACCAGGAACCGCGGTGTTGGCCGTCGAATGGCGCTAGCTGCGCAGCATTTGTGCACCGCCGCCGTCAGTGTCAGCCAGTTTGCCGTGGCATACGGAGCTCCATCGCAGTCTTTAACACTGGTAGCATGCCGCGACAGCGTGGACGTGAACCGTATGTGCAGTTGACGGACTTTGAGCGAGGGCGTATAGTGGGCATGCGGGAGGCCGGGTGGACGTACCGCCGAATTGCTCAACACGTGGGGCGTGAGGTCTCCACAGTACATCGATGTTGTCGCCAGTGGTCGGCGGAAGGTGCACGTGCCCGTCGACCTGGGACCGAACCGCAGCGATGCACGGATGCACGCCAAGACCGTAGGATCCTATGCAGTGCCGTAGGGGTCCGCACCACCACTTCCCAGCAAATTAGGGACACTGTTGCTCCTGGGGTATCGGCGAGGACCATTCGCAACCGTCTCCATGAAGCTGGGCTACGGTCCCGCACACCGTTAGGCCGTCTTCCGCTCACGCCCCAACATCGTGCAGCCCGCCTCCAGTGGTGTCGCGACAGGCGTGAATGGAGGGACGAATGGAGACGTGTCGTCTTCAGCGATGAGAGTCGCTTCTGCCTTGGTGCCAATGATGATCGTATGCGTGTTTGGCGCCGTGCAGGTGAGCGCCACAATCAGGACTGCATACGACCGAGGCACACAGGGCCAACACCCGGCATCATGGTGTGGGGAGCGATCTCCTACACTGGCCGTACACCACTGGTGATCGTCGAGGGGACACTGAATAGTGCACGGTACATCCAAACCGTCATCCAACCCATCGTTCTACCATTCCTAGACCGGCAAGGGAACTTGCTGTTCCAACAGGACAATGCACGCCCGCATGTATCCCGTGCCACCCAACGTGCTCTAGAAGGTGTAAGTCAACTACCCTGGCCAGCACGATCTCCGGATCTGTCCCCCATTGAGCATGTTTGGGACTGGATGAAGCGTCGTCTCACGCGGTCTGCACGTCCGGCACGAACGCTGGTCCAACTGAGGCGCCAGGTGGAAATGGCATGGCAAGCCGTTCCACAGGACTACATCCAGCATCTCTACGATCGTCTCCATGGGAGAATAGCAGCCTGCATTGCTGCGAAAGGTGGATATACACTGTACTAGTGCCGACATTGTGCATGCTCTGTTGCCTGTGTCTATGTGCCTGTGGTT
Source organism: Schistocerca nitens (assembly GCF_023898315.1). Lineage (NCBI taxonomy): Eukaryota > Metazoa > Arthropoda > Insecta > Orthoptera > Acrididae > Schistocerca > Schistocerca nitens. The sequence goes on along the minus strand of NC_064616.1, from coordinate 146,590,993 downwards.
CTGTCAGTGTGATCATGTGATGTATCTGACCCCAGGAATGTGTCAATAAAGTTTCCCCTTCCTGGGACAATGAATTCACGGTGTTCTTATCTCAATTTCCAGGAGTGTAGTTGCTTATGGTGCGGACAACTGTTCTGTCAATTTTGGGAAAAACCAATCTGTTTTCGTGAAGTTGAAACAAATGTTTGAAGCATCTCATCTTATTGCAGGACGTTGTCACATGCATATACTGCACAATACTGCAAAATAAGCACTAAAATTATTGTCATACGATGTTGAACTGTTAGTGGTTAAGGTATTTTATGAGTTTTCTTGAAGTGCGAAGAAGGTCAGTGAGCTGAAGAAATGTTTTGAGATCCTGCCATCGGAGTACTCCCATTGTTGAGGTTCTATTTTCTGAGCCAAGGTGACGAGAAAACTGTCAGACTTATTTGTAGATTCGTAGCCCATGAAAATGACAGTGAAGTAACACTCCCAGAGGTTTATATTTTTTTCCACAATGTTATGCATTTATTTAATAGAACCATAAAACGTGTGAAAAGTGATTATATATAGATAACTGAAATATATTCTGTATTCCTGAAGTTGCGCACAGAAATTATTAATAGACAAAGTAACAATATCTTCTCGTTCAAGGTATTACAAGTGCTGAAGAAATGTCCGCAGTATGAACAAGCAAAATTTGTCAGAGAAGCTCAGCAAGTCTATGCTAGGGTTCTGGAATATCTAGAAAAAATGGTTTGACTACATTGAAGATTCAATTTTCAAGTTTAGCTCTCAGTTAAATCTTGAATAGCCCCGTACATGGAGAATATAATGAAATTCATACATTATTTCAACATAAATATAAATGGAGACAAAATATTTTCTGAAATATGTGCACTGAATGACGTCTTGCCATTCATTAAGGGCTTACCAGACCTAAACATTTCAAAGAAATGGGTGACATTTTTTAAGAGATACAAAGCATATAATTTGATGAAAGTTGTTCAACACGTGCTAGCAGTGTCACTGCCCACTGCATTTGTAGAGTGGATTTTCAATGTGATGCTAAATTTCTGGAGCAATGGAAAAAAAAAGCTGAAAGTGGAAATGGTGAAAGCCGAACTATTTGTGAATTTTAACTGCCGCATGAAATGTGCTGAATTTGTTAAATTGGTCAAATCTGACAATGGGAAAGAGCTTGTTAAAGCTGTGAAGTCATAAATCACGTTTAACTTCAAAATATATCTGACAAAGAAACTAGAGGCTTGCAGAAATGTCTGGATTCGCAGTATTAACAGTGAGTATCATGTTAAATAAATGCATGCTTCCTATTGTAGCAGCTATAATGCATGTATTTTATAATGTGTTGTGAATAATAATAATAACAGTAATATAATAATAAGAAGAAGAAATTTTTGAGTTGACTAGTTTTTGATCCAGTTAAAGTTGGGAATCCTAATCATGTAAGACTGCAAAAGTAAAGATAAATCTTCCCTGGATTACCTTTGTGAATTGGTGAATAGGATTTCCTTCTGCTTGTTCTGTGCAGTACTCTCAGTGTTGTGATTCCTTATACCAGATATTACAGCCTGTGGGAAATATTGTGAGGTGCCAAAAATCTACATATGTGGCTATGACTGGATGTGCGGATAACAAATCTACTCTAAATAATATTCCAGGGTGCCATTACGGTGCATTTATTGAAAAAGACCATAAAATAATTCACAGTTACTCAGTTTGATACACTTAATTCCCAAGAACACTAAAAACAGAGCATAGTGGACACAGAAATCAGACATGGAGTACATCCTAACTCCAACTGACCCACATGGCATGCAACAGGTATCACTTTCGGACATTGTATGACACTGGGAGGATTCATACATTATTATCACTACCATATTAACCATCATTTCTTTCTGTTACATTTATTTTACTGCATAGCATAATGATGGTAAAGAAGGTTTAATGTCTCTTAGACTGCCCCTAGCATTTATTATGTTAAAAGCCAAGTGTAATAATTAATATTTGATGTAGAAAAAGTAGTAATTTTGTGCCTAAACGTTTGGAAGTCTCTGGTGCTTAAGACTGTTAAGTTAGGTATACTATCATGCCTAGTTCAGTTGCTCATCCTAGGCGCATGCTTTCAGCACCGTATGGCATTGCAAGCCTCTCTGCCTGCTTTCCGACTGTGGGAACTGCCTTCTTAAAGCCTCCATACACAATCAATTTGTCAAAATTTGCTATATTTGCCAAATATTTAACCATGTACAGTGGTGTTTGAGGTGTTTGCCAAACAAAGAGTATTTTTGAGAGAAATTTTGATTGATGGAAAATTTGACAAGATGGCGGACATTGGTTGTGCTGATGTTTGGCACAGATATGTTGTGAAAAACGGCTTTGTTACAATTTCTCTCACTCTATCATGAATTTCCACAACTATTGAAATTACAATCAAGGAAAAAAACAAAATAGCACTGGCAGTTACTAAAATGACAGAGGTGTCGCATCTTTCCCAGTCATGTATTACACAGGAAGAGATTAAGAAGAACATCAGGATTCTATGCATAACATACAAGCAGGAGGGGAATAAAATTCAAAAGAGAAACAAGAGCTCTTTTGTTCTTCCACGGATCATGTAGGCTTATGTTCCTACACTGTAGTATTTTAGTGTACTGTTAGTAGAGGACGCTGTAGAAGAGAATAAACTTTTGCATACTTGTGTCTTCTTCTTCAGTGAGAGGACAGAGTGACTCAAAACAAGTCATTAAATGTTTCATTGTCCATTTGGAGAAAATTGGCATAGTCATCAGGTTCTGAGTGTAACATTTCCTTTAACAGGTTTTCATGTGTATATTTCTCTCTGATTTTAAGCAATTCCCTGGACAAGTGTCATGTTTTCTTCTTCTTCTTATTCTTCTTCTTTTTCTTCTTCTTCCTCTTGAAACACAGTGCCAGAGTTAATGCTAGAAATGCTTTGCCTGCATTTGTAACCATTTCCACTTGTGTAAAACTTCAGCACACATGAACAGAATCTGCTTCAAAACTGAGGTTAAATTGACAAACTTGTTGCATAGTGTATGAGCTTATTTGACAAGTCAGTGGATAGATAAGAATGAATTTGACACTAAATTTGATTGTGTTCAGGGCCCTTTATTCTCTGCTGTTATGATCTGTATCACTGCTCAAGATAATAAGTTATTCATCATAACTGCAGTGTTCAAATACAACATTAAAAATTAACGTTTTGAACATGGCTGTGATCAGCAACCATCATTAATTAAAATGTCACAAGTTTCCAGCCAACTGGTTGCAAATAGAATTAAAATTCTGTAACTAGTTTTCAACGCCAACTAGGGGTGCCTTCTTCAGAAGACACTGTTACCTTACCTAACAATATCACAGGATGGTACATTAATAGCAGATAGCCATTAGAACAAACACTTAATTTTTACAAATTAAATTGCATAAAAATACTCACATGTGGTTAAAAGGAAATTTGAGTGACATCGCTCTAGTCAAAACATTAAAACCACAATTAAAACATTCTCCACCTGAATACATAACAGGTATAGCCAAAATTTTAAAACAATATATTATTTCAGTTGCGAAGAAAATACACTGATCAGATTGTACCAACCTCTTCAATGCATCCTGAATCCCATAAAAAAGTCTTTTTTCACTCAGCCATGCATAGAGCTGTTTCAACACCACTGTTTGCCGAAAATCTTGCAACTGAGGTAAATCTATTAAAAACCATTGCAGTTAATAATGAATATAAGCCGACTATAGTAGATAAAATCTTCAGAAATAAGACCAAAGCCAGAATTACTACTCTCAGCACTCCTTTTAATAATGAAGTTAAAAAAAAAGAAAAAATAATTTTTCCATTCCGTATATAGGGCCAGTATCTTACAGGATTCAGTGATTACTCAGAACAAATATAACTGCAACATAGCCTTCTTCTGCTAAAAACAGCTTGCATAGAAACCTGATACATAATTTAAAATCAGAACGGTCTCCCCTCCAGAACTCGGGAATCTATAAAATCAGTTATGACAAATGTAAAGCCTATTACATAGGCCAGACAGGTTGTGCTTTCTGCGCTAGATATAAGGAGCATCTTTTAGGGAAAAATGGTTCTAATATTCATAACTCAACCTTTGCTGAACACCTGTTGATTGCAGGCCATTTGGAAATTCATGACATTAGCATTTTGCACTGTGAAAGAAAAGGTTTTAGACTAAACATTTTGGCAGAGTTACAGATCTTCAAACATCTTTCTCTGAATGATGACCTCATATTAATAGAACAACTGCAGTCATATGATAAAAATTTTTTCAATTGCTTCAACCCATTACTTAAAGATATCTGATACCTAATGTTGATTATCTGCTTCCCTGTTAAGCCCTCAAATACTGTTTTCCTCTCCCTTGCTTTTACGATTTACGTCCTGTTAATTTGTCAATCACTATTATATTAATTTTGTATAGATGCTGTTAAACCTTTGTGAATTCTGCTACTAGATGGCGCAAGCTGTATCATGTTCACATCGTCATTTGCTACGGACTGCTCGCACAGTCGCTGTTGCTTACTCATGTCCTATATCACTGTAGTGCCCTTAGTGGCATATTTATATGTTGTTTTAAAATTTTGACTATACCTGTCATGAATTCAGGTGTTTTAATTGTGGTTTTAATGTTTCGACTAGAGCGATGTCACTCAAATTTCCTTTTAACCATATGTGAGTATTTTTATGCAATTTAATTCGTAAAAATTAAGTGTTTGTTCTAATGGCTATCTGCTATTAATGTACCTTCCTGTGATATTGTTAGGTAAGGTAACAGTTTCTTCTGAAGAAGGCACCCCTAGCTGGTGTTGAAAACTAGTTAAAGAATTTTAATTCTATTTGCAACCAGTTGGCTGGAAATTTATGACATTGTAAATGTTAAAAATAGCTAATAAATGTTGTCTGAAATAAGAGAAAACTCACTTCCTGATAACCCTGCAAGGTTTGTGTTAATAGCTGTTGTAAGTGTTCCATGCTTGAAAAACCTGAACTAACACCTAATTATGAGTAAGATTCAGTTTTCACCAAAGCTAAGTAAAGTATGTTTCATGCCTCTGTCAGTCAGGGAATTGACAAGTATAAAAATCCTAATGTCAGTGTACCATGCTCTTTTTCACTCATGTCTAACATATGGCTTCATAGTCTGGGGCCACAGTTCTGAGGCTAATAAAATATTTAAGATCCAAAAGAAAGCTATCAGGATAATGATATTTAAAAAGCAGAGAGACTCGTGTATTCTGAAAACTAAGTATTCTTCCACTTCGATGCCACTACATATTGAAGATACTATGTTTCACCAAGCTAAATATTGGCAGCCTGAAGCAGCACGGCACTAGAGGGAAATATTTGCTGACAAAGTTTCCCCATTCCACCAATTTATATGCTGATAGTATAAAATGCATGGGGATAAAACTTTATAATTGTCTACCACGAAACATAAAAAACATCAACAATCCAGCACATTTTAAAATAAGGTTTAAATTGACAGTATTAAAATACTCTTTTTATAACTTACAAGAATATTTTGAATGTGATTTTTCTATGTAATATATTTGCACACTTATCTTTCTGTACTATAATTTATCTTCAAAAAGTAAATTTCAATAAGGTCTAACTGAATGTTAAAAACTGATCTACTTTTATGTACTCATAATATTTATCTAGTAAATCTTAACTATTGTGTAAACTATGTAATGCTTATCTGTACTTATTTGATTTTAAATGTATCCTCAAATTTTAATTTCAGCCGTGCGGGATTAGCCGAGTGGGCTAAGACGCTGCAGTCATGGACGGTGCGGCTGATCCCATCGGAGGTTCGAGTCCTCCCTCGGGTGTGGGTGTGTGTGTTTGTCCTTAGGATAATTTAGGTTCAGTAGTGTGTAAGCTTAGGGACTGATGACCTTAACAGTTAAGTCCCATAAGATTTCACACATATTTGAACATTTTTTTTTTTTTTTTTTTAATTTCAATTAGGTCTAGTTGACCTTAATTTTGAACAACTTGTGAGTATACTAATACTACATCTTGTAATCTATAACTATCATACAGTTGTGTATATCTAGGTGTATTTAATTTGGTGTTATGTATTTTTAAATGTTTAACTACTATAATGACTTGTCACATATCATGTAGTACTATCTGCACACAAAATGATTCAGTGGATCAATAAAGAATGAATGAATGAATGAATGACTTAAGGGTCCCATCCTCATCACCATTCCTGTAAAAGGGGAGATGCACATGAAAATATTAGGCCCTGACCCCACTTTATTAACAACAAGAGCTACATACAAAACGCCTCTCGAAGACTGTGCAGTCTTGTTAGTGGGTGCTTCGGCTGACAAACGTCATTTGAGTAGTAGCACCAGGGAAGTCAACAGTAATGTTGTGCCAGCTACTGGGTTTTCTCAGTAGTGGAAGGGAGGTGTCAGTACATGAAAATTCCAGTAATGTAGGATTTTTCCTTCTTCTGGAAATTAGGGAAATGAATCTTTCCTTTTGTTATATATTTTAATCCCTTTCGGTGTTAATGGATTACCTTTTTCTATTGGAATTTCTTGATTAATTTTTAGGGAAGCTACTGTGAACTATTGATACAAATTAACTATGCATTACATTACATTTTATATTAGCATCTCTTTCTGTGTATATGTCATCCCATTCCACCACTTGTATCTTATTTTTAAAATGATTACGTCCTGATAAATTAATAAGTCAACTACTTTGTAAGGACATGTCTCAGAGTTGTATGGTTTATCATTATTAATTTTCACTAGTTGCTCATCATGAGCAAATACAGTACTGGTATTAACAATGGGATAAACATTAGTTTCTTCTCTAGCAGAAGACTACCTGTAAAAATGCTTCTCATCAGTTTGTTGTACATGAGTTGGAAAATTCATTATTTAAATCACATTATAACAGCTAACTAACATTTATAGTTTTTGTGAGAATCTGTTGAGGAATCTGCAATGAGATCTCCAGCTATTATCAGTTGATTTTTCTTATCTAATGGGTAGCTCAACAGTGAATCTGCAGGGTGTTTCTGTGATGATGATACACACTTTCAAGGAAGATGGAGAAGTGCAAAGGTAGCAGCCTCAGATTAGGAATCCTATTCCAGAAATGACTGTGTCAAAAGTTTTTCAGTTCCCACTTAATGCTTGTATGCTTGTTATTAGGATGCCTTTTGTAGACAGGAACAACCAGAAATCAGTTAAGGTAGGTTGGGCATATGTATAACATTGAATTTCAGTGGTTCAGTTGAATAATCATAGGGGACAGTCATGCACTGTTACTTGTATGCCCTTCAGTTGTTCTAGCTAAATTAATAAATGTCACAAGGGACCATATGGTCAGCTCAGTCATATGGCTGGCAAGTTTTAAAATGGGAGGATCAATGATGGTAGGCAACACAAAAATTTATGGCATGGATAGAGTTATCAGTGATTATTTAGTCATTCACATAAATAAAATCTATGAATGGTGGCTTCACAACACTTCAAATAAATCTCGCAAGTTGAACGCTTTCAAAACGTGAAAAATCACAAGTGTAGTTAGTCTTGCATATATGCAAACAAGTGCTAGCAAATTCCCTGTAAATTATTTTTATTTGAATGATGTCTTGTTGGTACACCTGCTTCACCCAAGTCCAACAGTAAATGCACTGAAATACAGTTCAATGTCTTGTAGCAATATCTTACAGTCCAGTTACAATATGTTAGAGTATCTAAACAATGCAAGAGTTAGTCGCTCACAGAATGCTTAAGTATTGGCTCATGGACAAATTCTATCAATGAGTGACAGCAAACTTATTTAAGTTCCAAGGTGATGTTCAGCGACTAACACTTGCCAAAAGCTAACACGTGAAACTACCCAAAAATTGTCAGAGGCATATAGTTCTAAGTGTCACGGATCCATTCTCAGTGAGTGGAAAACTGTGAAAAACCGCATGCACCTGATTGCTCCCTGTTGTATATGAGCATATTTGAACAAGCTCCAATATAACTGCTGAATATTATTAAAATGGCCCACAGTTCAAATTTAAACTCCACATATATAATGTATGAAAATTTATAATGCAGTGAAAGGAAGAGAATTGCTCAGAATAAATTTAGAAACACTGAAAAAATCCTTATATGAGAAACTAGTGCAGAAATGTTACTATTCAGCAGAAGAATTCATAAATGACAACCTGAAAATTTAAGCAGGAGAGAGCAAGTGCTTAGGACTGTTAATCTTTAAAGTTTGTTACTTTTTTTAAAAAAATTATTAATTGCTTAATTAAGTAATTATTTATGTTACTATTGTTACTATTTATTTGTTGTTGTTGTTGTCTTCAGTCCTGAGACTGGTTTGATGCAGCTCTCCATGCTACTCTATCCTGTGCAAGCTTCTTCATCTCCCAGTACTTACTGCAACCTACATCCTTCTGAATCTGCTTAGTGTATTCATCTCTTGGTCTCCCTCTACGATTTTTACCCTCCACGCTGCCCTCCAATGCTAAATTTGTGATCCCTTGATGGCTCAGAACATGTCCTACCAACTGGTCCCTTCTTCTTGTCAAGTTGTGCCACAAACTCCTCTTCTCCCCAATTCTATTCAATACCTCCTCATTAGTTATGTGATCTACCCATCTAATCTTCAGCATTCTTCTGTAGCACCACATTTCGAAAGCTTCTATTCTCTTCTTGTCCAAACTATTTATCGTCCATGTTTCACTTCCATACATGGCTACACTCCATACAAATACTTTCAGAAACAACTTCCTATTTATGTTTATTTATGTTACTATTATTTACTATGCATGTTCTTTCCTTCAATTAAAGGTGTAAATCATAAGGCATGGGGACAGGATACTCCATTGATGCACTACATGTGTGCAATGACTGTCCTGATGTAACAGTCTGTACGACAGCAGTTCATGCACATAACTTGACGTGTGCAGTCTATTACATGTCATCACTAGCATTATACCTGGTTTCACAGTTAGCAGGCAGGACATCCATGTGTCCACAAGTGAATGTAAATAGCAGGAAAGCTGATAGGTAACATCAGCCCAAGACACCATGTAGGAGATATTCCGTGCACACTGTATTTCAAAGACAGTTCCAGTAGTTAAGGAAAACAGACCAAATAGTACCATGACATAGTAACTAATGATAACTAACAACAATTTTATTTATTGCCTTGAAAAAACAATGTTACATAATTAATTTTATGTTTACAGTTATTACACTATGTGATCAAAAATATCCAGGGACCTCAAAAACATATGTTTTTCATATTAGGTGCATTGTCCTGCCACCTACTGCCAGGTACTCCATATCAGCGACCTCAGTAGTCACTAGACAACGTGAGAGAGCAGAATGGGGTGCTCCACGGCACTCACAGACTTTGAACGTGGTCAGGTGATCCGGTGTCACTTGTGTCATACATCTCTATGTGAGATTTCCACACTCCTAAACATCCCTAGGTCCTCTGTTTCTGATGTGATAATGAAGTGGAAACGTGAAGTTAATCACAAAGCACAAAAGTGTACAGGCCAACCTCATCTGTTGACTGACAGAGACTGCCGACAGTTGAAAAGGGTCGTAATGTGTAGTAGGCAGACATCTATTCAGACCATCACACTGGAATTCCAAACTGCATCAGGAAGAACTGCAAGTACTATGACAGTTAGGCGGGAGGTGAGAAAACTGGGATTTCATGGTTGAGTGGCTGCTCATAAGCCACACATCATGCTGGTAAATGCCAAATGACATCTTGCTTGGTGTAAGGTGTGTAAACATTGGGCGATTGAACTGTGGAAAAATGTTGTGTGGAGTGACAAATCACGGTACAGAATGTGGCGATCCAATAACAGGGTTTGGGCCAACTTCATGCCAAGCCTCGCTGACTGACATTGATACCTTCTCCTCATTGCAGTAGTCTGTGATGGATGGGCTGCCATTCCCCAAGAAACGTTCCAGCATCTGATTGAACATATGCCTGTGAGAGTGGAAGCTGCCATCAAGGCGAAGGGGGGTGGAGGGGGGGGGGGGGGGTTAACGCCATACTGAATTCCAGCATTGCCAATGGAGGGTGCCACAAACTTGTAAGTCATTTTCAACCATGTGTTTTAATCTGCCAGAAAGTTTCATATCAGCGCACACTCCACTGCAGAGTGAAAATCTCTTTCTGGAAACATCCCCTAGGCTGTGGCTAAGCCATGTCTCTGCAATATCCTTTCTTTCAGGAGTGCTAGTTCTGCAAGGTTCGCAGGAGAGCTTCTGTTAAGTTTGGAAGGTAGGAGACGAGGTACTGGCAGAAGTAAAGCTGTGAGGATGGGGCGTGACTTGTGCTTGGGTAGCTCAGTTGGTAGAGCACTTGCCCGCGAAAGGCAAAGGTCCCGAGTTCGAGTCTCAGTCGGGCACACAGTTTTAATCTGCCAGGAAGTTTCATGAAGCTTGCTGTTATCCCCAAATCTGCTGTGTCTAATCCATTAGTCAGGTTTTGTGAAAGAGCTGCAAGCAAACTGCACTTTATCATTTTGAGAGAAAAAAAGACAGAGCTGTTATGCAATTGATTAATGCTATGTTACACCATTATACAACAATGACAGTGATAGGTACGAGTGAATTACTGTTTCTGCAGCTCTCTATCTCTCATCAGGTGCCTCAAGGCACATTAGGACCAGTGATATAAAATGTCTGACAGACAGTAAAGTAAAATTTGATAACAAACTGAGAAAGTTTCTCCTTGACAGCTCCTTATATTGTGTAGAATAATTTCTGTTACTACAATATGTAAAAGATGGTGGGTAGGAATTGCTAATTCACTTTTATGTATCCTTTTTAGTTTCACACACACACACAAAAAAAAAAAAAAAAATGGAGCATGTAACAAACTAACTAACTAAAAAGGGACTATTTAGAGGCAAAAATTTTATAATCAGCCTATCAAAATCTGTAAATGTAGACTGAATAAATTATAACATTTCATTTGAAGTGTTTTCTAACCAGTTGCAGAATTAATTCATGGCTTTTGTTGGACACGAGTCCACAAGTCTGGACATAACGATCCCTCTGTCTTTCAGGATGCTGACAAAAAGACTGTTGACATAATTCAGATTCCACCTGGAACAACCAATGTCACTCTCAATAAAGATTTTTTTCAACTGTGGGAAGTATTTCTATGGACATTCTGATGGCTCCATGCCATTTGAGGTTTATTAGGAGAACACTATACTTAAATTTCAGACATGCGTGCATTATCCATTTGCATTGGCCCATTTTGTGAATTGCTTACGTATGCCTGGTATGCTGCACAGTAAGAAGAGCAATGGCCTGGACCATTTCTTACTCCACTGTAATTCTGTCTAAATAAAACTAGTAATTAATGTGATGAGCCTGAAAGCATTAATTTTTTTGTGAGGTTTGCCTGGTATAAGGAAAATGTTTGTTTTCATCATTCAAATGGCACTTCCCTTATTGTGACGATAATGGGAATAAACAAGGAATTGGTTCATTATTGCAGAAATATACATTATTCAAAAATTATCATGAGAACTATGCTATAAGAGTTGTTATAAAATCATGTACATATAAGAAATATTTCATTTCAATAAATTTAAGTTATGATTGATGGAAGTCATTTGTAAAGGAAAATCAAACACTGGCTTGATTCATTTTCCACTGCTCGTCGCCTTTATAAGAATTACATATGAAACAGTTTTGCTATCAATATAAACTGCCTCTTATTGAAAACATTAAATATATGTGACATTTTCTGTATGGTTTAGGTGCTTCAAATTTGCCTGAGTCACTCTGGATATTATCACTACGCGGCATTATGCTATGCAGAACAAAACACTGTCATATGCAGTTCTTTGTGTGACAAAAATGAGTAACTATGCATTTCTTTCATTGTATTCTTCCTGTATAAACAGTTTCTCGGTGGGTTTCCATATGTCAACTTGGGCCATTCCCTTGTGAGCTCTGGATGCAGTTACCACACCAGACATTTACCCATTGCAAAACTTGGTAGAAACCCTGGTTTACCTGGGTCGATCAAATGATTTTGGTTGGTGATCTAACAAGTGGATATCGTCAGCTGATAGCACATACAGATGATGAAGCAACAACTTCATTTCTTAGCACAAAAGAATTGTATAAATACCTGCATATGCCATTTGGACCTCACAATGTGCCAGCTACCTTTCATTGCGTAATGGATTCTTTTTTATGAGGACTCATACCAATTCAAGCTCTTGTATACCTTGACCATATAATAATTTTCAGTGAAAACATGAAGCAGCATACCGAGAGACTTCAAGCAGTTTTTGATATATAAGGAGGGAAAATCTGTCTTTACCAAAAGATAAATCTCATTTTATACAAAGTCAAGTGAACTGCCTTGAGTATGTGATAACCAGTGAAGGCATCCAGCCTGATTTGAAATTAACTGAAGCTGTCAAAAGCTTTTTTGAAACAACGAAATTTAAAGGAACTACAATCATTCTTGGATTAGCAATTTCTATAGAAGTTTCATAGCTGTTTATGCAAATATAGCATGTCCAATGACACATCTACTGAGAAAAGGAACCACATTTAATTGCTCAATAGAATGCAAAAAAAGCAATGGAAGAATGTAACCTTCTCTAGCCACACTTCAGCAAATCCTGTATTCTTTCAACAGATGCTTCAGATTTTGCTGTTGGTGCTATTTTGCCTCAAGAAATTGATGATTATGAGCACTCAATATTATTTGCTTCTAGACTATTACACAAAGCAGAATGTAATTATATTACCAAAGCTCTTTGCTTTGGTTTTTGGTATACCACATGACAGATGTTTCTCGACAGGAACAGGATTTCCAGCAATTACAGACTGTGCTGCACTTAAATGGTTATTAAACTTAAAGGACCTAAGTTATACATTAACAGGGTGGGTATTAAGACTGAGTGAGTTTCAGTTTATGGTTATTCATCAGCCTGGCAAGCAACATGTGAATGCTGATGTAATGAGCAAAAGATGCTTGTTTGTGTTACAATGAGTTGTGAGAAAGAGTTAAAAGCAGGCCAAAAGGGGGATCCACAATGCAATATATGGTAAAATGATCATTGTTCTGTTGAAATAGATGGATTACTGTATAAAATTACTATTAAATAAAACTGCCTAGGTATTCTGGAGAGTGTGAGAGAAGAATCATGATGGAACAACATGATTCTTTATTATTTATACACTGCAGTAAAAAAATAACAAGCATTAAAGTAGCTAAGATATATTGGTGACCAAGTCGGTAAAGCTGACATATTTGAGTTTGTGTCACAATGTGACTCCTGTAATAGGTGGAATAATTTTTGAAAAACTATGGCACCATTGCAAGAACTGCCAGAGTCTAGAGAGCCACTTGAAAGAGTAGGATTGAATGTTACTGGACTGATAACTAAGACTAAAAGCAGAGATAAATTCATATTGACCATGTCAGAAAATTTCTCCATGTATTTTCTCATGATACCAGTACCTGATCAGAGTGACGTGACCATGGCAAAAGTTTTTTTAAAAGAGTAGATTCTGAAATTTTGGTCACCATTAAGCCTGATCAATGATCAAGGAAGGAATCTCTTGAGTGAACTGCTTAAACAGACTTGTAAGCTGATTCAAATAACACAACTAGGGACGTACACCAACACACCCTGAGGGAAATGGCCACACTGAGTGAGTCCACAGAACTATTATTAAGATTTTTAACCACTAAATGTGAGCAGCAAGGCTGTCTGTCTCCGATACATTGTAAGTGCTTACAATGCAAAAATGTACATGTCGACTGGCCTAAGATGGAATTATCTATGGAAAGAGAATGCAGTCACCCTATGACTTTGCCCAGTCAACTGCTGGAATCAGCAATGAACACGCAAAAGAATTATCATGTAAGCTGAAGGAGTATGGATGGGAGTGGAACAGCAGAATCATCAATCCTTTCCTCAGCAAACGAAAAAACACAATACCAATTAGTTGTGTCACAGTACCGAGCCGGGGTCTTGTCTGTCTGAGCAATGTAGTGCTAAAGAAGAGTCAAGTAAAAAAACTTAGGAAGTTTTGGAAGGACTATACCCAATATTGGAGGTGGTGGCACCACTCACTCTTATGCTTCAACTGCCTTTCTACCCAAGTGACATTCATGTTAATCGCATAAAGCCATTTCTAGGTAGACTTCCTGTAGCGTCGCAAGACAACAATAAGAATCAACTGATGGGCAGACCAATTATTCCTAAGTCTGAGAAGTGAGCAGTGCAAGGTCACAGTCCAGGTTTTGAGGCTGAGGCATCACCATACACAGTGCAGTCCAGTCCCACACACCACTACAATCTTCATAGACATGTGTAGTGTGAGTGAGTGCAAGGTGTGTGTTCATTTTTCAGCCCTGTGCAAATGTGAATGTGTTGTGCAAATGTAGATTGTAGCTATTATGTGGAGTGCATATATGTAACTAAATTTTATTCCACAGGTTACCACAAGAGACACTTTTGGTTATGTTCATTGTTTAACTCTAGTTTTTAGAACTGAATAACCACGTTCTAATTTTTGCTGTGGCAGTGTGTTCTATTAATGCTGCAGTAATAGTGCCAGAAAAACAGTTGTGTTGTTTGATCCATGTTGAGACACGGTAGTTTCAGCAAAATAATGCTAAACTTGTGTTCAAATACAATTTGAGTGAGAGTCAACAGCAATTCAGTTCTATTAAGAAGTAAATTGATTTAATTTATTCAGTCAATGAGAATGATACAGTTTTGGAAATTGGAACATCTTTGTGTAACAACTGAATCACTGTCAAAATGAAGATAGAGTCCGTGTTTGCTAATTATGAACAAGAGATTAACTGTTTCTTAAACATTTTGTCACATAAACGTTGATTAGGTGCAAAGGTACCTGGTTTCATTTTGAAGGAAGTATCCTCTGTACTGTGTTTGGTACTTTAGCCAGCTGAGATCTACAGCATGTTAAAGACAAAATTTTAGCTCTTGAACAACAGTCTAATATGAATTCAGTTAACCTGTTCGACAAAATAATTGTATTAAGGGCTATACAAAGAACCATTACTAGCCACACAGATTTTATTAAGCAGATTGTAAACAGTTCATTACATATTTCAACTAATTTTTGGTGAGGTGGATGAAACCATCCACAAGCTGTATGAAATATTGCATGCTGTAAGTGTTCACGTAAATTTAAGCACTGTGTTTATAAGGCTTACTGGCAGTCTATCAGAGGCTATAATTCATGTGCTTAATTTAAGAACAACACTAGAAAGTAGTTTAAATGATTGTTTAAGCTGTGTGCTATTGCATCCAGACCCGTTCTTACAGGTCCCATAACTGATTGAATGTAAGCTAGATGCAACATCTGCTATGATTTACCCCATTACTTCTTATAATTTATAAGGTTACTACAAATTAAGTATCACATAATCTTTAATGATTGATTATGAATTAACTGTTATTGTTTCTATACCCATTGTTAGATCAAAGCATAGGTTTGAAATGTGTAAGATTTATACTTACCCGTCATTTGATAATAGGTTGGTATTTCATGACATGTATCAACTAAACAATTATTTACTGATCAGCTAGGATGGAAGGTATTTTTTATCTCTGAATGAGCATGACCTTCATATGTGTAAATGTAGTCATAAGTTAATTTACCCAGCATCAGCAATATTCTTAGATAGTGGAGTGTACTGCTGTGAGAAAGAATTGTTTACAAATAATCCTCTGAGAGATAACTGTCCAAGGAATTTGATACATCTGTATCAGTCAATTTCTTAAACAATGCTCTGAAAGTATAGTTTTCTCCTTAAATTCGACTCTCGATGTCAGATTTACGTGTAAAAACTTTTGAAACACCTGAACCACCTTTCACACTCAGATTAAATGGTAGTGGAATAATTTTAAGTACTACCCACTATGATTTATCTTGCAAGCGAAGGGAGGGGGCTGGACCTGGGGGTATGGTTTAGTTTTAATATTTTGGAAAACAAGTGGTGATTTGTAAGTAGCCATAAAAAAGTTCCAGTTTTGACCCTGTTAAAAACCTGCATAATACCAACTATCGAATCACTTTCTTGAAAGAAAAACACCTGACTATGGGGGGGGGGGGGGAGGATCCATCCCCTTTCCCTGGGTATGGGTGGACTTGTTATCATGTGATCCACTTTGTATGCATTCTGTATTGCCAACTACTTTTCATGCAGCTAGAAAGCTTTCATTAACAAGAATGTTACCAGTTTACCACAACAAATTATACATACTAATATGTGCAGCACACCATTCCTTGTCCAGTTTCCTCAATGAGAACAATTTAAGTATGGATATCCAAGAAAGTGTAATGACTACTAACAATGAGTTAAATTTTAGTAAAGCAGCAAACAGAATTAAGTTTTTTGAATCTTCCAGTGACATTAATACATACTTAATTGTCAGTATTACTTTCATTAATTTGTCTTGTGTCTACAGAACATGTCATGTACCAACTTGTTATTTTAAAAGCCCATTCATCAGCACCAGTTGTTACTGTGTCTGCAAATAAAATAAACATTGCAAAGTCTTCTGATGCTGCAACTGGTGATCCAGATTCATGACAACCAAGTGGTTATTTAAGCCACATTTGGTACCTCTTTAGAGTGTGATGTAAGGGCTAGAGGTTGTCATGCAGTTGGCCATGTTCAGAAACATCACTCAATGACGCTACAGAGCATCAAAGTTATAGGCACTGGTGCCTGTAAATGTATGTATATGAAGGATGATCGTGTGATGATGTTACAAAATTTCTAGGATGATGCAGAAGGACAAACGTATCCATGTGAGGTAAGGGTCCCTCTACCAGAAATGAATGAGACGAAAGTTATAAGTGAAAACCGTTCAGATACCTCTAACAGTGGAATACGTGTGCCAGTGTTGTTGTTGCTAAGATTATAGGGTAGACAACTTTCAGAGGTGGTAGTATGGAACAAAATAAGAAAAATGTCTAGTAAGTATGGGCTTGAAAATGCATACCTTAAGAACTATAGCAGTTGTTCAATAGAGGAGATGTGCCTCACTTCAGCGAAGAAAAACAAGTGCTCATAGCTCCTCAGATACGCATTTTAGAGCCAATGTTTACTAGACATTTTTTCTTGTCTTGGTCCATATTATCACCTTTGAAAGTTGCATACCTTACATTCTTAGCAACATGTATTACAGTGTCAGAGGTATCAGAATGATTTTTCCAGAGGCTGAAAATACCGCTTCGCTGCAGTGGATGTGTACTCCCTGTTCTGCGCTCGTAGGTAGCACACGTCCACTGCGGCACTTGGGGGTCACAGCACAAAGTTATGACACCTGAAGGTGGGCCCAAAATCGGTTGTATGATAATAAAAGAACTTTACAACCTCTGGTATAATGCTCAGTTGTGGATGTTCGTCCAACAGGATTGTTTGTAGAATGATTTTTGCTTGTAACTTTCAACTAGTTTGTTTCTGAACTAGGAACCCTTACCTCTAACTGACACATTTATCTGTCTCCATCATTCTTTAAAGTTTGTAACATCATCAAGGAATCACCTTGTATATACACACATTTACAGCTGCTGGTGCCTATAACTTTCACGCTCTGTAGCGTTGTTAGATGACGTTTCCAGACATGGGAGGTCCTCAGACATCTTCCTTACAGCACTGATGTCCTACCATGTGACTTGCACATTTTTGGCCCCTTAAAACAATCTTGGAAGGTCAGAGGTTCATCTGTGACAAGGAAGTACAGGACACTATTGAAAACTGGATACATCAGAAACCCACAAGTTTCTACACTGAAGGCCTCCACTCCCTTCCTACATGCTGGGATTGATGTATCAATGTCAGTGGTAGTTGCATATAGTCGTACTGTTTCATTTGAACTGTAATTATAATATTGTTATTAAAATTTCATTTCATGTACAAGGGCATGCGGAAAAGTAATCCCTCCAAATTTTTGAAGTGAAAATTCTTAAAGCATTTTAAATAAAACAAACATCATTAACATTCTACATCTTTATTCTTCATGTCTAGATATTTATTTCTCTACATAGTTACACTGGAAATGAACATATTTTTCCTAAAGAGAGACCAGTTTGCTGATACTGTAACTGTAGAGTGTTTGACTTTGTTGATGGGTCCACAACCTCAGCTATGCTTGCACTGCTTCATCACTATCAAAGTGAAGCCCAAGCAGTTGTTTAATTTAGGAAACAGATGAAAATCAGATGAGGCCAAGTCTGGACTGTATAGAGGACAAGGAAGGGCTGTAAACGCAAGGTGTCAGATTGGTACCAATGTCGCCGTGCTTGTATGTGACCTGGCATTATCATTGTGAAGGAGAGGGTGCTCCATGTGTGGGTGAACGCTTTGAATTTGCAACTCCATTACAGCACACTGTTTCTCACGGACTAACATACACTGAAGCACCAAAGAAACTAGTACAGGCATGCATATTCAAATACAGAGATATGTAAACAGGCAGAATACGACACTGCAGTTGGCATCACCTATATAAGACAACAAGTGTCTGGCGCAGTTGTTAGATCCATTACTGTTGCTACAATGGCAGGTTATCAAGATATAAGTGAGTTTGAACGTGGTGTTATAGTCCACCCACAAGCAATGGGACACAGCATCTCCGAGGTAGTGATGAAGTGGGGATTTTCCCGTATGACCATTTCATGAGTGTTCCATGAATACCAGTAATTCGGTAAGACATCAAATCTTCTACATCACTGCCACCGGAAAAAGATCCTGCAAGAACGGGACCAGCATTACTCAAGAGAATCATTCAGCATGACAGAAGTACAACCCTTCCACAAATTGCTGCAGAGTTTAATGCTGGGCTATCAACAAGTGTCAGTGTGCAAACCATTCAATGAAACATCATCGATATGGGCTTTCAGAGCCGAAGGCCCGCTTGTGTACCCTTGATGACTGCATGACACAAAGCTTTATGCCTCGCCTGGGCCTGTCAGCACTGACATTGGACTGTAGATAACTGGAAATATGTTGCCTGGTCAGACAACTCTCATTTCAAATCGTATCCAGCGGATGAATGTGTTCGGGTATGGGGACAACCTCATTAATCCATGGACCCTGCATGTAAGTATGGGACTGTTCAAGCTGGTGGAGGCTCTGTAATGGTGTGGGAGATGTGCAGTTGGAGTGATATGGGATCCCTGATATGACTCTGACACATGACATGTACGTAAGAATCCTGTCTGATCACCTGCATCCATTCATGTCCATTGTGCATTCCCATGGGCTTGCGCAATTCCAGCAGGACAATGTGACACCCCACGCACCCAGAATTGCTACAGAGTGGCTCCAGGAACACTCTTCTGAGTTTAAACACTTCCGCTGGCCACCAAACTCCCCAGACATGAACATTATTGGGCATATCTGGGATGCCTTGCAACTTGCTATTCAGAAGAGATCTCCACCCCCTTATACTCTTACAGATTTATGGACAGCCCTGAAGGATTCACGTGTCAGTTCCCTCCAGCACTACTTCAGACATTAGTTGAGTGCATGCTACATCGTGTTGCGACACTTCTGCATGGTCGCGGGGGCCCTACATGATATTAGGCAGGTTTACAGGTTTCTTTGGCTCCTCAGTGTAGTTATGTTACACACCACCATGTTACATGCTACACTTTGGAGCCCTCTAGCAGCAAGGGCTGCAAGTATGTAGACATGAAGAATAAAGATGTAGAATGTTAATAACTCTAGTTTTATGTAAAAAGCTTTAAAAGTTTTCACATAAAAAAATTCAGAAGTATTACTTTTAAGCATTGCCCCATAATTTTAGTCTCCTTTCCATTTGAAACATCTGATATTATCTGGAGACTTTGTCTTTTCCAAGCTTCAAGAAAATTGCAAGGAACAAGTTGGTAGGTCAAGTGGAAACTGTTAGTGATGTTATGAATGAAAAACACATAACTATGGTGTAATATTCAACAATATTTGTTATTTTAAGAACAGATTTTGGCTGTTATGCCACTGTAAGGTACAAAAAAATATGTGTGGCAGTGAAGTTTTTGTGGGATCAAAGATTTTACAACCACACACATTTATCTTTGTACCTGATGGTGGTATAACAGTCAAAAATTGGTTTGTAAAATAATAAATATTATAGAATATTGCCTGAGTCATGTGTTTTTCCATTCATAATGTATAAAATGTTCCACCAAGAAATGATGGAAGAGTCAATAACTGCAATGTTAGTGATGTGTAAATTCTGGTCTAGTGGTCAGTTCAAGAATTACTTTGAGAACAATCAGACAGCAGTATGGCTCAAATTGATACTGCAGGATTTGTGCCTATTTAGCTTTACCTTACAGGTCAAAACAAGACTGCAGCTAACATTAAGACAATTTTAATAAGTAAAATAGTATAGGAAGTGTAGAACTGTAGAAATTCTATTAGGGTTTATCAGTAAAATTTTTTCTCTATCACCTATGTAATAATTTTCTTGTGAAATGAAACCTAGCATGTAACTCAAGATCTGGACCATATAGTTGATGACAATTTTATGGAAGGAGGAGGGATCATTACAATTGGTCTGCATAGTGATTAGTGACATATATGTCATTGAAGTAGATGAAGCAGTCAAACCAAAATAGGTTAGTGGTCTGTGGAATGGTAACTGTTGCACCTATCAAAGGCCTCTTGCAAGAAAATGATAAATAACAGATTTAATCATAAAAATATTTTGCCTATTGTATCACTCTGGAAACATTCAAACAAACTCTTTTTACAAACACTAGAAATACTATGTTATTATTTTCTCTCTAGTTGCTGCAAATATCATTAACTGATTATTCATAACTCTCGCAGCCTTTCAGATAATCTAGCTCAGTACACATAGTTTGAACTCGAGGTGCAGCAGGAAGTGTTGATTTAAAATTATTGCGATTTTCTGAAAAAACTTATCACCACTCAAAACTCACTAAAGTTTAGTCACGATTACCCATATCCACCGGATCTCCCATCTCCTGTTTACCCCCAGAGTTGTTCTTTTGTTAATGATAAGTTAAGGGATCAATGGTCTTTGTAATCTGGTCCCTTCCATCCCACAAACCAACCAACCAATAGAAAGTTCCTGAATGACACTTTCTGAAACTTCCTGAATGTTTTCACTCAAGGCCGCTCCCCAGCAATTACATGTTATACTTCCTTCAGGACATCTACTCCACAGCTCATCTCTGAAATCACCACCAGATTCCACAAGTTTCACTGCATTCCTCACCTCAAATATATATTCCTTCAAGTCCAGTGCAAGGCTATATTTTGACAGTGAGAGGCGAGAGTTCTCATACATCCCCCTATGCTAAAATTCACTAGGAATTAAAACTTACGGTTACTACTAAAATTACTAATGAGACAAAAATATATATACTCTTTGGCTTCACCTCCACATGAATCAATACCTTTCTATGAAATATCTAATGAACATTTAATTTCACACCCGGTTCTATGGAAAAATCCAGTAACATCTTAATATCCCTATTGGCACATCCCAACTTCGTGATGCTCTGTAGAGCAGATCAAAATGTGGGTCAGTCTTGCTTGCATCTTACTGAGTACATGGCCCATTACTGCCAGCACAGACATGTGGGGTGGGGTAGCTGATGTCAATTTATGAGATGGAACTGCGATGAGAATTGTCGAATAGACACATGCCTGCCCAAGACAATGAGATCATGAGCTGAGTGAGAGTTTTGTATTATCGTAACTTAGCTGCAGGCTACAAATTGTCAGGGGACTAAACTGAACATGAGCAGTTGTAGAACTGGGGTGCTATGCCATTAACTAAACACAAGATTGTTTTCACAAAACATACATGGATGTGTTTATTACAACTGTTTCAAGTGGTTGTTGAAAGAGATAAACATCTTCCAGTTGGTTATGTTCAGTGCCAAAATGAAAATTGTGAGCATTGGTTGTTTATAAGGGCAGCACAACTGGAATGAACAGACATAACTGTAAGGACAATCGACACTTGACAAGTGTTGCACTGCCAGTGCTGACGAAATATCCATTATGGACAAATGTGTTTCAATGTGTGCAGCTAACTTCTGACCTTTTAACATTATAGGTGGTGAGGGATTCATAAGCTTAGAGCAAGAGCTGCTATCTTCCCAAAGAACTGTGGCACAACATCTGAAAATTGCAGTGCAAATATCACGGAAATGATGTGCGATTTCTACAGAATGGATTGTTCATCAAGGGCTTGTATTCTTAGCCATTAAACAGATTGTAATAATATTTGGAAAGCGTATTTTTTATGCAAACATACACTTTTTTAAATGTAACAACGCCTATTGACATTAACAAACTAGAAGTGGGTACATTAGAATGTCAGTAGTGTTTGCTGCAGGATTCAAGTGCGAATCATTTACAAAATATTGTGTTTTGATTGATAAGTAGCAACTCCAGTCTTGTAAACTGACATATGGCTTGAAGAGCAGTTTGCTGACCACATGCCCCTCCATCTCTGCATCCACCTGTGGGCAGAGGATGACAGGGTGACCAGTCGGTACCTTTGGGCCTTCATGGCCCATTCAGGTGACAGTCTAAGCAGTAGGTTGTAAGTGGATGATGGGATTTGCCAATGCAAAAAAACTCAGCATGCTCAAGGTGTATGGATAATGTAAGAAGAATGCAGTTCATTCCTGTATGGTGTATGCGAGAAGATATCCCAATAGACATCAATGATCTTGGCAATTATTTATCAATCTCTTCAACTAGTTACATGAAAGTGGTAGTGCAACCACTAGACAACATAACAGAAGGAAACAAGTGATGACACAAGAGGGAGAAATTAATGTTCTTGCTGCTGTTGCAGTTGATCTGCACATTAGCTCCCATGGAATTGCACGAGGATGTGGCATGTGTCAGGCAAGTATCTTACGCATTCTCCATCGACTTAGGTTCCATCCCTATCGCATCTCTCTTCAACATGAGCTGCTTGTAAATGATTATGAGAATAGTGTTAACTTCTGTACATTGGCATTAATCCTTTCGGTCACAAATTATTTTTTCCTGACAAAACAATCATGGCTTTGCTATCCAGTTCTTCAAATTAAATTGTGATTTTTCAGATGTGTAAAATATTCTGAGGTGCCTCCCAAGGGGGGATACAATGCGTCCCATATGAGGACATTGTGTTCAAGTGGGTGCAGTATAAGTTGAAAAGTCAAAGTATTTTATTTCACCAACATACATAAATCACATAAAGCTTACTTAATGATTACTTACATAAACTATGTTTTTACACTTGTGAAGAATGATAATCAAAGAAACACTTTTTTTTCTATACAAACATAACTGAAAGTTACATTTTACATAATAAAATTTGGTTTTGCCTTTGCAACCCAGTTTCTTGCACCTGTCAAACGATTTTTTGTCACTGACCACAGGAAGATGCCCAACGTTGTCCAAAAAACTTCAGCTTTTGGGCGAACTTCCACAGTGGCTCATTTTGAAGTACTTGGACTCTCACTAGTGGGACGCCCCCTTTTCCTGGCAGCTGGCTTATCTATTTTTGTCAGTACTTTGGCCACAATTGCCCTAAAGTGAAGCAAATCCCGGGTCTTATTTTTAGGAGCACTTAATTCTGATGTGTTTTTCTTGTACTCAATCCATGCATTTACACATGAAATATCAATTGCGCGAGCAAACGTGCATCCACTTTCAGGTTGCAAAACTGGTTATAAACCATGAAAAAAGGCTTTCAAAAATCGTGTTTGGTTTCAAAAGCAGCTAACTGCATGTTGTCTTCAGGTGCAAAGCCTGCTAAATTCCCAATAGACGTGGCTGTCACCCTCCCATGTCTGGATACATATCACATGAACAGACATCAGACTTAACCAATCTGGACATTCGAAGCTACCTTTCAGTCTGTTACGATTAGAATGGATATTTTTTCTTATTCAGCTTTAGGTTGGTTGTGCTGTAACAAATTCTTATACAACAATAACATTCTTGTAGCCAATGCATTGTTGTTTGGATGGGATGAGTGTTTCATGATTATCTCAGTGTCACTTGTCATGCAGTTGGCGGGCTTTGCATCTAGGGTACTCACCTTACAATATACCACATGATATAAAACATCTAACATTACTTCCATCATTGTCCTCTTGTTCAAAATTATCGCCAGGATCATTGGACAGATTGTCATTTTCAGATGAATTAAAGAGCTCTATTGCTCCTTCTGTAAGTGGCCTTCGTCTATCTTGGACATTGGGGCATTGTGAAATCACCATAAGATAACTAAAAAGATAGTGAAATAATGTCCAAAATTTCTATGCTATTACAACCTTTCAATCACAATGTCCTCTTTTGGAGACATTTATAAAGTTATAAATATGTCACTTACATTTCGTTCTGAAAGATGCCTTTAGTTTTCACCTTCAACAATGCACCTTTCTATGCACAAATATTTTTTTTTACCTAGCCTCAGAAGATATTAACCAGCTGATGGGAGGTACAAAGATTACTGGCAAGCAACCATGTGACTGTACACATTCAGTTTTGTTTTGTGGTACCACAGATTCACAGCAGGCATCGACACTGTTCTCAAATAAACTCTCTGCTTGTGACAATATGAGGACAACAATTACAAATGGTAAAATGTAATGAATTTTAATATACTAAGCATTTATTTAGTATGTCCTTATATGAGAACGCCATAACTGAAAGGGTTAAGGGGGGTAGGACATCAAACGGGCCAACTTGGAGCAGGAGAGGCACCACAGGACATTTTAATTTCCACTGTCTATAATTTTACAAATAAATTCATAAAACTTTGAAAGCATGATCAGGAAGGATTCAGGTTTCATACTCATAGTAGTGGAAGTTCAAAAACGTAACAAAATACATTTTTTTACATGTAAAATTTCATCATTTTTTCACTTACTACTGGCTCCATTTGTTGCTATAGGTACACTTTTCTTCCTAAGTAAGAGAGATTCTTTGATGAATTTTGCACAGCATACAAACTATAGTTACATGTGTATGAAACTCTAGGGTTTATTTGATTTATGAAAAAATGAATTAACTGTTACATTTTAAACTACTTGTTTAGAAAAAACTCAAATTTTATCGTTAATTATCTCAATTATTACCACAGTTTTTAATAGATTTGGAAAATTCTAGAGTTTCATACACCTGTAAGTACTGCTTGTATGCTGTGCAAAATTCATCAAAGAATCTCTCTTACTTAGGAAGAAAGGTGTACCTACAGAAACAAATGCAGCCAGTAGTAAGTGAAAACATGATGAAATTTCACATGTAAAAAAAAAGGTATTTTGCTACGTTTTTGAACTTCCACTGCTATGAGTGTGAGTCCTCAGTCCTTCCTGGTCATGCTGACGAAGTTTTATGAGTTTATTTATAAAAGTATAGACAGTAGAAATTAAAATGTCCTGTGGTGCCTCTCCTGCTCCAAGTCGGCCTGTTTGACGTCCAAACCCCCTTAGGACAGGATACTCCAGATTGTATCTTCTTTAATGATCAAGTCACATTTTCCAATCATGGCCAGGTAAACTGCTGAAACATGCACTATTGATCTGTTGACAATTCCTGTTGGCTTCAGTGGAATGTCAGTGTCCATGGAGTGTAAACATGTGGTGTGATACACCGAACCATCAGCTCACAAGCCCATTTTTCATAGACAGAACACTGAATGTGCACAAGTATCACAGCGTCCTAACAGACTATCTTCCATTGATGTTCCTCTGCAGACTAGGAGGAACCTGTGGTACTAACATGATGTCTATCCAGACAATAGTGCACGAAGTACTACAGCATGCCTTCAGGAAATGTTTCCAAATTGTTGGATTGCATGCAGAGGACCTGTACATTGGCCAACCTGTTACCCGGATTTGACACCTGTAGACTTCTTTCAATAGTGAACTCTGAAAGACGCTGTCTACAAGAATATACCAACTATAACCAATGATATGCAACTATATATTACCGCAGTCTGCTTGGGCATCTTCCCTGAAATGCTAACACATGTGCAGCAGTCATTCAATACAAGACTGGCAGCATGTATTGCCACTACCGGTGGTTATTTTGAACACAACCTGTGATGGTTAATTGTCCTGTTACTGGTTAGAATCCAGATAACTAGTGTATGAACTTGTGCTGTTCTTTAGTGAGTGCTACCACAGGTATTGTATAAGTGTCACTGTGGAAACTTTCCAAAATATGATCTCTCATAAAATGACTTGCAATAGATTCCTACAACAAACATCACTGACATTTTAATTTACCCTACTTTTAGCCTTTTAATGTCAATAGTCCTCGTTCCATTTAAAAAAAGTGTATGTTTGCACAAAAAATACACTTTCTAAGTATTATTACACTCTGTTGATTGGCTAACAGTATGAGCCCCTGACTACCAATCCTTTCCGTGATAACCGCACATAAATAGTACTTTCCATTTCTGCAGTATTTGTGGTGCAAGTTTTAGGTGATTCACCCTGCATATCGATTTGGCTGATCAAATGAGGAGTGAGCTTATTCCAGAAGTGAAAGCTGCAATTGTTAAAAACCAGTGGTCAATGATGTGCTATCTGTGGATGGACGCGATTGTAATATCCACTATTTGAATGTCATGTCCAGATGTATTCATGGGTTGACGGACAAATGGAAATTCAAAAACAGTGTATTTCTAACAGCAAAGTTTAGTGATGTTGCCAAGGCTGGTGAACATATCATTATGGAAACATATAAATAAGTGGCAGAGTTACTGACAACTTCCTCAGGGGGGCTAACATCAAGAAAGCTCTAGAAGTGCACGAACATCTCTCATACATGATGCACTGTATTAATACAGCACTGACACACACAGCCAATGAAAGTTTTAATGGATGATATTCCTGTGGTATATGACCCCATCCTGACCAAATGTAAACTAGTAGTCTTTGTGAAACAATCTGGCTTAGCAGCAACATTACAAAAAACCTTACGCCAGGATGTAGAAACTAGGTGGAATAGTGCATACATTATGTTAGACTCATTTCATTGACAGAAAGACTAAACAGATACAAGATGATGACACTGAATTATACGCGACTATCAAAAGCATTATTCAATTTCTAAATGTTTTCAAGGAAGCCATTGATGATTTGTAAGGCAAAAAAAAGCCAAAACATCCATTTGTTGTGCCATGGATTTTGAAATTGTTAGGCATCTGCCAAGCTGGAGCTGATAATGTGACAGTGAGCAAGCCAAAGGAAAGGGCAAAATTGTTTATAAAATGGAAAGTTCTAAATGAACTAAATGAAGCTCATTGGGTGCAGTGTTCTTGCACCCCTGTTTCAAGGAACAATTAGTTTTACCTGAAGAAAGAAGGGAAAAAATTCATCTAGATATATGGATAATTCTAATTAATGTTGTTGATATGAACATAATCAAAGATTTCATGCCCTTTGCCAAAAAATCAGACTTGGTAGATATCCACCTCAAAATCAGATGATGAGCTTGAGAAATATATGAACATGGAAAGCCCACAGAATGAATTTGTGGAGGTTCTTTCATGGTGGAAAACAAATGCTTGTGTCCTATCAAAACTCAGCAAATAGGTTTTCTGTACACCTGCCAGTAGTACCACTAGTGAAAGAAATGTTAGTAAGGCAGAAATGATATTGACTCAGAAAAGAATTTGTGTAGATTCTGATCATGTTAATGATATTCTCATGATCCATAGCAATAAGAGAACTAAATCAAGCTAAAGTTGAAGTGCAGATGCAAAGGCAGCTGACAACATCTGATTTCCTGAGACATTGTGTACGTAATTAAATACAGAGTTGAGAAGATGAAAAGTAATGACTGCATGCTTAGACAGTGAATATTGCATAGTTCATACTAAGCAATGTGAATTATTTGTATAAATGTGGTAAAAGCAGAAGAACAGAATCAACTGAAGTGCAATATTTTTAGAACATGGCATTAACTGAGCTAAGGTTTCAGATTAATTTTTCAAACTATACTGTAGATTATTCCTGTTTGAAAGGATGTACCATTGTGTACTATAGTTGTTTGCATTCCTTGTATTTGGGAAAAATTGTTAATGCATAGGAGACAATCTCACTAAATAGCAGATTAATTTAAATGTCATGTTTCGTAAGCTGATCCTATCCTCAATTGCTGCTTTAAATCATTTTCTTTTGGTTGTTGTTGTTGTTGTTGTTGTTGTTGTTCTTGTTCTACTACTGGCACAACAACAGGGTGATTGGTTGTTCACATAATGCATCCCTCTTTGTTCAGTTAAAGCATCATCGGTGTAATTCATCGGCGTAATTTCTTTTAGTTTTAGCTACAGGTCGATCCAGCTTTTTGTACTTATGTCTGTTGTGATTTGCGAACGTTTACACTGAAAAAAAAAAAAAAAAAAAAAAAAAAACACATACACACAAATAAAACTGCATAGCAGTGATGGTGAATAGCTGGGTATAAAACGATGACAAATGGTGATTATGTGCAGTACCTTAAGCACCCAGGCTCTGAAATGTGGAACGTCTCCAAATTTTGTTGACTCCTTGAGGTATCCACAGTATGTAGCTACAGAACCTGCGAAAAGACTGTTCGTAATTCCATAGCCCCTACTTTCTTGAACACTGTTCCTTTACAGTTTCATTGCAGACATGTCCAAAAGAACAGACACCACACATTCATTGCCTCAATGGGCAATGAATCCACCACCTTCAGTTTAGATGCACAATTACGAATGACCTCCTGCAGGAGTCTAGAAGTAGGAAGCATGGAGGACATGGACGGTGACTGCAGGTAGGGGGTGCTGGTTGGGGGTTTGGGTCGACTGTGATGCATGGCGAGATAGCCTGCACAATTGTGATAAATACTGTGTCCTGGTGGTGCAGTGGTTAATGCAACTGCGTAGTAATCAGGAGATCGTGGGTTCAAATACTTGTCCGGCACATATTTCCATTCAGCATGACTGAATCTGCATAAAGTCCTGATGCAGCTGACATCAGTAGTCCCTTCCCCCCCCCCCCCCCCCCCTGCACTCCACCTCCAATGTCAACATTCCCATAAGGCTATAGCCATTATCCTTCAGGTCATTTGTCATTTATATAAACTGCCAATAAATAAATACAACAAATTAGCTTAGCACCACCCTTATGACTTACAAACTTTTTGTTTTCTACATCATAAACTTCTTTACATAATTAGTTTTACCTGAACCAAAGTCCTGTTAATTAAAAAATATGGTTAATTGAAGTTAAACTGCAGTCTGTAAAGTACAATATCTAGTGAGTTAATCATCATATTTGTGTGAAGTGACATACATGATTTAAAAAACTGGCATCGCAGTTTGGCAGTATCGTACTTTGAATTACCTGAAAATAATTGACTTACAAGAGACATGACACTGAAAGTTCAGATGTTCACAATAGTCTATTACTGATTTTACTTGTAGGCTTTCTGGATTCTGAACTTTGACTTTATACTTACATTTACCAATTCTTTCTGGGCAAGATAGCCTACACAATTAATTAATTAATCCACTAATTAATAATTTTGCATAAACTACTATAGTTTTGAAGATGGGTGCCATACTTGCAGTTAGCGTATTCCCAATGCGCAAGCATAAGATGGTCCTACATACTTTTATACATTACTAAACTTCAACACATTCCATAAACCTACAATTGTTAAAATTTACACACTATTCATTATAGAAACATCTAACCTAGCTATTTTTTTAAATATTAGGTAGTTTCGAAATCACAATATGTTTTTATGCCAGTTTTTAAATAGACCATCCCATCCAAAAATCCTGTCTCTGGGGTCCAGGCGTCATGTTAACCTCTCTATGTCAGTTCAGGTAAGAGTTTGTGACTAGTATCCATGCAGCCCTATGTGGAATGTTTGCAATGACAAAGCCTGTGACAAGAGGTCATATGAATAATAACTATGTGTGTTTGTTTGGAAAAGTTGCATATCACTCGTAACATGCTAACACCTATGTGTAATGAGTCCACACATCTGAGCAAATGTGTCTTCAAATAACTACCATTCAACGTCTGGATATTTTCATTGGCTTTTATCATTGTGGTGGTTCTACTGAAAACTGTATCTTGTGTAGTGATAAATTTATATATCTACCACTGCACATTTGCCATTATGAGGTTCAATAAATACAATTATTACTGGAAAAATATTTAAAATGAGGGAAAGGCAACTGCTTACTTATAGAGGATTGGTGTGTGGCACACAAAAGCGCATAATAAAAAATAGTTAACACTATCTTTCAACCTCTTGCTCTTTTTCTAGTATGAGTACACATATTCACACACTTAGACACCCAAATGTACACACTCACAGTAGCAGTGAGAGCAGCAGAGTGTCACTGCTACCACAAACATATACGTCTGGGTGTCTATTAGAAAAAGAGCAAGAGCTTGAAAGCTGGTGTTAACTGTTTTCTATTATATATTTCTGTGCACCATGCACCAATCCTCTATACGTAAGTGGTTGCTTTTCCCTCATTTCACACATCTTTCCATCCAGGAATTTCCATTATTGTTATGACTTATAAATGCTTTATTCTCTTCTGGATATGCTGACGAAAGAAGAGACACGATCTCCTACCTGTATAAACTGTGTGCTATAAGACTGGAGCTTACCATCACAAACATTATAGTGTCAATAAAAGTGGGAAAAGCCACTTAACCCCAAATGCCAATGGGTCGACATCATTTTGCAATATCTATTTTTTAAAGCCAGTTTTCAGCACAGTCCAGGAATCAAGATAAGAGACTTTAAGAATGAAGGCAAGGGCAGTAAAGGTAAAAGGTACACTGCTACCTGAGTAATTGAGGTGAGAGTAAACCAGGATTTTCATTGTAGTTCAGTGGTGTGTGATATGTCTCCAGCTAGGACAATGCAGCTGGTGCTCATTGTTGTCTGTCAGCGTGCCTCAAAAAATCAAGCTTAGACAATGTGTGTATTATCACTTTCTGTCAGGAAGTTGCTTTCCAAACTGGCATACATAGAAGCAACATCATTCAAAATTGAGCCAATATTGTGACAGACAAATCGCTGAAGATCTCCTTCAGAGCAGTTGTCCACTGATGATTACTATTTACAAATTACAGCTTATATATATCCTGCAGGGAAAGCAGCTGAACTGCACACTGCTTTCCTGGGGGCAATAGGGAAGGCTGTGTCAACACAGACAGTAAGTAATCATCACCACACGATCTATTTGAGATCTAGGCATCCAGTATGGACAACAGCACAAATCACCCAGCACTAAGGTGTGCAAAGGAGGTGGGCATGGGGACATCTATAATGAATCCTGCATAATTGTCATTGGCTTCTCTTCACTAACAAATGCAGAATTTGTTTGAAGCCTGATGATTATTGTAAAACAGCATGGAGATAGCCAGATACCAATGCCATCCTAAGGGTTCAGCAAGCAGACAGTCAGCCATGTTTTGAGCCAGTGTTATGTATAAATATTGGACACCTCTAACTGCTGTTGAGGGTAATTTACATACTGTGCAGTAACGGTACAGGGTCCTCCAACTTACATAAGTGTGGGGAAGCCAAACCCTGTCTGTTAATTCTGGTCCTCCAAGTTAAGATTGAAATGATCAGCCTACACTCCCAACCTTCACAGAACTACTGACCCAAAAAAAGACGCAGTCAGAAGGCTCTGAAACAAGTGGATAAACAGCAGAGACAACCAACAGGAAGGGAAAGTACTATGAGCTATGGATGTATTCACGTGCAGGGAAAAAGACAGCTTAGGAGAAGGGAAAGGACTATGAGCTATGAATGTAAGAACATGCAAGGTCTGAGTACAAAAGAGCATGAAATCTTCAATATTACAGAAAATTATAAGGTTGACACTAAGGTTTTGAATGAAACAAAGAAAATGGGGAATAATAGGCAAAGGAAAGGAGATAATGTACATTTTTAGTGGAGTCAGTGAAGATAAAAGGACAAAAGCTGCTGTGTCCATAGCTCTGTATGCCAAGATCACAAAGAACAATGGCAATTATGAGTCAGTCAGGAAAAGTTTGACAACGATCTACCCTGAACTATGGAACTACAGAGTTTTGATAACTGGTGTACAAGTACCAATAATGTTCAGAAACGCTAGGAGGTTTTCAGTACACTGGCATCTATGCTTCATACTGAAGGCTGGCTGATTAGTTATATGTTCCATAGATCATTTGAAATGTTTTTTTTTTTTAATTAAAATGTTGTGGAATGAGTCAGGAGGGCAATTTCCATGGCCACATTGGTATCAAAAGTGCAAAAGAAACGGTTAAATCTTTTGAGGAAGAGACAGTCAGTGGTGGTAGAATAAGATTAATAGAGGTGTATGATCAGTTTGGCTTAATAATTTTAAATGAGTTTAGCTCTTTGCTGGTTGTATCCTCATAGTCAAAAGATTTAATAGTTGCCAGTCATTCACTGTTTGCAATCTCTTTTCTGGTAGTGTCCTGAAAATGATATTTGTTAATGATGCCTGCGGTGCCTTCCTGAATAAATTTAGTGAATCTGTATTTGAGTGTTTATTTTTAATTCATGTGTTTTCTGTCACTACTGGGAAGAAATCCTTGAATTTTGTGTTCTGTTATCATATGCCTCTCAGTCAAATTTGTGTCCATCAAGAACCACACTAGGCCCTCTTAAGGTTTCAGAGTAGTATTATAGTTTAAATTTTAATGTGGAATCTGAACCAGAGTGCAACATTGCAAGTAACTTGGGATAAAAAATTCAGAGAAAGGAAAGAAGTTTAACATCCCATTTATGATGATGTCATCAGAGGTGGATCACATGATCAGATTGGGAAAGAAAATTAGCTACATCTTTTTCAAAAGGAATTACTCCAGCATTTGCCTCAAGCAATACAGGGAAATTATGGGGAACCGAAATCGGTATATCTGAATGTGGATCTGAACTGCTGTCCTACTGAATGTGTGTCCAGAATCATACCACTGCACCATATCACTCAATAGGTCATCTGAACAAGTAAGCTGTAAGTGAAACTTCCTGGCAGATTAAAACTGTGTGCCCCACCGAG
Organism: Schistocerca nitens; assembly: GCF_023898315.1. Lineage (NCBI taxonomy): Eukaryota > Metazoa > Arthropoda > Insecta > Orthoptera > Acrididae > Schistocerca > Schistocerca nitens. Next base: position 146,557,826 of record NC_064616.1, on the reverse strand, counting down.
GCTCGAACTCGGGACCTTTGCCTTTCGCGGGCAAGTGCTCTACCATCTGAGCTACCGAAGCACGACTCACGCCCGGTACTCACAGCTTTACTTCTGCCAGTATCTCGTCTCCTACCTTCCAAACTTTACAGAAGCTCTCCTGCGAACCTTGCAGAACTAGCACTCCTGAAAGAAAGGATATAGCGGAGACATGGCTTAGCCACAGCCTGGGGGATGTTTCCAGAATGAGATTTTCACTCTGCAGCGGAGTGTGCGCTGATATGAAACTTCCTGGCAGATTAAAACTGTGTGCCCGACCGAGACTCGAACTCGGGACCTTTGCCTTTCGCGGGCAAGTGCTCTACCATCCGAGCTACCGAAGCGTGAGTCGTGCTTCGGTAGCTCGGATGCTAGAGCACTTGCCCGCGAAAGGCAAAGGTCCCGAGTTCGAGTCTCGGTCGGGCACACAGTTTTAATCTGCCAGGAAGTTTCATATCAGCGCACACTCCGCTGCAGAGTGAAAATCTCATTCTGGAAACATCCCCCAGGCTGTGGCTAAGCCATGTCTCCGCTATATCCTTTCTTTCAGGAGTGCTAGTTCTGCAAGGTTCGCAGGAGAGCTTCTGTAAAGTTTGGAAGGTAGGAGACGAGATACTGGCAGAAGTAAAGCTGTGAGTACCGGGCGTGAGTCGTGCTTCGGTAGCTCAGATGGTAGAGCACTTGCCCGCGAAAGGCAAAGGTCCCGAGTTCGAGTCTCGGTCGGGCACACAGTTTTAATCTGTCAGGAAGTTTCATATCAGCGTACACTCCGCTGCAGAGTGAAAATCTCATTCTGGTAAGCTGTAAGTCTTCCATTGATAACATCACCACTGACACAATCAGAAGCCCCGACAGAACAGTAGAGCAAATTTTAAACGGCCATTCTGACCATCACGTCCAATTATTTATAATCAGAGGTGTTACCCAATATACCATACAAGTCTGTGTCTGTAGCCCTAAAACATTCAGGTGTATCAATACTGAAAATCTTACAAGCTTCAGAAATTTCTTATTCGACATCAATTGCGGCTGAGTCTACAATGTTAAAAATGTAGATGGTAAGTGTAACCCATTTTTAAGAGATTTTACTTCCTTGTTTCGAGCTCTGTTAATGAGGCTATGGCTCTGCTTCAAAAAAACAGGCCTCTCAAATGTTATCCAAATCAAGTGTGCCCTATCACTGTAAATGAAACTGACAGGGTAATTAGGGAAATGAAAAATAAAATCTCTTCTGGTATTGATAACATATCCATCAAAATCTCTAATTACTGTTGTTATCATATAAATTGGATACTGTGCCATTTCTTTAATGAATCACCGTGACAAGTAACTCTCCTGGTGAAACTAGATCACCATCAAAACCGCTGTATAAAAAGGGTGATAATGTGGAAGTAATTAATTACTATCCAATTTCCCTTCTAACATGCTTCTCAGAAATTCAAGAAAAACTTCTTCATAGCAGTCTAATGAACCACCTCAGCAACCGCAACTCACTGAATAAAAAACAGTTTGGTTTCCAACACAGCCTATCAAGTGAACAGGCCATATTCTCATTTACAACCAAAACTTAAAATACATTAATAGAATAATGTCTTTCATTGCAATACTTTGTAAAGCATCCAAAGCCTTTTCAAATATGAGATTCTTATATGGAAGACGGAGTTTTGTGGGTTTAGTGGGTCAGCCAGGATGTCAAACAAATCATATCTGAATGACAGAAAGTGGAAAATTTTGTTGAATATCACAGCTGGAACACCTGTATCATCTAAGTGGGGCACTGTGAACTGTGGAATCCCACAGGGCTCTCTTGTTTACCTTTATTGATGATCTTTTCGTGTGACACACATTTTACACTTTTTGCTGACGACATGGCCATTAAAGTAAACAAAGATCTGTATTTGGTGATGTTCAAAAGTGTTTTGATTCAAACGGACTCTCTCAAAATGCAGACAAAACACACTTCATGCATTTCCAACCAAGCACAAAATTGCAAGGACAGGTTAACATTACATGTAATGATCAAGAACTAATGAGTGTGGAATCATCTAAGTTTCTGCTGTACATATTGACAATTATACTATGTGCACTGACGATTTTTCATCTTTAAAAAAAGTCATTTCAACCTCTTATGTTATCTGTGTCATTACTTCTGTTTGTGACACTAATGCTGTCAAAACTGCATGCTTCAGCTACTTCCACTCACTACTGTCTTATGGAATTATATTCTTGGGGGGGGGGGGGGAGGGGGCAGCCAAAGATAACAAATATTTTTACCAGTCAAAAGAGAGAGAGTAATTAGAGTCATATGCAAGGTTCCCCCAGATATTCATATGGAACCCTGTTTGGAAAATTAGGAATCCTGGAAACAATATCCCTATATATATACTCGGTTATGTGCTTTTCTGTAAGAATTAGTCTGTATACAAATAGAACATCTCATCTCACAATAACAATACAAGGAGATAGATTGACTTACACTGTGCACTAAAGAACCTTAGCACGGTACAGGATGGAGTGCATTACAGCAGCACAAAAGTGTTTAATATTCTCCCTCCTTAAATTAAATCTGCTGCCAATGAAATGTCAAAATTTAAACACCTTCTTAAGTAGTTCCTGATAGAAACATCCACTGTAAATGAATATCTAAACAAACAGCAATAATTTATTTCAATTTTTGTCAAATCTGCAGCTCTGTACCATCTGCAGTAATACATTTATCAGCCAGAACATTGGGACTACCAACCTACTATCGATATAAACCCATCCAGGTTATAGCATCATCACCTGGTAAGGAATGACTGTTAGTCAGACACATGCATGGTGCATGTAATTCGTTACAGCATAAAGTTAAGCGCGGGCATGCCAGTTGGAAATGAGGGAGCAGAGAGGGCTGTGAAGAAGATGTCAGCCAATTGCATGCTGACCGACCCCTCTCCAGGACGACAATGCGACGGCAGCAGCCTCTATACGAAGAGGACATAAGCACCGTGCCGACTGACCATGGCCAAGTTCTACAGAAGCGTCAAGACCAGAGACCTGGATAGAAGCATCCACTGTATTACTTCACTTGTATCGGAATCGTTATACTGAAGGACATTGATTATTTTTCATGTTACCTTTTGCTTGTGACACATCTATGTACTTCTCAAAGTTGAGTATTGTCATTGATCTTATTGTAATAAAAACTCATTAATATGGTTTGTTTGAATATTGTCTAGTGATCCGAGAAAGCAGGTTTCCTAGACACCCCACATTCAACGACTAAGCAGGATTCAACATAATATCAGTGAGCACGATGTCCGTGGGTAGAATGGGGAAGGCATGCAATCTATCTGAGTTTGACTGATGGTAGATAGTGATAGCTCGGAGGCTCGACACGAGCATTTTGGAAACTGCACAACTTGTCAGGTGTTCAAGAAGTGCTGTTGTGAGTGTCTTCAACATGTGGTGAAACCAAGGTGAAAACACATCCAGAAATTGTGTAGTTGGGCGGCCACCCCTCACTACAGATGTTGGACGTCATAGGCTGGGCAGACTGGTAAAACAGAACAGGCAGTGAATTTTGGTGGAACTAACATCAGACTTTAATGCTGGTCAGAGTACAAAAGTGTCTGAACACACAATGCACCAAACACTCCCAACAATGGGCCTTCGCAGCCAATGTTAACACAACGACATTGGCAACTATGATTGAAATGCGCACATGACCACTGACACTGAACATTGGTGCAATGTCAGTGTATTGCATGGTCTGATGAATCCTGATACCTTCTTCATTATGCAGATGGGAGAGTGTGAATATGTTGTCTTCCAGAGGGACAACTCCTTGACACCTGTACTGTGGGACAGGAGACAAGCTGGCAGCACCTCCATGAACTTCTGTGGAACATTCACTTGAGCATCCATGGGTCCAGTGGAGCTCGTCCAAGGAACCATGACAGACGAGGAGTATCATACACTGGTTGCAGACCACATACACCCATTCATGACAATCATCCAATCGAACACATCTGGAATGTGACTGAACAAGGCAGCAGAGCTCATTGTCCCCCCTCCCTGGAATTTACACGAATTAGGTGACTTCTTTGTTCACATGTGGTGCCAACTCCCTCCAAGAATCTACCAATGCTTCCATGCCATGATGCACCATTGCTGTTATCAATGCCAAATGTGGACATATCAGCTATTAGGTAGGTGGTCATAATGTTGTGACTGATCACTGTATTTTGGAATGGTGCACACCAAAGATCATCTTGTAGACACGTATCTAAGAAGTTGAGCATTCTATTACTTTACAGTTTATTTATTCCTTAATGAAGTTTGCTGTAAATAATCCTCTGCAGTTCTAAAGAAACAATGCTGTACATTAGTTAATTATAATGCCAGAAAAAAAGACATTCATTACTCCCCATTAAGGTTGTTTTTAGCCCACAAAGGGCTGCACAATGCTGCAACTAAAATTTGTGACCACTTATCCAGTGATTTAAAACAACTGAAGGACAGCAAAGTAAAATCTGAAAACATACTGAAAAAGTTTCTCCTTTAAAACTCCTATTCCGTAGAACAATTTCCGCTACTGTAATGTTTAAAAGGTGGTGAATAGGAATTAGTAACACACATCTGTATATTTATTAAAAACAACTTCTTTGTTTTCTGGAACATTGCTCTAGAAAAACAGTAATCTCTGGTATATCAATAAAATTTGCTAAAAGCAGTATTGATCGCATTAATACTTTCTTTAAACTGGTGACTGGTTTTGATCTGTTCTACTTAGATCATCTTCAGATCTTGTACCCCATAATGATGACAGGAGCTGGACTGGCTGAGGAGGCTGCTCTAGAGAGATGTAGTAATCTGCATTGATGATATCTCTCTACAGCAGTCTGCTCAGCCAATCCAGCTCCTGTCACCATCACAGAGTACAAGGTCTCAAACTGATCCAAGTGCAATAGATCGAAACCGGTCACCAGTTTAAATAAAATATTTATGCTATCAAGGATGTTTTTAGCAAATTTTACCTTATAAATGTTCATATTGCAACCATCTTTAGTAGTTTATCTGCAAAGTGAATGTAAAATGGCTCATTCCACATCATTACCATTTATCAAGCAAATTATCCATGGAATGTGAAACTTTGTTTCCCAATTTGGGACAACCTTATGTCAGCACACTTTTAACTGCAATACACACAATTATTTAATACAACACAGTCTAATGCTACTCCATATAATCTATTAATTGTCATTCAGTATTTATGCACACTCACTGTCCTTTAATTTTACAATGTCTCTATTTTATTTTAAATATCTACTAATCGTCTCATTTTTTTCAAGTTGCATTCATAATTTTAATAGCATTGTGTTAATTATCTCCTCTTCTGTACAACTGGTGATCAAACAGTTTTTATTTTGTATTTCATGTGCCTTTTAACAATAACTGCAATAATCTTTGGAAAATGTATTTTTTGTCTTACCCTAAAACCAAGTGAATCACTTGCCAACTGGACGTACATTATTTGAAAAACATAAAATTAAAATAAATTGTATACACATATGCAGTTCAGAATAACAGAAGCAGCATATCAGTTAAAACGATCAATATAATATCGAAAATGCTAACTTGCTCTCATACTGTAACATACTAAGAATGAAATGCTATAATAATGATCAAAATTTTCAAAAGCTGGTAATGCATTTGTGCTGTTAAGGATTTCTGTGTCTAGGACGTCACTCAACTAAAGATGAGTTTTGTGTTTCCTCGTATTTCTTTATTATAACAGACTGTATTACATACATGAGAGTTACATACTCAAGAACAATTCATAACAAAAGAGGCAGGAGATAAAAAGGGAGATCAATCAAGTAGAATTAGGTCATCAAGCACTACCTCCTGTAATAACCCTGCTTTTGTAATTGTTATGCAGCTACAATTTTCATGTTTATTTACCAGATGAAGTCAGCTGATTTTCACGGTCCACAATGCAATGAAATCAGATGTTTAAAGCTTCACTTAATTTCAACTAAGGACTAAATGTAATCTTACACAATTATCAGGCTGCTTGGTCAAAAAATCCAATGATATATGTTTCAACATTCAGTCGGTCTTTGGATTTATTTTTTTTTTTTTTCCACTTATTGCTCCTTTCTACAACTTGTTCATTAACATGGCTGATTTCATACCTACAGTTCCATTTTCAAATGTTGCTGAGAAATACTTGAGATATTGCCTTAAAACATATAGCAGTCGTCAAAATTTAGGCGCTATCACTTATACCGATACATAAAGTACATCACAGTACACAATAATGAATGAAGGCTGGAAATATGAGTAATCAAGGTGAGCAGTAATTTTATTTAGATTTCCCTAACATCTTTTAGTTTCATTTGTAAAACGGGGTTTAATGTGTTATGAATAGTTGTGATGGGATGCTAGATCGAATTTTGCATGGACGAGGGAGATTATATACCTTATACGAATTTTGCATGGACGAGGGAGATTATATACCTTATACGGACGGATTCCAGCACCTGGGTGTTATCATTTCTACAGTAATTTATCGAGTTTCAATTCATGAGAGACAAACGACTACCCAATAAAAATTCAATTTGATGGTAGTATCAATATTCTACGTCTCATAGTCTCGTTTTCCATGGTAATTCGTGGTTTATCTGTTCGCGAATAAAGATAGTCGTTGGAGGGGCGTTGAGAACTGATTCACTATAACGTCGAACGCTCAAAGTTTCGTGAAGTAATGAAGATTGTGAAGTGTTGATTATACTAAGGAATTCCGTGGTTTCGACGCCATCATACAGATGTACAATCTGCCTTTACAGAATGAAAGTGATGCTCATCTCATTACTTCAAACCACCAAGTTGATTATTTTTTTGGACAAAGGTTCCAAGGCGTTGCATCAGAACCACTGTGAAACGCGCTAGCATGTCATCTCTTCAGAGCAATTCCCTGTCACAAAATAATGTGCAACAAAAACAGAACTATGCGATAGTTACAGGGGTCTAGTTTGAACTTCATCTTCTTCTCTTCAGGAAATAGTCACAGTTTCTCTTGCCAGAATGTTTAACGCCATTATAACTACGCATGTCTTGAGAACTTAAAACTTAAGCAGGATAGTTACTGCCCATGACTAAAGCAACTGGTTAGTGTTTGTTAGCAAACTTTTATTTCGAGATACTGACAAATCATGGCGTATGATTTTTTAATGTGTGGTTCTTAAGCAGTTTATACAGACATGATTTATAGAGTTCATTTTATATCGTTTCCATTCACAGCAGTGCATATTCGCTTAAGAAGTAACAATAATCATGAAAAACAACTACAAATGCCGGTGGTAGCCATATTGAATCTTCAGAACTAGCAACTAGCAATTGCCCTTTTGCCACTTGTACGCAACGTTGCCATTTACTCAGTACCCTATATGATAACTTACTTAATTTAAAACATGATGGCTCATTATACCAAATTTCTAAAGTTGATTAGGGCCAGTTGGGTTTCGTTGTACTATGTTATTAGCCTGTGCGCCCTTCGATAGCTGCCGAAGTCTTTCAAATCTTTAGTAGAAACTGTGGAGGGGGATTTCATCTTGAAACGGAAGTTAAGAACTTTGATCGAATGTTCGTGCAGTTAGTGTTGGTATCCCCGACGTTTGGATGAAGCTTTTTCGACGAGCCATTCGTGTGTAGTGATTGGAGTTGTTATAGAATACAATAGACTTAAAACTTATTAATTTGTAAAGGTAATTGATTTGTTCTCTTGGTCTGCAAGTTCCAACATATTGATTGAAGATTTCAGGCTAACTCTGAAGTAAGTGCATTCGGCCTATTGAATGGGCTCAATTTTGGCGTCAGAAGATTGATGCTAAGATTTGTTTGGAGGCAAATTTATCTTTTAAGTTCTCCATAAAGTTATGGGGAGTGTGTATTCTTAGTTTGCAAAAACATTTAATGAATTTTCTTTTTAAATTGTGCTATATGTAAAGTGAGGTCGTTCTAGGTTTCATAGTTTCATTCCAAAGTAAATAAGCCTCACTTTCGAAAGCTTGAACTCTCGTCATTAAGGTATAAAATAAATGAAATAAGACATTTTGCCATTATGTTTGAAGCAAACATTCAAATATCACTTCATTAACAGCCGTGCGTGATTATTCCCACGTTTAATTTAGAGCTATAACCCTAGCAAGAGAGAATAGACTTTCCAGCAAGCTACCGGTTACACAGACCGCAAAGGGTAAACAATTCGTCATAGAATTATGTTGGCATTTTTCATTTGTTGTAGTTCATTTAGAGGTTAGTGGGTAAATTATGTTTTAATTCCAGTCGCCTTCATATTCTTGTACGTAAGTGGCAATTAACGTACCATAGAACTGCATTTCATGTGGATGTCAGTTACTGGGTGCCTGTTTTTGAAAGGTTAAACTTAGAAGAAAACCCACCAGAACAGTAGCAAAAGTACAGACTTTAAAATGCAATGAAGTAGGTGGTGTGGAAGTAAATGAAGCATCCCTCCTGACCAAACTTAGTGATTTTTATTGATGAGCAGCAATAATGTTTCACTTTTCGGCAGTAGCTTTAGAAAAACAGATGCCCATGTTATTAATTGTTAAAATTTCATGTGTAATGTTAGCAACGGATATGTGCCCAATATAATGATGTATCACAAATTGACTTTTGTATCCCCTCTTTCATATGAATTTGTTATAGGTGTTCATATTTGATTAGAGAGGTGGGCTTAACTGGTGGGACAGGAAGGTGAAAATATTGCAATAATTAAATTAATTTTATTTTTATGAGTGCCATATATGACCAGAGTGATGTAATCATTGAGACATGCAGGATGGAATGCATATTAGTACAGTTAAGCTTCTTTTGTCTTAACCTCAGCGATTTGGATTATTAGCACCTTTAAATACAGAATTTATATTTGGATTAGTACTGTTAGTCTGGAACTGGGCATGTCACAATGAAAATTTGTCTACTCCAATCAGGGGTAAAATTGTTTTATTGAATTTTTTGTATTGATGATTAAATAATTAAATTTAAATCCCTATGTTTTTTCCTTCAAAACACTAACCCAGTCTCACAATTACTTAATGAGCTTTTTTTTTTGCCCAGTCAGTACTTCCTACATTGAGAGAATTGTCTGCGCCTACAGGCTTGTTGAGTCAAAATTATGAAATGATTTAGGAGAGAAAAGACTGAAGAAATTAATGCTCTATAAATTTGCATGCTTCCAAAATGCAGTAAATTTTATATCACAATCCTTAAGATTTTAGATAAAGTTAGTTTTTTTCTGGAAGTGTAAATGTTTGTTAGCTATGTTTCTTATGTTGCAAGAAAGTTTAAAACCCAGTATTGTCAAAATGAATTCTTGGGACAGTAGATAGTGGCCTTCAATAAATATGCTGGTTCTTCTTAATTTGTGTAAGGTTAACTGTGAAACTTTCATATGTTAATTAAATTTTCATAATTAAATAAAGTTTGCTTTCATTTTTAAAAATGGGGTTTAAAAACCGAATCTTTTGGTTAAATTAGAACCACCCCTGTTGAAATCTACTGCCAAGGGTCAGGTTCTATGACAGTAGCCACTTCACAAAACATTGATATTATTGATGGTGTCACATAACGTAAGCACTCACATTTGTATGTGAACACACCTCAGATACGGAAACAACCTTACCTGATGCACAGAGTGCACCCAGCTGCAGTTGGTTGCTCTTGCTGGTACTAATGTGTCACTTTGAATCAGAAGAAATTATCTGGTTTGTGGTGGCTATCTAAAGCAGTAAAGGCAGCTAGTCTTGCTTCTGAGATGAAGGCAGAACTTACCATCTGTAGTGTTGTCAACAGGACCAATATTGGACAGAGCCGAGTGAAGGGTCTGAGTCAGAGACTCGCACAGTTGTGAAACTGTGTAGGCGGCAGACTCCTTGACTTGTGCCATAGGTTGGTGTGTTCTGTGTAAATAAGTCTGGGGTCTCTTACAAATGGGACAGGTTCATGGGTAGAGGAGGCTGTGATGCGTGGACTGGGCAGTCCAGGGTCTCTGGGAAAATACATTGAACAATTGAAAGAAGACTTCTCATTTCATTTATGTATACCACTCAAACAACTGTAGTTTTTGATGCCTTTGATCTGTCGACATGCTGGTGAAAATACATTTTTAAAGTTGGTGGTAGGCAGAAAACATTGTCCAGAATTGTACTAAGTGCTTCCTCAGAAAATTATTTTGAGCAATCAGTGAATGGAGCCACGTTGAAGTATCAGTGGTCAGAAAAACACACTTTGTCTTAGCTGCAAATAATCCTGAGCAAATAGTTAGCATCATGATGGACACAGGGATTAGTGACAACAATGTTGCTGTAGTGCGATTGATACCACAGCATCCAAATACACCAAAAATAAACCTAGAATATATTTATTTAAAAATGAAACATAATTGGTGCCCCTCCTAAGAGTCTCCACTCCTCCCTAACTAACTGTGAAAGTGTAGGCTATCTGTGGCTGAAATTCAGAGAAAGAGTTTCAACGGCAGTTGAGAGATTTATACTGAATAAATTAAAGATGGTATTGATCGTCCGTAGTACACAAAACAGGTCAGATCGCTGTTGCTGAAGCAACGAAAAAAGCATGCCAAATTTATAAGAATGCAAAATCACCAGGATTGGTAGTGATTTACAAGAGGTCAAAATTCATCATCTACTTCAGTATAAGATGCTTAAATACTTCCACAAAAAAACTGTCTTGAAATGTAGTTGAAAATCGAGAAAGATTCTGGGTCCTACTAAAAGTACAGGAGTGGCCGAACACATTGCTACCTTCACTTTGTGATGGCAATGGAAACGTTACTGATGACAGTGCCGCAAAAACAGAATTTCTCAACTCTGTTTCCCAAAATCTTTTCAACAAAGAAGGTGAAATAAATATTCCAGAGTGTGAATCAAGAACAGCTGCAGACATTAGCAACATAGTTGATATCCTCTATGTTGCTAAGCTGCGTAAATCACTTAATAAAAGAAAGTCTTCTGGTCCAGATTGTACATCAGTAAAGTCCCTTTAAGAGTATGATGCAATAGCTCCATTCTTGGCAGTCAACTATGACGACTTGCTTGTCGGAAAAACTATACGTTAAGACTAGAAATTTGAACAGGTCATGCCAATACTCAAGAAAGGGAATAGAATAATCTGTTACAGACCCATAACACAGATGTCAGCTTGTTATATGGCTTTGAAACATATAGTGTTCCAACATTATGGATTACCTCAAGGAAAGTGATCTATTGACAGATAGCACAGATTCAGAAAGTAATGTTCTAGTGAAACACAGCTATTTATTCTATTGAAGTAATGAATGCTAACAACAGAGAATCTCAGATTGATTCCATGTTTCTGGATTTCCGGAAGGTGTTTGATCTCTCTCCACACATGCAATTTCTAATCAAACTACGTGCCTAGGGAGTATCATCTCAGTTGTGACTGGAATCGAGATTTCCTGTAAGAAAGGTTATAATTTGTAGTAATTGACAGGAAGTTGTAGAGTAAAACAAGTGCTATCTAGTGTTCACCTTCGAAGTGTTGCAGGTTCTGTTCCTGACCTATATAAGTGATTTAGGAGACAGAGCAGCCCTCTTAGATTGGTTGGAGATCATGCTGCCATTTACCGTCCTGTCAAGTCATCAGATGGTCAAAACCATTTGCCAAAATTCTAAATGATATATCCGAATGGTGTGAAAACTTTGACTCTTAAATGATGAAGAGCGAAGTCATCCACATTAGTGCTAAAAGTAATCTGCTACATTTCCATTATACAATAAATCACACAAATCTAAAGGCTGTGAATTCAACTAAATAATTTGGGGATTACAGTTATGAATGAGTTTAAATTTAAACATTACATAGATAATGGTGTGTGGGAATTGAACCATAGGCTGTGATTTATTGGCAGAACACTTCGAAAATGCAACATGTCTGCTAAAGAGGCTGCCTGCACTACACTGATCCTTCCTCTTTTGTAGTGTTATGCTCTGGGGGATCCGCATCAGATAGGATTGACAAAGGACATCGAAAAATTTCAAAGAAGGGCAGCTTGTTTTGTATTATTGTGAAAGCGTGGGAAGAGTGCCATTGATATGAATTGGAGTGGCAATAATTGAAACAAAGACATTTTGCGTTTCTTGGAGTGATTTTTCTACCAAATGTGAAAATATTTCGCTGGTGTCCACCTGTTTAGGGAGAAATGATAATTGTAATAAAATAAATCAGAGCTCATATGGATAGACGTAAGCATTCATTTATTCTCGCGTACTATTAGAAAATGTAACAGAAGAGAAATGGTCTGAAAGTGGTTTGATGAACCCTTTGCCAGGCACTTACGTGAATTGCAGAGTCTACCTTTTTAAAAATTTTCTTTCTTTCAATTTGGATTTTGTAATTGGAGAATTTAGTCCATAGAGCTCAGCTAGTTTCTATAAGCCTGATAGAAACATTATGCATGGTTCAACCTAATATTTCAATAGGAATCCTAGAGGTTTAATCTCGTATTCTTGCTTTAAGTTCTTTGTGGTACCCTCGCACAGTGCAGTAACCTTGCTGCTGGACAATATATGCTCATGTAGCTGACATGGATTTTACTGAGACCAATACTGAAAATTCTGCCCATTGACAAAGCCACCGAGGTGGAAGTGAGCTTCATCTGACATCAACATGTTGTTAATAAAATTGTAGTGATTGTGCACTTTTGCTAGCATGTGTTCAGCATACTGTCTGTGCATTAGCAGATTGTTAGGTTGAAGTTGCCGAATGATCGGCAGCTGGTACAGAGGGGACTTTAAAACCACTTTCAGTATATGTTGAACACTCAAACGATGCAACTGTAGAGACCCTGTGTGATGTCGAACGGAGCACTTTGGGCTTGTTACCAAAGCAGTTTGCACAGTCTGGATATTGCCCACCATATGAGCAGGTTGGGGTCTCTCTGCGATTGTTTCTTCAGTGCTTCAAAATTGTGAACACAGGTGTATATTACATGCATCGAGGGAACGTGACCATGTCGTCCAGTGTTGAAATAACACTGAAATTCTCAGTGTGCGGTGTTGTGTCGGCAGACTTGCCAACACTACGCACACTAATTGAAAGAGGCGGCCAAGATGCACGCGCAAACTCACGAAGGATGGAGTGAGGTCTGAAACAGGAGACTTAATGAATGTGATAAAGAAAATACGTATCTTTGGAATATACTTAACTTTTAATACATCCTTTTATACATTGTTCTTGATGAGACATCTGGAGATTCTGGCGATACAAGTGACTCTTTATATACAAGCTATTTAAGGCTAATGGCGCCTTGCTAAGTCGTAGCCATTAACTTAGCTGAAGGCTATTCTAACTGTCTCTCGGCAAATGAGAGAAATGGCTTCGTCCGTATAGTCGCTAGCAACGTCGTCGTACAACTGGGGCGAGTTCTCGTACGTCTCTCGAGACCGGCCGTGTGGTGGCGCTCGGTCTGCGATCACACAGTGGCGACACGCGGGTCCGACATGTACTAATGGACCGCGGCCGATTTAAGCTACCACCTAGCAAGTGTGGTGTCTGGCAGTGACACCACATGCGGTGTCCAGACTTCGATACTTGTAAAAGGCTTTTCACTGCAGAGGGATGGTGCACAATGTTCCATTGCTCCATGTTTGCTGAATGGCAAGATAGAGCAAGCAGCATTCTCTCGCTGCATTGCTATAACGCTTCACAGAATTTCCCATTCTTTTGAGCCACCCTGAAATTTATCTGCTTAGTAAATTCAGTGTAAATTTGCTCTGGGGGCCATACCTTCTTAGGTGAGCATCAGTTTAAAATTAGCATATGATCTTATTTTCACATGTTACTGGTACATGTGAAAATGTTGATTTTATTTTATTTTATTTTATTTTTTTCTGATTTCATGTTTGAAATTAATTTCCAAATGCTTTCTTATTTTAGCCATTTAGTTTTTAGTGTTTCACACACTAAACATCATTATTTCAATTTTACCATAATGGGAAAAGTAATTTCTGCTGCTGTTTCCTAAGTGTATGTGTGACTTCTTATAACTTGTGCTAGCCATTTAGTTGACGAGCAACAAAATTTGAAATCCAGTCTCCCACCCCTCCCCCCCCTCCCCCCCTCCTCCATCCCTCCTTGTATCTGGAGGTGTCCTGGTTTATATTTGCCACAGTTTGAATATGACTTGAGGTGTGTGTGTGTGTGTGTGTGTGTGTGTGTGTGTGTGTGTGTGTGTTTTTTCCTCTCACCCTGTTGCAACAGTCCAGTTACCGTAGAATATTATATAAAATTTAATGCATTAATATTTGATTAGTTTGATAATTACTAAATTAGTCATATTTATAATTGTTAAAACTGTCATCAAATTAGAACCTTTTACATTTGCTCAATTTAGTGGTCTTAAGTTAATTTTGGCGCAGTATCTAGAACATGGCAATCGTTACTTAAATTTTTGTAAGTTGTCAGATGACTGGAGTTGTATAAAATGTAACTCAGCTATGTTATAAGTGCCTTTCTGTCCTGTCATCTTAATTTGCAAAGCAGAGATGAGTTTCACTACAAAATGTTGGTGTAACTACCCTCCCAATTATATTGGAAAGATTCAGTTAATTATTTAAATTAAACATTGTTCTTCTTTTCTAATATATATCTTGTATACGTACTAGAATAAGCTGCTTGCTAATAGTTACATTCTGGTACTACTTAAAGGAAAGCTTGTATACAAGATGAATTCTTTTGTTAGTGTAATTATAAATTCTTATGTTTTTGCTTTAAATATAAACACACGCTTGGAACAGAAAATCTGTGAACTGCTGTTCAAAAATAAAAGATAAAGTTGTCACATTTAATTGCATCTTTATTTAATTGGAAAATATTGGGCCATTCCATGCTCAGCGAATGCAAGGTTTTGTCGTTTATAATGTCAAAGCAGCAAGCTCATATTTGTGCAGTTTTTAAAATTGCAGAATTTTAAACTCTTGAATACTTTTATTTAATCTTGTATATATTTTTGTAATATTAGGTAAGCAGGAGATCCTCTGAAGAGCTTTGAACTGGAAAAAGTAAATAATAATAATAATAATAATAATAATAATAATAATAATAATAATTTATGAATTATTAATTTGCATCAGTAGTCATTCATATATAAATTGGATGGGTGGCACAAGAATCAGTTCTCAAACTGTGGAGCAAACAGTAAAGATAGTGCAAATTTTTTCGTTATTACCCTAGTGCTGTGAATCGTACTATGCTTTTATTGTTAAGTTTAAGAATTGGGTGTACCTGTGAGTGTGTGGTGTCATCACTGAAGAACCATAACTCATAATTATAATTTTGAGAACCTACCTCCACACTATAGTTTGTTCAGTTATTTTCTATTTATGGTAGCCAATAATAGGTTGGATGTAATAATTTTTCTTGGGTGTATTATAATAATTAACCAATGTGCATTTCCTTGCACTATCTTTGTGCTCTAGGAGTTGGTTCTATCTTGATACTAACTTGCAAGAGAATGTAATTTCTTTCCCAATTTTTGTGCAAAATTAGTACCTTCAGTGAGATTTAACTTACCGTTATTAAGCTTTGTTGTATTACATCTGACGTGGAATGGCCCACTATTTTCACTTGGAGTTGTAGGAAAGTTCTTGGTTTTTGGACATTGATGTGACAGGTCTCTTGTTTCGTTTAAGAATGGGAACCAGAGTTTTCATTGGAGGATTAACATACCGCGTTCGAGAACACGACCTTGAGAAGTTCTTCCGGAAATATGGTAGAATCAAGGAAATCGCAATGAAGAATGGATTTGCGTTTGTGGTAAGTGTGATTTAAATTTGAATTCCGTTTTATTGCAGCATGGTAGGCACAAGGGTATATGTCGGAGGACTTCCATATGGTGTCAGGCAGAAGGACCTCGAACGATTTTTCAAAGGTTATGGTCGAATTCGTGAAATTCTCCTCAAGAATGGCTATGGATTTTGTGTAAGTATTAATTGATAGTCATACTTGGTGTAGGTTGAATTTACTGGAAACATTTCCAAGAATTCTGAATTTTTGTAGAGGTCAAGAATTTGTGTTCATTTTGTCAGATATTTCTGTTGCGGTTTGCCATTGTCAGATCATGACTGTGTTTTATTATAGATGTCTTGATTCATGGATCCGATTCAAATTTTTGTATTGAAAAAGGTAATTTGTTATATATCAACAGCATTATAGTGGAATAGTGTTTTCTCGGTAATTGTCATTCCCATTTTTGTCATTTAGTCAGAAGACAAAACAGTTGAGGGTTGTGAAGATTTCAGTACACTTATTGCTCCAATTGTCAGCACGTATTGTAATAGTGGCTCATCTGTCTACTTTGTAAATTTTAAACTGTGGAAATATTCTCAAAAGATGCAAATTTTGTAGTGGTTGTAGTGAGCTTTTTGTTAGACAAGGAATTTAATGTGGACGTCACTGTGATATGGCTACATGGTTTTAATTTTGTTGAGTACTTTGTAATGTAGACTTTGTCCTTCCTTAAAGGAGGAAAATAGACTTTTGCTGAAAGTGTTGATGATTGCAGGGAAAGTAGTTACCAGATTTCAAGAAATTTTATTACTGAATCATTACTACATGTACTTAATAGCTTGTGTGAATTAGATAATTGTTAGAAGTTTTTACTGCAGCGTACTTGGAAAAAAAAAAGTATGATGATTGTTTTCCAATTCTGAGGACTAGGAAAATTACTCCCAATGTTTATTTTCCCCAGAAATTCTGTAATCTGATTGTTATTTGGCTATAGTGAGTTATTTCTTCTATGTTCCAGGAATTTGATGATTACCGTGATGCTGATGATGCTGTGTACGAATTGAATGGAAAGGAATTACTTGGAGAAAGGTAAGCATTTCTTTTATCTGAATGTATAATTTAGTTAAATTGAAAAACTTAACATTCTTTTCAGATTGTGAATGTAATGAGTTGTGATGATTTTATGTTTTTGTCTGTGTTCCTGCTTTTCTTAACAGGTTTTTTAGCCTCTTAGCCTGATGCGTTGATGTCTGGTGCCCTGTGGATGTGGCCCACTGGCCCACGGTGAAGTGACAACTCTTTTGATTTCAGGGTGATTGTTGAGCACGCCCGTGGTACAGCAAGAGGAGAACCTCGTCTCTATGGTGGTGGAATGGGAGGCTACACACGTCGGCGTTCATCGTGGATGGACAAGTAAGCCGATATTATTGCTTGTTGTTGCAGAGTCTCTGTAGAGAAAGCGCGTGGTACACCGCGCGGGAGTGACATGTGGCGAGATTGGAGTAGAAGTCGAGGCCCTCCCCCGCGAAGGCGGAGCCGCGATCGGGCCAAGTAAGCGGTTAGGGTGTCGTTTCATTGATATTACTGTCACAGTTTTTCCTCACCCACTGTGGTGACTTTTGTTTTGTAAAAAGATAACTGGTGAGTAGCACCCCTTTCATTATTTCAAAGGAATAAGCATTTACCTTTCATAGGCCATCATTAATTACAGATACTTACTTATCATAAATTTATAGTTAATACTCCCACAGAATAAGCAGACTGAAAGCATGAATTCATGGAATCGAACATTTGTTATTGTATTGACAGGTGTTAAATAGCTGCAGATTTATGCAAAGTGAGAGGGCAAGGCACTCCTTTTTATGCCTTTACATTTCCTAATAAATTTTGAGGTCATTAAACATGTTTGGAAACTGAGTTTGTGCTGTTCAGTACTAATTATATCAGTGTGAAAACTAAGATAATGATCTCTGTAGTATATAAGGTAGTAATTGAGGGTTTTCGGTTACATAAAATAAGGCATGAGGGAGTGTCTTGTTTGTGGAAGTCACTGAGCTTATGACTTCATTTGTTTCAGGGATATGGATGTCTATTATCATGACAGGTATGTTTATTCTTTTCATATTAATACAGATACTGTTTGTTATTTTTGGGTTCATTTACATTGTCACAAATCATCATTCAGCTCATTCCATTAGGTGGTGTATTTTGAACTGATTTTATTTCAATATATTGCTATGTTTTGTAAGCCAATAAAGAATGAAATTTAAGGATTGAGTGCAAGAGAATAACGTATTTGGTGTTAATGGATAAAATGTTGCCGTCTTACATAAGGGAGCGCTCTCTCTCTCTCTCTCTCTCTCTCTCTCTCTCTCTCTCTCTCTCTGTGTGTGTGTGTGTGTGTGTGTGTGTGTGTGTGTGTGTGTGTGTGTGTGTGTTTTTTTAAACAAATGTTTCTTCAACAGTACAGTTGATACAGGGGTGTTAACACAGGAGCTAATTGCACAGATGAAGAGGTCTCAAGTTGTTTGATAACCATACCTTTTCTGCTGTGTTGTCACAATTAAACACTGAAAATGCAAATTGTTCACATGAAAGGTTTTAGTATGTGTAGCTCAGAGAAGGTGCAAGGTTTACTGTATTCATGGTAACAACAGAATTGACCACATCAAAGACATAACCAGCAGTTCCTAGTAAGAATAGAGGGAGGAAGTTAGGAACCAAAACTTCTAAAACCAGTTTGCCAGTAGGTGAGGACTGAGTACAATAGCATATATATATATATATATATATATATATATATCACTTCGTGGGGGGCCTATTGCAAAATTCAGAGTCTATGCTACAAAATGAGCCAGAAACTTTTTAATTCTTTCAACATACCCCATGTCAAATGACCACAGTTGTAAAATGGGGCGATTTGGAATTAGGAAGGACGATTGTACCATTGGTACTTTTTGCCCCATATCATCCTTCAGTAGAACAAGATTTTTGTTTACTTTCGGTCTGTTGGCCTCCATGTGGTGACCTGTGAACTAAAAATTGAAGTGAAATTATCTGGAGACATAACAGGGTTTGGCTCAGTGGGAGCATTCTGTTTATGAAAAACAGTCCTTTTTTAAAAAAATTATTTAGTGCAATGTATGATAAGCTGAATCAACACTGTAATATGTTTCATTATTGTGGTGATGTGAATGGTGCAGGGGCAAGACACTGGACTTGTATTAGGGAAAATGTAACTCCATTTTGGGCTTAATAATGTGAGACAGTGGCTGGTTGATGAAATTTAATAATAGTGTACCATTAGTCGTTATTTTGATATTGTTTTATTAGGCAGACAGTTTCAGTGTTCCAGTCATGTTGTTTTCAGGCCTGTCTCGTGAACAACATCAAGCAGCACTCGGGCATGTGTAAGACAAGGCACCAACATTCATATCTGTTTCTGTAGATACCTGAACTTAACAAGTATGTGTGAAGAGCACACTTCCTTGTGAAGTTCGGGTTTTTATGGAACCAGATTCAATATGTTAGTGCCTTGTCTTATGCATGCAGAAGATGCGATTGGATGTTGAAACTGGTGGCCTAATAAAACAATATCAAAATAACAGCTTTTGGTACAGTATTAGTACATGGTAATTGGGAGGTTTGCAGTTCAGATCACTATCCAGCCATCCACATTTAGGTTTTTCATGGTTTCCCTAAATCCTTGAAGGCTAAAGCTGGATGGTTCATTAGAAGACGACATGGCCAATATCCTTGACTAATACTGAGATAATATGAGCCTATGCTCAGTCTGCAATTATCTCATTGTCAGGATATTAAATCCTAAGCTTCTTTACTTTCTACAATACAGTATATTGTTGAATTGTCTTTTAGCCACTTCCTGGAGAATACACCCCAACCCTGTGTTCCGTTTCATAGCATTCTATAGGCATCATTAATTAATATGAAAAATGTGATGTGGACACTATAACATGGAAGTCAGCCGTGATTGTAAACAGGTGAGAAAATCTAATGTCCAAGGGGAGAGGAGAGGTGCAGGGGAACAAGCTCCATCTCACTACCATAGGGCTAGCAGTTTACACCTTGGATTCGTGCTTCTGCGAATGCACAGCTGATATGGTCAAAGGGATCACCAGTTCTTTCTAGTGTTGAACCATACTGATACCCATTATGGAACAGGATTACTCATTTCTCTCTTTTCAAGATAAGAAAAAACAAGCAGGCTGAAGCAAAGCAGAGTGCTTAAAGCATTTGGTAAGGCTACTGTGCAGTTGGTTGCTTAGGTGAACAATGTAGTAAATGTGGTAGTTCAGGTGCAACCTCTATCTTGTGCAACCATAATTAAAAACACCTTCACATGAAACTGCCATGTTCAAATGGCTCTGAGCACTATGGGACTCAACATCTGAGGTCATCAGTCCCCTAGAACTTAGAACTACTTAAACCTAACTAACCTAAGGACATCACACACACCCATGCCCGAGGCAGGATTCGAACCTGCGACCGTAGCATGCCATGTTCAAGTGTCCACATAGTATTACATTTTTAGTTTTCATGAGATGTAGTTTCAGTATTTGTAAAAATAAGGGGACTTCCAGTATATATGTAAAATATTAATTGTTGTATCTTTTTAAATATTATGTACTTCCTTGAATCATTGCATGCACAGGGTTGCTTTTACTTCTAGGTATGGACCACCAACAAGAACTGAGTATCGCTTGATTGTGGAAAATCTTTCTAGCAGAATAAGCTGGCAGGTATGATAATTTTAATGTTTTAAACCAAAGACGTTAAAATGAAATTTTGTCAGGGCTAACCTGTGCTCACACAGCTGGATTTAAAATTTTCGCTGTTTATTCAGACCATATATGAAGTGCGTTTTTGGAAGTGTAGTTACTGTATTAGCTGCATTAAGGATGGTATAAAGCTTGTAATAATTGGAAATTTAAATTAAGTGGTGGTGGTTTAATTAGAGGATTATCTTTCATGAAGGGAGAAATCAAATCCCCAAATGTGCTGTAAGAAATATAGGACTGTTCAACAACAGGACATTGAATACATGTGAAGTGATAAACATATGTGCCAGCACTATTATAGTTTTCTATTGCTTGCACTTAAAATATCTTAAACCCTCACTTAATGTTTGGAGCAGGAGGAAGGACATAAAACAAACAAATATTCACTTGTATCTCAAGCTGTGTGTTTTAATTTTTGCTCATTGATGGGCTCTTACTCAAGAGTATACAGAAGAGTGGATGCATAATAGTTCAGTGGGATTAATAGGTATTCATGTTTTGTATGTACAATGCCTGGAATTTAAGGCAATTGACAGATGTGGAATGAAATGTGAGTAACAGGGCATAGACCACCATTCACCTTAAAAGTGAAATATTTCATAAATGTTTTCCAGTGTTTGATAATGTGTGCAGAAGGTTATTGAACACAATTGGCCATACTACTGCTGCTATGGTACTTAATCTCACTTCTCGGAATCCGTACACAATTCTCTCTCCTGAAATTCGGACTTCATTCAAGTACCTCATGTTGTGGTTTAGCACATTATTTACTGCTGTATATTTGAAGGATTGTTTACTGTGTATTCTGGTAATACTTGGATTCTTACTACTTAGTTCACATTATCTATTACAGGATCTGAAGGATTTTATGAGACAGGCTGGAGAAGTTACATACGCTGATGCTCACAAACAGCGTCGAAATGAAGGGTATGTACAAATTGGAGTGTCAAAATGTTTACATGAGTTAATTTAAAAATAAGTTGCAGTATGTAATGTTGGATTATTTTGCAGGGTGGTAGAGTTTGCGTCATATTCTGACATGAGGAATGCACTTCAAAAGTTAGATGACACAGAACTTAATGGCCGTCGTATCCGCCTAATTGAAGATACACATTCGAGTAGAGGCAGACGGTCCCGTTCGTCTAGTTCGCGGTCTAGGTCTCCTTCGCGTTCCAGATCACGTCGTCGCAGCAGGACTCGTTCAAGGTAAGTAAATAACATTTTAAATTGGCCCATTACTGCCTTAACTCAACAGGGAGACTACTCTCATTGCAGAGGAATTGTCTTTTTTGTGTGCATCTTGTTTTTTTGATTTTGAACTGTGTTCTTACTCGGTGGTAATATTCATCAAAACTAGTAAATTCAGTGATAGACAATGAGCAGTTGGCCAATACATCTTTTGCATTCTGCAGGAGGGCAGAACTGATGTTGCGCAACTTCACAGCCAACAACCTGTATAAATATTTTGAACATGTGAATGAAGGGGGGCAAAATCAGTTCTGATTAGACAGCAACCACTGGTTACGGAACATATCTGATACACACACACACACAGATTTATTGTATCAGTTCGTCAGACCTTGTACCATTGCCAGTATGTTGGCAAGTTTTAACTTGCCACAGCCTAAGCATATAGTTGTAGGTCAGTCCCATAGTAATATGCTGCGCTTAATAGTTCTTTAATAAAGCGAGCAGTCTCTACTTGGGTGAATATGGTATTCTGAAGGCATGAAGAATGTGGATGTTTCCAATGACAGCTGTATAACATGAAACTTGGGGAGTACGGTAATGGTGTTACATGGCTTTCAAAATCCTGAAAGGCAAATTGCTTGGGTTAATCAAAATGACAATATTGGGGTCATCCAGAAATTAACCATTGAAGCAAATGTGAATCATCTTACTGTATTGCTAATCATTCTTTAGTAAATCTAATTGAAGGAAATTTTCTTTGTTTCGTTTAAGTAGTAAATCACCTGAAATGCATAACTTCCCTCTTCCAGTTAATTTGAGCTACAAATGTTTCACTGCAGGCATATGTTTTTGCCATTACAACTTTCTTTCATAGTTTGTTACTCAGAATCACTAAAATTCATAAGATATTTGAAATTTTTTTGGTATGTTAATTGAAACCCAAATGATATGATCTGATGAAGGCTGTACTGCAACCTATATGGAGTCGCAAACAAAAGTTCATTTAATTTGCAATTTTGTATATTGGAGAAAGGTATTGGCTGTGTAAGAGGTAAATATGTACACTTGCACTCCACAAACTACTGGGATGTGCATAGCACAGGGTACTCAATGTTTTATCACTTATTAGGGGTTCTTTGCATTTGACTTTCCTATTGAGCACAGAAAGAAATATTGCATAAATGTATATTTGCATGCTGTAGTTAGTCTAATCTGGTCTTTGTGGTCCTTACAGGAGTGATACAGGACTGTAGTATGTTCTTAGATTCCTTCTGTAAAGATGGTCCTTGAAATGTGAGGTAGATGTTCATAGGCTGGTTAGCATTTTCATTCATGTACCAGTTCAGGTTTTTTAGCATCTCTGTGACACACTCCCATTGTTTGATCAAACCTGTGACCATATACTTCCAGCATGCGGGATGTAATGGCATAGCAACTCTTATTGAATTATGATACAAAAAGACAGCTAGAGTTGGGTATCTTTGTCCGTCTTTTTGCATCATAAACCTGTGACCATTTGTGCTATCCTAAGTTCTATACATTCATTATTCCCCTTTTTTTTGTTTCATATGGGTTCCACATATGTAAGTAGCATGAGATGGAACGTAGGAGTGTTTTGTTAGCTATCTCATTTATAGGCAGATTAAATTTTCCCAGTGTAGTACCAGTGAACTGAAGTCGACCACCTGCTTTACCTACTACGAAGGCAATGTGATCATTGCTCCTCGTATCCATACAAACTGTTACCTGATTATTTGGAATAGTTGATTGGTTACAGTTGTCCCTTATTTCTACTGAAGTCATAAGGTACTAGGTAGCTTCAGTTTGTAAAGCACATGATTTTACACTTTGAACATTTAAGGCAAGTTGCCAATCCTAGCACCACTTTGAAATCTTATAGATATTGACTGAATATTTGTGAAGCTTCTCTCTCTCTCTCTCCCCCTCTCTCTCCCTCTCTCTCCCTCTTTTTCTTTTTTTTTTACAGTACTTCGTTAAAGATTACTGCATCATCAGTGAAGTGAAGTGTCTGAGGTTTATAATCGTCTGCGAGATCATTAATATCTGGAAAGGTCTCAGTACACTACCATGGTACACATCTGAAGGTCTCTCATCTATTGATGACTCTCCATCCTGAATAGCATGCCCCTTACCAATAAATCCTCAGTCCACTAACAAATTTAGTTTGATAGTTCACATAATCACACTTCCATTAAATGCTTGCGTGGTAGCCTAATGCTTTTCGGTTGTGGAGAAATACCCATCTGCCTGCTTGCCTTGATCCATTGCTTTCATGATATCATATGAGAAAGGTGTGGATTGAGTTTCACTTTAGAGACATTTACTGAATCAACATTGGTTGTGTGGAGGAAGCCATTCTGTTAGATATCTCATTACATTTGAACTTAGGGTATGTTCTGAGAGTCTAAAACAGATCAGTGTGAAATTTATTGGACAGTGGTTATGTGGATCACTTCTGCTAAAGAAGACAAATGTGAATATGTGCAGTCTTCAAAGTGCTTGGCACACTTGTTGTTCGAGGGATCTGTAGTATGTTATGATTAAAAGGGTTTTTGAGAAAGACCTAAATTCTATATAGAATGTAGTAGGGATTCCATCACACCTTGTAACTTTATAATTTAGTGCTTTCAGATATTTCTCTACACCACAGACAATAATCTCTATCGTGGTGCGAGAATTGAATCAGGATAGTGTGCGTGGATTTTCCTCTGGAAAGAAACAGTTCAACATTTGCTTTGCTATACTTAATTCAGTTCCTGTACCACCAGATGTCCACATAGCTGAAGGGACAGATTTATTGGCGCGCGCCCACACACACACACACACACACACACACACACACACACACACACACACACACAAAATCTGAGCAGCCAATAGACTTGTGCCTCACAAACTTCAAGAAAATTGTGCTAACCCTGCCTAATGAGGTATTCGAGAAACTTTTGTTTCATTTTTTGCCTGACCCATTATATTCAAGTCAGGAAAGTTAATGGTGACCTCATTGGCATCACACAGGAAATAATGCTGTGACTTTTTTAACTGAATATGTGATATTACGTGTAAGAAGCTGTTCTGGTCCTAACATCATTTAAAGAATATAGCATGCTCTTCTGGAATTTTCCTATGTAAGTGGAATGTTTTTAAAGTACAAAAATAGTTTTTAATTGAAGTCTTCTGTGGTCATTTAGGCATCTGTGTCCTTAGCCCTAAAATTAATACTTTTGAAACATCTCTGATGTGTGTTGCCACAGCAGTGGCACTCTAAACTTGATGCAGAACTTAGTAACACTGGTCTCAGTTTGTACCAGTATGTTTTAAAATTTTGAGATTGTGGAAGTGTACCATCACAGCAGAGTCATAAATTAGCATTTATGCCATACCATACCTGAGCTCATGCTGTTCAAGTTTCGTAACACGAGCTATGAGACACATGATTCTTTCTGTACAACATGTCCTACCAGTGCATAATACTGAAACTGTTAATTGTGAATGTAGTATTTGCAAAAGTTTATTAAAATTTGTAATTCCTTTGTTACAGATCCAGGAGCCGTGTTAGTCGTTCAAGGAGTCATTCTAAATCTAAGTCTGTTGGTCGTTACAAATCGCCATCTCGTTCAAAGTCAAGATCACGCTCAAAATCAAAGTCCCGCTCAAAGTCAAGATCACGCTCAAAGTTAGTGTTTATCATGAAACTTTTACTGTTTCATTGAATATAATACTTAATTTGAATGCTTAATTGTATGGTAGTTGCTGATCATTCTTTCTTGTGTACCATGTAATGTTCACGATGGCCAGCCTGTTGAGAACTAGGTAAGCTTTATTAACTGATGTGAATTATTATTCTGCTCACTGCTGTTGGTACCATGATAAAGCGTTAGTTAACACACAGACTGTTACAGATGGTGTGGAAATAATTACAGGTATAATGGTTTAGTGGCAAGATCTTACAAAATCAATACTGAGAAGTTGGTTACAATTAGTAAACATCAGTCTTTGGCTCACTTATCTGTAGATGCAGGTCCCATCTTCCCATATACAATTATTGATATATGTTTAACAGAACATACAATTTTGGGACAGTGGTGGAGCAATGAACAGTTGGTGATGTCTCCAAACAGGCAGGTTTGGGATACAACAGAGCCATTATAAATGACATTTTACTTTTGAAAACCCACATTCGCTCAGATACGGGTAAGAAACCAAAGGCTACTGAATAAAATTAATTAAAAAATAGTTTTGCTACTGTTATTTATTTTGGGGTAGGTAATGCAACTGATAATATAAAAAGTCCAGGATGGGATAACAACACGGAAAGAGTAGATTGCTATAACATTTCATCTGGCTTCCTCAGCCAGTTATAGGGGAATCTTCAGTTTAATGTTAACTCCAAACTATGGTGCAGCTTCATACTTTTCACACCAATGAACAAGGTGAAGGTGGTGAAAGAATGGATAACTGAAAGAAACATCAGGACAGACTATGGATTGAATACCCCCCTCCCCTTCCCATCAAGACACTTTGATTTGAAGTTGACACTTGGCCCCACAATGTGTGTGGAATGTTAAGTGATTGAGATGAGGTTATGAAGATTATTAAACTTTGTGTAAGATCAATAATGGATTAAATTCAGATTAATCCAGATAAATGTGGTTAAATTGTTACTGTTCAGTCTATATTAACATCATGGCAGACTGAATCAGTAGCAAAAGAAGGAAAAATATTACCGGACAGGAGAATTTTTCTGAAGTCCAGTCTGACATAATGTTCAAATTCAATGATAAGTAACTACATTTTTAAGCAGTGAAAACAAAGATAATACAGTAGATTCAGTCTCAGTGACACAAGATTAGTAATAGTGTTTGTGGACAAATGTGTTGTAATGCAGTGACTTTGTCAAAATGTGCATGGTGAGGCCACAGTGTCTGTCCAGACCAGTCCCCACGACAAAAGGGGGGGGGGGGGGGGAGAGAGAGAGAGAGAGAGAGAGAGAGAGAGAGAGAGAAATGAAATTAATCCTTTAATTCTGATCACAGATTCGAACTCTCAATTAAATTCAGAGGAAATTGATGCCAAACAGACAGGTAGCTCAATTAATTAATAAGTTATCAATCATAATTACTCAATTAATACTACTAAGCTAATTTGCCAGGTCTGCAGACACTACTGAGGTATTGCCTAAGTAGAGGACGATGGTTGGAGGGGCAGGTTAATTTTGGCATTCCTAATTTAATACAGAAAATGCTCGAGAAGGCAAAATCTATGTTGGTCCCCTGGCTGTGTTTTCGAATCATTTTTGAGGCCATGTGGTTGAAGAGGCACGCACAGTATACCACGTTTTGGGAAACCATGCTAATTTGGGCCACCCAACTTAAAGGCAAGAACTCTGCCACCCCAGTCAACTGGAGCAGGGAGAATCGTTACACTTTCAACTTCCATTATATTGCCTACAGGGACCTTTTTGTATATTGCTGAGGTACACTGGAATTAGTTGACAGAATCTTGAAACAGTCTGGAGAGCAGCTGTCCACGCCATTCCGTTTCAGTTATTAAGGATGTCGACATCGTGAGATTCATCATGCAGCACTTACTGCCATTTTGTGGCAAGTGTTGCCTTTCATTACCTTGGGAGCAGCCTTGTGTTAATCATCCATGAGATGCTCATGATGTTTACAATTACGAAGTGCGCTGCAACTATGAATAAGAATCTTTATTAGCCGTTCAGTATTTTCTTATACAATGGGCTTTGTCAATAAGTTCAATTATAAAGATGGTTATATTCTCATAACAATGTATATATAAATCATATGAATGTTAGTGTAGTACAATAGCACACATTTGGAATTTTATATTCTGTTAATTTTACAATAAAAAAGAGAACATTCTACAAATTTATATTAAGTGGGGAGTATTCATGTTGATGACATTATGTCATTATCCTAATATATTGATACAAATGTAGAGCACTCGAAATAGGTCTATTATGCCTATATGTCAGATATTGTTTTTCCAAATTTAGGTCCTACTACAGTCAGAGGTACCTTTCTTTACAATCTTTATATTCATCAACTGAGTAAAATGCTTTACCTTTGAGCCATTGACCCAATGTTGTCTTAAATTTGTTTTTAGATACTGTTTGTACAATTTTAGGGAGCATATTAAACAGTTCTAGGCCTACATATTTATAACTATTATGTATCGTGGACAATCTAAAGTATGGCCAGATGAATTGTATGGTTTCGTTTTGTATTATGGGTGTGGACAGATGACCTAAGGGTATATTGAGCTATGTTTTCTTTTACATGTAATAAGCAATAATAGGTGTACAAACAAGGAACTGTCATGATGTTAAGTTTTTTGAAATGTTCCCTGCATGTATCCCTGGGAGATAAACCCACTATACATCGAAGAGCTTTTTTTTTTTTTTTTTTTTTTCCATCTGAAAATTGATACTGAATTGGGAGAATTTCCCCAGAGCAGAATACCATATGAAAGATGGGGGTGGATATAAGCAAAATATGAATGCAGCAGTAAGTTTTGGCTGACATTATTCCTAAGCTTATAAAGAAGGAACATAGCACGTGCAAGTTTAGAATGACTGCATCTGTGCTGCCATTATATTTGCACTGTGAGTACTGGTGCTGCAGATAGACATGTAGCGTTGTAAGCTCTGTTGTCATACACTTGTTGTTATCACATTCTTGATACATGGCTAGCTTCTCAAATATGATGTTCGGTATTAATTCATTTTGTGCTCTTGCTGAAGACATTATTTGTGTTAACTTTTTTCTTTGGACTTACCCTACAGCAAGTCTGCTGCTCATCTAGCAGCTGCTTTATTGTGAGTGATACATTAGGAAACGTGTCGCAGGGCTTCCTCGTCAGTTTGTCCATTTCTGAATAGATTCATTGCCAGATGCTGACTTCTATTGGTCTGTAGCTTCACTGCTGTCCCTCTATAAAGTTCGACACCTGAGGCAGAAGATCCACTCTGGAATGATGTGCTAGGGAGCAATGATAATTGTAAAGTTACTTCATTCTCTTAAGAGAAGAGATGACAGAGAGCTCAGCCATAGCTACAGCTATTCAACCAACCGACCAACACACATGCTACAATGTGGTAGAAGAGGAAAGGAAATTAGTAACCACCATCTGGAATCATAATTTGTGGATGGTCGCGGGGTCCCGGGTTAGATTCCCACATTTTCTCTGCCCGGGGACTGGGTGTTTGTGTTCTCATCATTTCATTGTCATCATAATTTGTGACAGTGGCTAGATTGGAATTTGTATGAGCACTGATGACAGTGCATTTGAGCTCCCCACAAACCAATCATCATCTTCATAAATTGTGGGCAGAAATGTATTAAAGACCTTACTTTGGTAGCTGGAAGTTAATCAGAAGTTAATGTATTCCTGCATGCAGGTAATTAATGTTTGTTTGACTGGACATATCTGCATGTTGCAATTCTGTCAATTGCCAGTCATATTTCTGTGGGCAGTATTTCAAAATTGTAACTGTTCCGTACCTCACTCTTACCTGGGAAAGTAATAGTGAAAGTAATCTTTCAGTATACTATTCATTTCTAAAACCATCCCCACCTACACCTGATATTTATATAATTTAATCTAAAATGCATGTAATTATTTTGGACAGTTCTTTGTGCTGACATTTTTGCTGAAATGAACAGGTATTTTGGGATATGCATTAACAATGCAAATTGTTGCTTTACTGGTTTCATGTTTCATTACTGATGTTGATAGTTTAGGAAAAGTATCTGAATCTATTTGTCATAAATGTACAACATGAAACTTTAAATTCAGCATCAACAATGGTTCAGTAGTTTTGGTACATTACATGAATGATTGTAAATAGTAGGATTACTGGTCAAATTATTAGCTACAGAAACATAAATGAAGGTGTAAGAGAATGGTAGCAGACAACTTCTCTTCGCATGTCCCCCCCCTGCCCTCCCCCCTCACATGTCCCCCCCTGCCCCCCCTCCCCCCCCCCCCCACACACACTTTATATAAGTTCTACAAAGTATTGAAGAAATGCTTAATATACTTTTGTTTTGCAGTTATTTTTATTTTACCTTTTTGTTGTGGAAATTGTTTTTAGCTGTATTTCCTTTATATTTACATCATCATCAGTTTAACATTGCAAATTGACACTTTTTGAGTAAAATGTGACTTAAACTTGGACAATTTGTTTTGCTGTAAGTACTGCTTTATTCTTAAGTAGCAGACAGGAAGATAACTATGTAGAACTAAACTGTTCTATAGGCTCCCTGGCCCTTTGTTGTCCTCACTAAGTTTCTAGACTGTGATGGATTCTGCTGTTTAGCACCTCTAGTAAGACACTGATTGCATATGTAAAGAAAGCGATTATTGTGGTGTAACACCCAGCAGGCATGACTCAGACCTATAGTCCGGTTTAAAGTAGTTGTCACTTGATGTTTAGGCTCCAAAGTTGTGGCATTGTCGTGTCAAGTAGCCTGCAGGCAGCTGCCACAGTGCATCACTCTCCGCAGTGATACAAAATCACTTTAAAGCCTCTATCTGCCATAAAAATCAAGTAAAACATTTCAAATTCATATACAATGTGGACTAGTTCTCTCACAGCATATCAAAAAGCTGTTCTTAATTTTAATCTATTCTTAAGTTTAGTCTGGAAAAGAGTTATGTTAATTTTTTTGAAACAGACTAAATTTTCCTCATTGGTAAACAGTTTCAAACTTGTCATATATCAAAAACTTATGCTCTCACAATACTTTCCTGTTGTTGATTACTAAAATATCTTGCTCAGCAACAAATCTAGAAATTTATGTATACTGTCACCCTGTGGTATCTCTCAACTCATCAGAAATCTCCTCTTAAATTTAATTTGGGCTGGCATTGTGTTAGCTATTGAAACGGGAGAAACTTTCACATGCAGAAAAGTTTCCTTATCATCAATACATATCTTGAAAATATTACACACATGAAATATCTTCATGTCTACACAAAATGAATTATATTTAATATACAGTCTAACTTACTTAAGGGGATATATAAGGTGTAACTTAACATAAGGAGATGATTTTAGCTGTCTGAACAGTATTCATTAGTCTCGCAACAGGAAAGAGAAATTGATTGAAATAAATTTAAAAACACCAGATTTAATCGAAGTAAGATGTTCATTAAAGTACATTATATACTACACACTAATCAGATAATGGGAAGAGACAGGTTAATTGAGAGTCAGTCCATTGAACTATCCGTGTCTTGGCTCGTAGTGACAGATATTATCAAGTCCTCTACGCACTGTTGTAATACTCTTCCATTGTTGCCTGTTTCCTTTATAACTCCTTTCCCAGTCTTCTGGTGTCACTTTTTCAACTGCCTCTTTCAAAAGTCTCTCCACTGTGGTCAATGTAATTTTTTTTTATTTTCTGCAGCAGTGTGGTGTCTAACATTACCCTTAGTCGGTTATGTTGTGTGGAAGTGCCAATGGTATGAAGGCAGCCTAAGCACTTTATGCCTGCAATCTTTTTCCTTAACTCTGTGAACTGGGTTCTTGGATTTGAGTTGTGGACTAAGTTCTAATGAGTCTGCCTGTGTCAAGCTACTGTCAAACCGTATCATAATTTTGTCTAGCCCACAAATAATGTAGTTTTTCTTCACTGCATTTTTGGGGATCTTGTATTGTATGACCAAATGCTGTGGCATGTTATCCATGACAGTTATAGTTTTTCATCAAGGTTTGAAGCACTGTGTCTTCAAAACATTTCACAAGAATGTTGTGGTTCATCTCATCATTGTAGTCGAAGGTCTTGCTTCAAGTGAATAACACCAGACAATTAGAAATAAAACCTTTTGAATTTCTGGCTTATGCTGCAATTATTCATTTTCCCCTGGTGATCGGAGCTCCCATACGACTGCTGATGGTATGGTCTGTCCAGCCTTCCTTTAAACTGCCGCCACCAGACCCCCCCCCCCCCCTCCCCCCGGTCTATTCACCCATGTTTCATGTAGCCAAATTATATTGTCAAAATTTGTCCCTATTAATTCTCTAACAAAACAGCATTGCCAGGCTGCAATATCTTGGTGTTCCATTATTAACGTTCACCTAAAAATGGATTCCTATAGGAATCCTAACTTCTTCATGAGTCGTAGCGGACTGTTCAGTATCCTGAAATAGGTCCTAGCTGCTGCAAAGTAGTATGTAGCTTTTTGAATGCCGGGTATTCTGTCCTTGAATAATATGCATATTTCTGACAGTGAAATGCATCATCCTGAAAAGAATTGTAATTTGTAACGACCTTCTCAATGTGCCTTTTTATCCAACGTGCCTCCAATTTAGGTGATTTGTCTGGTTTTTCTTTTGCGAATTTCTCTTTACAGATTCTTATCACTGATTTGTAGAACAGTTGCAGTTTGCTCCACCACTGTATCTAAAGCAAGTAGAGGTGCTACTACACTCTCTCTCTCTCTCTCTCTCTCTCTCTCTCTCTCTCTCTCTCTCTCTCTCAAAATATCTTCTTGTGAAACACACGAATTTGTGCGACTGACTGTATAATCACACAACGTCCCAACATTTTTTGAAAGTTTGCCAGTAGTGTGTAGCCTCAGTCTGCCCCTCTGTCGAATACTTTAATCTTACATCATAAGACTTATGAAGCCAAAAGTTACCCAAATCTCGCACTAAAATGGCTCGTCGAACTGGCTGGCACACTTCTTCAGGCAGTGCAGCAGAAGTGGCAACTCAGTGGGAGCTGACAGTGCCAGGCTTCCATTGGTGTATTGGTGGTGGAGCCAAGCAGCCCATGACATGTCAAGTGACAAGTAGTTTAAATCGTGCTATAACGTACAGGCAATGTGGGTACGATGTTAAATGATCAAAGCTACGTGGAAAATTACCATGGTCTATGCTTACTTATGGTAGGCTACGGTAGTTGTAAAATTCTAATAACATAAAATTACCCCATACATGACACTTGCTACCTCTTACAGAGTCATGTCTTATCAGGATTGCTGCAGCAGATTCTTCTGAGTGAATCAGGGCTAAAAAATGGAGTAATAGGGAACTTTTTTTACCCATGTAAGACCATGGTATAGGACACTTCACTGGCTTCACGATAACTATTTCATTATAATCTGTATGACAAGACATTAATTTACGTTGAGGCTATCACCAACAACTCACAT
This sequence comes from Schistocerca nitens, assembly GCF_023898315.1. Taxonomy (NCBI): domain Eukaryota; kingdom Metazoa; phylum Arthropoda; class Insecta; order Orthoptera; family Acrididae; genus Schistocerca; species Schistocerca nitens. The sequence continues at coordinate 146,524,776 of NC_064616.1, read as the reverse complement.
TAAAGTATGGTCAAGTTAAACATTTTTGGTAATGATTACATGACATTTTGTTTCCGTTGTTTTTTTCCTCTACATGTGTGTAGGATGTGGGAAATCTTGTGCAACATTGTTGTTTTAGAATATGTAAATGAGGAATACACATTAATCACGTCTTATTTCCATCAACTAATTAACTAATGGTCTGCTCTAGTGTAATAACTATGTTAATAATACAAACATATTTTTATTTAAGTTCCTAGATAAAACTGTACGAACCATTAGTCACCATTGTGTTTGTAGAGGGGACACTGAACAATGCAGGACTCAACAAGGTCTCCTTCCACAATTCGATTCCCATTCTTAAAATATCTCAGAAATTTGCTGTTCCAGCCATAGAATGGCGATTTACAAACTTGCTGCCTTATTGAACACACATTATGTGATGGCCTTGGGCACACAGGCTTGCCTTTGCGGAATCTTGTAGTCTGGTCTGCTGTACTCTGCTCTTTATAAAATTACCTTTATAATATTATCAACGTCTCTGGGCTGTTCACAGCAACAACTGGATGTAAGTTGTACACACTCTCCCAGTCTGACATTGACCAACATGATCATTGGTTTTAGGCACAATTGAAGATCTTACTTACAAACTTAAATGTCTCCACCTGAGACCAGTATTAAATTTCTTGATGTCTAGTTACATGTTTTTGCATCACACTGTTTTACTTTTATTTTCAAAGTAATATTTGTTGTGTTTAAAACAATATTTTTCCAAACTTGCAAATTTGTGTGCAAGCTATAGAAACTTTCCTAATTCATAAGTTGGTTGAATTGTAGAGTTCTGAGATTGCATAGGAGACTAGAAGGCATCATGCTGGCATTTACTTATTGAGTTTTTAGTGAAATTTTGGGATTGTGTGCAATACAAAAACTTTTGAAGGCTAAATACAGAAACATCCGTACCATATACCTGAAAGAGGCTATATAATAGGTCAATATCTATCTAGTGATATTCGTCAGCCTGTTCTAGTTTGTAAACACAGTGATGAATGCTGCTGAGCAATAAAATCATAAAGAATTGTTAACAAAGCTTAACATGTATTGTTTTGTGTTCATAAATAAAGCCTCAATGGGACAGTTTTATTGAAAACACTACTCTGGTACTGAAAACTGCAAGAGAGAGAGTGAACAATGATCATCATTATTTTCAGTGGCTTTTTTTGTGTGAATTCTTTGGGGTTAATGGAAAAATACATTCTTACACAGAATGCGTAACAGCACTCAGAAGGATGAATAATGTTAGTTTAAGTAAATTAAGCATTATCTAATTCATTAAGCTCTTCATGTCAAGATGTTCTTTTAGTCCAAGCAAATGCTCTTGCCAGGGAATAATGATTGACTTATTATCACTTTACAGAATCTTAAGTATAATGTAAATTTTTCTTAAATCCAGTAAACGGTGCTTGAGATCATGTAAATTGGGTTTGATTTATTAATTTAACAAGTATTATACTTGTTACTTGTTTTTGGTGGCATTATATGTAAAAGTCCAGTGATTAAGCTCCAAAGTGATTTAACTCCGAAACACAGTGTGGATTATCTGTCACATACTAAGAACCACATTTCTCTCAATTAGATCCTTATGTAGAATGTAAAAATGGCCACATGCTGAGAAGTGGGCTTCGGAAATCAAAAAGAAGCACATTATTTAATATTTATTTGTTCCTGAAAATTTTCATTTCTTGGAGCTACATCATTTCAGAAATACGTCCTTCAGTTGCAGGAGTGAATTGTAGCTGGGCGACCCTGTAGAAGATATCATTATTGTCGTAAAAGACAGTGTTGTATGACCTGTTGATGATAGGGGACAACTTGTATAATATAACTATGTAAAATTTGATTCATAATGGAGGAGGGGCAGGGGGAGGGAGAGGGGGGGGGAGAGAGAGAGAGAGAGAGAGAGAGAGAGAGAGAGAGAGAGAGAGAGAGAGAGAGAGAGAGAGAGAGACTTAATATATTTGTTCATTCTAGAATTTTCCTGGGTTTTGAAAAAGTTCTTTTTTTTTCCAAACAGATCGGAGGAGCAGTTTGATGTAAAGGCAAAATCGCGGTCACCTTCAAGCTCGGGGTCTCGTTCAGAGACTAGACAGAGATCCAAATCAAGATCTTTATCAAGACCAGAGATGGAAGAGATGGATGCTGAGTCTGGGTGAGTACTTAAAAATAAGCTTAGCAAGCATAGTTCTGTTGTGCCTTTGAATTGTTTGTATGATGTGATCTGTTAGCTCCAAATAATAACTCGTTATTACAGTGATAAGAGTTTAAAAGTGCTAATTGTCCAATGCAAAATGGCAGTTTAGGAGTATTTTCACACAGTGTGATACTTTATTTTACAGTGAGAAGTCTCCTTCAAGATCACCCAGCAGGGATGGGAGCAAATCGCCTAAGTCCACCCGTGGGTCTGAATCCCCCAAGAGAAGTGGTTCAGAGTCACCTGATGAAAAAGCCGATGATGAGTAAGAGTTCATTGCTGGTGTTCTCTTGTGGAGGATGACAGTGCAGATAGAGACTGTAAATTTATATTCAGTATTGGATAATGAAATCTGAATATTCCAGGAAAAATTTCCGCCTGTGAAAATAAAGTTCCAGTGAGTGATGTGCAGGTACACACAGGGGAAGGTAATTAAAACAAAAATGACATTAGGTAACTCTGGAGTACTGTACACAGAAGGGTACAAAATGTTGTTGTGTTTCCTGTGAAGTATGTGAGCTCTGAACTGTTTCAAAGTTTGGCGTTCAGAATTTCCCACTGCAAGTAAATATTCATCATGCAAGAGTGATAAGTGTTTTCACACATCTAATTAAGTGGTTTGTAAAAATGACTTTTAAAAACCAGGATAGCCAGAAACAATTCCTCTTGTGTAAGGCCGATCTTAATGCTAAAAGAGAGAGAGAGAGAGAGAGAGAGAGAGAGAGAGAGAGAGAGAATTTTACAATAGATTGTATACTGCTTGGTCCTTTGCCCTGTTATGTGTGTGCCCAAAATAACTAATTCTAGAAGCATTCAACATTAAAACATTTACCTACTTCCCAAGTACAGGAAAAAAATGTGCAGCAAGAATAGCACTATACAGGGTGTTTCAAAATGAACATACTGATTTTAAGGCGTTGTAGCATTTATTACGTTCAACTTACAATTGTGAATAATAAACAAAATGAAAGAGCAACTCCCAAACAGTTTTGTTTGTACACCTGTGCGCAATGGGAAGAGTATGGAATGACAGAGTGACTGAAAAACGTGTTGAACGAGTGCGAGACTTTCACACTTAGCCCCAAGAAATATCCCCACGGAAAGTTTATGGGTGGCGAATCAACTGTAACTGATGTTTCTTATCTTGAAGTGATACACCTATGACCTGTGCCTCAATGGGAAGAAGCAAAACAACACATCTTTATTTGGGAGCAAGATGGTGCGCCACCTCACTGGTATAACTCAGTACGCGACTGGTTAAACAATGTTGTATCTGACTGGTGGACTGGGTGAAAGAGGCCAGTTGACACAGCATTTTTATGCATGACCTTCATGTTCACATACGTGTTCATGTGTGTGTACCTCTGATACCAGCTGATCTATCCGATGTTAGACACAGTGTTATCGCAACACTTACCCCTGACACATTGATCAAGGTATCTGAACAACTTGCCTATCGACTCGATATGTGATTGGTGCTCACACTGAGTAATTGTAAGAAAAACTGTTTCTGTTTCTCTTTCATTTGGTGTATTATTTATAATTGTAAGGTGAATGTAATACGTGCTACAAAGCCTTAAAACCTGTATATTCATTTTGAAACACCCTGTACTATTAGAATTGGTTTGCTGGACACTTCATAGTGTTAAAATATTTCCCAGTGCTGAAATACTGCTACAGAATATGCTACCTTTATAATTGCCATGAGACTGATATTAAGTCTTACAGTTTTTTTATAGGGTTAAAATACCTCATTTACTTTGCCATTGATATTGCAGCAAGTCAAGTGGTAGGGGTCATCCACCATCCAATTTTAGTTCTTTCTCGAGTGCCCCATGTCGCTATACTTGAAAAAATAGAACACAATTTAACCTCTGTACCTGTGGCCTCATTTCTGTTTTCTGGCATATTCTTCTCATGGCCAACTGGTGAATATTAGAATGTAGTTTACTGTTCCAGAAAATTGTATGTAATAGCAATGAAATTTACACATTGACTAGTGTAATTGGCCACTGGAGTATCTTGTATATTATGTGTGTGCTGCAAAACAATTTGGTGTTGGTTATCATGAAGTTAGTCCTACAATACATAGACATCACTGTATCATATTTCTGTTTGTTTGCTACCTTGAATTTTAAAACTTACACTGAATGTAGACACAAGTTTGATGTAAAGCAGTATTACCACAGAATGAAAGTTTTGAGCCTAAGCATTTGTTCTTTAAGCTGTAGGAAATTCATTGGTCAAAGGTCCAAGCATTATAGAAATCTCAAATTCTTAGAAACAAGTTGTGCTGTGTGTTTTATTTTTTGAAAATGTCTGTAATCATACAAAATCTGTGTGTGTAATGTTAATAGTTAACATTTTCCAACATCAACATTATGTTGAATACTAAGACAGTGATAGAGATGACTGACTGTAGTCTGGTGTCTAATTTTAATTACTTAATGAAAATCATGAAGTTCGATTACATAGTGTCTCATATTGGTATGCAATTTGATATTTTAAAGTTATGACTTAGACAGCTTCTTTAGTAAATGTTGTTTGTACAGGGAAAGGTGAATAAAATTTTACAGCAGCAGCAGAACTCTTACAGTGTGGAATTAAGATACGTGTTTTTGGAAGTGACAAAACAATGTAAAAGTGAGAAATTTAGCCACTGGTAGCTACACATAGTTCGGTGTTAGTTGACTTTGACACTGTGTTTGTGTGGACAGATAGAGACTGCATAGTTTTTCAGTCAAGAAGTTGAAGTTCTCCGACGTTACATGTGAATGAATCCCCTTACTGCATTGTAAGTGTCAGACATAAAAGTGGTAAAATGAAAGATAGAGATTGATTGAATGTGGTGATATATTCTTGTAAAAAGTTTTTGTGTCTGAACTTTTGGACTTGATTTCATGAGACTGTGATGTGACTGATGTCAGGGTCATTTGACTATTGCATATGAAGAGAATTATGTTACAACAGAAGTGAGAAATTAGTACTCATAAACTTGATCTCACTGCAGAATTACAGGCCTGTACTTTAGTATTGCATTGTGAAGATTGTTTAAATTGGAACCAACGTATTTCCAAAACATTACTTTACAGTGAGTCAAGATTGAAGTTTGTGGAATATTGCTGCTTCTGTATAGACATATGGAGTGCAGTGTGTAGATTTAAAATTGTGGAGTTATGCTGTAACTCTTAAGTTGTGAAAGAAGAAACCTATCAGTGAAGTTTAACTGGTGTTGTATACTCATTTGTTTCCTGTAAGACTAATAATGGAAGTTGACTTTCCAGATGTTTAAGTTAAAAATTGAAAGAGATCACTAAATTTACAATCAAATTGATTGTATACTTAGAATAGGAAACTGATCAATAAATTAGAGCTTCAATTGAGGTGTGAAAATTTAGTGTATTTTTGTGGAATTGGTTGAAGACGTTGTTGGGAAGAAGGTGACACCTTCTCCAAACCATCTGCAGGGGTCTCATTTATTAGAAAATTCAGATATTGCACCTATTAAATGAAAGGAGCAACTTAAAAGAACGGAAGGTGCAGTTTCTGCTATTGCATTTAATGACTAGTGTATCTTCCATGTTATACAGTGTTGTAACATTAGATGTTTTGTATCCTACAACTGTGATGAGTGGTGGTGTTTGTTCAGAAATCTGTTACTTTCAAAGATCTGCTACCTGGTAAAAAAAAAAAAAAAAAAATAAGGCAAGTTCCAACTACAAGCAAGGCCCTTGATTGATACATTGTCTCTAGTATAGCATTCATTCATTTCATCCCTCCTCCACACAACACCTATTCCCCCACATGCATCCCCTCCTTTCAGTTCCTCCGTAAACCCTCCCCCCCCCCCCCCCCACCCTCTCCAATATTCTGCCACACTCGTCCTCCATTACACACTCAGCTTCCTTGTTAAGGCAGCAAGGCAGTATTTTTCTGTTACATTTAGGACATAGTAGTGATAATAACAACTAAGAAACTGAGATGATGTTTATGCGAGGTTTTAACACAGTTGTAACATTGCCACAGCTACAATTAATGCACTGAATAACAATAATGGTCATAACACATGTTTGATGTACAGATTTAACTAAACTTTTCTTCGGGATCTGGCCTTCCTTTGTCAATAGTTAATAGTTCATTGTAGTCAACCTAAAATATTTGCATTTAAAGTTGAGGCAGTCTCCTAAGTTTATGCCATCCACTGGGGACCATTGTTTAACTTTAGGAGGCACACTGGCATGAGCACAGTAGTTCAGTTGGTGCCATGGGCCTTCTTTCATGTGAAATCTTTGTCAGACCTAGGATTTGGATGTGTAACAACTCAGTAAAATGTACCACATAGTTCCGTATTTAAAGCCATACCTCTCTTTCAGTTTTTTGTTGTATAAATTTGCAGTCCAGTTCAGGGGACAAGGGAAAATATACAAAAAAAGCAAGTTCCAACTACAAACAAGGCCCTTGATTGATACATTGTCTCTGGTATAGCATTATAGAGCTCTGTATAAAGTTAAATAGCTCAAGACTGGGTGAAACCTATTTCACAGCAAAATTTAGTGCAGGACTCAGTTATGCAAAGGAAGTTAACAAACAATAAAGTCAGACTGGTACGTGAACCCTGACTCTTCCCTTTCGTGGGTAGTAGCCATAGTGAGTCAGCTATCCAAACATGACCTATGATCCAACTGGAAAGTATGAACTACCAGTAGCTTTGTTTTACTTCCCAAATTCTTTCACCTGTGGGAGAAAGGAACTATGAGAGGCACTATTAGATCATCGTTCCTGGATGCATTGAGTGTCATCTGTTAATATCTCGGTAAGAGCATTGCTCATGAAAGCTGGGAGTCTGGGCTGAAGTTTGTCTAGATCACAGTTCAATGTTGGGAAGCCTTATAACTGTATATATTCAGCTGCAGAGTGAAAATTAATCCGGGAAATTTCACAATGTATGTTTTAGAGTAATATTGACCTTTTTGTGAAAGCTGGAAAGCAGCTACTGAACAGAAGAGCTCAGAAATCCGAGATGACTGGTACATACCTAAATTGAATAGATATGGGCATCTACCATAATATGTTACAGACAGACGTGTGTTTTGACCAATATGCTTAATGGCAAATAGAAAATGTTCCCCATCCATTCTCTCTCTTTGCCAGTTACTAATTGACCCCATTAAAACACCTTAATGACCATTGATCCCTGTACCTCTGCATTAACTTAACATGCAATCCTTTGGGTTTCTGTCCGTGTTGCACAATTACCATTCATGTGTTTGTTTTAATGACACTGTGAACTCATGAGCATTGTTGTACTTTGTATTCACTTGAAAATCCTGTATTTTTTCCTTAGACATCCTCTATTAATATGATTAAGCAGGTCTTGTCTGTACTGTCAATACAGCATCACTAATTTGATTTAAAAAGTTCAGCAGTTCTGCTGGAAAAGTTGGTAGTAAGTTACAAATTTCCTTTGTTATCCATCATTTAATGGCTGCATTTCATACATTTACTCCTCTGCCGTAGACTGAGGACAGCTTATTCTTCCCAAATTTTCCATGGAGGTGGGAATTAAAAGAGAAACCTTTCATATGTCAAGTTACTTGCCATATCTCAAACTTATATTTGTATGAGACAGCCCTATAATTACTGTGAATTATATTGTTTGTTGGGATTATTACTTTCATGAAGACTGGTGTTTGTGATGAGAAGAATTAAGTTAATTGTGAAAGTGTTCCTGATTTAGCAGTACTTTGTTGACTTTATTTATTGTTTCAGTTTAAGTTTTAAATTTATCAAACAAGAAATTACACGTGTCCCTGACTTAGGGTGGGCATCATTTATTATGATGTCGGGAATTTTTGATGTCTGGAAGTATCCAAAAAATTATGCAATAATCATCACATGTGGTCTTATTCTGTCTTAAAAGTTTCACAATACATTAAAAAGGATATGCTTCTGATAATTTTGAACAGTACAATTCTTAAGAGAGGATTTTCGGCTATTACTGATGAGTTTATCTTAGAAATGAAAATTTAGTAAAATCTGAATTGATGTCCGTTAATGTGCTTGCTTCATAAGGACATAGCTTTTTGAAAACATAAACTATTAGATTACTGTCCAAATGATGTGGTAAGAGTCTATCTAAATGATATGGTAATAATTTAGTCGCTTCAGACACAAATTAATGTAACTAATCATTGAGAGTAAAAATTGAATGATCAAGTATTAAAAGCTTAAAGTATATTTAACTTGCTTGATATGGTACGTATCTGAGCAGGTCGCGGTAAAGCTGATACGCAGAAAATTATTGTGCTTTAGTAAGAAAGGAGCTACCAAAATGGATGTGTACCCTAAGTTGGGGATTGCCTGTAATTTCACAAAGGTAAAAACTGTTGACCCAAAGTTTTAACTAGAGACTTAAAAGTAATGAAGTAACAATAGACTGTGAATGTGCAGGGCACAGAAGTGAACATGGCATTGCAGTAATGGTGATAAGTGTGTGATGTGTAGATATGTCTGTGTGAAATTTTGTAACTGAATTTGTGTAACTTTTACATCTTTGAATTCCTTTTTAAAATTCTTAATGTTATAGATGTTTCTTGTGTTAGAAATGCTGCTGGTGTCTGAGCTGAGTGTGTCCAGAACATTGTAGCAAGTGTCTCAATAAATTATCGATGGAAAAATTAATTTATTTAATATGAGTTTACATCAATAGCAACCATATGCATTTTCCTGAAGTATGTTCCAAAAGAAAAGTTGCAGGAGTTGTGTGTGGAATATTTCCATCATTTATTGTATTTACTTCAGTCTTGGTACAGTTTTTTTATTGTTAGTTTTGTTGGACGTTTGTATTTACCATTGGACAAGAATTTACCCCCCCCCCCCTCCCCCCATGTACATGCCAGCTGCCACAGTATATTGATGAATTTCAGATTAAACAACACAAACTGTAGCTGTAGGATCCCTTTAGACAACTTAACAGATAAGTCTGTAATTAGTACTAACTGTTTGAAGACACTTAATGTAAAATTAAGTTGCATTTAAAATTGTTTGACCTTGTCATCCTAAACTATTAGGCTAGCCAAGTAACAAAACTTTTGAGATTCTGAGGAATGTGATATTTTACCTTAGTGAATATAGGCTGAACATATCTTAAAGAAAGGCAAAACTTTGTGTCCCATAACTATTAAGAATCATTAATGCCTGTTCAGAATTACTACTACTACTACTACTACTACTACTACTACTACTCAATAGACTGTGTTTGAGTTGCACTATGCAGTCATTCCTGCCATTTTCTAAACCAATGCTCAAAAAATTACGTTTGAATAGCAGTTGCTTTTTCCTGATTGAAAAGTGGCCATCAGTTGACTGAAGATTACCTTCAGTCGGGATGACCGGTGATCGTAACTGTTGGTATTCATGTCAGGAAATGCCATACTGTACATATAAAGTCTTTCGGAGTGACTACGGAAAGTTTGCAATCTCAGGTGATTAATTTGGAAAATGTTGAACAACAAAATTCAGTGACCACAGTTGTTAAAACAAAAAACCTTGTGGTTTTTTCAACACGAAAAATGTCGGTGCCCACTGAACTTGCTCGGTTTGTGATTTTTGTGCCACATTATTCGTGAGATCTTACTACAAATGCCCTTCTCTTGTGTCCAAAATTAAAATTAAAGTAGGAAGGATACTGTTGCTATACCGTAGGTGACATCGAGTAATGTGTGACTTTCAGTGCCTAAGTGTAAACAATGTTAAGAAAGATTGTGAATAGATGAGGGAATACTTTCAGGGAGGTGGGGAGTAAAAAAAGATGTAAAAGTTGAATAAAAATGTTATTTAAAAAAAGCTTGTTTTTTTGAAAAGGAGTGAGAGAGGCAATCCTGAAAAGGTGTCATTCTGCTTTCACACAGACAGACTGGTAAATAGCAGTGAGAAGCAAAACTCTGCTAACAATTGTCAGAATTGAAAATAGTTAATACATAAATAATTTGATACATAACTAATTTAGTTGGCTGATATACGTCTCATTGCTGATTGAGCAGTGCTGGATGCTTATAAAGAGCATGTCAGGAGGATATGTGAGTAAGGCCATGTTTTCTTGCGTGGTGAGGCAGGATCTCTATGCACCAGAGAC